>NC_039365.1:41590042-42827628 GCF_003573695.1 Papaver somniferum
TAGTTTCTGTTGCTTAGTAGTCCTGTACAGTTTAAGAGGTACTCATCCTCAGTAGGGTTTATCTTTATGAAGATGTTTCGGTTGGTTACAGGAAACTTTGCTGTACAGGTATAAAGTCACAATTTCTTAAAGAAAGCAAACATGGTGGCGTAGCAACTGTGGAGGCTGTTTATTTGAATGAAAATCATGTAAAATTATGCGATCGTCGGCTGCATCCTGATACCATTGAGGTATGATATTAACTTCTTCCTACCAACATTAAGAATTTCTTACTTTCAATATATCCTTCTGCTAGTCCTTTTGACTTGATTGGTGTTTTCTTTAACATACTGCCGCAATAACAATTTGGATTACTCATAAAAAATCACGTGTGTTGAGATTATTAGTCCCACATTGTTTGGGCAATCTAAGATCCTGCAGTTTATAATCCTTTGGGCCTCTCCACTCATTTCCTATTGGTTTTGAGTTGGATGCCCGTATTCTAACATGGTATCAGAACAGGCTATTTGTGTCGAGTCATTTAACCGTACCTTTACTCCGCGTCACCCGATTTATTGTGCACGTGTCCATGCGGTTTATATAGCCATAGGCATGTGACCTTCTTTAGTTCTTCTGTTGAAGAGAAGTGATTATACGATTATGTCCCCAAAAGATATATGGTTTATTCACCAACATTTTTTTGGCTTGATGCATCTTTAACCTAAAAGAGGACCGCAGTTTTATGGGGAAAATACTTGATGCATTGATTTCTGAAGTAAGGTCGTTTAAAATTTCTTTCTAGCACATGCTAGTTTGGTGGAATCAGTTTTATCAGCTTTGTTGATTTCACTGACGCAGTGCTAAATTAAAATGTAAAATTAACTGGAGTGTCCATAAAATTGGATTGGGCTACATCTAGGGCTGCACATGGAACGGTACAGTTCGGGTTTCTTATGAACCCGATACATGTACCTGGAGTTGGCCGGATCTTCATTTTAAGGACCGGTACCTGTACATGTATCTGGAGTTGTACCTGTACCTATAAAACCAGTCCGGTACTGACCGGTACCGGGTTTTTACCTCCAATATTTGTTGCACAACATACTCAATGACACTTAAAGTAAAAATTGAGTAATACCAACATCAGACAACACCCAAATTTTGTTTGAGGCATTAACACAAACATGATGTGTGCAGAAACTCGTTTCACAGACGATTGATTGTATAGTTTACAAATTAAACAAGTAAAAATAGAGAACATCAAACAATCTGCAATAAAAATCACAAGGATTTTTCATTAACACAAATTAGAGAGTATTCGAACCATGCAAAATCAAATTGGGTAAGTACCTAACTCAACATTCTAAACCCAGATCAATTTTTCCTTTCTATGTGCTTGATTCACTTCAACACCAACTCCACCATTATATCACCATTATCAGTCAACTCCCAGAAACATCAAACCTAATTCTTGAATCAACCTAATACCCATCACGGAATCAATTCATCTCTTCAATCAACCAGAACCCATTCTTCAACTTCAGATTCTGATACAAACCCTAGTTCCCATTTCCACTCAATTTATTCTCCACTCAAACCCTAATATATCAATTTCTTCATTTATTCACTGCCAACTTCAAATTTAAAGCAAGATCCATCTTCTGATTACTAACACACACTAAAAAAGTAAAAACCCTAACTCAATCTAACATTAAAAATTGTGCAGATGTTGTTCTTTCAGTTGAAAGAAAAGGAGGCGACGAGTGAGAGAGTGAAAGTGTAAAACTGATAGTCGATCTCTAATTCGTCATGAAGTGGTGGTGGTGTCTCTGTAAAAAAAAGTGAAGAAGAGGAGGAAGAGGAAGGAAAGAACGAGAGACTAACGAGATTAAGAGATTATAAAACCTAGCATCAACGTTTAAGATGCATTTAAATCAGTGGATATAATCACTCCAGGTAATTCAGTCCGGTAGAGGTACGAGAATCAACTAGAACCGGTCCATGTACTTACTATACAACCAGTTTTGAATCATGTTCCCGGTCCCTGTCCCGCCTTCTCCGGTTTCGGTACGGTTCTGATCCCGATTTGCCGGTTCTGGTACGGTTTTCCGGTTCTGGTTCGGTTCCTGTGCATCCTTAGCTACAGCTACTCGTTTGCTAAAAACATGGTACTGACTGGTGTGCCCTTAGCCAATTAAGGGTGTTATTTCTCAGTGCCATTAGTTGGTTAGTAAATAGAAAAGAATGATCTGATATTTTCTGACTTGACGGGTTACAAGTGTGAGTAGTTTTGAGAGAAAATGTGGCAGAAACAGGCTCATTAGAAGTTTTAGTTCTGTTTCTGTTTTTGCCTACAAGTTCGCCTATGTTATGCTGCAAATCCTGTGGCAAATACACTGGCCTAGCAGAACTATACAAATGCCTGGAACTGAAAACTGTCTATCTAAACTTCGTAGCTATACCCGGAAACTTAGAAGGTGAGTGTTGTGTTTAGACTTCTGAGAATTCTTACTATTAAAATGACGAGTACCAAGTGTCTTTCAGTTTCCGATTAAACAATTCTTACTATTAATTAAAATGTTTTACATGCAAAGATTACAAAGTGTGATGGGTTTGCCTATTTGGAGAAGAGGTGTCCCTCATTATTGATTGATTTGTTGAAGACTAGTGCAGTAGTAAAGGAAAAATGAAGCCTCAGAACTCAAAAATGAAGCCTCGGAACTCACTTTGCTGGAAAGGAATCTGAAAAATAACAACAGCAACACCTGCTGCAACACCAACACCGGCCTCGTAGGCATAATTTCTACCTGTTCTGACTTTGTGATTGAGTTGTGGCCTATGAGAGTGACGGCATCAAGCTGCTCAGCTTTTGGTAAATAGTAATTTTTTCTGGTAAATGTAACAAGGGTTAAAAGTGGATGCATTTGATTTTTAACGTGTAAGTTTCTTTGGTAAATAGTAAGTCTCTTGTTCTGACTTCATTATCAACGTGTTAGGAACATTACAATGTGCAGGAACAATGATTTACATAGCATGTTCTTTGCTGACCCAAAATGTAAAACCCATTTTTCCATGGAACATATTTTCGCGACTTTTGGGGGCTTTAGGACTGCCCCTACCAATGTCAACATCAATTAAACACGTCTTACGAAACGGAGTTTCTACTGAACCCCAAAGCCGTGGTTAAACAATGATGCAAAAACTTATGACAATTCGGCCTTGATTGATGGAGACAATTCAGGAGTTGATGCACAGCAATGTCCATGGAGCTTCTCCACTTCTTGCGTGAGCTCCCGAAGAGATGGCATGAACCACACGTCTTTTGTGGCAATTGCATGTTGAAGCACTGCCACCGGAAGACAAAAACACGGTGTGGTGTTGTTTATTCTTAAAAGTAATTTTGGACACGAATATTGACGCCGACTAATGGGAATTCGTGTAAAACGATAATACCCTTCTTTTGCTGGCTGATGGCTTTGTTTTGTACCATCAAAATGTTGATCATCAATTTTCAATGAAACTCAAGTCAATCGGACTACATACAACTTTAACTTGATTTTAACGTTAGGGCTGCACACTAAAGGAACCGCAAACCACAAACCACACCTAAACCGCAACAACCAAACCGTAACCGTACCGAACCGATGATCCAACGATCGGTCACGGTTTTAATTTTAGTAACCGTTAGATCTTCGGTGCGGTCAATGGTTTTACCTGTAACCGCACCCTAACCGAACTGTATTGACCGATCATTAATATTCATATATTTAGATTGCTATCAAATCTTAGCCGTCTATTCTCAGTATATATTTAACTTATATATCTAATCCTAAATCTAAAACAAGTATCCTTTCTTCTTCACTTCTTCTTCCCAGCAACTCTAGTCTTCCCTCCTTCGGTTGCACCGCAATCACCACCTCTTTTCCTTCTTCTTTTCTTCCTTCCTCTTGCTTATCTGTTTTAGTTAGTTTTTCTTCTCCTTTTCAATCTTCTCCTTTCCAGCATACACCGCCATCAACTGCTACACCACCATCTCCAGCACCACCACCTGCTACATTATCATCAACTGCTACACCATCATCACGAGTACCACCACAAGCTAAACCACCAGCACAAGCAACACCACCTTTTGATTGGGGAAAATCGAAGATTAATGATCACAATAGAATTTTAGGGTTCTTAAAAAGTTGGTTTTTTTTGTCTAATTAGTTAGATTTCATGGGTTTCAATTCTTATTTTTGTAGATGGTGTGTTGATGGATGTTTATTTAGTTGGATTTGTGTTCATATAACCTGAAAAAATTGATTTGGAAGAAAATATTAGAACTTTAGGGTTCTTAAGAATCCATTTTTTTTAGTTTTATTTATGATTGTTATCTCTATATTGGGTTTGTAATTATGATTTCGGGTTTGTAATTATGATTTTGTATGAATCTTTAAGTTGGGTTTGTAATTTGATGATATGTAATACACATCATGTAATTAAGATTTGAGAAAACAGATGCAATGATAATCTTTTTTTCTTTTCTGGGTATGAGTCGGTTAAAAACCAATTGAAATCGTGACCGAACCGCGACGATGAAAACCGTAACCGATGAAAACCATAACTGAACAGTTCGTTTTCGGTTTCAAATATGATAACTGTGCTATATATATGGTTAGGTCAACGGTTTTAACAATAACCTCACCCAAACTCACCATGTGCAGCCTTAGTTAACGCTGTAGATTTCTGATCCACTCCATAGAAGACCTTCAACATGAACAACAAGTTGCAGCTAGTAATAAATATCGTTCTATGAAGTGGGTGATCCACAACGTGAGATAATAAAATATCAAGAAATTGAGGTAAGAAGTGGTTTGTCACTTTACAACAGCCCTTCAACAATCTAAGGTGGTCAACCAACAAAAGTTTCACTTGTCTTGATCATCTAATGATCCAGCTTAAAATAATCACGCGGGCGTGGCATTGTAAAGAGGAAATTAAAAATGCGTTTGGGGCTTGGGCCTTGGGGTTCATACATACAATTCCAAGGCAAATCTGTAAAACCAAAACCAAGAAACCTGTTTTGAAGCATACTGAGTTTTTCTGAGACATACTGAATGATGTCAAAATAGGGTCACTGAAAGAAAAAGCACCATCACCTCTTATCTATCCTTTTTGATAATGGCATAACTACCCTTATTTAATTAGTGTTAATGATTATGACTTAATAATTTTAATGATCGACTAAATTAAGTTGTGAGTGTTATATCAATTGAAAAAAATCTGATTTTTAAGTGTGAGTGGGGTTTTTGAGAGAGAAAGAAGGAGTGAAAAAAACTAGGGTTTTTTAGATTTGTGAGATTCAAAATGGATGATCCAGGAGAAGCCTCATCTCGGAAAGAAGATATATTAGCTTCGATTCTCCAAATAAAATGAATTTTTACAAACTTTTTCGAAGTTCTGTACTGGGTTCGGCTGGACAATAAGAGTCGAACTTGTAAACAGGGAAGAAAAGTTCGGCTAGTTCGATCGCTTTCATTGGATAGCCGAACCCATTGTTATTGTGATTTTTTTTTTGAGTTACAAGGTTATGTTCGGCTCAAATTGTTACAGCCGAACATTACACTACAAATCCAATTTTTACTTAAGTAGTCCAAAGTTCGGCTCTAAGTGTACACTATCGAATTAGCCGAACCTTTTTCTACTTCTAGAATTCCTTAGGTTCGACTCTTGTTTTAAATTTTTGAGTTAGCCGAACCTGTAGTTAGTTTCTTTGATTGAGTTATCTAAGATATCAAAGAATAATAATTGTAACAGTGAGAATCAGATATTCTTATATTTCAGTATTTGGTTGCAATATTGTGCCATTGTTCACTGCACCAGATGCTGAAATGCAGGAACCAGACCATTATGAACAACCATACATAAATGCTGCAACGTACCAGTTACAGAAATATAAAACGAACACATAAAGCTAATCTGATGGTACTTACACATGTCCATTTACATTTAGGAGAAAATTTTCTGCAGTAGGATGGATAAAGCTTCCTTAGCCTTACTTCTCAAATCTCCATACCTTATAGAAAGGTGGTGTCCACATAAATGGCCACATGTTGGTACAACACTCCACTGACCTTTCCACATCGATCCATACACTGATATACAACATTTAAATAAGCATATCTTACTGTTTCCATTCATTCTATCCTTGCAGCATTTTTCTGTCATTACAAATCACAGTCTGTTTGTACTATATTTTATTAAGAAGCAACAACTATGATAGACTACATGTCAACCGAGTACACCAAACTAATGATCAAACTAGTACACCAAACTAATATCCTATCTTGTCAGTTTCTACATCAATTTTATACCTGAGAAGTTCTATAGTTCGTCTTAAAATAAAGTGCAATCGAATGAGACGAACTTCAAAATACTGTAAGTTCATCTCAAAATGGCAACCAAAATTTGGGACGAACTGTTCTTCCACAAAGCAAAAAAGAAAGAACATACCTAGGTTCGTCCTATTTTGTCGCAAATATTTGGGCCTCTGAAAACCCTATTTCAACTAAGAAATCCTATTTTATCGATCGAACAGAGTAAAATTGAACGATTAATCGGTTTATGGAGAGGGTTCGGCGTAGAAATGAAGAAGAAGGAATGAAGAAGAAAGAATATAAATAAGAAAGAACGAAGACTGATTTAGTTTTTGTCTAGGTTTTAATTTGGTCAAAGGCTATTTCAGTAATCTACCTAAATTTTAATTTAAGTTTTTATTGAAGTTTATTTATGTAATTTAATCTAATTAAAGGGTAGCCTAGTAATTTTGGGGCAATATACAAACACCCCTTATAAAGATACCCTAGATGGTATCATCATTTAATATGCCTCAAAAAAACTCTGTATGCCTCAAAACAGGTTTCAAAAGCAAACATATTTAAGCGAAGTGAAAACTACTGTCAGACCCAATTCTATAGATTTTTTCAATTTGAAACCCACTGGGAAAAAACTTCACCCGCGCACCCATTTTTGGTTAAAATTCCTCAGAAACCATTATTTTCTAAAATCATGTTTTGCTGAGATTACTTTTTTTTTCTTAGAGAGCGAGGAAACAGAAGGAGTTTCCCATCCATTTCGTCTTCCATGGATGCCGTTGTATTGAGAAGAGGAGGAAAACGGTTATTAGCTGCACCAGTAATCTCTGCTTCTAGGTCTGTCGATGCTGTTTTGGGTCTTCTTCTTAACAGTAAGATTTCTCAATAACATCCTTTACATCATATTGTTTTTCTTTAGATCTGTCTTTGTTTTGTTTGTTTGATGATGTGTGTAGATGAAAGATCGATTTGATACTGGATTTAAGGTTTTTTGTTTAAGTCAACTCAGATTGGAAATGCTTTAGGTGATGAATCTAATCCCTCATCTGCGATTTATGTATAGCTTATCCGAATCCAACCTTAACATATTGACTTAGACCTATAATTTCTTGTGGCATTCATTTTCCTCTTTTGAAAGAAGTTTATGGAATCAAAATAGAGGTTATTAGATGAGAATACCTATGTACAAAAGATTTATGAACAGCATACTCATGTATACGGGCCATATATCAAACACCTCTCTAGTTAGGGACCAACCATAAAGGTGGTGAATCTACTGACCACTCTGAAGAACTACTATATAATAGTCAGTGTGCAGCTGGATTCGGTATACTCTTGGAAAATCAAGACGGAGAATCTTTTAATGCGTGTTTTAAGGTTGAAAAATGGCTAGTACATCGAAGTTAGTGACGGGCTTCTTGAATTTTGTTCTTTTTGTCCCTATACACCGTTGGAAAATGATTAATAAAAAAATAATTTTTTAAAATAATTTTTTAATAATCATTATACGAAGTTTTTGGTTGGTAATTTTTTAAGATTTTAATAAAAAATTATAATTTATTGTTTTATTTTGTGAATGAAATTTTTTAGTCCCACATCGTGGAGTTTCCAATATTTAAGAAACTATATAAACCTTTTAATCCCACATCGGGGAGTTTTTCTTCTTAAGTTGTATTTGTCAATTATATAAACAAATTCACTATTTTTGTAAAATCTAGGGGAAAGGGGTTGCTCTATATTTTAAAGGGACCCCTAAGGGAAAATATTTTTATAGCGTTTCTTAAGAGTTCGCGATTTTCCTTAACGGTTTTTTCGGAGTTGCCAAGCTCAAGTAGTAGTAGATGTAGTAGGGTGTTTTATCCTGGAGATATCCGTCCTGTGAGGACTATAGCATCACTCTTGAGTGTATCCGGGCTCTAAAGTCTTAAGGGCAACGTGTTGAACACGTGACTCACTTTGTTTTTTCCAAAGTTTTTCCTTGTTGCTGTTGTGGAGATATGAGAAGCTCGTTCGTTTCGTCAATCGATCAATTCCATTATAAAGGAGATAAGTATCAATAATTTTTGCTTATTTGATTTTTTTCTTTATTTTAATTATTGCACCCAACAATCTTAAGACATTAGAATTTGTAATAATCGAAAATGGTTGGTTGGTTTGTGAATCATGGATGTTAATTGTGGAGTAAAAACAAAAATAATTTTTTGGTCAGCTGTATAGTTTCGAGATTATCTCTTAACCTAGAAGGAATTTCGATGAACCCTTTTGACACAACGTATTAGACATCCTGGTAGTTACCCACGTAAAATTTCAGAATTTTTGAAGTTGTAAAAGTATTTTTTTGATATTTTACAAAACAGACAAATGTTCCTGAAAAATTCTGACGGGCAAACTTTTGTTGTTAACTAAAGTATTTTTTATGGGGTAATCATGAGTTTTTTGATATGGTGGTTCAAACGAAGTTTGTAAATCTAGATATTATCTTCAAAACTCATATTCGGAACTAAGGTTTGTGAGATGTGGTGTATTAGGTGATCGGGAAATTACCGTGTCCGTGGTCAGAGTATAAACGAAGATTGTGACATGAAATTGAAAAGGAACATGGCTACCAGGCGCATGTAGATGAACACAAGTCTTCCAAAGCTGACAAAGGAGGGAATATCAAACACAACTCTAACCGTAGTCTTCATAAGAAAGGTATGTTTCGTAAAACTGAATCCGGCGTTACTTTAATTAAGGGTGATTGCTATGTTTGTAAAATTCCGGGCCATACGGTAGTAAAGTGTAGACAACATAAAACCTTAATAAGTAGAAAGTTAATGCTAATTTAGTTGAAACAAATTAGAACGAGTTCATTGACATGATGTCGGAAGTTACTTTAACAACCAATGTGAGAGACCAGAAGGTGGACTCTGGAGCCACCAAAAATGTTTGTTGAAACAGAGACATGTTCACCTCATATCAGAGGATAGGGGATGTCAAGAAACTCTTTTTGAGTAACTCATCTGCAATAGAGGTTGCATAAAAGGAAAAGGTCGAGCAGAAGCTCATATCTGTAATACTGTCACATTTAATGAAGTTTTCATGTTCCAAGCATATGCAAGAATCTTGTATCTTGTTCTATTGTAGATGGAAAAAGATTTAAGATCTTAATTTTTCTGGAAAACTTGTTGTAACAAGGCAATTATTTTTTAAGCAAGAGTTATAGGACTTTGGGTCTATATAAGCTTAACGGAAAAAACTGATGATGTGAACATAGTTGATTCTTGTGTTTTCTTTATGTGATTGATTGTTTTATGTGGTAAGCTTGTAACCGTAAACTTATAAGTCAATGCTTAACTGGATAGCATAGGCTGCGTACCCAAATTTAGTCTGGACTTTGAACACAAAAGTGAAATCTGTGAAGAATCAAATTTGCTTTAAAACCTTTTAGCACAAATGTTCAGAGTAATTCTAAGCCTTTAGAATTAATTCAGTTAGGCCTAGATGACATGAGTTCAACCTAAAATCACTGTGGTAAAAGATGGTTTATAACTTCCGTAGATGATTGTACGAGGTACTGTCTTGTATACTTGCTTAGGGATAAGTATGATGCCTTGGAAGCCTTAAGATGTATAAACTTGAAGTTCAAAACCAATTAGAAGCCTTGAACATAACAACTGTATCCTTAAGAAGATGATAATTTTCATGTTGATTAGTTCAGGATTACCTGCGGCCTTGTGGGGGGAGGCAGTCATGTTAACTAGTATATCCTGAATAGAGTACCCTTAAGGATCAGATAAAACTCATATGATTTATGGATAGGTAGATGACCTTCTTATGAATGCGTCGAAGTTTGGGGGTGTTTGACTAAGTTTACCATTCGTCTTCCTAAAAGAAGTAGATAGAAACCAAAAATGTTGATTGTGTCTTCATATAAGGTATGCTGAGTATACTTCTAGATATAGATTTTTGGTTGTGTGTTCTGATTTTTCAGACTTTGGTGTGATTTTTTCTGACTTTGGTGTGATTACTATTACATAATCTAGGGATGCTGAGTTCTTTGAAGATGTTTATTCTTAAACCTGTACCTCATTAGAGATGTGTTGTTGATCCCTAGATTTATTTTCAAATAGTCAGAACTTATCTTAAAGGAAGATGAAGTTACGGTTGAGCCTAAGAGAAGAAAAAAAATTAGACTTGAGACTTCTTATGAAGCCGACTTCTTATGAAGCCGACTTCATAACATGCCTAGCTTAGTCTAAGCCCCGTACTTGTAAAGAAGCCTTGATATCTACTGAAACCACATTCTGGTAAGAAGCTTCATTTAGTGAAATGGACTCAGTCCGTCAAAACCTGACTTGGGAGGTTTATAGTTTACCTCCAGAGAGTAAGACCATAAGATCTAAATGAGTCTTTAAGAGGAAACATTAGGTATATGGAACTGTAGAAAAATATTAGGCTAAGTTGGTAGCTAAATGCTATAAACTAAAAGAAGGTGTATATTTCCTTGATTCTTATTCACATGTGACGAGATTTACTTACTTTGAGATTCTAATTGTTATTGCTGTCATAAACAAATTAGAGATACATCGATGGATGTTAAGACAGCTTTTCTAAAATCGTGAATTAGATAAAGAAATGTACATAGACCAACCTGAGGACTTTGTAGTGAAAGGTTATGATGACAAAGTTTGTAAGTTGAACAAAATTTTGTATGGTTTATAAAATAAGCACGTAAACAGTGACATGGAAAATTTGATCATGTGATAATGTGTAGTGGATTTAAGTTAATGAATCTGACAAGTATATTTACAAGTAACCTGTTAAGGATGCATGTGTGATTGTATGCTTGTATGTTGATGATATGCTTATACTTGATACAAACATAGATGTGATTAATTCCACTAAAAACATGCGCTGAATGAGAACGTTGACTTGAAAGACTTAGGCCATGTTGATGTAATCTTAGGGATGAGGTTTAGAAAATAATCTAACATATGTAGTCTTAGTCATTTTTATTATTTTGAATTTATGCTTAAGAGATACAATCAGTGTGATTGTAAGCCTTCATGTACTCCGTACGATTATTCTTGTAGACTCAAGAAAAAAAGGGTGATGGAGTATCTTAACTTGAATAATCAAGAGTTATAGGATGTCTGATGAATTTAATGAACTGTAAGAGTCCAGATATTGCCTATATTGTGAGTAAGTTAAGTAGATATAATTATAGTCCAGAGCAATAGCATTCAGATGCACTGAGTAGAGTATTATGGTACCTAAAATACTCTATTACCTTTTATTTGATTTATCAAAGGTATCTTGCTGTCCTTGAGGGACTTTGTGATGTAAACTGGATAGTTGACTCAGAGGAGTCTAAGCCTACGAGTGGATATGTTTCACTCTAGATCCAGGGTTTGTTTTTGGAAGATTTACAAGAAAACATATATGGCTCAATTCATCATGGAATCTGAGAGTATTGAGTTAGATAAAGCACGAGAGGGGGGCGAGTTCCTAAGATGTTTTTTAGAAGACATTCCTCTCTGGCATAGGCCTGTGCCAGCTATATCTATACATTGTGTTAGCCAAGATATAATAGCTAAAGCTGAAAATAACTAATCTCAATCGGCGTTATTTCCATTGATTGGATAAAGTCCAAGGAGAATATCGCGCAATCTTTGACGAAAGGTTTATCCCAAGAGATAGTTAGAAATGCATCGAAGGGGGAGGGGCTTAAGCTCATAAATTAAACTTGCCATGAAGGATACTCAACCTTGCTGACTGGAGATCCCAAGATAAAGGTTTCAAATGAGACAACTAATTTGTGGTGGGTAAAGGTAAACACTAGAGAATTTTATTCTCTGTCCCTTCTCTATGGTGTAGACGTGATAGTGTGACTGCATGTGAAGGATGACTTTTAAGAAGTCTTAATGAGTTCTATAGTTTCATTATAAGATTGAAGTGGGGTGTAGCAGTAACACTCTTTATGGAAACTCACCTATCTGAATGAGGAAGTGGACCGCTTCCTATGAGAATATGAGCTTTGATTCTCTAGAGCATTCTGAGAAACAAGATATGTCCAGGGCCAAATTGGACAAAACGGCACGAGCTTGGCAGCAATCTTGGAGATATCACCCGTGGTTGTTATCACGAATTACATCAAATGCTAGCAGTTCAAGACATAGTTCACTGTCTCTAGCAAGTAATTCCGGTAATATCTCACTAAGCAAAGGTTCAAGACCTCATGGACACCTCTGCCTAAAATGGTATTTCCTGCGCTTTTTATGTGATTTTCGTTTTGATGGTTTTGGTATTACTGGAACTTAGGACCTAAAGGTCACTAAGGGTTCACTAGTTCATGCTTTTTCACTTTGGTGAAAGATACCTATAATCTCACCATGTGAGAACTAAAGATGAAAGCTCTCAATACTATTATGATTTATGCAATCCATAGTATGACCCTGGGGTCAACACACTTTTGTGTGAGGGAGAGGACGTAGAAATGACTAGTATGATTTCAACACTTGCACGATTAGTCTGTTTGTATCGTGAGGTTGGGATGTTGATTTACCAAGATCTATTTGTGTTTTCATGTTTTATTGAGTTTTCATTCATGTGGGGGATTGTTGGAAAACGATTAATAAAAAAATAATTTTTTAAAGTTTTAATAAAAAATTATAATTTATTGTTTTATTTTGTGAATGAAACTTTTTAGTCCCACATCGTGGAGTTTCCAATTTTTAGTAGTTTTAAGTAACTATATAAACCTTTTAGTCCCACATCGTGGAGTTTTTCTTCTTAAGTTGTGTTTGTCAATTATATAAACAAATTCACTATTTTTGTAAAATCTAGGGGAAAGGGGTTGCTCTATATTTTATAGGGACCCCTAAGAGAAAATATTTTTACAGCGTTTCTTAAGAGTTCGCGATTTTCCTTAACGGTTTTTTCGGAGTTGCCAAGCTCAAGTTGAGCATCTACTACATATGCTAGTAGTAGGTGTAGTAGGGTATTTTATCCTGGAGATATCCGTCCTGTGAGGGATATAGCATCAATCTTGAGTGTAGCCGGGCGCTAATGTCTTAAGGGCAACGTGTTGAACACGTGACTCACTTTGTTTTTTCCAAAGTTTTGTCTTGTTGCTGTTGTGGAGATATGAGAAGCTCGTTCGTTTCGTCAATCGATCAATTCCATTATAAAGGAAATAAGTATCAATAACTTTTGCTTATTTGATTTTTTCTTTATTTTAATTATTGCACCCAACATACACAATAAGGGATGAATTTCCCTATCGCATGATCACATTTCAACCAAACTTTTCCAATATAAGACCAAAGATGTGGAAAATGATGGTTGTAGCTTTTTTTGTAATCAATTAGTGGTGTTGAATTTCATTAATTTGTTATTTCATAGATTTGGATGTGGATTTGTGTAATTGTATCTGACTTTGGGTATCGTTCTTTTGATTTGATTTGTCTAAGTTGCACAAATGTTTTGTTTTTTCGTGATTTGATGAGTTCTGTATGAATATGCAATTTGGTATGATGATATCTTAGCCGAGTTACATTTGATTTTTCTGTTTGTGATCAAGAATTCTTAAATCGACGTTCTTTTTTATTTGCAGCGAATATACCACTGCCAGTATTCTTGTGGCTTATGTTTGGTTTCCATCTTGGGAAGTGAGTTTAGTTACTGGATAGAAGAAGATGCATCCTTGTTTTGTCGTTTGGGAAGGACTTTCTGTTTAGCTTATTTTTCCCTGTTTTGGTTCATAATCAAGCACTTTTAAAAGAATGGGATGGATTTTTGCTTCAAAAGAATAGGATGGATTTCTGTTTATTTCAAATTCTATTAGGTGGCAAGTGTAAGAACATATTTTTGTCATTCATGTGTGAGTTAGAATGGAAGTACAGCATTTTACACTTTATAGTTCCATGTTGCTCACATTTTCTTGCATTTGTGGAATATATGACATGATGTGATAGTAATATATGACATGATGTGGAATATATCTGAGTGTAAGATACGCATTTCCAAACATTTGAATGTTTGAATAAATTGTTATGAAGCTACGGAAGTGGTTGCATAACATGTTATGCATCTACAAAAATTGTTGCATAACTTGTTATGCAGTCCAGAAAATGGTTGCATGACACGTTATGCATCAACTTATTTGTTAGTATCGAAACCAGCAATAAAAAAGACTGCACAACTTGTCATGCACCTACAATAATATCTGCATAACATGTTATGCAGCCGTGATAATGGATGCATAACCTGTTATCCTTCCGAGAATGTGGCTGCATAATGCATTATGCATCAATTTTATCCGAATGCACTAAAATAAACCAAAACAATGGCTACATAACCTGTTATAGATGCAGAACTTGTTATGCAGTCGAGAAAATGGTTGCATAATTTGTTATACGTCTACTTTCTCTGTTGGATTCAGGCATATACATCATTTTAGTGGCTGCATAACCAAAATAATTGATGCATGAACAAAAATATGGTTGCATAACGTGTTATGCATCTTTTGTGGTGTATGCATATTGTTTTATGCATCTTTTTTGGAGTCTGCATAACGAATATGTAGTAGTCATTTTTCGAAATCTTTCTCTAAAATGATGATCACCTCCGATTTTTTCGTGAAAAACAAAAATTTGATATTATTGTTTGTACTCGTTGTGTAGCTCTCTTAAAAAGATTTCCAACGTATAAAATTGGTAAAATTCCAAGGCGCATATTTTTAGATATGTTATATCAAAGTTGCGTTGCCAATTATACCCCTGAAAAATTAGGCTGCATAATGAGTTATGCCTAGAAAATAGTATGCATAACGAGTTATGTACTGATTTTTAAAAATTTCGGATAATTTTGGGTGTCACGGAAATAATTATGGGTGTCACAATACCTAAAATTAATTGTGGGCCTGATAATGAGAATATTTTTATTTTTGCATGCGCCTAATTTTCCCTTAAGCGAAACATTAGTACATTCCTTGGGAGTAAACAACCACATTAGAAGAGTCGTCTAAACGAGAGTCCCGTATGAAAGAGTTTTTATTCCAAAGTGAATTTTGGAATTTTACTTTCCTGTTTTTTTTTTTCCCGATGTTCTTCCTTTCTTCAGTTTTTTAACCAAAAAACTGTTTACTCAATTCAAAAATCCTTGAAATTCATGTGGAACGTATCTCTAGCTAGACTGGGTGTAATACCCCGATATTCGACAGTGGTTGTGTGGATGGGGAGTAACGAGTCGCTGGTTTTTTAGGAAATGAGGGAATCACCGTGCGATGGAGATTCCTCGAACCAACCAAACTTCTCAACCTCACACAGATACACTGCAAAGGGAGTGCTTAGATTCGAGAGATCAATCTGTAGGACTCCGGCCTAAACCAAGTCAATGGCCATTCCAGAGTCAATTCGGTCGCAAAGAGGGAGATGGATTGATCTGTAGGAGGGAAGCTGAGAATTGTGTGGGATCAATGATGATCAAGGATTGTGGATGTGTTGAAGGTTTCTGCAATTTTTGGTGAACTGCTGAAGTTGAGTTCTGTGAATAAGTTTTAATCCAGTTGTTTGACGGATGATGATTCCTTATCTGTTGTCCTCGATTTAGACTTATTTATATTGCAAGAATGATGAAAACCCTGATCCCTGTAAGTATGACGGTTTCTTGAGTGAAAGAGTGGGAAAGTGGGAGATCGTGGTGAAACCAGTTCCAGATCGTGCGGAGACTTGGTTGATCATTCACCCACTACTTTGCTAACTCCTTCAACCGTTGACACGACTTGCTCACATTTCTCGCTGTGGATGAATCCACGTGCTGTAAGCCGCCAGACTAAAACCCTAAGTGATATCCCCCATTTGTGACGTGATTGATATCTCACAAATCGTGGAGTCTGCATGACAGACGTGCATTTAATTAGTCATGTTGACCAATGAGTCTAGGTTTTGTTGAATTGAGCATGAATGACGAATTTCTCAGTGGAACATTCGAGTAACTGAGCAAGTGTTGCTCGACGAATTACTGGATATTGATGGTTGGACCAATATTCGAGCAATTTAGCAAGTATTACGAATTACTGAATATTGATAGTTGGTCAATTGAGCAAGTATTGCTCAACTCGACGAATTACTGATTATTGATAGTTGGATCAATATTGGAGCAATTGAGCAATTGCTCAATTCGACGGATTACTGAAAAATTACTGAATATTGATAATTGGATCAATATTCGAGCAACTGAGCAAGTATTGCTCATTTTAGCAAATTACTGATAATTTACTGAATTTTGATGGAATGAGCAAGTATTGCTCAATTCAGCAAATTATTTAGGGATGTCGTGACCCAGTAAAAATATTGGTAGATTACCAAATATTATATAATTAATCCGTGTGTTGTTTGCTGGATCAACATAAATTTATTCAGTGTGCGAACATGCTCAGAATGATAATTTATTGAGTGTTTGTTCGAAGCCCTAAATTTTGATCGATTGCTCATTAATTGACGGATTGCTGAAAATAGGTCATGAGCCAAGGAGGGACCGACCACAAGGGACTATGGACGTCCATCTGATGCCCAATTGCTCGAGTGAGCGTACACCAGGGTCCCGAGTTGACCGGTTGGTGAAGGAATGACAATTAAATGGTGGTTTCATCATTTATTGAAATAGTGCTCGATTGAGCATTAGGTGATAAAACCTAATTATGAAAAAGTGAGGGATCGTACAAGAAGACATGGAACCGTCCCTTGAGGGTGTGGGACCGGCTGATGGTCGATTGAGCAAATCCCAAGTTGTTTGGAAAGATCTTGGACCCAATATGAGTAATTGCGCAAATTATGTCAAAATTAGGAAAACGTGTGGGACCGGCTTCGTGCAAGCCTTGGGGCCGCCCTTGGTCGGTCAAGGGAGCATGCCCGTGTCTCAGTTATGAGAGTTTCAGCATTTTCTGATGCAATATTTCAGGTTTTCAGAAGAGTTCAATCTTTGACAGAAATCCTCGTTTTTGCTCGAATGAGCAATTATGCTCGTTTGATCAATATTTTGTGAATATTAAAATAATAATATTTTAATGTATTTTCCGTGAGTAGCTTAGTCGGTCATGTGACCATATTGACTTTTGGATTTTTCATGATTTGCGCAATATTTGAGAAAATATGGAGAAACCATGATTTTTGTTAAAACTAGGAAGTTTCACAAGATGAGAAAAATAAAAATTTATGAAAGATTAAGGGATTTCAAGGTGTGGGACCGGCCATGGATAGGGCATGGACGACCGGCTAAGTTTTCCGGTCCCGCAATACCTTTCCCTATTTTGTATTATTATTTTTTGTAAAACTACACAAAACTGGGGAAACCATGAAAATATGGAGAAACCACGAGTTTTTCTCAAACAACGAAAGTTGATGGAATGGAGAAGTCTTCATGAGTTTATGAAAACAACAAAAATAAGGAAAAATAATGGAGGAAGCATGGGACCCGCCATGGCTAGGGCACGGCCGGCCGGCCGGTGGGCCCGGCCCATGAGCGCTTCTCCATTATTTTTAATATTATTATTTTTTCTCTCCTGTTTTTTGCGGGATTGCTCATTTGTCCATATTTTGGATGCGCGTTCACGCATTTGGGTGCTCGTTCATGCATTATTGTCGAGTACACTTGCACCATTTTATGGGGCTTACTCAGTGATAGTCCAGATGCCCAATTTTTGAGTATTTATTACTAATTTATGAAATTCAGCGGAGAATGATTCATGAAACTGAGTAATAATAATATTATTATTTTCCCTCTCCTATTTTTTGTGGGATTCCTCATTTGTCCATATTTTGGATGCGCGTTCACGCATTTGGGTGCTCGTTCGTGCATCATTGTCGAGTACACTTGCACCATTTTATGGGACTTACTCAGTGATAGTCCAGATGCCCGATTTTTGAGTATTTATTACTAATCTATGAAATTCAGCGGAGAATGATTCATGAAACTGAGTAATAAAAGTGAGTCGTTTTTTATTATCAATACATAGGATCAACCGTGGATTCGACCATGAATTCGGAATAATAAAATAGGTATTACCATTCCATGGGATCGTGGATTAGACCATGAAATCGGAATAATAAAATAAGTGGTGATATTACCATTTCATGAGACCAGCCGTGGGTTCGACCATGAAATCGGAGTAATATCTATTACCATTTCATGAGATCAGTCGTGGATTCGATCATGAAATCGGAGTAATACATTCTATTACCATTTCTCATGAAATAGGAGTAATGAGATAAGATATATTATCTTCTAGGAATTCAGTGGTGAATGTCACGGTAGAATTTAATCTCTTGTGTATAGTCAGTGAATCAGCAAGTGTTGTCGATGCCCTGAAGACGTTATTGCTCTCAATCTTACGGAGAACCCTCTGGGTCTATATACGGTCTCTCTACATAGTCAGGGAACAATGAGTATCATCGACGTCCTGAAGGCGTTATTGCTCTCAATCTTACGGAGAACCGCCCAATCGTTCTTCTATGTAGTCTGGGAATAGCAAGTGTCACCGACGTCCTGTAGGCGTTCTGTTCTCTCAACAAAAAATTATGTGTGGAGGACTTCCCAATCTTTCTTCTACATAGAGGGACACGATGAAATGCACAGCATCGAACGCTCAGCAAGTGGGAAGCCTTTCGAGAATCATATTCATCGTGGCTCTGAGAGGTACTCGATCAGAGATTATGAAAACGGTTCACGGATCGTAAAATATGAATCGTCACATGCGTTCCTGAAGTCGGGTCAGAAACATGCAGTATCATGATTTTACGATTTTGACCCTTGTCGAAAATCCACCATCAACATTAAGTCCTCTTCTTAGTGAGGGACAGTCATGTGCCGTAGTAAGCATTATATGGTGATTTTCTACGAGATGAGCAGCGGAACTCATTCGTACAAAGGTATTTCCAGAACCCCGATTTTCTCCAATGGTGTCATGTACAAGCAAATGTTCAGGTGAGGATCCTGATGGTGTGATGGAGTGTCATCTCGTGGTCACGGAGAGATGAGACACTGCTGATTTGGACGATCATGCATCCTGTTTTGGTCGTTTAATGTTTGCGGGCCCGAGCCCAAAAAGAAATCCTTGTTTTAGGAACAGACGTGCGTCGTTCGTTAATTAAGAAACAAACAAAATATAGTGGTAAAAAAATTGTCTATGCGCTTTCACGAAAGCCAATTTTTTTTTAAATATGTGAGATTTCACAAAAGAGAATAAACTCTCGCTTCAAAGGTGGATGCTCGTACAAGAGAAAAAGTTTTTTATTTTAATAGACGTGCGTCTTTTAGTAATAAAAATTCTGTTGATGAGCTTTCATGAATTTTTTGAAAATATACTCGTTTCAAACACGGATGCTCACGCGAGGGAGCAATATATATATATATATATCCAAATTTATGTGAGTTTCACGTTAAATATATTTTTGTAAAGTCAATGTTTTGATTTTGAACAACTGTTGAAAGTATGCAATTATACATAGTGAAATAATATCTGTATGTGAGTTTTCATAATTGTAGAATGGACGTCTGTCCAATTTTTGAAAAACCAGTGAATGTTCACACAGTGAAAACTTATGTGAAATTCAGTTTTTAATTTTCAGCAATTGCTAGAAGTAAACAATTTTTGATGAAATACTGTGTGCATGGATTTTGTGATCTGGTAGTGTATGCACAAAACCAATGAGTGTTCACTCAGTGGGAGTCGCTCACACGGTGAAAATAATGTGAATTATTCACATGATGGAAGTTTCGTGAATCGTTCACAGTTTTATGAAGATCACGTTGTGGTTGTAAATAACGAATTTTGTTCGTCTTTGCAGGTTTGAAGGAGCGAACAAATTCTCGAGATTGTAATCACTACAGCTAGTGAAATTGTAAATGGGTAAGAGTTGGATAGTTACCATTTTTGTAGATGCTGTTGTAAGCACCTTTATTCCATGATTCATTGTTTTATTGAATCATGTGCTTTGTATGAACGATGTGCTGAAGTAGCCACTTTGCAAGAATGACATACTCTCATGATTATAATTCCAAAGATGGTGTTTCCAAAGATGACATCTCTACGAATTCAACTTTAAGAAATGGTACTTATGGGACCTCTGAGTGATGGTGAGATATCCTTCATACTGAGTTGCACTTCTGTTTATTTCATTAGATTTACCACAGGATGATCGTATAGTGAGATCCACGGAAACGGAAGAAAGTCTACGGGAGCCGAGAACCCAGCAGTAAGGACTACAGGATGTTAGCAAATGACGTGCAGTCCCCAGCCGTTTCTTTGGTGAGTTGTTAGCGCTCCTTGTGTCATGACTTTTCTCTACCCGTGCAATTAGGATCAAGAGACCAAGGTTTGTTATTTCTTTTCAGACTTTTGCTCCATGAAGGTCTTCAACTTTTTCCCGGGCAAACTATCCAGGAATCCAGCATTGGTGAAGAAGTCGATGTAGTATCTCTTTCGGTGATCGTGGCATCTCCTTGAATGAAATAATAATAATTGTTGTTGGTGAATCCAGGAAGAAATTATTGTAGATACGCAGCACGTTGATAAAGCGCACTCTTCTTTGGAACATGGTAATATGGAGAATTCCCGAAATCCCGAACCGAATGGAGATAACAACATTGCCAATGGAGATCCCGGTATTGTCGATCCCTCAAATGAATTAGAGACTCCCCTGGTAAGTACATCTCTTGTAATTTATTCATGGAAGTATGAAATTTCTGATTTGTGAACGAATGAACGAGGACCCATGAGACTTTTACCGAAATACGTCACCACAAAATTCAGAACTCATCCATTTAGCAAAAACGCCATAACATCTTCGTCCGACGTCAGATTTTCGCGATCTACCATGAAACCTCAAGCCCGGGAAATTTCCAAGCTTTAGCAAAGAATATTTTCGGGTTTTGAGCACGTCTGGAGGCCGAAATTAGCGAAACTGAAAACTTCCAGGAGACTTTCAGAAATTTCTCAACTGGCTTGTAGTTGAATGTTTCGGCTACATGTTTTTTTATCGTTAATCCAAATGCTATGAAATTTTGATATGTTGTAGATAACATCCATGCGAAGAGAATGGTATATAACTGAACCTTATATTTTTCACCAATTTCTCCTAGTTCATCGTCTTATACAGCCCAGTGAAAGACTCTTCAGACGAGCTCCGCCGCAAAACGTGTTTTCATGACTTCCTTGTTATTGGATTATGTTGTGAATGCATAATGATGAACTTTGTTGATGTAAGATCACTTACACTTTGAATTTGATGATTTCTTTAGATTTCCTTGCTTGGATTGCTCTAATCCCATGTAACCTTTGTAAGAGGTGTCAATTGCCGAAGTTGGGAATAATAGAGCCATGATGATGATTTGAGCAATATGATGATGTAATGACCATGGTTGAAGTTGGAGGTACCTTGATGAAGGACTTAGCGTAAATACCTGGTGAACACCGATCGACTGTGGAAGTTATGAATCCCGTTTAAGAATTGTTGCTTGCATGTTGTATGCTCTGGAAACTGTAGGAACCTCGTACGACGTCGGAATTCGATGCTTGACCCCAAATTTTGAATCTAAGAGATTGAATTATCATATGAGAAAAGAATAACTCAATTTTTAGTTGTAGAGGTCATCCAACGAAGCGTGCACATTTGTAATTTGTAATCCCGTACAATTTTTTCAGATTTCGTAGACCTGACGGTAAAGGTCATATCTTTCAGCTCGTATGTCCGATTGATGCGCTCTTTTGGTATGTTGTAGCAGAGGCATAGGCGAACATATTTTGTTGAGGAAGCATTGTCCCATTACTCAACCATTGGTACGTTTTTGTAAACCCATGGCCTGAAATGTGTTGTATCTCCTTTGTAAAGGTGATGAGAAAATTTTGTAGAATACTTTGGCTTGTGCCCGTCCATCGTGCGAGATTTTTGAAAGACGCTCATGTTAACATGTTTTCGCTTCTACACATATTGATATGAATTATTAGGTCTTGAAAAAGTACGATCCATCGAGTAACACTTCATAGAACAGATAGTTGATGAAGCCCTGTCATGAGGATGGTGCTCCTGAGACCGTTGTTGATGCTGAGACCATGGATGGAGTTTTATCCAGAAATTCTTGTTGATGCAGATACTATGCATAGAGTTGCTCCAGAGACCGAAAATGATAGTCTTTGCTCTTCCATCCAGTGAGCCTTTACATGCACGACCCAATTGGTGAGTTGAGCATTCCTTATATGAAGGTGTACCAGGATTTCAACCCAACTTCTCCTGAATATGACTTTACTGTGAAGTGGCTTCGTCAGGAATCGATATTGTTGTGGCAGATAACAGTGCCAGTCTCCATTCTGGATGTGATTGGTGAAGGTAGGAAATTCCCAAGTCGTGCAGAGGCTTGTGATATAGAGAGGTTCTGTTTGATGACGTTTCATGGAATCATATCAGGTTGCAATGACTTGTTAGGTGGATAATATTTATTGAAATATATTGAATTGATATTTCCAATAAGATCAAGTCCCCAGTGTATCTTAGCAGGGTTGAAGGAGTTTGTAGCATCCATTGATGAATGAATTATGTTGCATATGATCCAGAAGTCTTATCATGGGATAGTGAAAACTTATCGATTGATCGTGTTGGTGTTGAATCGTCGTGTCATCGTCGAGATATTTGTGTTGAAGCCATAGGCGCCAATGAAAAGGGTGTACTCTTTGATTGGGAGTACAATTTGAAGAATTCTTAGATGCTTGAGCATTGAAGCGTCGAATGTCTTAGGATTGATCGTCTTGGCCCTGAGTATCTTATGTTGATTCAGAATTCCTTTCGTTTCGGTAATGAGATTCAACATTTGTGCAGATATCAGAGATTTCTGATTTTGTGGCGCATATGGACACTCCTACAAGGCTATGGAGTAACGCCCAAAGTATCTTTGCCATGCTTGGACATCATCTCAGTAATAAATGTCTCGGTGCTTGATTCATAGAAATGTAAGATTCAACCACTTGGTAAAATACTAATGCGGTGAAGTTACCATTCATAACGTCTTGCAGAGTTGCTAGCAGGATTGAGTCCCCATGCCAGGACAGCATGTGAGGAAATAAATGACATAGACATGGGAGGAATGAGACTTGCCTGAGTGAGGAACATTTTGATGAATGTTTATGCATCTTTTGCAGGTTCTTGCTTCAATCTCGTCAAAGTTCCAAATTCCTCCAAGTGCTCTGATGATGGAATGTCCGTAAAATCTTCTGGATCAGAAATTTCTTAATTATAGATATGTGCAACCAAAGGCGCTCTGTCATCATGGATCCATGCTCGTCTGAAGAACATGTCATATTCTGGATCATCCTGATTATGTGAAACTTGGTTTCTGTCCAGGTCGAACTTATGTCCACTTTGAGAGTGATGTAGCCATAAATATTTCCGAGCGATCCTTCGAGGTCTCTGATTGAGATGGGATCACGACTAGCTTCTTATCGAGTGATGCTTGCGGCTCCGAGGGTTTTCAGTGGAATGATGTTGATGCCGGTGTCAGCATCGATCAACATTCTTTCGAATTTATTTCCTCTGAGATGGAATGTGGTATCTAGTCCCTAGTCGTGCATCTCCTTGTGGATGAAGGTTCAATGAGTATTTTCGGGATGGACAGACTTCTGGCACAATGTAATTTGGTGATGTGAATATTTCTTTCCTACGTGCTTTAGACAGATAGAGCAATTCACAAATATGCTCGATCAACGATTGAACTGCTTCTTTGACTGGTTGTTCAGATAATGTAAAGGTTCTGACTGAAAGAGGATTCTTGTGTACTCCTTCAGTCCCCGGTTGAAGTTATTATGGATCAACCTTCTCTTTGAAAATACTGCAGTCACCTGTTGGATGATTGGTGAACTTATGAAGGCAGCAGTACCCGGGATTATTCATTTCTTCTTCAGTTGGATGTCTCCTGATGAACAACAATTTGATTGCACCATATTGAACTCAGATTTCCAGTAAGTTGATCACTCCTTCATGAGAAGAGAGAAGGTGAGTCTGTCTGATCATTTCCTCGTTCGTTGATGTTGGGTTGAGGTTTGTGCATTTCAGGATTGGTTATCCTTTCTTTGCACTTCTGAAGCTGAGAGATTGGAGAAGTATGTTTTTGTTGTGGTGCTTCGGCTTTCCTTTTGCTTCCTTCATCAACAACGTTCATGGAAGTTTGTATTTTTTGTTGAAGAGACGCTGAGTATCACGAGGTTCTCAGTCTAGGTCTTTCTATTTCCAGTAAAGCATGTGCAGTAGTCGCTGATCGTCTGGCTGCTTCATGAAGCTCTGAGAAAGTCTGGAATCACAGATTCTCCAGCAAGGATCTGTATATTGGGATCATTCCGTTGTGTTTATGCTCTCCTATTTCCTCTACGAATCGACAGACGTGTTCTCGAGCGTTCCTTGTTCCATTGTACAGTGTGGACGTTGGGGAAGTGTATCCCTTCGGGAGAGGAATTCTTTGCGTAGAAGTAGGATATGGAGGTTGATGACGGCGAACAGATGATGTTCTGTTTTTTCCTCGATCTTCCATAAAGCGTTCCAGGTCTTCACGGGTGATGAAGCCTGCAGACTTCTCTGGTGGATTTTCTGCAGCTTTGAAGACTTCATCATCCACCACATGAATGGGAGAGACTTCGGGGTCTGTTTCTTTGGCTTTCTCTTTCTCCGAGTGGCGCTGGGACGAAATATGTGCAGGTGGCAACTTGTCTGTGAGGTCCTTGAGATGAGTGCATAGTTCCTTCTGTGTTGTTGCCATCTCTACCTGATTCTTGGCAAGAATTTCCTGAATCTTCATGAGATCAGTTATGATAGGAGTATTAGTAACTGAACCTGACCTAAGATCAACCATATTATGAAAACTTGACATTGCAACCGAGAGATTAATCTCCCACTATGGTCGCCAATCTATGGATGGGGAGAAACGAGTCGATGGTTCTTTAGGAAATGAGGGAATCACCGTGCGATGGAGATTCCTCGAACCAACCAAACTGCTCAACCTCACACATATGCACTGCAAAGGGAGTGCTTAGATTCGACAGATCAATCTATAGGACTCCGGCCTAAACCAAGTCAATTTCCATTCCAGACTCAATTCGGTCGCAAAGAGGGAGATGGGTTGATTTGTAAGAGGGAAGTTGAGAATTGTTTGGGTTCAATGATGATCAAGGATTGTGGATGTGTTGAAGGTTTCTGCAATTTTTGGTGAACTGCTGAAGTTGAATTCTGTGAATAAGTTTTAATCGAGTTGTTTGATGGATGATGACTCCTTATCGGTTGTCCTCGATTTAGACTTATTTATATTGAAAGAATGATGAACACCCTGATCCCTGTAAGTGTGACGGTTTCTTGAGTGAAAGAGTGGAAAAGTGGGAGATCGTGGTGAAACCAGTTCCAGGTCGTGCGGAGACTTGGTTGATCATTCACCCGCTACTTTGATAACTCCTTCAACCGTTGACACGACTTACTCACATTTATCGTTGTGGATGAATCCACGTGATGTAGGCCGCCAGACTAAAACCCTACGTGATATCCCCCATTTGTGTCGTGATTGATGTCTCACAAATCGTGGAGTCTGCATGACAAACTTGCATTTAATTAGTCACGTTGACCAATGAGTCTAGGTTTTGTTGAATTGAGCATGAATGACGAATTGCTCAGTGGAACATTCGAGTAACTAAGCAAGTGTTGCTCGTCGAATTACTGGATATTGATGGTTGGACCAATATTCGAGCAATTGAGCAAGTATTGCGAATTAATGAATATTGGTAGTTAGGCAATTGAGCAACTATTGCTTAATTCGACGAATTACTGAATATTGATAGTTAGATCAATATTGGAGCAATTGAGAAATTGCTCAATTCGACGGATTACTGAAAAATTACTGAATATTGATAATTGGATCAATATTCGAGCAACTAAGCAAGTATTGCTCATTTTAGCAAATTACTGATAATTTACTGAATTTTGATGGACTGAGCAAGTATTGCTTAATTCAGCAAATTCTTTAGGGATGTCGTGACCCAGTAAAAATATTAATTAAAAATATTGCTAGATTACCAAATATTATATAATTAATCCACGTGTTGTTTGTTGGATCAACATAAATTTATTCAGTGAGTTAACATGCTTAGAATGATAATTTGTTGAGCGTTTGTTCGAAACCCTAAATTTTGATCGAATGCTCATTAATTGAGGGATTGCTGAAAATAGGTCATGAGCCAAGGAGGGACCGACCACGCGGGACTATAGACGTCCATGTGAAGCCCAATTTCTCGAGTGAGCGTACACCAGGGTCCCGAGTTGACCGTTTGGTGAAGGAATGACGATTAAATATTGGTTTCATCATTTATTGAAATAGTGCTCGATTGAGCATTAGGTGATAAAACTTAATTATGAAAAAGTGAGGGACCGGCAAAGAAGGCATGGAACCGTCCCTTGAGGGTGTGGGACCGACTGATGGTCGATTGAGCAAATCCCAAGTTGTTTGGAAAGAGCTTGGACCCAATATGAGTAATTGCGCAAATTAGGTCAAAATTAGGAAAACGTGTGGGATTGGCTTCCTGCAAGCCTTGGGGCCGCCCTTGGTCGGTCAAGGGAGCATGACCGTGTCTCCATAATGCCCGTGTCTCAGTTATGAGAGTTTCAGCATTTTCTGATGTGCGTTTGAGCAATATTTCAGGTTTTCAGAAGAGTTCGATCTTTGACTGAAATCCTCGTTTTTGCTCGAATGAGCAAGTATGCTCGTTTGATCAATATTTTGTGAATATTAAAATAATAATATTTTAATATATTTTTCATGTGTAGCTTAGTCGGTCATGTGACCATGTTGACTTTTGGCTTTTTCATGATTTGCGCAATATTTGAGAAAATATGGAGAAACCATGATTTTTGCTAAAACTGGGGAGTTTCACAAGATGAGAAAAATAAAAATTTATGAAAGATTAGGGATTGCAAGGTGTGGGACCGGCCACGGCTAGGGCATGGCCGGACGGCTAAGTTGCCCGGTCCCGCAACACCTTTCCCTATTTTGTATTATTATTTTTTGTGAAACTACACAAAATTGGGGAAACCATGAAATATGGAGAAACCATGAGTTTTGGTCAAACAAGGAAAGTTGCTGGAATGGAGAAGTATTCATGAGTTTATGAAAACAACAAAAATAAGGAAAAATAATGGAGGAAGCATGGGACAGGCCGCGGCTAGGGAAGGGTCAGCCGGCCGGTGGACCAGGCCCATGGGCGCTTCTCCATTATTTTAATATTCTTATTTTCTCTCTCCTGTTTTTTACGAGATTCCTCATTTGTCCATATTTTGGATGCGCGTTCATGCATTTGGGTGTTCGTTCGTGCATCATTGTTGAGTACACTTGCACCATTTTATGGGGCTTACTCAGTGATAGTCCAGATGCCCAATTTTTGAGTATTTATTACTAATCTATGAAATTCAGCGGAGAATGATTCATGAAACTGAGTAATAAAAGTGAGTAGTTTTTTATTATCAATACATAGGATCAAGCGTGGATTCGACCATGAATTCAGAATAATAAAATAGGTATTACCATTCCATGGGATCGTGGATTCGACCATGAAATCGGAGTAATAAAATAAGTGGTGATATTACCATTTCATGAGACCAGCCGTGGGTTCTACCATGAAATCGGAGTAATATCTATTACCATTTCATGAGATCAGTCGTGGATTCGATCATGAAATCAGAGTAATACATTTATCTATTACCATTTCGATCATGAAATAGGAGTAATGAGATAAGATAGATTATCTTCTAGGAATTAAGTGGTGAATGTCACGGTAGAATTTAATCTCTTATGTATAGTCAGTGAATCAGCAAGTGTTGTCGATGCCCTGAAGACGTTATTGCTCTAAATCTTACGGAGAACCGTCTGGGTCTATACACGGTCTCTCTACATAGTCAGGGAACAGTGAGTATCACTGATGTCCTGAAGGCGTTATTGCTCGCAATCTTACGGAGAACCTCCCAATTGTTCTTCTATGTAGAGGCAGGTACCACTATGTAGTCAGGGAACAACGAGTGTCACCGACGTCCTGAAGGCGTTCTGTCCTCTCAACAAACAATTATGTATGGAGGACCGCCCAATCTTTCTTCTACATAGAGGGACACGATGAAATGCACAACATCGAACGCACAGCAAGTAGGAGGCCTTTCGAGAATCATATTCATCGTGGCTCTGAGAGGTACTCGATCAGAGATTGTGAAAATGGTTCACGGATCGTAAAATATGAATCGTCACACGTGTTCCTGAAGCCGGGTCAGAAAAATGTTGTATCATGATTTTACGATTTTGAACCTTGTCGAAAATCCATCATCAATAGGTTGCCAAATGGAATATAAGTAACGATTTGTCATTTCCTAACGCCGAAGCCTGATGAGTACACTTGACTGAGTTGTGGGTAAAAACTTCTCAGTTAAGCGTGCTCAGCCGGGATTAGTCACATGATGGGTGACCTCTCGGGAAGCTGCTGCTGGATAAACGCAGTAGTGTCATTAAAAATCCCACACTGTTGGATAACCTCAGTGGGTAAGTGGAAACAATATCGTTCTTGGGAGAAAACTCTGCAGTTAAGCGTGCTCGGGTGGGAGCAATCCAGAGATGGGTGACCATCCGGGAAGTTACTGCTGGATTTCCGCAGCGATACCCGTTGAAAACTCCACACTGCCGGATAATCGCAATGGCTAAGTGGGGACTGTATCGGTGGAGAAACGGGTCATTACAAATGGTATCAGAGCCGACGACGGGTCACCTGCCGAGGGTGGGAAGGTACGCTGGACGGGGTTGGTCCAGATGCTTCTCATGAGGGGCAGGGAACGTCGGATATCTGGGTTTGCGAATATATTCTGGAGCCGAGGGCCGCTCCAATTTAAGGTGGTGGTATTGTAATACCCCGATATTCAGCAGCGGTTGGCTGAATGGAATATAAGTAATGATTTTTTCTTTCCTAACACCGATGCATTTTCAGCAAAATTGGTTTCAGAGTTGGCAGAAAATTCTGCAGTTAAGCGTGCTCGAATGGGTGACCATCCGGGAAGTTACTGTTGGATTTCCCCAGCAATGCCTGGTGAAAACCCCACACTGCCGGATAACCGCAGTGGCTAAGTGGGGACAATATCGGTGGAGGGACAGGTCATCGCAGCAATGCCTGGTGAAAACCCCACACTGCCGGATAACCGCAGTGGCTAAGTGGGGACAATATCGATGGAGGGACGGGTCATTACACCGGGGAAGGACACTAATTGTGCCGGAAAGTCGGTAAAGTGTTGGAAGTTAATAGCTCTGTGTAGTTATCACATATGGTTGTATAACATGACTCTGCTTTGTTAATCCAAGGTACTATGCATTTTGAGTGAAATAGGTGCTTGCATTGAAACTCCATGATGTTAACCCCTTTCTTGAACTCATTGCAACAAATCGTGCGATATACTTCATCAATTACGTCGGCATCACCAAATTTCTTTGACTTTGAACTTATTTTTATTTTTTTTTCATAAAATAAAAGGAAGGAACCCTCTAACATTACATTTTCAAGTTTCTAATCATGATTGTGATGGACTTCGACCAAGATATATTGTCATTAAAGTACTGTCAATTGAAAAAGCTTAATAGATGGCCTAGGTTCTCTCATTTAATTCCAACAGTTTTGGAGTCCAAATATGTTACAATGGGCTACCGTATTCGCTACCCATATTACATTGAATCTAGGAGTTAACATAATTTCTGAAATTTTAAAATTAATTAAGCCCAAGTTTTTTCTTTTGAAATCATTACTAATAGATTATCTAATTTCCTGGCTTCAACATACATTTCTTTGAGCAGCATCAAAGTATACAAGGAATCACTGTGAAAAGCTACGTCGTGACTACTCCATTTTGTTGCCCAGTGGAAAGCAGTGTCTGCTCCTCTTCTTTCTAACTCCTCTCTAGTACTGCAGTTGAAGGTAGATCCCCTGACTTCAATGGTGAAACCTGCATAGTCAGTAAGAGTTATGCCAATACCAGAAGAGGAAGTAGGATTCATCATAGTCAGGGTTATGCTGAATTTATAAACCAATTTTGTTTCCATCTTTCTATTTTCAGGAGTACAAATATTGAGACAGTCGTCATTCACAGGATTGTAGTACAAATTTTGATTCATGATGTAATTTGGGTCTGCTATTCTAGAGATGTTATTTATAAATTTAACTATCTTGTTCGTTGTAACCGCACTATTTGTATTTGTTTTCTAAAACCCCAATCACATCTGGATTCCCAGATGTGCCATGTGATGCGTGTCGTAACCACAAAAAATTAATTAATGTTTTTCCACCTAATTAACAAGTAATATAGTGTAGTCAAGTTCGTTCCCACGAGGAGCAAGTGGTTTTAGTTGTTTAGTTTTCACAAGGGGGATTGGTTTTAGATTTTAAAAACAAAAGAAAGTAAATAAAGCAATTAAAAGTTTAGTTGAAATAAATAAGAGAGATTATATCAAGGAATCCTTATTCGTTGCAAAACAATGATTCAAGTTATGTTCTTTTCCACTTTTTATTAGTCACAGATTATCACCATCCGTAGGTAAAGCAGCTAGCTCAGTGCTAAACCCCTCAATCCCTAGTATCAATGGACACGGAAGTTCTCGACTACCGGATTTTATTCACCAAACCACCTAGTAGTAGCTCACACAAGATGTAATTTAGTTAAACACATTAAGATTTATGAATTTATTAGGTTGATATTAGTAGTTAGACTCTTAGGTCAAGGTCTACTTGCTAACGTTGTTTTCACACACAATTGCTCCACGGAATCCCACTGCAAGGTCTCGTGTTTGCCACTTGTGTAAAGAGTCAAGAAACGATTACTTATCCCCTAAATTTCGCTAGCTTTAGATCAATTAACAAATCAATTTGGTATGCATCCTAAACGACCTATCAATCAACCATGAATGTATAAAAATTCCTATTAGTGAAAACAAACGATAATCATGTGAAAAACATCAAAGTAGATTTAAAAACAAAACTCAAAACATGTTAAGGACTAGGAATTCATCATCAATCAATAAGAAAATTAGCTACTCATGTTTTTGAAATTCACACAAATAATTAAAGGGAGAATTTTTAAAGTTCACACAAATAATTAAAAGAAGAATTTTGAAAAAACAAGAAAAAACACAAGTGTTGTGTGTGTAGAGGTGTGTGTAGAGAACTTCTCTATTTATAGGCTTCAATTTCCTAGCAATCCTCTTAGGAATAGAATCCTCATTCCATAATAACACCACTTTCCCTTTGTAGATCAACTTCCAAATCCAAATCTTTCTCAAATCTTCCATCTTCTCTTTCCAAATCCAAGCCCAATTCGTCAAACTCATGAGTCTAGATGAGTCTAGAAAATTCTTCATTAATTGAGTCGCCTATGAAATGACAATATTGCCCATTTCGCACAAATTGGGTGATTTCTTCTTCTTTTCCTCCGTGCGACTCCAAAATACCTAATAACTCAAAAACATGCGTAAAATACATAATTTATAATAAAAATAGCAGAGAAAGCATAAACAATAGATAGTAAATAGGGTGTATTCTACACCCTATCAAATCCCCCCACACTTAGACTTTGCTAGTCCTCGAGCAAATCAAACTAAAAATTACAACTTCAAAGCGTTTCAGCGTCCCAAGCATCCAAAGAGTTATGAGGACATAGAGTTTCTGCATGCTAGTAATAAGAAGTTAGAAATACTAAAGAACATATTCTCATTCTTAAATGTTGAGTGAGAAATAACCACACCATAATGAAAAAACGCGTGTTTGAGAAGCGATCAATAAGCATTTCGCCTCGACTTCTGCCTCACCAAAAAGGATTTTCTGATAATTGCACTCAATAAGACGGCTTTTTTTATGGGTCTCACATGTGTGCAGGTAGGAATGAAGAGAGAATTCCTGCAACACGTTGAATGGTGGGAAGGACAAATTCCGAAATATTTAAAAACCCACATCTTTTTGAAAAACCATTTTTCTGACGATCTCTAAGAAAGGAAATCAACCACTATTATCGAGGATGAGATTACTTACTTACCTTCACATACGATTGCCAATTATGATAACACCACTCTCACGGCATCCAATAGAAACGTCTTCGCTCCTCGTTTTCATCTTCTTAGTCGTCGTCTTCGGCTTCGACTATTGATGGCAAACTCTTGAATTTCGTAGATCCTTGACAATTTGTAACTTTTTACCTTAAATCCTTGTAGCTTGAAACTTCCTTATAGATTTTTCTTCCCCACGGCTTATTAAATAAAAGATAAAAACAAAAATTTCTCTTGCCATCATTTTTTTTCTTTTTCTTCTATTTTTAACAAAAAAACAAGAGAGATAAAATACAAAACAAAGTGAAAATAAAAACAAACCATGGCCGTGGGAAAAGTACTTTACCGCTTGATTCTTCACAACTTGTATCGTCTCGAAATCATAAACTTCAATAATTCTCACCTTTTTCTTTTCTTTGCTCTTGTAAATAAGTCTTCAACTTGGATATAAAATTACACTCCTTATATGTAAGTCTTCAACATGTATATATAAAAATCCCCTCATTATATGTTGCTTTACTTGGATATGAAATTTACTCTTTTCTTGTTCCGTTGCTTGTAAACCTTGAACGTTTTTAACTTTTCTTGTAGATTTTGATGTCACTCCCTTGTTGATGATGATGGTGTTTCTATGGATCCGTTTTTTCGAGAGAGAGAATGGTGCTAACTGCAAATCGAACTACAAGAAGGAGGCTTTCATCTATAGACGTCAACCTCATGATTGACAAAATTAGCACTCAATAGATAAAAGAGTAGTGCTTCTATTGGTGGGAGGTTGGGTAGCTCACCATTCTACCCGGAATTAGCGTACGGTGATACACACTCAAAAAAAAGCTCTTTAGTTATTTATAAAGAAATCTGGTCGGTGCCTCACATGATATAAATAGGTAGTCTCCATTAATGATTGATCAGCAACTCTAATAATGCATTTCTCCCTGCTCCTAATCTGCATCACCGGCATGATTAAATCCATTAGTTAACACTCTAACAAGCAAGAAATCCGAACGTAGTTCCCTAACACTTCCAGGTTCAGTTACGTCGGTCAGAATTCTCTATGTATACATACCTAGAAGTATGCTAGTGACTCTAAAATCTCTACAAGTTGGAGGTTTTATGCAAATAAATTTTTTTTTTAATATGCTTAACCACTCCCCCACACTTAAACCTTACATTGTCCTCAATGTAATTGAATCGTCCAAGTAAAGTCACGGTGGGAAATCCTAGTATGATATGGAACAAGAAAAAATAAATAAACAAAACAAAAAGAAAATAAAAAGTAAAAGGATAAGAAATACAAAACCTATGGGTTGCCTCCCATTAAGCGCTTGTTTTAAAGTCTACGACCCGACTTGGCTCTTGTAAGATTCATTCCCCATATACTAACAATCTGAAAATTTGGGGATCCACCCATAGTACCTGTTTTGCAAACAATAACTCCATACAAATGTTAGCACAAGAAAATAATAATAATGTTATCGCCCGATAGAAATTTCCCCCACACTTATTCTTTTCCACACTCGGAAGTGTATAAAGAACATAGAATTTGGGAATTTCTATAGATTCCTCTTGGCAAACCTGCATAGTGTTAGCATCAAGTGTTTCCGATGGTGGATATCGAGAAATAAAATCATCCAAAAATATTTTCGAAGCACACACATTCAAACCAATAAGAGGTAAAGGAGAAGAATCAATATGCAAAGGGTTAGACAAACCTTGCAAAAACTCTTGTATTACGTAATCCTCTTCATCCTTAGAAAATTCAAGTGAATTGCGTACCTCTTGTATATCGTGGTCCTCTATCAAATCTTGCAACCATTCTTCGTTATTTTCTAACTTCACCAAAGTCTCGGCATCATTAAAATCATTGTAAAGTTTAATTGGGTCTTCCAAAAAATCAATGAATTTGGTTTCATCCTCTAGCATCATCTCTTCAACATTCTCATCATCGGAATCGGGCCATTCACTAAAATGATTTTTATCGATATAAATTGTAAGATCTTGTGAGGGTGTTACAGCGTTTATAACAATAGGTAAGTCACACCCAATCTCCTCCTTTTGAATAGGTTAAGGATCGTTATTATGATCCGGAGTTGGAATAACTTTATCCTTGTTACAATAATTTGCATAAGGTTCAAAATCATCATCGTAACCCATATAATAACGTTTTTCACGCTCCATTCTTAAAGATCTTTTAGCTTCAAGAATTTCTTCATCCGATACTAGGCCTTCATCGATCAATTGATATAACCTTCTCTCAGATTCCCTCAAACTAGGTTTCCTTACACCGAGGAGATCACGCATAGATTTAGAAGCATAACCATCCTCCCCTCCTAGTGATTGTTCACTTACATACCCGTCATAAGGTTGTTGATATGTATGAGAATATCCATAAAGTTCGTATCCTAAGGATGGTTGGAAGTTGACATAATGTTGAGGTTGAAAACCGTATTGATTGTTGTAATATGCTTGCTCTTGTCCACCGTACATGGAAAACTGGTACCTGAAATAAAAATTATAGAAAACAAAGTTAAAAACAAAAATAAAAAGAAAATAAAATAAAAACAACTAAAGATGCTCCGCTGCTCCCCGGAAGCGGCGCCAAAATTTGATGCGTGTCGTAACCACAAAAAATTAATTAATGTTTTCCCCTAATTAACAAGTAATATAGTGTAGTCAAGTTCGTTCCCACGATGAGCAAGAGGTTTTAGTTTTTTAGTTGTTACAAAAAAGGGGGATTGGTCTTAGATTTTAAAAACAAAAGAAAGTAAATAAAGCAATTAAAAGTTTAAGTTGAAATCAATAAGAGAGATTATATCAGGGAATCCTTATTCGTTGCAAAACAATGATTCAAGTTATGTTCTTTTCCACTTTTTATTAGTCACAGATTATCACCATCCGTAGGTAAAGCAGCTAGCTCAGTGCTAAACCCCTAAATCCCTAGTATCAATGGATACAGAAGTTCTCGACTACCGGATTCTATTTACCAAACCACCTAGTAGTAGCTCACTCAAGATGTAATTTAGTTAAACGCATTAAGATTTATGAATTTATTAGGTTGATATTAGTAGTTAGACTCTTAGGTCAAGGTCTACTTGCTAACGTTGTTTTCACACACAATTGCTCCACTGAATCCCTCCGAAAGGTCTCGTGTTTGCCACTTGTGTTAAGAGTCAAGAAACGATTACTTATCCCCTAACTTTCACTAGCTTTATATCAATTAACAAATCAATTTATTTTGTATCCTAAACGACCTATCAATCAACCATGAATGTATAAACATTCCTATTAGTAAAAACAAACGATAATCATGTGAAAAACTTCAAAGTAGATTTAAAAACAAAACTCAAAACATGTAAAGGACTAGGAATTCATCCTCAATCAATAAGAAAATTAGCTACTTATGTTTTTGAAATTCACACAAATAATTAAAGGGAGAATTTTTAAAGTTCACACAAATAATTAAAAGAAGAATTTTAAAAAAGCAAGCAAAAACACAAGTGCTGTGTGTGTACAGGTGTGTGTAGAGAACTTCTCTATTTATAGGCTTCAATTTCCTAGCAATCCGCTTAGGAATAGAATCCTCATTCCATAATAACACCACATTCCCTTTGTAGCTCAACTTCCAAATCCAAGTCTTTCTCAAATCTTCCATCTTCTCTTTCCAAATCCAAGCCCAATTCTTCAAACCCATGAGTCTAGATGAGTCTAGAAAATTCTTCATTAATTGAGTCGCCTATGAAATGAAAATATTGCGCATTTCGCACAAATTGGGTGATTTCTTCTTCTTTTCCTACGTGCGACTCCAAAATACCTAATAACTCAAAAACATGCGTAAAATACATAATTTACAATAAAAATAGCAGAGAAAGCATAAACAATAGATAGTAAATAGGGTGTAGATCACCATGTAATGATGCTGCAAAATTCAGGAAATTTCAATACAACACCATTTATATCAGTATTAAAGAACCAGGAATTTAACCAATCATGAAAAGTAATGCTACTTTCAACCACATAGTCCATACTAAAATTTAAGTGCATCCAAATCTGTTTGGCAAAGTTGCAGGTCAGAAAAATATGAGTAAGAGATTCCTCACCATCATTGTGTGGAATGACTGCAGCTACCCTCACCTTATTAGGAAGGATAGCGTTTGTTGCTTTCCAGACAAACTTCTTGACTGAGGGAGGGACTTTCAGGTTCCAAATTTTGCTCGAATCCTTGATATTATCACCCGTAGTATTAATTTTGTTATACATGGATTTTACCCTAAAGTTACCTTTAGATTTTAGAGCCCAATCAACTATATTTTCGTCTTGAGGGATATGTTAATCTTGAGAATATGATTTATTGTATTTTGATCAAAAAAAAATCCCAGCTTATCCATGTCCCAATTTTGCCTGTCAGTGATCAGGTGACTCACTAATGTTATATCCTCCGCTCCCGTACCAGGTTCTTGTATTGGAGGATTTATTCTAGGTATTCAATGATCGGTCCAGGCATTAATCCTAGTTCCTCTACCTACTTTCTAGATGCAATACTTCTGAATTTTTTCCACTCCATTTAGGATACCTTTCCATACCCAACTGTCTCGCTATTTTGGTTTAGTTTTCATATGGAGAATATCTGTATCAGGATATTGAACCATGCATGACTTCTTGATTTTTACTGTTCCCTCCGTTAGCGCAAGGACTACAACTACTTCGCAGCGGATTTATGCGAGCTTGATATTCCTTAAACTGTAGAAAATACTCAATAAATCGATCTTCATCTTCTATAAAGTCATGCTTAACTTTGTCGAGCTCTATAGTCACTAGAATAGTTATCGTGCTTGGTTTTATTCTAAGTTTACGTTTTGCCAAAGTGTTAGCAGACCTGGAAACTAGGCGTCTGAAGAAATTCCAAAACCTCTCAATAGAGGCAGAGTTTCCTAAGATGTTTAAAACACAAGAGCGGGTCAAGATCGCATCCCCGGAAGATGTTCGAAGCAAAGAGATCCAGAAAATGGATGATAAAAATTCTCAACGTCACAGGATTACGTTTGTATCTCCCATAATGATGTTCTGGAACGATTTTGTGTAAGAGTATTGAATTAATAGTGCCATAAAAAATCTGTTTTTATCTCTAATGTGAACTTCAATACAAACTTGTGTTTCTTCGTAAAGGTTATCTACCTCATCCTCGACACAAGTTTATTAAACAAACTCTTTTCAGAGCATTCTATCTTCTTTTCCCTTAAACCTAATTATATTTTCATCTGTTTTCTCGTCCTTTTCTTCCCTTCTCATCGCCTGCAATCTCTGTATTGCATTCTTCTATCTAGTTCACCATCAATTGGTACCACAACCTTAGATTTTAGGTTCTTATCTTAAAAAAATTAAAAAAATAAAAAAATCTTTAGTTTCAGTTTCTATGGGAGACCAAACTACTAGAGCTGAGATTATAAAGATTACAGAGAAGTTTGATCTACATGATACAACTTTCATAAACATAAACAATACCCTACAATAGTTACAAAAGAATATGAAGAAGATGAGCGTTAAAATAAATTCTATTGTTGAAGGAAAACCTGAAGGTGAAGAAAAATTTGAAAGTAAAGAAAAATCTGAAGGTGAGAACAAATCACGGGGAGAAGGAAAACATTCAAGATCCAGGTATATCTCAAAGGATGGAAAGAAACATAACTTTGTACGTGATTCTCATACTCCAAAAGAGATTCAAAAAAAATTTTAACAGGATTAGACAATATGAAGGATACATTTGTCAACCGTACAAGAAGTTTGCAAGTCCTCAATTTAGCATTAATGAGGAAGACGACGTTGAAGATAATCTAGAGAAGAACTGGATAGAAGATAAACGCCTCCAATCAAATCAAAGCCCTTATGGATCTTTACCCGAATATAAGATTAAAGCAGAGATTCCAAATTTCAGTAAAAGGTTCAAGATTGAAGAATTGCTTAACTGGTTTTATGAGGTTGAGGCATTTTCTGAATTTATGGAGGTGCCAGAACTAACAAAGATTAAACTCATAGCGTACAAGCTCAAAGTAGGTGATGCTGCTTGGTGGGTGTAACTTTGTGAAGATTGCAGAATTTATGGTAAGCCACCAGTAGGTACATGAAAAACAATGAGATATCTCTTCATAGATAAGTTTTTTCCTAGAGATTACAAAAAACAACTATTTGTTAAACTTCAGACTTGTAAGCAAGGTGCAAGGTTGGTTGAAGAATATGTATTTGAATTCTACAACTTAATTGCACGTAATGAACTTAATGAAATTGAAGAAAAACTTCTAGCAAGATTCATAGAAGGTTTGAATCGTATGATTCAAGAAGGAATGACTCAATCAGTTTATACCATGGTTGAATCTATACAACAAGCTATCAAAGTAGAACGACGTGTTTTTCGTTCTCAAAAGTTTGCATCAAGACAGAGTTCCAAATATCAAGGTAACTTCAAATCTTCCTTTTCATTCAATAATTATGGTGAAAATCCTTATTATCAACATGATATTTCTGGTCGACAACATCTTCGAACTACAAACTTTACCTAATTCTCCAATAAAGCATTCACATATTCTTCCTAATCCTGTTAAATTTCAGTCTGTCCAAAACCCTCATATTGTTAATTCTCATACAAGTAACAATTCAAATACTCGTTTTCCTAGCAAAAAACCAAACACCTTTTCCTCCTCCACAAAAAAAATCTAAACCCTTACGCCAAATTCAGAGGAGAAAAGTGCAACAAATGCAAAATGCCTGGACATACTTCTTCAGAGTGTCGTAGAGTCCATGGGTTAGTGCATGAAGAACCAGAAAATACTCATAAATATAGTGGTTTGATTAATGATGATCCTAATAATTTAGAGAAGTCTGGGGATGAAGAAGAGAATGATGAATTTGTAGAAGAGTTATACAGTGAAAATTTTATAGGTATGATTCGACCTTTATTGCTTTCTCAACCTTCTTTTAAACAAAGAAATAGTATTTTCAAAACTAGGTGTTAAATTAAGGGAGTTACTTGTGATCTAATAATGGATAGTGGAAGCATGGATAATTATATTTCAGCTGAGGTAGTTCAGAAACTGGGATTACCTTCTCCTCCACATCTTCATCCTTATTCAGTAGGTTGGGTCAATAGTTCTTCTTCTCAGAAAATTACTCACCAATGTCTTGTTGAGTTTACACTTAAGGGTTATCAAGATTCAGTTTTATGTGATGTTATTAATATGACTGCTGCATATTTACTACTTGGAAGGCCTTGGCAATATGATATGTGTGCAGTTCACAATTGTTTTGAGAATATAGATACCTTTTTCAAGGATGGCAGGAAGAAAACTTTAGTTCCTTCTAAATCTACAGTTGTTTACAAAGAGCATATTGATGGCAAGACAAGTGCATTAGTAGCTAGCATTGTGAAGTAGATACATACTCTCTTAACTCACATGAAGATTCTAAGCCAATGATAGTCATTCCAGAAAAGGTGTAGCCTTTGATCAGTCAGTTTCATGCCTTATTCCTTGATGATCTTCCAAAATGTTTACCATCTTTGAGAGATTTACAACACCAAATTGATTTCATTCCTGGTGCATCTCTTCCAAATCATGCTCATTACATATTAAGTCCTAAAGAACATGAGATTTTCAAAGACAAATAAATGATTTATTTTGATCAGATTGAGCAAGAGTCCTTGTACTAGTCCAACGTTTCTTGTTGATAAGAAGGATGGAGGATGGAGAATGTGTATTGATTGTAGGGCTCTAAACAGAATCATTATTCCCTATAGATTTCCTATACCAATATTGGATGATTTAATTAGTATGGTTATTGGGTCTAAAGTATTTTCTAAGATTGATCTACGTAGTGGTTATCATCAGATTCGAAATAGAATGGGAGACGAGTGGAAAACAGCTTTCAAAACTCGTAAAGGATTATATGAGTGGTTAGTTATGCTATTTGGATTATCAAATACATCAAGCAATTTCATGAGAGTAGTGAATCAGGTACTGCAACCTTTCCTTGGTAAATTCATCATTGTGTATTTTGATGATATTTTGATTTATAGTAGTGTTTGTGGGTGAAACTGTTTCTGCTGGTTTTGGTAAATTTGGGTGTGTGGATGAGAAACGAATCTAAACCCTAAACAATGCACTGCACGGGAATACTTTTGATTCGAGAGATCAATCTGTACAATCCTTGCCTAAACCAAGAAATGGTCGTTCCAGGCTTGCTTCGGTCACAAAGTGAAGGAGAAGGGTTGGTCTTAGTGAGGGAAGCGAAGAGAGTGTTGAGACCAGAATGGTTAATTCTGAAGATGTGGCTTATTTTATGACTTGTATCAGAAATTGGAAGTGGCTTGCAGACTGAAAAGCTATCAGTTCTTGGTGATTTCTGGATACTATGTTGTTTCCGACCAAAAACTTGTTGTTTTGGTGGAAATAGGTGAAACCTATTTATACAAGTCGTAATAAAACGTACCTTGGTCTCGTAGGAAGTGGGAACGATTGATTGATGGAAAAGTGTGTAACCTTCAGAAACCGTGCTTCCATTATGAAGGAAGTGGATCCGTTTACACCCGTTACTTCTTTCCACCATTAACCATCCCGCTTCATGACACTTTCTTGTAACGGGCGTATTGCACGCCACGCGTTGTAAACCGCCAGACCAATACCCTGATGAGTATCCCCCAGTTTTCTGACATGTTTGATGTCTCGAGTGTTTTCGTGGAAAACATGTAGCAGTTTGCTACGGGTGGCAAGTCAAGGTCAAGACACTTGCCGAAGGAAAAAATAATATGTGGTGTTATTAGGTTTATCTCGGCTGGTCGCCTAAGACTTTCCATAAGCCTGTCAGTTCGGTTGTGAACTTGGATGGCTGAGATTGTATCTCATGAGGAAGGGTAGCCATTGATTATGGCCACGTCGTGTTGGCGCTTGATATTGGCACAGTGGCTCTTTGAGCGCATGCCTACGATGTAGTGGCGCCTTTAACGCACACTAGTAGCACTACGGCATGGCTAGCATAGTTTCGTGCATGCCAGTGACACGGTGGCATGCTGGCATAGTTCGCGCATGCCAGTGGCACGATAGTGCAAGTATCTCCTGGCGTAGCCATGGCCTCTAGACTTTGGCACATTAGTGTTAAGACTCAAATGTGGTGTGGCAACATCAGTTCCAGTCGCCACATCAATCCCAATGCTTTGTGGAATATTATTTGGCTTGATTGGCGTAGAAACTTTGCCTAAATTAGGGTTTGGCATGCCGATACCCTAATTAGCGCATACGGTATGCGACATGAGTCATGTGGCCTATGGCACAGCGGCATTTTTATGTAAACGGTGCCAGAGCCATGCCAAAAGAACCATAGCCAGGCCATTATGTGAAAATGGCCACAGTAGTCATTATTTCCACGAGTGGCATGTTGTGATGCCTTTATTAAGGTTTTCACGGCTCGTGGCATGTTGTGGGCCCGGAGTGGCATAGTTTGTGCAACGACTAGAAATAAGGGTTCCATCCACTACCACTAGAGCATGGCCGCGCCTAACGGTTAGGCTAGCCAAATTGAATTCCGTTGTGATGTTGGTCACGAACAGAGAGTGGTTTGGCACGTAGGTGCGCTATTTATGGCACGTTGGCATGTTAGGCGTGTTTTGGCATGCCGCTTTGGCATGCCGCTTTGGCATGTGCGCTCGGCATGCACGTTTGGCATGTTGGCGCAGTTTTGGGAAGCCAATTTGGCACGGCGACCACTTGAAGCAATTTCCACCTCTTTTAAAGTTGTGGCGGGTTTAGGGCAATCTGATTGGTCAATAAAAGTAGGGGCCTGCCAAGCATGGTTGTGGATCCTCTTTTGGTGCGCGTGGCGGGTTTAATGCGACCTGATTGGTCGATGGGGAATAGGGACCGCAAGTATGGGCCCAGCCACAACTCATGGGAGTGTGGAAGGTTTAAACCGACCTGATTGGTATACAAAGGAGTAAGGGTCGGTTAGGTAGCTTGGGGCGTGGCCAAGTGGTGCCGGTTATCCTATTGCATGGACACACTTCCCTCCTTGTTGCTCCTACTCCGCGGATCTGTTTACTTTTTGCTTTCTGACTGAGTATTTTGTGCAAGGACCTTAACCTTGGTACTTGGAGGTCTGTGCTACTCTGCTGCGAGTGAACACAAATCCGTCATGCCATACCAATATTAAGGGTTCTTCCAAGGAACATAAGCACAAGAAAAGTACTCAGAAGGCTCCGACATTTGTGATTAATGCATATAGGAGCTTATACACTCATTAGGCTCTATATTAGTGAACAGTTCATCCAGGAGCTTGAGTTTCTATATAATGTGAAGAGAGACATAGGTACTCGTCAGATTTTGATATATTATCCAAATTCCCCGTGGAATATAAACATATCAATGTCTACTACATCTGATGTCGGGTCAGGTAGATAGACATTTATAAATTTATCCCTGAGTCAAAAACCACCATCAACATTAAGTCCCCTGCTTAGCTCGTAACAGTGTCATTGTTGCGGGGTAAGCATAAGATGGTGACAGACAAGGATAAAAATCAAAATGACAAGTTATGAAGAGATTTCCAGGAAAGTTTGGCTAACCTTTGGTAGGAGTCATGGAGAATCCATAGGCTTTGCGTAACTCTGGCTTGGCCATAGGGTGTTGGAGTCAGTGCTGCAACTTTGGCTACTGATCGACGGAGATGGCACTGTAATTTGGTCCGTGGAACGGGTGCTAGCTGGCTAGGCCACGGAACGTGCGTAGATGACGCTTGGCTTGGATTGGTGAAAAATTGGCTTCAGTCCGTGGAATGGTGGAAACTGGCTTCAGTCTGCAGAATGGTGGAAACTGGCTTCAATCCATAGAATAGTGGAAACTGCCTTCAATCCGCGGAATGGTGAAATTGGCACTTGGAACTTTGGCTACCAAACAGTGAAGGCAGAGATGGCGTTGCTTTGAGAGGTGAAGGTGGTGTTGCTTTGGCCATGGAGCGGGCGGAGATGGCGCTGTTTTGAGAAGTGAAGGTGGCGCTCCTTTGGTTAGGTCACGTAATGGCAGGGAGGACATGGATGGCTCCTGTTTGTGGATCGTGCGGAGATTGCGCTGCTTGAGCGGTGAAGGTGGCGCTGTGTTGGACGTGGAGTGGGCGGAGATGGCGCTGTTTTGAGCGGTGAAGGTGGTGCTCCTTTGGTTAGGTCACGTAATGGCAGTGAGGACGTGGATGGCTCCGGTTTGTGGATCGTGCGGAGATTGCGCTGCTTGAGCGGTGAAGATGGCGCTCCTTTTGCTAGGTCACAAAATGGCAGGGAGGTCTTCTGGATGGCTTTGCGAGTCTGGTTGCCTTCTTCTGTGCATGGTCTAAAAGAGAAAACCATCTTCTACTCAAACTCTAAAATTACAATGTATACAAAAGGCGTTGCCCACCCTCAATTTTTGTATCATTGGCCTTATCTCTGTAGCAGCAAGCCTATTTCCATCAGCAGTCCAGGTGAGCCAATTATTCTATATATACAAGTATCTAATCTAGCTGATATCCCGCGTTCGAAGCCTTAATACACGGTTGGCAATAAAGTTTCCCTTTCTCATTTTTCACCAATATGCTTAGTATAAGAGGCAATCTTGAACCTTTATTTCATATGGATCATCATAGAATTACATCCATCCTCCTCACAGGTACCGTCTCGTGTCTTTTCTAATAGTTCTCCATTTTGTCTTTTTCATCATGTAGATTGTCGATGTAGAAATAATGTAAAAATAAATAAATTGTAATGTACAATGGGATCTTCCGGTGATGATCATACCTCTGACTCTTCGGAGAATTTTTTTGAAGTTGACAAACCCAGGTTTTCTTCACATGAGGAGATATTAAACCAAATCAACCATTTGTTCCATGCAACCGACTGGATTATACAAGGCATGTCTCTCACCCATCTACGCATCGTGCGGGTGCGTTCTCAGGCTTTCATGGCTTTGATGGACATGGAGGAGAAGTGGAGACATGATGAAGCGTCCCAGCAAGTCGGGAAATCTCAACGTGATGAAGCTTCTCCACATCTCAATGCCAGGTCTGAGCGATCTTCTCCATTGAAACGGCGAAGGACTGAGCCCAAGAAACTTCTGGGTGAGAGCCAGTTTGATTACCTTATCTATAATGGTATCGTAATCCTTGATTCTGACTTGGACGAACTGGAGCATCCTCAAGAGGTTGTTGGAAAAGTTCCGGAGGAAGATGTTAACGCGGTTTGCGAGACTGAGGAAGCTTCCGGAGTGGACACCGAAACTGCTACTGGGGAAGTTGGAGCAATCGTTGAGGATGTTGTCAGGGAAGATGGGGTGGCGGTGGAAGCATATGTTGGAGTCGTTGGAGAAGTTGTGGGGACATATGCTGGAACTGCTGTCGAAACGGATTCTGGATGGGATGTTGAAGCTGTTGCTGAGACGTCTTATGGATGGAATGTTGAAGATGCTGCTGAGACGGCTTCTGGATGGAATGTTTGCTGTCGGAGAAGGTTCTGGGGAAAGTTCTTGAAAAAACTCTGATGGAGGCGTCATTGACCAAGGTGTTTGTCATTGACAACTAGTTTTTTTTTTATACCTTCTTGGTGTGTAGCCGTTTTCGATACTTTAGGGATTTATTTTATTTCTTCGTTTACATGACGGGGCTAGGACTTCGCCAAGTAATTTTCTTTTATTCATCTTTGGTAGTTTCATGTATTTAATTGAATGAATGAACAAAATCTTCCGACTGAAAGAATCCAAAAACCCCTCTTGTGAAAACAAGTTCCTTCATTCTCCTAGGCATCAACTGAATGGAAAGACACCATACACGAATAGCGTGGATGGAATTGCCACACGCGCTGGCCATCATGCTGTTTTCGCAGCTAACACCTCCAAGTGCCGACATCATCCATAGCAACTCAAAACAGGGAATAATGGTGGTTAAAGGTTTGACCGACCTGTTTCTTGGCTCTCCCTTGTAGTAGTGCGGTTGTCACACGCCACGAGAAACAGAGGAACGTCAGATGAGACTTGAAGCCAGAAATTCTTGAAGAAGACATTTATTCCGCCACTTGATGGTTCTCTTTCTCGAATATTCTCTTCGTCGGTGTTTTCGAATAAGGTATTTCTTGCATGGTTTGACTTTTCTGGTTTTGAATTGATGGACAATGGTTTTGTGAGGGTTTGGATTTACTCGGTATTTTTCCTTTGAAGTAATCCAGGAAAGTTTATTTTGAAGGGAAGATGCTTTTAATTAAAAATTGAAATCCCAACCATGAATGCAAGCAGTGCAATTCATTTTGGAGGAATTACAAATTTTGAACTAAAGGGAAATTGCTGAAGGAAATACTAAGGAGAAATTTGAGGCAAGAGGTGGCATAACACTTTCAAGTTTTAAAAGGGTTTGAGCCAGCGGGCATGTATTATTACGCCTTCCAACTTGTCGGCATTGATGAGCTTACAATAGCATCCTGAAATGACTTCTGCTACTAGGTATGGTTCTTCTGAGAGGTTGGACGAAGGAGGCTGAGCGGAGATTTTAACCACCATATCTCCGACCTGGAAAAGGTTTCGAGGCTGCGTGGCTACCTGATCTCCGGATCCATTACTCTCGGCTAAGACATCCTCCAGATTTTTGGTAAAACACTTGAAAGGCCTGAAACCCCATTCACATCTCTTAGTGACACCTGGGTTGAGGATTGGATCGAGTCCCCAAGTCTTGACGAGAGTAGAAGTGGTTGATTGCAGAAAGGGTTGTTCAATAAGACTTACTTGTGCTCGGAATCTGTGGACGAACGTCGACGGGCTCTCTCCAGGTAATTGGGTTACACTGGCAAGTTGTTGATACGAAAACAGATAATCTTCAGGACTGGATGGATTGTTGGAGATTCCTTCAGGTATGGACACCGGCAAAGGAGATACTCCCAACTTTTCCTTATTTCCATGTACCCATGAGCTCCCCATAATCATGTCATATTTTAGGCATTCTTTGACAATGTGAAATTTCCCATGCGTTAGAGCATCTCCCACCTTGATTTCGAGGTTATGTAGCCGTACCATTCATCGCTTCCCCTTCCGAATTCTTGACCACGATTGGGGAGTGGGTATCCTCCTGCTTCGAAATACCTGCGGCTCTCAGAGTCTTGATGGTAACAATACTGAAGTCAGAGGATGCGTCGATCAACACGCTATCAAACTTGGCATCCTTCAAAAAAACCAAGGTGAGCAATCCCCAGTTGCATTTTTCAACGCCGCTTCCTGAGGGAGCTTGGAATTCCGGCGTGGTTTCTTCAATAGTAAAAAGTCGCTTGCCCGACACAACGCGATAAAGGGCTGCAAACATATCTTGACGCTGCGCCTTGGAGAAATAGAGGATTTCACACACGTGGTGCATCATGGATTGCACAGTTTTGTGAACAGAGTCCCCAGAGAGCATGCAACTCCTGATTGGAAGAGGACCTCTGTGAACTCCCTCATTGCCCAGTTGAATTTACCCTACCTCTACCTTTTCTTTGAAGATACTCTTCAATATATTGCAGCCACCGGTCGGGTGATGGATAAACCTGTGGTAGCGGCAATACTTGGGATTTGTCATTTACTCTTCAGTTGGTGGGCGCCTAGTAGGAGGCAGCTTGATGGCGTCATCTTGGATCCATGCCTCCAAGAGTTCAATTACTTCGTCGATTAGGAATGGGAAATCTAAGGAATTTTCCCCGGCTTCTTGGTGCTGTGCAGGAGCTTTAGCTACAGTCTTCCGCAATGGAGCCGCCTGATGTGCTGGCGCTGTGCGCTTGGGTTGCTTTTCTGCCGATGGAGCCTTCCTTTTTCCTCCTTCTCCTACCACGCTCACAGAGGGGCCAGTGTTATATTGATTGTTGATGAGGCGCCTATTTCCTCGAGTTTCGCGCGCGTCTTCACTCTTGGACGGCCTGGCTCTTTCCAACAATGCGGGTGTTGTTGTGGCCGACCGTTTAGCAGCCTCATGAAGTTCATAGAATATCTGGAATCTCATATTTTACAGTAAGGAACAGTAGATAGGAACCATGCCATTGATGCAAGAATCCACCAATTGTTGTTTGGTCACGTTTGGGTTATGACAATCCAATGCTTGAATTCTGAATCTTTTGACATAATCATTTGGATGTTCATTATTTCGTTGACATCCTTCCTAAATCTGAGAGGGTGATTTGCTCAGACACAAAGAAATACTTCTTGTAGAAAGCCGTAACCATGTCATACCAGTTGGATATACTGTTTGGTGCAATGTTGTTGTACCAGGTGTATGCTCTTCTGGTAAGTGACTTCGAGAACTCCTCAAACAGAGAACATGGTTGTATTCGTGCTCGTTCAAGGATTCCAAAAATCGAGAGACATGTTCACGCGCATTACCGGTACCGTCATACAAAGAGAATTGAGGAGAAGAGTACCCTCTCGGAAGAGGAATTCTTTGTACTTCAGGAGGATACGGGGGTTGATGTTGATGCATGTCCGCGTCGCTTTTGTCTCGGTTTCGAAAAAGTCGTTCCAAATCTTCTCGTGTGACAAAATTGGATGGTTGATTCCTCTCCGCTGGAGCTCCTGAACGAGTCTCTTCATCTACAAAGGTGTGCCTTGCTTAGGCATCGGCGCCAGGAGTATTGAAGGTGTTCCTCATTGTCTCTGCTTGTTGTGATTCCTGTGGTAGCCGCTCTGTTAGTGTCTTGAGGAAAACAGGCACCTCCTTCTGAGTCGAAGCCATGTCCGCCTGAGCTCTAGCAAGAATTTCCTGTCTTTCCATTAAATCAGCAATGGTAATATGGGATCGTCTTCCTCTGGCTCCTCCAGTCTCTCGTCCTGATGGTAGAGTAGCAGCGGCTCTGACGACGGTTGGAGGTGTCACACTTGAAGAAAAATTGGGGGTGGCAGAAGCGGCTCTGGATCTGGTGATCAGAGGTGTAACGCCTGGAGTAACATTTTCCGCGCCGCTGGTGTTGATAGGTGGCGTATTAGTACCACTGGAAGGAACGTTAATACCGAGTATGATTTCAGCGCTAGTGTTTTCAGGGTTTGTTGTTGATCCGGATCTGAGTTCTACCATCTTTAGATCGGGATTGAAAAATGAAATTGGAAATTAGAAATTAGAAATTGATATTGCAACCGAGAGATTAATCTTCCATTGTGGTCGCCAATTGTTTGTGGGTTAAAACTGTTTCTGCTGGTTTTGGTAAATTTGGTTGTCTGGATGAGAAACAAATCTAAACCCTAAACAATGCACTACACGGGAGTACTTTTGATTCGATATATTAATCTATACAATCCTGGCCTAAACCAAGAAACGTCCTTCCAGTCTTGATTCGGTTACAAAGTGAAGGCGAATGGTTGGTCTTAGGCAGGGAAGCGAAGACAGTGTTGAGACCAGAATGGTTAATTCTGAAGACGTGGCTTGTTTTATGACTTGTACCAGAAAGTGGAACTGGCTTGCAAAGTGAAAAGTTATCAGTTCTTGGTGATTTCTGGATACTATGTTGTTTCCGACCAAAAACTTGTTGTTTTGGTGGAAATAGGTGAAACCTATTTATACAAGTCGTAATAAAACGTATCCTGGTCTAGTAGGAAGTGGGAACGATTGAGTGATGGAAAAGTGTGTAACCGTCAGAAACCGTGCTTCCATTATGAAGGAAGTGGATCCATTTACACCTGTTAATTCTTGCCACCATTAACCATCCCGCTTCATGACACTTTTTTGTAACGGGCGTATTGCACGGCGCACGCTGTAAACTGCCAGACCAATACCCAGATGAATATCCCCCAGTTTTGTGACATGGTTGATGTCTCAAGTGTTTTCGTGGAAAACATGTAGCAGTTTGCTAAGGGTGGTAAGTCAAGGTCAAGAGACTTTCCGCAGAAAAAATAACATGTGGTGCTATTAGGTTTATCTGGTTTGGTCGCCTAAAACTTGCCACAAGCCTGTCAGTTCGGTGGCGAACTTGGATGGCTGAGATTGCATCTCATGGGGAAGGGTAGCTATTGATTATGTCCACGTCTTGTTGGCGCTTGATATTGGCACAGTGGCGCTTTGAGCGCATGCCAACGATGTAGTGGCACCTTTAACGCACACCAGTAGCACTGCGGCATGTCTGGCATAGTTTCGTGCATGCCAGTGGCACGATAATGCAAGTAGTTCCTGACGTAGCCATGGACGCTAGACTTTGGTACATTAGTGTTAAGACTCAAATGTGGTGTTTCTACATCAGTTCCAGTCGCCACATCAATCCCAATGCTTTGTGGTATATTATTTGGCTTGATTGGCGTAGCAACTTTTCCTAAATTAGGGTTTGGCATGCCGAAACCCTAATTAACGCATACGGTTGCGACATGTGGCCATGGCACAACGGCTTTTTTAAGTAAACGGTGCCAGAGCCATGCCAAAAGAACCATAGCCATGACATTATGTGAAAATGCCCACAGGAGTCAATATTTCCACAAGTGGCATGTTGTGACGCTTTTATTAGGTTTTCACAGCTCGTGGCTTGTTGTGGGCCCGGACTGGCATAGTTTGTGCCACGACTAGAAATAAGGGTTCCATCCACTGCCGCTAGAGCATGGCCGCGCCTAACAGTTAGGCTAGCCAAATTGAAGTCCGTTGTGATGTTGGTGACGAACAGAGAGTGGGTTGGCACGTAGGTGCGCTATTTATGGCGCGTTGGCACGTTAGGCGTGTTTTGTCATGCTGCTTTCGCATGTGCGCTTGGCATGCTCTTTTGGCATGTTGGCGCTGTTTTGGGAAGCCAATTTGGCATGGCGACCACTTGACGCAATTTCCACCTCTTTTAAAGTTGTGGCGGGTTTAAGACAATCTGATTGGTTAATAAAAGTAGGGGCCTGCCAAGCATGGGTGTGGCTCCCCTTTTGGTGCGCGTGGCGGGTTTAATGCGACCTGATTGGTCGATGGGGAATAGGGACGGCAAGTATGGGCCCAGCCACAACTCATGGGAGTGTGGCAGGTTTAAAGCGACGTGATTGGTCGACAGAGGAGTAAGGTCTGGTTAGGTAGCATGGGGCTTGACCAAGTGGCTCCGGTTAGCCTATGGCATCTCCACGCTTCCCTCCTTGTTGCTCCTACTCCATGGATCTGTTTATTCTTTGCTTTATGATTTAGTATTTTGTGCAAGGGAATTAACCTTGGTACTTGGAGGTACGTTCTACTCTGCTGCGAGTGAACACAAATCTTTCATGCCATACCAATAGTAAGGGTTTTTTCAGGGAACATAAGCACAATAAAAGTACTCAGTAGTCTCCGACATTTGTGAGTAATGCATCTAGAAGCTTATACACTCATTAGGCTCTATACTAGTGAACAGTTCATCCAGGAGCTTGAGTTTCAATATAATATGAAGAGAGACATGGGTACTCGTCATATTTTGATATATTCTCCAAATTCCCCGCGGAATATAGACATATAAATGTCTACCACATCTGATGCCGGGTCAGGTAGATAGATTTTTATAAATTTAGCCCTGATCCAAAAACCACCATCAACAAGTAGCAATGAAGAGGAACATCTCACTCATCTTTCTCAAATATTTCAAGCTCTTGCTGATAATGCACTCTATGTGAACCTTGAAAATTGTACTTTCTTACAACTTCAGTCATTGTTTTGGGTTATGTTATTTCTGATCAAGGAATTTTGGTGGATGACTCAAAGATTTGAGCCATATCTGAATGGCATACTCCAACCTATATTAAATAAGTTAGAAGTTTTCATGGTTTGGCATCTTTTTATAAGCGTTTTATTCACAATTTTAGCTCTGTTGCTGCTGGAGTAACTAATTGTTTGAAACAAGCAAAAAAAAATTCGACTGAAGAAGCAGATAAAAGTTTTAATCTTCTTAAGGAAAAGTTATGTAGTGCACCAGTTCTTGCAATGCTAGACGTTACTAAGACTTTTGAAGTTGATTGTGATGCATCTATTGTTGGGATTTGAGCTGTATTGTCTCAAAGTGGTCATCCTGTTTCTTTTCACAGTGAAAAGAATTCAGAAGCTAAAAAGAAGTGGTCAACTTATGATATTGAATTATATGCTCTTGTTCAAGCTTTAAAACACTAGCATCCTTATTTGGTGCATAGTGAGTTTGTTGTCGATACTGACAATTAAGCATCGAAATTTTTGCAGACATCAACTAAAGTAAATCGAATGCATGACAGATGGTTATCTACCATAAATCAGTATACTTTCTCTATTAAACACAAAAGTGGTAAAATGAACCAAGTAGCTGATGCTTTGAGTTTAGACGTGCTCACCTTCTTGTCACTATTCGCAGTGAGAGTATAGCTTTTGATTACATCAAAGACTTGCATGTTGATGATGAAGATTTTAAGACAATTTGGGAGCAATGTAGGAATATGTCTTCTGGGATTGATAATTTTCTTATCTAAGATGGATTTCTCTTCAAAGGTAGTCGTCTTTGTATTAATTCCACAAGGTTCTTTACGACTTCATTTAATGCATGGACTTCATGGAAGTGGGCTTGGTGATCATTTTGGTCGAGATAAACTGATTGCCTTAGTCGAAGAACGATATTTTTGGTCTTCTTTAAAAAGAGTTGTGCAGAAATTTGTTCAGAAATTCATGGTGTGCCAATGCTCCAAATGTACTATTCAAAAGACTGGCTTATATACTCCATTACCAGTTCCTGAAGCTCCCTGGGTCGATGTAAGTATGGATTTTATACTTGGATTACCAAGAACAGTTAAAGGAAATGATATAGTTATGGTAGTTATTGATAGATATTCAAAAATGGCACATTTTGTTGCCTGTAAGAAGACTGATGATGCTTCCAATGTGGACTATTTATTCTTCAAGGAGATAGTACGTTTGCATGGAGTGCCTAAATCTATCACTTCAGATCGTGATACTAAGCTTCTCAGCTATTTAAATCTTTGTGGATGAGATTATGAACTAAATTACAGCACAGTACTATTGCACATCTACAAACTGATGGACAAATTGAAGTTGTCAACATATCATTGGGAAATTTAATTCGTGCTAAGATTGTTGGGTCTCAAGAAAAGTAACGGCAAACGTTTCTTCCACATATGGAATTTTCATTCAATACCTCTGTAAATCGTTTTACAGGTAAATCACCATTTTCCATTGTCTATTCAAAAGTACCAAATCATATTCTGAATTTGGTTGTGTTACCTACACCTTCCAAGTATAATGAAGAAAGATGATAAAATGGTCGACAAAGCTTTTCAGCTTGACCAAGAAGTTAAAACTAAGTTGGAGGATTCTAATGCTAAGTACAAGGAAAATGTCGATCAACACATACGACTTAAAATCTTTGAAGAATGAGAGTTGGTGATGATACACCTTAGAAAAGAAAGGCTTCCAGTTGGCACTTACAACAAAACTAAAATGAAGAAGTATGGACCTTTCAAGGTTTTGAAGAAAATAAGTGACAATGCTTATGTTGTGGATCTTCCTTCCAATTGGAATATTTCTAACATATCCAATGTGAAGGAAATTTTTACTTTCTATGGAGAGAATGATATTGCTTGATTCATGGTTGGTTCAACTTGAGGACAAGTTGTTTTCAAGAAGGGGGGACTGATGTAGAACATCTCTACATTCCTTTCTAGATTCTTTTAACTTGTTAGTCAAGTTTAACTTTACCTATTTTAGACTTTTTTATTTCTTCTTTTAAAGTTTTCCTATTTTTAGACTCTTGATCTTGCCTATATAAACATGCTTATTTCGTTCTTGTAGAACACGATAATTATTATCAAGTTTATTAAACAAACTCTTCTCAGAGCATTCTATCTTATTTTCCCTTAAACCTATTATATTTTCATTTATTTTCTCATTCTTTTCTTCCCTTCTCATCACCTGCGATCTCCGTATTGCATTCTTCTAGCTGGTTCACCATCAGACACCTTTCAGAATCGTCTTCGAAGGAAAACAACCTAAATAAAAAGTGGGAATCCTATATTATTTTGCGCATACAAGGTTACTTGTAAATTAAGAATACATAAGACTACAGTATATAAATCACAATGTCACAAAGAAAACACAGCTATGCCAAGCTCAATTACTTTCATAATGAATCTAATAATGGAAGAAAATCAATGTATGCCTTTATCTAGAACAACCAGCTGTTATTTTTCTCTGTAACTGCAAATCTAGTCAACCATGTCTGCCGCATATGCATCCAGACAAACCCATCTGATGCATATTCCTATAAAAAGAAGACCACGATCAACATCAACTATTTTTAATTTCCACATATGTGGTAAAAAGAAATTTTTTTACCTTTGTGCATAATACAACCGTACAACTACAACCTTTTGGCCCTTCATCTACAAAACTTGTTCGTTTGATTTGTGTTGTATGGCCTTTTTGTTTGTTTAGCATGTAGGTTTCGTTTAGATAAAACAAAATAAACATCATGATTTTTAATTTTCCCCAGTGGTGTATAAAAATTAGTATGGTAGGTTTTGTTTAGATAAAACAAATTAAACATCTCGACTTTTAATTTTTCCAGTATGGTGTATGAAGATTAGTGCATTTGGGTAAAATATAACATTTGACCCCATAAAAATAAGAACATATAGAGATTCACTTGGAAAAGTAACGATTACTTTTAATACATTTGGGTAAAAAAAACACATGTAAATAATATGATAAACAAATATGTATCTGGAAATGTTCATAGTATTCATAAGATTTCTACTTCTTTTATTACGTGTGTAAGAGTTAAGGCCTGTTTGGTACAATTTTCAAAAACAACTTTCATAAATTATTTTATACTGTTTTTTAAAACATATCATTTTTTTCATGTTACATTTTCCATTAGATTTGAAAATGGTTTTTGGTGTGAAATTTTAAAAACTGTTTTGGGAAAATATTTTGTCAGAACAAAACTTAGTTACAAATTATAACCAACAACCACTCATACTTGCTAACTCCATTATCAAAACTGATTATAGATTCTGTATAATTAGTGGATCTAATGCAAGATGAAATTTTTTATAACTATTAATTTTAATATCCTTTCAGTCATTTTACCAAACAGTTCATGCACATTACAAATATTCCATTTATTTGATCATAAAAGTGATTTTTATAATATTATGATCGTAACGTTTCTTAAAAATCTCATAAAACAAACAAAACTCATAATCAATTTGACTTAATTCGCAACAACAACTGATCAATATGGTATATGCAACTGTTTGAGGGTAAAAACTGTTTCTGCTGGTTTTTGGTAAATTTGGGTGTGTTGATGAGAAACGAATCTAAACCTTAAACAAATGCAATGCACTGGAGTACTTTAAATTCGAGAGATCAATCTGTACAATCCTTGCCTAAACCAAGAAATGGTCGTTCAAGTCTTGCTTCAGTCACAAATTAAAGGAGAAGGGTTGGTCTTATGGAGGGAAGCGAAGAAGGTGTTGAGACCAGAATGGTTAATTCTGAAGTTGTGGCTATTTATGACTTGTATCAGAATATGGAACTGGCTTGCAGAGTGTAAGCTATCAGCTCTTTGATTTTTTTTCTGGATACTGTGTTGACACTTGTTTTTTGTAATTGAGTGCCCCTCATCTCATAGGAAGTGTAGATAGTTAGGTAGTGGAGAAGTGGAGTCGTGTAAAAGTGGTGCCATCATCTTTCCATCACGAGGGAAGACTGGTCAGCCTTACACCCACTACTCACTTACTGCTCATTAGACGTCCGTCCTTTCCTGACACTTTCTCATAATGGGCGCGTTGCACGCCGCATGCTATAAACCACCAGGCTAATACCCTGATGAACATCCCCAAGTTTGTGACATGTTTGATGTCTCGAGTATTTTCGTGGAAAATATGCAGCAAACTGCTGAGTAGGTCTTGTGTGCAAGGCCTAGTTATTCTGACCGATCGCGTGCAAGCTAAGTGGCGGGTGGTCATGTGTGACGAGCCAAGCGATGAGACTTACCGCAAAGAACATCATATGGCACTATTAGGTTAGACAACTAAGTTATGTGTGAAGCCGATACTCATAAAATATCGTGGCGACTATGATGACATCTTATTGGTCGCCTAAGATTTAATCTAGGCCGGTCAATTCGGCTGGCGAAGTTAGACGGCTGAGATTGTAATTTATGGAAGGTGGTGGCCATTGATTATGGACACCTCTTGTTGGCGCCTGCCAATGGCATAGTGGCGCAGTGGCGCCTGCCAATGGCATAGTGGCGCAGTGGCGCCTGCCAGTGGCATATTAGCATAGTGACGCCTGCCAGTGGTATAGTGGCGCAAGTAGCGCCTGGCGTAGCCGCGGCCACTATATTTTGGCATATTGGTGTTATGTCCAAATATGACTCAACAATATTGGCTCTAGTTGTCGTATCAAATTTAATTCCCTAGGTGGCATCATTTGGCATGGATTGCATAGCGACCCTATCTAAATTAGGGTTTGGCATGCCAAAACCCTAATTGGCGCGTGCGGGCTATTTGGCCGCAGCACGGTGGCATTTTTTTTGTGGATATGCCATGGCTATGTCAAAGAAATTATGGAAAGGCCATAATGTGGGAACGACCATACGCGCGAGGATATCCATAGTATGGCGCCATTTTTAGGGTCTTTTGGGTCCCACATGGCTTGTGGCATGTTATGGGGTCGAAGTAGCATAATTTAGGCCATGACTAGGAATTTAGGGTTTCCTCTTGATTCGACCAATGTCATTAAAACAAGAGTTCAAAATACTCTGGTTAGGGTTTGTTATGGCGTTGGCCACAAAAAAAAGTGAGATAGAACGCGGCTGCACTGTTATGGCACGTTGGCATGTTGCTCCGCGAAATAGCATGGCCTACCAATTATCATGTTGGCGCGATTTGGAAAATTGATTAGCTAATTGGCATGGAGGCTGTTTGGCGCAGTTTGGCCTTTCTAATGTGTGTGGAGGGTTTAGAGTGACCTGATTATTCGATAGGAAAGGGGGCGGAAAGTAGTATGGGCACGACCTTATTCCAAGTGCGTGTGGCACATTTAGAGCGACCTGATTGGTCGATAGAAAAGAGGGACGACAAGCATGGGGCGCGACCACATATCAAGTGCATGTGGCGGATTTGGAGCGACCTGATTGGTCGATATGAAAAGGGGTGGCCGGCAAGCAGCATGGGGCGTGGCCATCTGTGGGTGGCGCCTGAACTGGCCGGCCATGCGACATGGCCACGCCTCTTCTTGCTGCTGCTCCTATTTTCTGCGACTCCTCTTTTATTTCTTGTTTTCTGATTTCTGGTAGATTTTTTCTCCTACTAGTCCATGTCGGATTAATTCCCTAGCTTGCCTAGGATTGGCCTCGACCAATAAGGTTTGGGATATTGCACAGGGAGCGAAAGACCTAATTTTTTTCAAATTAGTTAAATCCAAAATTTTAATCTTGTGAGCTATCACAAAATTGAGCAAATTTGATAAATTTTGTATGTTGAGACAAAGTTCCTTTATTTTCAGAGAGTAGTTGGCGCATCTTCTGATTCAGCACTTTCATGCAGACCTTAATTTTGATACTTCGGGAAATCCATGCTACTCAGCCCTGAGTGAACATTAATTGTCATGTCATACCAATACTAAGGGTTCAGCCGGGGAACATAGCATAGGAAAATACTCAATAAACCGTACACTAATGACTAATGCAGGAGAGGGTTTACAGAATGTATGGGATTGTTGCTACATGCACCATTTTGAATAAGTATACTGAATTGCTCAATACATGTGCGAGCAAAGAGGCCAGGGCACTCATTAGTTCTAAATGGCTCAGTCTCTTTACAGATGGCATATTAAATACAGGATTTTATAATTTTAGCCCTGAACTAAAAACCACCATCAACATTAAGTCCCCTGCTTAGCATGTAACAGTGACATTGTTGCGGGATAAGCATTCGATGGTGACAGTCAAGCGGTAAAATGAATAAGCCAAAGTAAATAAATATTACCAAGGAAGTGGCCACTGTCTTGTCTTGAATTAGGAACAGTGAATCAGGACGCCTCGTGATAGACACATTTTTGTGTCTAATTTGTCCTCAATGTCCGTATTGTTGGAACTCTATTTTTGTACTAATATTGTGTTTTTATGTATTTTTAGGAAATAAACATTTTTGGAAAATTCGGCTCGAAAAGTTGATTTTGGCACCCGGGGGACAAGTGTTATTCGGACTCTCGCTTTTGGATAAGGGGTAACCTAATTACTAAGGGGAACACCCAGGTCACCCCAAGGCAGCTGATATTCGCACCCCTGCTCTGGATAGGGGACTACCAGTTTCTTCCCCATTTGAAACGATTTTGGCGGGAAATTTCTAAACAGTTCTGGCAGAATTTCGATCGTTAAAATGAAGGGGTTATGGGTCGATTCAATGGCTGAAATTTGGTATAGAGATGTGATATAGGTTAAGGAACAAAGTTTGGGTGGTGGTTTCGATCAAATTTGTCTGGAATACGTGTTTTGATTCTCGGGTTCAAAACAGGGCAAGCATGCACTGGAGGACGATAATCACGCGTCATGGAGAGTTATGGACGTGTTCTGATGATGTGGAATGGCTCGAGCATCACTTTGGGTCGTGAAGAATCGATTTGGAGCGTGGAGGGAGGAATTTTACGCAAGAAATTCCAAGTTTGGTAAGAAAATATTCGGAAAATATTGTTATTTACTGTCCGCATAATGAAGAATTATATTGGAGTTATTGGAGAGATTTGGAGCTGTTGTTGGGTATAAATAGGCTATTTGGGTCTACTAGAGAGGGTGTCGAGAGTGGGGAGGAGAAGAAAGGAAGCTGCATAGGAAGAATCACCAATTCTCTCTGTTGCTGCTGCTGTTCGTGATGAAGATGAAGAACACAAAGAACAGACTTGCAAGAACCGTCGTTTATTGACAGTCGTAGTTACAACGCGCGACAACGACACTTCAGTTTTTTATCGTTCCTTTTGTAACGGTTGAACAGCGCCTTTGCAACAATTATTTTTGTTGCGATTTTTCTGTTGCGATTTTTCTGTTCAATTGTTTTACTCCCTTTAATCAACTTTTGAGCTTTATACATGTATTTTGAGATTATGATTAATATGAGGAGCTAAACCCCAACACTGGGGCGATGGAGGAAGCCTTATTTCACACTTGGGTAATTATATTTAATTCTTTTCATGACTTTTGCATTAATTTTAATTGAAATTGTGATTTAAATTAATTAGTTGTGATTTGATTTGATGGGTCATGCTTAGCTTAGATGATTTGATGTCCCATGCTTAACATTTATACCTAATATTTTGAGAATATATCTTGGCAATAAATTAGAGTCGATATATTTAATATATTTTTCGAGCTATTATTGATAAAATAATTATTATTTGAACCTTAAGAAATGAATTTGGCGGAATCCTAGTCCCAGTACCTCTTACCAATTTGTCAATATTTTTGTATATAATTTTTATAAATCTAAAAATCCTTCACCTTCACAAGTCTTAGAGTTCGAACTATCCTTACCACTACTACTACAACCCCCAGAAAATCCATTAATCACCTCGTGCCTTCCAGATATGTTTATGCCAGGGCTTCGAGCTGGAGGAATGCGTTCATACTTTTGACTATCTGACTGTCTTCTTCCGGTCTTCATTAGGGTTTTGATGAGAAACACGGTTTGGTCGGCGTTGAATCCTTGGTTATCGGATAAGTCATATTGTGGTTGTTCAGCATCCACTTATTATTAGGGTTTCCGCAGTATATATGCAGGTGAAACTAGACCGTCCTTCTCAGTTCAGAATAAAGACTCTCCTATTGAATTCATATCTCTTCATTCTGTCAGGAAGAAGTGAATCATCTTCGACCCAGCCAAACTCTTCTGCCAAACGCATGCGGCTTGTGTCCAGAGTATGACTTCAATTATCTCCTGATTTTGAAGTGGCAGTTCTTCCTTTTATTTTAATGTAACATTGTTTGCTTTTTTTTTTTGCAGGATGGACGAATTCCTGGGTCTTGTGACAACTCCCCTGTCCGGATCATTCGAGTCAAGAAGATCATACCAGTATATTTTTCACTGATGAATAGATATTTGCTTTCCACACCCAGCAGGTAACAAAGAGATATTTTTTTTCATGTAGAGGTACCCTGATGGAACATGTGTAACCGTGGTTGACAACGACGATCTGGACGCTCCTCTTCAAGCTCTAATACACCTACTGTTGCAGTCCTGGAAAACACTGATTTGGGCATTTCCTCCTAAGAGTACCCCAATACCGGCTTGCCATCTGATATTCACATTCTAGTTACTGGTTGTTGGTGAGTTCCTAGTGCGGAAGGATTTTGTGACTTTGTACACAAAAATATGGAGGAAGTATGACCACATCGCTACCAGGAACATACTACGACATTTTTCATCTGCTTTGGTTACTACGGTGAACTGCCTTCTGCCCATAGTTGTCGAGATGGAAGGTACGCCTATTCGTGATGTTGCTGAATCAACTGTTGAAAAGTGGAAAACATGGTGTGTACCTGTGAGTCCATGGAGTTCAATGTGGGATGGTTGTGGAAGCGCCTTGACATTATCAAAGTTGATCGAGCCGGCATCATCGATAATGTCGTTCCTACTGAAAAAGTTATCTTGGAGGAGGAAAAGGCCCTGGCTGTAGAATATGAGAAGGTGGAACAGGAGATCGAAAACTTGAAGAGTAGGACTGAAAGATATCAGGATATGATGAAAATGATGTTTTCACGGGATTACAACTTGTTGGACGGCCTTTTCTGAGCCATACTTATATTTTATTGTTTTGAATAAGTAGTCATGAGAATGTTTGATCATTCTCTTTTTATCTTGGGTTTTGAACATTGTTTTCGGAAAATGAATTGCATTGGGTTTTGGTAAGCAAATGGAGTTTATATTAATATGTCTTTAATGAAAATCTTTGATAAATCAGATGTGAGAGAGATGAAAATGCCTGATTGGCCGTGTCATGAAACGGCGAGAGATGGAGTAATGGTCAGGCGCAATATGCCTTGAGCCATTTTCCATTGATGACTGCTTCCAATTTGCCTCCATATTCCTTGAAAATCTTGTAGTAGCAACTGTTATAGGCTTTGGTGATCACGTAAGGACCTTCCCACTTTGGTGAAAACTTTGGTGCGGACATGTCTTGCTGAATGTTCTTCGCGGTCTTTAATACATTATATCCTATTTGAAAAAGTCGGGGTCTTACAGCTTTATCGTATGCCCTGGAGATCCTCTCTTTGTACGCCTGAGCATGCTCTTCCGCCTTAATTCTCCTGGAATCTAGAGTGTCCAAATCTGCTATTCTGGAGCTAAATGCTTCGGCCTCATCCCATTGAACGTCCACTCGCAACTACAATCCTAGTCGACGGGATTTTGATCTCTGCTGGGAGGATTGCGTCAGCACCATAAACAAGTGAACAAGGAGAAACTCCAATAGAGCTCCTAGGTTCCGCCCGGTATTCCCACAATACCATAAGAAGTTGTTCGTGCCACGTCCTAGGATTTTCATGCACTGTTCGGCTGAGAATTCGAATCAAAGTCTTGTTGGTGCTTTCGGCTTGTCCATTCCCTTAAGCGTAGTAAGGAGTAGAGAAGACCTGTCTAACTCCATATTATTCAAGCAACTCTCGTACTTGATTTTTGGCAAAGGGGGTACCATTATCAGTAATGATATACTTAGGTACGCCAAACCGAAAAATGATGTATTCCTTAATTAATGCTGCAATTGTCGCTCCAGTGGTTCATCGAAGAGGAATAACTTCGACCTATTTAGTAAAGTATTTCGTCGCGGTTATGATGTACTCGTGCTGCTTTGACGATGGTGGATTGATTTTCCAAATAATGTCAAGTCCCCAGCTATAGAACGGCCACGGACTACTTACCGAATTAAGGGGAATACAAGGCGTGCGGATGAGATTTCCGTGAGTCTGACATTCATGGAAATTCTGAACAAACGTCGTTGCATCATCTTCCATAGTTGGCCAGTAATACCTTTCGTGCACTTGAAGGAATAACTTTTTCTTCCCTTGGTGTTCAAGCTCATGTGTTTCTTTCAGCATAGTCAGGATTTCAGACTTCGCTAAACATCGTAGCAGGTGCCTCCAAAGCTTTTGCGGTATAGTATTCCCTCATGAAACACGAATATTTTGGCCCTTTACTTTATCTTGGTTGCATCCTTCTTGTTGGCAGGCGGCACACCGTCACAGAGATAGTTGACGTATGGTTCTCGCCAGTCCCCAGCATATCCAACATTAAGAACTTCTAATTGATGTGGCGGTGCTTGGAAATTGGAGAAAGATCCTTGGAGCACTCGGGATTGGATATCCATATCTGGCCAGTAGTAGCCAAGGCGTTGAAGACGTCGGCAAAGAGTCACCACTAGCGTTTGTCCACAAATCTCACCATGAATACGTATAGGTTATAGCTGTGCTTTTTCGTCTCCAAGACATCTTGACAGGGATCCATCTAGGTTTCGGTGATATAACACTCCATGAAGCATGAAAAAGCATTGCACGGTTTTGAGACTAACCTTTCCTTGGGAAAGCGAACTGTTAAGCTCTTGGATAATCGGGGTTATCCAGTCATTGGCTTCAGTATCTTTGGACTGTGAAATCCATGTTGACACCACGGTCCATCTCTTCACTATCAAAGTCTCTTCCAATCCTTCGAATTGCAACTTTTAGGCTAATGTAGCCAGGAAATCGGCGTGTTTGTTGTTGTTGCGGCCGATATGGGTCATGGTTGCATCGGCAAAGTAGTTCAAAAGCTTTTGCACCTCGGACTTATAAGGGTCTAGTGTTACCACTTTGAGAGAGTATACTCAATTCATCTGGTTGACCAGTATTTTAGAGTCGCCTCTTACTTCGAGGTGTGTGGCTCCCGCTCTTTTGGCTAGTGACAATACTATGAGAAAAGCTTCGTATTCTTATGAGTTTTCGGTGCACTTAAAGTCCAGCTTTAAAGAATGTGAAAATACTTCACCAGTTGGAGACACCAGAACTACACCTGCTCCTCCAGTATTACTGCTAGGGGTAGCAAATCCGTCGAAATACAATAACCATGTTTCTTATTTGACAAAAGATATTTTTGGGAATTCCCCAGGAAGGTATTCTTGTAGTGCGGTAGTACCTTCGACCGGGAATGCTGCTAGAAAATATGTTACTGCTTGTTCTTTCATGGCCCGCGGAGGATTGCACGTTATATCAAGCTCCGACATTTGGAGCATCCATTTGGCCGGCCTTCCTATCAAGGCTGGTTTTGAGAGCAATAATTTGACGGGATCGACTTTAGCTATTAGTACCACTTTTCTTGACAGCAAATAATGTCTAAACTTCTGAATAACGTGAATTAGGGATAGACACGCTTTTTCTGCCTTAGGATACCTGAGTTCAGCATCCCTCAAAGTACGACTGATGTACTATATAGGGTGTTCAATCCCCCCATCATCTTCTTGAGCAAGGATGGCTCCAACAACATCATAGCTAGAAGCAGTGTAGAGGAACAACGGCCTTCCTTGTATGGGAGATTTCATAACAGCCGGTGATGACAATATTTGATGAATCTTCCGAAAGGCTTCTTGCTGCAGCGTGGTCCAAACAAAGATTTCTCACTTTTTCAGTAATGGGGTGAATGAAGCGATAAGCGGGCCAAACCCGGTATAAAACGCCGAATGTAGTTTACTTTTCCCATGAAGCTCTGGAGTTGTTTTACAGTTTGCGGAGGAGGCATTGTGAGGATGGCTTGGGTCTTGGTCGGATCAACCTTGATTCCTTCAGCAGTGACTTGGAATCCTAGAAATTTTCCAGAAGAGACCCCAAAAGCACACTTTCAAGGATTCATCTTCAGTTTGTATTCACGACACCTTTCGAAAACCAGCTGCAAAACGTCTGTATGGGATGCTCGAGTTTTTGATTCGACCAATATGTCGTCTACGTAATCTTGAACTTGCTTGTGCATCATGTCGTGGAAAATTGCAGTCATGGCGTGTTGATAGGTAGCTCCAGCATTTTTCAAACCGAAAGGCATCACAGTATAATAAAAGTCTCCAAGAGGAGTTCGAAAGGTTGTCTTACTTGCGTCATGCTCGTACATCTTTATCTGCTTGTAGCCATTGTACCCATCCATGAAGGAGAACATGCCATGTCCATTGGTGGCGTCTATTAGCTTGTCAATTTTGGGAAGGGGAAAATCGTCCTTGGGGCAGCATTTGTTCAGATCTCTGAAGTAGACGTAGGTAGCACCTGATTCGACCGCTTTTTTTCTTTACGGGAACCACATTGGCCAACCAGGTGGGATGGTGAATGGGTTTGATGAAGCCGACGGCTAGTAATTTCTGAATCTCAGTCTTGATTTGTTCCTCTACATCATGTCTAAACTGTCTTAGAGATTGCTTGACTGGTTTCGATCCAGGTATTATATGCATATGATGAGTGACCAGCTTTTCATCCAGGCCGGGCATTTCCTCGTATGTGCAGGCGGATATGTTTTGGTACTCCTTAAGAAGATTCACAAGTTTCGTACGTTCCTCTGCACATAGAGACGAACTAATGGAGACATGCCTTGGAGATCCTTTATTTCCGATGTTGAAAATTTCGAGTTCATCTGTGATGGAGTCGGTGCCGTCTTGCAACTGACGTGGAGCGTCTGGTACTTCTTCTTGTAGCTTGTCATTATGGTTGCATTCCATTGGGTGGAGAGGCTGGGTGGCAGTCTCCCCTGCTAATTGCTAACAGCGACGCCGATATACAGTTTTCCCTTTTTGGTCACGACTCTCCATAAAAGTACGCTCCCTATTGGTATGAAGGTGAACCGAGTTTTTATTTGATGAAGCAGAATTGGTGTGACCTGTCAGCAGAGGCGCGTCGTGGGATTTGGTCTCTTTGTTCAATGATACGAGCCGATCTTTCTCCTCGATCGACTTCCACGTGAGGATTGGAGTGCAGTAAACCTTGCTTAATGAGTCTCGTGAATCTTCCTTTGGTTAAAATATCTTCACGCCACAAATGGGTGCATAAGGAGACAATGACGCCGGAATAGGAAAAACTTCTTCCTTTAGCATATTTTTCAGGCGTTGGTGATACGTTGAGGGGATGATCTTATTATCATGAAGCCACGGTCTTCTCAGTATCATGTGGTAGTCTGGATCCTTCTCTATTACCTCGAATTTTGTTGTTGACTGGACATGTCCTACTGATAGATTCAAACTGATGTATCCATACGTGCTGGTTTGGTTTCCTTCGACATTTGTCATTATGGTAGGCTGTCGTACAATTTTGTTTGGTCGAACCTTCTCTGTCCGAGTAATAAAATTTGAGGACGCTCCCATATCGATAAGAAACCTTTTGAATTCTGAATCTTTAATGCGTACAGTAACATGCATGGCTCTGTTATGGCCTTCTTCTGCCATCATGTCGTCTTCAGTAAACGTAACATTGTTTATGGACATCTCTGACGTCCTTGAGGCTTCAGGGCGCGGAGGAGCTAAATGTGTATCCAGAGCTATCTGATTGATCGCATCAAACGTCTCTGCTCGTTGGTCCTTCGAGAGATGTAGAAGCTCGCATAAACTCTCCACTAGATAAGCCACTTCCTTATCCACTGGCATCTGGTTGGTGGTGAAACTGTTGAGTTGAGGATATCCATCGTTTGAGGGGTTAGTCCCCAGTGCTGAGATTTCTGGGACAGAGGAGCCTCCCAAATCTGATGTCAACCTGACAAGGATATTGAGTATGTTGTTAATCGTCTCCTTTAGTAGATCCATATTCCTTGTGTGGATTTCTTGTACTCGCGCCAACTCGATCAAGGTTGGGATTTATCCATTTGCTGAGTAATCAGATATGGCGTTGGGAGAAAAAACATCACCATTTGCAAGATTTCGACCGGCATTCAGAGTAGTTGAATTAGTCCTAAGACCAACCATATTTGTGAAAATTCTTGGGATTGCAACCGAGAGATTAATCTCCCACTGTGGTCGCCAGTTGTTTGAGGGTGAAAACTGTTTCTGCTGGTTTTGGTAAATTTGGGTGTGTTGATGAGAAACAAATCTAAACCCTAAACAAATGCACTTCACGGGAGTACTTTATATTCGAGAGATAAATTTTTACAATCCTGGACTAAACCAAGAAATGGTTGTTCCAGTCTTGCTTCAGTCACAAATTGAAGGAGAAGGGTTGGTCTTATGGAGGGAAGCGAATAAGGTGATGAGACCAGAATGGTTAATTCTGAAGGTGTGGCTATTTATGACTTGTATCAGTATATGGAACTGGCTTGCGGAGTGTAAGCTATCAGTTCTTTGGTGTTTTTTCTGGATACTCTGTTATTAACACTTGTTTTTTGTCGAAATAGGTTGAAAACCTATTTATACAAGTCATAATTGAGTGCCCCTGATCTCATAGGAAGTGTAGACAGTTAGGTAGTGGAGAAGTGGAGTCATGTAAAAGTGGTGGCCATCATGTTTCCATCACGAGAGAAGACTGGTCAGCCTTACACCCACTACTCACTTACTTCTCATTAACCGTCTGTACTTTTCTGACACTTTCTCGTAATGGGCACGTTGCATGCCGCACGCTGTAAACCGCTAGATCAATACCCTGAGGAACATCCCCCAGTTTGTGACATGTTTGATGTCTCGAGTATTTTCGTGGAAAATGTGCAGCAAACTGCTGAGTAGGTCTTGTGTGCAAGACTTAGTTATTCTGACCGATCGCACGCAAGCTAAGTGGCGAGTGGTCATGTGTGATGAGCCAAGCCATGATACCTACCGCAAAGAACAACATATGGCGCTATTAGGTCAGACAACTAAGTTATGTGTGAAGCCGATACTCATAAAATATCGTGGAGACTATGATGACATCTTATTGGCCGCATAAGATTCAATCTAGGCCGGTCAATTCGGCTGGCGAAGTTAGACGGATGAGATTGTAATTTATGGAAAGGGGTGTCCATTGATTATGGCCACATCTTGTTGGCGCATGCCAATGACATAGTGACATAATGGCGTAATGGTGCCTGCCAGTGACATAGTGGCGTAATGGCGCCTGCCAGTGGCGTCGTGACGCCTGCCAGTGGTATAGTGGCGCAATTAACGCTTGGCGTAGCCGCGACCACTATATTTTTGCATATTGGTGTTAGGTCACAATATGACTCAACAATATTGGCTCTAGTTTCCGTATCAAATTTAATTCCCTAGGTGGCATTATTTGACATGGTTTGCATAGCGTCCCTATCTAAATTAGGGTTTGGCATGCCAAATCCCTAATTGGCGCGTGCGGGCTGTTTGGCCGTAGCACGGTGGCATTTTTTGTGCGGAGAGTGTCATGGCTACGTCAAAGAAATTATGGCAAGGCCATAATGTGGGAAAAACTATAAGCGCGGGATAGCCATGGGTGGTCATAGTATGGCGCCATTTTTAGGGTCTTCTGGGTCCCACATGGCTTGTGGCATGTTATGGGGTCGAAGTACCATAATTTAGTCCATGACTAGGAATTTAGGGTTTCCTCTTGATTCGACCAATGTCACTAAAACAAGAGTTCAGAATACTCTTGTTAGGGTTTGTCATGGCGTTGGCCACAAACAAAAGTGAGATAGCACGCGCTACACTGTTATGGCACGTTGGTATGTTGCTCCGCAGAATAGCATGGCCTGCAAATTAGCATGTTGGCGCGATTTGGAAAATGGATTAGCTAATCGACATGGAGGCCATATGGCGCAGTTTGTCTTTTTTAATGTGTGTGGCGCGTTTAGAGCGACCTGATTGGTCGATGCGAAAGGGGGCCGGTAAGCAGTATGGGCCCGAACATATTCCAAGTGCGTCTGGCACATTTAGAGCGACCTGATTCGTCGATAGGAAAGAGGGCCGGCAAGCATGGGGCGCCGCCACATCTCAAGTGCATGTGGAGGATTTGGAGCGACCTGATTGGTCGATATGAAAAGGGGTGACCGGCAAGCTGCATGGGGCATGGCTATCTGTGGGTGGCGCCTGAACTGGCCGGCCATGTGACACGGACACGCCTCTTCTTGCTGATGCTCCTATTTTCGCGGATCCTCTTTTATTTCTTGTTTTCTGATTTCTGATAGGATTTTGCTCCTACTAGTCCATGGAGGATCAATTCCCTAGCTTTCCTAGGATTGGCCTCGACCAATAAGATTTGGGATATGTCGCAGGGCGCGAAAGACCTATTTTTTGCAAATTAGTTAAAGCCAAAATTTGAATCTTGTGAGCTATCACAAAATTGAGCAAATTTGATAAATTCCGTGTGTTGACACAAAATTCCTTTAGTTTTAGAGAGCAGTGGGCGCATCTTATGATTGAGCACTTTCATGCAGACCTTAATTTTGATACTTCGGGAAATCCATGCTACTCAGTTGTGAGTGAACATTAATTGTCATGTCATACCAATACTAAGGGTTCATCCGGGGAACATGGCATAGGAAAATACTCAATAAACCGTACACTAATGACTAATGCAGGCGAGGGCTTACAGAATGTATGTGATTGTTGCTGCATGCACCATTCTGAACAAATATACTGAATTGCTCAATACATGTGCGAGTAAAGAGGCTCGGGGACTCATTACTTCTAAATGGCTCAGTATCTTTACATACGGAATATTAAATACAGGGTTTTACAATTTTAGCTCTGAACTAAAAACCACCATCAACAACAACGATACTGGGTTTAATTCCCTTGTCAGTTTCATCCTCTTATATAATATGAAAACAAAGGAACAACATCTTAATTTGGAAATTAAAGTGAATAGAAGATTGAATGTTTGAATAGAGAAATTAACCATGCAAAAGAGTTTTGAAGAGATCATACCTCCAGTTCTTTTACCTTAGCTCATACCTTTCATTTGAAAGAAGAAAGAAAAAAAAAACAAAGAAAATGATAATATGTCGTTTTTATTTTTTTCGTTTTAAAAAAAAAAAATATTATTGAATTAATGATGATAATAAGGAAAGAATTAAACAAAGCTTTTAGTTGGCAGCCTAGCAACAAGCTGGGCGGCCAACTAAAAACTGAAAACCATAGAAAAAAGTTTTCAGGAAACATGTTTATCAAACGTGTTTCATTCTGTTTTCCATTTTAAAAACAGAAAAGCAAAAACTATGTGAGAAGAGTGACTTGTAGAAAGAGCGGGTATGAGAGAAATCTAGGGTTTCTAGGGTTCATATGGGAGAAGATAGAATTCATGATGTTCTTCATGTTCTTGTCCAAAGTCGAAGCAACCATGGCGGTAGAGGTTTATGGAAGAAGAAGAACAAAGGAAGAGGTAAACTCTTATAACTAGTTGGTTATATGATTTGTGACGATGTAATAACTTGTTATGATAATGAAGATTCTCGGGGAGGTTTTGGACGTGGATGTAGCCTACAAAGGTGAACCACGTAATCTTTGTGTCGTGTGTGATTGTCTATTATCGTATTGATTATATATTCATGCTAGTATTATCCGATCATGATAATCTAAATATGTAAGTGGAGGATTCAATCTAGTTATCTAAAGTAGGATGTTTCATGGAATTGATTTGTATGGAAGTATGCCGGTTCGAGATGAACGTAATCTCGGTTTCCCGACACAGTTAACAGTCATAAACCTCTACATAAAAGCCTATAACCCAACGAAATAGTTATGACTTGCGATACCTCAAAGGAATGTGATATCATCAGTAACCCAAATGATACTCCTGATTCCCTAATTGAAATTGATACTCCCACTTAATGGGTGTCGTAGGCTCAACAAATTAATAATATTATTTCCACACAATTAATTGGTAATATAATGGAAGTAAGGATCGTTCCCACGAAGAGCAGTGAGTTTTAGTTGTCAAAGTATCACAAAGGGGGGGTTTTGTTTTAGATTTTGGACAAAGTAAAATAAAAAAAATAAAATCGAATTGTAATCAATAAAGGGAGGTATGATCGAGGAATCCTTCTTTGTTAATAAATCGTCAATGAGTTATTATACTTTCCTACTTGTCGCTAATCATAGATTATCACCAACCATGGAATAACAGCTAGCTCAGTGTTGTTCCCTAAATTCCTTTTATCACTGAGTACGGAAGCTCTCCAATACCAGATTCTATTTGTCTAAACCACCTAGTAGTAGCTCACTCAAGGTGTAATTTGGTCGAATGCTTTATCTTTTGTGAATTTATAGGTTGATCCAAGTAGTTAGACTCTTGGCTTAAGGTCCACTTTCTAGTGTTGTTTATACACATAATCGCTCCACAGAATCCCTCTGTAAGGTCTCGTGTTTTCTACTTGTGTAAAGGTTATTCTACGATTACTTATCTCCTAACTCAATACTAGCAATGGATTGAATCAACAAATCAATTTAGTTGGACACCTAAACAATTTATCAATCAATCATAAATATTCGATATAGTATAAACAAACGATAATCATATAAAGAACTTCAAAGTAGATTAATATAATAACTCAAATCTTGTTTACAAGTTAGAATTCATCCTCAATCAATAGGTGTTTAGCTACTCATGGATGTAGAAACATCCATGATATACATATGAGAAAAGTTAAAAGATATCATTACGATTGAAGAACCGCTCTGAAACCCTAGCTTTCGCTCCGTGTGATATTTCTCCTCTCCAAGACTTACCATTTCGTGACCTCTTAATATGATATCAGTTTATATAACTTAATACCTTTTTATAGGTTTACATTGCTTGGTCTTCACGTATTTAGTTCGTTTCAAGAACCCGACCCAAAACGTGACCTTAGGCCTTTACAAGTATACATACCCGTTTTTATACTTGTTAATTATGCGTACCTCAAATTCCAGCAGAAATTTTCGGAACTAAGGTGTGCATACCTGTTTGCATACTTTACTGTCTTCATTATTCGATAAAAAGCTTGTTTTGGCCACAACTTCTTCGTCCGAACTCGGAATGACCTCATTATTTTTGCATTATTTTTATCTTTCGATTATATTCAAGATGGTGCTGAGAAATCCTTAATTTGAATGAGTTAAGACCGATATTTAGCCCTTCTATTGATTTTGAGCGTTTTGCTCCTTTTCGTCGCACTTCTTCCACTTTTCTTGGACTTGGGCACTTGGATAGTAGGAATACTTCTCTTCTTAGCTATTTTCATCACTTGGTAGATCCTTTTTGGATGATTCATCTAATAAAGGCAAATAAGAGAAAACAAGAGTAATAATACGAAAATATGCAAGAATAATAGCTAAAACAAGTATGGAATGGACACTAAAATCATATGAATTATGCACTTATCAGCACTTTTAACAAAATCCAGCACACCTGCAACCTCAAAATACCGTCTGCAAAGATACAAGTTGCTTCGACTCAACCAGCCTACCTAAGACTTCAACAAGTACATCTACACTAAAGTACCTGAAACTTAAATGAAATAGGCAAACCATGAGTCTCCTTCAAAACATGTTGCAGCGCTTTGTACACACAGGTGCGAGGATGTCGGCTAGAGTAAGAATCCCTCTCAATTCACCAGGTTGATAGTTGAGTTCATACATTTCATTGATTGTAAAGGCATTATACCTTTCTTCGACCCGATCATAAAGAAAATTAGTTTCTGACATCTGTCTTTTCATGATAATATATTCTGTACCTAGAATAGCTTCAATAGAAAGATCAAGATTTCCATTCCAGTTACAAGGCGTCTTGACCTTCTCATATGTCCACTTATTACTACCATCATCTTGATCAAGTATCCAAAACGAAACGGGACATCCTGGTGTAAAGTTCAATACAGCTATATGACCATCAACCTCCAATAATTCAACAGTTTGTGGATATTTCCAGGGGGTCTCAGTGACATATCCAGGGATCGAAATAACAAGAAACTTCTCAGTTCTAACATCAAACACCATTAACACTTCACCTTTGCTAGTATACCGAAACCGCCAGTATATCTTACCCCTCACATAAACAGATTTGCTTTCTTCTTTGTATTGGCCAAGCTCGCCAATATAAGAAACCTTACTTAGGAAATTGTAAGGTGGAACTGCATCAATCCTTCGCCAAGTATTTTCCCCCACGGTGAAGACTTCACATACTTGTTCTTCATCAGCTCCAACTTCTTCAAAACCATCAGCATGATTAAGCAATGAGGATTTTATACCATCCTCATGTTTTCGAAAGCAGAAGATTCTATCTTCCTCTGTGCATCCAGGCATGCTTGGGCAGTAGATAGATAGGCCTCTTGCTACTCCTTTTTTCTTCATAGTTGATATGCACGGGACTTTGTGTTCCTTTGTTCTTGGACTATATCCAAATGAAGTGCAACTAACCTCACGTCTTCTTTCCTCGCCAATATTCTCATTAACCTTCGGTGTTTCGATCCACGGTGTTCTCTCTCCAGTGCTAGGGTTGTAAATGAGAAAAGCCTCATCACCAGCAGTAATACACACCAAACCAGCCACAGTCTGTTTAGGTATACCAAAATTAGGGCGATCCAACTCCAATTTATGAACCTCAGTTGGACCAATACTAGTGAAATCAATAGTTCCTCCTACTGCATCTTCTGGTGGTGAGGGGTCTGAGCTGATAAACAAGAGTGGTCTGTTATCACAACTATGAAATCGATATTGTAAATCGATGAGGTAGGAATCTCTTTCGATCATAGATTTCCATTGTGTACATACAGACTTGAACCTCACAAGGTGTTTTGCTCGAAGTCTGCTTAGTATATTACACATTATGTAATTATCACTACCAGGGGTTTTACCATTTCTATTAACACAGACTACAGCTTTACTACTAATAGTATCAGGCCCTTCATCATCAACTTTACTACTATTAGATGAATTATCACTAAGAGGAAGATGGTAAGTAGGATTTTCAGTACCTTTTGCTAGCTGGTTCTTGATCTTCTCGTTTTCCATGTCCATTTTCTATGAGATAATTGGTCGTTGAAAATCTGTCAAATTGTAGGCGTATTGTTCCTTATAAAGAGTACATTTAGGGTTCTCTAACCCTAGAAAGTTTGGCTCCGAGGACAAATCTTTTAACTTGTTTCATCTTAAGGACACGAACCTTTTGTATATTGGTAGACTCCTTCCAAGATGTTTGCTTAACCACTGGACACTTGTCCCCACGGTCAATTTTTGTGCTGAGCCTGGAGATGACCTTTTGTTGATGAGGAATCATCATCGGAAACGTCTGCATTATGTAGTGCACCATCATCCGAATAACCCTGTCCACCTGAATGTTTATACTTTCTGAACCCATTTAGGCATGGCAACAACTATTTCAGAGGAAGATCCTTGGACATTTGCTAACTTGACGGTTTCTATGTCGCTCACCCCTGCACGTTTTTAAGAGACTTGCCAACTAATTTATTATTTTCTCTTTCTAATAGCTTCAGTAACATGACATTTCAATTCAAATGGTTTAACTAAACAAAGAGCCTGAATAAGAGGTACAAATTAAAGAAAAATACTGAACAAATCAAAGTAGTTCCATATAAATGGAAAATTACAACACATGATTCCCTCCCCTCCTACCCCTATCTCTCTCTCTCCCTCTCTACTTCTCCACTACAATGAGGCAAAAGACATCTGGGAAATTTGCTCACCAAATTTTTTATCATCTAACCTAACAAAAGAAAATGCTTTGAGCATTTCCAAGAATCAGAAAGCTGTGGAAGAGTTGAGGAATGGCTAAGCTAAAATTTTAACCGTGATAATAATGGACAGTTAAGATCAGAGGGAAGTGTTGGGTAAAAAACTTATGCTGTGAGTTGTCGAGAACTGACAGTTGAGACAGAGTAGATAAGATTGTCGTCATGATCGCTTCTAAGATCGGCTCATCTTCACTTTTGGCATCACCTTCTTCATCTGCCTAGCACGTTCTTTAGCTTCTTTCTTTTTAATAGCTTCGGCACTCAACTTAGCTTCGAGCTCTTCCATCATCTTCCTCTTTTCTGCTTTCTTCTTTTGTAAAGCTTCTTGTCTTGCATTCTGAAGTTCCTTGTATACTTCTTGGGCAGCCTTATTTCTAGCTGCTTCTGTTTTAGATCGTGCCTGCAGTTAAAACAATTTGGCAGGAGTCATAAAAAGAACCAATACTGGCCCGTTCTGCCTTTTTTAGGTCTTCGAATAACAGTATGAAGTAAGCTATTCAAAAGGTATACCATGCATCAATTCCTAATCTAAGAATTAGCTTCTCGATTTGGTTATCCTTTTGGAGTTTAAAGAGTGAGTCGACTAAAAGCTATAAATGCGCCTGGTGTGAGTATGGGTTGACAGGTCTCTCACACTTGGGAAGGATATGGGCTTCACCGCTTCAGTATAGTCCAGTCATGGTTATGAATTTTCTTTCTGTTTTTATGAGTTGCCAGTGTGTTTTTAAGAAGAAAAACAAGTAATATCACAAACCTGTGAACTGAGCTTGTATCGGCCGATCAAATCAATATAATAAGGTACAAGAGCCACCAATCTTGTCATATCAGCCATGTTCTTCGCATCAGGGACAGCAAACTTGAATACCAGCATTTTTCTGTGTGATGATTGGTGTTGATCGGAAAAATGCATAGATATGAATCCCTTACCAAATTTCTCGAATGCTTTATCCCCAAAAACCTATCAAAATGAAATTTAAACAATAATCAGACCAGAGTCGATAAAAATCAGTAGAGTCAATATATAAACATACAGAACAAGTTAAACATCTAAGAGATGAACGGTGAATTTGGATTAAGCTGACTTCCCAAAGAGATTCTATCTTCAGATAGGGAAATAATATGATAGCTAGCATGATGTTCATCTACAATAAGTGACCAAGACTCCAAACTTCTCATTATAACAACAAGGTATTCACCTTAATGAACCGAGAAAAAAATCCTATTGTTCTACCGTGAAGAACACACCGAAGATTTCTTTTCGAAGATCATGATCTGTTTGGTATCAAATACGGGAGAGAGGAGAAAGAAGGCACAATCAGGAAGTACCAGAACGAGCATCATGGCTTAGCCCTCACTCAAACAAGCAGCAACAGGAAGAGAGAGAAATATTGAATGGGTTGGGGAAGAGGAAAGCGGTTCGTGGTTCAACCTTACTGAAGACAGTTGAACCATACAGTCCATATATAAGGTGTGTTTAGATGAGTTAAAACTTCAAAGACATCCCCTAGAAGCACAAGGTCAGACATCAATACACTCTGACAAATTTGTTCTTATATTAACACTATAAGTTGTTCTAATTATAAGACTATATGAGTAACAGTAAATTGCATGACATTTCCCTTTCTCAATACCACTCTCACACTTCATATTGCACAATGGCATGCAGACCCTGCCGATTAAGCAGCTTCATCCTTTTTCTCTTCTCGTTTTCAGTATGTTATAAACCGATTCATTCAAAAGGTAAAGGTGCAAAACTAATTTACACACATCAGCATAACACTGTTTAATAATATGTTCTATCACAAACTAACATCTTAAAGGCAAATGAAAAAGTTAATAACAGCTTTTAAGTTCCAACTCCTTTATCCCCTTCTCTTCCTGGTTCTCAAAGGTAGAGCCACATATAGGCTAAAAATGGTCATCGCCACCCAACTTTAAAGGACCAACTTAGATACATCCACATATTTAAGTGCAAACATTATGCAAGTTCAGTAGAGAAGTTTTATCATTCATATCACACTACAGGTTAAATGTTTCTTAATTTTCTAAGTTAAAATCGCAACCGCTGGCTCTGCTCTGCTGGTTCTGCAGCACTTAACTTATACATCCATGATCAATAGTTTAGCAGATAGCATTTGCATGTACAGTCCAAACATATCACACATCATGTTGAACAGTCAGCTTACTCAGGGTTAGAATATCACCACAGGTAAGCGGATGAAGATCCTAAAGTTATGCGCACCAGGACAAAATATGAAGGAATTACCCTCCACTGTATTATCTGAGAGACCATGACATAGAATGGAGTAACATTCTATCAATGCCTAAGTCCTTCCCATTTTAGATCATTACTCCTCATAGGCCACTCAATCTCTAATCCCGACTCAGTTACGCAGACCTTAATATTCATCGTTCTAAAAGAGAATTACTATAAATTTGAGACCTACTCATACTAAAATACAATTGCCATCCCATTTCAAGCTATTCCTACTAGTAACAACAACTTAAATCCACAAGCTATGATAAAGTAAGTCAACCAAAAGAACATCAAAGAAAAAACAATATAATACATAATAATTACCTGATCAAGAACCGCTTCAGTGATGAGATCCCCAGCTACCTCCCTAGACTCTGTAACAACGCCCAACTCCTCAGCGACCCATTTCCTATTAGTCGGTGTAGTAGTAACGAAACTAGCATATCTCTGAAGATCCATGAACTCTTTATGCATAAGCTTAGCCGCTTTCTTTTTAGCAAGAGCAAACATGACATGATCCATTGAATCATCATTCATATAGACTTCAAATGTAATCTCATCTTTACATGGAACAACCATATTATAAAGTCTAGATATCAGATCATGTCTACTTTTTAATTCCATTGTTGCTAATAACCCTTGACAATACCTCCTCCCACTTGCATAGAATTTAAACACATTTTGCCCTTCTTTTAACAATAATGGTGTATCTTTCCCATCTCCAGTTCCTAATAAACTAAAATTCTTGTCAAATATGGAATCCTTAGTTGCAAATCTAGATGCCCAAGACAAAGCTATATTCTCATTCTCCTTTTTCCCAGTAAAGTAATTCACAGCAAACATAATCAGAAAACTCACACAGATTATCTCAACAATGAAATTACGAGGAGAGAAGGAAAATGGTACACGTTCTTTAGATTCATCCGTCTTTGAATCAGATGATCCAGATTCGGAAAATGACTCAGCAACATCAGAATTAGGGTTTTCTTTCTTTTCTTCATTCTCTTGTTGCTCTCGTTCTTGAACTGGAAGACCTTCGAATTCATCTTCATCCCAGTACTCAAATGAAACAGTTGACGAGGATTTTGAAGAATCAATTGATGGAGAATTCAATGACGAATCAGGTTTTGATTCATCATCTTTTTGTTGCTCAACATCTTTTTTGAAATCAGATTGAGTTAAGATTGGAGGTGGAGAAGTAGATCGAAAATTAGTAATGAGATCAGATTCAGATTGATCTTCATCTTCTTCCTCAGATTCATCACCAAAACCTTCGAAATCAGCAGCAGCATAGACTGAAGAGCGTGAGAGTTGTTGACCGATTAATGATAGGAGAGAGAGTAGAGCTAACAAGTACCAAAATGATTTCGCCATGGCTTTTGTTGGAGCTCTCTCACTCGATCTCCGTCGCACAGATTGGAGGAGAGAAGTGTTGGTACAGAAAATGGGAAGGGGATGATTAGTACGACTGGAATATATGTTGGAATGCCGTAAATGACCCTAGTTATTAAGAAAGACAGTTGGACTTAAATGACTAAATGAGGTGTGTGTTCGGAACTTTGGATCTTGGATATCATGGCCTAATTGGCCTAACTTGTACCGTACGAGCAATGTAGCCGAACTCCGCCGATATTATCTGTTTCGGCATTTGAGGGAGACGAAAAGCCAGTATATCCGCGATAACAAATATGACCGATAATCTCGGGGGTGTACATCGATACGGCCGATTTATAACCGATATTACCGGTTCAGAATTGATATTTTAATGGTATTGCCTATGTGTGAAATATGAGTAAACGAGGTGTGTGTTTGGAACTTTCGATCTTGGTGGATTGGGATCATGGCCTAGGAGCAAGTCTAACGGTGTAATACAACTATTCCAAGCTTCGAAGAAGTGTGGAATGTCAAGCCTAATTGATTCCAAGTTGGTTTTATCCATACTTTTTCAAGTCATGTTTGATTGTTTTATGAAATGATGAGCGGAAACTAAATAAACGGTAATCTGGCTAGCGTTAAACGTTATTTTAAAGAGCGTTCTACGAAAAAATGTTATTCTGAATAACGTAAGTCAAGTACAGAATATGCAGATATTTTAGTCAAACAACATCGACCAAGTCAAATGCTATTATTTTTAGGGTTAAACGCTGTTTGGGTTAGCATTTACATGATTCCATCATAAAACTTGAGTTTCCATCAACAATATTAAATGTTGAGATGGCATGGAAGATGGAATTCTTCTACCATAAAAATTTTAATCTAATTGGCCTAAGATCTGAGCGTATAAGAACAAAAATGTAAGGTTGTTGGCAGAGACGATCCCGGCTGAAAGAGACCTGTGCCAACATGGTCACATGGCCTTTTATAAAGTAAATTTCTTTCCGACGATATCGTAACAACATATGCACTTTTTCCGATGATTTCGTAACAATATATGCATGTATCGTATTGAACACCTGTAAATTGATATAATGAGCACCTAAAAATTAATACAATAGGCAAAGATATATTTGTTGGAAATTAGGTCTGAGTTAGAGGGTGAAAATCACTAACAAGAAACTTGTAGGTCTACTTTAACAGAGAATTGTTGTTTTTCTGACTTCAAAGCCTTTCAATTCTTTTGGATAAATATTCAACCCTTCCGAATATAATTCGCGAGTACAGTTGGTTAAATGAATATTGTTGTCATGATATAATGAAGTCTTATAAAAACGTTATCGAATTCAAGACATATACGATATTGACTCGACTAAGAACACACTAATAAGAATCTTTTGATAATGTTTAGAGAAGAGAGAAAACTTCGATGTCTTCGTTCATGAATGAAAATCAATCATTATTACTTATAAGGAACTCATACATATTGGATATGACTCTTCATTTCCAATATCTTACGTGAACCATCACACCTTTTGGAGATGCCCCTTCATCTCCAACAAACATCCATCTCATATATTGATTCAGCACATGACGCTACCTAATCGTAGCGACAAACCAAAAAGGAAAATCATTTTATTTTCTATGATATTGAAAATATCCAACAATCTCCTCTTATTTTCAATAACCAAAAACAGGAAAAATAAAATAAAAACTGGAGTGGATGCATCACTCAAGTGACTGCCTAAGTACCTGAGTGGGATCAAGCCGACGTAGTTCAAGCAAAATTTGGAATAAGCATCACCGTAGAAACCAATACATAAATGATAGGTATCTTTTAGATTTGAACCTTCACTTAGTGTAAGAAATTCAAAGCCTTATCGAGTTTCTATAGTAAAACTAATATAGCACCAAGTATCATTTGGGATAAAATCAGAATCTTCACACATATTGATTTCACAGAACGATGTGTTATGTAGCTTAACACGTTAATGGAAATGTGCTCTATCCTGGAGTTAAGAGTCTACTTTAGAAAACGTCTTAATTTTCATACACATATATGTAAGTTTATTAAGGTGTTTCAGCGAGACACCTATAATCAATAGTAGACTCATTAAGGATTAATATACATCCTAATTCTTGCAGAATCACGACACTGAACAGGAAAAAAAAGTATTTACTTAGTGCACCAAATCACTTTTGTTAGAGCACTGCTCGGGTTGAACACAAAAGTTTGTTATCTCAAGCATGTTCTAAATGTTAGTTGATCAAAACTATATCTTGATTTATAGTCTACTAAGTCAAGTCTCGGACTAGGTATAAAAGTTGGTAGTTGAGTATCAGACATCACTCTGAAAGACTGAAGATCGATTAGTAAACTTCATTAACATGTGAAGACTGAACCATTCTGTTTACTAACAAGATTTACCATTCTATCTTTATGAGACTATGTCGTATGATTTCTAGTAGATTTTATTGCAAAGAAGAAATTTTTTGTCAAGCTTGTCTTGTTAAACATATCGAAATATGATTCAAGCATTGGATGTTCAAATGTCCGTAACAACATTAGTTCGAAAGTATTTATTGTTCAATAATTAATTTTGTGGATCAATTGAAAATTGCACAAGAAATGATTTTATCATTTGGGAATGTTTTAAACACCAAAGAGAAAAATTTAGAACTTTTGTTATTTAGACTCGGGGTAGAATGGTGAACCATCTTGTAATCCATAGATATATGAGTTTCTGGAGTATAGAAAGGTTGGAAAACCTTAATTAAGAACGGGACAGTTCACCAACCCGGTTCACGAACCATGGTGATCTTAAATCGGAGAAAAGTCTAAAGGTTGGAGAACTTAGTTCAGGAACTGTTTTCATCTGAATTCATGAGCCGCAAAACAGTTGGCAAACCTGGTTGACTAACTGTAGCTCCCTGACTCATGAACTGCCTTACGGTTCACGAACTGTTTCACCAACGGTCCTAGTAAAACTTTAGAAGATGCTTAAAGATTTTTTTTTCTTAAGAATATGTCTAGCATTGCTATGACTTTCATAAACTCCTCTAAGACATCATTGATCACCAAAACACTTGTGTACGTGGAGCGTGATTAAATTCCGAAATAATGAACATCAAATTGCTTAATAATACATAAGGCATGCTTGCCAGAACGGTCATTCTACGTGGTTCAGTAACTGAACCACTGTGTATATTCTTCTATTTAAGTTCAAGAAGAACTTCTCACATGCTTACTTGAAACCCTAATTAGGGTTTCATCTAAATAGAGAAATTTTTTGCTTGAATCTCAAGTTATCTTAACCTGAATTCTAAGAAACCCTCAGTCTTGAACATCTATAAATAGAGATGCTCTTTCAACTGTAAAAATCAATCCCTGACACTTTGTGTCCTAGTTAATAGCTAGAGTCGTCCTATGTTGACCTAGGCTTCCTCTGAGAAACTTAATTAAGTCTACGACTTAAAAACTTCCCTTATGATTCTTGAAGCCAGGTACGGCTGTCTTTACATTCATAGTTCGTGTATCCAGATCTTGTTTTTCTATTATCGAGCTTTTCCTAATATCTTTCAGGCACGATATATAGAAACCACAAAGTTCTGTTCGTCTCAGATTTTGTGCTCTTAATTAATTAATTCACGATTGTTCTTGAAAGGTGGATAAGAACCCAATCTTTTCCGCTAACTGAGTGTAAATGTTCCGGATTTGTGAGGTTTGTTAGCTTTGTCTATTGCAAACATATTTCCAATCCTTGATAGTTGATCTAAAGGAAAATGAAATATGCTTATTTGTTAAAGGCAGATTTGTATCAAAATTCTTCACTTAGGTTGAAATAACTCTTAGGTTGTAAAAGACGTCAGCTAAGAGAATCAATTGTGTAGAGCCTTGCGAGGTCCAAGAGACATAAGGAGCATGAATGTAACTGAATTGTTTGGAGGATGGAATCGGTCCCAACTACATTCTAATCCGAATTCTTATAGCAGACTAGTATCTATAGCGGATTATACGGTTTGGTGTTCAAATCTAAACGAGGTCCCGGGGTTTTCCTGCTATTACGGTTTCCTCGTTAACAAAACTTCTAGCTAGTATCTTGTATTTTTTCCTTTCCGTATTTTATTTTTTATTTTTTAAATATGATTTATACAACTAGTACATATTCAGTCTTAGTAGATACATCCATATTAATTGTGATCTATTATGAGACTCATTCTTGTAGAATTCGTATCTTGAAAGATAGATAAAAAGTTTCATACTTGGCAGAGTTCCAATTGGAGTATTTGGATACGACTACATTGATCATGGATATAGATTTTTTGAGACCGTCTAAGTACTATTCTTAACAATCAGGTTCACAGACTGTATTTTCTAGACTTTCTAATCGAGAATAGATAGAAATATAAACTCTATATACATATTGTTAATGATCATTAAGCTGGTTTACTTGCAATTGTATTAGGTTTTGTCCATACTGGTTACCGAATAGAAAAAGTTGGTGGTGTACTCGGTGCCCTCTCCTTATTAATTGGTATCAGTGCATGAAAACACCTTTAGACCTAATAAGTCCATGTTTGTGGCGATCTGAATTATGGACAAGGGTGCAATCTCGATTAACGTACCACCAGCCTTCGGTGGCGCAAAATACTTATGGTGGAAAATAGTTATGTGATCCTTCTTACAAGCTCGTGATTTCAATATATGGGTTCTTTTTGTAAGTGGATATAATCCTCCAATAGTTGGGGAAGGCGTAGAGGTTGTCCCAAAAGACATAGCTACATATGGTGATACCGAAACCGGTGATGCAAAACACAACTCTGATAGGCTGAATGCTATTATCCTTGTCATAAGCCAAGATCTTCAACATCATGTATCTATGTGCACTAGATCTAAGGATGCTTGGGATAACTTAGAAACCTCATTTGAAGGGAATATCACAAAGAAAGAAGCCATTCTTTAAAACCTAAGTGACTAGGAAAACCTTCGTATGGCTGACGAAGACACGTTTGAGGAATTTAATCACAAGTCGTCTGAAATGGTGAATGTTTGTCATGCATCAGGAAGGATTGTTCCTGAAAGGATATTGTGATGAAAATTCTGAGATCTTTCCAACTCGATACGAGTCTAAAGAACATGCCATAATTGAAGAAAACGATCTTACTACACTTTCCAGAACTAGTCTCGTAGGAAAGTTAGATATCTTTTTTACCATGATCAACTCACAACTAAGGTGAAGACTTGCGCTCTAGAAGTTGTGATCAAAACAAGATCTCTTCCTCCAAAGGTTAGCTTATCTTGGGCCGATAAATGTTGTGAAAATCACGACGAATTATACATTACCATGTCTATGATCACACAACTTGTCAGAATTATTCTCAAGAGACAGAGAGAAAGACAATCTGGAAAACGGGTCTATAAATCCAACCTTCAGGATGAAACTTCTTCTCAAGATGAAAAATCTCTTCAGCGTTTTAAATGTCATGGGTTCGGACATGTGTAAAAGGAATGTCCAAGTAAGGAATATTATAAAGGAAATAATACTCTCATAGTTTCTCTTGATAATATGTCTGATGAGCTTCTTCATGAAGATTAGCCAAAATACCTGTAGATCTTAATTTCGACACGGATAATGAATCAAATAAGGAGATTCTTGAGTTTTTGAGTAGAAGTGAAGAAAATCATCGTGAAAACCTTCTCTAAAGAAAAAAATCGAAAAAATTGAAACATCTCTTCGTGTGAAAAAATCTAGAGTTTGATAAACTCAATGAGAACTTCACTAAAACATTATCTCTAAAGGAAGGAGATATTCGTACCCTTATGTCTGACTGACAAAGTCTCTCTGGAAGTTCTGATAAGATTACATCCATGTTGTTTGGTTAAAAGTCCTTTGGTAACACTAGTGGTATAGGCTTTAAAAGTAATACTTCATTCACCAAGAATAACACCTTGATTCTTGGAGGATCTAAGGATGATGAAAGTATTTATGGTGATAAAAAGAGAGCCGCACCTCATGGTGATTCTCTCTCTCCATACTGCGCTTTCTTTGGAAGTTATGTAAATTCTAAATGGAAGTGTCAGAGATCGAAGAAAATGACAAGATTTTTATTAAGCTTCAGAATGACATGAAAATGATGAATCTCACTTTGAAGAACTTTACAAACTCTTCAGAGCCACGTAGAGATAAAAGAAGAAGGAATCCCAAAAACAGTAATAATTTACCTAATCATAGAAATACAAATGGCCTTGTTATGTCTACTTTTAACACTAGTGGTGAGTTTCCTACTCACCCCGTCACTAATAACTTAGTGATATGTGCAACCTTATTACATTAATTTTAGAATATGAGGTTTGCACAAAATTTACATCATAAGAAGTATATTTCTAATGTTAAGGTTTTTCAAGTAGTTTTACTGCTTTCTTCTTATATTTTAAACTATTTTCTAATTATTGAATGGAACCCAATCTTTAAAATTCTCTCTATATGAAAGACGACGACATCTAAAGGTCATTTTATAGGTTGAACTTTTGCTCCAAGAAATTAAAACTACTTTAAAACACAAGTGTCTACTTTATGCATGAAGGTTGTCACAATCTTCGCTATCCTTTACACCATTATTAGTTTATCTGACTAGGTGTCACCACATCTCTCATAAGTATAAAATGTAACGAATTGATATGATATCGAATATTCTTGTGCTATTATTTTGAATTTTCCCTTCCTATCGGGCTCTTAAGAAAGAGACGGGAACATGATTCATGAGAATTCTTAGTAAATTAGCTAAAGATTCAGTATGCGCTAAGATTATTTTCTTATCATAATGTTGGTATTTAAACTTAACATAATATGATAAAGTAGAGAAGAATGGCTCCAATAACTAGAGGTGTTACGAAGAAGGATGAAATAGAAGCATTCAACGTTTTTCTTTGTGAAGGAATCAAATCATCAAGTATCAAGAAGGAAAAATCTTCAGGAGATGTTGAATCCTCCCCAGATACATGTTTGTTGTCAATATGTTATCGTGACAATAATTTTAGAGCTAAGGTATATGAGTTCGTAAGAAGAAAACAATATCTGATGTTCAAGATCAACCACTTTCTGAAACAGGTATCTTACTATGAATAAAAGATTAATATGTGGAAAAATACCTTGTGTTAGAGCACTGCTCGGTCGAACTCACATGTGTTGCTATCTCAAGCATGTTTTTCAATGTCAGTGATCAAAACTATAAGTCTTGATTTCTAGCCTATTTATAGATGTCTCGGACTAGGACATAGATTGTGTAGTTGAGCTTAGTTTTCACGGCGTTCATCATTTAAAGACGAAAAACTACTAAGGGGAGCTTGTGGAACTTCATCGACAGAAGGTATGTGGACTTAAACTCACCTATCATTTGGAAAGTCTATTTATACTTTATCTCCTATATTGAGACATAAGTCGTATTACGATATAGTTTTCTATATACACATTTGAGATTTCGAGTTGAGTTTATCTCGCTTACATATTTCTCAAAATATGTGTTGAAAAGCTTTCGCTTCGACCAAGTTCATCTTATATCATGTGAAAATTGCCGAGTAACATCTTACATGGTTTGTGTGATACAATCATTTGATGTAGTCTTGGAATGTTTCGTGATGATTCTTTCAATATCTTGAAAATTTCTTTGATGCTAATAGTGTGTGAAAACGGCTATTGTCATCCTCGAAGAGAGTTTCAGTGATTGAAATAAGAGTTTAGAACACTTAACCATTATTGGATATGTCATGTTGTGCATTCTTGCACATATGTAATCCATGTCCGGGAACCATAGTATGCGCACCCGTTTGCGTACCTGTTGGTTTGAGAAATCCGGGAACCTAAGTATGTGTACCCGTTTGTGTATTGGCGTACAGGTTCATGTCCGAGAATTTCTGCTAAGATTTGAAGTTCGCGCATCCGTTTGCGTACTGGCGGAACTCAATCTTAGTCCGGGTATTTCAAGTATGTGTACCCGTTTGCATACTTGAAGGTTAAATTTCTAAAATCGGTTTTAAACATGAACATAAACATTTATATAATAAGGAATGCAATCTTTGCAAACCGTGGCTATAATTTTCATGATTGATTTGAGTGAATCAAACCGATGTTGCTTTAATTGTGTTCTTGTATAATTCTATGAGAATATAGCAATTAAACAACTCTTTAACTAGTTTCATTTAAATCATTTGAACTAGTTATGGTTAAGATGAATACGGTTGATATGAGAGTAATCATATGGCTAACCTCGGTTAACTATTTATGAACCAACACGGTGTACACGTTTAGGTATGGTTACATAAACCTAAATGAGGGTACATTTCATTTGTGTGTAACAAGCTAAGTTCTATCTAACGGTTGAAAGATATTAGCTTGGTTAAATCAGGTTTTTAATCTAACGGTGAATATTGAATGCTTTGTTACCAAGGTAACTTGGATTGCAAACCCTGATTTGAAAACTATATAAAGAAGAACTCTAACAACTGGGAAATTTAATCCCCACACCTCCTGTGTGTTACTAGTTGCATAACTAGAGTCGATTCTCCTTTAACCTTAGGTTTCTATCTAGACCCTGTAGGTTAACGACTTCAAAGACTTCATTGGGATTGTGAAGCCAGACCCAACTATTTTCTTTATAGTTGTGTGTTCTGATCTATCCCGATTCTATCGTATTGAGTACAGTTGAAATAATTGACTCGAGATTAATTTCTCTGATATGCAAGATAAAAGTAATCAAAAACACCTTCGTCTCATCGTTTTTAATTCCACAATATCTTGTTTCGCTAGCCGATTATGATTATTGTGAGGTGATTGATAATACTAGGTTGTTCTTCGGGAATATAAGTCTGGTTTATCAATTGGTTCATGTTCACCTTGATATATCAAAAGACAGAACAAAAACTCTTGGGTATTTCTGTGTGAGAAAGATTTATTCAACTTATAAACTTTTCTGTGTGAGACATATTTATTTATCAAGTCTTCGACTTTGGGTCGTAGCAACTCTTGGTTGTGGGTGAGATCAACTGAGGGAATCAAGTGCGTAGTACCTTGCTGGGATCAGAGACGTAAGGAACGCAACTATATCTTGAATCAGTGTGTGATTGATTAGGGTTTAACTACAGTCCAGTCTGAAGTTAATTGGTAGTAGGCTAGAGTATGTAGCAGATTAATACACTGTAGTGTTCAATCTGGACTAAGTCCCGAGATTTTTCTGCATTTGCGGTTTCCTCGTTAACAAAATTTTGGTGTTTGTGTTATTTCTTCCGCATTATATTTTGTAATATAATTGAAATATCACAGGTTGTGCGTTAAGATCAATCAATTAGAATATCCAAACTTTGGTTGTTGATTTATATTGATTGGCACTTAAACATTGGTCTTTGGTACCGTTCAAGTAACTCCTCTTATATTCAACCGGGCTCGCAGATTTCTATTTGTTGATTGCGGATTGAATTAAGAGTAAGAGATATTAAAATCTTTGATATACTTTTCTCTAGATTGTGTCTGACTGTCTAGTTGATTCTATAGAAAGTACATTGGAGCAAGTCCTCTCAGATTTCCAAACGAATTGTTGGGTGTGGTTGTTAGACCCCCGCATTTTCAATTGGTATCAGAGCAGGCAAGCACATTGAAGACCTCATAAGTCTGTGTTTGTAGTGATCTGATATGGACAGAGGTGATATCTCTATAAACGTACCACCAGTCTTCGATGGCTCAAATTACTTGTGGTGGAAAATTCATATGCTTACCTTTCTTCAAGCGCGTGATTTTTAATCATGGGGTTTATGTAGTTAATGGCTATGATGTTCCCGTTGTGGCAATAGGAAATGCAACCATTCCAAAGAACATTGGTGCATATGACGCTTCCGAGGTACTTTCTGCAAAGCAAAACTCTGATGGTTTGAATGCCATTATACATGTCATTACCCCAGATCTTCAGCATCATGTGACTACGTGCACTCGGTCTAAAGATGCTTGAGATATCTTAGAAACCGTATTTGAAGGGAATATCAGTGAAAAGGAATTTAGGTTTCAAAACCTTAATTCCGATTGGGAAAACCTTCGTATGGCATATGAAGATTCATTTGATGATTTTAATCACAAAGTGTCTAAAATTGTTAATGCATCCTTTGCATTGAATAAGACCATTCCTGAGAAGGACTTTGTGATAAACATTCTCAGATCGTTGTCATCTAGATACGATTCTAAGAAGCATGCCATCGTTGAAGGAAATAACCTTGATGCTCTATCCATAAATACGATGGTTGGAAAGCTAAAGATCTTTGATCATGATCATACATCCCAAATCGGAAAGGATGTTGCTTTCAAAGTACAAAAGAACACTAAATTACTTGACAAAAGTAAAAGTGTTTATGTCTCTGAGGATGATCTTTCGGGGGATGATTCATCAGATGAAAATCTTGACAAGTCAGTCTCTTTGATCACAAGACAGTTTAGAGATCTCTTATTGAAGAGAAGTAAACGATTTTCCAGAGACAAACCTAGGTCATCAGTTAAACCTCACAATCTCATTCCTCCTTAAACACAGGGATGCTGACGAGGCTATGCCACAATGCCTTAAGTGTAAAGGTTTTGATCATTTTGCAAATGAGTGTCTTATGGATAAGAAGATTCAAACGCCTGAGATGTACAAGCTGAAAGTTTGTCTGTCCCTCGGAATGAATGGTAGTTTGTCTGTAATTTTTGTGCTTGTGTGTATGTAATATACTTTGTAATGGTGAATATGTAGTTTGTCTATCCCTCGGAATGAATTCCGAGAAGCTTGAAAGTGGAATGCGTAGGTCCTAGTCTATCCTAATCAACAAATTTCGTTTGTTTCACAAGAAAGAAAAAGAAGAACAACTAAAATGTGCTTCAAATCCTTTATCATTCTACTTTCCATCTAAATGTGAGATTAAATTCTTTATCATCCTACTTTCCATCTAAATGGGAGATTTCCTTGAATTGGGGCATCAAATCCTTGGGGAAACAATGGCCCTTTCATTTTAAGGAGTATCTACAAAATCATTGTTATTTTTATAGTTAATTGTAAAATTTAACATATAAGGGACAATAGTCGGAAAATCGTGTGTTAATAGCATTTAATATAAATTCACAAAGTGGTTTTTATAAAAATAAACTTAACAAAGGATATCAGTGGTATAGTTATTATTTTCCCACACGATAATCAAATAACCAATCTCGATAACCAAACGACTAAAATTGATGGTTTGATTATTGAGGACAACATCTTGTTGTTCGGCTATATGGCAGTCAATAATTTCCATCCCATATATATAGCATACCTTTATTTAATTTGAACTTACACCATCTCTATACCTCGTTCTCAAATTATTTCACACAAATTTATTTTAGTCTCCCACTAAAACTTATACTTACAACCTTACCTTGTTTTAGAAATATGACTACTGAAAAAGCGGGGGTACAACAACCACACCCAATATTTCGGTTAGCAATCTGTATGGACTAACTCCAATATACTTTCAAGAGAATCAACTAGACTCAATCTTAATAAAGTATATCAAAGAGTTATATCTCTCTTTCTCGATTCAATTCTTACTCAAGCAAATAGAAATCTGCGAGTCTAACTGAATACAAGAGAAATCACTTGAACAGTACCAAAGACCAATGTTCAAGTATCAATCAATGTAAATCAACAACCAAAGGTTGGATATTCTAATTGACTGATTCAAACACACAACCTGTGATATTTCAATTATGTAACAAAATATAATGCGTAATAGAAATAACACAGACACCTGAATTTTGTTAACGAGGAAATCGCAAATGCAGAAAAACCCCCGGACCTAGTCCAGATTGAACACACATTGTATTAAGCCGCTACAGACACTAGTCTACTACAAACTAACTTCGGTCTGGACTGTAGTTGAACCCCAATCAATCTCACACCTATCCAAGGTACATTTATGCTCCTTACGTCTCTGATCCCAGCAGGATACTACGCACTTGATTCCCTTAGCTGATCTCACCTACAACTAAGAGTTGCTATGACCCAAAGTCGAATAATTTAATAAACAAATCTGTATCACACAAAAAAGTCTACGTTAATAGATAAATATGTTTCCCACAAAAATACCTACAAGTTTTGTTTCGTCTTTTGATAAATCAAGGTAAACAGGAACCAATTGAGCAAACCAGACTTATATTCCCGAAGAAGCTCAGTATTATCAATCACCTCATAATAATCTTAATCGACGCGGTGAAAGAAGATATTATGGAATAACAAATGATGAGACGAAGATGTTTGTGATTACTTTTATATCTTTCCTATCGGAGATATCAATCTCAAGCCAATCTTTGCGATTGTACTCGTACGATAGAAACAACAAGAACAGATCACACAACTACGAGAAAGTAGTATCGGTCTGGCTTCACAATCCCAATGAAGTCTTTAAGACCAAAATAACAAACATTCTAAATATAATAACAACCAATGTTCCACAAATTTCATCAACTAACAGTTCCAGAGAGAATCTAAACGTTCATAGAAGAAGTTTCGTTTATGAATGTTCTTTTTACGTTTTTAAGGACTTGATGGACAAATTTACAGGGGTGTATTGGATTAGGATTTAGATAGATATCTAACAATCCTAAAAACTCTTAGATATTCAATTAGGATATGTCAGGATTCATTAAATATCCGAGGTATTCAATTAGGATGTCAGGAATCTTTAAATATCCGAGGTATTCAATTCATTTAAGATTTCTTAGGATAGTTGAGGAGAAGGATATATCAGGATTGTTATGGATACTTGTAGGAAAATTATGCATATTATTATCTCATTATAGTCTCAACCCAAACAACAAGAGTTACACGGATTGTAGTGGAATTTTTTTTTTCTTTTTTTTATCACATCATACTATGTATTTTTCCCCACCACTACCACACACCACCAACCAACACTAGCACCACCATCGCCACCGACCACCCACCACAACCACTACTAACCACCACCATCGCCACCACACACCACCAACACTAGTGCCACCACCACCAACCACCACCACAATCGACCATCGTCACTGACCACCACCAACAACAACCACCGCCGCCACCACCAGCCTCACACACCACCACCTTCACCTCAATTTTATTGATGGTTTTTTTTTTTTTTTGAAAGGGAAAAATGATCTTCACTTTTTATAAATCTAAATTAATCTTAACTCAATCCAATATAATCCAAAATTATATATCTATAAGATTCTTTTAAGAAACCTTATAAATCCACTAGATTCAGGTAAACTAGTATATGTTTTTATCCATATAAATCCTGATCCAATACACCCCTGTTAATCTTAAATATCTAGATCAAATAGACATAGAAGTGATGATCCAGGACTTGTTTGACATAAAAAATTTTTCCCTAAACACTTTTTTTGCCTTTTGTTATGTAACTTTTTTGGTTCCAATATTTACCTATTTTCATCAAAACTTTATCTTTCAAGCTTGGCCTTGGCTTGGATTTTTCTTCTTCTTCAACTATATTCTATTTGAGCCGAAATTACATTATCATAACTCCTATAAAACTAAAAGATGACTAAAATCATATCATATTTACATAAAAACTAGTATATAAAGCATATAAAAAGTGAAAAATATGCAACCATCGGTGAGCTAAGGGTAGGCTGTAAGAGAGGGGGAATAAAATTTTAATATCAACATGTGGTCCAATCATGACTTAACATGTGTTATGATATATTTATTGAAATATCAAATGATATTTCCAATAAATTAATACTTAACTAATTTGTTTTTTAAAAAATCCGTAGAAAATGTCGTTTTAGCTTAACAAACTTAAATATCACATGTTTCATTATCATTAGCTCCACATGCCCACATCAAAATTTGAACCACATACAAAATTTAGGAAAACCGTTGTGTAACAATTACATTTATATATCTTGGCTATTATCTAGTAACTTATGTCGTAGTGGGTACAAAAATTTAGTTACCCATGTGTCTTGATTTGATTATTCTTATATTGGATTTACCATTATACATTTATCTTTTTACAATTTGTGGTCTAATTAAGTATGTCGACTCTTGACTGTATGGGTAACATTTTTGAGTTTGCTTTGATATCACCAAACTTAATGCTAACCATGTTGTTTTGTAACATACATAAAAATTAGTTGGACGTCGTATATTCATATATTCACTGATCACGGATGACTATCGGTAATATTTTGTTTTTCTTGATTATTTATGTCAAATTTCATGTCATTTATTTAGCTGTTATATATCGTGATGGGAACAGTTTTCTAAATTAAAATGTTTATAAATTATTAGATTGTGAGATAATAAATCTATAAGAATTCTTCGGTCAAAGATGAATGTATTTCCAATTGGTATCCTAACAAGGAATACTAAGAAAACATAATACAATAAAGAAATAGGTTCTCGATACTGATTGAGATTTTTCCAAAACCAGAATGCTCGTATATCAAGGAATATGGAAAAACTATTACGAACTTTACATGCTGAGGGACTCGAAGAAAAAGAAGAACGAAACTTGTGGTTTTTAACAAGGTTTAGTGCATTATAATTCAAGGTAGTTAATGTATGAATACGTTAGATTTGGTGACTAGAGATTTGCTAATGAAGTTAGGATGGAATATTGCAAAATCAAGCAAATGTTGGGCTAAAATCAGGCATGTAAATTTCAGGAAAATAATAATGAATTGGTGGACTATTATATAATATTGTTAGTGTTCCCTAATCTTAATGTGTGACCGATCGAAAAATTATATAAAGTGCCAAGCCATGCAATCCATAGCTCCATGGTGCGCCATTTTGATGCTAGTGACCAGGCTTTAAAGATTTTCTTCGCGCTAGAAATGGGCGTTCATTTGTCATTGCAAGCATGCTTCGCAAGCTTGATGCCTTAAGCTTAGTTTCCCCATTGTTCCAACTTACACTTGTTTTGCGAAGGATATAAAGCCATAAATGCTAATGCAGATGCATGCGTCGCTAGCTTTCGAGCCCTATCCAGGCATATGGCATGCCTTGGACTCACACACAGGCCATTGCAAGCATATTCATACGTTTTTGCTTCACTTCGACGTTGGTGAAAGCATGCACTGATCTTGCTCGTCCCAAGGGTGTATCAGTCAGGTTCATAATCACACTCGGTGAACTTATTGCTTACTTAAATCTTGATTTTTATAATTTTCCCCAAATTTTAACTTGATTTTACATTATACTAAACACTAGATGAAAAAACAAAATGAAAATTTAATGAAAAAAATTAGAAAACTACGGAGAGAATCGCAGATTTACAACATCTAGGGGAAGTGAGAAGAAAATCCCCGAGACCTAAATCCTCATCAGTAAGGACAACAATATATCAGGCACTAGTATTTTTCTATACTATCCTTTGTATTTTTATATAATACCAAAATTGCCCTTCGGATAGGATGTTCATCACCTACTCGCGTTCGTTCAATCCTTGAAAACAACCAGATTTAAAAATGCACAAACATCCACTCCACCAAATTACAAGCTGGATATTCATCCGTTAAAATTCAAATTGGGATCGGGTTGGGTAAAATCCGCGGATGTGGTTGTTTTCTATCACCCCTAGGCTAAACCTCATGATTTATAAAAGCTGATACCAGTATTACTGGGGATTGATACCATTTAGTCGATCCAACGGTCAGGATCGTTTAAGATCTTGAGATGTATCAGTCCTTAGTAATTTGGTATCAGCCTTTATAAACGGTGCTAAACCTGGCAAACAAAAAAAAAATCTTTTCTCAAAAATGGGCACAGAGATATCGGAGTCGGAGTCCAAAAAGAAAAAAAAAACGTCTGCGTGATTCCAGCCTCCAGGTCATTTCATAAATGTAAATAAAAAATGAAAATCTAGCCGTTTCAAAATCAAAGCGCAAAACGAGCCCAAATTTTCAATTTCAAAATTTGAAATAATAAATCCCCAAAATTCATTTTTCATAATTTCAATTTCTCAAAAAAGAGAAACTCAGTCACAACTCTTCTTCTTCATAAACCCTAGATCTCTGTATATCTCTCAACAATGGCGGATGAGACAGAGAAAGTAGAAGAGAAGAAAATCCCTGTGTTTACAGTCTTAAAGAAAGGTTCTATTGTCAAGAACATCTATCTTGATAATCTATTGATTTCTGGGGAAGATGATACTGTATTAGTCGGAGGAGAAGAAGGGGAGGAGATATTCATTGTTGGTAGACATCCAGATTGTAATATAATGTTAGAACATCCGAGTATTAGTAGATTTCATCTCAAGATTTACTCTAAAACTTTTTCGAAATCGATCTCCGTCATGGATTTATCATCAGGTATCTACAAGATTTACTCTGAAACTTCCTCTCTCTTTAATTTTTTTGTGAATTGATTTTTGATTTGTGATATTGTTTTTGGTTTAAAGCTCATGGTACATGGATTTCGGATCAGAAGATTGAACCACAAGTTAGAGTAGTTCTGAATGAAGGTGATACGCTTAGATTAGGTGCTTCAACTAGAGTTTACAGATTACATTGGGTTCCACGTTCATTTGATCTTGAAAACTCGCCCAATTTTGAAAATCCGTTGTCAATTCAAGAGAAAGAAGAGGTAGAAGAAGGAAGAGACGATATGAATGAGGTAAGATTTTGCCCTAATTTAGTTTGATTTTAGATTTTCCACATATCTAGGTTTTTTCTGCATTTTTTGTGAGAATGAAGTTTTTAGGGTTTAAAATATAGGGTTTTTTGCTTTTGACAGAATGATTGTCTTGATTCTCTTGAAAAATTCTCAAATGAAGAAAAGGAAAATGAAGGAGAAGATAACGAGGTTAGATTATGCTTTTAACTTAGAATTTAACACTTTCTGTTTATAGTTTGTCGTCATTACTTATTGTTAAGGAAGTGTTATTGTTGTTTGACAGATGGAGCATGAACTCTCTTTTGAAAGAGAGGAGAATCATACTGTGTCGTCGGCATTACCAATGTCGGAAAACGGAAATGCTTCATTTGTTTGTGAAGATGATAATGGAGTACATAATATGATGGCAGTGGTGAGAGAAGAAGGAAGGGAGAGTCCTTTGGGGTCTAGAGCTATGGGTGAAGAATCTGTGTTTTCATCAACCTTGGCTGCTGTAGAGAGTGTTGTAGAAGAAACAAGTTCTCAGCAGATTGACAAGGAAAACGTGACTCTACAGTCTCTTGTTGATATGAATAATGTATTATCTGAACTTGCAAATCAAGAGAGCCCACCAATGAAATCAGAAAAGAAGTTTGGTACGCCGAATATTTGGTCGAGACGAGGCAAGTCTGTTGGTTCGATTCAGATTGAAATAGCTAAGAGCAGTGTAAAGAAGGTTGAGGGTAGTTCTAAGCAAGAGATGGAAGAAGAATTTGCTCCAGACAAGGAGAATTGTACACCAAGACCTGCACCTGGAATGAAGTTGATGAGAAAAGAGGTTGGGTCAGATGAGGTCAGGAATACTGGATCATTTGCTTCAAAGGTTAGGAGCAGAATGAAGAATATGGAGGTTAACAGTGCTAATGTGTTAGAGGAGGAAATAGTTTCTCGAATTCTTTTTCCAGGTGTAGATAATGAAGGTGAGGAATTGCATACTCCAGATAAAGAGAATTCTGCACCTAGATCCTTACTTGGATTAAAATCAAAGAAAAAGGGTATCTTAGAAGAAATGAAGAATCAAAATTCTGGTCCCTTGCGTTCTAAAGTTAGTACATACCCGAATATTGATGAAGATCTAGAAGCTGAAGAACTCTTTACTCCAGATAAGGAGAATATCACTCCAGGACGACGCGTACTTGGATTGAAATCAAAGAAGAAAGGTTGCTTAGCAGTAGTGAAGAACCAAAGTTCTGGATCTCTGGGTTCAAAAGCGGCAATGCACTCAAATATTCTTCAGGAGGAATATCGAAAATGTGAAGAAGAAATATTCACTCCAGATAAGGAGAATTTCTCCCCAAGACCTATGTTTGGGATGAATTCAATGGAAGACGGTGGGCTAGAGGAATTGAAGAATTTTGAATCTCCAAACTCAAAGTTCATTACTACCCCAAATTCCAATGTCGAAGAAGGTAGATTCTACTTTTCAGATAAAGAGAATTTGACACCTATAGTTTATGGAGACTCAAAATCAAGGAAATCTAGTTTTAGAGATCATGTAAGAAATGAATCAGAGATGATTTTGAGCAAGAGAGAAGAAGGAAGAGTGCCTTTTCAGTCCCTTCTATCACCAAATTCCATCAGCAAAAGCATGTCAGATTCCTCAGCTCCTTTTATTATTACTACCACGAGCTGTGATTCAGCCAACTTCAGCCGATCTACTGAAAAGAGCTGTGTTTCATTTCCCAATGTAAGTTTCTTGGCCATAGTTACAGTTTTCCATTTTATACATTTAAGTAAACTAGTTTTTTTGAACTGGACTTTTTTGTTGCAGAACCTATCTGGCGAGGAGGCTGATAACAGAAGGTGGAATATGGTGGTAGATACAGGTTGTCTTCTAGATAAGGATTCTTGGAAGTCCTTAAAACTACTTGAAGGCATTAAAGGGACTCACCTCATTATACCAAGAATGGGTAAAACTTAGTCTTGTTCTTTTCATTGATTATCTTTTCTATCTGTGAGTTTATTTTATACAAATCTGCCATATGAAATTTGCTCCACTAAACCAGAATAACTGTCATCTCATTGTATCAGGAACCTGTAAAAGGATTTAGTCATCTTTGTGTAACATTTTGTGTTACCCGCATGCCAATCATTGTTCTCTAGACCAGAATAACTGTCATCTTGTCACATAAAGATTGATATTTTTAATTACTTATTTGTACTTTTTACTTTTGTAGTTGATTTTTATCTTCATTAATGTTCCCTGATTATTTTAAATTCTAAACCAAGGATGTGCTTATCTCCGCATCACCCTTGAGGATATTACTTACACACATTAGTTTAATGTTCCAATCATATATGCAGTCATAAGGGAGCTGGATGGTCTCAAGCGACGGGGTAGCCGAGGTAGCCTGTTCAAAAGGGCAATAGAGGTCTCTTCTTCTACTGTATTGGACTGGATCGAAGAGTGCATGATCAAAACAAATTGGTGGATTCATGTTCAGAACTCGCTGGAGGAGAGCTTGCCCACAGCACCAACCCCTCCTGCATCGCCACACCCTATATTAAGCGAAGCAAATTATGATGCCTTTGGTAGGGCACTCCAGTTATCTTCATTCGGGAGTCTGATGGAGATTGCTTCCCCAACAGCACAAGACCATACCCTTGAATGCGCTCTACTTTTCAGGAGAATTAAGAACAATGAACGCGTTGTCCTTCTCAGTAACGATGTTGCTCTGAAGATCAAAGCCATGGCAGAGGTACATTTTCCCCTCATGGATGACTGCTGGTTTTTGTACTTCTATTGCAAATCAATTCCACACCCGATAACCAAAGAAGAACCTTACTATATTCAACTCATTAAGTGGAGATTTAGTGGCTCCTCTAGAAGTAAAAGAGTTCATCTGTTTTCTTAGATGAAACACATAAATCTCAGTGTCATTTGTATTCCCTTGCATGTCTTCCTTTAACAGAGCCAGAATAAGAAAATGCTATGATGATAAGGTCAACCTAGGTTCACATAAACACCAGAAAGAGCACAATCATCACATGCTTTCTATTCTGTCATTACTAGATGTAGTGTTACTCTAATAAGTGTATACAGTTTTAATCCAGTTTGTCGGCTTGTCTCAGGGATTAATCTGTGAGACAGCTGAAGAGTTTCGAGAAAGTCTCGTGAGCCCATACTCTGAAAGATTCATGTGGGCAGGGAGCACACCAAGAGGACCTACTTGGTCTAGCTTCAATGACAGGTCAGTTTTAAGAGAGAAATGTTATCAAGATTTTCCGCTGAAGAAGACGAAGTCTGCTGAGGGAGCGAAGGGATTGAAGCTCATACTGCTCCATAACTCCTCGCATTATGGCAAGATAATGACTTCTACAGTCAACTAGAGAACCAGACGGTAGTCCCATTATAGATATATACATAAATTACTCAATATGCTGTTTTTGTTGTTGTTTCTCCTTGGAACAAACATGTGACACTGAAAATTGAGCTCATTTCCTGCTGGCCGAAACTTTTGGCCACAGCATATAAGAAAGTTAGTATTTGGTGACATCATATATCATAGCTGCGTTGCAATGACATAATGTTTTCTTTCACTTGTTATAAGAACATATGCGTCTGATAGATCTTATTATATCATGGTAAGTTTAGGATGTGACAAAATGCTTGTTTTAGGACCTTGTTACAGATAATGGTGACAACTCATCGCCTGTAAGAACCTTCTCACTCTCTCAGAGTCTCAGTGATGGGCAAGAGTAAGTGTAGCAGACCTCTCTTATGTATTAGCTAATATCATAAACAAATATTTGCAAACTGGTAGTCTTACAAGTGTTTTCTCCCCCTTCAAACTTTTTAGTTAACGATAGAAGTCAATCAATAGAAAACAGATTTAAGGCTCAAATTGTAGATTTCTAGTTAAGATGTCCTGTTACAAGACCATTAGTGGTCTTAAAATGTCAACAGCTTGCAAAAACATGATGGTAAAATCACTAGATAGTTGTAACAGTATTATATACTAATACAATACCTAAACAACCAGTACAATTAACACCCTAATAGATTACTTATCCTGCACCACTATATTGAGCCTATCCAGCACCACAACTAACTGCTGCGCCATAAGTGATAGCAGTATTGATATACTACGGAAAGAGTGATATTCCTACAACTGAAGTACCTTGAAACATTAGGGAAATAAAGACTTATTTGCCTATGTATATGCTATGAACACCAGAAAACTAAGCCACAGCAGCAACACACACCATTTCATTTCATGCCAGTCTTGATGGTACTGCCCCAAAAGTCTCAAGCAGGATCGACTCTTTTGGCTGGTATATAATCTTCTTAAACATGTCTTTCTGCTCATTGTTCTCCAGCATCACTTCTAAAATTTTATCATCTGATGATACTTTTGACGAATTGTTGTCTGGATTTTCTGTTTTCCCTTGCTCGGCGAAAAATATCTGCTGAGACAACTGATTCTTGTGAGCTTGTCGACAGTACTTGTTTTCTTCTGATGTCTCTGAAGTAATGAGATGATAAGTATATACCACCTTCTTCTGGCCCAATCAATAGGCTCTGCTTATAGCTTGCTTTGTGACTGATGGGTTCCAAACAACATCCAACATCACAATCCTTGAAGCACCAATCAGACTCATACCTTCTCCACAAGCTTTTATGGATGCAAGCATTACCTTCACTTGACTTCCGGGATCGTTGAAACGAGTAATCAGAGCTTGTCTTTTGTTCACATCGAGACTCCCATCCATCTGCAGTATCTCCTCCCCCATTCTCCAACCATAAGCGGAATGAAGATACTCCTCTATAAGCGCAATGGGATGACGGAATTGACTGAATACCAGAACTTTCTCATTCATCGCATCACTGAGCTTAATGAGTTGCATAAGAAACCTTGTCTTGACTCCTTCATGAAAGTTCAACCTGAAAGCATCCTCTTTGATACACTGATTTTTCTTAATGAGTGTATTGACAACACACTTCTGATGATTTGATTGTTTTGCCAAACTGCACTTAATCAACAATGATGGGTGCACAGAGGTTAATGCTACTGCACGTTCTACTTCAAATGAATTCTTTATCCTTTAGTGAAGCGAGAAATCCGACATATATTACCTGCATGTTTTTCATCTAGAAGTTGCCTCTGCAAATCTGTTGGGTGCAAAACAACTACGCATTCCCGCAAACCAGGAAGTTTTTTTTGCAATATGCTTCCTGTATGAACATTCACAAAAGGCTCAATGATTCTCCTTATCTCTGCCACTCCAACATCTGAGTTCTTGCCAATAGAACTGGTAAAAGAAGCCCATATTTCTCTTGACTGCTCCCCACTTTCAAGGGTCTTTGATTTTTTCTTTCGAGTCTGGTTTCTTTTGCTGGAGATCTTGTCAGCGAATTTTGGTCTTACCAACCACAAAGTGTTGAAAAGCTCATCAAAGTTGTTCTGAAATGGAGTGCCTGATAGAATTACCCGCCTGTCCGTTTTCACATTCTTCAAACACTTGAAAATGTTACTAGTTGTATTCCTTGGTGTATGACCTTCATCAAGAATTATCAAGTTAGGCTTCTTGAGTAGAATTCTCCTGATTTCCTCACTCTCTTTATCTTCTTTGTTCCCCCCAGTTCTGTCTGCAGTAAGCTTTTCAAATAGTTGATAGCTAACTCCCAAGACACCGTTTCCACGACTCCAAGAGAGAATCTTCACCAGACGGTTAAATTTCGCGTCTCGTTTGTTCTTCACCAGCTTTCGAGCTGCAACGTCTTCCCTCCCTGAGAATTCCACAGAACTAATATTGTGAAAAGCAATGTCAACCTTCCATTTCTTGAATTCTTCCTCCCATGTAAGAAGCATGCTGCTTGGTGCAATAAGAACAGGTCTACAATCTCTGAATATCTCCATGTACGAACGGAGGAAAGCAATAGTCAACAAGGTTTTTCCAGTCCCTGGAGCATGAGAAATGATGCATCCACCAATACCATGAGGGGGCTTCTTGTTTTTCCCATCAAGATTAATGCCTCCTGCTTAGTTTCTCCACAAAAACTCAAAACCTTCAATCTGATGGGGATACAGATTTTCTTTTACGGCAGGGAACTTATCCCAGACAGTTCCTGTGGGATGAACATTAGAATCCTTATCACCACCGGTTGCTTGCAATGGAAAGCTATCGAACATACAGAACTCTGGATCATCAGGAGACAATATCCGACTTGGTCTTTCTCTAGCACATGGTGTTCCCTTTAACGTGCAAAAAATGACAAGTCCAGATAAAACTGTTAGTTGTTGATTTGATGCAGATAAGCCTAAAGCTGGATATATTGTTAGAACACAAACAAAGTAGTCTATGAGCTCTGTCAGGATATTATGCTAATATTCATACTTGTCAGTAAATGCCTAAACACAAAATCATATGATTCATTTAAAGGAGGACAACTTACAAAGGCAGGTAATATATGTCGGATTTCTCGCTTCACTAAAGAGCAAAACATGCATCGGATCACAATTTCTTCGTCAAGAATGAGTTGATGCTTTCCTACACCACAGGAAGTAAATCCTTCCGTTACAATTTGTTGCTCCTCATCTTCTTCCATTGCAACCTGCAAAAATCACATACATTTTGTGCTTAAAGAAAAGAAAAGAAAACGGCATTTTAAGAAAAGGAAAGGAATGCATTATAACACGAGTAACCACTTCATAGATAAGAGCGAACTTACAGTGGAAGAAGCAGCAGTATCAAGCTCGCAAGATTTTAGCGCAAATTCATACTCGGCCCACAGCTGATCCATTTCTATCTCATAATCTGACTTCTCCTTTGGCGGGCGTTTCTCAACACCATAGTTAAACTTGTATATATTCACTGGCTCAGGGACAACAGGAGCAACTTCAACGACCTCACGCTCTTTCTCAATTCCTTCCCCTTTCTCCCAGATAGTATTTAGAAAGAGCTTGAAAAGGGGATCAATCTTTGGACTTTGTACACGCTTGCCTCCTAAATCTCCATCCTCCTTTTCCGCGACATCAATATCATCGTCAAGTAAATAATCATAAGCGTCAGCATCCTCATCATTAACAGCATTATCAACCTCAGAAAGATCGTCAATGCCAAGATCATCATCCTCGACATAATTGTCAATGCCAGCATCACCGGTACGAGCATCATCATCGGAAAGAGAATGAAATGCTGCCTCATCACGTACTGGACTAATCTGACAATAACCAATCTTTCCATTTTTCAATGGAGAATGATTCTTTGTCTCGATACGAGCTGCACGAGTACCAAGGTTTTTCTTCTTCTCATTCTTTGACAGAGAATGATACTCAGCCTCGTCACATACTGGAGGAGTTTGATAAGCACTGGCCTTCCCACTTCGAGGAGCATTATTCTTTTTGTCAAGTAGACGAGTACCATAAGTCTTATTCTCCGTCTTCTGCTCCACAGAACGTGTTGAACCAGATTCCACCCTTGTAACTTTTGCTGTAGAACTGCAAGGCATGGGGTTTTTCTTTTCACTCTTGGCAGGAGCTTGAAATGCTACTTCACCGACTCTTTTTCTCTTGGAAGTTTTTTCAGCCTCAATCTTCTCCTCCTCCAGATCATCTGAAGTTGTTTTTGCTATAACTTCAACATCAGCACTGACACTTTGTTTCGTTGGAAGCGCAATACCATCTTCGGAATCATCAACGAGACCTTGATGTTTCGGTTCACCAACTACATTTCTGTTGGAGCTTTTCTCGGCCGTGACTGTCTCCACCTCCACCACATCCTCCAAGCTAACAAAAGTACTTTGCACTTCAGCTTCAACATATGCATCGGCACTCTGGTTTTCTGGAAGTGGAATACCGTTATTAGAATCATTACCGCTAGCTTGGTGTGCCGGTTCACCAACTATATTTCTGGTGGAGCTTTCCTTTGCCGTGACTGTCTCCACCTCCACTACCTCCTCCACGCTAACGAAAGTTCTTTGCTCTTCAACTTCAGCATCTGCAGTGGCATTCTTGTTTTGTGCAAATACAATACCGTCATTAGAATCATCATCGCTGAGAGCTGGGTGAGCTGATTCACCAACTCTATTCTTGATGGAGCTTTTCTTGGTGGCAGGAGCTTGAATTGCTTGTTCAGGAACTCTTTTTCTCTTGGAATTTTTTTCAGACTCAATCTTCTCCTCATCCACATCAACTGAAGTTCTTTTCGCTTGAACTTCAACATCAGCAGTACTGGAACTTTGTTTTGTTGGAAGCACATTACCATCTTCAGAATCATTATGGCTAAGAACTTGATGTGCCGATTCACCAACTATATTACTGTTGGAGTTTTTCTTGGGCGGAATTGACTCCACCTCTATTACATCCTCCAAACCATCAAAAGTGCTTTGCTCTTCAACATTTACACTGGCGTTCTGGTTTTCTGGAATTGCAATACTGTCATCAGAATCATCACTAAGAGTTTGATGTGCTGGTTCAGTAATTATATTTTTCTTGGAGACTTTTTTCTTAGCTGCAACCGTCTTCTTCACCTCTTTCTCCAAATCAATAATTGTTCTTTTCTCTTTAACTTCAACCTTAGCCACCTTACGCTTCACCTTCTGTGGTTTAGGAAGAGCAATAACAGCGTCAGAATCTTCACTATCTCCAGATTCCTCTTCCACCTCCAATTCATCTGCGTCTTCGTCTGAATCTTCCTCATCCTCTTCAACTTCATGTATATCAAAATCCTCATCATCCGAATTATCATCATCACAGGTAGTGAATTCAAATTCGGAGCTCGACTCACTCGAAGAATCCGACTCAGTCTCTTCATCATCAATATGAACCACATTCTCGTGTTTAGAAGATCCTTCAGAATCCATCTTGGCTTTCCCCTTCAGATCAGAAGTGGAAGCAGCATTTTCTTTTGTTGACGCTTCTTCTCTCATTCGTCTCCATTCAAGAATCTTTTTATGGGCTTCTTCTTCTTCTTCTTCTTTCTTCCTGCCACTTCTGAAGTAGGTGTCTTCTTTGTTAATCTCTTTCTTCCTCTCTGCTTCTTCTCTCGATCGTCTCCATTCAAGAATCCTTTTATGTGACTCTTCTTCTTCTTTCTTCCGGTCACTTCTGAAGCTGGTATTTTCTATGTTAATCTCTTTCTTCTTCGGAATCCTCTCTGCTTGTGCTCTCAATCGTCTCCATTCAAGAATCTTCTTATGTGCCTCTTCTTCTTCTTTCTTCCTATCACTTCGGATGTAGGTACTTCCTTTGTTAATCTCCTTCTTGAACTCTGCTTCTTGTCTCGCTCTCTCCAATTCTCTGATTGTTCTCTCTGCTTCTTCTCTTTGTCTCTCTTTGTTTATCTCCGTCACTTTGTTGCTAATAATAGGTCTCTGTTTCTTCAACCTCCTTCTATTCTCCTCTTCATCTTCTTCATGATCAACAACAATGACATTTTGACTGGTACTAGGACGAGTAGAACTCCCACCACCACCTCCGTTAGAAGTCCCAACACCACCTAGATTTTGAGCAGTAGAACTCCTACTAGCTCCACTTGAAGAAGCCTGTCCACCACCATTACTGCTTGCTCTTCTCTCATTCTTGAGTTTCTCATGCAGCTGTCTGTAAAACTCAGGATCTCTAGACCTGGTTCTCCTCGCTATGGTCGAGAAATCCATCCCTACCTTCACATAAACACAATCACTACTTTTTAACTTCACAAAGCATATATTTACAGATTGATGAATGATAAAAAAAAAAAGAAAAAAACCCCAAAAACCCCAGTCAAAAGCTTGACACTTAAAAAATGAAAAAATAAAAAACAAACTGATGCATTAATTCTCTGTTTTGTATTTCCTTCAAACTAACGTACCATTAATAGCAAATTTTAACGTGTTTTGACATCGGAGACTCTAACGTTTCATTTTTAAAGGTTGCATCTAGCAAGTTGTTTATGCAAAATCACTTCCAAAAATCTCACGAGGAGTTCAAGACAGTTTGATTTGAAATGCTTAAGTCAGATATGTGTACACAAAAGTCAAATTGTCTACTGTTCAAGGAAAGAAGGTTTACTAAAATCAAACATATCATCATCACAAAGAAGAAGAAAAATTAAGAAATGTATTGCCCTGTAATCAAACACACTTCTTTCCAGAAAAGGCAAGTATATATATATAAACTAACAGAGAACAAGTAAGATAGCAGATGCATTTACAGTGAACATAAACAGAAGAAGAAAAACTAAAATTTCAACAGAAACAACTACTACTAAAAATCTCAAAGGAAACACAGAGATGCATTTAGGTAGAAAGAAGTGAAAAGAAAAACCATTACCCTTGTAAACTACTCCTGCCGGCGAGATATATTTCCTAATAAAGATATTGAAAGGTAGAAAAATATGCAGGAGGAGGAAACTGAACCGTTGACAACCCAAATATGGAAGGTTTTTAGAGAGAGAGAGGAAAAGGAGATTTTGAGCGGCAAGAGCGTTTTACTATGTTGTTTTTATAAACGAAGATGTGAAGAAGCCTTTAATTTTTGTTTTTACTGTATTTATGAAGCACTTCACCTAATACTAGAACAGTAAATTCATACAACAACTAAACTGCATTTTTGCTGTTTTGATACGAGTTTTTCATGACAGCCTAGTCCTAAGGGTTTTAAACTCTTTAGCTAAAATGGCAACCAAATTTATTGTATGGATTATTAGGTTTTCTATCCATAAATCCATGACCTGATTTGCTTTTAATTATCTTATCCAATCAAGATACACCTGGTTGTAGTACATGATTCAGAAGATTATTAATTTTTCTTGGAGTTTGTTTAACAAGACAAACTAACTATATGTACATTATGTGTGCATGTGCCTAAATAATCTTGCAAAAGTGAGCAAGACAAGTCTCGCAACATTGGTACATTTTAGACTTCTTGGATTGCATAACTGGACTACAATCAAATGCGCATTTATGCTTTGGTTGCAAAAGTGTGAAAATGGGTGAACTGTTGCTGTTTTTGCTTGTTAATTGCATCCTATTTGTGAGTTGATCCAAGCAAAACATAAATGTAAACCAGACGCAGTTAGTTTCCATCCGTTCTGAATTTCTCATCACCCAATAAGAACAACTTGGTGCTGACTGCTGACCAATCAACACAGGCGTCAAGATCGTGGGCCCCACGGTGGTTAATTACAGTTTCCATTTCTGTGTGTAAATTGGAAATCGGTGTTGATACTTCTTGAGTTGAGACCCATACTGATGTGATTGGAGGTTTTTACCACGCCATGCCTAGGAAGCTGGTAATAATTATTATTATGAAGTGGGACTTTAAGATTTGTCATTGGATGTATGTAATGTAGTGATAGTAATAGGAAATGATGTGACGGGGGCTGTAGTTTTAGACATGACATAAAGATTAAAGCTCTGATTAATTGAATACTAATTCTGTTTCCATAAAAGAGGTATTATTACGACTCTTTTTCATTTTAGCATAAAAACAAGTCAAACTTAAAAAGTGATGGTAAATTTTTTTCAAAACGAAGGGAATATTTTGATAGCTCAAGAAAAATCTTTTTGATGGATGAGTTGTTTTTGAAATTTGATTGAAGCTAACAATCCGTGATACTGGTGATTATGAGCAAGTTTCCAAGTGCAACCAATGTTATTAAGAAATTGTGGTGGTGTTGCAGCTTGCGGGAAGACATCAGATCAATGCTAACAAACCGAACAGGTAAGTTTCTGGGCTAGTATAGAGGTAGGATACGCATGTAGTACATACGCTAGATGTTCATAGGTCCTAGAGGTGTAGTAAATGCAAGTCCATGTTTACGTATAAACTTGACTAGGTTGGGCATACTATGGTTTACAGCACCACGAGGGGCAGTAAATATTTTGAAGAAGGATATCTAAGCGGTTGAGATTTTGTACTTATTTAAATTAATTTTAAACTGAAGGATAAAGGGAGGTGTTAGTTACTTCTTAATTGAATTTTCAGGCAGCATGCCATGTGAATAATTTCACCATTACTATTCCTATTTTCACAACAGGTCCAAAAGTAGAAGTCGCTTCTCATTAATTAGCAGGCTCAGATTTACTAAGAAGAGAATACAGAAAGCTACAAAATTTTGTGACTGTCGAAGTATAATTATGTGGTCAGCAAACCTCATGCTCATGTGGTGCCAGAAACAGAGGTTTTTCTAGGTTCTGATACTATATGTAAATAGACCTGTTTTCTTTTTCTTCTTTTTCTCTGTTTTTGAAGGAATACAACTGTTGTGAGTAGAGAGAATAGACTAGCGAATTTCGCTAGAAATCAAAACAAGATACTATGAGATTAGTCTCAATCTACGTATATGAAGGACAAGATCCTCAACCCTCTGACTAAAGGAAGATGTAATTTGTTATTTAATTGCATCTTTCCTTTCTGTGTGTACAAGTTGACAAAATATTGATCCGTTTTCAATATATTTATATTAGGAATCCATCAATTACATGAATTACAAAATTCCAACCTATGTACACAAGAGCCAGTGCCTTGTGGCACCAATGAATGTAACTTTGTGTTGATGTAGTATCATTGAAGTTTCACTTATTCGTTGTCTCATTTTCTTTGTTCTTGAAGTTGAGCCAAAACAATTTTTTAGAGAGTCAGGACCAGGTTGCAAATATTGTAGTCCGTCCAAGTAAGATGCAACGATGTCACTGCTGAATATTTCACATGGTTTCCACCAAGACCATCAAAAACTAGCATGAACACCCATACTGCAGAGACAAGGACACGTCAAATAAAGCTCAATGGAATGACAGAAAACAAAAAAGAGATGCATTCAGATTAAAGGTAAAGCAAACCTAGGAATATGTAGTTGAAAGATAAGCTCAAAAAACCTGTCCCATGGGAATCCACTGTACCCTGTATACAATCTCTAATTATTTCTGAGCTTTTTCTTCTTCTAGAAGTAGATGAATGATGGATCTGACGACTTCATTCTCAATAACAGCTGAGATCTGAAAAAGAGAAAGTTTAAGCTCAAATTCAAGGCTGCATTGGTTGATTATAAACACTATGTGGAGGAGGTATCAACAAAGAAGCAAATATTAATGTATCGGATTATGAGGCAGCAGCTGAGCAATGTTGCAAACGATGCCCAGGATAGATCTAGTTAGGTGCAGATAAACATTTTAGTCAACATAACTGATCAAGCTATATCATCACTGTCCACACATATGCACGGCATTGGGGAAATTCATTCAAACAAACTTTTTATCGACTGAAATATCATGAGCTCAAATTATGATAAAATACAACAAAAACAGAACTGCGATTTCTAGCTAATGAATTCAGTAATTGAGGTTAAAACTGTTAAAGCAATCTACAACAATACATAGATGCGGTTGAACTCCTGTTGCCTGAAATGCTCTTCAAGCAAAGTTATGGAAATGTTATATACCTCTGGTTTTCTGATCAGCTCCTCCAGAACGGAATGAAGTGTTGACCTAAGTTCCTTGAATAGAACGGCAATTTGGGCTGGTGCTAAAAGTTTTAACCAACCATCTATAGAAACCAGTCCAGTCTGCAATAGTAAAACAAACAACACAGCCACTTTATTAACTGAGAAAGCGCACAAGAAAGGATATCATCACTCTTAGGTCTTGACTCCGCAATAAAAGGCTAAAAATAGAATTGTACTTTACCAAATGATACTATAAGTATCTGCCAGTTGATTCTTAAAATATTCATCAGATAAAGCTAGAACAAATTGTAGCTAAATGACCAAGGTTCACATGCTGCTGCAACAATTGATTTTCATGAAAAGCAGTATTTTCTACAATGGACACCTAGTGTGCTAAGTATTTAGCCTGACACAAGCAAACATTATAGACAGACAATATTTGCACTGCAATTACTATAGCAATACCTGATGTTGGATGTTCATGGGACCGCCAAACAGAAGAATAGAGTAGGGAGAGATTATGCTAGTATCTCGCAGATATATTCTGTTGGTCTCCACCTGAGGGGAAAAAAAAAAGTAAATCGTCATTGGGCAATACATGGAATAAAAATGACTTTCTGGACTAAAGAATGTGGAGTGGTTATTAACTAAATGTAGTACATTATACACCAGTTCCAAAGAAGTAAATTAGACATAAAAGTCAAAATTCATAACATTTGAGTAAATATGATATACGCCTTGCAGAAAAACATCCAACTGGAGGATTGACCTAAGCATTAGAATCTGGAACATGATAGGTTACGCATGGTCGCATGGATAAGCTTCGCATGTCTTTTGGTTTCTATAAACGGGTCTCTAGTCGACTTTGAGGATTTCCACAAATGAAAACTTAACTGTTGAGCAGTTTTCCAGCTCGAATGAATACCACTATAGCAGATCATAACTCAAGTAAACCAAATGGCAATCAGCAGTCACACTGTCACAGTATAATGAACAATAACCCAGTGAGGAATTTCACAAAGGGCTAAAGAAAAAGCATACCTTTTCAAGGTAGACAAGAAATGGGTAGCGGTAAACTTTTGAACCATTATTGATAGAAGAGGGATGTATGTGAACTTGTCTTCTTCCATCATACCAAAACGGATTTCCCTTCGTTGCAGTACTAGTAACTTGCTGAAGATTTTTTCCTAGAGCTCCTCCAACAATTCCATCTTCAGTTGCAGCCACATTAGGATATAAACCTGCACATAAGATTGACTGAAAAAAAATATTGAGTTATGTCTCAGATGAATTGGTGCGACACACTCGAGTTCCTAATGTGAGATGAAAATCATACAATACATTGCAAAACCAATTCACAGTACAACCCACTGAAATATGGTCTAGACTCTAAGAAGACTACATTTTAACATGAGGATATATAATACAGAGGCAGAAGAAATGTTCTCTTAAAATATTGGTTTTAGGGAGATAATAATTGCGAAAAATAACTAATGTTGGAAATAGTAATATTAGAAGTTACCTTGATAACGGCAGATTGTTGCGAATATTTATTGAACGGTTGGGTCTTATCAGCAAACCAAGTGTCAAGTTTGTCTTTCATTTTGCCAGCCTGCTCCAAGTTATCCTCATTAAGGTCTCAATAGAAGAGTTCAATATACTCACAAACAATTTGTCTAACAGAGCACTCTTAATATTCAATAAGTGAAAGTTGAGCAGGTCACCAGATCAAATATAACAAATCAAATAGAGGTGTAGCAGCAACTAGGCCATTCCTAAGGAGGGTAGTATACCCCTTTATTAGTATTCTTCAGAGTTCAGACTTCAGTTTTGGTCCACTTTTGAATGAATGGGCTTAGACTCCAGATCATTAATATCTTTGTTAGTCGTTTTACATTTTACACTAACTTGATCGGTGGTTGCTCAAGTGGAATTCCATGAAGATCTATGATCTTAAGCTTTCTCTGGTGCTGAGCTACACTCCAAAAGTCTCAACATACAGCGAGTTGATAAATATATATACCCAAGGCGCTAATCTAGTTAGTCAAGTCGATGGAGCAAAATGCTTATGATTCATATTATAGAAAAACTTTATGATTGCACTTTGACCAGTAATATTCCAAAATGCGGTGCTTCAGAACACTGCTACAATTATATCGTTCTGATGAAGCATATTTTTGGAGATCAATAAACCAAATTTAAAACAATATCATATTATATGGTGGTAAAGATATTCTTTTCCAACTAGGCTAAAAAGATCTGTGACAAACATCATAAACTAATTGAAAACTGCAGTCAGATTGATAGTATGTAATTCGAGATTTTAGTACCTGGAAAGATTGTGGGAGATTGATGAACCCAATATCTGCTAACAAATTCCCAAATTGTATACGCAAATCCCTAAAACATCCGCAGACAAATTAGTGAAACAATAATGCTGCAACAATCTGATGTGATGTATGTGACGTTCATAAAACAAAATTTCACAGATCCACGAAGCATAGAGATAACAGAAGTTAGCAAAGCCATGCAAGAAAGTGAAGGCAATCTACTAGACTTTATTCTTGAGTTAGTCTGTCACTCTTAAGCTGCAATACTGAAATGATTGGTCTAGTGCTGAAAGCACCACCTCTGTTCATAATATCCATTTGCTAGATCGTTGATATATCTGCCTCTAATGCATGACTAGTCTCGGAATCAGTAGTACAACTATTGACAATTATTACCTTAGGCTTGCTGTTACACTATTGATAATATTGCTAGGACAGGAACTAGGTATATGAAAATAGAAATAAACAGGACATTTGGCAAACATGGAGTTGGAGAGTGAAAAATTGAAGAGAAGAAATACCTTGTCATGTGCATAACTGAACTGCTCAAGAAATGTTTACTGCAAAAATTTTGTGCAGCCTTTTCTCCTTTCTGCGAGAGCAATTAAACACAACCAGTTGTTACATCTGATTACACGCTTTGTGATTTTTATAAATGTAAAATCATTACAATGATCAGAATTTAATTTTGGATCTGTCGCCAATCAATCAGCTTTGCAGGAAACGAATTTATCATCCTTCATATGACTTCACCATTAGTTTTTAATTCATAAAGCATGGTAACCAGACTACAAGCACCAACTCCACAAAGAAGATAGATCATACAGGTTTACTAACCTCGCGTAAAATGTTTGCCCATTTGTTGTAAGCGACAACCATTACCAGGTGGTCAGACTGCCTATCACAATCATTTGTATCATTTGCACCATCCAGCTTATCAGTCAACAAAGACAATTTTGCTCTTTCAACACTTGCTTTCTGGAATTATATAGACTTACTATTAAAATTCTTTTAATATAGAGATATATGGTTGATAAAAGTAAAGAATTGGTATCGCTGATAGAATGGACCTCATCTTTTGGATACAGAAACGGAGATTTGTAGCTCAAAAATGATGAAATTGAAAGAATAGGGGAGAGACAACCAAACATTCCACCATATATCATCATCTGCAAACGAAACAAAAAGAAACTTGATTAAATATCTGTCAACAAAATAGAGGCACCAGTGTTTCTGTAGAAATTTGTTATGCATACCAACTAAACTCACACTTCGTATGTAATCAATTTCTTTAACAAAATACAGTGGTCTCCCTAAAGAATGGGTTGAGTTACAGATATACAAGATATATAAGCTAACGTACCCATTTCTGACATCCTCCGTATTAACCACCTAATGTAAATCACTATGCAGTATAACAAGTACAAACAAATGAAACCCACGGACTCTTGAATCGGATCCATGAGCACTTATTCTTGCAAGAAGTTTTATGAAGATTGTAAATGTGTCACAACTAAGAGTGTGAAAGCACACAAGGAAAAACCGAAAAAGGTATTCGTTGGAAATTTATGGACCGGATAAAAGAAATACCAGTTAGTTTGATGTTTGGACAAAAATACAAAAAGTGAAAATCTTAGAAGAATTTCAAAAGGCAACTAGGGGAATTAAATCCAAGCAAAGACATAGATCAAAAAGAAAAGTAATCAAAATTACTATCAGCAACCAAACCTTTCCTATCAAAACATCAACAGGTAGTTTGGCTAAATGATGCCCAAGAGGTGTCAGCTCTTCATCCCCTTCCACAGCACCAACCTAATTCCATTGCCATATAACAACAATCACACATACAAAAGAAATATTTGTCAGTCTGAAGTTTGCTAGAATCTGGAGATATATTAAGATTGTGTGGAACAGCTAATCACATGAAACTACTGTAGTACTGTTATACATGAACTGTATAGTGAGATTATCTTTAGAGCTCCAGTTATTTTTCTCGGAAAAGAATAGGCACACACATAATGTTGTGCAAAAGCATATACGTTTCTCGACTTAGACATCTAACATCACATATGGACAAACTTTTGAGAAAAAAAAAGTTAAACCCTACTTTTAGAAAGTTCAAATCACAGTCGATACAAAAAAAAACAGATCTAGCTGATCCAAGACTGAAATTTCTGTTTTGCAAATAGAAATTCGAAGTACCTCATATAATATAGAAAGTGCTGATGAAATAGCTTCTTCCCTTGGAGGTTCTATTGCCTGCACATGTAAAACCCAAGCTAAGACGTTAAAAACATAAATAATAAACAACCAGATTTCCAAATCAAGGTATAAAGTCTCAGGGAGAAAGAGACTAAAATCACCTTTAGAAGGAACGGTTTAATATATCCAAGAGAAAGAGACTTGATTTGTAGACATAATTCCACTAACGGCATGCGCAACATCTCAGGTACCTATAAAGATAAAGCATTTCAGTTTTTATTTCTCATACCAAAACGTCCAAAACCTTTAGTCGTGTGGTGATACAATACCTGAAATGAACGCATGATCTTTTCGAATCTGTAGCGCGTGTATAAGCAGAAGCAAATTCCAGGTTTTACTCTACCAGCTCTTCCACGACGTTGCTTTGCATTTGCCCTAGATATCCAATCCTCTACCATGCTTGACAATTTCTAACAGAAACAAATTACTTAATCAGCACCTTGAAATTACATTCTAGACATACTGGCTTGAAAAAATTGAATGGTGAAATGGAGAAAGGTATTAGGGATACCGCGACTAAAAATTTGGAAGTTTTATCTCACTGCTAATAAACCCACAAATAAGAGATGATGCGATATATTTTAGCAATTTAGGAGTAATAAGAGGAGAGCCCAAAAATACAAGAAAGGAGAACTTTAAGACCCCTCCAGGACTCGAAAACAACTAATCAAGATTTTATAACTTCAAAACTTTTAAGAATTAGACGAAGAAGAAGAACCTTCTGTGGGTTGTAGCGATTTTCCTTGTGCTTTCCACAATCGACTACATAGACAACATCATCAATGGTTATACTGGTTTCTGCAATATCTGTGGCAACAATAACCTGCATCAAACAAACACAGAGAAGAAAACCCAGATTAACTATTACTATCAAATAAAGACATGCCACTACAAAAACTACTAACATTATGTCAAAGCAATCACCTTGCGTATATTCTCTGGGGGAGTTAAGAACACTTTTCTTTGATCACCAGATGCCAAAGAGGAATGTAGAGGGAGAAGCCAATCAGACGATAACCCACCAAACTGGTACGAAGCAGAGAGTTTGTCGAGCAACGCGTAAATTTCTGCAACTCCCTACAAGAAAGGTAAATGAAAGTTAATGAGCATCAGTAAATAACATTTCGCAATAACTTCGCCATAGATTGTTCAACTGATAAAGTACATGGCTTAGAGCTGTAGGACTCACAGGTAAAAAAACTAGTATGGCACCTGGAGGATAGCTTTCATCAACATGACAAACCAAGTCCTCAAGGAGATCATAGTCAATAACATCTTCATTTAAATTTTTCTACCCAAACATAATAACCAAACACGTTGTTAGAAATATCGAGTAAAGACGGCATTCAGAGAAACCACTGTTAAATGTATTTGATATATCAACTCATAGAAACTGGAATTTAAGTCAATGAAGAATACACTAAGGCCTTTACCAGATTATTTCGAGTTCTTTCATTGTAAGTCTGGTAAGAACTTGGATCATAATGAGGGTTAATATCATGCTCAGAGAGTACAGCGTCATCCCCCCAAGCAGATAGCACAAGGTTCTTTTTTCCCCTGTGGTTGTCCACAGGATTTCCTCGAAGCTACACAAAGAAAGATTTCACAAGTTAGAGTATTTGAAATCTACGTTCGGCAAATACCTAATGATATATTGGTATAAGATAACCATGTACAGTTACCAGAACACATGAGTTGTTCTTGTGGAAGTATCTAGAAGTAAAAAAGAGAAGATCCAAACAAGGGTTTCACGTTTAATTGTAAAAAAGATAGATATTTGGCCGAGGTACACATCCACAAATCCAACTAGCGAGACCAAACAACAGCAAACCTTTTCTTTAGTTGCGGACATGTTATTCATAGAAGCTGGAGAATCCGAAGAAAGGCAATAAGTGAGATTTTCATAGACATCTTCGAGGAAATACGTGGACACAGGATGCGTTCTTCCTTCTGCGTTAATAACGGGGCAGTTCCCAAAGTATTTGGAGAACAAAGTTGAATCGACTGTTGCAGACCTAAACATGGAAACAGAAATTAGAGAACCAAACAATTCAATACTAATCAAAAAAAAAAACTAGGTTAAACCCATGAGCAATGACATGGGATATGCAAGAGCAAGTTAATATCCGCTGTGTGCGAAAACATACATGAGGACAACTTTCAGTTTGGGTGTGGATTCTGTTGACTGAGCAGCTTGTTTTTCAATCAGGTTCTTCAGAACGACGAGTAGAAAATCACCCTGTTACAGAAGTAACCAATCAATTTAACTGGAAAGTAGATTGTATTTCATGGAAATGGTATAATGAAAAAGAATAAATGGCTAACATTTAGGCATACAGCATTAGTAAATAAAACACATATTTGACCAACTCACCAACAGAGATCGTTCATGTACTTCATCAACTATTACATGGGTGATACTGGCCAAGTTTTTGTCCCCCTACAAAGTCAAAGAACTATCATGAAAGAAAATAATACAGGACAAATACACATCCCCACGTACAACAAAGAGATATAAAAAAATTCGTTGTTCCAGACACATACAAAGAAAACAAACATTATAATAACAAAAACAAGGTCCATATATGTATGTATATGTATCACTTTCTTGATTTGATAGAAGAGCTGGCACATATTCGCTATCTATGAGTCTCACTTATAGTTTTGGATGAAGGGGAATTGACAAAACAATAAGCAACCCAACCATTAGAAGAATAATAACTTACTGCGAGCTTCCTAAGAAGGATGCCTGTAGTGCAAAAGAGAAGTCTTGTTTTCTCACTCCTGAATATCACAAGAAAATATGCACAAAAAATCCAAGCATCAGAGAGAATATATTGGCAGATATTTATTTTGGGTACAGGACATATAATTATGTAAAACCAACATAGGGTTAAACTATAGCGTTATCTTTTTAAAGAATAATACTTGTAGTGGCACGAAGCATAAACGAAAAACTATCCGTGACAAGCCAAGGAAAGAAAAAGAAAATGTTGTCGTCCATGAAAGATTAACAATTCTCCCAATTAATTGTAAAAGGCCGAATCAACACCAAGTGCAGCATGCAAGATGCTGCTAAACAACAAGCTGGGAAATACGGCAATCCAATACACTTCGAAAATCTAGAAATATTAACAATAGGATAGTCACATTGATGTCTCCAACTCAGAAGTGAACTATAAACACTAGTGAAAATCCTAGGCATTCAAACTGAAACAAAACTACAGCATGCAGTTACTCTTCTTTACTCGAATCAAGACTCAAGAGTAGATGGGGGTAATACTAATAGTCCAATACATGAAGAAAGTTTGATATTTAAGAAGGCATGTCAAAGTTGATTCATTTGAAGTGTCTAATTCTGTCTCAAAAATACCAATTAGGCAACCAATTCAAGCATTACTAATGTGTCACGGGTCGTGCCTATCTACTGAAAACAAACATCTGGTTCCAGCATTAGTTGCAAAAAGTTCGGGTGACATGAAGCAGTGTCCTCTAACTATTGCAAAACTGACAATGGTGATGTTCAAAACATGAAAATTGAAGCTGAAACAGTATATTTGTATCCAGGTATTTAAAAACCAAACAGAATATACTAACAACAATTAAATAGGAAATACAGTTTGTTTCTGTTTTTTTTTTTTTTTTTTTTTTTTTTTGTGAAGCAGAAGTACAGTTATTTATGAAGCAGAAAGTTTTACTTATCTAATTCAATACCAAAGAGATGCATAAATACCTTGCACTATCAAGACGAACCTGGTAACCAACCAAGGAACCATCTGATCCTGGTGATGGTTCACATCGCTCATCCGCAACTCTTTCTGCGACAGATATTGCCTACACGAAAAGCACAAAATCAAACCAAAATTTAGATGCGTATGGCTAAAATTTCCGCACCTAATAATATTACAAGGAATAAAATATGGATGAACTCTGAATTGTATATTGTCCTGTACAAAATTCAATCTTCTCATCATAGCTTGCATTTTTCTCAAAAACACATCACGAGACATACCGGTTGCAGTTCAAATAAAAATGAGTTTAATTAGTAACAGACGGTGTTATAGCTAGGCTAGACATGACATTTTATCAGTTTGCCAACAAAGATAAATTAGATAAATATATAAAATGCAAAAGATAGATGGGAGTAGAAGAAGAACGATTCATACATCCCCACCTCTCATTCTTATCTAAGAAGAGCCAAATTACCTCATTGTTAGGTACAAGAGAACTGCAGTTGTTATTCATACATATTTATTATACCTAATTATGGTTGAAGCAAAATTAGGTTTGGGCATTATATAGTACTAACCTATAAAGTCGAGTAGGAAATCCGTACCGCTATTCTCCTTGGCTGTGTACAAACAATATTACAGTATCCACCACGTCCTGCTTCAATCATGTCATCCAGTAAGAATTGCGGCACCTACAGAAAAGTACGTATGGGTATACATCCCGTCAGTTCTTCGCAATGACGGTAATTAACACACATAACCATGAGATAACATATTGTTGAACATATTTCTATTTGTGCCACCTATGCTAACTTCTAAGTTATTTCATTATGGGTGCCAAAAGTAATTCTAGGATCTAATTAGTTATTTTTCAGGTCTAAAAAATTAGGGCCAATGTCTATTAATTACCTGTGTGGTCTTTCCGCAACCTGTTTCACCGCAAACAACAAGAACATCATTATCTTTCAGTAACCGCAACATATCCCCCTTCAATTCTGCTATCGGAAGAGAAGCTCTGGCTTTTAACATGTCCTATAGAATCAGTAGAAAAGAAAATGCAGTAAAGAATTGTTATTCTTATACCACAACCAGAAAAGTGCACAAAGAAGCATTAACGGTTATGCAGTTGAGCACTGTTAAGAAATTAAACAATGAGAATCTTGAATAACAACATCCTCCTTCATTCAGAGAAACTTTTACTGAAGCTGAGATGAAGATTTGTATTACTGCCCCGGTTGGACATCTCAGTATGTCAACTTACTACAATCGATCAAAAAAAAAAACTTACTACAATGCCGAAAATATCGACCGTTCAAACCTTGAACATAATTGAAGTATTCAACTACAGAAAGAAACAAATAAAATGCAGAAGAGTCCTTTTAAATAAAAAAAATAAGAGAACCAATTGCAAAAGCATACTACTGTATGACTAGACAGACAAGAAGCAGATGATCACAAACCTTATATCTCTGTGTCTTTGATTTCTTCACTTGCTCTTGTCTCAAATAAGCACTGTCTTTTTCCTTGTAGTTATTAGTTTCTATAAGTTCAGTACAAATTAAGGAAAGATGATAAACAATCAGAAAGAAGATTAAGATGATTAACAATCAGTAAGAAGATTAATAAAATGCTGGAAGCTATAACAAAAAGACGAGCATATCAATTATGACTAATAACATAGCCCATTAAACCATGTGAATTTAATATAAAGCGTGTTAGTGTATAAGATGAATACTTGACAAACATCAGCCTGATTGGCTAAATTAGTTGTCGGAATAATATTAGATTGTATAGTCCAAATCATAAACCTGCGGAATCATCTCTTGGGGTGAAAAGTGTGCTTGAGGCCTTACAAACAGAAAATGCCGATGGATAAGAGAACTTCCCTTTCAGATGAGGAAAAAAAATCAAGCATGTAAGATTTTTTTGCGAAAAGTAAGTATATTTGGTTCCAGTTGTGTTAATGTGCACTAACTAATTTTACTTTTGAACCTTTTGCTATCTTTCTCCAATTTTTTGTGTTACAGCTGGTGACAAGATATAGACTCGAAATAAGATGAAACTAATTATAACAAACTTACTCTTTGTTTTTGACTCCAGATCTTCTTGAACATGTGATTCTTCAAGCTTTCCTTCAAAAATGTTCGTGGTATGCACAAAAGCATTTGATCCGGGACTCTCGGCACTCAGCAATGAATCCACAAAATTAGCTCTTCTAGATTCCATACTATCTTCTATTCTGGTGAACGACTCTCCTATAAATTTATTTATGCATGTCAGCCCACTAACTCAGTTGTATCATTAAGAGAAAAAAAAAAGCAACCCGTAATGTGCTAGGAAAATGTATGTATATATATATATATATACATATATAAGCATGTGCGAGGTTACCTTCCTCAAATCTTCTAACAAACGAGGAGTATGGCTCTGTAACTAGATTGTGAATAGGAAGTTCTGGAAATAATTGATGTAGTACAAATGTAGCAACTCTATTTTGTGCGTCCTGCAACGAATATCTTTTCAGCTTAAACAATACAGTTTATCTGCCCAATATAAAAGCTAAATCTTTAAAAGTGGATCGAGGTGCTTATGTTTTTTTTAACTCATCCATCAACTAAAACAAGGAGGAAACAGTACACCACTGTAAATTACATATCATCTGAACAAAATCAATAATACCTCAGCTGATTCAAATGATTCTTCTGGGTCAGGAAGCTGAAGGGTAATCAAACCTCCATGTTTTCTGCTCTTACCCCGACCACTAGCAGTACGCAATACACTGGCAGCGTAGCTGTATCTACCTACTTTTCCAGTCAACTTTTTGAACTTCGGTGCGTCCCATCCTAACCTTTGACAGAGCTGATGAAGGACCGCCTTTGGAAGCTTTGGTGGATCCCCCTGTTCTTCAAGAGAGCATCACAGATCAAAAGAAATACTTCAATTCTAATAGCAGAACTGATTAATCAAATAACTGAAGTAATTTCTATACAAATTTTTGACAAATGCTTTAGTGCGAATTCAAATCTCAAGTATCAGTGCTGCAATAAACTAATTATTAGCAGCATAAGTAAGCAAAATTGAATTAATTGAAAAGAGTCTCATATCGGATTTCTTCACCTTTTTCCATATTTCATCAATCTTGGATGAAAAGTAACCACCAGACAATAGTGCCGCCTTTTCTTTCTTTTGGGAATTCAACACTTCTGGAGGTAAACTTGCGCTTGCAGAGGTTTCTTCGCAGAATAAATCACCAAGCTCTACCTCTGCCTCCTCGTCTTGCTTAGAAATAATTTCCTGGACTGGTACATGATCAGTAGCACGATCCCATTCTTTAGAGCAGCTATGGTCCATACCATCTTCATTAACTGGAAGCACAACATGATCGCTGAAGAAATCTGGCATATTTTCCCCATCGCATAATTTTTTGGTCTCAGGGTCACTGGTAGCCTTGAATTCACAAATGATATCTTGGGAAACATCAGCAGATGCAACTTCATTTTCCATCCCTGAATCCAGAATGTCATCAGACAGGCCTGCATAGATAATACATGTAAATATCAAAATTGGCAATGAATGTTGATGTTTAAGACAAAACAGTAAGACTGAGAAAAAACCTAGAGCAGACATCTCCTGCTTAAGCTTGCGAATTATATTGCCTGCCTGTTCCTGACTTTTCTTATCCTTTTTCTCTTTGGCTTCTGCAGCTTCTAACCTCGCAATGTGGTACTCTTTTGCAATTGAAATAGCACGTAAGCTGGGATCAGAGGTCTAGCAATATGAAAGAAGTCCATGGTCAGCATCACAAGAGCAGGAATGTCGCAGTATATGACCATTTTAAGTATGTATGTGACAACAGATACCATGCTACAAATAAAGGTAACAAGAGTCACACAGTTACACGCATGGATTTTGATTAATTTAATCAGTTTATTTGTAATTAGGAATCCAGCCCGCCCTAACCCCGTTACAATATACACTCCTACACTAAGAGGAATATAAGATGAGTTTTACGAGGGTCGAACCATCAACCTCCGACATGGGGAGGAAGATAGGATTTCATGCTACTAAAGGACGGTCCATCAAAGTAAGAATAATAAATACTCGTTTAGGTGGAAATAGACAAAACATTGATGCCTTGCTTTAAACTACAAGTACAACTGTATAAGTATCTGGGCATCTACTGTTTCTATAGACGTTGAACAAAAAATACGTAGCTTTATATTATACAATAATAAATAAGTATATATGATAAAATCCCTTTAGAGTGACACTAGCAACTCCTTTTGAATACTTGTGATGCCAACAAAATGAAATGCTGAGCTTTTGGCGAAGGACTACCTAGGTACAAGTTTAATGAGGTTGCAACAGATAATAATGACTATAAGATTGGATTTCGATATTCTATACATATGCTGATGATAAATGAAATAAAATGTGCGACGAGTTCGTAGCTATTTTGGATACCAATCCAACTGACCGCAGAGAACATCAAACTGATAATGAAAGTAAATAACCTTAGGATAACATGGCACACAACACACCAAATTTTCATCTGCATATTACGTATCTTGCTTCTATGAAGATCTTAAATTACTTATATCCCAATGAAGGTTTGGTTAGAAGTATAGAACTGTACAGTGTATACAGACAGAAAACATATTTTGGGTGGAGACTAGAGGTTTGTTTTACACTGGGTGTTAGAGACAATTGGGACTAGAGATCAAGGTAGCAAACTACCACATTTGATGGGGAAAAAACACTCGAAAAAAAATTGCAATTTGGCACTTGCAGCTATTTATCTCAGTAGTTTTAATTCGGCAAGTAGAAGGGTGGAAATCTCTCATATTAAAGGTTTGAACTCAGGCTATGGAGCGCATAGCATCTTACACGCTTACTGCTTTACTAAGCTAGGTTTGGGTGAAATCTTAAGAAAGTACTTGAACCATAAGGAAGAAAACAGTAACTTACCTATCAGAAGTGACAGGGGCATTTAATCAGAGTGCAGCAACAAAAACTACAGACAGCATGGAGCAACTCAAAATGAAACTTACTTGCAGAAACAATGTAAGCACATGGGCAGCTCTTGATAAATTTACATTTACACATATACAGTATATTCATCAATTTAGTTCATTAAGCACTAGTAACAATGTTAACAACTTGGTAAGGTAGACAAATACCTCTTTGGGAGAATCTTTGGCAATGTAATGATTAGGATTGTAATCGTCTGTCCTACTTTCCCAATCATCCTGTAAGTAATGCAAGGTATGTAAGAATTTCCGTAGAAACATGCAGCACTACAGTTGTTGTGTTTAATCTATGTCTATTAGTATGGCCAAATGAAATGTGAGTAGTCTTCTTCCACATAACACCGAGTGATTTTAGTCAATAAGCAAAGATATCGGGAAACTCATAATTTAGATTTTTTTTCCTGAGTTCCACTGTTTCATATGACATCTACTGTGCACAGGCTGTTTAATGCATATGTGGTTGTTCTATAATACATATCGTTCTGAGGATTTTTTATGCTTATGCTGTTTGCCTATAGAACTTATATTGAGATAATAATAATGTCATTAAAAGTCTCAATTAAGTACCTCTTCCTCTTCCTGTTGCTCCATGTACTGACGAATCCAATCAGCTTGAGACGGTTGCCGCAAATCCAAAGTCTTGTCATCAACATTCCCTTTAGTTCTAATCGAAACTCCATCCATTGGTTTATCAATTACTCTAGATTGATTAGATGAAGGAACCCAATCATCCCTAGAACCAGATATAATACTCACCGATCCTCCTAACCCTGCACCAAACAAGTATCAATTGTCAGTAGAAGAACCACGAGTAGCTTTCGATATATACATAACCTCATAATGCATGTACTATACCTTCATTGCTGATAGGAGTACCAGTAGAAAACTTTAACGGCAACTCATTTCCAGGAAGATTTAAGCAAAGCCAATCAAGTACATCCTCAAATGTAGCTCCATCCTAAAAAACCAAAACCCTAAATTAAGGTTTAAACCCAAATTTAAAACTAACGTAATAACAACTGAAACCCTAAATAAAAATTGGGAACATAGAAATTTACATGGATATTAGAAAGAGAAAGTTCAATTTGGTCTGATGTAAATCCTTCGCAAGAAAGCTTTTCGTAAATAGTTCGAAGTCTTTTAGCTTTTTGAGCTTTGGAAATGGTTTCACCACCACCAGCACCAGCGGTGGAAGTTGTAGTGGTGGTGGACTTGTTGTTGTTTGATTTGTTAAGTAAAAGGCTTCGTAATCTTTGTTCATTCTCGGCTGATATTTGAAGTTTGGGACCTGAATTAGAAGATGATGATGAAGCTGGGGTTTTTTTCTTCTGGTTTTGCTTCGATTGTTGATTTTGCTGTGGTTTCTTTTTTGGTGCCATTTTTTCCCTTTCTTTGAGAGAGATGACTCATCACTATTGGCCGGTCTTAAATTGTCAATAGCACCACCAGCGGTCCAGCACCACCATGTTGTTCGCAGCAGTGGCGAAGCGAGGCAGTAAGTAACTGGTAATGGGCTATTAAAGAAAGGAAAAAAAAGGAAATTTATCATTTGGTCCTAGGCCCAAATAAGTAGGGGTAGTCGGTAGGGGTGTGCAAAAAAATCGGAACCGCGAATTTCATCCGTATCCGTCCGCAAAATTGCGGGTGAAACTCAATCCGCAAGAGTTATGGGCCGGACACGGTGAGATTCTTAAATCCGCACGTTTATACGGTTTGGTTGCGGTTGGACTTTACAATCCGCGGATTTACCCGCACTGTAGGGTAATAAGGGAATTTGATAGAAATATTTAGGATAGTTAGTAAACTCTAGGGGCCGTAAAAACATACACCCAGAAGAACAAATATCCATTGTAAAAAACTATAACAGACTTAGTAAACTCAAGCAGTTTGCAGTTCAAAATGAAACATGCCAACAATAAAAGATTTAATTACCAGATCTTGATCGTTTGAAATTAGGATTACAACATTCTCTGACACTTGAGATTGTTTCTTGATTTTGCTATTAGGAGAAGGAAGTGTAAACAAATGGAGCCAATTCCAACACAATTAAACTTCAGAAGGTACACAACTAGATTTTCGTTTTGAACCAACTACCCAAGTGCTTAACAGGATATGAAGCATCCGTGAGCAAAACTTAAAGATCTAGTATGTTTGGGGTGTTGATGACAATATCCTTCTTTCTATTAGTACAATCAAGGTAAAAGGTTTCGGTTCATATCTAATTGAAGGAGGACTCGAAACTAGTTCTCTCATGTTATTTTGGGTTTTACTTTTTTTTTTCTATCTAAATCCGTGGTTAATCCGCATCCGGCCCGTATCATCCGTTGATCCGCGGATTTGAAATCCGCGGGTGATTGGACCGGACACGGTTGGATTTTTCAAAATTAACGGATTGGACGCAGGTGACCCCTAATCCGCAGCCGTCCGTCCATTGCACACCCCTAGTAGTCGGATTCCGGGGTCCTCTCCTGCTATAAATAGTTCATTTTCTTAATGGATGAATACTGTTTTACTGCTTTAAATTTCCACTACAAGAACTGTCAAAAATCTTTGAGATTTACACGTGGACGGTATGGAAATACAGATGTATTGTGGTTTTTGATAAAGTACATGTGAATCCATATGAAATTATTACTCTGACTCATAGAAACATATCTGAACGGGAAAACCATGTGACTGATATCAATTTGGTCCAAAGCCAAAGCTGAGGACCATTGAATGTTGGAAGTGTCCAGATAATGGATGGGAAAAATAAATATTGATGTCTCTTTTGATAAAAACTCTATTACTAATATAGCAGGATTATGACTAATCTTAAGGAATTGTAAAGGTGGCTTTGGAGTTGGAGCAGCAAAACGAGTCACATTAACAACATTAGATGAGGAGCACGATGAAGCTCTAACTGTCCTGGAAGAGGTGGAATGGGCTATAGCAAAAGAGATTCAGCAATTGCATTTGGAATCAGTAGCAATAGTGTTTCAGCCATAAATGGATCTTTAAGCAGTATTAGTTGGACTATAATCAATATTGTCCAGGATTGTTTGATTAAGCTTATTTCTATTAATAAATGGGTATGTAAATCTGTCAAGAGAACTGCAAACTTTTGTGCGGATACCTTAGCTAAGTATGCTAGAGAAAATTTTGTAAATGACGAATGGTCTTTACCTACAGCATTTCTTATGGAAGACTAGGAGAATGACTATAACTCCATGACAGTTTGATTCTATCAATACATATCTTTTCCTATAAAAAGAAAAAGCAGCAATAGGTAGACTTAAAGGAACTAGATAATAGGGATATCAACAATAGGATCAGAAAGGGTGAGGTATAAGTGGGTAGATGATGTGTTCTTATTGGTTTTTCCCTGCATATCTATTTCTGAGATATTAGGACTTCAAAGTAAATCATGAAAAATTTAAACTTCAAACACATACTCTAATTCATATTAATTGCGTTCATTCATATTAGTCCTTTAAAATTCTTTATTTCTTTCGTGTTTTTGCAGGAAAAAAAATCTTCAAACCTTCTGAAATTTGGTTGATTAGCTTTCTGGCAATCATGCTATGGTTGTAGGGATCGATTTTAATAAGAAATCCGAGGGGATCTGTATTCACATAGACTTAAAGGGGATATGTGATTAAAAGAGCATCCATATAAGATTGAGGGAATACACAAACGCAATGCAATCTGCTGGAATGACATCGATAAACTTAAACTTCAAGGATAGGGTAGGATCCATCTGAATTAGGAAATTAAAGATATAGAATGACATGGGAATAGTGGAATTGAGAAGACTCAAGAAATCATATATTATGGTTGAGACGAGTGTAGATTTATACTAGTTGACAGCTATTGGTCCAAGGTGGAGAGTTTTTAATTCTCTAACTAATTCTTTGAAAGTCTTTCACCAAAAATTCCAGAGTTGTAGAGTTCATGAACATGGAATGTTTTTTGAAATAATTGAGTTTCAGTTAGAAAGTTAACAGATTTGGTGGCTTAGAAATCGGTTACCGGTTGCATGGGGGAGCAGTTCTTTTGAAATTTGAAATTTTGGTTTTTATTTAAATAGAAGGTCAAATATCTATTGGAAAATCTGAAATTCAATGATTTTTGGACCAAAATTCAAAGGGTTCGAAATGTAATTAAGCAAGGGGAGTAAAATATCATGTGTCACGTTTGAACATGATCATCTTAACCGTTCTTATTCTTGGTAAGAATACATGGTGGGATCTGAATAGTACTTTCAAGGGTTATGAACTGATTCGGTTGACCTGAGTTCTGATGATAATACTAAAACATATATACTTGTAGGTTCCATCGAGGAATTGATGGATTGCAATACTGTTGTGGGAGAGATTGAAAACGTTGTCCATGATCGTAACAACATTGTAATTAGGAGAATACTTGCAACAAAGTTCCAATACTGAAAGCCTTCCATTAGGAGAACAAGGGGACCTGCAAAAAGATTTAGGCAATCATGATGAACAATTAAACCAAAAAAACTGATGAAATTTGTGCAAATGAATTACCTAGAGACATATATAATATGTAGGGAAAAAAATAGACAGAATAAAGAATCACATAAAAGAATACTTATTAGACAGTAATTGATGAATTGGAGGAATGAAAATTAGCATGACATAATCTAAAACGGGATTCAATTAATCTAAGAAATTAAAAAACATTTGACTCATTGTATTACCAGGCTTTTCTCTTTTTCTCTCAATCTCTCTCTCTCTTTGCTTTCTCTCCCTATGTACATTAATAGCAACGTGAAGAAACCCATCAATCATTTGGATTTCTCTAGTGATATGGGTATTAGTGTTGAAGAGATATAATTGGGTATTGGTGTTGTTGATGGTGTTGGAAGGAGAAATCATAAAAGATAGAAAAATCCAATTTAGAGAGGGTAAAAAACTAATAAAACCCTAGTTTTCTAGTTATCAAAATTACAAAGGTAAAAGAAATTCAATCTCCGTCGATATTTTGGCAGCAATTGTATTGGTGATAGAGAAATTTATGGTGTAGATATTACATCGAATTAAATGGAAATTTAAAGATGAATTGTAGGTATGCAATTTTATCCTCATCATCAAAAACATTAGATCGTGGAATTTATATGACAAAAAAAGAAAATCAATTCGAATTACTTACGTCGTATAAATCTCATGGATCTTTTTTTGTTTTTTTTTTTAATTTCATAGATCTTCACTCTGTAAAATACAGTTTATTTCTGGCATTAAGATCTTGCGGTTGATATTCCATGAAATACACTATGTTTTTAAATAAATATGTCCCCATAGTGAAGATTCAACTATAGTCATGTTGTTATTCTTCATATTTATTATGCAAATTAAACAGAGTTGGCATGCACCAATAGATATTCTATGTACTGAAAAAACTATTAGATACTCCCTAAAGTCATGAAGAGTATGTATTTTGTTTTATTAAGCTATTCCAAGTTTGACTTATATTCATGTAATCGTACTTTTCGCACACATGGTGTTTTGAGTAATTAATACTGCTAAAAGTAAGCTTTATATCGGTGGTTGTACAAATGGAAGGAAAAGACGCATTGTCACTTTACTTGACATGACCCAAGCATCTTTTCGTGATAAACATTTGGGAGCTCAATTGATTTCGGGAACGGTTAGGATTGACCACGTGAGAGATGTGGTAGAAAGATGAAACTTTATCACGGCTGTCTAGATCTATGTTGTATTAAACGTCAGACCTAATGCCTAGCGCCCTAGGCGACCACTAATATGATTTATTTGTTTTTTGGATTTCTATGACATATTTTTATACCATTGGTATGTAACAAAAAGAACTCAATCCTAAAAGAAAACATGAGTTTTAAGTCAACTTTCATGTCTAAAAAGTAATAAACTTTAAAAAAACAATAACAATAAAGAGAGCAAAGTAATCTCATCCTCTTTCTTATATAGTTGACGGCACACATTCAGTCAAACAAATCTATCTACTGCCTCATCTCCAATTCCTAATCCACTACCACCAGTAGCTTGACCCATCTCATTAACCTCATCGAAATCAAGGCCTATCTTCTTTTGTCTTAAATATCTTAGAGGTACATTAAGACTTTCATCCTCTTCAAGTGAATCGGAAGAATCTTGGAGATCAACTGCTTTCCGTTTCCTTCTTTTAAGAATAGAAGTTAGAGTTTTTTCATCCTCTTCAAGTGAATCAGAATTATAAGGTTCGTCAAATCCCCGTGTCTTTGTAGGTCTCTTTTCACCCTTTTGGTTAGAATTGGTTGGAATGCTCTTCTCGTACTGCCTTGTGGTTGTGTGAGCATCATCTTCTTTGTCAGTTTCCTCATCATCTTATCATCAACAGGTCTTCTTCTTGCTTACAGTCTTCTTATATTGCCTTGTGATATGAGCATCATATTCTTTGTTTGTTTTGTAATCCTCGTTATCCGAACACTCATCATATTCATTTAAAGGAGAAAGACTTATTATGCAATATCATAACCTTTCGCAATAAGAGGATCAATATATTTTCCTGGCCCGCTAGTTCTATCCGAATAACGAGCTCGAAGCTTCGAGTTGTAAGACACAAAAACGAGGTTACTCAACTTTTCATGGTCTAACTTGTTCCTTTTTTTTGGTATGCAACTGTTGATGAGAAATAAAATATCAAAATTGAAATAAGAATAACGAAACAAAAAGAACAAAGTATATTGTTCTAAGCAGCGGCGGAGCCAGGATTTAAATGTTGGAGGGGCCATATAAAAATCAAATTGACAAAAACACTCTCGAGAAATATACATTTGTTAATACCAGAGCGGAAAGCTAAATTGTTAATAAATTAACCTAATAAAAATGTGTTATACGAAAAACTAGAACGACAAATGGGCATCTTCTCAAGTATTTGAACTCGATATTATATCAAAATAAAATGTGTCACTATTTTAGATCCCGAATGTAAACTAATTTTTTTGGAGATTTGCTTTTCAATGTATACTAGTGGGGAGTCATTTTCTTTTGACCATACCCATAGTAGAAAATGATCTTTATGTTGTTGGGGTAGAAACCGAAAGTGCAAGCGTACAAGAAGGAACAATTTGTAGATATAAGGATAAGTTATTGACTACCTAGTATTTACCAACCATTGGCATACAGGAAAATATTCTTGCCAACTAGGAGATGATTCAAACCACGAGTAACAAAAACTATGTTGATGTGCATCTTCTCCAGACTTTGGGTCTTCTGATCTTTTTGTTACAATACAACTAAACTAGAATTTTATTTTAAGAAGAAATACCTTTTCCTAATAAACTACCTTGCAAGAAGAAAAAAAAAATTCTAACCAATTAATGCTAGATTTAACGAATACTATACCAATTTAACAAAAATTAATAATATGTTGTTATTTATAAAAGAGATTTTCTTCCGAAAATTTTGGAGGGAAATGCAAAACAAAATTCAAGAACTTAAGATCAAACACAAGTTGTATGTGGCTCCGCCTCTGGTTCTAAGTTTAAACTAAATATCGTATGTCTAAGTTGTAGCGTTATTTATAAATATATTGTTCTAAGTTGAAAATGATTGTATATATGTCTGAGTTGCTAAAAATCAAACTCATTGACATTATTGAATGCAGAGAATTTTATAAAAACTTTCAAGAGAACAATGAACAACTAACTAACGTTAAGATTTAACTTACATTATTGAATAAACTCCAATTTCTTTCGCACGAAGAAGCGGAAGGAACCTATGATCCCCAGTTTATCTACCCAATTGGTGATGTTTTTGTTATATTCTTTATGGATGCTTGGTTACCCATCAAGCCTGTCGCTGACCGATAACTCAATAATTGATGAATAATCTTGTCTTGGGTCTCGTTATCTTTAAATAACATTTCCATAGCATCATATAAATCTTGTTTAACACCAGCATTACTATCCAGACTTTCCCCAGATTCCGGTGGATCAGAGAAGTAGATTGAAGGATTGAGATACACTGCATGCAACAGTTGGTGGAGTTGTTCTGACCAACGTTCCCTAATAATCTTCATCACTTTGTCAAGAATAATCTTATCATTAGGATCACTCAAGATAACAAGAATTTGCTTCATCATTTGATCAACTGCATGGTATATATACCACATCACTGGAGTTTTTTCTAAATTAAGATTCACCAATGGTGTGAAAACTTTCAAACAAAAGTCTGAATCCTTCCAAATTGAGACCCATTCAGTATCTTGCTCACTCTATTGCTATCAGAACTTTTTTCCCATTTAATGTCCATTCCGCTGAAACCGTCATCACCTTTAGTCCGTTCTTTACTGTATGTATGCTTTCCATCAACAGTGTACCTTCTCATCATTGCAAGAACGTTAACATGGTTAGATGTACCTAGTAACTGTCTTACATTATGGCTTCAGAAAATTTCTGAATCCCAGATATGTCTTCACACATTAAGTTCACACAATGTGATGCAAGGGCTCTAGTAAATATTTAAGTACTCTTGAATACACCCACCATATGCCTTAAAATTTGACGCATTGTTCGTGATAATCTATACAAGCCTGGACACGGTACATACGCACCAGATTGACAACATAAATGAAAGGTACATATTTATGTGCCGCCTCTGAAATATTATTTTTTTAAACTGAAATTTTTAAATAATACCTAGCACGAAAGCATGATGCTCAACTTGTTCATTTTCTTCTGAAAAATTTGGGGAAAAAATATTCTTTTAAAAGTTCAAATAATATTAGCTTCCACAAGCATTAAACAACCAAGCCGAAAGGGAACTTCCAACGGTGTGTCATTTTTAACTTCCATAGGTAGAAATCATGTGTATTACACTAATGTATAATGTTCCGCACATCGACAATAACAACTAACTTTTGTGTTGGAATGTATTGGTCAATATATTTTGCATTCTAAAATTGAAGTATATTTGGCATTCAGTTGTGTGCATGATCGTGTTCATAAGAATAAAAAAAAAAACACTCCATTTAACATTTGCAATAACACGTGTTAACTTAGGAATGCAAATTTTCATTGTGGTCTTTGACCATTTTTCCATTGCAGGTAAAGATAAAACACAATCGGTTAATTATTTGATATAATAGTTATCAACGAAGTTTATTTGATCTTCAATAATTTCATGTTTCTCCTTGCATCAGACAGACTTATAAAAGAAACTTAATTACCACTCTTCGAGTTTGTCATTGGAACACTCGATGTACAATTTATGATGTTCTTTTTAAATCCTATTATGCGAACTGATGTGAATTCCATTTGTTGAACTTGTAGCCTGCATTTTTTTCCGTACAAATGTTGCTGCAATTATTATTACTGTTATTCCGGAAGCACTACCACGCGCTGAAAATCATCTTGGCTCTGAAGTCTCACTTATGAAATAAATAAGTAGTAACAATTGGGACACTTTGTCCGAGTGGAGGCCGCCCCTTGAATTTACTTTTTCTTTCCCTCCACTCTCTTCTTTTCTCTATAAATTATATTCTCCTTCCCTGTTGGTCATTGCTTCATGTTCGAGTTCTCGTCATCCCAATCGCATTGTCTATACATGCTAATCCTTTTTTATGCATCTCTATTTTAAAAAAGAAAATAAAAAACAATGGTAATGATGTTTATTTATTTTCATCAAAATATATAAGTATACTCTATTACGCTACCTTGTGTTTTCGATCGTTGATTCTAATACATCATTTTCATGCATGTCCAATTTTTCTTTCTCGTAGCATAATATTATTGGTTTTCCAAGAACACCTGTGAGGAATAAACATAAGAACCTAGGCGTATACACAAATAAATACCAAATAAACAAAATGCGCTAAACATTATTAAATGCTAAATTTCAATAGAAAATTATTTTTTCACTTGGTTAGTCGATGCCAACGTGTTTGAAACGAAGTGCATCCACTCGTCTACTTGTTTCCTTCCCTTTTGCAGATCATCCACCGCCTGAAATTTTTCCATCTACATAGCTTCGTAGCCTCCACTATCTTTTTCCTCGCTACCAACATTCCGACAACATCAAATGTTATCACCATATCGAAAAAATTGCGGCAGCAATTCTCTAGATGTTATGGTGTGAGAGAAAAAAAATTATTGAAGAAAAAATACAGAAAATTCATCACAGATTGGTGTGGATGTTAAAACTCTAATCATCTCATGTGTACTTCCTTTGATGGTTACTTCTGATACAAAGTCGACATCTGCATCTTCCCTTTGATTCTCACAGTTTCGTTGTCATTGGCATAGGATTTATAAATCATTTCTTTGAATGTGCATTGACAAATGGTAAGTCGGGATAATATATGCAAATATTTTCCTAGTTCCAATAATTCTCAATCTTGTTGGCCTCAAATCGTCTTTTTCAAAATTCAATCATGTCTTTGTATACATTCAAGTGGTTGCATGTCGCGACTCCTAACATGTTGTTTAAGTATTGTGACTCCCATATTCGTCTTTTTTTTTTCTTTTTTCTTTTGGAAGCACGTATTTCTCTGTATCCAATTAGTCTTAGTGTTACTAATGTTAATCAAAATAGCCTACTACCTCTTTTACAAGGCAATTGATTGATTTACCCTCATCTACCTATTTTACAAAGATATTCATCACCATCCATTGATATTTATTCACTGTAATGGATGTATTTTCCAATGAAAAGAATAATCCGAGGTTTCAAAAAAGATAGGGTCTTCACATTCAGATAGAGTCTAATGTCAAATCTCTCATGAAAGGTCCCTCCTCCGATTCCCACGAGACATCCATTTTGTTTTTCATGTAAGGTTCATCCAATATATTTGTAATCACAGGGTACCGGGAAGGAATTCTTGGAAACATACACTCCGTCATGTTCGACAGTAATATTCATGATGTTTTTCGACTACCAAAATAAAAAAATCGTAACTAGTATCTCACGTTCGACACATATTACTAAATTTGCTAAAAAGAATAAAATATTTACCTTGACAAAGATATAACAAAATCGGTTTCAAAATTGATATGCCTGAGACATCTAGGGATCAATATTTATTTTAAAATCTTATCATATACGGAGTAGTTAAAAAATCTACAAATCCTTAATCTAGTCTTCTTGATGACCAAGAATTGTTAGAGATTTTTTTTCTAGTGAAGGAAATATAATATTGAATTAACCAAGATATATTATCTTCACATATAAAGGAGTTCAACCATAAATGAGATTTTTGAAATCTAAGCAGTTTTGAATTGCAATCACAAGCCTCTTTAGCTATAACAAGTCACCTGTTTTATTTGCTTCCCTAATAACAAGAGAACATTCCTGAAAAAGCGGGGGTCTAACAACCTCACCCAATATTTCGTTTAACAATCTATATAGACAAACTCCAATATACTTTCAAGAGAATCAACTAAAAATTCAGACTCAATCTTAAGAAAAGTATATCCCAGCGTTATATCTCAATTCCTCAATTCAATCTGAAATCAAACAAATAGGAATTTGCGAGCCCGATTGAATATAAGAAATAAATTGGACGGTGTCAAAAACCAAGTTTCAATCAGTTTAATCAACAACCAAAGGTTGGATTCATAATTGATTGAAGTTACGCACTACCTGTGATATTTCAATTATATAAACAAATATTATGCGGAAAAGAAATAACACAAACACCAGAAGTTTTGTTAACGAGGAAACCACAAATGTAGAAAACCCCGGGGACCTAGTCCAGATTTGAACACCACACTGTATTAAGCCGCTACAGACACTATCCGACTCCAAATTAACTTCGGATTGGAATGTAGTTGAGACCTAACCAATATCACACCGATCAAGGTACGATCGCGTTCCTTACGCCTCTGAATCCCAGCAGGACTCTGCGCTTGATTCCCTTAGTTGATTTCACCCACAACCAGGAGTTGCTATGACTCAAAGTCGAAGACTTGATAAACCAATTTGTCTCACACAGAAAAGTCTATTGAATAGATCAATCTGTCTCCCACAGAAATACCTAAGAGTTTTATTCCATATTTTTATAAATCAAGGTGAACGGGAACCAATTGATACACCGGACTTATATTCTCGGAGAACATCCTAGTAATATCAATCAACTCACAATAATATTAATGTATGGTAGCGAAACAAGATATTGTGGAATCACAAACGATGAGACGAAGATGTTTGTGACTACTTTTTATCTTTCCTATCAGAGATTAAATCTCGAGCAAATCTTAGAGAAGATAATACTCAATATGATAGAAAACAGCAAGACTAGAACACGCAACTACAGAGAAATAGTTGGGTTTGGCTTCACAATCCCAATGAAGTCTTCAAGTCGTTAACCTACAGGGTTTTGGAAAAAACCTAAGGTTAAAGGAGAATCGACTCTAGTCGCAACTAGTATCACACATGAGGTGTGGGATTACGTTTCCTATTTGCTAGAGTTCTCCCTTATATAGTCTTCAAATCAGGGTTTGCGATCAATGTTACCTTGGTAACAAAGCATTCAATATCCACCGTTAGATGAAAAATTGATTAGACTCAAGCTAATATCTTTCAACCGTTAGATCGAACTTAGCTTGTTACACACAAATGAAAAGTGACTTCATTTAGATATGAGTAATTGTACCTAAACGTGTACACTTTGTTGGATCAACAATAGTTAACCGAAGTTAGCCATATGAACACTTTCATATCAACCTTATTCATCTTAATCATAACTAGTTCAAATGAAACTAGTTCTAGAGTTGTTCAATTGTTTATATTCTCGTAGAAGTATACAAGACACAATTGAAGCAAAATCGATTTGGATTCACTCAAATTAATTCATGAACATTATAGCCACGGTTTGCAAAAGATTGCGTTCCTTAATAAAAATATGTATTAGTTCATGAACAAACCGATTTTAGAACATAACCTACTCAAGTATGCAAACGGGTACGCATACCTAAGTGGCCGGACTAAGTTTGGGATCGCCAGTATGCGAATGGGTACGCATACCTTCCAAACTCAGTTGAATTTCCCGGAACTGAACTTACACCAGTATGCATATGGGTACGCATACTAAGTTCCCAGACTTTCACTAAACCAACCAGTACGTGCACGGGTATGCATACTATGGTTCCCGGACTTGGAATAACTTGCAACAGTTAGCATACAAGTACGCATACTGTGTTATATCCAATCATGGTTAATAGTTCTAAACTCCCAATTCAATCATTGAAACATTCTCAGAAGATGGGAAAAGTTGTCTCACACAAACTATTAGCTTCAAAGCAATTTTCAAGTGATCGATGATCAATACGAAACATTCCGAGTCTACATCAAATGACTGTATCACATAAATCACGTAAGATGTTACAAGGAGATTTTCACATGGTCATCTTTTTAGTTTCGTCAAGAATATAAGATGAACTTGGTTAAAGCAAAAGCTTACCAACACATATTTCAAGAAAATATGTAAGCGAGTTAAACTCAGCTCGAAATGTCAAATGTGTATAATCGAAGTCTATATAGCTATACGACTTTTGTCTCAAATATGAGATAGAGTATATAGATTTTTGAGTGATAGATGAGTTCAAGTCTCCACATACCCTTTGTTGATGAAGTTCCATATGCTCCTCTTAGTAGTTCTTCGTCTTCAATCGATAAACGTCGTGAAGTCTAATGCTCAACTATACTTTTTATCCTAATCCGAGACTTAGTTATAAGTAGATTAGAAATCAAGACTTATAGTTTTGACAACTAAACTTGACAACAAGCTTGAAATAGAAACGCTTGCTAGTTCGGCCAAGCGGTTCTCTAACAATCTCCCCTTTTGTCAATTTTAGTGACAAAACTATCAATACATATGGATTACAAAATAAATAAACTTTGTAGCTTCTCATCCAAATGCTTGATTTCCTTGGTTCTCAACATTACTCGAAATCTTTGTCACTTCCAAGCACTCCAGTGATTATGGACGTATTCAACTCAGCATCATAGTTGTTGAAGATCCGTAGCTATAACAATGAGAAAACAGTCGCTCTCAATCATTGTTACTCAGTGTCATAGTATCATTACACAACATCTAAGTTCAATTGCATCACAACTTTTACAACAATACTACGGTGATAGGTATCACTCCGCCTTAGTCAATACTTCATCTCACATGAAAACCACTTCCCCTTACATAATGATCCGTAAACCATATGCATTTGTAGTGTGAAATACACATTAATTCTCCTTATTTTTGTCAGTATAAATTGGCAAAGGGACGAAAACTAGTGGGATCATAATGAAATTCTCATAGAGATACTTCATGACTAAAAGAAAACATATTAACTTTGTTTCGATGATTTCACATAGTCGAAACTTAGTGTACTCATCAAGGAGTTTATAAAGATACAAGATAACTCCTATAATATTCCACAGCCGCACTCCCCACAAATATTTGGCAATTAAACACAAGTTCAATTAAGAACTCTCCCCCGTATAATGTCATTCCCGAAAGAACAACAAGAGCGACCTTACTTTTACAAGAAAATAAGGATTTCTTTGGACATTAACAAATTATACGAAATATGAATTTGTATCCAAAAAACTCAATTAAATTAACCACAAGAGAATCCATGATTAATTTAATCGGAAATGCTCAACATAAGAGAACTTACAGAGCCGCACAGAAGTGGATCAGGGAAGGATCAATACCGCGGAATATTCAAAGATTCATTCTATTTTTCATCAATATTTGAATAAAGACATATAATAGACTTCATCTTTGCAATCAAAAGTTCATCCTATCATCCATCAATATTTACATAATGACATAATAGGCTTAACTTTTGACATATATGGGACAATCATAGTTCACGGACGCAAACACACATATCCCATAAGAATTTTTGCAATATATAAAACCAGTAAAGATTAATACTGCAAAATCATCTTCCAAATAAACTTTAGAATTTAAATTAATAAATCTAAAAACATTGCAAGATGAAAATTGTTGGTAATAGCCATGTATACTCACAATAATTGTTATTCCATACCCTATTTATCATTTATAAAACACAAGAATAAATTCTCATAAGAAGTTTTCTAGACAAAATCAAGTTTCTTTGATAACATCATACATTTGAAAGGGTCCATCATAAAAGATATCACTGATATCCTTGATTCTTTTGACTGTAGAGACTCCATGTTCATGAGTTTGAACATTGACTTTCTGACCAACAATGCGGCCAAGATGCCTAGCTTTGACATAGTCCATGATGAGTTTCTTCTGATTCCTAATCAAGATCTTTTGATTATCAAGGATTTTGGTTTGACCATCAATAATCTGATTTATTTGCAGTTGAAGATTTGCAAATTCGACCCTAGAGTCATTCTGAAAAAGAATTAAATCCTTGACAAAATATCCAATCCAGGAGTTGTACTCCTTCCTTTCAATCATCTTTTTCCGAGACAAGTTCTTGAACAGAATCGCATCCTTTAATGTCTTCTTCCATCTCAAGATTCACCACTTATTGAGGTCTTGAGGAGTTCTCCATTTTCGTTTTCAATTAGGGAAGGCAAAAACAATATATATGCTTACGAACAAGATACAGACACCCTTGTTACGGAAACCCTAAAACTCCCAAGAAAGACACGAACTTTCATGGACTAGATGTGAAGGGTTAATGGATCAGAAAAGATCCAAGAGAAAAGAAAATCCTCTCTGTTTTCGGATATCTCTTATTCCCATGGCTCAATAATTAAACGATTTAATCAGAGCATAAGGAAGAGATACACTAGTTACAAGGAGTCAAGAGATGACTCAACTTTCACAGAAGAAGAAAACAACTAAATCAAACACAAGACAGATGGTAACAAATACAGTAAAGTTGAGCATCTCTCAAAAATCATCCTTGCAACTCTCAAGTTAGATACAAGGATGAAGTTACCTAGAGTTAGGTGACAGAGTGAGATGTAATTCCACCATGAAAATTGAGAGATGAACTGTAAATACCATCTGAAGGTTTGATCCTTGTATTCCTTTCCTTCCTTCGGTTATTTCTTTTTCCATAGGAGATGGACATAACCCTTTTAGAAAATCCATCAGAGAGATTTTTCTGAGGATTAAGTCTAGGACCTCTAGAGATTGGTTCCAGAGGATCATAATTGTGAGATCTCCATCTCTTATACTTAGACTTTCCAGTTTTATTCTCATAAATACTGGGAATATATATATTTTTGGTGTAAGAATTTGCACCATGAGGAGGAACACGATTCCGGAAAACATTTCGAGATGAGTGACCATTGAAATCCTTTTTATGAGAGTTCTGGTTTTCTGCAGGAATGAAATCCATTGTAGATATCGTCAGGCAATTTACTTCGTCGACTATAAAAAGAAGTGTATTTTGAAAATCAGAAATTTGTTTCTTTCTAGAAAAACAATGTAGAACATGGTGATTCTTTTTCCCACATAAGGAACAGGTTCGTGGAAGAGAAACATTGGAAGGAACCTGTTTTAAGTTCATTGCCCTATTAGAAGACTGCAAGTAGAAAGCATTTCTTAGAAGGAACTTGTTTTGGAGAACTTTTCTTCATGTACGGTAATTCCACTTGAGAATTAGTGATTGGCACAAAAGAATTTCTCATTAAAACAGAGTTTTCCTTTTTCAAGGATTTGCACTGTTCCTGGGCTAGAAAAAGGGATGCATCCAGTTTCTCTTTCTCAACACGAAGGCTGTTTAGATCAGATGAATGAGTCTCGATCAAACGTTTTTATGTAATTGAATTTTCTTTTGTAATATCCTCAAGAGTACGAATCTTTTCACGCTGTAGAGTAGTTTCTTGAACAAGTTTTTCGATATTGTTAGAGAAGAACTCAATGATGCTATAGAGTTCTTGTTCTCGACCAAGAGACTTCTCAAGTTCATCAATGAGCTGATCATGTTTTTCTTCAAGAGACTTCTCAAGTTCATCAATGAGCTGATCATGTTTCTCTTCAAGAAACTTTATCATAGCTCCTTGAAAATCAATAATCTCTGCAGATTTTTTTAGGGTTCTGGTGAGCTCAATTTCAGCTTTATACATAGTGTTAAACGTCACATCAAAGGGAATGTTATATGAATCTGATGGCAAAAAGTTCTTATCTTGGGAATCGGAAGAATCAGTATAGGAGTTATCTTTCGAGGTAAGCCCAAGACATTTAGCATAATCAAAACTTTTGGAAATCATTTCTATGTGCGCGAGTTTGAGATAAACAACTACCCACATAAATCAGATTGCCACAAACACAGACTTATGAGGTCTTAAAATTATTTTCCTGCTCTAATACCAATTGAAAAAGCGGAGGTCTAACAACCTCACCCAGTATTTCGTTTAGCAATCTGTATGGACGAACTCCAATATACTTTCAATAGAATCAACTAGACAGTCAGACTCAATCTTAAGAAAAGTATATCCAAAAGTTATATCTCAATTCCTCAATTCAGTCTGTAATCAAACAAATAGGAATTTGCGAGCCCGATTGAATATAAGAAATAACTTATACGGTATCAAAAACCAATATCCAAGTGTTAATCAATTTAATCAACAACCCAAGGTTGGATTCACAATTGATTGAACTTACGCACTACCTGTTATATTTCAATTATATAAACAAATATAATGGGGAAAAGAAATAACACAGACACCAGAAGTTTTGTTAACGACGAAACCGCAAATGCTAGAAAAACCCCCGGACCTAGTCCAGATTTGAACACCAAAATGTATTAAGCCGCTACTAACACTATCCTACTCCAAGTTAACTTCGGACTGGAATGTAGTTGATCCCTAACCAATCTCACACTGATCAAGGTACGACCTCGTTCCTTACGCATCTGAATCCCAGCATGACTCTGCGCACTTGATTTCCTTAGCTCATCTCACCCACAACCAAGAGTTACTACGACCCAAAGTTGAAAACATGATAAACCAATCTGTCTCACACTGAAGAGTCTATTAAATAGATAAATCTGTCTCCCACGAAAATACTTCATAGTTTTGTACCGATTTTTGATAAATCAAGGTGAACAGGAACCAATTGATACACCGGACTTATATTCTCGGAGAACAGTCTAGTAATATCAATCTCCTCACAATAATCTTAATTGTATGGTAGTTGTTAGAGCATTACTCGGTCGAACTCGCATGCGTTTCTATCTCAAGCATGTTTTTCAATGTTAGTGTTCAAAACTGTAAGTCTTGATTTCTAGCCTATTTATAGATGTCTCGGACTAGGACATAGATAGTATAGTTGAGCTTAGATCTCTCCGCATTCATCATTTGAAGACGAATAACTACTAAGGGGAGCTTGTGGAACTTCATCAACAAAAGGTATGTGGAGACTTAAACTCATCTATCACTTGGAAAGTCTATTTCTGCTCTATCTCCTATATTGAGACATAAGTCGTGTTACGATATAGTTTTCTGTTATGCACATTTAAGATTTCGAGCTGAGTTTATCTCGCTTATATATTTCTCGAAATATGTGTTGGCAAGCTTTCGCTTTAGCCATGTTCATCTTACATTCGTGACGATAGTCCGAATAAGATCATATGAAAATTACCGAGTTACATCTAACATGGTTTGTGTGATACAATCATTTGGTGTTGCCTTGGAATGTTTCATTATGATAATTTCAATAACTTGAAAATCACTTTGACGAAAAACAGTTTGTGAACAACAAATATATAACGTCCTCTAAGAAAGTTTCAATGATTGAAATTAAGAGTTGATGAGATAACCATCTTTGGATATAAGCATATATATTGTGTTCGCACATTAGTGTATAAATCCATAAACCGGGAACCAAGTGTATGCATATGTGTGTATAGAAAATTGGTGAAAGAGGCAACATAAGTATGCATACCCGTACGCATACTGGTAGAAGGTTTCGACCCGAAAGCATATGTTGTATTTATGAATTACAAACTCCTAAACTAGTCACCTTAAGTATGCGTACCCGTACGCATACTAGAGGAAGTTTTCGAACCGAAAATATCTGCTGAGTTTGGGAATTACAAACTCCTAAACTGGTCACCTTAAGTATGCATACCCGTATGCATACTGGCGGAAGTTTTCGAACCGAGAATTTCTGCTGAGTTTGGAAACTTGACAAAATCAAATCAGGTTACTTAAGTACGCATACTTAAGCTGGTTATTTTGTCAAATCGGTCTGTTCATGAGCTTAAACATTTAAATCTTAAGGAATGCAATCTTTGCAAACCGTGGCTATAATATTCATAATTGATTCAAGTGAATCAAACCGATTTGGTTTCAATTGTGTCTTCTATGCAATTGAACAACTCTTTAACTAGTTTCATTTGAGTCATTTGAACTAGTTATGGATAAGATGAATAATGTTAATATGAGAGTAAACATATGGCTAACCTTGGTTAACTAATTGTTGAGCCAACATGAGTGTACACGTTTGGGTACGGTTACATAAACCTAAATGAGGGTACATTTCATTTATGTATAACAAGCTAAGTTAGATCTAACGGTTGAAAGATACTAGCTTGGTTGAATCAGGTTTTTCATCTAACGGTGATTATTGAATGCTTTGTTACCAAGGTAACTTGGATTTCAAACCCTGATTTGAAAACTCTATAAAGGAGAACTCTAACAACTGGGAAACCTAATCTCCACACCTCCTGTGTGAAACTAGTTGTATAGCTAGAGTCGATTCTCCTTTAACATTAGGTTTCTTCTCGAGACCCTGTAGGTTAACGACTTGAAGACTTCATTGGGATTGTGAAGCCAGACCGATACTAAGTCTCTTGTAGTTGTGTGATCTGATCTTGCTATTTCTATTGTACGAGTACAATTGTAAAATTGGATTAGGATTTATTTCTCTGATAGGCAAGATTGAAAAGTAGTCACAAACATCTTCGTTTCATCGTTTGTGATTCCAAAATATCTTGTTTCGCTAGTCAATTAAGATTATTGTGAGGTGATTGATAATACTAGTCTGTTCTTCGGGAATATAAGTCTGGTTTATCAATTGGTTCTTGTTCACCTTGATTTATCAAAATTCGAAACAAAAACTCTTGGGTATTTCTGTGGGAGACAGATTTATTCAATCCTATAGACTTTTCTGTGTGAGACAGATTTGTTTATCAAGGTTTCGACTTTTAGTCGTAGCAACTCTTGGTTGTGGATGAGATCAGCTAAGGGAATCAAGTGCGTAGTATCCTGCTGGGATCAGAGATGTAAGGAGCGCAAATTTACTTTGAATCAGTGTGAGATTGATTAGGGTTCATCTACAGTCTATTCCAAAGTTAATTGGTACTAGGCTAATGTTTGTAGCGCCTTAATTCAGTGTGGTGTTCAAACTGGACTAGGTCCCAGGGTTTTGCTGCATTTGCGGTTTCCTCGTTAACAAAATTCTGGTGTCTGTGTTATTTCTTTTCCGCATTATATTTTGTTATATAATTGAAATATCACAGGTTTTGCGTTAAGATCAATCAATTAGAATATCTAACCTTTGGTTGTTGATTTACATTGATTGACACTTGAACATTGGTCTTTGGTATCGTTCAAGTTACTCCTCTTATTCAATCAGACTCGCAGAGATATTTGATGATTGCGGATTGAATTAAGAGTTAGAGATATTAAACTCTTTTATATACTTTACTCTAGATTGAGTCTGACTGTCTAGTTGATTCTCTAGAAAGTATATTGGAGTAAGTCCTATCAGATTGCCAAACGAATTGTTGGGTGTGGTTGTTAGACCCCCGCATTTTCAATTGGTATCAAAGCAGGCAAACACATTAAAGACCTTATAAGTCTGTGTTTGTAGCGATCTGATATGGACAAAGGTGATATCTCTATAAACGTACCACCAGTCTTCGATGGCTCTAATTACTTATGGTGGAAAATTGCTATGCGAGCTTTTCTTCAATCACTTGATTTTCAATCATGGGTATATGTTGTTAATGGCTATGATACTCCAGTTGTTGCAATTGGTAATGCAACCGTTCCAAAGAATATTAGTGCGTATGATGCCGCCGAGATACTTGCTGCAAAGAAAAACTCTGACGGGTTGAATGCCATCATTCATGCCATTACCTCAGATCTTCAGCACTATGTGACTACGTGCACTCGGTCTAAAGATGCTTGGGATATCTTAGAAACCGTATTTGAAGGTAATACCAGTGAGAAGGAAGCTAGGCTTCAAAACCTTAATTCCGATTGGGAAAACCTTCGTATGGCAGATGAAGATTCATTTGATGAGTTTAATCACAATGTGTCTGAAATTGTTAATGAATCTTTTGCATTGGGTAAGACTATTCCTGAAAAAGACATTGTGATGAAAATTCTCAGATCGCTGCCATCTAGATGCGATTCTAAGAAGCATGCCATCGTTGAAGGAAATAACCTTGATACGCTCTCCAGAAATACGTTGGTTGGAAAGCTAAAGATCTTTGATCATGAGCATATATCCAAAAACGGAAAGGATGTTGCCTTCAAAGCACAAAGAAACACTAAATTACTTGACAAAGGTAAAAGTGTTTACGTCTGTGAAGATGATATTTCTGAGACTGATTCATCGGATGAAGATCTTGACAAATTAGTCTCGATGATCACAAGACAGTTAGAGATATCTTATTAAAGAGAAGTAAACGGTTTTTCCTGAGACAAACCTAGGTCACCAGTTAAACCTCATAATCGCATTCCTCATAAAAACAGGGATGCTAACGAGGATATGCCACAGTGTTTTAAGTGTAAGGGTTTTGGTCATTTTTCTAATGGGTGTCCAAACCGTAGAAAATACACTGGGAACAAAGGTCTTGCTGCAACTCTTGATGAAATGTCGGATCACTATGATTCTAATGAAGACGAAAAATCAAGTGTTGCACTTCTTTGTGAAGATATTGATTTTGATAATTGTATCAATACATACATCATTCTTGATTTCCTTCCAGAAGATTCAACCAATCTAGAAGAGAAAATTAACCCTTCTTTGGAAACTCTCTGTCTGATTTTTCAGGTACCAATCTTTGTCTAGCCGCTTGCACATCTCGGGGATCTGAATAATCCATTGACATGCTCTTATTGTTCACTCAAAGGTCATGAACTTTCTAAGTGTTTCAAGTACAAACACAAGATGAGATATGTCAATAAACGTCAACAAAGAGCAAATCGCCTGGCAGACAAGCTTAAACTTGTTCAAAAAACCATTGAGGTATTTGAGATTTTATCGTCTTCAAATAAGTTGGTTTCCAAAGAAAGGTCAAGACCAGTAGAGAAAAGAGTATGGTCTAAACAAGTTGATAGACATGGGTCTATGAATTCCTCTCAAAAGGGATATTGTGGACAAATTGTTGTTCACCGTAGCACAACCTGATTGTGTTTTTTCTGTGCATCTTGTCTCATGTGCCTGATTAAAAGACACAAGATTATGCACACCTCAGGTTTAAAAAAAAATAGTTGTTTTTGTTTTTCTTAGATTTATTTTGAGATTGGAATTCTTTCATGTTGGAAGGGACTTCCCTATTGAATCAATAAAAGAGGGTTATTCTCGAAAATTCTAATCTCTTTAGGGTTGTGATTGTGCGTGCGTGAACCTGTGTGGATAATGGTTTCATAACCCTACATTCCTTTTTCCTTCTTTGAAACTCTTTTCATCTTAAGATTTCCTGTTGAGTTTAAATTGCGATTTCCTCTCACAAACCCATACACGTATGGACACTCCAAGCATCATGTCTTCTGATGGAAAAGATGTTAATATGATTTTCAAGCCATCAATCATGAAGGAAAAAGAGAAATCTCCGCTGCCTCCAACTTTGAAAAGAAAAAGAAGGAATGTGAGGAAGCCAAGAGTTGTTCCTTCAAATTCTAAGAAGTTTTCTGGTGTTCTTGAAGAGTTGAAGGAAACAAGGAAGGAGATTCAGCAAATAAAGGATCTTGTGATGAGAACTCTTGAAATTCAGAGGCCCTGGTTCGACATCATCAGCCTATAAGGTTTGTTGGAATTAATTCTTTTCTCAATGAACCTTATGTTCCCATGGCTTTTGACGACAAGGAGTTCGGGGACGATAAAGAATTCTTCAGAGGTCTCAATGTCTAGTAAATATTCTTATGAGAATTTTTTAATTCTTCTTTTTTGTTTAGAAGAATAACTAGGGTTTGGAATATCCATTATTGTGATTACACATAGCTAGTTCCAAACATTTTAATCTTCATGTTTTTTAGATTTATTAATTTAAATTCTAAGATATTTGGAAGATGATGTTTGCAATTTTAATCTTTATGGTTTTATATATTGCAAATTGTTATGGGATACGTGTGTTTGTGTCCGTGAACTATGATTGTCCCATACTTGTTCAAAAGTTATCTCTATTATGTTGATATGAATGTATTGATAAAAGATAGAATGAACTTTTGACAAACAAAGTTAAAGCCATTTATGTCACTAGTTTGATAAGAGAAAGGATAGAACTTTTGTTTACAAGGATTAAGTCTATTATATGTCATTGTGCAAATAGTTACGGAAAATAGATAGAATCCTTGTCTATACCGCAGTATTGGTCCATCTTCGATCCACATCTCCTCATCTTTGTGCATATACTGTGTTGATCCGTAAGGTTCCTTATGTTTGAGCATGACCAACTAAATTGATCATTCTCTTTTGGTTATTTTAGTTGTTGCTCCGTAAGTTCTCTTATGTCGAGCATGACCAATTGAATTGATCACTTTCTTGTGGTTAATTTAGTTGTGTAATTCCGATTGAATTAATCATTGGTTTTCTTGTGGTTAATTTAGTTGTGGTTTTCGATTGGATTAATCATGAATTCTTTTGTGGATAATTCAATTGAATATTTTGGATTCAAATTCATGTTTTCATGTGATTTTAATTTGTCCAAAGAAATCCTTATTTTCTTGTAAAAGTAAGGTCGCCTTTGTTGTTCCTTTGGGAATGACATTTTATGGGGGAGAGTTCTTTTTGAACTTGTGCTTAATTACCAAATCTTTGTGGGGAGTGCGGATGTGGAATATTTTAGGGGTTATCTTGTATCTTTATAAACTCCTTGATGAGTGCATTTAGCTTCGGCTTTATGATTGCATCTAAATTTGTTGGTATGTTAATACACCTTTTGCTCATGAAGTATCTCCGTGGAAATTTCATTAGGATCCCACTAATTTTAGTACCTTTGCCAATTTTATTGACAAAAAGGGGGAGAATTAATGTGTTGTTCATACCACAAATACATATGGTTTACGGATCATTATGTAAGGGGGAGCGGTTTTCATGTTGAGATAAAGTATTGACTAAAGGGGAGTAATACATATCACCATAGTATTGTTGTCAAAGTTGTGATACAATTGAACTTTGATATTGTGTAATAATACTAAGAGACTGTATAACAATGATTGAGAGCATTTGTTTTCTCATTGTTATAAGCTACGGATCCTCAACAACGATGATGCTAAACTTACAACCTTTGGGATCATTGGAGTACTTGGAAGTGACGAAGATTTCGAGTTGTGTTGAAGATTCCAAGGAGATCAAGCATGTGGATGAGAAGCTTCATTTATTTATTTATTTTGTAATCCATATGTATTGATAGTTTTGTCACTAAAATTGACAAAGGGGAAAATTGTTAGAGCATTGCTCGGTCGAACTCGCATGCGTTGCTATCTCAAGCATGTTTTGTCAATGTTAGTGATCAAAACTATAAGTATTGATTTCTAACCTATTTATAGATATCTCGGACTAGGACATAGATAGTGTAGTTGAGCTTAGATCTCTCGGCGTTCATCATTTGAAGACGAAGAACTACTAAGGGGAGTTTGTGGAACTTCATCAACAAAAGGTATGTGGACACTTAAACTCATCTATCACTTGGAAAGTCTATTTCTACTCTATCTCCTATATTGAGACATAAATCCTGTTATGATATAGTTTTCTATTATGCACATTTGAGATTTCGAGCTGAGTTTATCTCGCTTATATATTTCTCGAAATATGTGTTAGCAAGATTTCGCTTTAGCCATGTTCATCTTACATTCGTGACGAAAGTCCGAATACGATCATATAAAATTTCCGAGTTACATCTAACATAGTTTGTGTGATACAATCATTTGGTGTTGCCTTGGAATGTTTCACTATGATAATTTCAATAACTTGAAAATCGCTTTAACGAAAAATAGTTTGTGAACAACAACTATATAACGTCCTCTAAGAAAGTATCAATGATTGAAATTAAGGGTTGATGAGATAACCATCTTTAGATATAAGCATATACAATGTGTTCGCACATTAGTGTGTAAATCCATAAACCGGGAACCAAGTGTATGCATATGTGTGTATACAAAATTGGTGAAGGAGACAACATAAGTATGCGTACCCGTACGCATACTGGTAGAAGGTTTCGACCCGATCTGTTGTGTTTAGGAATTACAAACTCCTAAACTAGTCACCTTAAGTATGCGTACCCGTACGCATACTAGAGGAAGTTTTCAAACCGAAAATATTTGCTGAGTTTGGGAATTACAAACTCCTAAACTGGTCACCTTAATTAGGCGTACCCGTACGCATACTGGCGGAATTTTTCGAACCGAGAATTTTTGCTGAGTTTGGAAACTTGACAAACTCAAATCCGGTTGCTTAAGTACGCGTACCTGTACGCATACTTAAGATGGTTATTTTGTCAAATCGGTCTGTTCATGAACTTAAACATTTAAATCTTAAGGAATGCAATTTTTGCAAACCATGGCTATAATGTTCATGATTGATTCAAGTGAATCAGACCGATTTGTTTTCAATTGTGTCTTTATGCAATTGAACAACTCTTTAACTAGTTTCATTTGAGTCATTTGAACTAGTTTTGGATAATATGAATAAGGTTAATATGAGAATAAACGTATGGATAACCTCGATTAACTAATTTTTGATCCAACATGAGTGTACACGTTTGGGTACGGTTACATAAACCTAAATGAGTGTACATTTAACTACACCAAATTCGGGGAATAACAACCTAAATTAGCAACAGCTCTATCACAGTTGCGAATTCGCAACACAAAAAAACAATTGCCAAAGTTTAGAAACAGCTTAATTCTGTTTCGAAACTAGCAACAACAAAGGAGCAGTTGCGATTAGCAACTACTTGGAGTGTAGGCATGCGAGTCACATGCTTAGAAGGGAACACTTTCAACCCATTGACTAGTTGACTTCTTGACTGCAAAAGTGCGGGATTTATCCCTCCAAAAATCGGGTACAGGACACCTGCTCTCTTTCTATTCACATATTTTTTTTACTCTCTCCTTTATCTTCTCTTTTTCACCGTCTCTCTCCATCATTTTCTTCTGGATCTGAAGAAAACTCTGCTACCATTAATCTCTTCTGCTGTTAAACTCGACCAAGTATAACTGCAAGTTAGGTAATTTAATTACTGCAGGGTTTCAATAGTTAGGGTTTATCTTTCAATAGTTAGGGTTTATTATGTTAGATCCACAGTTAGGTTTGGGTATTTTTTTTAATGACTTTCACTTAAATTGCTGCAGGAGGAAACACAGTTGTGAAGGAACTTGCTAAGCATAATTAACCTAGGTATGGTTTCTCTTTCTATTCTAGTTTTATGTTTTGAGTTTAATTTCAGGTCAATAGCTTGTATCTGAGATTTGGTTGTTAATTTGTTTTGATTTTTTATGAGTTGGGTGTTTCTTATTTTTGATTTTGAATGGTATTTGGGTCAGATTCGATTTTGATTTGGGTGTAACCTAGAATTTAAACCTAAAAACTCAGATTCTCTGCATAAAGTTTGATTTGCTTGGTTAGTTCTGTCAAAATTACAAATTGTTAGCAGTTTAATGTGAGTTTTAGTTTTGTGAAAACTTATCAAGTTATAACTTAACTAAAAATCATATTAAACTGCAGATTTAGTTTGTAACTTGACAAAATGTTTTTGTATGGTAGACTTGAAGTAGATTCAGTAATTTTTCATTTGATGTGATCTAGATGTATTGATAGATATGATTGTTGAATTTTATAAAGATGTTGGATATAGACATTGTCTAAATTTTAACATAGATGTTGTCTTTAGGAATCAAAAAATGTCATTGATACCTGATAAGAAGTGGATGAAATGTGACAATAAATCAGAGCAGTTCATAGAAGGTGTTAGGTTGTTCATACAGTTTTCTAAGGAAAAAGGTGGTGCAAATGCGTTGTTCTCATGCCCTTGTGGTCGCTGTAAGAATAATAAAGGATTGGTGACGCTTACTGAGACTTCACTTCATTTGCTGAAGTATGGTATTTATCAGTCGTATACAACATGGCACTTTCATGGGGAAACCTCAGAAGTAGAAACACATGCACATAGGGATAACTCTAGTGAAGAAAATATAGGTGACAATGTAGCTGAGAATATATCAAACATAGGGGATAATGTAGGAGTTATTGCTGAGGATGTTGATTCTGCTGTAGGTGTAGATGAGAATGTTAGGATAGATAGTAGGTCTCATGATGATGTTGCAACCAGCAGAAGCAAGAAAAAGAAACTTTTATATGAGCGTGCTAGAGCACCATTATATCCTTCATGTCCTAAAAGTAAGACAACATTGTATGCTGCTGTAAAGATGAATAACATTAAGACTCAGTATGGGTTTTCAGACAATGGTTGCACTGCGCTCTTAGAATTGATTAAGGAGTTGCTTCTTGAAGAAAACACACTTCCTTTTAAGTACGCAGATATAAAAAACCTGATCCAAGACCTAGGAATGGACTATGTTACTTATGATGCATGCGTAAATAATTGCATATTATATTGGAAGGATCATCCTTTATTATTGAAGTGTCATGTTTGTCAAGAACCTAAGTATAAGAAGGTATTTAATGATGAGAGGAAACTGACCACGGTTGCTTAGAATACGTTAAAGCATTTTCTGTGATTAAAAAGCTGCAAAGGTTTTATAGCAAACCATGGATAGCAGAGGCATTGACTTGGCATTCTGGAGCCAAGTCAGACATAAACATTATGCGTCATCCCGTCGATTCTTCAGCCTGGCGATGTGCAGATAGCTTCTCTCCTGAGTTTTCTAATGAACCGAGGAATGTTACACTTGCCATATCAACTGACGGGTTCAATCCGAATGGATGTTTCGGTGCCGCTCACAGTTGTTGGTCGGTGATTATGCAACCTTTAAATTTTTCTCCTTCCTTGTGTATGAAGCGTGAATTTTCATTGCTGGTGTTGTTGATATCAGGACCTAGAGCACCTGGTAAGGACCTAGATGTTTATTTACAACCTCTTATAGATGAGTTGAAGAAGTTATGGAATGAAGGTGTATTAACATATGACTCATTCACTAAAACTGAGTTTATAATGAAAGCAAGATTACTATGGGCTATACATGATTTTCCTACGTTGGGGACTTTGTCTGGATGTGTAACCCATGGATACTATGGATGTCCTACTTGTGGAGAAGAAACAGATGCCGATTATTTGCCATCCAGTAGAAAATTTGTTATATGGGACACTGTAGATGGCTGTCGTCAAAGCACAAGTATCGAGATGATAAAAAGAATTTTAATGGAGTGGTAGATAATCGTCCAGCACCGTGGCCAATAACAGGTCTGCCAATACAAGATATTGTTCGTAATATCAGCTGTAAGAAGGGTAAGGGGAAACAACCATCTGCAGCAAGTCTGAAGCGTAAAAGGAAAGATGAAGGGGAAAATGAAGACGCTGCTAATGTAGAAGATGGGGTCAGTGACCACTCATTATTTTCACGGAGGTCTACTCTTCATGATTTTCCGAATTGGGGTTCAAACGCGATCCTCCATATTACTGATGTTATGCATACAGAGAAGAACATCACAGAGCATATACTTAACACTTTGATGGGAAATAGCAAGCCTAAAGATGGTCCTGCTACGCGTAAAGATATGGAAGCAATGGGGGTTAAAAAGAAGCTGTGGATGAAAAAGGATGATGTTACTGGTAAAACTTCTATGGAGAATGGTACTTTTTCCTTGACTAAGAAGGAAAAAGTTGATTTCTGTACTATTTTGAAGAACTTATGGGTTCCCTCCAGATTCTCTTCCAATCTACGCAATTGTGTCAACGTGAATCCTCCCGAGTTAAAGAACTTTAAGTCTCACGATTACCATGTTGTTATGCAACATCTGTTACCATTGCTGATTCATAATGCAACTTCAATACCTAAGGAGCTGCGAGTTTCTCTTCTCCGGATCAGTATCTTCTTCAACGTTCTGTGTGTGAAGGTTATCAACCGACAACATCTGTTGAGAGTTAAATCTAGTATGATTGAAGCAATGTGTGTGTTTGAAAAACATTTTCCTCCTTCGTTCTTCGTTATCAGTATTCACCTGATGGTTCATCTAGCAGATGAAGCTTTAATCAGCGGTTCAGTCAGATTCAGGTGGATGTATCCCTTTGAGAGGTAATCACCACAACTGACTTTGTTTTTTATTTTTTTAATGATTTGAATGTTTTTGTAACTGAACTGTTATCTTTTCTTACTGATATTTGTAGGTTAATGAAAGGTTTCAAGGGACTAGTGCGCAATAAAAGGTACATTGACGGGTGCATTGCAAGAGGATATACACTGCGAGAAGCTATCTTGTATTGTATGGAGGAGTTGTCCAAAGATGGTGATGGTACTCACAAGCATACTCGACAAGCATTTTTATATAATGACGATGAGTTTGATGATAAGATGCCTTTAAGTAATGCTAAGAATATTACTTTAACCCAACTTCAGTTTGAACAAGCTCGCAAGGGATTCTCTCTAAGTATGTCGGATTGGATGAGTGGAAAAGGTATAATTTATACTTTCACCTTTGATCTGTTGTTTTGCGGATGAAGTAAATCATAGAACAAAAAACAACAACTTATAATCATGTTTCTTGAATTCAACCAGAGTTTGTATATGCATTACTTGAATAGTAGGTGGCCACAATCGATACTAAGAGACTGATTTCTTGAATTATGTTTGGTTGTAGGAAGTACGATTCCTATGTTGACAACGCCAGGTCTAATGATCAGACAAATAGTTCGTCCAATGATACCTTAAAGAGTTGGATGGCTTGGTTAAGCGACGAGGTAATATACTAGCTTCCATTTTGGTTTATAGTAAAACAAATTGTGGTCTTGGTTAAGTAACTGAATCACACATTACAACTTGCAGTTGTCAAAATCTAATGATTTGGATTCAGTACTTTGGCGACTAGTGCAAGGATTTCTCTTCAAGGAACAGTCATATAAGAGATACCAAGTCAATGGATTCACTTTCTGTTCACAAGACTATGAGGGAAAGGTTATATCACAGAACAGTGGTGTATCAATGAGAGCTATTACAATGCATAGAGCCAAGTCCACGGACAAAAATTTCAAGGAAGCAGAAATAACCTATTATGGAATTGTCAGGAAGATTATAAAGTTTAATTATGTAAAATTTGAAGAAATAGTTTTCTATTGTGATTGGGTCAGGGTTGAAGATAAGATTAATGGATGCAAAGTTGATCCAAATTCACACGTGATAAATGTTAACTTGTCGAAGATGAAAAGCATTGGTAGAATTGTGGATGAGCCTTTTATTCTTGCATCTGAAGCGACACAAGTGTTCTACCCAAAAGATATTTCTGAAGCTGGCTGGTCTATTGTATTGCATTCTCGACAAGGATTAACTAGTCGTGTTGATGAATTAGAAGTTCCTACTATTTATCAGTCAGCTCTCACTGACAATGAGAGTTTAGAAAACCTCATATTTGTCGAGTCTGTAGTTTAGAGTATCATGTCTGCCATCAGCTCTATGTGTTACTTATCGTGTCTATCTTATAGTCCGTGACTTCCATTTTTATGATAAATTTTGTTTTATCAGTTGCATAATCTTGACAGGTTTTTATTATTTGAGAAGTTTGATTGATGTGTTTGTGGAAAGTGACAAAGGGTGTTATCGATTTATTTTGCTTCACTCAGATGTTTGTTTCATGTTTTTTATAGGTCATTATGGCAACAATTGAGGTGGATGAAAATGGACTTCCCATTTCAGACAACACAACAACATTCGGCCACTTCAAGGGCGGGTTGGTTCATAGCCATGTCCCTATTTCATTCAAAACCTGGAAGCATGTGACTCGGACTTTCAAAGAGGATATCTGGACTGAACTAAAGGTGCAAATACTTAGAAGAATCTGATTTATGTTTACATATCATTTACCATTCCTCAGTTAGTAAGACATTGCTATGTTTTTTCAGAAATCATATCACATACCTGAGAGTTGTAAGGTATCTATGATTAAGGAGATGTCTTGTCCATGGAGGAGACGTAAGTATGAGTTACGAAGAGACTATCTTAATAAACATCCTACTCTCGAAGCAAGGATTGCTCATATTCCTCCAGGTGTAAAAGAAGAGGAATGGACTACATTCTGCAAGAATGAAGAGGAAGTAAAAGAAAAAGAACGTAGAACTGAAGACAAGAGGAAAAGGTCACAGTATGATTACTCTCATACCTCTGGTCGTAAACCTCATTCTTTGGTTAGAGATGAACTGGTAAGTAATTATTTCATATGTTCTCTCAATTATGAATATCAATATTTGTGGACAATATGACTACTCTCATACTTATGTTGATTGATTAATGTTAAACGACTCGTGGTAATTGAAAACAAAGGAGCGCGAGAATCCTGGAGTATAAGTCACTACCTCTGATGTGTGGATTAAAGTTCATACTCAAGAAGGTGGGAAAATTCTACCTAGTGCACAACCTTACTTTGTGAGTCAGATTGCATTTCATATATATCATGTCTTTCTGAAATATGTACCAGTCATCTTTATACTTTACTCAGCGTTATGCTCGACGTTGCAGGAGGGTCCTCAGAAGGCGCAAGAAGAGATCAAGGAGAAACAATATGCGGGTATTTCTGTAGGATAACTAGATGCATTGACTAAAGCTTTTGGAAAGGATTCTAGGGGACGGGTTCGTGCGGTTGGTCATGTTTCTCGTACACAATTTATATATTATGGTCATGCGTGTTCTAAAGTTCAATAAATGAAGTCTAAGGATGGAGGTATTAAGCATCAGGTGTAAGATCTAAGTGGCAAAATAAGGGTTCTGCTCCAAAGCTTTGGAACGTTATGCCACGTTGTGCAGGACATCCAAGCTGCAATGCCACCATCATTTATTGGCTCGAACATCATGGACAGTTCACTTGCTAGAGCTGCTTATGTTTCTAATACAAATTCACATGGACAACCACCTTCACCTGCTCAGCCCATATCAGCAGCTCGATCAGCAGCAGGTCCTGACATGCCAAAGTGTTTATTGTTCAACATGGATGGTGAAATCGTTGCTGTCGGTAAACTTTGCACATGTGAATTTGGGGAAATGGCTCACGTCTCACCTATACCACCTCATCTTGGGAAAGTGTTGTTGGATGATATTGTCATGCCATTTGAGAAGACCATAAAAGCTAACAGGCTCGTTGAAACCTTCAGAGATGTTGGAGTTGGAGGATATGTGGTGCATCCAAGGATGTGCATCAAATTTGATTAGTTGGTCGCTCTAATTTTTTGGAATATGCTATCTCAGCCATTATCTATCGCGTTTATAAACGACAAACATATATGACTTTTACCTTTACGGCGTTTACCTTTTCTTTTGCTTATGTTCACACTTTTTGTACATGTGACTAACATGTAGCTTCTTTTGCAGTTGTGCATAAGAATGTCTCTTTTGCAGTTGTGCTTTGAAAGACTTTTATGCAGTTGTGCATAAGAAATATTTAACTTTACCTGATGTAACTATGTGAACAGAAACGGGAATTCTATGAATCAAATTTTTTGCTATGTGTGTGGTTTTTGTATATATAAATATTGTGTGGTTTGTTTTCTGTTATATTTGATGGCGCGGGTGACTATACTTAAAGCCAATTTCTAGTAGCCAGCCGGGAACATCAATCCCTGGTAAGTATTTCAATTGGCGATGCTTATATTATCTTTGAAATTTATGGATATTAACCCTCAATTAATATTTTTTTTTGAGGCTATTGCTACGGGATTATGTATATTCTTGGTCACAACTTGAGGTATTAATCTTCAGTAAATACTTCAGTTTCCAAGATTTACAACTTCTTATCAGATTATGACATTATGTTCTCCTCTTCAGACTCAGTTCACAAGAAGAATTTGTGGAATCGTTTGGGAAAAAGATATCATCATTTCTCATTCATCGAGTATGTATTCTTCATTCTTCGAGATATCATCATTTGCTGAATTTGCTTAAGTTGTGGTTGTAATTGCTGTTGTCGTTGAGACCATGCTTGTGATTATCCTTGAACTTACTGTTGACCCTACTGCTGTGATTGTGGTTGAGCCCAGGTTTGTTTTTGTGCTTGTGGTTGTGTTTGAGCTTGCTGCTGCACCCATGGTTGTGGCTGAGGTTGTGATGCTGGGGATGCCCATGATTGTTGCTGCGACTGTGGTTGTTGTAACGTCTATCCTTCAGGAACTGTGTGCATGTCTATCCTTAACGAGGACAGTGTGAGTTTGTCTTTTAACTTGAAATTTTATTGTTTAGGCTATGACTATATACTAGAAGAATGAATTTTATACGTAGGCATTAAGTCTTTTTCCTAATGTCGTATTTTTTATTTGTCAGGGTTGGAGACCAGCCATTACAGTGAAGCAAATTCTTGTCGGCATACAAGATTTGCTGGACCAACCCAATGCTGCTGATCCTGCTCAAACAGATGGATACCATCTTTTCATCCAGGTATCTGACTCATTCAAGCTTTCAGGCTAGCTTTTATTGTAACATAGTAACTTGACATCTTGATGTATTCAGGAGCCGGTGGAGTACAATAAAAGGGTAAAGCAACATGCCAGGCTATATCCTTAGATAGTATGAAAACAACCCGGCGTACCCTTGCGTATGTATAGACATCTCGGAAATTCTATTTAGTTATTGGTAGTGGACATGACAACAATTTGACACTAAAACAAATCAAAACTATGTAGCTAATGTTCCGAATCCATGTTTCTAGTCGTTGCTTAGAAATGCTTGCTTTTTAGGTTTCTTAAAGATTGTGTGTTTTTCCTATGCCACAGACTAGGCACCCGTCTTTGTTAAATGACAGTGGTTTGACTCTTGATTATTATGGTTGAGGTTGTTGTTGTTGTGGTTGAGCTTGGTGCTGAGCCTGAGATTGAGGTTGTTGTTGTTGTGGTTGAGCTTGGTGCTGAACCTGATCTTGAGGTTGTTGTTCCACCACCAAAATCTTGCATGATTTATGTCCATTTTTTGTTTTAGAATGAAGCTGTTCTGTTCGCTTTTATAGTTACTGATTCTTAGATTATGTGTGTCGTATTGTGAAACCTAAATTGGGATGCTTGTAAATTTTTTAGAGTTTGAAAAATATCGCTGAGATGATCAGTTCAGTTCTAGAAATAAACAAGCTCAACTACTGCACTACACTCATCAGAAATCCCAATGCGAGTCTCATTGGTCTCTAGTATCTTTCAGGTATAAGCAAATCATTAGTAATACAGTATATACTCTGACTTCTGAAGTATTCTTAAATTCTTTATTTGTTATCTCTAACTATATGTATCCGTGACAGGTTCTTCATCATCTTGGTCGTATTACAAGACGAGAATTCAGCATCCTCGTGTGATCATCTTCTCAAAGCCACAATAATATGCTGCATTCTGATTATTCACTGTAAGAGATTGTAACATTCTGTTCCTATATGCAACCTTAGAAGCTAAAACAAACATAGTTGCACCAGCACAATGTAAGAAACAAGAACATTTTTACATATGCAATTCAATTTTTCTTAATGCAACCTGTAACTTGTCTTTGATGTTATGAGTTCCCTTCTTTTTATTGCATTTGAGGTTTAAACCTGTGGGAATATCTGTGTGGGAATATCTGTATGAGAACTATCAGATTGAATTGCTGGATATAAAATGAATCAGGGTTTTACAGGGAACTGGGGTATTGCCTGATAAATTTGTGGGATATCTGTTTTGACTAGGTCAACGAAAACTTGATCTTTTTTTTTTTTGCCAAAAAATTAGCAACGGCAAAAATGTGTTGCTAAATCTGAACCAGAACAACTATATCATGTTATACTAAAATATATCCCGGAATAACTCTAAAATTAGCAATTGAGTAGCAACAGTTTATTTCTGTTTCTATATTTTAATTTCGCAACAGCTTGTTTCTGTTGCTACTACCGTTGCTCATCAAAATTAGCAACAGAGCTAGAACTGTCGCTAAAAACTGCGACAGAGTGTTTACAAACGGCTAAAGTCTGTTGCAATCCCGGTCAGCAACAGATCTAAGATGTTGCTAAACGTTAAATTTGGTGTAGTGTTTCATTTGTGTGTAACAAGCTAAGTTCGATCTAACGGTTGAAAGATATTAGCTTGGTTGAATCGGGTTTTTCATCTAACGATGATCATTGAATGTTTTATAACCAAGGTAACTTGGATTGCAAACCCTGATTTGAAAACTATATAAAGGAAAACTCTAACAACTGGGAAACCTAATCCCCACACCTCCTGTGTGATACTAGATGTATTTCTAGAGTCGATTCTCCTTTAACCTTAGGTTTCTTCTCGAAACCCTGTAGGTTAACGACTTGAAGACTTCATTGGGATTGTGAAGGCAGACCGATATTACTTCTCTTGTAGTTGTGTGATCTGATCTTGCTGTTTCTATCGTACGAGTACAATTGTAAATTTGGCTTGAGATTTATTTCTCCGATAGGTAAGATAGAAAAGTAGTCACAAACATCTTCGTCTCATCGTTTGTGACTCCGTAATATCTTGTTTCGCTAGTCGATTAAGATTATTGTGAGGTGATTGATAATAATAGACTGTTCTTCGGGAATATAAGTTCGGTTTATCAATTGGTTCATGTTCACCTTGATTTATCAAAAGACGGAACAAAAACTCTTGGGTATTTCTGTGGGAGACAGATTTATTCAATCCTATAGACTTTTTTGTGTGAGATAGATTTGTTTATCAAGTTTTCGACTTTGGGTCGTAGCAACTCTTGGTTGTGGGTGAGATCAGCTAAGGGAATCAAGTGCGTAGTATCCTGCTGGGATCAGAGACGTAAGGAGCGCAACTGTACCTTGAATCAGTGCGAGATTGATTAGGGTTCAACTACAGTCCAGTTCGAAATTAATTGGTAGCAGGCTAGTGTCAATAGCAGCTTAATACAATGTGGTGTTCAAACTGGATTGCATTTGCGGTTTCCTCGTTAACAAAATTCTGGTGTCTGTGTTATTTCTTTTTCGCATTATATTTTGTTATATAATTGAAATATCACAGGTTGTGCCTTAAGATCAATCAATTAGAATATCCAACCTTTGGTTGTTGATTTACATTGATTGACACTTGAACATTGGTCTTTGGTACTGTTCAAGTAACTCCTTTTATTCAATCGGGCTCGCAGAGATCTATTTGATGATTGCAGATTGAATTAAGAGTTAGCGATATTAAACTCTTTGATATACTTTACTCTAGATTGAGTCTGACTGTGTAGTTGATTCTCTAGAAAGTATATTGGAGTAAGTCCTCTCAGATTTCCAAATGAATTGTTGGGTGTGGTTGTTAGACCCCCTCATTTTCAGTAGCGAAACAAGATATTTTAGAATCACAAACGATGAGGCGAAGATGTTTGTGAATAATTTTTATCTTGCCTATCAAAGATTAAATCTCGAGCAAATCTTAGATAAGATACTCAATACAATAGAAAATAGCAAGATCACAAAGAGGTGTGGGGACAAACCTAAGGTTAAAGGAGAATCAACTCTAGTCGCAACTAGTATCACACAAGAGGTGTGGGGATTAGGTTTACCAGTTGCTAGAGTTCTCCCTTATATAGTCTTCAAATCAGGGTTTGCAATCAATGTTACCTTGGTAACAAAGCATTAAATATTCATCGTTAGATGAAAACCTGATTAAACTCAAGCTAATATCTTTCAACCGTTAAATCGAACTTAGCTTGTTACACACAAATGAAAAGTGACTTCATTTACATATGAGTAACCGTACCTAAACGTGTACACCTTGTTGGATCAATAATAGTTAACCGAAGTTATCCATATAAACACTTTCTTATCAACCTTATTCATCTTAACCATAACTAGTTCAAATGACTCAAATGAAACTAGTTCTAGAGTTGTTGCAATTGTTTATATTCTCATAGAAGTATACAAGACACAATTGAAGCAAAATCGATTTTTATTCACTCGAATCAATTCATGAACATTATACCCATGGTTGCAAAAGATTGCATTCCTTAATATATAAATGTATTAGTTCATGAACAAACCGATTTTAGAACATAACCTACTCAAGTATGCAAACGGGTTTGCATACCTAAGAGGCCGGACTAAGTTTGGGTTGTCCAGTATGCGAACGGGTACGCATACCTTCCAAACTCAGTTGAATTTCCCGGAAGTGAACTTACGCCAGTACGCATATGGGTATGCATACTAAGTTCCTATACTTTCACTAAACCAACCAGTACGCATACGAGTATACATACTATGGTTCCCGAACTTGGAATAACTCGCAATAGTTAGCATACAAGTACGTATACTGTGCTACATCCAATCATGGTTAATAGTTTTAAACTCTTAATTCAATCATTGAAACATTCTCGGAAGACGGGATTAGCTATCTCACACAAATTATTAGCTTCAAATAAATTTTGCAGTGATCGAATGATCAATATGAAATATTCCGAGTCTACATCAAATGATTGTCTCACACAAATCATGTAAGATGTTACAAGGCGATTTTCACATGATCGTCTTTTGACTTTCGCCAAGAATATAAGATGAATTTGGTTAAAGCGAAAGCTTACCAACACATATTTCGAGAAATATGTAAGCGAGTTAAACTCAGCTCGAAATATCAAATGTGTATAATCGAATTCTATATAGCTATACGACTTTTGTCTCAAATAGAAGATAGAGTAGGTAGACTTTTGAGTGATAGATGATTTCAAGTCTCCAGATACCTTTTGTTGATGAAGTTCCACAAGCTCCCCTTAATAGTTCTTCGTTTTCAATCGATGAACTCCGTGAAGTCTAATGATCAAGTACACTTTATATCCTAATCCGAGACTTAGATATAAGTAGACTAGAAATCAAGACTTATAGTTTTGGCAACTAAACTTGACAACAAGCTTGAGATAGCAACGCTTGAGTTCGACCGAGCAGTGCTCTAACAGTTCCCACTACTGAAATTCTTCTAACAGTTTCAAAGGAACTATTAGAGTTGTTATTGGTAATAGAAACTCTATTCTTAGCGAATGTACAAACATCGTGGAGAATTTTTGAAATTAAGAATTTTATAAATCTTAAGAAAATTGATGGTGTACAAGATGGAAATTAAATTAAATAAAAAAGATGTTTGCGCAACCTTTAAACTCTAGGATACCAAAATGTTAAATAACACTCGATTGCGATTCGTTAAATTTTTTGAAGAATATCGTCATCGGCATCATCATCATCATACAAAATTTTCGTTAGAGCTTTGTCAAACAATATTTGAGAACCTTTCTTGTTATGATAACCTACAAAAAAATGATATTGGATGGAAAACTATGTAAGGGTTTTTTCTTGATTTTCAAAGTTATAAGCCTTTTGTGGAAGCTGTCGAGTATAAAAACACCAGAAAATTTGGAGGCACCGCCGTCTCCAAAGAAAGATGATCATGGTATTTAAGTTTCAATTATGAGTTGAAATCAAAAGTTGATGGAATATTAGTTGGATTTAGCAGGTTGTTTTATTAGTTTAGGCATTTAGGTTGAAGGTTTGTGAAAGATTTATTATGCAGATTAATGAAATCTGTCTTCTTCTTTGTTCTTTACAAAAACATAGATGTTTCCATTATATCGAACTGTGGTTACATATTGTTCCTTCGGAATCAAAGGTTAAAAGTCAAAATCAACAAAAAAGAATCCGGGTACATTACCATTTAAAAGTTAAATGATACATTCAAAAGAATTAACACTTGTATAACATTTTCTCCTCCAACTTCATCAACCACCTCTAAAAACATCTTATGACAAAGTATTATGGTTTTGGCATGTGCAGAATCATCAATCGACTTCAAGAAAGCAGTTCCTTTTGGGTAGTTTACCAGGAAGTTGATAAGTATTCTTCTTCTACCATCTGTCCACGAATCACACATGATTGAACAACCATAATTATTTCAATGCACTTTAAATTCCTCAATCCAATCACGAATTGCCGACACCTTTTTGTTCAAAAACGAACCCCTTACTTCACGATACGTTAAAACCTTGAAATTTGGGCCAAATTGCCCAACTGCAACAATCATCTTAGTAAAGCTTCGACAACACTGAAGGATAAACCATTCTCATAGAAAAAATCACACAATAGCTCACATGTATTTTCTCTTGCTACATTCAGATGAGTATTATCTATAGGTTTTTGGATCAATTTATCGAACTTTGGTGTGAACATAGTATCTAGAGTGCCTTTAACTTTAGGTTTCAAATGAGAATTACTTGTATTAGAACCCGATGTTGTTGGAGGCGTGGATCCATTGCCTCTTCTGATTGTCTTGGAAATATGCAGTGCTACCATTTTTAAATACATTGATGTTTTCAATACCCATGTTAAGCGCTTTAACTATTTGTTTCTCATTCTTGTTGTTATCTTGCAATTCAACCTAACTTTGTTTTGTACTTCTTTCGGAACTCTCCTAAAAACTGCAACATATTTATAACCACCAAGAAGATGTATTTTATATTTGAATATTCCGTCATTCGTCACAAAATTACAAAAATTATATTTAATTGCATTATTATCACCAGGTAACGGTGGTCCATAATCCCATCCCGGATCCTTAAATTGTCTGAATCTAGCACTTATTGCAGTAGAAGTAGTGTACATATTCTACAAAATATTAGAATGAGCACATTACAAAACATGAACTACCATAAATTACCATAACCCTAACGCTGATTTAAAGAAAATAATACCCAACAGTTAATTGACTGCATTTAAAAAGATTTAATTTTAATTTTTTTTTGAAGAGTATCATCATCGGCATCATCATCATCATACAAAATTTTCGTAGAGATTTGTCAAACAAAATTTGATACCCTTTCTTGTTATGATAACCTACAAAAAAATGATATTGGATGAAAAACTATATAAGGTTTTTTTCTTGATTTTCAAAGCTATAAGCTTTTTGTGGAAGCTGTCGAGCATAAAAACACCAGAAAATTTGGAAGCACTGCCGTTTCCAAAGAAGATGATCATGGTATTTAAGTTTCAATTATGAGTTGAAATCAAAAGTTGATGGAACATTAGTTGGATTTAGCAGGTTGTTTTATTAGTTTAGTCATTTAGGTCGAAGGTTTGTGAAAGATTTTTTATGCAGATTAATGAAAACTGTCTTCTTCTTTGTTCTTTACAAAAATATAGATGTTTCCATTATATCGAACTGTGGTTACGTATTGCTCCTTCGAAATCAAAGGTTAAAAGTCAAAATCAACAAAAAATAATACGGGCGCATTACCATTTAAAAGTTAAGTGATACATTCAAAAGAATTAACACTTGTATAACATTTTCTCCTCCAACTTCATCAACCACCTCTAACAACATCTTATGACAAAGTATTACGGTTTTGGCATGTGCAGAATCATCAATTGACTTCAAGAAAGCAGTTCCTTTTGGGTGGTTTACCAGGAAGTTGATAAGTATTCTTCTTCTACCATCTGTCCACGAATCACACGTGAATGAACAACCATAATTATTTCAATGCAATTTAAATTCCTCAATCCAATCACGAATTGCCGACACCTTTTTGTTCAAAAACGAACCCCTTACTTCACGATACGTTAAAACCTTGAAATTTGGGCCAAACTTCCCAACTGCAACAATCATCTTAATAAAAGCTTCGACAACATTGAAGGATAAACCATTCTCATAGAAAAAATCACACAATATCTCATATGTATTTTCTCTTGCTACCTTCAGATGAGTATTATCTATAGGTTTTTGGATCGATTTATCGAACTCTGGCGCGAACATAGTATCTAGAGTGCCTTTAACTTTAGGTTTCAAATGAGAATGACTTATATTAGAACCCGATGTTTTTGGAGGTGTGGATCCATTTCCTCTTCTGATTGTCTTGCAAAATCTGCATTTCTACCATTTTTAAAAACATTGATGTGTTTCAATACCCATGTTAAGCGCTTTAAATCTTTGTTTCTCATTCTTGTTGTTATCTTGCAATTCAACCTAACTTTGTTTTGTACTTCTTTCAGAACTCTCCTACAAACTGCAACATATTTATAACCACCAAGAAGATGTAGTTTATATCTGAATATTCCGTCATTCGTCACAAAATTACAAAAATTATATTTAATTGCATTATTATCACCAGGTAACGGTTGTCCATAATCCCATCCCGGATCCTTAGATGGTCTGAATATAACACTTGCTGCGGTTGAAGTAGTGGACATATTCTACAAAATATTAGAATGAGCATATTACAAAACATGAACTACCATACATTACCATAACCCTAACGCTGATTGTAAGGAAATAATACCCGACAGTTAATTGACTTCATTTGAAAAGCTTTAATTTAAAATCATATTTTTATCAAAACTAGTTAACCAATCTCATCCTAAACCTAAAAACCCACAACTTAAAATCTACAATTACAGATGGAGATATCATAGTTTAGGAAAATCTTACCTTACTTGTGAAGATATAATGATCTTGGCGAGATGTTGACGAAGAATCGATAAGATATTGAAGTAACGAGGAAAAGAAGAAGGATACGGAGAAGGATAGATATTTATTTGGATATAGAATATAACCCATTAGTTGTAACGGAAAATGGGCCCAAAAATGGGCCCTAAATGGTAACATGTTTATCCATGACGAGTTATTGGGCGCCTAAAACTTGTGCGGGGCGCCAAAGTCGCTCGCGAAAATGGTGTAAAACTGGTTACTCATTAGCTAGACCTACGCTTTGTGCGCTTTTGGCGCCTAAGCGGGCACCCAGAGCGCATTTTACAACATAAGTTTGGATAGGAAACTAATTGATATTTTTTAAGTAATAATAATGTTAACTAAAACAGTAATTTCTATCTTTCCAATATACAACATGAGTGTATATTTGTGGCCATCAAGAATTATTAAAGAATGTGAACAAGCCATCTGTAACTTCCTACGGACCGAGGATTCAACGAGGAAAAAGAACTTTGTAGTAGCTTACGACAAGATACACAGTTCGTACTTAGAAGAGGGTTTGGTCTTCGTAGAATGTTTATCTTAATAAATATCTGCTTATGAAACCGTGGTGGAATATCTTACAGTCAAACTTGATCGTTCGATAATTGGTTGCCAACACAACTCATCCGTTCTTGGGGTTACTCATTGGATTTGTGATGCTGTAGAAGATAATACAAGCTAGATTGTCGGAAACATAGCAAGCAAATATGTTTGGTTCGATAACTGGTAATTGGTAGTATTGGTTGTACTATTAAAATCCTAGATTCTAAAAGGAGTGAGTTAAGCGCTAAACTCAATAGTTACATTTATAACAGGGAGTGGAATTTCAATAACAGGATGTTAGGAGTTCTGGAAACCTGCGAGATTGAAATAAAGAACATAATTAGGCTTGCTGGTGGGAAAGTTGTGTGTGTTTGGAAGCCGGATAAGCTGGGAATTTACCAGTAAAGTCGGTGGTGAGAGTAATAAATCACCAGACTGCAAGCTTTAATGGTGCTAGTTTGTTATGGAAAAGAGTTGTGCGTCCAAATATTATTGCTCCTAATTGGAAAATTATACATCCTCAATGCTATGTTACTCAGGATAGGTTGGTAGGTATATATTGGTCATGAACTAGCTTATCGTTGTTATCTCTGCAAGAATGCCGAAGAAAGTCTTCAACACATTTTATGGGACTGTAAAGTTGCTCAACAATGTCTTCAATGGTTGGATGGAATTTCCATACTCGTCTGGTATCTAAATTCAAAGCTTGCTATAAAACATTGACTAACAAAAGTGCAATATCAAGGGACTTGTGGTTACTATCCATACTTGTTACAAAATTTGAGTTATGAAAGACTCGTAATGGAGCTTGCTTTGAAAGTGAAAGAGTAACTTTTCATACTCTGAAAACAAAGATATTGTTGTTGATTACAAGTTATTCTCGTAGGATCAAAGGCTACGTGAATAACATCCAAGAAAACCTAGAACTGGTAAGGTTATTAAACATTAACCATAGGAAGGTCAGAAATAGAAATCTGGTGAAGCGTAAATGGATTCCACCCGAGGAAGACAAACTGATATTACGTTGTAATGTTGCTCAAAGCTCAACCCCGGTCCTGCTGGTGCTGGTTGCAAACTTCATGGTGCACAAAGTGCTTGTCTCTGAGCTTTGGCCGTCGGACTTGGCAATACAATTGACTATGATGCTGAGATAAAGGTGATGGCCACTGGATTGGAGTGGGCCATGGACTGGGCAGTTTTATGGATGATAGATAAAATCGTGATTGCGTTTAACTCAAAGAGTGTTGTTCGTGCTTTTACTAGCGGCAACTTACCATGGAAAGTTATTAGAAGATGACGAGACTGAAGAAGATGTATAATGGTCGCGATTTTTTTTTTTGCAGATACTTTATCCAAACATGCGACCAATCCAGATAAAGGTACTATTGTTTCTTTTCAAAGAAGACCGAATTTTAGATTTAAATAGTCTCTTAAAGGGGCTTGCATGGCCAATTCCTTTTTTTTAAGGACTAGTTTGTCCATTTTATTATCTTTATAACCTCTTTAGCTACTTATAATATTTTTATGACTTAGTTAAAAAACTGTCACAATTATGATACCAAAATTTCCTTTATGATTTATTTCATACGGGTTCTACTCTAATGTGGTAGTGACCTTCGTGTAATTTTAAGGTTCATTATTTCACTTAATGGGGGATAATTATATTTTGGTGGATTTTTTGGTTGTTTGATTCGAAGGAGTCTTATTTTTACCCAGATAAAGTTTGGTGTTTTATACAAATAAAGTATAGTGTTGCAACACACTATTCTTTCAAAGTATATATAAGGAACATGGCCATTGTGCGATCACTGCTCGGTTGAACTCGCTAAGCACTGGTATGTCAAGGTTGTTTGTCATATTTTAGTATCAAAAACTCATAAGTCGCTTGATTAGATTACTAGAGTCAACTTGTTAGGTTAGACTAGGAAGTCTATAAATGATGAGACTTACTAGTATTACTCTGAAGACATGAATATTCCGAAGACATATTGACATCAACGATGACATCATCCTTCCACTTGAGGCTAGTAATACATGACTTGACTTGTTTCCATTTCTATATCGTAAGCTTTCAATTCGTTTCTCATTGAAAACATAACATGCAACGTTATATACATGAAACTGTAGTTTAAGAGACTTGATCATGATATTGTGATCAAAGTGTCAAGGAACAATATATCAATAGTGATGAATTCTTTATATTGGTATATTAAATTGCAAAGTATAATGCTTATCTTTTGAACTTCGTAACTGCGACATCAACATAATCTTTGTAACTCATTACTAGATTATGTAGTGAACGTAGGTTTGATTTCATGCCTAAAAAACTATGTTTAATTACATGATTTTAAGGGAGTAGACTTACGAACTTGTTTCGTAGTCGAAAGAAATCAAGAGATTAAAGGTCTGATTTTAATTGAGGATCTTAAGGTTGGACCGATCCTAACCTATACAGGGAATCAAGATAGAAACGATCCTAACTTATGTTGGTAGTTAAGGTAGAACTGATCCCTACTTATATTGGGAGTCAAGGTATTACCAATCCTAACCTATGTTGGGAGTCAAGGTAGAACCGGTCCCAATAGGAAAAACCGATTTCATTAAGTCACATTTTAGGGTTTATGTGATTCGGAAATTGGTTTTGCAAAATAGGAAAGTTCAAGATGTTGACATAATGAGTAATTTGAACATGAGAAGAAATCTTATTTATTAATTGTTCAAAGGTATTCCTTGAAACTCAAAGTGAGATCCCAAACTGAAATAATTGAGAATCTTTTTAACATTTTCGAATGAATAGGTTTTACCAGCAAGCAAAACATATCTCTGGAAAGATATATTAGTTAAGTGCTAGCTAATATTGAGTTGTCCAAGAAAAATTTCGGTTATACAGTTGGATTTTGGTTGGAATTAGACAAAACCGAATTTAGGTAATTTATTGCATATCTTGAGAATATTTTCGGTTATGGAAATTTCTTAGTGTCCAAACTACCTTGGTACACAAATAGTGAAGTTTGTTCTTTTTACAAGCTTATCCCGAGGCAGGCACTTCGTTTCGTAGTCACTGCTGTAACCGACTAATAATATTACTTGTAATACTATCTTGGAGAGAAGGACAACCTAATTAGGCGAAATCTCTTACGTCCGCTGGTTTAAAGACTTCTTTGGAATCAAGAAGCGTCTATTAGTACCACCGGTGGGAAACTAGAATCTGCATTATTATTTTAGTTTTCGATTATTTATTTGATTGGCTAAAAGTTGTTAACTCTTGATATACCTGTTTTGATTATTCATGAGAGCCTTCTCTTCTAATATAAGGTCACTCAAACTAGGTCAAGAGATTAGCGGTAGTTCATATCTATTTTTAGATCTGACATTGACCTGTGATCATCCATTGTTAATATATTCTGTTCTGTGCAGGATCAATCATAACGTGGAATCAAATCTGTTATTGTGCAGGTACAGAAGAATATTGGAGATTATAAGACAAGAATATTTTTCGTATTAGTTTCCTACCTTTATGATCTGCTTAGTACACAAACTTGATCGACTGGGATCCAACTATATGTAATTTATATTTTGATGGACTTGTGATGTATTTTCAAATGGTTGTATAGATAGTGGTAAAAGTGGGTTCTTTTCAGATTTGTGGAGGTAACAAAATTTCTAGATTTAAATAGAATTTAGGAAAATAGCAAAGTGATGTAAAATTTTAGGGAGAAATAGGGGTTAAAATTCCACCATTCAATCAAAACTTATGTGATCTAATATTTTTTATTATGCAATTTAAATAATTGGGTTGATTCTAAATATTGCCAAAAGCATATTTTCCAAAATATCAACTGTTAATCACAAGTATAATGCATCAAGAGTCTAAAACTAAGCATGCATTATCAAGGGAAAACACAGTTGATTAATAAAAACCATTTAAATCAATTTTTATCAATGCAATTAATCATATAAAAATATTGCATAAATTAATAAAATAGAGATTACCACATAATTATTGTGAGAATGGCTTCCTCTGTCACCCCTGGGATTGGGTTTAGCTACTCATGATGAAAAACCTCTCAAAAGATTTCATTGATGCTCAAAAGTGTTTTACAATGAAGAGAAAGAGAAGTAAATAGTATAGAACAGGATTCTGCGACCCACAGAAGGTGTCCAAAATCAACGACACATAGATAGTGTTGTTGGTACAATGACTCAGTCGCGGAAAGGAGTGGAAAAGTGTCGCAATAAAGCGATAGTTTTTAACGACTTTCCTGCCTCGTCCAATGTTCTTCGTGTTCTTCGGTTCCAGCAACAGCAGGAACTTCTTCTTCACAGCGCCTAGTTCTTCGATTTTACGTCTCTATTCTCTTCCAAACTCTCCCTAAACTTGTCATCCCTTCCTTCTCGACATTAGGGACCTATTTATACACAACAGGTCACTCAAATCCTCGTAATAATTCCAAGAATATCCGGCCATTAAAGAAAATATTCCGAAATATTTTTTCTTTAATCCTCTGATTTGTTACGGATTGTTCCCTGTTTTATCTCTTCTCACGCGTCATCCCTGAGCTGTAGGGATTGTTTCCAGCAAATAGAATCAACCCATGCACGTCTCTTCCATCCAAGAATTCCAAGAATAGAATATTTTTCCTATTTTAGAATATTTTCCTTGATTTGATTCCCACCGGTTATCTAACCAATTTTGACTGAATCCAACACCCATACCAGCTCATTTTTCCCTCCAAAATTTGAAATTCAAAAAGGTTGAAGATGATATGCCCCCTATCCTGAACTGGGGTGCGAATAGCAGATGCCTTGGGGGTGACCTGTGGGTGCCCTTTAGTAATTAGGTTACCCCTTATCCAAAAGTGAGAGTCCGAATAACACTTGTCATCCGGGTGCCAAAATCAACTTTTCGAGCCGAATTTTCTAAAAATGTGTATTTCCTAAAAATACATAAAAACACAATATTAGTACAAAAATAGAGTTCCAACAATACATACATTAAGGACAAAGTAGACACAAAAATGTGTCTATCAAATACCCCCAAACTTATTATTTGCTAGTCCTCGAGCAAATCTAATCTAGAAAGTAAAATGACTACACTTAGCACGTGCAGCAAGCCGTTAAACCACTAGGTGTCCCTAGTGGCGGAGTGTTGTCTCCGGAGGGTTTACCAGAGGTGTACCCACAAAACCTTTACTCCAGACCCTAGCTATCTATGTCGAACCTTGGAAGGCACTAAAGAATCTCCTTGGTTGGCTTACAATCACTGACTACAGGAGGAAGTACCCTGATGCGAAATTCCAATTGTTGTACATGAGTTTACACTCAAGCATACTAAAATTCATATAAAGTGAAAGAGCTCTACTCATATAGTTGCACTATGTACATCATATTCAGAGTCAAACTAATCATATGGATATAAAAATGAGATGGAAATAGAAAAATGTAGATGGTTTTGATGTTAACCAAATGATCGATGTTTCACATATCTGTCTGAAGGCCACTGCCAGAATGAACCTATCCTAATGGATTGAGATACCGGTCTGACTAATATCAACACAACTGGCATATACAAGGGAACCAGTGGTCAATAACTTAAATCTAGATCAACAAACTGGCAAATACAAGGGAACCAGCAGTTGACTACACAGACAATGACCATTTTTTTTTAACTTAACGGCATGAATAGATCTTTTTGATCCAAGCGCATGCTTCTTGTCAGCAGATTACATGATAGTTCCCACGGGTCCTGCATTCCACGCTTGCTTAGGCGACGGAAACAGGGAGAACACACACATATTGCTATCCAAGTGTTAATACTTATTCCGATTGGTCTAACTGATCCGGTCTTTTTTTTTAGTAACTCAGTCAATCTAATTCACCCTAGCAATGGTAACAACTTGAATCGCGTGCCCCACCTAATCACTTAGAGAAACATAGTTTAAAATAAAAAAAAAGAAATCAAAAGGACTCAACGAGATATGGTGCAACTATCATGTTATTTCTAACACCTGAGCTCTGTGCTTTTATGAATATACTCTATAGATGTTTCCATCTAATCAGATTGGTTCCTCAACTCCTACAACCAAGATGCTTCCATTCACTTAGATTAGTTAGTGCCATCCTGAATACGCATAAATCTCTAGGCTCTGGAGCGTATTTATTTATTGCAACTAAAAGATTTTCCCATACCCCCAAAATTAAATCTAACATTGTCCTCAATGTTTCCAATGATAAAATTAACAGCATGAACGAGGAGAAATTGTTACCACTTGAAGCAAAAAGGGTTGAGGAAAGATATTACCGTGTTGCGTGAGATTGGGTTACCTCCCAAGAAGTGCTAAGTTTAAACTCTTCATCCAGACATCAAATACCTCAAAAAGGATCTTCACCTTCCAAAGTCATATACCAATAGCCGAAAAAGTTGTGGGTCCATAATACCAAATAGAGCTAACACCAATATAAGACAACTGCATTGGTTCAGAAAAATGAACAGAAGGAGCACATCCTCATATAAGGTTTCTTGCAAGACAACCGGATCTATCCAGAGCCTCCAGAGCCTCCAGTTGGGCTTCATAAGAGTGTCTTGAAAAATAGATTCATCCGAAAAACGATTTTCTAATATATGGATTTCCTCCTGAACAGTATCAGGCGGATCAGGTTGTGGAGTCTGAATAGACTCAAGCGATACCTCAGATGCACTAGGCTTGAGTCCCAAGTTAGGGACTTCTACTGGGGATAATTGACAATCTCTACTCCCAAATTTAGGGTAATCACTATTCTCCGTAAGACCTTTAACTATGGATTGAATTTCCGGATCCGGAGAGTATTTAAAATACTCTAGAGCTTCTTCTAGTTCACTACCCCCAAACTTAGAGTTTTGGGTGTCTCTAGATAAACTAGTCACAATATTCCTAATTTCTAGACCATCCGGTTCCTGAAAAAGGTCAATTGCTTTCTCTGAGTTATAATTAGGTGGTTCATCCTCTAAATTATTTTGAGGTATACTAGCTATAGGACTTTATGTTTCATATCCTCTATGGTCATCCATAGAGTTTCCTTATTGTGTTGAAGCACGGTTACTGGCCTAATCTCATGATCACTATCCAAATCGGAAGTTATACGCAAAGTCTCAGATGGGTCTACAAATGCATAATTAGGGTCCAACTTAGAAGGATCTTTGGGCTCTTCGAAATAAGGGCTTAAGGTAGATTCGGTAGCTAGTAATGGTTCAAACCTAGATTTCCATCTTTAGGTATCTAACGTAGGAATAGAATCCAACAGAGCATTTACTTGTTCAATGTTGCTATCATCGTCTAAATTCATGCTAAAATGGGCTAGACAACTCTCTAATGGATCTTCCGATTCGGTGTTTGGTACAGACTTCAGAACTAAGGTTCCTATCATGTTGACATCTTCAATGCACGTGTCATCTAGCTCAGAATGTAGCTTATTGACATTAAAAATATTCAACTCAATAGTCATATTACCAAAAGATAGATTCATAATACCATTTCGACAGTTTATGATCGCATTAGACGTGGCTAAAAACGGGGGACCTAAAATCACTGGTATTTGGTTCTCTGGGTCAGGGACAGGTTGGGTATCTAGGATAACAAAATCCACCGGATATATAAACTTGTCGACCTCTATGAGAACATCCTCGATCACACCAAGAGGAATTTTAACGGACCTATCAGCTAACTGAAGTGTCATCTGTGTAGGTTTCATCTCACCAAGTCCTAGCTTAAGGTACACATGGTATGGCAGTAAGTTCACACTGGCTCTTAAGTCAAGCAACGCTTTCTCAACACGGTACTTACCTATTGTACAAGCAATGGTAGGGGACCCTGGGTCTTTATACTTAGGAGTAGTGGTATTCTGAATAATAAAACTCACATGACTAGCTATGAAGGCTTTCTTCTGGACACTGAGCTTACGCTTTCGCGTACACAAGTCCTTAAGGAACTTGGCATAAGAGGGAATCTGCCTAATTGTATCTAATAATGGAAGGTTGATATTAACCTGCTTAAAAACCTCCAATATATCATTAAAGTTGGACTCCCTCTTAGTCGGAACTAGCATCTGGGGGAACGGGGCTCTGGGAACAAAGCCGGGCTCATCAGGACCCTCATTGGTCTCTTTGGAGACTCTATCAGTCTCCTCATTTTCTGGCTCATAAGGGTGAACTACAGCATGTTCACTTTCAGGTATGTCGACCTTATTATCAACTTTCTTTCCACTCCTAAGGGTTGTAACAGAGTTCACATGATTATACGATTTGTCTCCTCTAGGGTTAGGATCAGTATGACTAGGGAACCTTCCTTCTTCTCTCTCATTGGTAAACTTAGCTATTTGGCCGACTTGAAGCTCTAATTTAGCAAAATACTGGGCACTATTCTTAAAATTCTGTTTGGTTTCCTCTTGAAAATTACCCTGGATTTTTACTAACATTTACTGGCTTTGTGATAGCATCTCCTGGCTCTTCCTTAATATACTAAGGGTTTCCTCTAAGCTAGTATTCTATTCTCAGATGGGTTCTGGGTCTGACCTGAAGAGTTCTTAGTATAACCAAAACCTGGGGGAGGCTGAGAATTACTAGACTGGCCTTGATTCTGGCCCTTAGACCAAGAGAAATTAGGATGGTTTCTCCAACCAGGGTTGTAGATCTCTGAGTAGGGGTCAAACTTCTGACGGTTTTCAAACCTAGCATTGTTATAGACAGCATGAGCTTGCTCTTCACTAACCTGACCTTCCCAGAATGAGTTATCGGTCTCTATTCCACAACTAGAGACTTGAGAGGCTTTATTAGGTTCAAAAAGGGACTTATTTTTAGATTGACCCATTTCCAATGCTTCTAACCTTCTAGATAAAGCATCAAACTTAGCATCTGACGCAAAACTCGTATCTACCATATTGGTGCTACTTCTATTGACCAAGAGTCTTTTAGGGGGTTCAACACAAGACTCCCACTGTTGGGATTTTTCAGCGATAGCTCCTAAGAAGGTAAAAGCATCATCAGCATTTTTACTAGTGAACTCACCAGCGCACATAGACTCGATCATGCCTTTGGTCGAATAGTCTAAACCATTATAAATAATCTCTACAAGTTTCATCTTATCAAATCCATGGTGAGGACACTGGGATAAGAGGTCATTGAATCTCTCTAAAAACCTATAAAGAGACTCTCCCTATTGTTTCACACTAGTACTAATGTTCCGCCTAACAGCTGCAGTTTTATGCTTAAGGTAGAACTTCATATAGAAGGCAGCGATAAGTTCCTGCCATGTTTCTATGGATTCAGACGGTAGGTTGTTCAGCCAGGTCTTGGCTTTGTCTCTCAAAGAAAAGGGAAACATCTTAAGTTTCAAGACTTCATCGGTAAGGTCCTTTATCCTAATTGTTCCACAAATTTCCTCAAAGTCCCTAATATGAAAATAAGGGTTCTCATCATCCTTTCCTAAGAATATAGGGATCATCTGGAGAAGACTAGGTTTTATCTCGAAATTAGCCGTAGTGGCTGGCAATTTAATGCAAGAGGCTCGGGTGGACCTAGTTGGGAACATGTAATCTTTCAAAGTTGTCATTGCTGGCACAACATAAGTACTAGGGGTAATTTCCTCACGAAGAGACAGATTCTCAAAACTGAAGTTTCCATAAATAGGGCTCTCAAAAGAAGAGTCTTCGAGCTCCCCACTTTCACAAGAAGAACTTCTAGGCTCGTCACTAATCAAACGGCCAAAAGTATTTCTTTTCCAGGCCCTTTCGGGCATACATTAAAAAAATCCTAAGGAAGGGAGGTTCTAAGAAAACACACAGCAGGCCGACTCCACCAAATCAAACCTAAAAATTTCTAGCAAACAAAAAGCATGATGGCTCCACTTAGATTGTTTCTAGACCAGCTTATAATCCTTCGCAAAGGAATTCGTTACAATCTGAGCAAATTCTCTGGAATCAGTACGAGTCAAAGTGAGTTGAATAGAGGCGAGGGAAGCTCAGTGGAGCTTTGATACCCAAGGCCTCACCGGTATTCAAGGCGGCGCAGTCACGCATTCAACTCACAGAAACCATCTTGAACTTCGAAGTATGCTCAAAAGAGTAACCAATATTTTTCGAATGACTGTCCTATTAAGCTCGTTACCCTATAGGTCTCGTTCTAGTCAAAATTTTAAGCTTAGGTTCGCGTTTGGTTTCGTTTTCCTAAAGCGGGCAAGAAGGGAGCGGTGATGAAATCCAAACCCTTATCTTGTATTGGCCAGGCCTTGCCCTTTACTAGGAATTTAAAAACAGTCCAAATTCGTCCTCAATCAATGAATCACCTTAAGGAATATAGTAACTCGCTTACAGGAGATTCGCGAGTGTTTCGAAAGACTTACCTCCCGTACCAGACAGGCGAAGAACCGCTGAAGTCGACTCGGGCCACGACTCCTATGTCGTGTACGAACCCGAGGGGCCGAGACGATATTGTAATCGTCGTCCTTCCCTGCAAACAATTTGTATTTAAGGGTACCCTTCCGTAGGGTTTAAAAAAAAATTGTCCAAATGTCCAAAGTCCAAAGTAAAGTGCAAAAATATTACAAAAATTTCCTAATACAATTCTAAAAAAAAATTAAAAATTAAAAAAAATAATAATAAAACTAAATCCTAAAAAATTATTTGTCTTCTTTTTTTCTTTTCTTTTAGCTTTGAGCTTTGTTCCAAGTCCTTAGTGTCCAATCTTCAAACCTGCAAATCAAAGACACAAACAAAGAAACGTAAAGAGGAACTAATGAAAATAATAAAAAATAATAAAAACCTAAAAATTCTACCTAAGCACAAATCCGCGTCGGCGGCGCCAAAAACTTGATGTATTTTCAAATAGTTGTAGAGATAGTGGTAAAAGTGGGTTCTTTTCAGATTTGTGGAGGTAACAAAATTTCTAGATTTAAATAGAATTTATGAAAATAGCAAAGTGATGTAAAATTTTAGGGAGAAATAGGGGTTAAGATTCCACCATTCAATCAAAACTTATGTGATCTAATATTTTTTATTATGCAATTTAAATAATTGGGTTGATTCTAAATATTGCCAAAAGCATATTTTCCAAAATATCAACTGTTAATCACAAGTATAATGCATCAAGAGTCTAAAACTAAACATGCATTATCAAGGGAAAACACAGTTGATTAATAAAAACCATTTAAATCAATTTTTATCAATGCAATTAATCATATAAAAATATTGCATAAATTAATAAAATAGAGATTACCACATAATTATTGTGAGAATGGCTTCCTCTGTCACCCATGGGATTGAGTTTAGCTACTCATGATGAAAAACCTCTCAAAAGATTTCATTGATGCTCAAAAGTGTTTTACAATGAAGAGAAAGAGAAGTAAATAGTATAGAACAGGATTCTGCGACCCACAGAAGGTGTCCAGAATCAACGACACAGAGATAGTGCTGTTGGTACAATGACTCAGGAGTGGAAAAGTGTCGCAATAAAGCGACAGTTTTTAACGACTTTCCTGCCTCGTCCAATGTTCTTCGTGTTCTTCAGTTCCAGCAGCAGCAGGAACTTCTTCTTCACAACGCCTAGTTCTTCGATTTTACGTCTCTATTCTCTTCCAAACTCTCCCTAAACTTGCCAGCCCTTCCTTCTCGACATTAGGGACCTATTTATACACAACAGGTCACTCAAATCCTCGTAATAATTCCAAGAATATCCGGCCATTAAAGAAAATATTCCGAAATATTTTTTCTTTAATTCTCTGATTTGTTACGGATTGTTCCCTATTTTATCTCTTCTCACGCGTCATCCCTGAGCTGTATGGATTGTTTCCAGCCAATAGAATCAACCCATGCATCCAAGAATTCCAAGAATAGAATATTTTTTCTATTTTAGAATATTTTCCTTGATTTGATTCCCACCGGTTATCTAACCAATTTTGACCGAATCCAACACCCATACCAGCTCATTTTTCCCTCCAAAATTTGAAATTCAAAAAGGTTGAAGATGATATGCCCCCTATCCTGAACTGGGGTGCGAATAGAAGATGCCTTGGGGGTGACCTGTGGGTGCCCCTTAGTAATTAGGTTACCCCTTATCCAAAAGTGAGAGTCCGAATAACACTTGTCCTCCGGGTGCCAAAATCAACTTTTCGAGCCGAATTTTCCAAAAATGTGTATTTCCTAAAAACACATAAAAACACAATATTAGTACAAAAATAGAGTTCCAACTATACAGACATTGAGGACAAAGTAGACACAAAAATGTGTCTATCAACTTGTTATTGCTAGTCATGTTTAAATCGACAAGCTATCATTTGGTTGTACTCTTCAGTATCCAAATCTGGTAGTTCTGTTTGACTTGATCTGGTTAAATTGTTAATACAGATCTTGGAAGATCTAACCCGACAAAGGAGTTTAATTGATTTAAACAAAAAAGCCTTTGTTACGCTCAACAACATATCTCTTTTTAACTTCTCCAAATAGGAGAGTGGTTGCCAAAGAAATTAGTCCTTTACTGTTTGGAAGATCGAAAGGGTTGAGTGCTCAAAGTCTTCAGAGAGGCTGAAGCAACTTAAGATAGTGGACTCTATCTTAGGATTCACGTGCGCAGGCCGGATTGGTTGTAGACGCGTGGATACTGAGGAAACTAGGTAACTAGGGGTAGTTTACTTGGTCTCAACTATACGTAATATCTTTGTATAGTGTCTTAATTCTGGGAGTATCCAAAACTAGACTAGGTCCCATAGTTTTTCTGCATTTGCAATATCCTCGTTAACAAAATCTTGTTGTGTGCTTTACTTTACTTTCCGCATTATAATTTGCATAAGTTATAATTAAAGTAATTCCACTTGTACGTTAGTCCCAAATACTTGGGATGATCCCTGCAATTTAAGATTCAATTTTGAACTAGAAACTATATACCAAGTGTATATCTTGTGGTTGCTATCTTCTTGACGGTCTATATTAGGTCACGCAAGGCATCAAATTTATAGGTTGATATCAAAAAGATTGTGGTGTACTTGGTACCCTCGTCATTTCACCCATTATTAAGCAACTCTTTTCATTCACGATCATTTTTCTTGAGTTATGCAACTCAATGTAAGTAGTAGTTTTTTTTCTTTTTGGTTGTTCGTTTACAAGGAATTTCATATTTACCAAAATAGAGTATAATGTTTTTACAATGGCCAATTCGTCGCAATCCCAATACTAAATTTTCTTTTATGATTTTTGTACGGGGCCTATTAATAACTTCGGACAATTTTAAAATTCATTATTTCATTAAATGAGAAGAGTTTTGATTTCGGTGGATTTTCTATGGTTTTTGAAAAGAAATCTTTACCTAAAAATAAAATAATTACAATGTCCAGTGTGTCACAATCACAAAATCAAGTTTCCCATTTCAGGTAAAAAAATGATGGGACACACAACCTAGCTATTATCATTAGAATTTGGTCACCTTGAGTTCATCTTTGTCAAATATGATATACTAATTTTAAAATGTCAATTCGTAAGTTTGTGTTTGTTTTTGTGTCAATAATTCTCTTCAGTCTAATAAAAACTTTAAATCGAAGTTGCTAGATGTTATCCACTTTCTTCCCCTGAAAAATTCCCCAATGCATTTTGCTTCCACGTTGGTCCATCTTTTTTCTTTTCTTTTTTATGTGAGACTCACTCCCATGTGCTTAATGGCCTTCGTGTATTTTTAGGGTCAACTGTTTCAGTAAATGCGGGTTTTGATTTTGGTGGAGTATTTTTGTTCGTTTATTTAAAATGAATCTCATCTTTACCCCAATGAAGTATATTATTTTTACGGTGACCAATTTGTCGCAATTACAATATCAAAATTTTCCCTCAATAAGTTTTTTGTTGGTATTTTGTTTTGTAGCTTTGCAACTTCATCCTGATAAAAACCATCATCCAAATGCTGAACTTGCATTCAAACTTGTCTCTGAGCTCAGATCCTACTACCAATATATGTTTTAATTGCCATAAAGATGTAGTTTTGTTGAAAATTTATTGATAAATGATCCTGAAATGTGTACATATTATGGGATCCAATACAAATCTTACTTAAATTAGTAAATGGGTCTGAGCAGCACGCTTGAGTAATCAATTGCAGGCATATATACGTCTCACTGATAAGGCGAAAAGAGCAAGATTTTATTTCGAGAGAACGAACAAAAGTAAATGTGAAGAATGCGGTAAAGCACTTTGACCACGTTGTAGCGGCTACTTACATAAAGGTATCAACGAAGAATACTAAATGTTTAAGAGAAGTACTTAAAGAGAGATATATACGAGAAAATATAGTAACTCATAATTGTTTGAAAGCTCATAAAGCAACATCAAAATTGGGAGAAGAATAATACTTTTAAAAGGAATCTCATCTTTACCCCAATGAAGTATAGTATTTTTATAGTGACCAATTTGTCGCAATTCCAATATCAAAATTTTCCCTTATAAGTTATGAGACCTGTGTTGCTAGCCGTACTTGTTAAAAAATCTGAGTTATGGAAGACTTGTGATGCAACTTGCTTTGAGGAAGACAAAATGATGCTATGGTGTGAATATGTTGAAAATCTCAACCCCGACCCTGCTAGTGCTGGTTTTATTCTTCATGATGGACAAAAGTGCTTGTCTTGGATCTTTAACCATGGTACATGGATCTGCAACTAACTATGATATTGAGATAAAGGCGATTATCACTGGATTGGAGTGGGACACATAGTAGGTAATTTTATGGATGATAAAAAAATCGTGATTGCATCTGACTCAAAGAGTGCTGTTGGTGCTTTTATTAGCGGCAAGTTACCATGGAAAGATTCGGGAAGATGGCGAAGATTGAGAATATGCATGCTAATATCTTATTTATACGTGTTTTCCGCGTTTTTTTTTGTGCGGATACCATGTCGCCAAGGTACTTTTTGTTTCTTTTCAAGGAAGACCGAATTTCTTAACTAGTATCGAGGGGTCAGGCATCAGTTATTTCAGATTTAAATAGTCTCTCGGAAGGGTATACATGCCAATTTTTTTTTTTCCTTTTAAGGACTAGTTGTCCGTTTTATTATCTTTGTAACATCTTTAGCTATCAATAATATTTTTATGACTTAAAAAATTGTCACTATTCCGATGCCAAATTTTCCTTCATGATTTCTTTTATATGGGTTCTACTCTAATGTGGCTACTGACATTCGTATAATTTGAAGGTTCATTATTTCACATGGTGATGAGTTAATTAGATTTTGGTAAAAGAAAATGAAAAAAACAACATTATCTCTGCAACAATGGCACAAACAAACGTTTGGACAACCACCAGAATTGCTCAGGGGGCAGAATTTCAAATACAACTTGCGCAATCAAAATATGCAACGACTTATTGTAATGAATTTTTGTTTTGGATAGAACATGAAAGAGAAACAAGAAACACACACCTAATGTTTCAACACTGCCATGATACTTACTGGAAGCAAAGATCAAGAGTTGATTGGCTGAAAATGGAGATCTTAACACGAGATTCTTCCACACAAAGGCAACAACAAATCACAAAATCAATCACATACATCAGCTGCAAGATGATAACAACAGATGGGTGACTAACCAGAGACAAATAACAACAATGATGGTAAGACACTTCGAACAACAATATATCGAAAACCCTACGATAATCGACTTGGAGTTGTTCAACAACCTGACACCCAGGATATCGAGATACCACTACATGGAGCTCATGAAACCTCCAACGCATGAGGAAATTCACAAATCTTTGCTTTCTATTGGATCGGAGAAAGCATCAGGGCCAGACGACTATACAAGTAAGTTTTTCAAAGTTTTTTGGGATACCACTAGAACACAAATAATAGCTTTGATGGACCAGTTCTCCGAGAAGGTAAAACTAGAAACACTTTTCAATCACACCACCATAACCATCATACCAAAAGCAGATAACCATACCAAACCAAATTGATTTCATACCGATTGGACTTTGCAATGTAGTCTATAAGATTATCTCAAAACTACTAGTGGGTATACTACGACCTCTCTTGCAATTCATGATCAACCCTTATCAAAGTGCATTTGTTCCTAATAGGTCCATCCATGGCAACATTGCCATTGCAACTGAGATTTTCCACCATATTAGATCGACACATCCAACAAAGAACCCTTTCCATGAAGCTAGACCTCAAGAAGGCATATGATAGTCTAGACTGGGGTTTTATCATAAAATCTCTAATAACCCTAGGATTCCCTAGAAAGTTCGTGGAATATGTGATGTTTTGCATAACTAAGGTTACATACTCGGTCAAGGTTAATGAAACTCCACATGGGCACATACAACCAAAGAGAGGCCTTCGACAAGGAGACCCCCTCTCACCCTACATATTCGTTCTTTGTGATGAGAACTTTCAACAAATCTGGCTAGACTAGAGAGCCAAGAAAAACTAAAAGGTTTGAGCCCCATAAATGATTTACTTATTACTTGCTCAGCTGACCAAAAAACTTGTGAAAACCTAAACAAAATCCTTCACACATATGCCACGTCAGCATGCCAAACAATTAACACTCAAAAATCAATCATCATACACCATCCTCAGACACCACAAAACATCAAAGACTAGCTTACACACACCTTCAACATACCCACCACTCACAATCCACCTAAATACTTAGGTGTGGAGTTCAAGTAGGGAAGAAATTCTTCTCCAATCTTTGCCAAACTTCTACAAAGATTCTAAATAAAATCCAAAGGATGGATGGTAAAGTGTCTCAACCAGGCGGGTAGATGGTCCCTCATCAAATCTTCGCAGCTACCAACGGTCAATCATACAATGGAAACTCAGTTTCTACCAGCTCATGTACATCATAAAGTGGACAAAATTGCTAGAAACTTTTTTTGGGGACATGACAAAAATACAAGGAAATTACATGTCTCAGGCAAGGAGAAACTTAACATGCCGATCAAGCAAGGAGGCTTAGAGATCTGAAACTCAAGAAAACACAACTTTGCTCTACTGGGTAAAAGGGTGTGGCAGATACATGCAAAACCAGACACTATCTGCAACAACATGTACAAGACCAAATACATGCAATAGAGGTTCATTCTCAAGGACATCCCATAACCACCGGATGTGGCAAGTGCTACATGGAAGAATCTATACAAAGTTTCCCCTTTTGTGCAGGCAAACTTCGCAATCCAGATTAGCAATGGGAACTCCACTAGAATCAAATAAAATTGGATCCCCATGCATGTAAACACGCCAACACCTTGAGACTCGGGAAATAATCTGGTTAGTACATTAATTGAACCTCATTCATTTAATTGGGATACTAACCTTTTAAACCAGATATTTCCACCCAAAGTAGCAAACTCAATCATAGCGATACATATCCCAAACCCACCTACCCAAGATAAACCAATACGGCCTCATGCCAAAAATGGACAATACTCGGTCAAAAGTGGTTATGAAGTGTTAACAACACCACTACCTTTACCGACTGATAACCAACATGCACACAACTCAACATTAGATGCCATGAACTACAACAAAATTTGGAAGGCCGACTTCCCCCAAAAATTGAGACTTTTTTTATGGAAAGTCAGGCACAACGGACTACCCACATTCCAAGTACTACAGGCTCGAAATATAACAACTACCAATATATGCCTAATCTGCAATCTACATTCGGAAACAGTGCAGCATTTCCTTTTCGAATGCCCAAAATCCTTTGCTACCTGGAAGATTCTGTGTGATCACATCAACACCGATCCAGATGCAAACAATCCATACACTGGTCTTACTCTACCACCTCACCCGATGACGACAATTATTTGTCCGTATCAAATACATCGACCAACTCAGGGAGCTAACCAACAACGACCTCAGAGTAGACAAGGAAGAATAACGACAATCCGATGCACGGACTCGACAAACTTCCAGGATTTTTTGAAGTTTTCTGAAAGAAAAAAGCACTTCACAATTTTCTGCTTCACCTTATGGAATATATGGCTGGCAAGAAATGCGAAAGTCTACAAAAAAAAACATAGAAACCCCGCAATAAACATTCCAAATTACGGAGTTACTAGGCTAAGAATACATTTGGGCAATCATGAACAACATCCACACATAACTTGGTAACGAACAACAACAAACAACCGGCCAAAGGAGAAGAAACACACGAATCATTTTGGTAAGTTGGAGTAAACCACAACAAGGCTGGATGAAAATAAACAGAGATAGAGTAAGCAAAGGGAAACCAAGAGGAAGGCCGGAAGTATCCGGAGCAGGATGGACATGTAGAGACTCAAGAGGAACAGTGATTATGGCTATGAAAGCACCTATAGGCCTAACCACCACACTGGTAGTAGAAACTTGGACTCTCCTTCTGGATACCAGAATGACAATCACGAGAGGATGGAGACGAGTCCAGTTCGAATCAGATTCAACAACAATGTTGACTCTACTGAAGAAAAGCAACTCTCATACACCATGGATCATTCACAACATGATACAGGAGATCCAAAACCATCTGCAACAAATAGAAGAATTATCAATCTCACATATCTATCGAGAAGCGAACCAGACGGCGGATGGCTTCGCCAACCTGACAACACAACATCAGCTATAGGTAAGAAAAAACACAAATACATGTTTTGGGGACAATATGTGTCCTGATTTCCTTAATGTAATTGTAATGAATGATTCTATGGGGATCTCCTTCCCCAGCGGAGTTCAAACTTAATCAAATAAAAAACTACTCTTTTCAAAAAAAAAAAAAAAGATTTTGGTGGATTTTACGATTATTTGGTTTAGAGGAGTCTTATTTTTAAGCAAATAAATATTAGTATTTTATACGAATATAGTATAGCGTTGCAACACAGTAGTCCTTACAAAGTAATATATGACAAATGACCATTATCAAGCAACTTGTTTCATGCACAATCATTTCTGTTTAGGTTTGCGGCTCACTGGAAGTAATAGTTTTTTTGGTTGTTTGTTTACAAGGAATTTCACCTTTTACCCGAACAAAATACAGTATTTTACAGTGGCCAATTTATCACAACCCCAATATTAAATTTTATTTTATGATTTTTGTATGGGACCCACTCTCATGCGAATAATAGCATTGGTGTAATTTTAAGATTCATTATATCATTAGATGAGAACGGTTTTAATTTCGGTGGATTTTTTCTGGTTTTTGAAAAGAAGGAGTATTATCTTCACCTAAAAATAAAATAACTACAATGTCCAGCGTGTCGCACTCACAAAACCAAATTTCCCATTTGGGACAAAAAAAATAATTAAATAAATAAAATGATGTAACCTATAACTTATTATCGTTGGAATTTGGACACCTTGAGTTCATCTTTTCCAAACATTTATAGTGTCTTTAAAATGTCCAGTTTGTAGGTTTATGTTTTTTTTTCATGTTAATACTAGGATATGACTTGTGTCGTAACGGCCCGAGTTTTTGTTTGTTGTCAATAACACCGATCTCTGAATTTTCTTCTTTTACATAGATAACATCTACATTTTTTGTTTTTGTTTTTGACATATGGTGCCTGCTGGTAGTTTATGTCTTAGCCATTTAATAAAAATTGTAATAAATTTGTAAGCTATAACGATGTATGTAAAAGTTGCATACTGCTTTTAGCTGCATAAGCCGTTACCTCAAAACATTAGCAATATGTGTAAAAGTTGCAAATCCAAGAAAAGTCCGAAGAGAACACAGAAATCTAAAGGTTACCACACAGATCCTGGCCCGTTAGCGTTGTTTTTTAATTTAATCTTATCAACATTTGGTGTTCGGAATATATTCAATGTTTCTCCTAAATCAACATTTGTTGTTCGGAATACATTCAATGTTTCTTCTAAAATATGTCATACTACTTCCGTTTCAGAAAAAGTGATACTTTCACCTTTTCAATATATCATATTTTTAGGCAAAATTAAAATGTGAAAGTACCATTTTCCCTAAAATGGAGTATGTCATTTTGAGTTATGTTGTGTTTGGATCGTGAATTTTGATTTTGGATTATCTTCAAAAATAATTTTTAATGCGTCCCTGGTTTCTTCCTCCAAACAATACAAAAAAAAAGAGGAAGGGCTGATGGAATTTTCAAAAAAAAAAAAACAAATATAGGGCTTGTAAAAATCCTCATCCTTCTTTGTACTCGTTATTTGATTTTTCTTTTCAATGTATTTAACCTTTTTTCTTCAAAAAGGATTAAAAATGCTTAAGGTTTAAAATATAGTATACCGCCTGTTGCACTAAAACATAGCACAAAACTTCTTTTGGTCTTTTTTTATTCAAACTTCTTTTGGTCTACTCTGCACAATTTAGGTGGAAACCTCGCCTACCCAAGTTCCCTAGTAGGCATGTCATTAAATAAATTGCAAACTCAATATTTTCATTTTCGAATAAAAAAGAGAATCTAATGTTTTTTATTTGTCCTAACTTATCGCAGAGAACAATAAAATCCTCCTAAGATCATCTACAAACTGCTTCTCATGGCATAGTTTCATGGTCATGCAAAAGCTTTCGCCATGACTCCGGGATTTCTCTGTGTAGATCAAACTTCATTAACTTCCGTCAAACTCCATTAACTTACTTGTGCTGTAGGGATGGACGGACCTTCCGTGGGGCTAACCAAGGCTATATAACCTGTCCCTGATTTTGGGTCACTAAAATTTAGTTATAGACAATTCGTGAGCTTTGTTCCATAAACTACTATTCCTTTCTCTTATCACATTTTACGTACTAACTTTTTTCAAAGATGTTTGACAGAAGTTTGAGAAAACCGAAAGAAAAACACCCAGAAAATTTTACTCTCAACATGACAGGACCCAAAGCTTAGCCTCAACTAATCCATGTGGTGCGGGGTCCATACAACGTGAGAGAAACTTTTATCATGCGTTTTTTTTTGCATTTTTTGTTTGTTCTCTTTTTTCTTTTTTTTTTTGCTGGGAGCATTTTTTGTTGGTGTCTGTTAAGAATTGTTGATTCATTTTTTTGCCTACTATACTCGCTATTTATCTAGTTATTTCTATAGATGAGTCGCAGCTACCCTCTAACTATGTGACTCTTCCCCAACAAAAAAAAACAAACGCCCATCATTTTGTATGGTACAAATATATCCGGGGGAAAAAATCGCATGGGTTTCCCTTCACTTCACTTACCTGCAAAGATGTTAATGGCATCAAAGCGCGAGATGTCCTTAATTCACCGATGCATGCATTTTCTATCGGCCATCATTTTGAATTCATCATGCCATTTCTTTAATCAATTACTTAAAAGGCCATTATACAATCATGTAATCAATCATAGCGCATATTAATCACAGAGAAACATTTGTGATCAACTTTATCGCCAACCATCCCACCCGATGATATTAGATTGACCCACTTTAATTGAGCTTATTCCAAACAATTATGCGCTCTAATTTCATTTGCTTCGCTGCCAATAATAACGTATGTTAGTGTCCATGGGTGCAACAAAATTTCTTAGCAGTTTAGATTTTAGAACAGCGATAGAGTCTTATGTACGTGTGTCAACTGACAAAAATTAAGGTTTCCTGCAGTATCTTGTAGCACAGCGATGGATTCCCATGGTTGTAACAACTCCAACTTAAGAAAAGGTAAATGGCTGCAGTAGAGTAAACCATTTGACTTGCAGTAGCACATCGATGAATCATACAAAAACCACCATCAGATGAAAATGAGAGATATGACATACTAAGAATGCTGAGAATGAGCCTACAAAAGAATGTAACATCCTTGTTAGCAAACAATAGAACCAACAACTGAAGCATATGACCCCATAATGGAATAGATGAAAATTTAGGGGTCTAACCCAACAACAACCACGTAGTATTATCCAAACAAAAGTTTAAGTAAAAGTAAAGCAAGAAGTCTGAAGCAAGAATTCTCTTCATCTTCTTCTCTAAGTAACCAACCCCATTACATCTATCCCTTCTTTTATTCGTCTTCAGAAATAAACATGAATCTGAAAATGTTACTGTAACTATAACTGTAACTGGTATGGCTGATTGACTCTCAAATGGATCTATCTCTGCGAACGACGACTAACAACAATTCTAAATGTATTTAAAAATAAGATTACAAATTTACACACTATTATATCACCAGTGATATATAGACCTCAAAAATGTTCAAGTGATGATCCATTTTAACATGCCTATATCTTTCTAAGCTTAACTTTACAACTTCACAAAAGCATTGAATCCTACAATGTTATAACACAACTCAACAAAGCTCTTATTTGGGAATAAAGAAATCAAATACATATTTACGCAGAAAAGGGTATTTTAAAGTATACAATTTCTAAAAATTTAAGCACAATTTGATCAATATCGCTAGCAAGCATAAACTAATAAAAGTATTTTGCGTCACCCCTTTATTTTGTCGAGCAGTAACTCTTTTAGGACTCAGTCCCAGAGAAATGAGAGATAGCCAGAGAATAAGAGAGCGAAGAAAAAAATTGCAACAGTTACGTAGCAGCTGCAAAATCACCAGCGACACTATTGAAATAGACAGCAAGATTAGACAAAGAGATTTACCATATCCTTCATTGTGTTTTGGCTGGTACACAGAGGTTAATTGTTAACTGCATATAGGGTTACAGATGTCATTGAGTTGTAATCTTAGTTGAGAATTCTTAATTTCTGTTGTGCATCATGACTTCTAGTGTGATAGACCGTGCCTAGTTGCAATTCGGTGAAAATCAGACTGCCTTAAATGTTGCTGTTGGATCCGAAAAAGTAGATAGGTGTTTTAAAATGAGGCTGGTGTGTGTGACAAAGAGAGCAGTCATCCCATATGTAGCCTAACATTATAGTAGGAATACCAAGAATCTGAATGAAACATTTATTTATATGAATTTTTCAGTTTCAGCAAAGACCCCTTGGTTCATCTGAAGGAAACATTTATTTATACGAATTGTTCACTGCAAAGACCCATTGGAGTTGGTTCTGCAAACTGATCAGAAAAAGATAAGGCTCAGTCAGAATTTCATGTACTTGTCAAAATTTACCAATCCGTTTAACTATACTATTATGTCATAGGATAAAAAGTTAGGCTAATGGTACTTGGTCCTCTTTAAATAGCAGGCTTTCGAAGGGTTTACTTAGGAAGAAGTGAGAAAGTTCACATGTTGTTCATGTTCTTGGTTATCGAAGTTTACATGGTGTTCATAGTATGATTCCTTGGGTAAAACTCTATAGGATTTTTGGTATCTATATATAAGGTGATTGCAATTTCTCACCAATGATGTTTAAGTCTGAGTTCTCATGACATGAATCAACACTACAGGTGGAGTTTTACTGGTCCTCATCCATTTTGTGGTAAGAGAAAGGGAAATGGATTTTTTCAAAATCAGGGTTCTGCTGAACATGTAATGTAATGATTTTTCTTATGTAGCTTGCAACCATTCTATCCTCTCATGGATGCTGCTACAGTCCAACCTAAAATCCAAAGTGAAGTGTGCTTTAGTAGTAAAATGGCTCAAACCTACTAACGTCGGAAGAGGATACATTTCTAAGATAATAGACAATAAATGATAATGAAAACAAAAATCTCAGAACGTGTGATCAAGAAAGATGTGAAGTTCACAAATATTCCATCCTACGTCAAACAATAGATAACAGTCAAAAGAAGGATAAACTTGGAGATTGGTTCAGTTCTTAAACTTCCAATACTTTACAAACAATGCCCTAACCTGATATAAATATGTACAACATATTACATCAACAACTGGGTGTCAGATATATTCTTTTGAAATCTATCGGTGTCATTTGTAAAAATCAAATTGTAGTTAAAAACTTCATCAATGTGGCTTACTTCCTAACCTAATACATCACCAAAATAAATTTATACCTGATGGATGTTGGTTTGTCTCCAAATATGTCGAGCATCAACACAAATCTGCAAAAACAAAATCATAATCAGATCGTATTTTAAGGTAAAACACACAAAAAAAAGTGCAACATTTGGGAAGCACAAAATAAAATACGCAAAGATTTTTTTTTGGGGGGGGTTTATGAAGGTAATTTGTTTTCCGTATTTGTTAGACTTACTTTGCCATGGATGGTTGGATGAATGAAGAGCGACTTACAACGAAGAAAAAGCTTTCAGTTCTTCCATCGTGGCTGAGAGAATTAGCTATAGAAAGGAAGGTAAAGAATCAGAAGTCACAACACATGATGAAATCGATGGTATGCAAGAGACGGACACTGCAATATCACGAAGAAGGATGATTCCAGTATTGTCATGCCTAGATTTGATCTCATCCGAATACTAAATAAAAGAAATTAAACAGTAAAAATACTTACTCCCCCATTAGAAAGAGCATTAGTAGCACCTTCCATAAGCCCAGATAACGGACTACAAAGAAACCCTAACAATTTCAAAAACTGACTCTCCTGAAATTTGAAGACAAAAATTATCCATTAATGCAGAATTTTTTTTCAAATTAAATCCATATTCAGAATAAAAACTGTAGCAATCAAATCAAAGTGACATAAGAAACCTAATTTCAGATACCCAAATGAGAAAGAGAGAAAGTCATACCTGGTTTTAGGATTGAGATTGTAGACTTCCTAAATCACTGACCCGTTATGGAATTCCAAAAATTATTCCGTCTCAATATTTTCTAGCATTTCATACTGTGTGGTTTTATAATTTAGATTCATCTTTGAAGGAACAACACTGAGTTCCTTCGATGCGTTTTCTTTTTGATCTATAAATGACAATGAGGGAGACATTGATTCCCATTGATGCGTTTTTTCATTGGTTCCGGCTGAAAGACCCTGATATGCGCCTCAAAGCGGTTTTGAATTACTCACATACGTCGGATGGGGGCGTTGGAGGTGGGTTAATTCTCAGCCGAGATAGATAAACATTTTAAATCGAAATTGCTGGATCCCTTTCTTCTCCCAAATATCCCCAATACATAGTGCCCCACATTTGTTAATGGCATTCAGTTTAGTACTTATCGCTTTCCAAACGGTTCATCAAATTTTCTTTTATGATTTTTTATATGAGACTCACTACCACGTGGTTAATGGCATTCATGTTTAAAAGGAATATTTCTGGTCATTTGTTTAAAAGGAATCTCATATTTTAGCCAGCGAAATATAGTATTTTTACAGTGACCAATTTGTCACAATTCCAGTATCAAAATTTTCCTTTCGGACCCACTACCATACGATTAATGACATTCCTATAACTTTAGGATTCATTATTCACTAAATGACGATTTTGATTTTGGTGGAATTTTTTTTGGCTGTTTGTTTAAAAAGAATTTCATCTTAACCCAAATAATATACAATGTTTTCACAGTGGTCAATTTGACGCAATCCCAATATATATATCAAATTTTTCTTTATAAATTTTTTTGTATGGAACCCACTCCCATGTGGTTGATGTTTTTCGTGTAATGTTAGGATTCATTATTTCATTAGATGATTTCGGTAGAGTTTTCTTAATTGTTTGCTTACAAGAAATTTTATCTTTTACCCAAATAAAGAAATTTTATCTCGGTTGCTTATTCTCGTGTTCATTATTCCACTAGATCAGGGAATTTATTTTGGTGGAGTTTTCTTGGTGGAGTGTTTTTACAATCACCAATTTGTCACAATCTCGATACTCAATTGACCTTTATGATTATTTGTTTTTGGTAGAAGATCCATTCCCTTGCGATTAATCACATTCTATAATATAATTTTAGAATTTATTATTTCATTAGTTTAGCATTTTGATTTTGGTGAAGTATTATCGAAAAAAAAGAGTACTATCTTTACATAAAGATAAAATAATTACTATGCCCATTTTTTTTCCGCAATTATTGAACCAAAGTTTTCTTTTCGGGTAATAAAGAAGTGGTGGCACCAACGACCTATTATCGTTGGAATTTGGCTACGTTGAGTTCATCTTGGGGAAAACATGGAATATTGTCTTTACAATATCCAATTTGTTGGTTAGTGTTTGTATTTATTCAATAATTTTCGATATGTTAGTAAGAGGTACTTGAAATCGTTAAGTGTCATCCACTTTTTCCCCCGAGACATTTTTTCACCGAGACATATCACTCTTTTTTCCCCTAGAGAGTTTACACCACTCGATCATTTCCTCTTTGAGGCTCTTTGCATTCCTCGATAACTTTCCATGTAAAAACAACAGCAGCAAAGAAATGGACGTATATTTGTTTTACTTGATCAGTGATGATTCCCAACTTCGTTTGCGATTATCAGTACCATTTTTGTCTCCTATGCAAAATCTCTTGCTCCCCTACCTTCATTTCATAATCTCTATAATTACAACCACAACTTCATCCATTTTAGCACAAATTCCTCACCGCCACCAAATATTTAGCATTCTATATATTCATCCTTCACTATATATAATTCTGTTTGTAACTACAATGCTGAACCCAAATGCCAAGCCGTTTGAGTACCAAAAGATGAGCAGGCAGCACATCATGTCTCCTACAGTTTACTACTCTTACTATCAGGAACAATCTCTTCCTCTTCCTCCGACGCCTCCTCCGCAACTCTTGAATACCTTTTATCCCAACCCCCCATCACTTCTTGCAACTCCTCAACTCTGTAATCCCTTTTACTCTCCCTTGCCATTCTCTGGACCACCACCACCACCCCATCATCAACAACCATTTCCTGTTTCTGGTAAAACACAAGAGTATTACCGGCTAATGCAAAAGATAAATGCTCATAGGAAGAAAGGTAGACGCATCATGACCAAGCCTAAAAATACTAACAGGCAACAGATAAGAAATAGGAAGACAGCTAAAACTATTAGTAATACTAGTGTTATGATGAGAAATATTCCCCCCTCGATAAGGTTCACACTCTTTCTCTAATATTCTTATGTTTTCACTGTCTTCGGTTTTATGGTTTTTGGCTTCTACTATTACTATTATTACTGATGATATTTTGTTTACAAACAAAAACAGTAGGGAGAAGCTGATGGAAATACTGGACCAACACTGCATAGAAGAGAACAAGAAAGCAATGTCCAATCATCACCAGGATGCTATTCTTTCTGAATATGACTTCCTCTACTTGCCTATAGATTTCGTGATGTAACATCAAGCCATTTGAATATAATTAAGCTGATGCTACTCTATATTTTTTTTAATTTTTAGTTTTCAAGTACTAAAATGATGTTTGTTATTGATGTTGTGATTTGTTTATCAGGAGGAGGGGCAACTTGGGTTATGCTTTTGTCAACTTCATAACTTGTATTGCTGCCATGAGATTTTACAAATCTTTTGACAAGTTAAGTTGGAAGGAGTCAATGTTCATTGACTCACCTAAAATCTGCGAAATTTGTCCTGCAAGAATTCAGGTAGTTATGTACTTAATTTATCTTAATCATATGGAGTAGTAATATTAATGGGTGTGTATATTTTACTTGTATAACAATATATATCAGGGCAAGGATGCACATGTAGGCCACTTTAAGCGCTTTTACTTCAAGTGTGACACGGACGAGTTCTTGCCAATTTCATTTTCTCCACCTCGGAACGGTTCCACTTCACGAACTCTCCCTACACTCCATGGTCAGCGTCAAGGCTAGGAGGATCAATCATATCTAGCAAGGATGAATCACTTCTTCATCTATATATATGTTGTTTTGTATATGTTGTTTTCTAGGAATGTTACTTTTGATGAAACCCACTTGTAGACTGAACCAAGCTTGCAGTCCTAATGCAATGGATAAATGTAAACCAGCTTCACTAGCTAGCTAGTCTGTCATTTAGGCCAAAGAGGTGGTGGTGATGGTGAAATTGAGAAGCAGTATTAAAATAACTACTAATTAGTTTGCCAAGCTTTTTTTGTTGCATGATTTTGTGTTGCTTCGAGAACAGATATATATATATATATATATATATATATGTACAGTGAGACTAATGGCTTGTTATTTTTAGAGTGTTTCGATTTAATATATATATTAATGGCTTGTTATTTCTGTGTCAAAAGGTTATGAAAAGACGTCAGAAATGTATGTTCCAGATTTAAAAGCAAACGGACCTCGATTTTGGTTGATTGATTGACCAATTACATTTGGATGTGCGCATCACTCTTACCTTAAGAGTCCTCAAAATATGATTATTTTGAATGATTGCTCTTATATAGACACCATTTCCCGTCGGAGGGATTTTTTGTTGATTTATAATGTAAAGGAAAACGGTATATTTTGGTAGATCGTTGACACAAATCATATTTCTTATATTTCTAATTTCTGATTTTATTAACCTTTAAGCGTTCTCTTCACATACGAATTTCGGCTAAAGACACAAAGTCAGAAAAATATGTTTAGATTCTGAACAGATACTCTAGGAGCAGGAGGTCGTGTTACCTCTTGTAGCAGGAGGTGTCGTGTTACTTTGTACCTCAGAAGAATTTCCTGAGCAGCCGGAGTACCCATGCCTCTTGCATTGCTGGGAATGAGTGGTATTGTTGCCTAATTTGGCATCCCTAGGAACCCACAATTTTTCTTTATACCTAAAATGGAGAGGCATATTACAACTCTCTAGTAAGAAGATGATCCTTTGTAAGAAAAAACATTGGAAGAGTTTGACATATACATACTTTTGAGGAATGAAGGAGTACATATTCAACCTCTCGTCGCTTGGGGGTTGTTCTGCTTCCCAGTAGCTGTTCGATATATCATTACCCATTGCTGCATATCACCACATTTGGTATCAGATAAGGTACTAGAGATAATTATCAATTTAACCTCAATGATAAAGCGAGAAGATAAAAGTTGATAGCAAGTGAAGTTCTTACCCTTGATAAAGTTAACCTGCTCAGGAAGCCATATATCATATTTCACAGATTTCACCTGTACCATAATTTCATAAATTAGATAAATAACAGCTAGCTATTTTACAATAATAATGGCAGAACACGTTTTATATCATTAATGTATCTAAGCCCTCATCAAAGAAGAGAAAAAGGAAAGAAAAAACAAATATATATATATATATATGCATCACAGTAATGTTTTCGAAGAACCCTGCATTAGACTGAAAATTATGTATCAATGAACCATGAAACATGTACAGTACCAATCGTATCTGTTGGAAAAAATACAGTTTTATGTGAATAAAAATTACTAATAAAAAGGTTTTTCCAAAAATAAAAACACCTTCCAAATTTATCTCTTAGTTTTTTACGGGATAAGTTTACCATATATTTTTTGGATTTGGGTTAGGGTTTTATATAAGAAGAACCTCTTTTTGATGCCGATATATATAGAAAAACCTCTCTCATATCCCCCGAGGGTTGAGTACTTCTTATTCGTTTTTCGATGTTTGATACGAGAGTTTTAAGTGCTAACGATTCGTGAGTTTTCCGCTGCCAAGTTCTAGAAGGACAAGTTTGAATGTGCTATTCAAGCTTGTTAAGATTGTTGTATCTTGGAGGCAGATGTACCCGTAGGGCTATAGCATCATCTTTTTCAGAGTGTAGCCGGGCATTCTTGTCTTAAGGACAGTATGTTGAACATGCGCCTCAATCTACCATTACCGTTTTCTTGTTTTCATGGTGTTTAACAGGATGTTCAAGACATTAACAGTTGACTAAGAAGAACACACAAAAAATCAGATAAGTGCCTCTTATATTATTTAGTTGATTGATTAATTTTTAATTGTTATTCACCAACAATCTTAAGACAAGATGTGCTTCGTAGTAACAATTAAAAAAAAAAAAAATCAAACAAGGAATGTTAACTTTGTTTTTCTGGTCGTAATCTAAAGAAAAACCACAAAAAAAAAAAATATTGTTTTGCATTGGTTGTTTGGTTTGTCTCTAGTCAAATATCTAATGTGGTATGTTTCAAATCAGGTGTACTGTAGGCTAACTTTGTTGAGCCAGCTCATGATAAACAAGGGTTTGAACGTACAACTGTGCTTGCTAGGCTTGAAGAACGACTTGTCCAGATGCAAAAGACATACTGGACCACACTCTGTCGTAAAGTTGGATACTCCTGTCGACGTAACAAGAAGCTTGTAGCAGCTGGAGATAGTTCGCCTGATTTTCTTCTTCGATAATCATCCAAAAGTACGATGGGATCTACATCATGTTGGGAACCTGTTAATGGAAATGGGAACATGTACGGTAAAGGTGATAACGGAAAGCCAACCAGCAGATTTCCACCTAGATCAAGTTCTTCAGAAGAGGATGACAGTGACTCTGAAAGGCCGCCTGACATTCGAAAGGAAACAAAACACCAATGGCAAAGGTCGAAGGATAGGTCAGACATAAACACTAGTGAATCTGATGTGATTATACAACAGTTGGAAGCGGAGAATAGTGAATTGAAGAACATGTGTTTGAATTTTGGTCGGCAGAAAGCTAGCACCACATGCCTACTACCTTAACAAGTATATCAACATTTCAACTTGATACTTTGGCGAAAGAGATGACAGCAGCAAGATATCAACGTTCCGACCTGATATATACGCATCTTAAAGAGATGACTGGTTGGATAATCTCCTTGTGGGTCTTGATATCGAATGGAGACGATTGGCAAGAAATAAGGAGAGTAGACGAAGAAAAGTTGTTGTGCTGCTATTATGGGGAGTGCAATTTCTCTCTCCATGGATGCAGTACGAATGGGGAGTTCAGCATCGAACGTGTTAGTAGCGTTCGACAGGGTGTTGGGAAAGTCCCTTACTGCCGCAAGACGACTGAAATCATAGGGAACACGACAAAAGAATACCGGAGTTGGAGTAATCATAGAGAAAACAAAAAGATGTCAGGAGGAAGAATAGATCCAGATTGACCTGCTAATAATAAATTCAGAAAGACTTTTCTTAAATTCTTCAAAGAAAAAGATCATAAGATTCAATCATCTCTCCTCTTTGCTAATGCCCGGTTCAAGCTAATTTTCCTAGGATCTCTTCAACCTAACTCTACGCTGCGTAAGCTGATGAAGCGTGTCTGTAATACTCTAAAACGTATTCGTGCAGCAGAAGCCTGTGTTGCAGCTAAATTAATTGAAACACATGGGATGACAAGCTCAGAAACACGGAGTAAAGCTATGTCGATATGAAAAGAATTTGAAAAACAGTGGGCTACACCAATTGAGAAACTAAGAGTAGTTGCTGATGCTATGACTGCTGAGATGCACGCTGGTCTTGCTTCTGAAGGTGGTAGCAAGCTTAAGATGCTTAACAGTTATGTTGCTAATCTCCCTACTGGAGATGAACATGGATTATTCTATGCCTTGGATCTCGGCGGCACAAACTTCCATGTGTTGCGTGTACAGTTGGGTGGAAGAGATGGACGTGTTGCTAAACAAGAATTTACCGAAATCTCAATTCCTCCTGAATTGGTGACTGCCACTTCAAGCGAACTATTTTGATTTCATTGCTAAAGAACTCGCAAGATTTATAGCTACGGGAGGATAAGGTTTTTTCCTCCCTCCTGGTAGTCAGAGGGAATTGGGTTTCACCTTTTCATTCCTTGTGAAGCAGTTATCGATCGCATCTGATACTCTTATCAGGTGGACAAAGGTTTTCTCCATCGACGATGCGGTTGATAAAGATGTGGTCTTAGACAGACAGGGTATATATATGCGTGTTGCAGCTCTGGTGAATGACACAATTGGTACATTAGCTGGAGGAAAATACTTTAATAATGATGTTGCAGCTGCAGTTATTTTGGAAACCGGAACAAACGCAGCATATATCGAGCATGCACACATAAGAGAAATGGTAATCAACACGGAGTGGGGTAACTTCCAGTCATCGCACCTTCCTGTGACTGAATACGATCAGGATTTGGACCAGGACAGTCTTAATGTTGTATAATGACAGTGGAGCTGATGAGCAGCAAACAAATTGTTCAAGTCCCGGAAGGTAAACAACTTTCCTGCAAAGATGAGGCGATAGATGTGGAACTGGAACACTAGATTTTGCGAATCGAAGTGCGTGCTCTACCAACAAAAGCATCCGTGACGGTACTAGTGAGTATTGTGCAGCAATCATCTCCTTCAAATAATTATGAAAAGGTACAGTGGAACTCGTTTCAGGTACCAACCCACATCTTGAGATATATCTTTGATTAGGTAAATCTCTTCTTGGAGTAGAAATTAATACTCAGGGTTAGTTATCATTCCTAATACAAGTCTTGTATGAGATTTGCATTGAAAACTATATTGGTAGTATACCTTTATAATGAGAATGTAGAATAAGAACATTCTAAAATATGCTGGGAATTTCATCTAAAAGAGAAGAGGGTTGGTTTATCATGTTGGTTTACTATCCTAGTTTCCATTTTAAACTTACTGGAAATACTAAAATGTGGGGGGGCATTTGGCCATAGTCATACTTGGATGGATTCAAGGCATTTTGGCCAGTTGAGTTGCTTATGCATCTGTAGGCTAGTGCACCTTTTTGTTCCCAAAAGGAACACTTGACTTAGGTAATGATACATAAGTAGATGTGGAGAAAGTATTCTTAATGGTTGTGGGACAAACTACAAGTTTTGGAAATATGAAATGTACCTGATATAACCATATTATACATATATGTATAAACCTAGATACTTATCGTATCACATGTCTCTATTATGATATTTTGGGATATGATGAAATCTTGTGATGTGACAAACATATAACTGTTTTACATCTACTAATAAATCGTTGTTGTTTAAGATTTGACAGGAAACTATTATGCGGTTGAAGTGGTCTAAAGGATCAGTAGGTAACTAAAATAAATTTTGAGGATATAGTTTCTGTCTAACGCGTTTAGTATGTGCTGTAAAACAGATTTGCATCCGCGTTTAACCTGGGAAATCATAGGGATGCTCTGACTAAAGGATCAGAGATTGGAATGCATGAGGTACATATGTAATTTCACATATGTGATATATATTGCACTAACATTAATCTTGAGGAAGATGTAAAGAATGTACTACTGAATAGTACATGTATTTTTTATATGCTTTACAACCACCTATGAAATATGTGATATTTACGACTTGACTGAAATACCAATTGGTTGATTTGATCTAAAGGATCGAAGGGAACCAAAATATATTCTGAAGGAAATGGTCTTTGTCAAACTCGATGCATTTAATGTGTGTTGTAAATGTGCAGTATATCAGGTGTATACAAATACTCTTGTATCTCAAGAGAATTACTGAGATGATCTGATTAGAGATTTGCGATACTTGAGGTACATCTTAAATTGTGTATGTAATATATGTTGTACTGACCTTAAGAGATGTTGTTGTTTCAGGATATGGATAAATCTTAGCCTATGTGTGTATCCTCTTAAGGAGTGTCTGTCTAAGGAAGTCCTTAAAACAGACAAGATGAACTTGTATATTGAAGAAATCAAAGTTCGTGTGCTTTAATTCAAGCATAAGAGGAAGACGAATGATTACTAAGATGCTTCTTAGAAGATATTCCTCTGTGACCGAAGCCTGTGGCCATCATTGCAGAAACTCAATTGACTATGTGAGTCTAAAGTAAATGAGCAATGACAAAGTCTAGACATACTCGGAGAAGGCTAATTCGGTAAGATAACTATCCTCTTTAATGAAGTAATTTTAGTTGATTCGTGAAGTCAAAAAGAGGTCTCAGTAGACATGTAAAGTCAAAAGAGAACCTCACAGACTTAGGGAAGTCAACAGAAAAATTAGTGGTCCTTTGACGAAATGATTTTCTAAAGAGATAGTTCGTAATTGTACATCGAGGGGGAAGGGGCTTAAGCTCATAAATTAAAATTGCCATGAAGGATACTCAACCTTGCTGACTGGAGATCCCAAGATCAAGGTTTCGAATGAGACAACTAATTTGTGGCGGGTAAAGGTAAACACTATCAGAGAATTATATTCTCTGTCCCTTCCCTATGGTGTAGATGTGATAGTGTGACTGCATGTGAAGGATGACTTTTAATAAGTCTTAATGAGTTCCATAGTTTCAATTTAAGATTGAAGTGGGGTGTAGCAGTGAACACTCTTAATGGAACTCACCTATCTGAATGAGGAAGTGGGTCGCTTTCTATGAGAATATGAGCTGATTCTCTAGAGCATTCTGAGAAACAAGACGTCCAGGGCCAAAATGGACACAACGGCGGAACTTGGCAGCAACCTTGGAGATATCATGTGTGGTTGTTATCGCGAGTTACACCAAATGTTAGACAGTTCAAGACCTAATGGACACTGGCTAATAAGTAGTTCAGGTAACCTCTCACTAAGCAAAGGTTCAAGACCTTATGGACACCTATGCCTTTTCGTGATATTTCTTGTTTTCCGTGTTTTATCGTATTTTTATTCATGTGGGGGATTTTTGGAAAAAATACAGTTTTATGTGAATAAAAATTACTAATAAAAAGGTTTTTCCAAAAATAAAAACACCTTCCAAATTTATCTCTTAGTTTTTTACGGGATAAGTTTACCATATATTTTTTGGATTTGGGTTAGGGTTTTATATAAGAAGAACCTCTTTTTGATGCCGATATATATAGAAAAACCTCTCTCATATCCCCCGAGGGTTGAGTATTTCTTATTCGTTTTTCGATGTTTGATACGAGAGTTTTAAGTGCTAACGATTCGTGAGTTTTCCGCTGCCAAGTTCTAGAAGGACAAGTTTGAATGTGCTATTCAAGCTTGTTAAGATTGTTGTATCTTGTTGGCAGATGTACCCGTAGGGCTATGGCATCATCTTTTTCAGAGTGTAGCCGGGCATTCTTGTCTTAAGGACAGTATGTTGAACATGCGCCTCAATCTACCATTACCGTTTTCTTGTTTTCATGGTGTTTAACAGGATGTTCAAGACATTAACAGTTGACTAAGAAGAACACACAAAAAATCAGATAAGTGCCTCTTATATTATTTAGTTGATTGATTAATTTTTAATTGTTATTCACCAACAGTATCTGGCCTGACATAACTTGACATCATGGTTTCAGCCTACAGCGCAATGAGATATGCTATTTAAACTATAATGAAACTGCAAACCAAGTGTATCTCTCCGGATATCTTCTTATCCGATCGATGTATTTGCGCACACCGCAAGCAGAGAAATATTCCAAGATCAACACTAGCCCACCCAGCCCCTCCATATAGCCTACATAATAATAAAAATAAAAATAAAAATAAAAACAATATTAACAGCAGGAGAGTCGATGATCATCAGATTTCCACGAAATGAATCTCCATCACCATTGAGTTAAAAAAAAAAAATCTCCAGCCTCCAGCATGTATATGCCGAGAATGTATAACTAGTATCTGAATCAAAGTGGGTTGTGAACTTGTCTTTGCAGTCGCCACAGTCACTAGTTTCCCACGATCTAGAAACCTTGACTAGCTCCTTTATTATCTGCAAATGAATACAAAACCGCGGACACATAAACAACCAGAGAAACAAATTAAAACCAACTCAAGGTTTTAATTTCAAACACTCTTAAAAGTTTATAACACAACCAACTCAAGGTTTAAACTCACAATCAAACAAATTAAAACCTACAATCACATAAAAACATGATTAAAAGGGAAAGGGTAATAAGAAGAAAATGAACCTTTCTATGCTCTTGGGAAACTTTGGCTTTTTTATTCATCTCAACTTTGGCCTTTTTATTCATCTTTTGTGTAGGGGCAAAATTTCGCACGGTTAGTTATCATATTATATGGGAGCGAGAACACATTAAATCCTAAAATAGGGGAAATATTAGCTATACCTAGGGCTGCACATGGGTCGGGTTGGGTCGGGTTTGGCCTCACCCACCACCCAACCCACTGATGGTGGGTAACATAAGTTTTCACCCACAACCGACCCAACATAACAATGAGTCGGTTTTCACCCGACCCACTTTTCAGTGGGTCGGATCGGGTGGGTGGTGGGTTACCCACCATAAAATACACATTACTTACAAAACAAAAAAAAGAATTTACATACATACCTAAGACTCTTACAGATGAGGATTAAAAAGCTGAACCCAAATTTAAGCAAATGACAATAATCCAGAGAAGTAAGAAGTTGGTGCAAACTGCAAAGTTACAAAGTGCATGCAAAACAAAGTACAAGAAATGAATTCAAGTGTTCAACTGTTCAAAGCTCAAAAGATTAAAGGCTATTGCCTACTATACTATATCCTAAGATCATATAAAGCGACTAGCAACGATCCCCGAGAAGATGTTGATGTTTTACCCCTGAATGCTCTGCTAGCCTGAAATAAAACGAAGTATGCAAGTTAGTTACATTAACAAAGTTGAGCCGGACATTCAGCAGTAGGAGCTAAGCTTAGCAGACAGCTTCTCTTACAATGCAACACATGTTAAAAAATGAATTGATAAAACTAAAGAAGCAGTGAATAGTGAATTATTGGATACAACTACACAGATTTATATAATAACAGATGATCAACTCAGCATACATAAGCACATTAGGTCTTCAAAGATCCACAACTAAAGCCTAAATTCACGCATATGAAAATTTATTGGTTTCTAGAATACAATCAACACTGAAACACTATTATGCAGAAAAAGAAAACAAAAATACTGCATCTAATAGTTTTCTATATCTCAACACATGCATAGGAACTGGAAAACCAACCAAGGTTGGCAGTTTGGCACATGATAATAAAAACTAGAATACCAGGAATAAACAGATCATGGTACAGTAGTACTTAACTAACCCTAATTAATTAGTACGACGATGACGAGGTTGATATCGTCAGCACAGAAATTCCCATCAGCAATTTCCTCAATTCATTTACCACCAATTCTTCTCTGATTAAGAACCTTAATTTCACCATCTTATTACCGACAACATCAATCAACCACAGACACATATTGTCTCGAATTCATCTTCTTCTTTCATCAGAACCCATCTACACCCACAAATCATCATACCTAAATACTGGAACCTAAAAAATCAACATACCCACAAATCAAAACCTAGGAAATCATCATACCCTGATAAAAAAAACATCCCAAATCAAAAAAATCTACTTCCGTATCAACATATTAGTTATTTTCAACCTTTTAAAAGAAACAAATACAGGAAAAAAAACATGCAAATGAATTAAAGAACAAATACAAACCCAATACGTCAAATGAAAAACAAATTTCAATCAAAGTATCAAACAAAGAGATTCAAAACAAAAGAACATAAACTCTAACAATAAAACAATTCAAATCAAAGAACATTAACCCTAACATTCAGTTGAATCATGTAATGAAATTATCTTTCTGTAATTTGACGGTGGTATCGAATTGAATTGGAGGTGATTTCGATTTAGTGGTGAAGTGAAGAAGGAAGACTGCAGAAGAGAGGAAAGATAAAAAAGAAACGGAGAGAAAAAAGCGATTAGGGCTAGTTAAGTTAGATTTTTGACTTATATATGAGAATTGACGGCTATGATTAATAGTTAGGAGATCTAGGGTTAAGGTAGGCGGGTGGGCGGGTTGGTTCGGGTGACATAAGCTGCTACCCACAACCGACCCAACATATGGTGGGTTCAGATGTTATCACCCATAGTCGACCCGCGTCTAGGTGGGTTGGGTTGGGTGCGGGTATTTTTCGGCGGGTGTGGGTTGGGTCGGCGGGTAGGATCGGTTTTGTGCAGCCCTAGCTATACCCCACTACATGTTAGCTGTCATCCACTATATAAACACCTATATAAAGAGAAAGTCAAAGAGAGAGAAAACAAAATTTGTATTATTATCATCTCCTTCTTCTTCCTTCACCAACTTAGAGCTCCAAATACTCATTAATGGAGTCTCAATGTAATCCAAATGTAATTTCAACAATCATAGTGAACCCTAACCCCGTGGATGTAGATCACATTGATGGAACCACGTAAATCTTGTGTCTTATTTTACATTTCTTATCATTTTTATCTTCATTTTCATGTTAAATAAGTTTAGGTCTAGAAATAATTAATGGGTGTTGGGATTTCCTGTAACTACATTTTGATATGATCCTGGTACTAATTCAACCGTTGAATGGAGATCAGCCACTTTTAAACAAAACTTAATAGTTTGATAAACTGAATGCTCAAACCTAAAACAAACTAAGAATACATATAGAGCATAATAACTTGCAAATATGGAAACCGAAAACTAATTCCTAAAATAACTTTAACTGGTGTCGGTGTCCCAACATGAAATAACCAACTCCTAAACTATTCTAGAAAATGGGCGATTTAGCCAAAAAAACACGTTTCCCGGTCCATATGGACGGCTAAACTTTCAGCCCGGGTCAAATGGACATGACATAATTTTATTTGAAACAGACTATTGTACCCCTTATCTATAGCAATTTGTACATTTTTATCTTTAGAAACTCCGTCTTTCCCAACCGTACATCATCTCCTCTTCTCGACCATCAACAACATCACCTCCATCCTCTACGCTACCACAAACACTGACAACACCATCAACAACACTACCGTTTTCATTGTTTCTTCGCCACCATAAACCCCAACGCCGTCGTCATCGACCACCACCACCATCACCGATGACAACATCCTTTCTTTCCACTATCTTTCTCCATCACAACAGACATCAAAATAACCGTCATCGACATCTACATCACCATCAACAATATCATACTCCTTCAATGTCATTTCCATCAGCAACTACACCATCGTCGACAACACCACCAATATCGATAATATTATTTTTTTTGTTCAAATACTTTAACTAAATTAAGATTTCTCAGATTGATTACAAAATAAATAAATTTGAGCATTGTCTTCATCAATTTCGCAAGGTGAATAAGATTTCTGAACCTAATTTTTTGTTTGGTTAAACCCTAATTTTTTTTTGATCAATTCGTATACATATTAGTTTAATTCCTTGAAATTGTTTCGATCCTGATATCGAATTTGATGCAATTAAGGAGATACTTGTTTACATTTTGCTGATTTTTTTCATCTTTGTGTAAATTGATGCATTATCTGGTTTTATCATGCATTACCATTGGATGAAATTGGTTTCATCTCGGATTATACTGGATGAAACTAGTTTCATCATGTTTTGCTAATGAATAAAACATGGTTTTATCTTCTGTTTTCCCATACATGTTAAGAAAAATTCTTCCAAACAATCATAGCATCCTGGTTAGTTCCTTTGTCGCTTTTTTTATCCACAGTGAAGCAAGTCTAGGCGTTCTTTTCATACCCTCCTTATTAGAGTATAACTGTATAGTCAATTCAACTAAATATTGACTTGACTAAGTCCTGTAATAAGAGTTATAAATACTTCATATACTTGTGTCTGTAAACTTATCTAAACATTACCTGTAATAATACTTTACTACTTTCTTTACCATCTTTACATGGTATCATTGAAGGTACGATCTAGGTAAAATTCTGTAACAATATTTCAACAACTTTTTCATCAGAATTGTGATTGTTTCACTCTATTAAGATCAAATATCCTTCTCAATTTTTTTTCTTCTGATCTTCTTTCAACTTTGGTTGCTCAATTTTTCAACAAAGTTTCCGAATCTTGATCTTCTTTAGTTTGAATCTTGGTTTTTTCTTCATCTCACAATGCCGAATACTAGAGGTTCAATGAATATCAACAAATTCAACAGCAACAACAACAACATAATCAAGAAATTCCAGCTTCACAGGGTAAAATTCCTAATTCCGCTGCTCATATGTCTGGTAATGATAGCTATTTTGCTTTGCCGTTCAATAATATAGGAAATTTTGTTTCTTTAAAGTTAGATCTGTATTGATTTCTACTGATCTATATGGTCATGTCAGTGGTGAGATTGTTGAACCTCCATCTCAAATTTTAATCAATGGTATTAGTAGTGTTAATCCAAGATGGGTCTACTGGAGAAAGACAGATAGGTTTGTAGTTTCTTGTTTAAAGGCTACATTCACTGAAACCGTTTCTGGTGATGTTTTTGGGTTGTCTTCTGCTCAAGAGATCTGGCAATATCTTGAATCTAGTTTTCGATCTCAATATGGAGCAAGACGTAATATTCTACTCAAATAATTATATGGTATTAGAATGGGTTCTCAATCAATTCGTGACTACTTACATAATTTGAAGACAATCACAGATTCTCTGGCTGCTATTAATGATCGAGTTTCAGATGTAGATTTGATGATGTATGTTCTTAATGATCTGGGTAGGGAATATGATACTTTTGTAATCTCTGCACAGAATCGTGACACACCATATACTTTTGGTGAATTAAAAGCTAGACTGTTAACACATGAACAATGGCTAAGTGCTCAAACTCAAGAATCAAGTACTTTTATGGATAATCCTTCAGCCTTTTATGGGAGAAATGTTACTACTGGTAACAATAATGGGAAGAATAAAGGAAAGAACAAGAACAATCAAGGGGCATGTTTCTGAATATGGTAATGGTAATGTTGAATTTAAGAGTGTTGTTGGCTCTACTAGTTTAAGTGTTGATGCTTCAGATGGTGGTTCTAATGCTAGATCCTTTGTAGACTTCTCTACTGTTGAATGTCAAATATGTCGTAAAACAAGACATTGTGCTTCTAGATGTTTCTTTAGATATCATCCTCCACCTAGTTCTGGGACAAAGTCTACTGCAAATGTGGCTCAAGTTGAAACAACTTTTTGTGGTGTACAAGTTCATGTTGCTGATTTGTGTGATGATCATTCTGGTGCTTCTAATTCAAAAACTTGGATTTCAGATTCTGGTGCATCAAGACACATGACTAGTGACAAGGGGATTCTTCAGAATACTTCAAATTATCAGGTAAAAGATCAAGTCATTGTTGGCAATGGTAAGACCTTACAAATCTTTCAAACTGGTACTTATATTTTACAAACACCAGAAGTTAGTTTTGAACTTAAACATGTCTTACTAGTACCTGAGATTAAACAAAATCTCTTATCAGTTGCACAATTTACTAAGGATAATTGTTGTTATTTTGTTTTTGATCCATGGAGTTTTGAGATTAGAGACCTAAGTTCACATGCTCTTTTATCTCAAGGGAAAATGGTTAACAAGTTGTATCCTCTTTCTCATATCTCTGCCAATAAGAATGCTTTGTTTACCTCATATTCATCCATTATTGCTTCTCCATCTCTGTGGCATAATAGGTTGGGTCATCCCTCTAAGAAAATTATTCAACACTTGCATTCCACTAAAGTCATTTTTATTAATTCTGATCATGAGAATCAATTGTGTCATTCTTGTCAAATTGTTAAAAGTAAGAAGTTACCATTTCATCTTTCTACTTCTCATGAATCTAAGCCATTGGATCTTATTCATTGTGATGTTTGGGGACCCTCTCCAATTACTTCGCATGCTGGTTTTAAATATTATATTCAATTTTTGGATGATGCCAGTAGATTTCACTAGATTTATCCTATGAAACTTAAAACTGATGCTTTTCGTTGTTTTACACATTTCAAATCTCTTACTGAAAATTTGTTTTCTACAAAGATTTTGTATTTTCAAACAAATAATGCCTGTGAACTTGCTAAGGGATCTTTAAACAATTTCTTGATTCCAATGGAATTCATCTTAGATTGTCCTGTCCTAATACACCTGAGCAAAATGGCTTAGCAGAAAGAAAGCACAGGCATATTACAGAAATGGGTAATACCGTTTGAAAAAGCGGGGGTCTAACAACACCACCCAATATTTCTCTTAGCAATCTGTATGGACTAACTCCAAAATACTTTATAGAGAATCAACTAGACAGTCAGACTCAATCTAGGTAAAAGTATCTCAAGGAGTTAATATCTCTCTCTTGTTTTGATTTACTCGAGCTAATATAAATCAATGAGTCTTTAATCAAACACAAGGAATAACTTGGATGGTACCAAAGACCAATATCCAAGGATCAATTTAATCAACAACCAAAGGTTGGATATACGAATTGATGATATAAACGCACAACCTGTATTATTTCAAGTATAAAGATTAAATATATAGCAGAAATAGAAATAACACAGACACCAAAATTTTGTTAATAAGGAATCCAAAAATGCATAAAAACCCCGGGACCTAGTCCAGATTGAACACACACTGTATTAAGCCGCTACAAACACTAGCCTACTCCAAGCTAACTTCGGACTGGACTGTAGTTGAACCCCAATTAGTCTCCTACGGATCCAAGGTACAGTTGTACTCCCTACGCCTCTGATCCCAACAAGATACTGTGCACTTGATTCCCTTAGATGATCTCACCCACAACTAAGAGTTGCTACGACCCAAAGTCGAAGACTTAACAATAAACAAATCTGTCTCACACAGACAAGTCTATGAAAGGATCAATCTGTCTCCTACAGATAAACCCTAAAAGGTTTTGTTCCGTCTTTTGATAATAATCAAGGTGAACAAGAACCAATTGATAATCCGGTCATATATTTCCGAAGAACAGCCTAGAGTTATCAATCACCTCACAACAATCTTAATCGTATGGTAGCGAAACAAGATGTTGCGGAATCACAAACAGTGAGACGAAGATGTTTGTGATTACTTTTTATATCTTAACTATCGGAGATATCAATCTCAAGCCAATCAATCTGATTGTACTCGTATGATAGAAGATGCAAGATCATATCACACAACTACGATAAAAGTAGTATCGGTCTGGCTTCACAATCCCAATGAAGTATTTAAGTCGTTAACCTGGTTTTAGTAGAAGAAAACCAAAGGTTAAAGGAGAACCAACTCTAGTATGCAAACTAGTATCACACGTGAGGTGTGGGGATTAGTTTTGCACAATACTAGATGTCTTCTTTATATAGTCTTTCAAATCAGGGTTTGTAATTAAGTTACCTTGGTAACAAAGCAATCAATATCCATCGTTAGATGAAAACATGATTTAGATTCAAGCTAATATTTCTCAACCGTTAGATCGAAAACTTAGCTTGTTACACACACTTGACAATGCATGCTTCTAGGTTTGTTAACCGTACCCAAACATATGCACTTGTTGGTTCAATAATAGTTAACCAAATGGTTAGCCATATGAGTATTCCATATCAACCACGTTCTTCTTCACCATAACTAGTTCAAATGACTTCACATGAACTAGTTAGTGAGTTGTTCAATTGCAAGGAAATCTCATGTATTACACAAGACACAATTGAAGCAAAGATGATTTGATTCACTTGAATCGGTTCATGAACTTTTATAGCCACGGTTTGCAAATTGCATTCCTTAGTCTTTTTAAGTTTAAGTTAAGAAATCATCTTCAGATATATAACCTTCTCAAGTTCGCAGACTAGGTTCGCGGACTGAAGTTACCGGGCAGAGTTTACAAACTCCAGCAGAAATTCTCGGGTATGAGAACTTCACCAGTTCGTGGACTGGGTTCGCGGACTGAGTTCGCGGACTTATTTTCACGCAAATAGTTTGTCAACTCCAGCATAAATCTTGGGTTTGAGAACTTCGGCAGTTCGCGGACTTGTCTCACGCCATTCTTCCGGTTCTCTTGATCAACAAAGTTCGCAAACTTTGGTTGAAGGAATAGGACTTATACATAAATGTGTTTCCACAATAATGCTTATGTCCACCATTGGTTATGTAATCTAAACTCTCATTTCAATCATTGAAACATTCTTAGAGGACGTTATGTATTTGTTACACCATTTCTCGTCAAAGCAATTTTCTAGATGATTGAAACATATCATGACTTTCGTCACAGGGTAAAGATAAACTTGGTGTTTTAGGATGAAAATAGTTTCTGCTGGTTCCGGTAATTTCATGTGATGTGGGTGAGAAACAAATCTAAACCCTAAACAATGTACTGCAAGGGAGCACTTTAGATTCGAGAGATCAATATGTACAAGTCCGGCCTAAACCAAGAAATGGCCGTTCCAGACTTGCTTCGGTCACAAAGTGGAGGAGAAGGGTTGGTTTTAGGGAGGGAAGCGAAGAGAGTGTTGAGACCAGAATAGTTGATTCCGGAAGAGTAGTTGTTTTGTGACTTGTATCAGAAAGTGGGAAGCTAACAGATGGGAAAGCTAGGAAACGTTTTCTGATTGTTGTATGCTCCTGACCAGAACTTGTTGTTCGGTGGAAATAGGTAATGCCTATTTATACAAGTCGAAGTGAAACGTACTCTGGTCTCATTAAGAAATGGAAAACGGGTGAGTAAATGGGAGGAGGAGGTAACCGGTAACGCTTGGAATTGATGTTCCATAAAAGAAAGCGTTTCACCATTACTCCCTGTATTTACTAACCGCCTCATCCTTATGACATTTTCTAATAACGAGCGTAGTGTACGCCGCACGCTGTAAACTGACAAACCAATACCCAATGAGCATCCCCCAGTTTGTGACATGTGTTGATGTCTCGAGTGTTTTCGTGGAAAACATGTAGCATGTTGTTATTGTCTGGCAAGTTGAGCTTGGGAGACTTGCCGGCTCGGTAATAACCTTAAACGGTAGAGATTTTGCATCTTAAGAGGAAGGTAGCCGTTGATTACTGCAACCTTTCGTTTGGTAGCCAGTGGAATGAAAGTATGATCAGTATGGCTTTAATATGTCCCAGTTTAGGCGCGGCCAAAATTTAGGGTTTTGGCTTTGTTTAGGCGCGACCAAACTAGGGACAAAGGTTGCCATGCGTTAGCTGGTAACCTTGGACGGCTAAGATCTGCATCTTAGATGAAAAAGTGGTCGTTGATTGTTGCAGGCCTTCGTTTTGGTAGCCTCATAGGGAAGGCCGACATGGTATGGCGCGACAAGGTGGTTGGCATGCCATTGGCACATGTGGCATGGCTTGCCTTGGCGTGGCCAAAACTAGGGTTTTGGGCCAAAGGTTACCATGCGTTGTTTGGCGACCTTGGACGGTTAGGATTTGCATCTAGGATGGAATGGTGGCCGTTGATCGTCGCACACCTTCATTTTGGTAGCCGCATGGGGAAAGCTGGCATGGTATGGCGCGGCAAGGTGGTTGGCATGCCATTGGCACATGTGGAATGGCATGCCTTGGCGCGGTTTGGCGTGGCAAAAACTAGGGTTTTGGGCCAAAGGTTACCATGCGTTGTTTGGCGACTTTGGACGGCTAGGATTTGCATCTAGGATGGAAGGGTGGCCGTTGATCGTCGCACGCCTTCATTTTGGTAGCCACATAGAGAAGGCCGGCATGGTGTGGCGCGACAAGGTGGTTGGCATGCCATTGGCACACGTGGAATGACATGCCTTGGCGTGGCCAAAACTAGGGTTTTGGGCCAAAAGTTACCATGCGTTGTTTGGCGACCTTGGACGGCTAGGATTTGCATCGAGGATGGAAGGATGGCCGTTGATCGTCGCACGCCTTCGTTTTGGTAGCCGCACGTGGAAGGCCGGCATGGTATGAAGCGGCAAGGTGGTTGGCATGCCATGCCTTGGCGCGATTTGGCGTGGCCAAAACTAGGGTTTTGGGCCAAAGGTTACCATGCGTTGTTTGGCGACCTTGGACGGCTAGGATTTGCATATAGGATGGAAGGGTGGCCGTTGATCGTCATACGCCTTCGTTTCGGTAGCCGCATAGTGAAGGACGACATGGTGGGGCCAAGGCCAATGACGCGGATGGCTTGGCATAGTGGGGCCAAGGGTTTGGTACAGAGGGCTTGGCATGGTGGGGCCAAGGCAAGGTGCGGTTGGCTTGGCATGGTGGGGACAAGGGTTTGGCATGCTATTGGCGCATGGTGCGGCTAGCATGGTTGGGGCCAAGGCAAGGCGCGGTTGGCTTGGAATGGTGGGGCCAAGGGTTTGGCATGCCATTGGCGCATGGTGCGGCTAGCATGGTTTGGGCCAATGCAAGGTGCGATTGGCTTGGCATGGTGTGGCCAAGGGTTTGGCATGCCATTGGCGCATGGTGCGGCTAGCATGGTTGGGGCCAAGGAAAGGTGCGGCTGGCTTGGAATGGTGGGGCCAAGGGTTTGGCATGCCATTGGCGCATGGTGCGGCTAGCATGGTGGCATGCCTTGGCGCGGTAGACGTGGCTGGCACGGTTTTCCATTGGCACAGTGGTGCAGCTGGCATGGTTGGCACGGAAATGTGGCTGGCATGGTTTGCCATTGGCACAGTGGTGTGGCTGGCATGGTTGGCATGCTTTGGCGCGGAGATGTGGCTGGCATGGTTTTCCATTGGCACATTGGTGTGGCTGGCATGGTTGGCATGCCTTGGCGTGGTAGCATGAGAATTAGGGTATGTACAAAGATGATGTCGATCAATACTAAGGGTTCTGCCGTGGAACATGACACATGTATATAAAAAAAAGGCACCCTGGTAATTCTTACGTAGGTATGTTGAATGATTCAATAAATGCGCTAGTGGTTGTAGTGACGTCATGTCAGATGTAAGGTTTTACGATTTTAACCCTAAGCTAAAAACCACCATCAACATTAAGTCTCCTGCTTAGCTCGGAACCGGAGCATTGTTGCGAGGTAAGCATAAGATGGTGACAGGCCAGGACAAAATCGAAATGGCAAGTCATAAAAAGATGGTCAGGAAGACCCGACTAACCTTTTTCGAGAGGTAAGGAGAATTCGTGATTCTTGTGTTGGCGGCCTTGCGTAAATTCTACTCGTGGTGTTGCTGGCTAGACCTTGAAATGGTAGAGGCGGTTGTTGGTTGAGATGCAGACTGTCGGCTTGGCTTGGTCACGCGTCATCTTGGCTGGGCTAGGGAATGCGGAGGTGCTGGATTAGCAAGTTATCGGTGTTGGTGCGGCTTGAGCGGAGCCACTGGCGTTGGTCGGCTTGGAATGGGAGCCACATGCATTGTTTGTCTTGGAATGGGAACCGAAGGCGTTGGTCGGCTTGGAATGGGAGTCGCGGGCGTTGGTCGAATTGGAATGGGAGCCGCAGGCATTGGTCGGCTTGGAATGGGAGCCGCATGCGTTGGTCGGCTTGGAGTGAGGGCCGTCAACATTGGTCGTCTTGAAATGGAGCTGCTTGCGTTGCTCGGCTTGGAGTGGAGCTAGCTTGATTTCCTTGGAAGGATGACAACTGGCTTCAGTTCCGTGGAAGGATGATGACCGGCTTCAGTTTCATGGGATAATGACAACTTTGTCTGAATTAGGGTTTGGCATGCCTAAACCCTAATTAGCGCCCTTTACTAGAATCGTTGTAGAATTCTCGTACGAACTCGGATTTTGACGGTCCGCCCATCCATTCTAAACGGAAAAGAATTTCCTATCTCCCTTCGCTGGAATATTTAGGTTTTGAGCTCGTTCGGGAGGTGAAAACATCTCGACAGTAAAATTCAGGAAGAATTGCGGGCCCGTGGAATGATGGCAGCTTGCTTTAGTTCCGTGGGAAAATGATAACTTTCTTTGGGAAGATAACAACTTGCTTCAGTTCCCTGGGGAGGTGACGACTGGCTTCGGGAAGATAACAACTTGCTTCAGTTCCCTGGGAAGGTGACGACAGGCTTCAGGAAGGTAACAACTTGCTTCAGTTCCGTGGGAAGGTGACGACTGGCTTCAGGAAGATAAAAACTTTCTTTAGTTCCCTGGGAAGGTGACGACTGGCTTCGGGAAGGTAACAACTTGCTTCAGTTTTTAGCATGCTGCAACCCTAATTAGCGCCCCTTACTAGAATCGCTGTAGAATTTTCGTACGAACTCGGATTTTGACGATACGCCCTTCCATTCTAAACAGAAAAGAATTTCCTATCTCCCTATGCGGGAAATATTTAGGTTTTGAGCTCGTTCGGGAGGTGAAAGAGCTCGACAGTAAAATTCAGGAAGAACTCAGGAGGGATGTTGCGGGCCCGAGGTGGCATAGTCGCGCCCAGTCATCTGTTTAATGGATAAATAAGGAATATTTATTTTGTTTAAACTCTAGAAACTCCGTCCGCATGAAAAGAGATATTGACCTTCTTCTGCTTTCTGTTGCTCGTCCGGATCCGTGCTTTCGTCTGCAGTGTCTCTCCAGTGGATCCAAAATTTATCAAACTCCATTGCATTCTTGGGACGGATGGATGTGGTTGCGTTTTCGGTCCATCCTTGATTTTAGGTTGTTCAGTGCCTGGATCCTCTGATCGCGATGACAATATGTTGTGGATGCTTGTATTGGTCGAAATCTTCCGGAGACACTGGATGAAATAGATGAGTTTGGAGACGTTTCGTTGGCGATGTGCTACTATCAAGTCTTCAAGGAATTGGTTCCAAGTGGCATCCTTCGAACCATCTTCCGAATCTTGGACTATCGTGTGGAATGAGATGTGGTGAGCAGTCCCCAGTTATGCTTCTGTTAGATCAGATGGCTTGGCCGAATATGTGAATGTATCTTTGTGGCATGCATTTCGAGTCTTCGGTGCACATGTACAGCTTCATGTTGAGAAATTCATGCGGCTCGTAAAACTTCGACAGTGATGATGTTGAAATCATAAATAACCTGGTTGAGGGGAGTGAAAGCATCCCATGTTGGTAGTCCCTGTGTATAGCCTACTTTCATTGCATCGCCTTGAATCCACGTCCATGGGATTTGATATAATCTTATCGTACTCTTGTGGATGTGACGCTGGGGTGATCGGAATATCACATGATGAAATATCATGGATAGTGAAGTGGTAGGAATGAGAGAGTTATGTTGTTTATCATGGCTCCCTATGTTTCTCCAAAAAAATGTTTCAGACGCGTCTCTGGAGTTATCTCATGAGTCTTTGATGGTCGTCGGGATGGACTGCGATGAGCAATCCCCAGTCGCATTTTTCTTCAGTTTCTGAAGATGTTTTCCTCTGAGCAGGCTTGGGATCCTCTGCATCCTTGTAAAGTGTTGAAGGCGTCTTCTGGACAGATAGGTGATGATTTTCTTGCGCTGCACCCTTGAAGAGTAGATGACCTTGTTGTGGCTATGAACTTTTGGTTGAAAGTGTCTTCTGAGCTTTGACAGTGAAGGGATTCCGTGTATATCCTCAGTCCCCAAGTATGGTTTACATGTTTCCATCTTGTATGGTCAGTGGGTTGACCATGTTAAAGACATCACCATCGTGCGTTCGTACTGGTGATTTTGTTACTTCTTCCACATAGAACTTAAAATATGGAGGAGTATAGGTTACTATTGTAGTGATTACTTCTGTGGTGAAGCTCTGGCTGGTATCAACAAATGAGCGGCAAAAGTTCTTGGTAGCAGATGTAATCAGAAGAGACTACATTGTCGTGGTAATAAAGTAGGTTGCTGTAATTGTATGGGAATCCATGGAAGTAAAAGGATTGGCTGGACGCGTAAGCGAGCAAACTGTCCATGATCACGAGTTTTGGCGAGATGGATCAAAAGGTGGTCATGACTACGAAGGTTGGCTAGCTGTGATCATGATCCTTGACATGGGGAGCATGGTGGTACAACCATTTGCAGGAAGAAACGGCATTGAAGCAGCTTCGGCTCTTGCAAAAGATGTTGAAACTTAAGGAGCCAAACGCTGAAGCCTCGGCTTCGGATTCTGGAGCAGCTTATGGAGAGAACGCTGAAGCGGAGCGGCTGCTTAAGCGAGCGTTGAAGCGGAGCGGATGTCGGAGAGAACGTTGAAGCGGAGCCGCTGCTGGAGGACGTTGAAGTGAAGCGGCTACGTTAATCAGTGTGCTGTCAAACTGGACACCCTTCAAGCGAACAATGGTTAGGAGTCCCCAGTTCCATCTATCAATCGTGCTTTCCAGGAGATGTTAGGGTTTGGGAACGACTTCTCTGGTTGGAAACAGCTGATTCCCTGATACAGTGAGGTTGAGGGTTGCGAATATGTCTTGACTCTGCGCCTACAGAATCTCACATAAGTGTTTTATCATAGACTGCACGATTTTGTGGGCGAAGTCCCCGGAAATCATGCAGCTCCTGACAGGAAGAGAGTCTTTGTGAACTCAAGGGGGTTGCTGATTTTCTTTGCTTCGATTTTGGAGAAGTCGTTCCTGATCTTTACGTGTGATGAAATTATATTGGTGATTCCCTTATACTGGGCGTTCAAAAGGCAACGCTGGAAGGATGCAAGCTGTTGGCGCTGGAAAGATGCAAGCTGTTAGCGCTGGAAGGATGCAAGCTGCTGGCGATGGAAAGATGAAAGCTGTTAGCGCTGGATCGGATTGGAATGGGCGCTGGCTTGGATTTGGTATGGTGCGGAATGTTGGCTGGGCATGGCGCGGACTGTTGGCTTGGCATGGCGCAAACTTGTTCTTGCGGGCCCATTTGCCTCTTTCCATACTAGCTCAAATAAGAAATCATTTCCTTATTCAAATTACAAAAGTGTTATGCGTATGAAAGGGGTTGGCTCTCCTTTTTATCTCGTATCTTTGTTTTCACGTCCTGGTGTTAGCGGTAGCGCGGTAGAAATAAAGTGGGCAAGCGTATTCCAGCTATGTACTCCAGCGTTTCTCTTTCAATTTGTTTTCTTATTTTGGGGCAAATCCTATCCATAGGTATACCTTCCATGAATCTGTAAAAATATTGTTCTTCTCTTCGAATATCACTGTAGTAGCGTCGGATACCTCATGAATAGTGACTCGTAATAGTTATTATGCAAAGTAGGTACGTACGGGTAGGTGACTGATTCCACGAGTAACTGGGCGTTAGGGTTTTTCTGAGATCCAAAAGTTGCAGGCCAAGGTGACCGAAGGTCCTTCTGCGGACGTGGTCAAAGGGAAAGAAGCAGAGGTCGAAAGGCTGTCCAAAGAGTTTGAGCTGAAACAGGCGGTCCTCCAAATGACGAAGGACGCCTTCTTCGAGAAGAGCAAAACACCGTTGAATGGCTTCCTTTGAATGCACTTCTGTCTTCTGAAATTCTTCTGTTTCATTTTTTTTTTGAAAGGAAAATGAAACACCTGGCTTTATGGTTTTGATTTTCTGGATTTTTGGGTTGATAGACAAGTGTTACCTATGAGGGTTTTGGATTATTATTCGGGATGGACTGTTTTAGGATGATGCCGTTTTTGGTTATGATTGTAAGTGACACAAACATCCCAGGGAAGATATGGAACCGTGAACGTTGTGTGTCGGTAGATGGCATGGGATGATAGATAACATGGCTATCGGTTTTATCATTCCCGTGAAAACTTGAAATAATAAACCATGTATTTTGTCTAGGTAAGACTTACTCGGTTTTTTGGATCTTCTAACGAAAAATGAGTCAGGTGAAAGTCTGAGTTTTGTGAGAAGCACCGCAATTGTGGAAAGTCCCCAGTCGTCCCTGAGTCACTTGATAATCGAGTCGTCAATCCCTGGGAGGATCGTTTGTTTTTAACCTCTGGGAAGTCCCCAGTCGCCCCTTTCCGTGTCATGACTGGTAATCGGTTCGTCTAGTAACTGAGTCGTCGATCCCTGAAAAGATCGTATCGGTCCGTCTGGTAGCTGAGTCGTCGATCCCTGTGCGGATCGTTTTCCTATACCGTCCTGACGTCTGGGTCGAAGTATGAGATAGAGGATTGAAAATTGACATTGTTACCGCAAAACCAATCTCCCACTGTGATTGCCAATTGTTTAAGGGTGAAAACAGTTATTGCTGGTTTCGGTAATTACGTGTGATGTGGTGAGAAACAAATCTAAACCTTAAAAAATGTACTGCAAGGGAGTACTTTATATTCGAGAGATCAATCTGTACAATTCCGGCCTAAACCAAGAAATGGTCGTTCTAGACTTGCTTCGATCACAAAGTGGAGGAGAAGGGTTGGTTTTGGGGAGGGAATCGAAGAGAGTGTTGAGACCAGAATAGTTGATTCCGGAAGAGTAGTTGTTTTGTGACTTGTATCAGAAAGTGGGAAGCTAACAGATGGGAAAGCTAGCAAACATTTTCTGATTGTTGTATGCTCCTAACCAGAACTTGTTGTTCGGTGGAAATAGGTAATGCCTATTTATACAAGTCGAAGTGAAACGTACTCTGGTCTCATTAAGAAATGGAAAACGGGTGAGTAAATGGGAGGAGAAGGTAACCGGTAACGCTTGGAATTGATGTTCCATAAAAGAAAGCGTTTCACCATTACTCCATGTATTTACTGACCGCCTCATCCTTATGACACTTTCTAATAACGAGCGTAGTGTACGCCGCACGCTGTAAACCGCCAAACCAATACCCGATGAGCATCCCCCAGTTTGTGACATGTGTTGATGTCTCGAGTGTTTTCGTGGAAAACATGTAGCACGTTGTTGTTGTTGTTGTCTGGAAAGTTGATCTTGGGAGACTTGCCGGCTCGGTGGTGACCTTAGACGGTCGAGATTTTGCATCTTAAGAGGAAGGTGGCCGTTGATTATTGCAAACCTTTCGTTTGGTAGCCAGTGGCATGAAAGTATGATCAGTATGGTTGATAGACGCATTTATGTGTCTAATTTGTCCTCAATGTTTCGTATTGTTGGTACTCGTTTTCGTCCTTATTATGTTGTTTTGTGTATTCTTAGGTATTTTTGGAAAATAAATATTGTTGGAAAAATCGGCTCGAAAAATCACTCGGAACACCCACAGAGGACACTTGCTATACGGAGCCCAGATTTGGCTAAGGGGCACCCCAAAAAGGCAGCTGCTATTCGCACCCCACAACTGGTTAGGGGGACACCATCTTCTTCATTTGAAACTTAAAAATTGGCGGGAAAAATGTGGCAGCTCTCTGAGAATGTTTCGATCGAAATTTGAAGATGTTCTAGGTGGACTAAAGGGCTGAAACTTCATGGGTAGTTGTGATATGTCATAAAAGAGCTGGTATGGGTGTTTGTTTCGATCAAATTTGGCTGGAAAATCTGTGACAAGGAATCAGGGCAGCCCGTGCATGAGAAGAATAGTTCACGGGTTTTGGAAGATTTATGCGTGTTCTGCTCGTGTATGATGACTCTAGCAACACTCTGGACCGTGAAGAAGATAAATGAGGAGATTTTGCAGCTGTAGAAACACGTGAGAAGCTAAAACCGGGAAGAAAATATTCCTAGAATATTTTTCTTCACTGCCGAGTTTAATGAAAATTTGTGAGAGTTATGGCGTGATATTTTGCTGATGTTGAGTATACATAGGGTGAGGGGATCATAGAGAAAGGAGACCGAGAGATTGGGAGAGAAAAAGAGCACCACAGAGCGAAAAATCAAATTTGCAGAGCTGCCATTTTGCTGCTGCAAAGCTGAAGAACACGAAGAACGGACCTGCACCAGCAGTCGTTTTTGAACAGTGACAGCAACTCATTCTGTGGGTTGCAGTTTACAAGCAGACTTAAAAACGCAACAACAACAGTAGGGCTCTTTGTAACGGTTTTTGCAACAGTTATAAGCGTTGAAAACCCGATTTTTATTATAATTCTCCCTTATTCATCATTTGTAACCCTTTGAGCATAAATGAAATCAACTTTTGAGCGTGTTTCCAACATGATGAGCGGCTAATTCTCTCGTAACCAAGGCAATGGATGAAGCTATTCACACATGAACAATGGGTAACTATTTCATTTTCTCTAATATTTAATTATATTTCACTCAATCACTGCTTTTGCAGAGTTCTTAAAAGTTTACATAATTTTCTTCATTAGTTGTGATTCAATTAGATAGGTTATGCTTTGGTTAGATAATCTATGCTTAGGGGATACAATTAATTTTTGAGAATATGTTTGATTATTTGTGGATTAAGAAATAAAGGATTAAAAGGATAATTAGAGTTATGAAATATTTGACATCATTCATGTGTAATAGTGGATTCTAGTGTCTTGTTTATTTTCCAATCACTTGAAATCAATTTTGAGTTAAGTTTTCTATATTTTTAAGTTCTATTAAGTCTAGAATTCATTTCCTTCACAAGCCTCAACGAACTCTTTACTACAACATCATTGAAAATACCATCAATGTCTTTAATATGTCCGAGTTTAGGCGCGGCCAAAAGTTAAGGTTTTGGCTTTGTTTAGGCGCGACCAAACTAGGGCCAAAGGTTGTCATGCGTTAGCTGGTAACCTTGGACGACTAAGATCTGCATCTTAGATGAAAAAGTGGTCGTTGATTGTTGCAGGCCTTCGTTTTGGTAGCCGCATAGGGAAGGCCGGCATGGTATGGCGCGACAAGGTGGTTGGCATGCCATTGGCACATGTGGCATGGCATGCCTTGGCGCGGTTTGGCGTGGCCAAAACTAGGGTTTTGGGCCAAAGGTTACCATGCGACCTTGGACGGCTAGGATTTGCATCTAGGATGGAAGGGTGGCCGTTGATTGTCGCACGCCTTTGTTTTAGTAGCCGCATGGGGAAGGCCGGCATGCTATGGCGCGACAAGGTGGTTGGCACGCCATTGGCACATGTGGCATGGCATACTTTGGCGCGGTTTGGCATGGCCAAAACTATGGTTTGGGGCCTAAGGTTACCATGCGTTGTTTGGCGACCTTGGACGGCTAAGATTTGCATCTAGGATGAAAGGGTGGCCGTTGATCGTCGCACGCCTTCGTTTAGGTAGCCGCATAGGGAAGGCCGGCATGGTGTGGCGCGGAAAGGTTGTTGGCATGCCATTGGCACACGTGGCATGGCATGCCTTGGCCCGATTTGGCTGGCCAAAACTAGGGTTTTGAGCCAAAGGTTACCATGCGTTGTTTGACGACCTTAGACGGCTAGGATTTGCATCCAGGATGGAAGGGTGGCCGTTGATTGTCGCACGCCTTCGTTTTGGAAGCCGCATGAGGAATGCCGACATGATATGGAGCGGCAAGGTGGTTGGCATGCCATTGGCACATGTGGTATGGCATGCCTTGGCGCGATTTGGCGTGGCCAAAACTAGGGTTTTGGGCCAAAGGTTACCATGCGTTGTTTGGCGACCTTGGACGGCTAGGATTTGCATCTAGGATGGAAATGTGGCCGTTGATCGTCGCACGCCTTCGTTTTGGTATCCGCATAGGGAAGGCCGACATGGTGGGGTCAAGGCCAATGGAGCGGATGGCTTGGCATAGTGGGGCCAAGGGTTTGGTATGGACGGCTTGGCATGGTGGGGCCAAGGCAAGGTACGGTTGGCTTGGCATGGTGGGTCCAAGGATTTGGCATGCCATTGGCGCATGGTGCGGCTAGCATGGTTGGGGCCAATTGATGCAATTTTGTAGTGGTAAGTAAAGTGTTCGTTTGTCGGACTTGTTGAGATTGATTTCAGACTTAAAAATATATACACAAAAGTTTGTCACAATAACGAGAGGTATTGAGACTCGGGATTCCACCATAAACTCATTCATGCGATTCATATATTTATTCCAAATAATTATAGCTCAAACAATATTGACTCTAATTCTTTGGCAAGGTAGATTTTTAAAAGATTGACTGTAAATCACTAGCATGATGCATCAAAAGCACTTAGACCAAGCATACATCATCATACGACATCACAATCAATTAAGAAAAATCATAAAACGATGATAATAGTGCAAGTAGTCATAAAAGAATTAAATATAATTACGACATGCATGAAATATAGCTTCCTCCGTTGTCCCAGTGTTGGGGTTTAGGTTCTCATATCAAAAACACGCACAAATAAGTATTTCTCCAAAAACACCTAATTAAATATAAGTATTTCTCCAAAAACACCTACAAAGATATAAAATAACCAAATAAGTACCAAATCGAGCACTAACAATATATACAATTGAGATTAAAATAGACACATAAATGCGTCTATCAAATACCCCCAAACCTATTATTTTCTAGTCCTCGAGCAAAAATAAAATAAAAATAAAATCCTAACTCACTGTCGCAGGCATCGTCGATTGCATTTAGCGTATGCAATAAGCCTTTAAACCCCTAGGTGGCTCTAGTAGCGGAGTGTTGTCTCCGGAGGGTTTACCAGAGGTATACCCACAAAACCTTTATTCCTCAGAGCCTAACTATCTACGCAGAACCTTGGAAGGCACTAAAGAATCTCCTTGGTTGGCCTACTTATTGACTACAGGAGGAAGTACCCTGATGCGAAATTCCAATTGTTGTACACGAGGTTGCACTCAAGCATACTAAAATTCATATGAAGTGACAGAGCTCTACTCAGATAGTCGCACTATGGACATCAATATCCGGAGTCAAAACTAATCACATGGATAGATCAAGAAGATGGATATAGAAAAACATAGATGGTTTTGATGTTTACTAGGTGAACGGTGTTTCTCATATCTGTCTGAAGGCCTCCGCTAAAATGAACCTATCCTAATGGACTGAGATACTAGTTTGACTAATATCAACACACTGGCATATACAAGGGAACCAGTGATTGATAATCCTAACTCTAGGTCAACACACTGGCATATACAAGGGTTCAAGTGGTCGACTTTATTGAATTTATTCCAGTTGGTCTGATGGTTTGGTCTCAATTTCTCTCTCTCTTTTTTTTGGTATCTCAATCACTCTAATTCACCCTAGCATTGGTAACAACTTGAATCGTGAGCTCCACCTAATCACTTAGAGAAGCATAGTTTAAAAACAAAACAAAATAAAAACAGAAGTGAAAAGGACTCAACGAGATATGGTGAAACTATCATGTTATTTCTAACACCTGAGCTCTGTGCTTTTATGAATATACTTTTTAGATGTTGCCATCTAGTCAGATTGGTTCCTCAACTCCTACAACCAAAATGCTTCCGTCCACTTAGATTGGTGATGAGTGCCAAATATTGTATATATCTATCCCTTTTTGTTGGCATTTAACTCATCTTTTATGCATTAATTATACATTTTATCCCATATTCTGTATTTTCATTGTTTTCAAGAATAAATATTTTTATTAATTAATTTTGCATTTTTAGGTAATAAATAAAGTCTGGATGACTTGCGGAGCAAAAAGAGCAGAAAAGTAGTGAAAAGCCGGGAGAAATCACGCAAGGAAGCCGCGAAGAATGGTGCGCACAACCTCATTTTCTACACACAAAAACGCCTCCGTTCTCAGCCATCAGATCAGTTCTCAGAAGCATCCGATGGTCGCTCCTTCATAGAGCATCAAAATCTGAAGTCTCTGCCAAGCACCACAGCGCTGAAATTCCAAGCCTTCAGATTAGATGGTAGTTGAATCCAACGGTTGCTCCCTTGCTGTTCATCAAAGTTTGATATCTCCGACTTACACTACAACACCTAATCTAATCTAGCACCGTTAGTTTCGTTGTATCACTTCATCCGACGGTCGCTTCTCGCTTGCCTCCGCATGACCGTCCGATCTACCTACCAGCTCCACATCTCACGGCTTAGTCTCGCTGAACATCAAAAATCGATGAAGCCGACACACACTGGAGCACCAAACCCTATACCAGCTACCCAAACGCACCCTTCTCCCAAACCATCGACTTCACCTCCCCCATTCCTCTCTGCAACTTCACCACCTTCTTCAACAGAACCGTACCACCACCTTCTTCACCTCCACTGCCACCACCACACCTCCACCATCATCACCCCTATCTTTCTCCATCATTACCCCCTTGTTCTAGCCTCCTATTATATAGTTTTCTCCCCTAATTTCTCTCTAAAAACCTAGGGAAGAAATCAATAAAATAGGACGAGTTGGAAAGATGCAATTGAGGCATGGGACGGAGCAGGTGAACAAGGAAAATAATGGGTCGACGATTGAAGTGTCAAATCACATGTTTGGTGAGTAAAATTCGAAACCCTAATTTCAACTGTCCAAATTAGGTTTTTGGGGATTTTTATAGAAAACCCTAATTTCTGTTAGGGAAAGCAGGAGGAAGAGAAGATAAAACATGGGTTCAAATTGTACTATCAAATTAGGTAGAATCAAATACCTAATTTCTGTGTTGTTGGATTTTGGGGATTTGGGTGAAGAACCCTAATTTTGTATTTTGGGGAAATGGGGTCTGTGGGTATAAATAGCCCTGTGGGTGTGATGTAAAAACTTTATGCTTGGAATAGCCAGCATCCAGGACTTTCATGTCCTGTTAATGTTTTTTTCTCTTTTCAATTTCAGCTCAAACTCATTTCTGTTCATGTGTGTTAGTTTTAATTTCATGTATTTTCATATCCTGTTTAAGTTACTGTTAATGTGCTTGGTTTCATATCCTGTTAATTTGTTATGTTCTTGTTGATGTTTGTGTAATGTTAATGTGTTTAATTTGCTGTTAGTTTGATGGAATGCTAGGCTAGATACCTTTGAAGCATTGAACTGATTGTGCAATGGAAGAAATCAGTGCTCATAGCAAGCTGATTATCTTGCCATTCTATTTGTGTATGCTTAGGTTGCACTGTTGATTGAGCATTGGGAGAAATTAGTGCTCATAGCAAGCTAATTCTCTTCCCATTCTTTTTGTTTGCCTGTATTCTTGCCTTAGCTTTGCTCTGTTAGCTTCTCCACATCCCTGCCCTTGGCCTTAGGCCTTGGTTTGTTTTGTTATCTTTCTTTGCTGTCTAGTATTTGCTTTGTTTAGTTCTTGCATTGTTCTCTGCTTGTTTTCTTTATTGTCTTCACTGTTTTGTTCACTGCCATCTTTTCTTTCTCACTTGCCTTGCACTGCTGCATTGTTTTTCTTCATTTGTTTTTGCTTCACTGCCAGCTCTGCTTTCTTTTTTTGGCCTTGTGCTGCTGTGCACTGCTTGTGCAGCTGCTGCTGCAACCCATCTGCCCTGCAACCCTGCTGTTGCTGCTTTCTTTTGCTGTTGCTGCAGCTGCCTTTTCTTTCCCCTGCTGCTGCTTCCATCTTTGCCTTGTGCTGCTGCTGGTGCCTTCTCTGTGTTGCCTCTGCTGTTGTTGCTGCTGCTGCTGTTGTTGCTGCCAAGCCTGCAGCCAAGCAAAAGCCCATCAGTCCAGTTCAAGGCCTAGTTCTCAGTTCTAAGCCCACTGTCTATTGTTTGTACAACTGAGCCCAAGCCTAAGTTTAAGACCAAAGCCCAAGTTCATTAAGGCCCAACCACAGTTTAGGTTAAGGCTAAAAGCCCAATTCAGTCAACTGTGGGCTTAACCCAAAAGCCTAACTCAAAAGACTAAGCCCAGTTCATTCTTAGGAATAAGGCCAAAGCCAACTTCAATCACAAGCCCATTTACACTTCAAAGACCAACTGAGCCCAAGCTCAGTTCAACCCATTTCAAAGGGTATTCAAAGCCCAACAGCAATTTAGGAACCCAAATAGCTAGAAACACTCCAAACACTCCCGATCTCTGTGGATCGACCCGTACTTGCACGAGCTACAACTGACGACCGTGCACTTGCGGTATTACTGTAGGCCCGCGTTTTTCTGCGCTTCATTTTATACACTCCTTTGAGGCCTGCCAAGTTTTTGGCGCCGCTGCCGGGGATAATTTTTAGGACCTTTTAGAAGCCTACCAATTGGTTAGTGCCATCCTTAATAAGCATAAATTTCTAGGCTCTGGAGTTTAATTTGTGCAACTAAAAAGTTTCTCCTATACCCCCAAACTTAAATCTAACATTGTCCTCAATGTTCCAAAGGTGAAATTAAAAGCATGAATAAGGAGAAACTGTTACCATTTGAAGCAAAAGAGATAAGGAAAGATATTACCGTGTCGCATGAATATTGGGTTACCTCCCAAGAAGTGCTAAGTTTAACGTCTTCAGCCAGACTAAGAAAGGATTAGTCACCTCATAGAATCATAAAGTAATAGACGAAATATCTGTGGGTCATCAAAACCAAATAGAGCTATCACAAGTAAAAGGAATCTGCAACCTGTCAAGAAAATAAACAAATAAAGCACACCCTTGTCTAGTTTCCTATTTAAGACAACTACATCTAGTTGTGGTTCAGGTTCAGGATCTATAACTGGGTCTAAATAAAGTATTTTCATGGGTTGCATTTCCTTATAGGTTAGATCCAAATGTTCAGGTTTTAGAGTCTGGAAAAACTCAAATAAAAACTTAGAAACACATAATAATAACCTGAATAATTGAGGATCCTTTAAGTCAATCATATTTGACTTACACAGCTGACCACAATGAGAGTGGTTATCTTCCTTAAACAAGTATGTCGACCCTAATCTCCTAAAGTAATTAGGTTTAGTCTCAAAACTTAATATTCGACACATTTGAAAATCAAACATTCCCACATTTGGAAGAAAAATATTTGGTGGGAAAACAAAGTCAATCTGGGTATCATAGCCTGGGTAAACCACATCAACCAGAGGATGGGTTTCTAATAACTGAAATTTCTTGTGGACATCACTAGGTTCAGGAAAACGTGTATGAAGATAATCTTGTAAAATGGTTGAGGCACATATGTCAAGTCCCAAGTGAGGGATCTCTGTAAGAGCTAAAGGTAAGGCACAAGGAGAATGATAATCACCCATAAACTTAGAGTTTTGGGTGTCTCTAGATAGACTAGCTACAATTTCCCTAATTTCTAGATCATCAGAATCGTGAAAATGGTCAATTTCTTCGTGTAGATTATACTCAGGTGATGCATCCTCACTCATATTTAAAAGTTGTACGAGTTCATCTTCTTCGTCTAAGACTAATGTTTCTAAGTCCTGGGACTCTAAAATAGTATTCTCAGAATAAACTCGTTCCTCTAAACCATCATCGACTTCGTAAACAAGAAATACTACATCGTCTAAAACGGGTGTATCTCTAGTCAAATCCTCGTCCTTTTGAATAGGTGAATAATTATTGAAATTATTTGGATTTGAACTAGAAATAATATAATCATCGTAAAGCTTAATTGGAGTAACAAATTCCTGATCACTATGCCTACATATTTCAAATTCTTCATCAACATTATCCTCATCATAATCATCATTATAAGAACATGAAAATGGTTGAACCTCATCTAAACAAGTAGTGTAACCAATTTTATCCTCGTCATCCTGTTTATGCAAATAACTATCCTCATTTTCAAGGGTATTATTGGAGACACTATATTGAAAATTAAGATTATTTCGAGCAATTTTTTCGTTCGTCTCAGCTATCAGGTTGAGGGATTTCTCTAAAGAAAGTTTTCTTTCGTCATAAACTGAATTATTCATCTCAGCTATCCTACGTGTCGACTCTTCTAATTTCCTGAGAGACTCTTCTAAAGGAGAAATATAAGAATTTTGCTCATATGACCGGTGCGTATGTGGATAGTAATTGGGCTCACCATGGTATGGACCATAATCTTCAAAAGGATGATGTTCCCAACCACTATTCACACTATGGTCAAAGTAGTAACGTCCATTTTGAAACTCAGTCGGATATTCGTTGTATTGGATATTGTAATACCGGTTCGACATTCTACCGCAGGGGTGTGAGTTGTCACACAAGATAAAACCTACTGACAGGAGATTCGTGGGTGGATAGAGTCTTACCTCCCGTACCAGACGGGCGATGAACCGTTGAAGTCGACTCAGGCCACCGACTCCTATGTCAGTGTACGAACCCGAGGGGCCGAGACAGTATCGTAACTGTCGTCCTTCCCTGCAAACAGTTTATATTTAATTTTAACCCTTCCTTAGGGTTTAAAAATAAAAATGTCCAAGTCCAAAAATAAAAATGTCCAAAAAGGAAAAGAAAAATTAAAAAAATAAAACCCTATTTACAGTTTCTAAAAATAAAACAAAATAACTATATACAAAATCTTCTTCTTCACTCCTTTCAGATTCCTCCTTTCTTTCCTTCTATGGCGATGCTTTCCTTTTATAGCACTTTTCTTTCCTTGTAACTTCGCTCCAAATCTGAAAAGAATCGAAAAATACCAAAACGCATAAAAAGAACAAAAATAATAAAAATAAAAAGAAACCTAAAACAAATCTAAATACAAGTCCGCGTCGGCGACGCCAAAAATTGATGTAATTTTTTTAGTGGTAAGTAAAGTGTTTGTTTCTCGGACTTGTTGAGATTGATTTCAGACTTAGAAATAGAAAAATATATATACAAAAGTTTGTCACAATAACGAGAGGTATTGAGACTCTGGATTCCACCATAAACTCATTTATGCGATTCATATATTTATTCCAAATAATTATAGCTCAAACATTATAGACTCTAATTATTTGCCAAAGTAGATTTTTAAAATATTGACAGTAAATCACTAGCATGACGCATCAAAAGCACTTAGACCAAGCATACATCATCATACGACATCACAATCAATTAAGAAAAATCATAAAACGATGATAATAGTGCAAGTAATCATAAAAGAATTAAATATAATTACCACATGCATGAAATATAGCTTCCTCCGTTGTCCCAGTGTTGGGGTTTAGCTTATCATATCAAAAACACGCACCAAATAATAATCCATAGCTCAAAAAGGTGTTTTATTGAAGAAATTGCTTAACACATAGATTTGCAACGCTTTAAGGGTGTTACAGACGCCACTGTTACAACATTCTATGACTGTAGAAAAACGATAGTCTTATGCTGCAGCAGAATTGCGACTGTTTCTGTTCGTCCAATGTTCTTCGTGTTCTTATTAATTGCAGCAGCAGCAATAATTCTCTGCACTGCTTTCCTTCACCTCTGTCGCCTCCCAATTGACCCCCCAACTCCCTATTACCTTGTTTAGGTCTTCTATCCTCCTATTTATACACAACAACCACAATGTCCCGAAAAAATCTTTCTTCTCCATCGCAAGTTCCGGGATTTATTCCCTTTTTATTCTTTTTTTTTATGCGTCAACTGAGTTGGTATCGACTCTTTTAATGATAGAATTAAATCTCCAAGGGAAGATATTCTCCAAATCCACCAGATAACTTCCTAAGATACGCCGAATAACCCGTGATATTCTCCACCTCTGTTTTCTTCCAATTGACGTTTCTTCCTTTCTTTTTTTTCGAATCCGAGACAAGTACCTATGCTGTTTTAACCTAACAGGATATTCCCAATCGAACTGCGACAAAAACTCCATCTAAATCTCTCGAAATTCTCCAACAAAATCTTCCCAAAAATAACTCGAATAACCCGAGTAACTTTACTTCCCTGTTTTGCTTCCAACCGATATCTATCCAAATTTAGTCGAAGTAATGGCTTATACTGGACCTGTTTAGCATTAACAGGCCTAAATAAATCCAACTCGGCGATTGAATCTCTCTACAACAGCTCCAAAACTCAAGTCCAAATCTGTCAGTGTCTGCACTTGATTTCCCGCCAAAATTTAGATTTCAAACAAAGAGGATGAGTGCCCCTTAACCAACTGTCGGGTGTCTTTAACACTTGGGGTGTCCTGGTTGTAAATAAAAAGTGGGTGCCCCTTAGTAATTGAGTGCCCCTTATCCAAATAAGGGGTGCCTTTAGTGATTTTCTGCCACGAGCGCAAATACCGCTTTTCGAGCCAATTTCGCCGCAAAATTGTATTTCTCCAAAAACACCTACAAAGATATAAAATAACCAAATAAGTACCAAATCGAGCACTAACAATATATACAATTGAGATCAAAATAGACACATAAATGCGTCTATCACCAAGGCAAGGCGTGGTTGGCTTGGCTTGGTGGGACCAAGGGTTTGGCATGCTATTGACGCATGGTGCGGCTAGCATGGTTGGGGCCAAGGCAAGGTGCAGTTGGCTTGGCATGGTGGGGCCAAGGGTTTGGCATGCCATTGGCGCATGGTGCGGCTAGCATGGTTGGGGCCAAGGCAAGGTCCGGTTGGCTTGGGATGGTGGGGCCAAGGGTTTGGCATGCCATTGGCGCATGGTGCGGCTAGCATGGTTGGCATGCCTTGGCGCGATAGACGTGGCTGGCATGGTTTTCCATTGGCACAGTGGTGCGGCTGGCATGGTTGGCATGCCTTGGCGCGGAATGTGGATGGCAAGGTTGGCATTCCTTGGTGCGGAGATGTGGCTGGCATGGTTTGCCATTGGCACAGTGGTGCGGCTGGCATGGTTGGCATACCTTGGCGCGGAGATGTGGCTGGCATGGTTTTCCATTTGAATAGTGGTGCGGCTGGCATGGTTGGCATGCCTTGGCGCGGAGATGTGGCTGGCATGGTTTTCCATTGGCACAATGGTGCAGCTGGCATGGTTGGCATGCATTGGCGTGGTAGCATGAGAGTTAGGGTATGTACGAAGATGATGTCGGTCAATACTAAGGGTTCTGCCGTGGAACATGACATATGTATATAAAAAAAAGGTACCTTGGTAATTCTTACGTAGGTATGATGAATGATTCCATAAATGCGCTAGTGGTTGTAGTGACATCATCTCAGATGTAAGGTTTTACGATTTTAACTCTAAGCTAAAAACCACCATCAACACTTGGTAAAGCGAAAAGCTTACCAACTCATATTTCGAGATATAGATAGACGAGGTATACTCGCCTCGAAATACCAAATGTGTATAATCAATATATATATATATATATATATATATAGCATATGACTTCTTGTCTCAAAGAGTAGGAGATAGAGTAGATAGACTTTTGAGTGATAGATAAGTTCAAGTCTTTACATATCTTTTTGTCGAGAAGTTCCACCGGTTCCTTGAGTAGTTCTTCTACTTGTATGATGAATTGCCATGAAGTCCTTGATCTCAACTACACTTTCTATCCTAGTCCGAGACATAGCTATAATAGACTAGAAAGCAAGACTTATAGTTTTGATCACTAACATTGACAAACATGCTTGAGATAGCAAAGCATGCGAGTTCGACCGAGAAATGCTCTAACAATCTCCCCCTTTGTCAATTTTAGTGACAAAACTATCAATACATATGGAATACCAAAAAGATAAAGAAACTTTAGTAGCTCCTATTACACATGTCTAATCTTCAACATTCCTCGAAATCTTCATCACTTCCAAGTACTCCAATGATCCCAAAGGTTGTAAGTTTAGCATCACTACTGTTGAAGATCCGTATCTATAACAATGAGAAAACATAGTTCTCGATCATTGTTATACAGTGTCATAGTATTATTACACAACGTCAAAGTTCAATTGTATCATAACTTCAACAATAATACTATGGTGATATGTATCACTCCCCCTTAGTCAGTACTCCATCTCACATGGAAACCACTCCCTCTTACATAATGATCCGAAAACCATATGTATTTGTAGTGTGAACTATATATTAATTCTCCCCCTTTTTGTCAATAAAATTGGCAAAGGTACAAGAACGAGATCATAATAAAATTTCCAAGAGAGACATTTCATGACAAAAAGAAAAAAAATACATACCAACTAATTTAGATGCAATTGATAAGCATGTAAATTCTACATTTTATACCCATATTTATATTAGTTAGGATTCAATATTTTAGTTACTAATACTATTTTAGTGCTTTTGTAGAAAGTACAAGTGAATTCGATCATCCAACGAATAAACAGCAAAATGTGAGACTTAATGGTGTTTGCGACGAAAATGGAAAATATGCTGGCCTGGTATTTCTATATATCAGCAGCACTTATTATGTTGGTCTGGTATTTCTATATATCAGCAGCACTTATTATGCTGGCCTGGTATTTCCATGTATCAACATCCGGGTTGGACTGGTATCTCCATGTATCAGCAACCACAATGATCAAATATGCTGGACTGGTATTTCTATATATTAGCAGCACAATAATAAATGAGGTTATCCTGGTATCTCCATGTATCAACAACCACCATGATGAAACGGGGTTGGCCTGGTATCTCCATGTATCAGCAACCACCATGATGAAACGGGGTTGGCCTGGTATTTCCATATATCAGCAACCAGTCTAGTTACCATGACAACAGAAGGGAGTCGAAATGGTGAATATAAAACTAAAACGTTGTTGGCGTAAATTTACGTAAAACATGAAGAAAATTGAGTTTCCAAAGGTAGCCGCATTAATTCTTGAAGCACCTGCTACGCTTCCAAATTCAATATCCAAGATTGTTTCCTTAGTGGCACACCTCCATCGGGTAATGACATGCAAAAGAAAAATATATGGGGATAATTAATTGGTGTTAATTTATTAATGAGAGAATATTGTGGTTGTCAAGAGGGAATCAGTATTCAATGTGAAAAGATTTTGCAAGATGGTATATGGCATGACAATATATTCATGAAGTATTATGGGATCCACATACATGCAACTCTCACTCGGAAAAGGAAAGAAAATAAATAAATGAAGTGGTATTATGGAAAATGGAAGAAAATAAAGTAACGAAGTAATATTATTTTACTTACCATTATTAGTGGGAGTGAATTATATTAAACGTGGGCACGAGATTGTGAACATGCATTTTGGTTGGTGGTCAAAGATACATGCAAGGGAAATTAATTGTGATTGAAGAAAGAATTATACTTTTTACTTTAATTATTCACATGCAAAAATTTGATAAGGAAAGAATATATTATTCTCATGTACACTTTAATATGTCTGAAGTGGAGGAACCATAAAAAGGGTGGAGTGATGTCTGTGTTGTGTGTGTGTGTGTGGAGGGGGGGGGGGGGGGGGGGGGGGGGGCTGCAGAGCCGCGAAGCGGAGAAACAAGGGTTTGCAGTTTTGATTTCATTTTTCTCCATGGTTTGCTAAATTGTTTGTTAGGGTTGAGATGAAAACCAATTTAATAATATAGACTCAACAATTATATTTCTAATAATAATTCATTGATTAGTAATTTCTCTTCATATAACTTGGTATTTAATTGCTCATGTGATTTTATAGATTATTTATGCTTTTGAATTGATATTTCGTGCTTCGGTTAAATCCCTAGACGTGGTATGCAAGGGTAGGTAGGTAATGCTTTAGAATCACTACCCTTGAAGCGAAGGAGATTACAACGGAGAAACTATATTTGATAATTTAACATACAATCTTCCGAGACATGAGATTGGTTTCAAAATTGTCTTGAGTAATAAATAGAGATTAGTAGAGTTTTATATGATTGAATTGGTGAAAATCGAAAACCCTAACAACCCTTTCCCATTATTGTTTGCATTATTATTATTTCATTTTTGTCCCTAATTTATGAAAAATCGTTAAAACATTATATATTTGATTATTTTGTTTTGGTATTAGTTGGCAGAGTATTTCACACTCCCTGTGGGAACGAACCGCATTTTCTATCTATATTACTATTGACCTGTGCGCTTGCGGATATAACTGGGTTTCATTTAATCATTAATTTTGGTTATCTAAAATCTACATCAAGTTTTTGGCGCCGCTACCGGGGAGTGGTTGCATAATACACTCTAATTGATATCAGTTTTTGTATATAATTTATTTTTATTTTTTTGTATATAATTTCTTTTAATTCTTTTTACGCAGTTTGTTTGAATATTTTCCAGGTATACCTTAGTTTGAAGTGCTACAGGCGAAAAGATGCACTCGCAAAGCTTTGGCAAGGACCACTTGGAAGATCCACTAGAGGTTCGCTTAGCTCATTTTGGGTATGATCTTGATGATGATAGTATTATTTGTGAAGTCAACGATTTGTTAGACTCCACACCGTTGCTAGACACTAATAGATGGAATCCCAAACTAGAACCTCTAGTTTTGCCCGTGCTTGGACTAGTTCCATCAGTCGAGAAAGCTCCGACTTTGACCCTTAATCTATCAAGTTATGATTGTTTTCATCTTGGTAATATTAATAATGAAACCATCGTGGATGAGAATGGGTCTATTAGTCAAGATATTATTGCTCCTTTGATCCCTTGTTCAGCAGGTGAATTTGAACCAATATCTGCGGCGCAAGTTATTTCGTCGGACTTAGAACCAGATTTAGGGAGTACAAAAAATGTTCAATTCATTAAACAATCTTTACTAATTATTTGCGAACCTGATTTACTTCATATTCAAGGTTCGAATTATGTTTTAAATAAGATTGAATTCAGTTTTATCTCTCTGGGTACTAATATTTCTTACTGCAGGTTCATGTTTATGACTAATCATATTAGTTGGGTTGATCCCCAACTATTCAGGCTTTACATATATGATTTGCAGCTTCACCACGGGGTACCAACCCCACATTGTTTGAGAACGTGCTACTGGCAAGTCGGGAAACAAATAACTTTAGCTTCATGTGAGTCAACCCATAGATTTGTTCCCTCTACTCTATCTCTTATTTTATTTTTGTTTATTTTTACATTTCCCATCTTAATTTCTACCTTGGATGACTCAATTACATTGAGGACAATGTAATTTTTAAGTGTGGGGGAGTGGGTAATTACCTATATTTTTTTGCAGATTTTCACTTTTCTTAGGAACTAAAAAAAAAAAATTGATTGCATAATATCTCTGTTTTGCTCGAGGACTAGCAAAATATAAGTGTGGGGGTGTTGATAAGCATGTAAATTCTACATTTTATACCCATATTTATATTAGCTGGGATTCAATATTTTAGTTACTTATATTATTTTAGTGCTTTTCTAGAAAGTACAAGTGAATTCGATCATCCAACGAATAAACAGCAAAATGTGAGACTTAATGGTGTTTGCGACGAAAATGACAAATATGCTGGCCTGGTATTTCTATATATCAGCAGCACTTATTATGCTGGTCTGGTATTTCTATATATCAACAACACTTAGTATGCTGGCCTGGTATTTCCATGTATCTGCAGCCGGGTTGGCATGGTATCTCCATGTATCAGCAACCACAATGATCAAATATGCTGGCCTGGTATTTCTATATATCAGCAACACAATGATAAATGAGGTTGGCATGGTATCTCCATGTATCAGCAACCACCATGATGAAACGGGGTTGGCCTGGTATCTCCATGTATCAACAACCACCATGATGAAACGGGGTTGGCCTGGTATTTCCATATATCAGCAACCAGTCTAGTTACCATGACAACAGAAGGGAGTCGAAATGGTGAATATGAAACTAAAACGGTGTTGGCGTAAATTTACGTATAGCATAAACAAAATTGAGTTTCCAAAGGTAGCCGTATTAATTCTTGAAGCACCTGCTACACTTCCAAATTCAATATCCAAGATTGTTTCCTTAGTGGCACACCTCCATCGGGTAATGACATGCAGAAGAAAAATATATACGGATAATTAATTGGTGTTAATTTATTAATGAGAGAATATTGTGGTTGTCAAGAGGGAATCAGTATTCAATGTTAAAAGATTTTGCAAGATGGTATATGGCATGACAATATATTCATGAAGTATTATGAGATCCACATACATGCAACTCTCACTCGGAAAAGGAAAGAAAATAAAGAAATGAAGTGGTATTATGGAAAATGGAAGAAAATAAAGTAACGAAGTAATATTATTTTACTTACCATTATTAGTGGGAGTGAATTATATTGAACGTGGGCACGAGATTGTGAACATGCATTTTGGTTGGTGGTCAAAGATACATGCAAGGGAAATTAATTGTGATTGAAGAAAGAATTATACTTTTTACTTTAATTATTCACATGCAAAAATTTGATAAGGAAAGAATATATTATTCTCATGTACACTTTAATATGTCTGAAGTGGAGGAACCATAAAAAGGGTGGAGTGATGTCTGTGTTGTGTGTGTGTGTGGGGGGGGGGGGGGGGGTGGGGGGTGGGGGTGGGGGGGGGGGGGGGGGGCTGCAGAGCCGTGAAGCGGAGAAACAAGGGTTTGCAGTTTTGATTTCATTTTTCTCCATGGTTTGCTAAATTGTTTGTTAGGGTTGAGATGGAAACCAATTTAGTAATATAGACTCAACAATGATATTTCTAATAATAATTCATTGATTAGTAATTTCTCTTCATATAGCTTGGTATTTAATTGCTCATGTGATTTTCTAGATTATTTATGCTTTTGAATTGATATTTCATGCTTCGGTTAAATCCCTAGACGTGGTATGCAAGGATAGAGAGGTAATGATTTAGAATCACTACCCTTGAAGCGAAGGAGATTACAACATAGAAACTATATTTGAGAATTTAACATACAATCTTCCGAGACATGAGATTGGTTTCAAAATTGTCTTGAGTAATAAATAGAGATTAGTAGAGTTTTATATGATTGAATTGGTGAAAATCGAAAACCCTAACAACCCTTTCCCATTATTGTTTGAATTATTATTATTTCATTTTTGTCCCTAATTTCTGAAAAATCGTTAAAACATTATCTATTTGATTATTTTGTTTTGGTATTAGTTGGTAGAGTATTTCACACTCCCTGTGGGAACGAACCGCATTTGCTATCTATATTAGTATTGACCTGTGCGCTTGCGGATATAACTGGGTTTCATTTAATCATTAATTTTGGTTATCTAAAATCTACATCAGCAATCATAAAGCCGAAGCTAAATGCATTCATCAAGGAGTTTAAAGATACAAGATAACCCCTCTAAAATTCCACAGCCGCACACCCCTCAAGATATGACCATTAAGCACAAGTTCAAAAGAACTCTCCCCCATTTGATGTCATTCCCGAAGGAACAACAAGAGCGACCTTAATTTCGAAAGAAAAGAAGAATTTTTATTGGACACAAAAAAACCATGAGAATGATTTCCTATATCCAAAAACTCAATAAAATTAATCACAAGTAAACCCATGATTAATTTAATCGGAATACGCAATCAAATTAAACACAAAAAGTGATCAATTCAATTAATTATGCTCAACATAATAGAACTTATGGAGACACGAAAATACTCAACTAGATTAATTACAAGAGAACCCATAATTAATCTAATTGGAATACACAACCAAACTAATCACAAAAGTAATCAATTTAATTGTCATTTGTTTTGCTCGACATAAGAAAACTTACAGAGCAATAACTAAATAATCAAACAAGATGATTAATTTAGTTCAATATGCTCGACATAACAACTAAGCTAAAAAATCAACTTGGTTCTATAGTGCTCAACATAAGATATATTACGAAGCCTCACAGTAATACATAAAATATGGATCAAGGATGATCAATACTGCGGAATATACAAGGATTCATTCTATTTTCCATCACTATTTGCATAACGATATTTAATAAATATAATCATTGAAAACAAAAGATTTTAACCTATCTTCCATCAAATATTTGAAAATATAGGCTTAACTTTTGTATTTGTCAAAAGTCCATTCATTCTTTTATCAATACGTGAATGTCGATCACGGACGACTTTACTTTTGACAAAGTATGGGACAAACATAGTTCACGGTCGTAAACCCCAATATCCCATAACAAATTGCAATATAACAAATCGTTGCTGTTCAAAGCACAATCGTTGCTGTTCAAAAATATTAGCTATGTGTAGTCACAATCGTTGCTGTTCAAAGCACTAGTTATTCTTCCAACTAAATCAAAAAGAAGACATACTAGGCAACAATATCTTTGAGAAATTCTTTATCATTTTCGAACTCCTTGTCGTCAATAGCCATTGGAATATAAGGTTCGTGGAGGAAGGAGTCAATACCAACAAACCGTCTTGGCTGATGATGTCGAACCAGGGCCTTCTAAATTTCCAAAGATCTTAACACGCAAGCCTTTATTTCACGAATCTCCTTTCTATCTTCCTTTAACTCATCAAGAACATCAGAAAACTTCTGAGAGTTAGAAGGAACAACCCTTGGCTTTCTTGCATTCTCCTTTTTCTTTTCAAGGAAGAAGTTACTCGAGATTTTTCTTTTTCCTTGATTGATGGCTTAACAATCATATTGACATCTTTTCCATCCAAAGACATGATGCTTGGAGAACATTTATAAACAACTGGTTTTTGTGAGTGGAATTCACAATCTCAACAAGCAGTCTTAATATATAAAGGATATCAGAGAGGAAAAAGGAATGTAGGGTTCGCAACCTTTTAACAGGTTCGTGGACGTCCAATTCTAAACCCTATAAAGAGTAGAATTGTCGATAATAACCCTTTATTTGATAGACAGGAAAAACAAACCTAAGAAAAAACTTTTCCTAAAGCCTGAGCGGTACACAATCTTATCTATTTTGATCAGGCACATGAGACAAGATTTACCAATCAACACAATTAATTTGTTGTGGAGAGCAACAATTTGTCCACCATTTTCCTCTTGAGAGGAATCCTCTGACTTCTGTCTATCAAAGCGATTTGACCATACCTTCTTCTCTAATGGTCTTATTTTGTTTTTGGAAAACAACTTCTTAGACAAAGATAAAATCCTACATACCTCAACAGTCTTCTGGGCAAGTTTAAGCTTCCTTGCCAATCGATTTGCTCTTCTGTGAAGTTTGTTGGCGTGCCTCACTTGATGTTTGTACTTGTAACATCTTGATAGTTCATCACCTCTCTGAAAACAAAATGAGCACGTCAATCTTGGATAGTATTCAGGCATCTGTGGTGTGAAAGCAGCTAGACACATAGTAGATCCTGAAACATTACAGATAGAGTTTCCAAATGATGGGTCAATTGATTCTTCCAGCTTGATTAGATTCTCTTCTTCACTGAAACCTTCAAGGTTTATATATGTATTTTTACAATTATCAAAATCAATTTTTTCACATAGAAGACCAACACTTGATTTCCTATCTTCATCAGAATCATAGATCTCAGACATCTCATCAAGTGTTACAGCAAGTCCTTTGTTCCCAATGTATTTTCTACGATTTGGGCACTCGTTTGCAAAATGACCAAAACCTTTACACTTAAATCACTGTGGCATATCCTCGTCATCAGCCTCGTCAGCATCCCTGTTTTTAGGAGGAACGCGATTGTGAGGTTTATCTGATGACCTGGGTTTGTCTCTTGAAAATCGTTTACTTATCTTCAATAGAATATCCCTAAACTCTCTTGTGATCAAGAAGATTGATTTGTCAAGATCTTCATCTGAAAAATCACCCTCCGACTGATCATCCTCAGAGACATAGACACTTTTACTTTTATAAAGTAATTTAGTGTTCTTTTTTGCTTTGAAGGCAACATCCTTTCCGATTTTGGATGTGTGCTCATGATAAAGGATCTTTAACTTTCCAACCAAAGTATTTCTGGAAAGATTATCAAGGTTATTTCCCTCAACGATGGCATACTTCTTAGACTCATATCTAGATGGCAGCGATCTGAGAATTTTCATCACAATGTCATTTTCAGGAATAGTCTTACCCAATGCAAAAGATGCATTAACAATTTCAGACACTCTGTGATTAAACTCATCAAATGTATCTTCATCTGCCATACGAAGGTTCTCCCAATCAGAATTAAGGTTTTGAAGCCTGGATTCCTTTTCACTGGAGTTACCTTCAAATACGGTTTCTAAGATATCCCAAGCATCTTTAGACCTAGTGCAATTTGACACATGGTGCTGAAGATTTGGGGTAATGGCATGTATGATGGCGTTCAAACCGTAGGAATTTTTCTTTGCAGCAAGTATCTCGGCAGAACTATATTCACCAATATTCTTGGGAACGTTTACATCTCCAACTGACACAACGAGCATCATAGCCATTAACAACATATACCCATGATTGAAAATCACGCGCTTGAAGAAAAACTCGCATAACAATTTTCCACCATAAGTAATTAGAGCCATCGAAGACTGGTGGTACGTTAATAGAGATAGCATCTCTTTCCATAGAGTCAGATCCCTACAAACACGGACTTGTAAGGTCTTAAACGTGTTTTCCTTCTCTGATACCAATTGAAAAAGCGGGAGTCTAACAACATCACCCAATATTTCGCTTAACAATATGTAAGGAATAACTCCAAAATACTTTCTAGAGAATAACTAGACCGTCAGACTAAATCTAGGTAAAAGTATCTCAAGGAGTTAATATCTCTCTCTTATTTTGATTTACTCGAGCTAATATAAATCAGCGAGTCTTTAATCAAACACAAGAAATAACTTGGATGGTACCAAAGACCAATATCCAAGGATCAATCAATTTAATCAACAACCAAAGTTTGGATATACGAATTGATGATCTAAACGCACAACCTGTATTATTTCAATTATAAAGATAAACAATATAATGTGGAAATAGAAATAACACAGACACCAGAATTTTTTTAACGAGGAAAACGCAAATGCAGAAAACCTCCGGGACCTAGTCCAGATTAAACACACACTGTATTAAGCCGCTACAGACACTAGCCTACTCCAAGCTAACTTCAGACTGGACTGTAGTTGAACCCTAATCAGTCTCCCACTGATCCAAGGTACAGTTGTACTCCCTACACCTCTGATCCCAGCAGGATACTTCGCACTTGATTCCCTTAGCTGATCTCACCCACAACTAAGAGTTGCTACGACCCAAAGTCGAAGACTTAACAATAAACAAATCTGTCTCACACAGACAGGTCTATCAAAGGATCAATCTGTCTCCCACAGATAAACCCTAAAAGGTTTTGCTCCGTCTTTTGATAATAATCAAGGTGAACAGGAACCAATTGATAATCCAGTCTTATATTCCCGAAGAACAACCTCGAGTTATCAATCACCTCACAACAATCTTAATCGTATGGTAGCGAAACAAGATGTTGCGGAATCACAAACAATGAGACGAAGATGTTTGTGTTTGATTTTTATATCTTGCCTATCGGAGATATCAATCTCAAGCCAATCAATCTGATTGTACTCGTACGGTAGAAGATGCAAGATCAGATCACACGACTACGATAAAAAAAGTATCGGTTTGGCTTCACAATCCCAATGAAGTATTTAAGTCGTTAACCTGGTTTTAGAAGAAGAAAACCAAAGGTTAAAGGAGAACCTACTCTAGTATGCAAGCTAGTATCACACGTGAGGTGTGGGGATTAGTTTTGCACAATACTAGATGTCTCCTTTATATAGTCTTTCAAATCAGGGTTTGCAATTAAGTTACCTTGTAACAAAGAAATCAATATCCACCGTCAGATGAAAACCTGATTTAGATTCAAGCTAATATTTCTCAACCATTAGATCGAAAACTTAGCTTGTTACACACACTTGATAATGCACGCTTCTAGGTTTGTTAACGGTACCCAAACATATGCACTTGTTGGTTCAACAATAGTTAACCAAATGGTTAGACATATGAGCATTCCATATCAACCACGTTCTTCTTCACCATAAATAGTTCAAATGACTTCACATGAACTAGTTAGAGAGTTGTTCAATTGCAAGGAAATCTCATGTACTACACAAGACACAATTGAAGCAAAGATGATTTGATTCACTCGAATCGGTTCATGAACTTTTATAGCCACGGTTTGCAAACTGCATTCCTTAGTCTTTTTAAGTTTAAGTTAAGAAATCATCTTCAGATATATAACCTTCTCAAGTTCGCAGACTAGGTTCGCAGACTTGAGTTACCGGGTAGAGTTTACAAACTCCAGCAGAAATTCTCGGGTATGAGAACTTCGTCGGTTCGCGGACTGGGTTCACGGACTTAGTTTCACGCAAATAGTTTGTCAACTCCAGCATAAATTCTAGGGTTTGAGAAATTCTGCAGTTCGCGGACTTGGGTCACACCATTCTTCCGGTTTTGTTGATCAACAAAGTTCGCAAACTTTGGTTCAAGGAATAGGACTTATTCCAAAATGTGTTTCCACAATAATGTTTATGTCCACCATTGGTTATGTAATCTAAACTCTCATTTCAATCATTGAAACATTCTTAGAGGACGTTATATAGTTGTTACACCATTTCTCGTCAAAGCAATTTTCAAGATGATTGAAACATATCATGACTTTCGTCACATGGTAAAGATAAACTTGGTTAAAGCGAAAATCTTGCCAACTCATATTTCGAGATATAGATAGGCGAGGTATACTCAGCTCGTAATACCAAATGTGTATAATCAAAGTATATATATATATATATATATAGCATATGACTTCTTGTCACAAGGAGTAGGAGATAGAGTAGATATACTTTTGAGTGATAGATAAGTTCAAGTCTTCACATATATTTTTGTCGAGAAGTTCCACCGGTTCCGAATCGCCATGAAGTCCTTGAGCTCAACTACACTTTCTATCCTAGTCCGAGACTTAGCTATAATAGACTAGAAATCAAGACTTATAGTTTTGATCACTAACATTGACAAACATGCTTGAGATACCAACGCATGCAAGTTTGACCGAGCAATGCTCTAACACCCTTTTGTTTAGTTCCTCAACTCCAATTTTTGTTTTGTTGGTATGATGGTTTTCATACTGCTACATATCTCATTAATATAACTCCTACTCATGTTTTGTCTATGAAATATCCTTATGAAGTTTTATTTCAAGCTCTTCCAGATTACTCATTTTTAAGAGTTTTTGGTTCCATTTGTTTTCCTTTTTTTGGTCATTGTAGACCTGACAAATTATCCCCAAAATCTGCAAAATGCATCTTTATTGGCTATAGTCCGTTGCATAAAGGATACAAATGTTTTGATCCTGTCTCTCATAAACTTCATATATCCAGACATGTCATTTTTGATGAATGTAATTTTTACTATAATTCAACTTCTTCACCTATCATATCAACTTCTGATTCTGATTTGGCAAAATCTTCATCTGTGACTGACAATACTGCTTCTTCTTTACATCCATCTACTTCAGTTCTTTCTTCTTCTATAACTACTAGATCAATGCATGGCATATCTAAACCTTATCAATTCTCTGATTTTGTTCTTCATCATTCAGTTAAGCATCCAATTTATCCTGCCTTTACAAGTATGTTAACCACTATTACTGAGCCTAAAATTTTTAGAGAAACATGTCAAGAACCTAAATGGACGGTTTCTATGAAAGAAGATAATGAGGTTCTTATGCTAAATGATACTTGGAATTATGTTTTACATGAACCTCACATGAATATTCTTGGATGCAAATGGGTATATAAGGTGAAACTAAAGTCTGATGGACCATTGATAGACTGAAGTCTAGATTAGTGGCACAAGGTTATAATCAGCAAGAGGGAGTGGATTTTGGAGAAACTTTTAGTCCAGTTGTTAAATCCACAACTGTGAGAGTGGTGTTAAACTTAGCAGTAAATAATAATTGGTCAGTTAGACAACTTGATGTGTCTAACGCTTTTTTGCATGGTCAGTTAACTGAAGAAATTTTTTAACACATAGATTTGCAACGCTGTAAGGGTGTTACAGACGCCACTGTTACAACTATCTATGACTGTAGAAAAACGATAGTCTTATGATGCAGCAGAATTGCGACTGTTTCTTTTCGTCCAATGTTCTTCGTGTTCTTATTAACTGCAGCAGCAACAATAATTCTTTTCACTACTTTCCTTCACCTCTGTCGCCTCCCAATTGACCCCCAAACTCCCTATTACCTTGTTTAGGTCTTCTATCCACCTATTTATACACAGCAGCCACAATGTGCCGAGAAAATCTTTCTTCTCCACCGCAAGTTCCGGGATTTCTTCCCTTTTTATTCTTTTTTTTATGCGTCAACTGAGTTGGTATCGACTCTTTTAATGATAGAATTAAATCTCCAAGGGAAGATATTCTCCAAATCCACCAGATAACTTCCTAAGATACGCCGAATAACCCGTGATATCCTCTACCTCTGTTTTCTTCCAAGTGACGTTTCTTCCTTTCTTTTTTTCGAATCCAAGACAAGTACCTATGCTTTTTTAACCTAACAGGATATTCCCAATCGAACTGCGACAAAAAATCCATCTAAATCTCTCGAAATTCTCCAACAAAATCTTCCCAAAAATAACTCGAACAACCCGAGTAACTTTACTTCCCTGTTTTGCTTCCAACCGATATCTATCCAAATTTAATCGAAATAATGGCTTATACTGGACCTGTTTAGCGTTAACAGGCCTAAATAAATCCAACTCGGCGATTGAATCTCTCTACAACAGCTCCAAAACTCAAGTCCAAATCTGTCAGTGTCTGCACTTGATTTCCCGCCAAAATTTAGATTTCAAACAAAGAGGATGAGTGCCCCTTAACCAACTGTCGGGTGTCTTTAACACTTGGTGTGTCCTGGTTGTAAATAACAAGTGGGTGCCCCTTAGTAATTGAGTGCCCCTTATCCAAATAAGGGGTGCCTTTAGTGATTTTCTGCCACGAGCGCAAATACCGGTTTTCGAGCCAATTTCGCCGCAAAATCGTATTTCTCCAAAAACACCTACAAAGATATAAAATAATCAAATAAGTACCAAATCGAGCACTAACAATATATACAATTGAGATCAAAATAGACACATAAATGCGTCTATCACCAAGGCAAGGCGCGGTTGGCTTGGCATGGTGGGACCAAGGGTTTGGCATGCTATTGGCGCATGGTGCGGCTAGCATGGTTGGGGCCAAGGCAAGGTGCGGTTGGCTTGGCATGGTGGGGCCAAGGGTTTGGCATGCCATTGGCGCATGGTGCGGCTAGCATGGTTGGGGCCAAGGCAAGGTGCGGTTGGCTTGGCATGGTGGGGCCAAGGGTTTGACATGCAATTGGCGCATGGTGCGTCTAGCATGGTTGGCATGCCTTGGCGCGATAGACATGGCTGGCATGGTTTTCCATTGGCACAGTGGTGCGGCTGGCATGGTTGGCATGCCTTGGAGCGGACATGTGGCTGGCATGGTTGGCATGCCTTGGTGCGGAGATGTGGCTGACATGGTTTTCCATTGACACAGTGGTGTGGCTGGCATGGTTGGCATTCCTTGGCGCGGATATGTGGCTGGCATGGTTTGCCATTTGAACAGTGGTGCGGCTGGCATGGTTGGCATGCCTTGGCGCGGAGATGTGGCTGGCATGGTTTACCATTGGCACAGTGGTGTGGCTGGTATGGTTGGCATGCGTTGGCGCGGAGATGTGGCTGGCATGGTTTACCATTGGCACAGTGGTGCAGCTGGCATGGTTGGCATGCCTTGGCGTGGTAGCATGAGAGTTAGGGTATGTACGAAGATGATGTCGGTCAATACTAAGGGTTCTGCCGTGGAACATGACAAATGTATATATATAAAAAAGGTACCTTAGTAATTCTTACGTAGGTATGTTGAATGATTCAATAAATGCGCTAGTGGTTGTAGTGACGTCATGTCAGATGTAAGGTTTTACGATTTTAACCTTAAGCTAAAAACCACCATCAAAACTTGGTTAAAGTGAAAATCTTACCAACTCATATTTCGAGATATAGATAGGCGAGGTATACTCGGCTCGAAATACCAAATGTGTATAATCAAAGTATATATATATAGCATATGACTTCTTGTCTCAAAGAATAGGAGATAGAGTAGATAGACTTTTGAGTGATAGATAAGTTCAAGTCTTCACATATCTTTTTGTCGAGAAGTTCCACCGGTTCCTTGAGTATTTCTTCTACTTGTATGATGAATTTCCATGAAGTCCTTGAGCTCAACTACACTTTCTATCCTAGTCCGAGACTTAGCTATAATAGACTAGAAATCAAGACTTATAGTTTTGATCACTAACATTGACAAACATGCTTGAGATAGCAAAGCATGCGAGTTCGACCGAGCAATGCTCTAACAATCTCCCCCTTTGTCAATTTTAGTGACAAAACTATCAATACATACGGAATACAAAAAAGATAAAGAAACTTTAGTAGCTCCTATTCCACATGTCTAATCTTCAACATTCCTCGAAATCTTCGTCACTTCCAAGTACTCCAATGATCCCAAAGGTTGTAAATTTAGCATCACCACTGTTGAAGATCCGTATCTATAACAATGAGAAAACATAGTTCTCGATCATTGTTATACAGTGTCGTAGTATTATTACACAACGTCAAAGTTCAATTGTATCATAACTTCAACAATAATACTATGGTGATATGTATCACTCCCCCTTAGTCAGTACTCCATCTCACATGGAAACCACTCCCTCTTACATAATGATCCAAAAACCATATGTATTTGTAGTGTGAACTATATATTAATTCTCCCCCTTTTTGTTAATAAAATTTGCAAAGGTACATGAACGGGATCATAATAAAATTTCCAAGAGAGACATTTCATGACAAAAAGAAAAAATACATACCAACTAATTTAGATGCAATCATAAAGCCGAAGCTAAATGCATTCATCAAGGAGTTTAAAGATACAAGATAACCCCTCTAAAATTCCACAGCCGCACACCCCTCAAGATATGACTATTAAGCACAAGTTCAAAAGAACTCTCCCCCATTTGATGTCAAACCCGAAGGAACAACAAGAGCGACCTTAATTTCGAAAGAAAAGAAGAATTTTTATTGGACACAAAAAAACCATGAGAATGATTTCCTATATCCAAAACCTCAATAAAATTAATCACAAGTAAACCCATGAGTAATTTAATCGGAATACGCAATCAAATTAAACACAAAAAGTGATCAATTCAATTAATTATTCTCAACATAAGAGAACTTATGGAGACACGAAAATACTCAACTAGATTAATTACAAGAGAAACCATAATTAATCTAATTGGAATAAACAACCAAACTAATCACAAAAGTAATCAATTTAATTGTCATTTGTTTTGCTGGACATAAGAAAACTTACAGAGCAATAACTAAATAATCAAACAAGATTATTAATTTAGTTCAATATGCTCGACATAACAACTAAGCTAAAAAATCAACTTGGTTGTATAGTGATCAACATAAGATATATTACGGAGCCTCACAGTAATACATAAAATATGGATCAAGGATGATCAATACTGCGGAATATACAAGGATTCATTCTATTTTCTATCACTATTTGCATAACGATATTTAATAGACATAATCCTTGAAAACAAAAGATTTTAACCTATCTTCCATCAAATATTTGACAATATAGGCTTAACTTTTGTATTTGTCAAAAGTCCATTCATTCTTTTATCAATACGTGAATGCCGATCACGAACGACTTTACTTTTGACAAAGTATGGGACAAACATAGTTCACGGTCGTAAACCTTAATATCCCATAACAAATTGCAATTTAACAAATCAATACTGCAAAAAACAACATCCTCCAAATAGTTTTTAGAATTTAAACCAATAAACCTAAAAAAGAACAAGAAGATGAAAAATAATAGCTATGTGTAGTCACAATCGTTGCTATTCAAAGCACTAGTTATTCTTCCAACTAAATCAAAAAGAAGACATACTAGGCAACAATATCTTTGAGAAATTATTTATCATTTCCGAACTCCTTGTCGTCAACAGCCATTGGAATATAAGGTTCGTGGAGGAAGGAGTCAATACCAACAAACCGTCTTGGCTGATGATGTCGAACCAGAGCCTTCTAAATTTCCAAAGATCTTAACACGCAAGCCTTTATTTCACGAATCTCCTTTCTATGTTCCTTTAACTCATCAAGAACATCAGAGAACTTCTGAGAGTTAGAAGGAACAACCTTTGGCTTTCTTGCATTCTCTTTTTTCTTTTCAAGGAAGGAGTTACTGGAGATTTTTCTTTTTCCTTGATTGATGGCTTAACAATCATATTGACATCTTTTCCATCCAAAGACATGATGCTTGGAGAACACTTATAAACAACTGGTTTTTTTGAGTGGAATTCACAATCTCAACAAACAGTCTTAATATATAAAGGATATCAGAGGGAAAAAGGAATGTAGGGTTCGCAACCTTTTAACAGGTTCGTGGACGTCCAACTCTAAACCCTATAAAGAGTAGAATTGTCGATAATAACACTTTATTTGATAGACAGGAAAAACAAACCTAAGAAAAAACTTTTCCTAAAGCCTGAGCGGTACACAATCTTATCTCTTTTGATCAGGCACATGAGACAAGATTTACCAATCAACACAATTAATTTGCTGTGGTGAGCAACAATTTGTCCACCATTTTCCTCTTGAGAGGAATCCTCTGACTTCTGTCTATCAAAGCGATTTGACCATACCTTCTTCTCTAATGGTCTTATTTTGTTTTTGGAAACCAACTTCTTAGACAAAGATAAAATCCTACATACCTCAGCAGTCTTCTGGGCAAGTTTAAGCTTCTTTGCCGATCGATTTGCTATTCTTTGAAGTTTGTTGGCGTGCCTCACTTGATGTTTGTACTTGTAACATCTTGATAGTTCATCACCTCTCTGAAAACAAAATGATCATGTCAATCTTGGATAGTATTCAGGCATCTGTGGTGTGAAAGCAGCTAGACACATAGTAGATCCTGAAACATTACAAAGAGTTTCCAAAGGATGGGTCAATTGATTCTTCCAGCTTGATTGGATTCTCTTCTTCACTGAAACCATCAAGGTTGATATATGTATTGCTACAATTATCAAAATCAATGTTTTCACATAGAAGACCAACACTTGATTTCCTATCTTCATCAGAATCATAGATCTCAGACATCTCATCAAGTGTTACACAAGACCTTTGTTCCCATGTATTTTCTACGATTTGGGCACTCGTTTGCAAAATGACCAAAACCTTTACACTTAAAGCACTGTGGCAATCCTCGTCATCAGCCTCGTCAGCATCCCTGTTTTTAGGAGGAACGCGATTGTGAGGTTTATCTGATGACCTGGTTTGTCTCTTGAAAACCGTTTACTTCTCTTCAATAGAAGATCCCTAAACTGTCTTGTGATCAAGGAGACTGATTTGTCAAGATCTTCATCCGAAAAATCACCCTCCGACTGATCATCCTCAGAGACATAAACACTTTTACTTTTATCAAGTAATTTAGTGTTCTTTTGCTTTGAAGGCAACATCCTTTCCGATTTTGGATGTATGCTCATGATCAAAGATCTTTAACTTTCCAACCAAGTATTTCTGGAAAGATTATCAAGGTTATTTCCCTCAACGATGGCATGCTTCTTAGACTCATCTAGATGGCAGCGATCTGAGAATTTTCATCACAATGTCCTTTTCAGGAATAGTCTTACCCAATGCAAAAGATGCATTAACAATTTCAGACACTCTGTGATTAAACTCATCAAATGTATCTTCATCTTCCATACGAAGGTTCTCCCAATCAGAATTAAGGTTTTGAAGCCTAGCTTCCTTTTCACTGGAGTTACCTTCAAATACGGTTTCTAAGATATCCCAAGCATCTTTAGACCTAGTGCAATTTGACACATGGTGCTGAAGATTTGGGGTAATGGCATGTATGATGGCATTCAAACCGTCGGAATTTTTCTTTGCAGCAAGTATCTCGGCAGGACTATATTCACCAATATTCTTGGGAACGTTTACATCTCCAACTGCCACAACGGGAGCATCATAGCCATTAACAACATATACCCATGATTGAAAATCACGCGCTTGAAGAAAAGCTCGCATAACAATTTTCCACCATAAGTAATTAGAGCCATCGAAGACTGGTGGTACGTTAATAGAGATAGCACCTCTGTCCATAGAGTCAGATCGCTACAAACAGACTTGTAAGGTCTTAAACGTGTTTGCCTGCTCTGATACCAATTGAAAAAGCGGGGTCTAACAACACCACCCAATATTTCGCTTAGCAATATGTATGGACAAACTCGAATATACTTTTAGAGAATCAACTAGACTCAACTCAATCTATAAAGTATCTCAAGAGTTAATATCTCTCTCTTGTTTTGATTTACTCGCTAATAAATCAGAGTCTTTAATCAAACACAAGGAATAACTTGGATGGTACCAAAGACCAATATCCAAGGATCAATCAATAATCAACAACCAAAGGTTGGATTACAATTGATGATCTAAACGCACAACCTGTATTATTTCAATTATAAAGATAACAATATAATGCGGAAATAGAAATAACACAGACACCAGAAATTTAACGAGGAAACCGCAAATGCAGAAAAACCCCGGGACCTAGTCCAGATTGAACACACACTGTATTAAGCCGCTACAGACACTAGCCTACTCCAAGAACTTCGGACTGGACTGTAGTTGAACCCCAATCAGTCTCCCACTGATCCAAGGTACAGTTGTACTCCCTACGCCTCTGATCCCAGCAGGATACTGCGCACTTGATTCCCTTAGCTGATCTCACCCACAACTAAGAGTTGCTACGACCCAAAGTCGAAGACTTGACAATAAACAAATCTGTCTCACACAGACAAGTCTATCAAAGGATCAATCTGTCTCCCACAGATAAACCCTAAAAGGTTTTGTTCCGTCTTTTGATAATAATCAAGGTGAACAGAACCAATTGATAATCCGTCTTATATTCCCGAAGAACAACCTAGAGTTATCAATCACCTCACAACAATCTTAATCGTATGGTAGCGAAACAAGATGTTGCGGAATCACAAACAATGAGACGAAGATGTTTGTGATTATTTTTATATCTTGCCTATCGGAGATATCAATCTCAAGCAATCAATCTGATTGTACTCGTACGATAGAAGATGCAAGATCAGATCACACAACTACGATAAAAAGTATCGGTCTGGCTTCACAATCCCAATGAAGTCTTTAAGTCGTTAACCTGGTTTTAGAAGAAGAAAACCAAAGGTTAAAGGAGAACCGACTCTAGTATGCAAACTAGTATCACACGTGAGGTGTGGGGATTAGTTTTGCACAATACTAGATGTTCCTTTATAGTCTTTCAAATCAGGGTTTGCAATTAAGTTACCTTGGTAACAAAGCAATCAATATCCACCGTTAGATGAAAACCTGATTTAGATTCAAGCTAATATTTCTCAACCGTTAGATCGAAAACTTAGCTTGTTACACACACTTGACAATGCACGCTTCTAGGTTTGTTAACCGTACCCAAATATATGCACTTGTTGGTCAACAATAGTTAACCAAATGGTTAGACATATGAGCATTCCATATCAACCACGTTCTTCTTCACCATAACTAGTTCAAATGACTTCACATGAACTAGTTAGAGAGTTGTTTAATTGCAAGGAAATCTCATGTACTACACAAGACACAATTGAAGCAAAGATGATTTGATTCAATTGAATCGGTTCATGAACTTTTATAGCCACGGTTTGCAAACTGCATTCCTTAGTCTTTTTAAGTTTAAGTTAAGAAATCATCTTCAGATATATAACCTTCTCAAGTTCGCAGACTAGGTTCGCGGACTTAAGTTACCGGGTAGAGTTTACAAACTCCAGCAGAAATTCTCGGGTATGAGAACTTCGCCGGTTCGCGGACTGGGTTCACGGACTTAGTTTCACGCAAATAGTTTGTCAACTCCAGCATAAATTCTCGGGTTTGAGAAATTCTGCAGTTCGCGGACTTGGCTCACGCCATTCTTCCGGTTCTGTTGATCAACAAAGTTCGCAAATTTTGGTTCAAGGAATAAGACTTATACATAAATGTGTTTCCACAACAATGTTTATGTCCACCATTGGTTATGTAATCTAAACTCTCATTTCAATCATTGAAACATTCTTAGATGACGTTATATAGTTGTTATACCATTTCTCGTCAAAGCAATTTTCAAGATGATTGAAACATATCATGACTTTCGTCACATGGTAAAGATAAACTTGGTTAAAGCGAAAAGCTTTCCAACTCATATTTCGAGATATAGATAGGCGAGGTATACTCGGCTCGTAATATCAAATGTGTATAATCAAAGTCTATATATATATAGCATATGACTTCTTGTCACAAAGAGTAGGAGATAATGTAGATATACTTTTGAGTGATAGATAAGTTCAAGTCTTCACATACCTTTTTGTCGAGAAGTTCCACCGGTTCCTTGAGTAGTTCTTCTACTTGTATGATGAATCGCCATGAAGTCCTTGAGCTCAACTACACTTTCTATCCTAGTCCGAGACTTAGCTATAATAGACTAGAAATCAAGACTTATAGTTTTGATCACTAACATTGACAAACATGCTTGAGATAGCAACACATGCGAGTTCGACCGAGCATGCTCTAACACCCTTTTGTTTAGTTCCTCAACTCCAATTTTTTTTTTGGTATGATGGTTTTCTTACTGCTACATATCTCATTAATATAACTCCTACTCATGTTTTGTCTATGAAATCTCCTTATGAAGTTTTATTTCAAGCTCTTCTAGATTATTCATTTTTAAGAGTTTTTGGTTCCATTTGTTTTCCTTTTTTTGGTCATTATAGACCTGACAAATTGTCCCCAAAATCTGCAAAATGCATCTTTATTGGCTATAGTCCATTGCATAAAGGATAAAAATGTTTTGATCCTGTCTCTCATAAACTTCATATATCCAGACATGTCATTTTTGATGAATGTAATTTTTACTATAATTCAACTTCTTCACCTAACATATCAACTTCTGATTCTGATTTGGCTAAATCTTCATCTGTGACTGAAAATACTGCTTCTTCATTACATCCATTTACTTCAGTTCCTTCTTCTTCTATAACTACTAGATCAATGCATGACATATCTAAACCTAATCAATTCTCTGATTTTTTTTCTTCATCATTCAGTTAAGCATCCAATTTATCCTGCCTTTACAAGTATGTTAACCACTATTACTGAGCCTAAATTTTTTAGAGAAGCATGTCAAGAACCTAAATGGATGGTTTCTATGAAAGAAGATAATGAGGCTCTTATGCTAAATGATACTTGGACTTATGTTTTACATGAACCTCACATGAATATTCGTGGATGCAAATGGGTATATAAGGTGAAACTAAAGTCTGATGGAACCATTGATAGACTGAATTCTATATTAGTGGCACAAGGTTATAATCAGCAAGAGGTAGCGGATTTTGGAGAAACTTTTAGTCCAGTTGTTAAATACACAATTGTGAGAGTGGTGTTAAACTTAGCAGTAAATAATAATTGGTCAGTTAGACAACTTGATGTGTCTAACACTTTTTTGCATGGCCAGTTAACTGAAGATGTCTATATGAAACAGCCTTCAGGTTCACTAATCCAGATTTTCCAGATCATGTTTGTCACTTAAAGAAGTCCTTATATGGTTTAAAACAAGCCTCAAGGGCCTGGTTCCATATATTTAGCTCTTTTCTTCTTCAGTATGGTTTTACTAAGTCAAAGAATGATCACTCTATGTTTATATACATCACAGAGTCAGATATGTTGGTGTTATTGCTATATGTAGATGATATAATTTTAACAGGAAGTTTTGTTGTGCTTATTAATAAGTTGATAAGGCTTTGAGTAAAGAATTTGCTATGAAAGATTTAGGGGAGTTAAATTTTTTTCTTGGGATTGAAGCTACTAGATCTTCAGATGCTATCTTCTTAACTCAACAAAAATATACATTAGAGCTTCTTACTAAGGAATAAATGTTGGATTGCAAGCCTTGTGACACTCCAGTTGCAAAGGGTAAAAGGTGTTCTATCAATGATGGAGTCTTATTACCTGATCCACTACAATATATGACAATTGTTGGTGGTTTACAATATCTTACTCATACAAGGCCTGATATCTGTTTTGCTGTCAATTATGTGTCTCAATTTATGCATGCTCCAACTGATCAACACTTTCTTCTTGTCAAAAGAATTTTAAGATATCTGAAAGGTACTTTGGGTACTGGAATTACTTTAAAGAGAGGGAATATTCATACTTTGACTGCATATACTGATTCTGATTGGGTTGGATTCCCATATACAAGAAGATCTACTTCTGGATATGTAGTGTTTATGGGTGAGTCTGTTGTTTCTTGGTCTTCAAAGAAACAAACAACTGTTTCAAAGAGTTCAGATGAAGCTGAGTATAAGTGCTTAACAGTGGCTACTGCTGAAATGCAATTTCTTACATATTTATTAACAGAATTGAATGTCTCAGTTGCATATCCTCTGCAGTTACTATGTGATAATCAAAGTGCCATTTGCCTAGCATCTAATCCAGTTTTTCATGCCAGGACCAAGCATGTGGAGATAGATTACCATACTGTTAGGGAACTGGTGAAAGATGAAATTATTCATGTTAGTCATATAGTGACAGAGGAGCAGTTAGATGATATTATGACTAAGGTTCTTTGCTATCCAACTTTCTCAAGACTTTTACGAAGAATAGTGCACTCTTCAACTGATAGTGGTTCTACTTCAGCTTATATTTTTACTTCTTGTTAGATTGGCTCTTGTTGAGCATCTGCTATGTTTCTTAGGATCTTGTTGAGTATTGCTCTGTTTGTCAGATTGGCTCTTGTTGAGCATCTGATATGTTTCTTAGATTCTTGTTGTGTTTTTTACAGACTGTCTCTTGTCAGGTCTCTGATTTGTTTCTTTACAGTCTGTACTTGTTTCTTTACTTGTTCACATTGAGGGGGTATATTATAGTATAACTGTATAGTCAAGTCAACTAAATATTGACTTGACTAAGTCCTGTAATAAGAGTTATAAATACCTCATATACTTGTGTCTGTAAACTTATCTAAACATTACCTGTAATAATACTTTACTACTTTCTTTAACATCTTTACACTCCTCGTGAAATAAAATTTAATGAGAAATAGATGAAAGGGTATGCATATCTCATGTGGCTGACTTGACTACAACTAAAACGAGTCTAAACTTTACTTTTACACCTAGTTATAAACCTTTGTTATTATTGGATGTAACCTATTTTATTATGTCTTAGCACTGGATGAAACACAATTTGATCCTGTATTTATATTATATAAAATCATTGTTCATTCTATTACTGAATAACATTGGTTTCATCATATGTTGCTACTGGATGATCCTAGTTCCATCTAGGTTTAAATGATTAATATGAATGAAATATGATTTAGTTGCTGCAAGAAGAAAAAACGTGATGAGACTGTTGGTGAATCAAGAACAAAGAATAAGCATGATTTGAATGTTATTGGGGAATCAAGTACGAAAAATAGGCATGATATGGGAGGAGTTGGTGAATGAAGAACAAAGAACACATGTGATGTGAACAAGTATAAGAAGTAAGAATATGTTGTTTCATTATGTTTTTTACTACAAAAATAAAAAAAACTACTAACGTATGTATGTTTTAAGTCTTTTGATTGTAAAACTTTACCTTTACATTATATATTTACACTTATTACAATTGCAGCCCGAGTTTATACGAAAAATTTACTTAGATTAGCATATGCTTTGTATAATCTTGTCAGCGGTTTCCAGGACGAACCTGGTTTCATCTTGAAGAAAGTTTTTTTTGTGTGAGAAATGCACATGATGAACCCAGATATATCGTAAAGAAGATGTGTTTGTTGTTTAAAATGTACAAGATGAAACCAGATACATCCATAAGAAATATGTTTTCTGTCAGAATGTGCAAGATGAAATTAGTTTCATCCAGGTTTAATATGTGATATAAATGTATTTTTGATAGGATGTTACTGATTTTCTCCAGGTTTAATATATGGTGTGCAGGTTTCATCCAGGTTTACACGTAGATGAAACTAGTTTCATCCAGGTTTAATTGTGATGTACATGGTTTTATCCAGGTTTATAACATGATGAAACTGGTTTCATAAAGGTTTAATATGTGATAAACGATCAATATAAACGAACTACTATCAGGTGATAAACTGGTTTCATCAATATAAACGATCATTCCGTGGAGTGTTAGCTTTCATGTTCATGTACGTCCTTGCTGTATACTCAATTCACATCAACCACGACACCTTCTTCAAAAACTCCATACAAACCCCATTCAAAACATCTCAGCCACGTCCAACACTCCATCTTCACTATTGCAATATGAATTAACCACCGCCCACTTCCCTGAACTTATGGATGTCTTCACCTGATCTTCAAATGCCAAAGCCTGCAACCATGATTACACTCAGCTCAACCAATTAACTTTTGCAACCATGAAAGCAAATACCCCCTAACCATCCTCCACCGGTAGGTTAGCAAATTAACCTTGCAACCCCAAATTCATTTCATTCAAATCTGAAAACCATACAGACTCCATCATTTTCAGCCAACATAACCAGCCGAGAAACATCTTCGCCACTGCAATAAGAATGAACCAGGTGTTTCCTTCATATTGACATCGTAAGAAACAAGAATGCTTAGAGTACATAAGAAAAAACTGAATATCATACATGATGAAATTGGTTTCATTTATGCTTTAAAAAACTGGAAAAACAAATTCCCGTTCGCATACTTGATTCATTTGAATACTTTACAAATTCAGCGTTTCGAGTTCATATACAACTCCTCGTTCAATTGAAAACAGATCACTGCCAAAGTTAAAAGCTAACTCAAAACAAAATTACACTTTAATAAAATCTGAAATCTTAAGTTATGAACAAAAACCCAAAATCAACAAAATAATCATCAATCACTTATAAAATTCTGATCTATATCAAATCAAAATAAATCAAACAATATGCATCAAACTAGTCATAAATCAAAAATCCACCTATCAATTAAAATCATATAAAATAAAAAACGTCGATCTCCATCACCATGATCAATCTAGAAGATATGAGAAGATTTCAAGTGTAATAAAAAACTTGAATTCAAATCACATACCCACAGTCCACACCGTAATTCTTCTGATGAAGTGAAATCCAAAACATACCAATGAAAAGAGATTTTAATCGGTTCCACAACACTTCAATCTCCCTGATTTAACTTCAGATCTCAATGGAATTTTCGGAGAATTTGCTGATATTTTTCTAAAAGTTAATTTGAAAATCGTATATGGAGTTGAACGATTTGGTTAAGGAAGAGAGAAAAGGGTAGTTTAGTCAAGCAAATAAAATTTTCTTACATATGTTTGGGCAGAATATCCAAATAGGATATTAGAACAGCATCTTTTAGATTCTAGGATATTAGAACAGTATTTTATCCTATCATTCTTTTTCATCTAGGAATTGTTGGTTTTGGTCTTTTTAAACAATTTTCTGAAACCAATTTCTCTTCAGGTGAGGCTTGTCCTCAAGGCTCAAAGGTAAGGAGACGACTACTCATCAGCATCTTCCCAAGTTGCCTCTGCAGTTGGATGATCGTTCCACTTGATTAACCAACGAGTAACTGCAACATTATGTTTCTTGAACATTCCACGTTCTAAAATCTTCTCTGATTCCCACTCACATTGATCTGCAGTTGTAGGTGCATTAGTTTCAATTCTGTGTCGTCATCTCCTAATTTCAATTTCAACGCCAAGACATGGAAGACAGGGTGGGGCGACACGAAGGAGGCATGTCTAGTTTATAAGCGACATGCCCAATTCTCTGAACAACGCAAAAAGGTCCATAAATCGCGGCAAGAGCTTAGAGTAAGCCTGATTTGATGCTGTAGTTTGACGGTATGGCTGAATACGGACAAAAACCAAATCATCCACATTAAAGCTTCTTTCAGTTCGATGGGCATCCGGTGGTCCGTATATATCTTAAGTGTCGACCCATCAAGTATGCGCGCCATTTTTGGACAACAGAAACTATACCTAACATCTCTTTGTCATATACATTTGATTCAAATTTTTCCTTGGCAAAGCCTTGCTACGATAGGAAATGGGCTTACTCTCTTGCATGAGTACAACCCCTAATCTGTTACCGGAAGCATCGCATTCCAAGACGATTTATCCCAACACCAATCCTGTTACATCTAATTTGTTTAGATAAGATTTTGGCAAATGTCTGGTTTTTGCTTTGTTTTTCGTTTCAAAAACTTTCTTTTTACATTCAAGTTAACAACTTTGATAAATACAGTGCAGGTATAGCTACGTTTACTACTTTTTGGATACGTATATGCAGCTAGCTTCACTAGCTAGCTAGTCTGTCATTTAGGTCAAAGAGATGGTGATGGTGAAACTAAGAAGCAGTATTAAACTAGCTAATAATTACTTTCTACACACCGATTGGGGAGTTTTCCAAGCTTTTTTTGTTGCATGATGCTGTGTTGCTTCTAGTACAGAGAGATATACAGAGAGAGTGAGACTACTCTTAAGTGTTTGTAGAGTGTTTGGAAACCGAAAATGAGTCATTTGTCCAAATATTTTTAAAACACAGTTCTAATGGACGAGTAAAAATTAGTATGGGTAAAATGGACATACAAAAAATAGTAAGGATGAAACTAGATTCATCCTGGCTTAAACTTAAAAAATAGCGAGGATGAAACTGGATGCATCCTGTGTAAATTAAAAATAAGAAAAAATATTTGAAAATGGTCAGGATGAAACTGTTTACATCCTGACTATTTTTACATTTTTGTCCATTTAAACAGTATCAAAATCTAGATGTCTTTTTTACCCAGAAATTGTTGATTTTGGTCTTTTTAACCAATTTTGTAGTTTCGAAATGGGTTCACCAAACAAAGTCGACTTTAAATGGCCTAAAATGGTGATAGCCGGCCGGGAGTCCCATTACCTGTTATTATCCACTGCATGCTTGGTTTACCTTTACTCAAAAGTATCACTAAATTTACTGTCTCAATGGTTATTTTTCCTTTCTCGGATCAATGATGCTATACACACCGACACTCACAGTCATGGGATCCCACCGGAAGAGAAAGGGGATGGATTTTTGTTTTTCAGTGGGCCCCACAATTTTTCTAGACTTATTGTTCTCCCATTGTTTGATAGGTTATGGGTCTAGGACCATTATCTAACACCTGTCTTCCTACACCGTCCTTTCTCTTGAGGTCTGCGGCTCTTCTGGAAGTAGGAGTTTACACCACTCGATCATTTCCTTTTCGAGGCTCTTTCAATTCCCCGACAACCTTTCAGACACCAGCAGTAAAGAAATGGACGTCTACTTGTTTTACTTGATCAGTGATGATTCCAAACTCCATTTGCAAAGGCAGGCATCTGATTATTAGTACCATTCTTGTCTCCTATGTAAAATCTTTTCTTCCCTTACCTTCAATTCAGAATCTCTAAAATTACAATCCATTTTAGCACAAATTCCTCACCACCACCATCCTTGTGCTTCAACCAAATATTTAGCTTTTTATACATCCTCCACTAATTCTGTTTGTAACAACAATATTGAACACAAATGCAGAGCCATTCAGTACTAAGAGGAGATGATACACATCATGTCTCCATCTGCTTACTACTATCACGAAGCAACTCTTCCTCCTCCTTCGCCTCAGCAACTCTTGAACTCCATTTATCCCAACCCCCCATCACTTCCTGTAACTCCTGATCAACTCTGTAATCAGAAACCTTCATCTTACTACTCTCCCTTGCCATTCTCTCGACCAACACCACCACCTCCACATCATCATCATCAACAACAACCACTTCCTGTTTCTGGTAAAACACAAGAGTATTCCTGGCTGATGCAACAGATAAGTACTAATAAGAAGACAACTAAAACTATTAGTACTACTGTTATGATGAGAAGTATCCCCCCCCCCCCCCCCCCCCCCCCCTCAATAAGGTTCGCACCCTAGTATTCTTCTTATGTTTTACATTGTTTTTGGTTAATTATATGGTTTTTGGCTGCTACTAGTATTAATATTATTATCACTGATGATGTTTTGTTTACCAAAACACAGCAGGGAGATGCTCATGGAAATAGTGGACAAACACTGTATAGAAGAGAACAAGAAAGCAATGTCCAATCATCACCAGGATGATATTCTTTCTGAATATGACTTCCTCTACTTGCCTATAGATTTCATGTATGTACAACAAGCTAGCCATTTGATTTAAGCTGATAATATGTTACTTATCTTCTCCATCTTCTTTCTTGTTATTGATTTTAAGTAACTAGCTAGTGTAATATTGTTTGTCATTGATCATGTTGTGATTTCTTTATAAGGAATACTCGCAACTTAGGTTACGCTTTTGTCAACTTCACAACTTGTATTGCTGCCATGAGATTTTACAAATCTTTTGACAACTTAAGCTGGATGGAAAAATGTTCATTGACTCACCTAAGATCTGCAAGATTAGTCCCGCAAGAATTCAGGTAATTATTAATCTAAATACGTTAATTAATTACCACTCGTTCATTTTGTATGCAGCTTAATCATATTATGGAGTAGGATAATACATAGAGAAATTTTAATGGTTTTTACTTTTACATTGTCAGGGCAAGGATGCACATGTAGGCCACTTTAAAAACTTTGAATTCAAGTGTGATACAGACGAGTTCTTGCCAATATCGTTTTCTCCACCTAGGAATGGTTCTACTTCTACTTCTACTTCACTTACTCTCCCTTCAATCGTTGGTAAGAAGAGCAAGATGGGGATGCAAATATATAGGAGGATCAAACTCAATCTTTGATCATAACAAGGATCAATCACTTCTACATCTAATCTATCATCAGTCATTCTCTCTAGCAACTAGCAAGGATCAAACTCTTTCCATTTATGTTGTCTTTGTTGTTTTCTAGCAATGTTACTTTTGATGAAACCCATCTGTGTTTGGAAGTTAATCAGTAGCTAGAAGCTAGTACTAAAAGACAACTCTTTTGACCAAAATTATGATCATCAAAAAACATGGTAAGAAAAACAGTGGCTTTATCCCAACACAAGTCATGTTGCATCTAAATTGTCTAGATAAGATTTTGGCTGTTTTTGAAAACAAAATTTTAAATTGGTCCAAAAGGTTTTTTGTTTTGTTTTGTTTTTCAAAACTTTCTTGTTACATGCAAGTTAACAACGTTCAGAAAAACAGTGCAGCTAGCTGCAGGTATAGCTATGTTTACAACTTTTTTGGTACGATATTTGCAGCTTCACTAGTTTTTTATCATTCAGGTCAGGGTTCATATATCGAAAATATGATACTCTTTTTTTAAGTTGGTGATGGTTACTACTTTCTACACAGATTTTGTGTTGTTTTAGCATAGAGAGATAGAGTGACTGCTTCAAGTGGTGTAGAGACTGTAGAGTCAAGTTTTATTTCTTGGGTATGTAATAATTAATACTGAACTAGCCTTTTGTTTAACTGACATTTGATTTCTTACTATGATTAACCATTACTGTGTGGTAATACATCAATGAAGTAACTTACTACCCTATTACCTAAAGATAGACCTGCAAGCACGAGGATTAATGGCTCTTGTTATTTCTGTGTCAAAAGGTTGTGATCAGAAATGTGTATGTTTCAGACTGAAAAGCAAATGGCCCTCAATTTCACCTTAAGCGACTTTAAAATATGATCATCTTGAAATTGTGGAGCTAGCACTGTATCATGGTTGCACTTATATACACCTGCAGCAGTCACCATTTTATATCAAGGTTTTCTTTTCATAGGAGGTCAAATTTCTTAAGAGCAAGTCTTATGCTGGAATCCAAACTATTTCAAGTGTGGAAAAACTATGGAATGTCAAGTCTAGTGGCTTGCAAGTTGGGGTCTTCCACAGAAAATCCAAGTAAGGTTCCACAGTTTCGTGGAAGGGTTCGTGGAATCCATCTGAACGCCAATAAAAGTAGCGTTAAACACAATTAAGAATGGAGCTAAAAAACGGAATTAAGAATTGCGTTTTTTTTTTATCCGTAGATTTAAAATGAGTTGTTGAAATCTAACGGCTGAAAAAAGAACTCAATTCTTAATTGCGTTTTTTTAGCCCATTCTTAATTGCGTTTTTTTAGCTCCATTAAGAATAGCGTTTCTACTATTCCACCATTACACTTGCGCTTCCATCCACAGTTCCAAGTGCTGAGATGGCGCGGAAGATGGATGGATTCCACCATAAGACCTCTACTTGGGACACTACGTGACAAAAAAAGATACTATAGAGCTATGCCCCGGCAACACACAGGCCCTTTACAAAAAAAAAAAAAAAACAAGTAACACACATGCCCTCCACAAAGGCGCTTAATTAAGTGACAATATATGAATGGCATGGCGTGTTCTATTAGTAATATGACGTTTACGGAATATACCTTTGTCATCTGATTGAGGATGTAACATTATGCCTTCACAGAATCACACTAGCAGGTGCTTTCGTTCTTGTGGGATGGATAGCCATACAGCCCCTACTGCTATATCTTGTTACTTTCTTCAAATCCATGGTGGTGCCTTCTTCGGAGGACATTATACCCGGCTTTGAATATTTTGCATAGAAATTTGTAGGATATGTAACTATGTATTTTCAAGTTGAAAATTAAAACAGATTAAATTGCTTTGTTAGTACAAATGTATTATAAATAATGACAATGACCTTGTAAATACCAAGATACATCTTGCATCTACATGAATATAATGTAGAAACACTTAACTCGTAGAATCCTGGCTTGATTGGGTATACCCAAATTAATTGGGGTATATCAAATGAGGTAAAATAAGGTCGTAAAACAAAGCCCCTTAACCACATATTTATAAAAATGGCTAATCTACCCTTGATTAATTAACACTAATAAATGTGATTAGGGTAATTAATTTAGTTAGTTAATTAATTGATTACAATTTGAAATTAGGTTTTATTTTAGATTGAACTCATGGATGTGGGTAGATTTTTGATTTTTGATTTTTTTTTTTTGGGGAATCCTACTTGTAACGAAATTAAATCGTACTACCCAGACGCTTATAACTATGGGATTGCAGAGATGATGGGTGATTTTATACTCAAAATTATAGAAGGAATCAACATTTTCAGTTCTGAAAGTATGAAAAGTCAGCAAGGTCGACAAAAAAAACCCTGCCGACTATAAGATTTTTGACATACAAAGAAAGGTGTTACAAATGCATGATTAGTCGGCAATGCATTAATTTAATAACCTGCCGACTAAAATATAATCGGCAAGGTATAGAGATGGATATCTTGCCGACTCTGTAACTGCTAATTTCAGAGATGAGAAGTCGGCACGATATTCAACCTTATACCCTGCCGACCTTTGATTCGTTTTGATTCTTCGTTTTTTTTTTCTTTTTTTGATTTCACATGTATAGTTAGAGTTTAGAGGAAAGATTTTGATTTTTTTTTAATATGCTTTGGTCGGCATGATTTTTTAGAATGAGAAATTTGGTCTTTTAACACCTTTTAGACACCCTTAGCACACTAGTTTGGATAGGAATAAAATGGATATACCCCAATCTCGCCAGGCGTAGAATTGTTTTTTTTTTCCTGGTCAAATTCCTTGTAGTAATAGTAATAATTTTTTTGATATTCTAGTGTTACCTTTTGGAATCTCCATGTTAGTAGTCATGATTATTTATTCCCTTCATTCTAGCTTAGATGCTAAATTAGAATTTTGCACAAAGATTAAGGAACACAAAGAGAATAGATAGTATTTTTTTTCCCGGGTGATAAGCACCTTAACCGTATATCGAACCATCTTCCGGCTGCAATATGGTGGTGCATTTGGAAGGAAAGAAATGGAATGATCTTCAACAACGAAAGGAAAAATCTAGCAAGTATAATTAGAGATGTCAAGATTCAAGCCTTTTTTTGGACGAAATCAAATACCAAAATGTTCGGGTTAACAGCTAATATGGTAGTTTGTTTATGGGATTCGTATTTCTATTGTATCCTTTAAGAGGGCCTAAAGGGGCAATCTTGTAGGCGCTCCTTTGATTTCACTCTCGACCCTATTTATTTTTTTTCTTTCTTGGGTGACCGATTCCCAAATCGGTTTCCATTTTTGTTTCGGTTGTTTTTATTGGGTTGAGGTACTCCCCTTAAGTACCTCTTATTCAATGAAATTTCTTTGACCGATCAAAAAAAAAGGTTTTTGTTCCAACTATTACTCTAAGCTTATTTAAGGTTCCTAGTTTTTAGATGTTTACATTTTTGTTGTTTACTTGTGGTTCTCGGTAGAGAAGAAATGTTAAAGGAAGTATATAGAAAGGCGCATTTAAGCGAGTGTCTAGAAAATTGACCACATAATTCTCCATTTTAGTGCCTGATTCCAAGTTAGGTCCTTAGGGGTAGATTAGGATAATATGTGGAACAACATGAAGTATAACAAGTTTTTTAGGACAGAAAAAGAAAAAGAAAATATTTATTTTAGTATCTAAACTAGGACGAATGAAGTATTACTTTTTATTATCAATAAAGATAAATACTCCCGCCGTTCCGATTATAGAGGCGGGATATTGGATTTTCTTAGTCTCACTAAATAGGCGGAGTTCTAGTTTCAAGGTGCTTTTTTTGACATACATACTCTTATTTATGTTGTGTGGGAAATTGTATTGAGAATAAGACAAAGGGTAAAAACACGAAAACACATGAAAATTTATAATAACCATAAAAAAATTTAATATGAGAGATTTCATCTTCTCCGCCTATATATTAGTGCCGGAGGGAGTAACTTATCTTGATATCAACAAAATTCCTACTGCAGCACTGCTTTGTCTTTCATTTTTTTTTTCTTTATTTTTAGAATAATTTTGAATCCTTATATTTGTGATCGAAATTGTTAGAGGATATATCAGGAATATATATGACAAATTATGGGTTCTGCTTCCCCTAACCCTTTGATCCCTCAGTACCCTAGTGCTAAAGTATCATATTTTATTAATCAAGAGACTATAACATGGAATATTTGTAGATTCAACACTCACTTTGATGATGCTTCTATTCAGAAGATTGTCAGTATCCCTTAAGCCAGTTGACTCCTGAGACGAGATCTTGAGAGATTTCAAAAAATAGTAGGTTTTCTTCTAAATCTGCTCACTTGGGACTTAGAAGGTCTAGGCCCTCCCCTTGTAGTAAACTTTGGAAGCGCATTTGGAAACTTAGAGTCCCACATTGCATGTTCAGGTGTTTCTCTAGAATGCTGCTAGGAATGCCACACATGCTAGAACTGTTCTTCACACTAGAATTCCTATGATTTCTGTTGATTTCCCTAGATGCTCAGACCCTCATGAATCTTTTATGCATGCTCTTGTGCTTTGGCCCTTTGCTAGCCATGTATGGTTTATTTATTCATTATGTATGAATACTTCTCTTTTCTTGGATAAATCTTCTATTCATTATGTTATTAGACTGCTCGATGAATGTCAATCTCTTTTTGTTACCATTTGGTCCATTTGGAATTGCAAAAACTACCTAGTTTTTAATAACCTCAAGAAAACCCATTCTTCTGTCATTAGTAAATCTAAAGCTATGTTATTAACTAGAAAACAGAAGCATTAACTATCAAGATAAGCATTAATTATCAAGATAAATAAGCTTATCTTGATAAACATAAGCATTATTTATCAAGATAATAAATTAATCATCAATATAATTTATTAACTGATTCTACATAGAATCTATGCTGCATTGGAACTTCATCCCATATAATTATCTTTACTTCTTTAAGAAGTGCATCTTCTATAGTTTGTTTATCTATTGGATATACACTGCTTTCATTGATATCTATTGTAATTCTAAATGTTGAATGTGAAGTTCTGCCCCCCGACTAAAAGTAGTGAAGTAATACCTAATGATAGAGCAATTAGAATTAATTCACTAAAAAATGTCAACAAACATTCATAGATATTGGAAGGTGTAGTACTGTTAGAATGACATTGTCCTGAACACTATTTGGCCCACGATATAAATATAAGATACGTCAGAAATTCTAGATACGAGATGGATCTAGTAGCTGATTTTTTAGGTATACTCATAGGTCATTTCATTCTGTCAAATTAGATAAAATGATTGGAATACACCTTGTAAAAGAGTTTCCTTGGAATCTTCGGTTAAGAGACAAAGGATACTCCCTATTGTGTATCAGCACAGACTACATGGGCATGAGGCTCAACATATTGTTGAAAAGGAAATTACACTGATTGTATCCAATCAACATTAAGAAGTTGGCCATACCAAGACTATATTTAGTCCTAGAGTCTTTTATAAAGATTGAAATTCTTACATTATGCTGTAGTGGTTTATAGGTGATTGGATTATGCTTATTGGATCCATAAGAAATCTTTATAAAAGTGCAGTCCCTATAAAAGATGTTGCAGTCCCCATGAATATGTTGCAATCCCCGTTTAAATAATCCAGTCTGGATTCAATTTATTTGCAACGTCTTTATAAAAGTGCATTCCAAGTAAAGACATTGAAATTGGAATCCCCAATTTTAGTGGATTCTTGTAATAAAGATATTGCAGATAAAAAAGGTATTTAGTCCTTTCTGGATTTTTACACTTACGTCTGGATTCAATCTTGTACTCTAAGACTATTTTTTAATTTTAAGTTTTATTTGCAACATCTTTTATAGGGATCCAAGTTTTTTAAGTTGAAAAGTTAAGGAAGTAAAGAAATACCTGATGATGCAACAGTCAGGACTATGTCACCATTGAGTCGGCAACTTGCAGCTACTGTGCTATATAGGAATGTTTTCCCTGTTCCTGCACCGCCATTTAGAAAAAACGTACGATCATCCCCTTTTTGGACAGACTCCAATATGTCCTTGTACGCTAATAACTGTTATCAGTTCAAGCTAGTAATATTTTTTCGAAATTATGGTTGTTGTATTTCAAGCTCCAGTTGCTTATGTTCATGTATCAACCTATTTCCAACTACCTTGCCCCGATTTCCTTTTGATAATGGCATGCCAGAATAACTTTTTAGTTCCTTACCGCCTTCACACAGTAATTTATCCAAGAGGTACAATCCATAATCCAAAAACTGTTCGTCCGTCGGATTTTGAATGCCGAGCATTGTTCACAACCTATGAGGGAAATCATCACACATTTTCAAACCAAACTTGGCCCACATAAGTTCTGGTTCTGTTGGGTTACAATCAGATAAGACGATTCTGAATAGCTTTCTTAACTGACTGACTGTCTGGATATCCACGGCCTCTTCAAGAAGTGCTAGCCATTCTCCGTCATGTTCTAGTAATCTTAGTGTTATGCACGCTTTCTTGAATGTATGGCACAATTCGCCGTTCACCGTTCTTATACTGTCAAATGAATCTGCACCTGCAATAACAGTCAGCAACAGTCTCTGGTAATACAGTTCTCCGGCGTTGGGGGATATAAAGTACATTCTAGCAATCGCAAAACCCCGTTGTCTGATTTTCCACTTTTTATCACTCCATACAAATTCTGCGAAAACTCTTGATACGTATATGCGGATGCTGTTGGATTTTCAGCATAAAATTCAAAATAACCCATTAATGTTGACTTATAGTTCTCAGACTTATCCGTGACACCTTCTATGCTTCCTTCTGATTCATAGATAATTCTTTGCTTCCCTGGCAAACATTTGGTTCTTCTCTATGCATTGAATAACCAAATAAATGCCATGCATCTTCAGGAGGTCCAATATACCTTGCATCAATGTACATTTGCACCTCATCTTTTGCTCCAACTGCAACTGTTGTGTTGTCATACCATTTGAAGATGTACTTGTTGATGTATTTTACTGCTTTTATTCCTGCACATACTTGCACGTTTATATGGAAGTTAAACATTCTTGGTAAGTGTGGGTTGTAAGGTACAACGTCAGTGTTGTACGCCTTACGTCCTTTGCGAACGATAACTTGTAGTTAATAACATAGCTTTAGATACATACTCTTATTTATGTTGTATGGTAAATTATATTGAGAATAAGAAAAAGGGTAAAAACAGGAAAAGACATGAAAATTTATAGTAACCATAAAATTTTTTAATCTAACAGATTTCATCTTCTTCGCCTATATATTAGTGTCGGAGGGAGTAACACTTATCTTGATATCAACAAAATTCCTACTGCAGCACTGCCTTGCCTTTAATTTTTTTTCTTTATTTTTAGAGTAATTTTGAATCCTTATATCTGTGATCGAAATTGTTAGAGGATATATCAAGAATATATATGACAAATTATGGGTTTTGCTTCCCCTAATCCTTTGATCCCTCAGGACCCTAGTGCTAAAGTCTCATATTTTATTAATCAAGAGACTATAACCTGGAATATTTGTAGATTCAATACTCACTTTGATGATGCTTCTATTTAGAAGATTGTCACTATCCCCTTAAGCCAGTTAAATGGATACCACCATCCCCCCCCTCCCCCTCCCGATGAATAAATATAATACTGATGGTGCTTGTAATGAAACTATTATGGTTAATGGTCAAGCTATGAGGGACTTCTCAAATAAAAACCTCCTTTTGTGCATCAATTGTTTTTTATGTTGAATATGTTGCTGAAGCCGAAGGCAGAGCTATTTGGGCTGTGCTAAAAAAAGTTGTTGTAGCAAACGCTTATTCACAGTATCATTGAAAGTGACGCCAAGGATCTCTTCGATTAATTTTCTGCTGGAAGGTTTGATGGTGATCCTAGAACGAATGTTATCTTTAAAGACATTCAGTTTTCCTCTTCCAGTTTAGTTGCTTGTCTATTTACTTTTCAACCTCGGCTATGTAATTTTGTTGATTATGCTTTAGCTTAATGGGCTAAATCAAATAATTCATCTATATATACTGGTATGTACCTCCAATTTGGCTCAGGCCAATTATTGAGGAGGATCATTAGCCTTTTTGAAGGCCGTTGATTATGGAGAAATAAAACATATGATAAATTATGAAAACCTAGGTGTTTTCTCGATAAATACGAGAAAAAAAAACTCTTGCGCCTAAATAAATGGGATGGTGGGAATTTAACACAAATTGCGTAAAATCAAAACTATTAAATACAATTCTAAAATAAACGAAAAATCTATCTACAAAAAACTAACAGGCATCAATAAAAAACTCTAACTAACATCAACCAAAAATTAAAACAATTATTAATATTTAGCTATCAAAAAATACGAGTTTGAGTCTTCTATTTCCAAGGAAGATATCATAAATGGCTGCAAGATGAAGAATAGGAGTGATGTTTTGCATAGAAAATAATTTTTTTTTATTATAACAAAAAGCATTAAATTGTTTTGTTGATACAAATATATCATAAATAAAGTCAAAATCAAAATTACACATCTTTGGAATGCCAATGACCTTGTAAATTCCAAGATATATACATTTTGTATCTACGTAAATAATACGTAGAAACAGTGAACCTGTAGAGTGCATTTTTTTTTTCAACTCAAATTTCCTAGTAAAAGTAATAATTTTTGGTATTCCCTGGACCTAGAGTATCAATCACATTTGCATTAAAAAGAAAAGAAAACTATCCTAAAGAGGTAATGTATATCGGAACTCCCTGTATACAAACCCTTTCTTACTCGACAACTTTACGTTTTACCCTGTACAAATAGGAGCACTTGCAACAAAAAAACGGACACACTTTGTATTACATGATCAGTAAAAATTCAGACCTCCTTTGCAAAGGCAGGCAACTGAGTGTTAGTACTGTTTGTCTCCTTTTGTAAACTCATTTCTCCTTTCTCTTACCTTCACTTCACAATCTCTCTACAACTACAACCACAAGCACATCCCTGTTAGCACAAGTTCTTCATCATCATCACCATTCTTCTTCTTCCTCTTCATCCTTCAACAGTTTTCTACAATGTTGAACCCAAATGCAGAGCCATATCAGATGATTCACATCATGTCTCCATCTGCAGCTTACTACTATCACAAAGAAACTCTTCCTCTTCCTCCTGCTCTGCAACTCATTCATCCCTTTAATCCCAAACCTATATTTCCATTTCCTCCTCCTTTACTACTCTTTCATCCCTTCAATCCCAAACCTATACTTCCTCTTCCTCATGAACTCTTTAATCCTCTTTATCAAAAACCTTCAATTTACTACCCTCCCCTGCCATTCTCTCTACCACCACCACCACCTTCACTTCATCATCATCATCATCATCATCATCATCAACAACCACCATTTCCTGTCTCTGTTAAAACAAAAGAGTACTACTGCTTGATGGAAAAGATAAGTGATCATAAGACTAAAGGTCGACGCATCATGACCAAGAAGCCTAAAAATTCTAAAAGTAAAGTCACAAGAGAGCCAAAGCCATCATTTGGTTCTGGCACCAGATTTGTTCCTAGACAACATCATCAAGTCAAGATGATTGAAGATAATCATAGCAGTAGTTACAACAAGTACTCAAAGCATGAAGCAGTTAATGATACTAGTTCTGGTACTGGAGTTTATTTGTGTCAACCTATTCCAAAGGGGGCAGCAAACAAGAAGACAAGAACTAAAACAAGTCCAGACATTAGTACTAGTGTTATGATGAGAAACATTCCCAACGGATTAAGGTTTTGTTTCTGTCTCTTCTTCTGTTTTCCATTGTTTTTTGTTTTGTGGTTAGTACTAATATCATTTTTGTCTTCAAATATTTGTCTTCAAAAAACACAGTAGAAGGATGCTGATCAGTATTGTAGACCAGCACTGTATAGATGAGAACAGAAAATCCTTAAGAATGTTGAATCGAGATGATCAGCAGGAATCAGCAACTCTTTCTGAATATGATTTCCTCTACTTGCCTATGGATTTCGAGTATGTGCATCATCCATTAATTAATTACTTAATTAAGCTGTCAGTACTTATAAATGTTGAGTATTTGTTAGTATTAACGTTTTTCTTGTTGTGATATTTTCATCCTTGACAGGAGGAAGGGTAACTACGGTTATGCATTTCTCAACTTCACTACTCCTGTTGCTGCTATGAGATTTTACAATGCTTTTAACAACTTCAGCTGGAAAGATTCTATTTATGAGTCATCTAAAGTCTGCAAGATATGTTCTGCTAGGATTCAGGTAACATATCAACGTTTCAGTACTGCTTAGTCCTTTAATTTGAACTGCTCATTGCTGTAATTAATTAAGTAATCCATATTATTGCAGGGCAAATATGAACTTGTGAAGAGATTTAAGAACTCGTATTTTGACTGTGATACTGACGAATTCTTGCCAGTTTCATTTTCTCCACCCCGGAATGGTTCTACTCCGGATTCTTTCCCTTCACTCGTTGGCAGACGTCCAAAGACCATCAGGAAGAGGTGTGATTGATTCAGTCTCTTCAAGAAAGTAGTGTCTCGTTCTCTCATGTCTAACTGCAAGTACTTGCTATCTCTAGCAAGCAGTGTCTCTCTCAGTCATGTCTAGCAAAGTTGCTGATCATATGGCATATTATCAAGCAAATGATCATTTTCCCTTTTGAATCTTCTTAATTATTAGTTAAACATTATGTATGCTTCGTGAGTTTTGTCAGTAGATAAATCAAATATCAAGCAGACTGATCAAAGTGATATTGATAAATCTACTGGTCCTATCATGTAACCTCCTCTTATTAGGTGTCTGCTTAATGAACTATTAATTTTCTCTCTTTCCATATATATGTTGTGTTATCTAGGAATGTTACCCATCTGTGTTTGGATGTTTAGTACTCAAAAAAACAAACTTTGACCAATAAAATTGATCTTATATATACAGTATTAGTGCTGAAACACTGCTTATCTAGGTCTCTCTAAATCACCAAAATGGCAATAAAACAGTTGCTTTAGCCAAACAACAGTCCTGTTGCATCTGAATTGTCTAGATTTGATAAGGAAATACTTTCACATGTACATGTCCTTTCAAACATATATATATATATATATATATATATTTTAAGTGAAACGAAAATGGTACAAAAAAGGGCTTTTGTTTTGTTTCTTTTTTCAAAAATTTGCTTATTGCATGCAAGTTAACAACTACCAAGACACGGTGCAGGTAACATCTTTTTTAGTACGTACTGTGCGTATATGTAGGCTTTTGTAGTTTGTCTTTTTTTTTTTTTTTTTTCTGTTAAAGAGTGCAAGTACAACTCCGTGACCATGATTACAGGAAAAGCTGATGGTGAAATCATGAAGCAGTTTTAGTTAAACTAGCTAGTCAGTAGGTAATTTCTCCACACTGATTGGGATTTATGTTTTTGTATCATGAATTTCCTTCTACCCTATGTATTGTATAGCCTTGTAGGATTGTTTATGTAGTGTAATATTCAATGTAACAGATCGGATAACAAGATGTATCAGTATATTTTTTTAAGCCAAGATAGATCAGTGCAGAGTTGGGGATGATTTTATTTTTTTTGCTCCGATTTTAGAGATCTCCAATTAATTTGATCTCTGGAATTGGAGATCATACATGCATGAGGATATAATGATGGGTTTGTTATTTGAATGACCATCACTTTTATGGTTAATGCGCACATACCAAATGTGATAGGCTTAGATTTTTGTGGACACTCGGCAATGGATTCACGTGGTGAGAAATCGAAAAGATAGCTGCTCGATCTTTAATTTGTATGGCATGCAGCAGTGTTTCACTAAGTCTAAACATGATGATGTTGACAGAAGTTGTATTTCCTCCTATGGTGATATTTGATTGGGACATGCAGCATTCTAGTGTTGCTGTTCCAAGTTGAAGAGTATGATCTATCTCATTAGTCATTTTGATCCTATAATTGAATTGGACCACTGTTTGCTAAAGTCTAGTATTCCCTTAGCCAATTACGAGTGTGTATATATAAGTAATTGGACTTTTATTACCCTAATAATTATCGTTAGCGCCTTGATGTACTGGTTAGCATATTCTCTAATCTTTACAAATCCCCTAGTTTTACCATCCCCGTAAACTTCACTATCTAAAGATCATGGCTCCTCCAAAAAGACCGAGAGTTTCAAACTCTAATAGTAATACTAATCACGAGATATAATCGTCGCAGACGATATTTGAGACTGTGAAAGGTTCTCATGAGTACGAGATAAAAGGATATTCTCTAACAAAGGGAATTGGAGTTGGTAAATCCATGGCCAGTGGTAGATTCACAGTTGCTGGTTATGATTGGGTGATGCGTTTTTATCCAGACGGCTTTACTACTCAAGCTCAGAAGGAGAAGTATGTATCCGTGTATGTTCGGCTGGTAAGCCCCGGAGAAGTTAGGGAATCGTTTGAATTCAAACTACTGGACCAAACAGGAAAAGGTTTTCCTAGCAGGTCTTCTAGATCTCCACATATGTTTAAATTCGGAAGCTCATACTCACAATGGTACGTACGTACTTGCTTTCCTATTCCTATATATAGTTTGGAATTATGTCGAATCCTTAAGCTGTTTTATGCGTATATTATTTCATTCCATACTAATTAGTTTCAGGGGTTATACAAAGTACATGAAAAAGTCGCAGGTGGAAACATCAGATTATCTCAAAGATGATTGTCTTAGCATTCGTTGTACAGTCGGGGTAGTGCAAACTCGTGTTGGAAAGGGAAATCATTATGTTATTCATGTACCTCCATCAGATATGCCTCAGAATTTTAAGGGCCTGCTGAAATCCAAAATTGGTTATGATATTACTTTCCAGGTTGGCAATGAATTTTTCAGAGCCCATAAGTTGATTCTTGCTGCTCGATCTCCTGTATTTAGAGCTATGTTTTTTTGGACTAGTGGGCAATCCAGATACGGAAATAATAGTCGTTGAAGAGGTTGATCCTTTAACTTTTAAGGTAATGCTTTTGGTAATTCATTATTTTGTTGTCATGCTATTAATTCAAAATTATAGTAGCATCTATGTTTTATCTCTATGTACAACTTTATCAGTGCCACTATTCTTATAACCCTACGATGTGTTGCAGGCCATGTTGTTGTTTTTGTACTCGGATGAATTCCCCGAAACACATGAACTTTCTGATTCAGATTCTCTTTGCAATTCAACTACAATAGCACAACATTTGTTAGCTGCAGCAGATCACTATGGCCTTGCTCGATTAAAACTCATGTGTGAGGCAAAATTATATGAAGATATTGGGTGCAATAATCAAAAACAAGAAAAAAATCAAATAAGCAAAAGTTATTGATACTTAGCTCCTTTATAATGGAAGTGATCGATTTGATGAAACGTACGAGATCCTCATATCTCCGCAACAGCAAAAAGGCAAAACTTTGGAAAAACAGAGTGAGTCACGTGTTCAACACGTTGCCCTTAAGACATTAGCGCCCGGCTACACTCAAGAGTGATGCTATATCCCTCACAGGACGGAAATCTCCAGGATAACACACCCTACTACACCTACTACTAGCATATGTAGTAGATGCTCAACTTGAGCTTGGCAACTCCGAAAAACCATAAAGGAAAATCTCGAACACTTGAGAAAACAATATAAAATGTTTTTTCCCTTAGGGGTCCCTCTAAATATAGAGCAACCCATTTCCCATAGATTTTACAAAAGTAGTGAATTTGTTTATATAATTGACAAATACAACTTAAGAAGAAAAACTCCCCGATGTGGGACTAAAAGGATTATATAGTTCTTAAAACCACTAAAAATTGGAAACTCCACAATGTGGGACTAATAAGTTTCATTCACAAAAGAAAACAATAAATTATAATTTTTTATTAAAACTTTCAAAAAATATTTTTTATTAATCGTTTTCCAACAATCCTCCACATGAATGAAAACTCAATAAAACATGAAAACAAAGATAGATCTTGGTAAATCAACATCCCAATCTCACGATCCAAACAGACTGATCGTGCAAGTGTTGAAATCATACTAGTCATTTCGACGTCCTCTCCCTCACACAAAAGTGTGTTGACCTCGGGGTCATACTATGGATTACACAAATCATAATAGTATTGAGAGCTTTCATCTTTAGTTCTCACATGGTGAGACTATAGGTATCTTTCACCAAAGTGAAAAGGCATGTACTAGTGCACCCTTAATGACCTTAGGGTCTCAAGTTCTAGTAATACCAAAGCCATCAAAACTAAAATCACATAAAAAGCGCAGGAAATACCATTTTAGGCAGAGGTGTCCATGAGGTCTTGAACCTTTGCTTAGTGAGATATTACCGGAATTACTTGCTAGAGACAGTGAACTATGTATTGAACTACTAACATTTGATGTAATTCGCGATAACAACCAAGGGTGATATCTCCAAGGTTGCTGCCAAGCTCGTGCCGTTTTGTCCAATTTGGCCCTGGACATATCCTGTTTCTCAGAATGCTCTAGAGAATCAAAGCTCATATTCTCATAGGAAGCGGCCCACTTCCTCATTCAGATAGGTGAGTTTCCATAAAGAGTGTTACTGCTACACCCCACTTCAATCTTAAATTGAAACTATAGAACTCATTAAGACTTCTTAAAAGTCATCCTACACATGCAGTCACACTATCACGTCTACACCATAGGGAAGGGACAGAGAATAAAATTCTCTGATAGTGTTTACCTTTACCCACCAAAAATTAGTTGTCTCATTCGAAACCTTGATCTTGGGATCTCCAGTCAGCAAGGTTGAGTATCCTTAATGGCAAGTTTAATTTATGAGCTTAAGCCCCTTCCCCCTCGATGCATTTCTAACTATCTCTTGGGATAAACCTTTCGTCAAAGGTTGCGCGATATTCTCCTTGGACTTTATCCAATCAATGGAAATAACGCCGATTGAGATTAGTTATTTTCAGCTTTAGCTATTATAGCTTGGCTAACACAATGTATAAATATAGCTGGCACAGGCCTATGCCAGAGAGGAATGTCTTCTAAAAAGCATCTTAGACACTCGGCCCCCTCTCGTGCTTTATCTAACTCAATACTCTCAGATTCCATAATGAATTGAGCAATATATGTTTATTTGTAAATCTTCCAAAAACAAACTCTCATGCTAGAGTGAAACATATCCATTTGTAGACTTAGACTCCTCTGAGTCAACTATCAAGTTTACATCACAAAGTCCCTCAAGGACAACAAGATACCTTTGATAAATCAAATAAAAGGTAATAGAATATTTTAGGTACCATAATACGTTATTCAGTGCATCTAAATGCTATTGCTCTGGAATACAATTATATCTACTTAACTTACTCACAATATAGGCAATGTATCGACTCTTACAGTTCATTAAATTCATCAGAAATCCTATAACTCTTGAGTATTCAAATTAAGATACTCCATTACCCTTTTTTCTTGAGTCTACAAGAATAATCGTACGGAGTACAAGCAGGCTTACAGTCACACTGATTGTATCTCTTAAGCACGAATTCAACATAATGAGAATGACTAAGACTACATATGTTAGATTATTTTCTAATCCTCATCCCTAAGATTACATCAATATGGCCTAAGTCTTTCAAGTCAACGTTCTCATTCAACGCATGTTTTTAGTGGAATTAATCACATCTATGTTTGTATCAAGTATAAGCATATCATCAACATACAAGCATACAATCACACAGGCATCCTTAACAAGTTACTTGTAAATATACTTGTCAGATTCATTAACTTAAATCCACTACACATTATCACATGATCAAATTTTCCATGTCACTGTTTATGTGCTTATTTTATAAACCATGCAAAATTTTGTTCAACTTACAAACTTTGTGATCATAACCTTTCACTACAAAGTCCTCAGGTTGGTCTATGTAATTTTTTTTTTATCTAATTCACGATTTTACAAAAGCTGTCTTAACATCCATATGATGTATCTCTAATTTTTTTATGACAGCAATAACAATTAGCATCTCAACGGAAGTAAATCCCGTCACATGTGAATAAGAATCAAGGAAATATACACCTTCTTTTAGTTTATATCCTTTAGCTACCAACTTAGCCTAATATTTTTCCATAGTTCCATATACCTAACGTTTCCTCTTAAAGACTCATTTACATATCATGGTCTTACTCTCTGGAGGTAAACTATAAACCTCCCAAGTCAGGTTCCGAAGGACCGAGTCCATTTCACTAAATGAAGCTTTTTACTAGAATGGGGTTTCAGTAGATATCAAGGCTTCTTTACAAGTCCAGAGTTTAGACTAAGCTAGGCATGTTATGAAGTCGGCTTCATAAGAAGTCTCAAGTCTAATTGTTTTACTTCTCTTAGGCTCAACCTTAACTTCATCTTCCTTTAAGATAAGTTCTGACTATTTGAAAATAAATCTAGGGGATCAACAACACATCTCTAATGAGGTACAGGTTTAAGAATAAACATGTTCAAAGAACTCAGCATCCCTAGATTATGTAATAGTATTCACAACAAAGTCAGAAAAATCACACCAAAGTATGAAAAATCAGAACACACAACCAAAAATCTATATGTAGAAGTATACTCAGCATACCTTATATGAAGACACAATCAACATTTTTGGTTTCTGTCTAGTTCTTTTAGGAAGAGGAATGACAATCTTAGCCACACTTTGATGTATTCATAAGAAGGTCATCTACCTTTCCATAAATCATATGGAGTTTCATCTGATCCTTAAGGGTACTATATTCAGGATATACTAGTTAAGAGGACTGCCTCCCCCCACAAGGCCGCAGGTGATCCTTAACTAATCAACATGGCAATTGTCATCTTCTTAAGGATACAGTTATTATGTTCAAGGCTTCTAATTGGTTTTGAACTTCAAGTTTATACATCTTTATGCTTCTAAGGCATCATCCTTATCCCTTAGAAAGTATACAAGATAGTACCTCGTACAATCATCCACGAAAGTTATAAACCATTTTTTATCATAGTGGTTTTGGGTTGAACTCATGTCAACTAGGCCTAACTGAATTAATTCTAAGGGATTAGAATTACTATGAACATTTGTGCTAAAAGATTTTATAGCATATTCATTTCACTTTTGAGTTCAAGATCCAAACTAAATTTGGGTACGTAGCCTATGGTAAGCAGTTTATGCATTGACTTATAATTTTACGGTTCCAAGTCTACCATGCAAAACATTCAAAGAAAGCACAAGAATCAACTATGTTCACTTCATCGTATTTTCCTTTAAATTTATATAGACCCTAAGTCCTATAACCGTTTCCTAAAAAAAACAATGCCCTTAGTTATAATAAGTTTTCCACATTTAATTAAGATCTTCAATCTTTTACCATCTTCAAGATAACAAGATACAAGATTCTTTCATATGCTCGGAACATGAAAATTTCATTCAGTGTGAGAATATTACAGATATGAGCTTATGCTCGACCTTTCTCTTTTATGCAACCTCTGTCGCAGATGAGTTACTCATATAGAGTTTCTCGACATCCCTTATCCTCTGATAAGAGGTGAACATGTTTCTGTTTCAACAAACATACTTAGTGGCTCCAGAGTCCACCCACCAGTCTCTCAAATTGGTTATTAAAATAACTTCCGACATCATGTCAATGAACTCGTTCTAATTTGTTTCAACTAAATTAGCATTAACTTTCTACTTATTAAGGTTTTATGTTGTCTACACTTTACTGCCGTATGACCAGGAATTATACAAACATAATAATCATCCTTAATTAAAGTAATGCCGGATTCAGTTTTACGAAACATACCTTTCTTATGAAGACTATGCTTAGAGTTGTGTTTGATGTTCTCGCCTTTGTCATCTTTGGAAGACTTGTGTTCATCCACATGCGCCTGGTAGCCATGTTCCTTTTCAATTTCATGTCACAAACTTCGTTTATACTCTGACCACGGACACGGTAATTTCCCAATCACCTAATACACCACATCTCACAAACCTTAGTTCAGATAAAATATGAGTTTTGAAGATAATATCTAGATTTATAAACTTCGTTTGAACCACCATATCAAAAAACTCATGGTTACCCCATAAAAACTACTTTAGTTAACAACAAAATTCTGCCCGTCAGAATTTTTCAGGAACGTTTCTCTGTTTCGTAAAATATCAGAAAAATACTTTTACAACTTCAAAAATTCTGAAATTTTACGTGGATAACTATCAGGATGTCTACTACGTTGTGTCAAAAGGGTTCATCGAAATTCCTTTTAGGTTAAGAGATAAACTTGAAACTCTACAGCTGACCAAAAATTCGTTTTTGTTTTTCACTCCACAATTAACATCCATGATTCACAAACCAACCAAACATTTTCGATTATTACAAATCCTAATGTCTTAAGATTGTTTGAGTGCAATAATCAAAAACAAGGAAAAATCAAATAAGCAAAAGTTATTGATACTTAGCTCATTTATAATGGAAGTGATCGATTTGATGAAACGGATAAGCTCCCCATATCTCAGCAACAACAACAAGGCAAAAATTTGGAAAAACATAGTGAGTCACGTGTTCAACACGTTGCCCTTAAGACATTAGCGCCCGGCTACACTCAAGAGTGATGTTATAGCCCTCACAGGACGGATATCTCCAGTATAAAACACCCTACTACACCTACTACTAGCATATGTAGTAGATGCTCAACTTGAGCTTGGCAACTCCGAAAAACCATAAAGGAAAATCTCGAACACTTGAGAAAACAATATAAAATGTTTTTTCCCTTAAGGGTCCCTCTAAATATAGAGCAACCCATTTCCCATAGATTTTACAAAAGTAGACAATATGTTTATATAATTGACAAATACAACTTAAGAAGAAAAACACCCTGATGTGGGACTAAAAGGTTTATATAGTTTCTTAAAACTACTAAAATTTGGAAACTCCACAATATGGGACTAATAAGTTTCATTCACAAAAGAAAACAATAAATTATAATTTTTTATTAAAACTTTACAAAAATATTTTTTATTAATCGTTTTCCAACAGATATAACCGCAAATACTGTGGCAGATACATTGGAGCTACCAGATCTACATAATTGCACGGAACTGAAAACTGCATGCCTCAACTTAGCAGCTAAACCTGAAAATTTAAGAGATAAATGTTGTATTTAGAGTTCTAGCTATTTGCTTAAATTTTATGAGCGCCAAGTGTGCCTGTTCAGTTTTGGTTAAACAATTATTTTCTAACCCATCAAACGTTTCACTGTTGAGGTTACGAAGTCTGACGGGGATTCATATTTGAAGAAGTGCGTCCCTCACTATTGACAGATTTATTGAAGACTAGTGCAATGGTGGATAGATAATGAAGCTAAAACGACAAATAGCCAACACTGGCCTGACTCTGCCGTTAAGTAATTTTATGTCTTGTAGCATGTGAATCTAAGTAGGTTAGTTCTGATAAACGGTAGTATGTTTCTCTGTTGAATATGACTTGGGCCAAAAGGACACTCTTACGGTGTACTAGAACTGTAAATTACATACTAAGAGATGAGGTAATTTTGATCTTTTATCCACTATCTGGATTTGTTTGATAAGACAATACTTTCATTTTAGAACTGTAAATTACATACTGTCCTTTCAGAATATGTATATTTTAAGTGAAAATGGTACAAAAAGGGCTTTTGTTTTGTTCCTTCTTTTAAAAATTTGCTAATTGCATGCAAGTTAACAACTACCAAGACACAGTGCAGGTGTATAGCTATGCTAACATCTTTTCTAGTACGTACTGTGCGTATACGTAGGCTTTTGTAGTTTTTGTCTTTTCATGTCCATCTCAAAAAAATTATTACATTGATGTTTTTCTCTTTTTTTCTGTTAAAGAAGTACAACTCCGTGACCATGATTACATGACTCCTCCTATTACATTGACTCCTCCGTGACCATTGATGTTTTTCTCTTCTTTTTTTTTTTCTGTTAAAGAAGAGTACAACTCCGTGACCATGATTACAAGGAAAGTTGATGCTGAAATTGTGAAGCAGTATTAATTAAACCTGCCTTGGTTGGGGGTACCCATTGGGGTATTCCTAATGAGACAAAATCTGGTCATTTTGAAGTAAAACCAAGCCTCCCCTTAACTATGTATTTTCTAAATGGCTAATATACCCTTGTTTGATTAACACTAAAAATTCTGATTAGGTTAATTAATTGAGTTTACATGAAATAATTAAATAGATTAAAACTTATGAATTTAAGTTATCAAATTTTGTTTTTGATTGAACTCATGTGGGAAGATTTTTGATGAAACAAATTTGTTTTGAGCATTTTTTTTCAACGAAAATGAAAACATACTACCCAAACACTTCTAAAAAGGGGATTGCAAAGCTGATGTGTGAAATCATACACAAAATTAAAGAAGAAATCACTATGAAAAGTCGGCAGGGTCGACACTATATCTGGCCGGCGAGGTCTACAGATGAGTAACATGCCGACTATATCCGGCCGGCAAGGTCAGTGAATGAAGAAGATGCCGACTTTATTATTTTTGACACACAAGAGACTGTTGTAAATGTTTCACTAGTAGACATCTTATTGATTTTTAGTCGGCAAGGTCGTCAAAAAATACCGTGCCGACTATAGGATTTTTAACATACAGAGAAAGGTGTTACAAATGCATAATTAGTCGGCAAGGTATAAGGATGAATATCGTGCCGACCCTGTAAATATTACTTTCAGAAACAAAACTCTGTGAAAAGTCGGCATGCTATTCATCTTATAATCTTGCCGACTAAAAATAATATATGAAAAGTCGGCATGTTGTTCATCCTATAAGCTTGCCGACTAAAAATAAATATGAAAAGTCGGCATGCTCGACAAACAAATACCATGCCGACTGCGTAACTACAATTCAACAATTTCAAATTTTCTGATCTAATTTGTCATTCAAATAACTAAACAAAATACTAGAATGAATTTGAAAGAATTAATCGACAAAAAAAAAAATCATAATCGACGAAATTTTTTCATTTGAAAATGATGAAATATAGAGTAGGAGAAAGGAATTGATCATTAGATTGATGATGAAGGAGAAGGAAAGAAATTAACAAGGTTTTGATCTAAAACCCCAAAGGGGTGGTTCTGGTTATTATTAGGAGAAGGGTAATTAGGTAACTTTACACATATTAGACACTCCTTAACCCTTTATTATGGTTGGGAACAAAATGAGTATGCCCCAATTAATCTGGGTATACCCAATCTCGCCGGGTAATTAAACATAGATTGAGATTTATGTTTGTTTTTTTTTTTTTCATGATTTTGAACAGAGACTTTTTTTTTTTTTTTGTAGCATATTATGTGGTAATCTACCTTGTATATTAAGCCTAAAGATAGATCAGTGCAGAGTTGGGGATGATTTTATTTTTGTTGTTTTTGTTTTTTGCTCCGACTTCGGTGATCTCCAATTTGATCTCTGGAGTTGGAGATCATATATGTATGAGGATATAATGATGGGATTGTTACTTTTGTTTCTAGAAAAGACATCTGAAATTAATGTATCTTTCAAATTAACCATCACTTCTGGTTAATGCGCACACACCAAGTTTGTATGCGAAATGTGATAGAATTCACGTGGTGAGAGATCGAAAAGATTGTTTGGTCTTGTAGAATTTTTTTTAAGAGTTGTTGCCTTTGTAGAGGAAACATATTTTGAAGCATACTCAAGGTTCGGCTGATAATTTAAGTTTTTGCCTAGGTTCGGTCGATAACTTTTCGGCCCAACATAGATAGATGTATGACTCAAAACAGGTTTTTTTTTTTGTAGAGGGTGATAATTTAAGTTTTTGCCTAGGTTCGGTCGATAACTGGTTGGCAGTCTTTCTTTACAAAAATCCCATACTTTAGCTATCTTTTTCTTTGTTCGTACCGTCATCTTCGATATCAAAAGATATGTCACTAAAAAGGCCGAGAGTTTCAGAGTCTAATCACGAGATTTCAAAATCGATTTATGAATCCGTGAAAGGTTCTCATGAGTATGATATTAAAGGATATTCTCTAACAAGGGGAACGGGAGTTGGTAAATCGATCACCAGTGGCAGATTCACAGTTGCTGGTTATGGTTGGAAGATCCTTTTTTATCCAGACGGCGCTAATCTATCCGTGAGTATTAAGCTAAAAAGCCCTGGAGAAGTTAGGGCATGGCTTGAACTGAAACTACTGGATCAAACCGGAAATGGTCAATATGATCGTCCTACAACTCTATACAAGTTAAAAAGAGGAGGCTCAATGTACGTACATGTTTTCCGTTCTTATGTTTATTGAATCATATCGTTTCGTTGATACATACATATTCGTAAAAAAATCTACTTATATTGTGGACGGCCTAGTGCATTAATGATGTTTCCGTACGGATCAATTTCAGGGGATATAAGAGGTCGGCGTTGGAGGCCTCAAGCTTTCTCAAGGATGATTGCCTTAAATTTCATTGTACAATCGGAGTAGTGCGAACTCGTGTTGGAAACGGGAAACGTTATGTTATTCCCGTACCTCCACCAGATATGATTCAGAATCTCAAGGTTTTGCTGGAATCTAAAATTGGTTCCGATATTACTTTTGAGGTTGGCAATGAATTCTTCAGAGCCCATAAGGTGATTCTTGCAGCTCGATCCCCTGTATTTAGAGCTCAGTTTTTTGGACTAGTGGGCAATCCAGACATGGAAATAGTAGTCATTAAAGAGGTTGATCCTTTTGCATTTAAGGTAAAACTATTGAAAATTCATTATTCTGTTGTCATGCTTTAGCATCTATATATAAATATACTAGCGCCGCTACCTTATAATAATATACATGATGTGTTGCAGGCCATGTTGCTATTTTTGTACTCGGATGAACTTCCCGAAACACATGAACTTTCTGATTCAGATCCTCTTTGCACTCCAACTACAATCGTGCAACATCTGTTAGCTGTAGCAGATCGCTTTGGCCTTGCTCGATTGAAACTCATGTGTGAGGAAAAATTATATGAAGATCTAACTGCAGATACTGTGGAAAATACACTGGCCATAGCAGATGTCTACAACTGCACGGAACTGAAAACTGTCTGCCTAAGCTTTGCAGCTAGACCAGAAAATTTAGAAGGTAAATGTTGTATTTTAGAGTTCTGTCTGATAAAGTAGTTAGCTATTTAGTAGTAGTTCTAATGTTGATTTTAGGAGGAGTACCAACTGTGTCTGTTCAGTTTGGAGGTTCAACATTTATTTACTTACCCATTAAATGTTTTGCGTGTAGAGGTTATGAAGTCAGATGGGTACGCAGATTTATTTACTAGTGCAGCAATGGATAAAAATTGAAGCCAAAACAACAACAATACCTGCTGAAACAATGGTGTCCTAGGCTAGTTTCTAATTAACTTGTTGGGAATATTTATTACAGTGTGGAAAAACTATGAATTATTTAGTGTTTGTTAAATGCATTATGGAGTCGAAGTATTTGATTTCTTTTAAATCAAAAGAGGGTTGTAGAACTCTGATATGGTATAACGAGCATTGAGTTTTATCTGGAGAGAATGCAAAGCAAATACTGAGCATCCTTACTTTTTTGTCGGTGAACATTTTTAGCTAGAATTGGAGATGATATGCACCTAGATTAACGGGATGGTCACTTCTGTTTCTCTAAAACCGAAAGAGAAATGTATCTTTCAAATTGGACAAATGCAAGCAAATGACCATCACTTTTAGTTGATGCTCTCGAATGTACCATACGCATAATATGGCGATGCTGCATCAATTTCTCTAGCTGTTAAGGGTATTCGCGTCGTTACCCACGTCTTTCTTAAAACTCCTCCTCCTTTCTTCTTTCTGGGTTTGTTTCTCTTCTGCGTTGGGATTGGGAGATGGCTTCATGTGTCTCTGCTGCTGCTGATCGACAAACTCTTCCTCCTTCTCCATGGCAGTTCAGCTGGTGAGTCTCTCACTCTCTTCTACCAGTTTTGAAGAATGGGTTCTGATTAATTTTCGATTTTCCATCAAATTTGTGCTAGTGGGATTGTTTGTTTATGTCTCGATAATTCTCTAATCCGTATTGTTTCACAAAGCTTCTCCTCAATTGATTATCAACTAGTAATGGATTTCACTTGTATCAATTGTAGTTGATTGATTGAAAAGTTGTCTGTTTTCCTTAGTGGGGATCTTGATTTTGGAAACCCTACGAATACAATTTCTTGAATACTCACTGTTTGGGTGTTGTTTATCATTGCCTCTACGCTTGACTCACACTTGGGTCTTACACACCCATTACTTGAAAATGGTGCTCTATTTGCTATTTCCGTTAATCGTATCCTTTTTTTTCTTGTGTGTTGTCTGCAGTGATTTGGAAGTCAATTATGGGTCTGGTGAGAATGCTTTCATAGTATGTGCAGCAATAACTGTTGATGCGGAGGTAATGCTTCACTACACTTATTATTCCCTAGTTCTTATTATTTATTGAATATGCTCAACTTGTCTGATGTATATTATCTCTGATTTCAGTAAAAAAACAATTTATACATTAAATTGAAATCCCTTGTATTTGATCTCTGCTCGACAGCTGCAACCTGACAAAGTGAGAAGGGTGATGACTGTGACAGATGGAAAACTTTCAGTGTGGGTTTAATTTCTGTACCACATTCATGTCCACGTCCTAGTTTCAGCTGTCTAATTGTTAAATTAGACTTTGCATTGTTAATGTCGCGTTTTTAGCATTACCTAGTTTTCAAGTACTTGGCGGGTAAATTTTTGGGAACACGTCTCTAACATGCTTAGACATGGAGATTTGAGAAACTGACTTTGTAGGCTGTGTCTATTTACCAAAAGAACTGTCTCAAACTTATCAACATCGTGGGTGATCTGCTTAGTCTTGTATCATTAAAATATATCCCCTTTCTTTTCTCAGACATTTTGAGGCAGTTGAAGCAAGGTTTCTGCGAGCATCATACAGTTCATTTGTTGACGTTCTTACACTTGCAACGAAGACTATTGAAGAATTTGGGCCAGGGATGCAGTTGTGACAGTAGTGAAATAAAACTGTTGAATGTTTTCCTTCAAAGCTGCAAAGCTAATTGTCCATGACTTATGTTTGAACTATGTAATTTTGTAGCAGTAACTTTCTGATGTTTCTGCTAGTTAACAGATTTTATAAGAGTTGCTCAAGTTGGTTAATATCATTAGAACTTCTTCAGTTCCTCAATTGTGTACAACTCAATTTTTCTTTATGTTAGCAGTTATCCTGATTTGAATCTTTCCTTGGCTCTTTCTTTTGAATGCTCAACCGTCGTGTCTTGTTTATCTTTTGTACTTCAAACCCTATATATCTAGGTTTTGAACTAATTTAGTTGTTTTCTCTGTGTCGATTTTATGTCCGAAAACATCAGCAGTGCTGGCCGAGGAAAGTACTCTGATAGAAATCCAAAGGGTCACTCTGCTAGGACTGCAGGTGGTTTTCACGAAAAGCATTTCTCTGGTTCTTTCCGTAATATATTTTCTAAGGTTAACTCTCATACTTTTACTCCTTATCTTCATACTCTTTTAGTCCTGTCTCAATTTCTCGTTTGTTATATTGATTCCTTTTTGTTTTAATTTTTATTTATGGTTTGTACTTGTGTTATATGCTTGTTCAGATTTTTGAAGAAATTGGAGACTTTGCTCCTGAGATACAGGTAATAGCAACATTTTTTCTCCTGTTATATGTGATATGTCTAATGTGTGAAGGCTTAATCTCTTGAACCAGTTCTTTTGCCTTTTATAAGTGGAGCTGTTCCTCTCCTTTTTATGAAGCTGCTCATGGCTGTCAGAAGCAGCTGAAATTTAATGTACGTGTTCATTGCAATTCTTGTAGTGAATAAAAGTTGATGCGATTTACAAGAATTTGGAATTCAGAACACAAGTTCTATCAGCACAGCAGACTCATTTAAAAGATTTAACATCAGTATTCTGTTTGATTTAGTTGTGGTGTCAGATCTTGTGTGTTTTGTTGAATAGGCCACTAGATTTCCGAATATTAACAGATTTTTTTAGGTGGTTTAAGGGCAGCCTAGAAGAAGTCTGATGTTTTCATTGTCTTGTGTATATTATTACTGCAGATAGACTCGGTCATCCAGCATATGCAAAGATGAAAGTGTGTCTAACTTGTGGAGGCGTTGGAACAGTAAGTGCTCAGATGCATAATGGCAGTGATTTAAGAAACATTAACTTTAGATTCAGTAAGCATTGTTATCATGGGGAGAAAACATTCCCATACTCTCCGAGTCTCAGTACGCCTTACTAGAGTCTGCATTTTAATGTATATCAAATCATTATCAATCATCAAGAAAAAGGAAAAAATAAAAAAGGAAACATATGTTAATCAAATTTGTTGCATTGTAATGTATTTCAAATGTTCTCTAGCCAGGTTACAGTTCCTCCTTTCACGTCAACTTGCAGTACCTGAAAAGGACAGGGCCGAATTGTTAAGGTTTGGAGAGATTATAAAAGGTTTCTCCTGGCACTTCCTTTCTAAATATTTTGAAGCTTTATCTATGTGGCTGCAGGAAGTTTGTACTGCTTGTAGAGGAGGCGGAGTTGTTGAAGGTGTGAAGTACGTAGATCAATGTTATAATCCCAGCTGGTTAGTTCTGCATCCTTTTCTTTAAGATATGAGACATCGAAATAAAATTACTGGAGCTAATTCTCCACTAAGATGAATCTTTTTATTTTCCAGTAGGGGAACTGATCTTGATATTCAGTTATGAGGTAAGGAAAAAAAAAAGTCATATTCTTGCTGAATTTTAGTGCAGTAAATCTTTTGTATTCTTTTCATGGCTTAGGCGTTGAGTCTGGGGATACAATCAGATAAAAAGAAATGCTGGTAATAGTGTCGGATGAGGAGGTTAACAGTTAAAACCTGCAACTATTAACTATGGGGATGCAATCAGTGTAAAAACTGCTGGTAATAGTGCGGAGGACAAGGAGTTCAAGGTGGAACTTGATACATGAAACTAAATGCATATTTTCCACTAGTCTTAGAAAGATTGATATAGATGTCACTGAGGCTATTGTTTGCTATGAATTCGTTGCTGATTCTATTGTTTTTCTTTTTGTCCATACTTTGTTTTCTTCAGGCTGTGAAAGATTCTATTTTTCTTAGAGATGGTGCAGACATACATGTTGATGTTAATATTAGCTTCATACAAGTGAGAACAGATACATTGTATTTATATCTTCTGTTTTTTATTTATCAGTTTTAGAAACAAAATGAGCTTGTACTCGCTTTGAAATTCACTTTGATCGGGCGATGAGTTCAAAGTGAATTTCAACACCAGCAGTTGATAGTTTTTCTATTCACTTTGATCGGACAATGAGTTCAAAGTGAATTTCAACACCAGCAGTTGATAGTTTTTCTTTCAACAGTATAGATTAGTGTAATTAAGATAACACCAGGGAACATGTAGGATAAGTTAATATTGAACCCAGCTGTCTGATCAAAAAAAAATAAATAGAAATAAATAAATAAATAATATTGAATCAAAATAGCATTCAGACTGGCAAGTCCAGCTAATTAAAACATGTTTGCTAAAATTTGCCATGAAAACAAAGATGCAAGGAGATCATGCAAAACCATTTCCACCCATGCATAAACCCTACGTAGAAGACTGTAAATGACAACAATTTTCACGCACTTGCAACAAATATAAATCAGTTCACAGTAGTGGGCAGCAAGGTATATATCTTTTCCAATCCCATGTGCTTGTAAAAGCAACAACACTATTGAAATCAACTTCTCTCGGCAATGGAGGAACTGAGGAAGTAGTGCACGCAGTCAACCCTATTTCTAACAATGAAACAGAGCTCACAAACGTCCAGCACAACAATTTGACTCAAATTAGTACAACTATAACGCCAGAAGCAAAGCCAACAAAGACGTTCCAAGTTGTAAATTATTCATATTTGAAAAAAGATGTAAATTCTAAAGAAACAAAAAAATCACATGACATTACCGAACTCTGTAAGATTTTAAATATGTATCCATTCTTGTTAGATTAGGATTAGATTTACTTATCCGGTCAAAAAAGGATTAGAATTACTTAGATCATAAATTTAGGTAATATACGAATACGAATAGAAGTTGTAATGTTTTCCTATAAAAGGAGGATCTCGTCTTGCATATTATTATTGCATCTATTACTTTCACTATCTTCTTCCTTGCTTCACGCTTCCACCAGTCCTCCGTCAGTTTTACGGGATGTCGTCGTCGCAGTCGATATATGGAACTGTGAAAGGTTCTCATGAATATGAGATAAATGTAGGGAATAGTCGTGCACTACTATCCCGATTGATTGTTGAGGAAAGTAGATCAGTGAGAAAATACACCTAACATGAGAAACACTCAATAGAAAAGAGAAGCACACTGCAATTTACGTGGTTCGGCAAGTTGCCTACGTCCACGGACAAAGAAGATTGTTTCACTATAATGATTCAAGAATATTACACACTGATTTCTCACCAAGACCTTTCAAATAAAGTCTCACTCACAACTCTCTGAACACAAAAGAAAGCTAACTCTCCGGTACGTACCTGTTTTCAAATTCCTAATATGGTTATTGAATTTCATTGAATCCTTTAGACTCATCCTGTAGTCTCCTATATATATCCTAGACGGCCTAGTATATAACCATACGGATTAATTTCAGGGGATATGATACGTATATGAGAAGGCTGAAGGTCCAAGGCGGAGATCTATCTCAAGGATGATTTCCTTAGCATTCACTGTAGAGTCGGAGTAGTTCAAGCTCGTGTTGAAGAGGGGAAACGTTATGTTATTCCAGTTCCTCCATCAGATGTGATTCAGAATCCCAAGGGTTTGCTGGAATCTGGAGTTGGTTCTGATATTACTTTTCAGGTTGGCAATGAATTCTTCAGAGCCCATAAGTTGATTCTTGCAGCTCGATCCCCAGTATTTAAAGCTCAGTTTTTTGGACTAGTGGGCAATCCAGAAATGGAAATAGTAGTCATTAAATCCTTTTGCTTTGAAGGTAAGGCTTTTGACAGTTTGTTATCTTGTTTTCATTCTTTAGATTCAAAAATACAGTTGCATGTATGTCTATAAGTTATTTTGTTTTCATTCTATGTATAAGTTTACGACGGCCGCTAACCTTATAATCCTATGATGTGTTGCAGGCCATGTTGCTATTTTTGTACTCGGATGAACTTCCCGAAACACATGAATTTTCTTATTCAGATTCTCTTTGCACTTCAACTACAATGGCACAACATTTGTTAGTTGCAGCAGATCGCTATGGCCTTGCTCGATTGAAACTCATGTGCGAGGCAAAATTATGTGAAGATATAACTGCGAGTACTGTGGCAGACACACTGGCCCTAGCAGCACGATACCAATGCCACGAACTGAAAGCTGCTTGTCTAAACTTTGCAGCTAAACCTGAAAATTTAAGAGGTAAATGTTGTTTTTATAGTTCTGGAAGAGTAGTTGGCTATTTGTATAGATTGCATGAGGATCAATTACCAAGTGTGTCGGTTCAGTTTCAGTTAAACAATTATTTTCTTACCAATTAAATTCTTCACATGCAGAGATTATGAAGTCTGATGGGTATTCATATGTGGAGAAGTGGCGTCCCTCACTATTGACAGATCTGTTGAAGAAGAGCATGCGGTTATAAAAAATGAAACCCAAACAACAACAACATCCGCAGTAGCAGTGGCAACACCAACACTGGCCTCATAGGGCAAGTTATTGTTTTGACTTTATTAACATGATTGGAACAACATTACAATGTGCAAGAATTGTTCAGGACATAGCGTTTGATGCATTATAGAGTGGAGGTCTTTGATGTATTTCTTTATTTTAAATCAAAAGAGGGTTACGAGCTTTAAGTTTAACTTGGAGAGAATAAAAAACAAATACTGAGCATCTGTAGGCGTAAAATGTAAAAATTCTTGTTTCATATGTCCACTTGGTAAACAATTTTCAAATTGGAGATACCGGGATTGTTACTTCTGTTTCTAGAAAAGAGATCTGAAATGTATCTTTCGAATTGCACACCTAACCAGAATTAAAAGGTCCACAAGATAGCAAATGAGTCACGACCATCTCTTTTGGTTGACTAGTGTGATATTATTCCAAATTTTGACATACAGCAGTTTGGACTATACTCCCTCCCGCCGTTTAACTGAGCATAGGGACGGCATACGGATAATATGTCGCTGCTGACATCAATTTCTCTTGCAGTGAAGCGCATGTTTTGAAAAAGATAGTAAAACCCTGTTAGTTACCTTAAAACTCCTACTGATCTTCTTCTTCTTCTTCTTTCTGGGTTGTGTTTGTTGGGACATCGCTTCATGTGTCTCTGCTGCTGCTATGCCCGATAAACAAACTTTTCCTCCTTCGCCAAGGCAGTTGAGCTGGTCACTCTCTCACCCTCTTCTACTGATTTTGAAAAATGGTGTCCGACTAATTTTTGATTTTTCATCAAATTTCAAGATGTTTCATTCTCTCACTAGTTCACTAATTTGTATTCAGCTTCTCAATCGATTATCAACTGATAACGGATTTTACTTTTATCAATTGTAGCAAATTGCTTGATAAGTTGTCTGCTTTCCTTAGTAGGGGACCCTGACATTTGGAAACCCTACCATTACAATTTTTTGAATACTCACTGTTTATCACTGCCTCTATGCTGAACTGCAATCTGCAACTCACACTTGTTCCCAACCATTATTCGAAAATGTTGCTCTATTTGCAAATGCCGTTCAATCGTATCCTTTTTTATATTATCTGCAGTGATTTGGAAGTAAATTACGGATCTGATGAGAATGCTTCCATAGTATGTGCAGCAATAGCTGTTGATGAGGAGGTAATGCTTCACTAATACTCTTACTTACATTTCCCCATTTCCTATTATTACCTGGTTTTAATGGTAAGTTGTGCCTGGCGGGTAAAATTCTGTGAACACGTCTCTAACATGCTTAGACATGGAGAAGATCTGAGAAACCGACTTTGTAGCCTATGTGAAACTATTTACCTAAACAACTCTTTGTTTTTTGATCGTTCAAAAGGATAGACACAAGCTGTGTGCGAGCGTATACAACTGAAGAGCGAACTGCCCACAAAAGAAGCAACAAAACAGCGATACAGCTAAAGCAAAGTTGCAAACAACAAAAAAGACCAGTGCCTACTGACGGAACGATAAATACCACTGCCTAGTGACAATAAGCAAACTCGTCAACATCTTCTATAATTAAGTCATCGTGATTTTTTACAAAATCTCTAAACATTTCTTCACGATTAGTCTTTAGAGGTGGAAAATCTAAGCTCCATAAAGAACCATGCTTCATTAGCTTATCTCTCGAATTTTTTTAGGAACTTTAGTTTTAGGAAGCTTTTTCTTTTTTGAACTTGCAAGAGTACCATTTGGGAGCATACCTGTACTTTTGGATTTGATATTCAGTTTCATACCAATTCCAGTAATTGACTTGCACGAAGACGGCTTTGCGATGCTACCATTTGCGACAGTTATTTACCTAAACAACTGTTGCAAACTTATCAACATTGTGGGTGGTCTGCTTAGTCTTGTATCATTAAGATATATCCCCTTTCTTTTTTCAGACATTTTGAGGCAGTCGAAGCAAGGTTTCTGCAAGCATCTTACAGTTCATTTGTTGACATTCTTACTCTTGCAACGGAGACTGCCGAAGAATTTGGGCCAGTGGTGCAGTTGTGACAGTAGTGAAATAAAATTGTTGAATTTTTCCCTTCAAAGTAGCAAAGCTAATTGTTCACGACTTGTGTTTGAACTATGTAGCTTTGTAGCAGTAACTTTTTGATGTTTCTGCTGGTTAACAAATTTTATAAGAGTTGCCCGAATTGGTTAATGTCATTAGTACTTCTTGAGTTCCCCAATTCAATTTTTCTTTATGTTTGCAATTTTCCTGATTTGGATCTTTCCTTGGCTTTTTGAAGAAGTTGAAGAAATTTGCTCCTGAGATACAGGTTAATAGCAACCTTTTATATGTGATATGCCTTACGCGTGAAGGCTTAGTCTCTATTTTCTTTGAAGTATACAGAGAAGGGGTTCAGGTCACAAATTGGAGTTTGCTCATTCAGATTAAATTTCGTGCCAGAATTTTTAGACCTTCTGGTATACCATTTTGAAGCATTTGGGGAGACCATTTCCAGGTGGAGCTGTTCTTTGAACCTTGGTCTTTTATAGTCGGAGCTGTTCCTCTTCTTTTCTGAAGCTGCTCAAGGCTGTCAGAAGAAGCTGAAATTTAATGCGCGTGTTCTTTGCGATTCTTGTAGTGAGTAAAAGTTGATGTGATTTTGTGCTCTCCTAGTAATGTCATAGCACTAAATAAGTCACTGGTTTTTGTAAGTAATATTCTATATTTTGGCATAGATCTGTTCATGGAAATTGCTAGTATTGGAAGTAGGTACTTTTTTCCATTTGTGTCATAACAGCGAACTGATGCCATAAGGCATTCTCACATGTGCTTGTAAAAGCAGCTGGGATATATGTCTTATATGTGCTTGTAAGAGCAACAACGGTCAGACGTACCAATTACTTTTCGCGATCAACCAGCAAAGTTAAGTAATCAAAATCTACTGCAATGGAGGAACTGAGGAAGTAGTGCAATGAAACGGAGCTCACAAACGCCCAGCACACCAGTTTGACTCAAGTTGGTGCAACTTTAACCCCAGAAACAAAGCCAACAAAGAGCATTGTCAAATATAGCTCCATCTTATAATCAAATGTGTAGTAGTATTGTCAAACATCCCAAGTTGTAAATTACTCTATATGAGTACATCTGAAAAAATAGAAGAGATGTAAATTCTAAAGAAAAAAAGTCACATCTCATTGTTATGCAATTCCCTAAAATACTCCATTTATTATCACAACTCTGATTCTATAATTTTAATTTCCGGATTATAGAAGACTTTCAAACTTTTACAATTTTCTTAAAAGTCTGTACTGGTCAACTATTGACTTCTAAGTCTATGTGTTGAGCCCAAAGAACAGTGCTTCCTGATTTAGAACATACATACTTCTTGTCAGTTTTCTTTAGGATCAGATAATAAATTAGGTAATAGGATTCTTCTTTTTTACGAATACGAGGACTCTTGCATATTATTATTGAAAAAATATTGAACTTTCTCAATAAATCTAACACCACTGTTTATTTATTTTTGCTTCACGCATCCACCTGTTCTCTGTCAGTTTCACGGGATGTCGTCGTCGCAGACGATATATGAAACTATGGAAAGTTCACATGATTATGAGATAAAAGGGTATACTCTAGCGAAGGGAATAGGAATTGGTAAGCCCTTAGACTAGTTGCAAATACGTAGTTGGTGGTTATGACTGGGTTATGGTTTTTTATCCCGACGGCTTTGATAAAGCTAGCAAGGAGTATGTATCCTTGTTCATTAAGCTAGTCGGCAGCCTCGGAGAAGTTAGGGCATTGTATGGGTTCGAACTACTGGACAAAACTGGAAAAGGGAAGTATGGTGTTTATGGATATCGTGACGAATCTCCAACAACGTTTAAATCAGGAAGCACATGGTACGTACGATGTTTTCAGACTCGAAGTTCTTGAATTAAGTTGAATCCTTTAGCTGTTTTATGAGTAATTCAAGCTGTTTCAATGCTAGGAATTTAAATTGCATTGCAAATCCTCTTTGCATAAACGTTTTATGGCTACGCCTTGTATGCACTATGCAGTTCAAATTGGCCTGATGCAACTACGTTCAAGTGCGATTTAGTTATTATCTATTTAGAAACCGATTTAAAATTAATTGAATATAGATTTTTTTTTTTTAACAAGTCAGAACAATGGTCCCTAGAACTACACCTAGGTACATTCGCCTAGAGTTATGCTATTACATGGTTCAAACCATGCATTTTGGATAGAGACAGTTATTTACTAAAGAAAATAAACAATCAGTGTCCCTCGACACCTAGTTCACTATAGTTTCTTCCAAAGTTGGGTATCGTCGAACTCACAATAATTTGAATCCATCTGATTGAATTAGTAGAGATGGAGAATCAAACATGTATTTATTTTACTTCCCAATTCTTTGATACATATACTTGTAAGTTAGAACTCTGCTATAGTTGACGTTCTAGTATATAACCATATGGATTGATTTCAGGGGATATCCGAAGTTTATGAAAAGGTTCGCGGTGGAGACATATCTCAAGGATGATTGCCTTAGCATTCACTGTACAGTTGGAGTAGTGCAAACTCGTGTCGAAGAGGGGAAACGTTGTGTTATTCCTGTACCTCCATCAGATATGATTCAAAATCTTAAGGGTTTGCTGGAATCTGGAGTTGGTTCTGATATTACTTTTCAAGTGAGCAATGAATTCTTCAAAGCCCATAAGTGGATTTTGCAGCCCGATCTCTTGTATTTAGAGCTATGTTTTTTGGACTAGTGGGTAATCCGGACATGAAAACAATAGTCATTGAAGAATTTGATCCCTTTGCTTTTAAGGCAAGGCTTGTGACAATTTTTTATTTTGTTGTCGTGCTTTAGATTCAAAAATACAGTTGGATCTATGTTTATAAGTTTACGAGAGTCGCTAACCTTATAATCTTATGATGTTGTGCAGGCAATGTTGTTATTTTTGTACTCAGATGAACTTCCTAAAGCACATGAATTTTCTGATTCAGATTCTGTTTGCACTTTGACTACACTTATGCAACATCTCTTAGCTGCAGCCGATCGCTTTGATATTTCTCGATTGAAACTCATGTGCGAGGCAAAATTATGTGAAGATATAGATGCAGATACAGTGGCAGACTCTCTGTCCCTAACAGAACGATACCAATGCCAGGAATTGAAAACTGTATGCCTAAACTTTGCAGCTAAACCAGAAAATTTAGGAGGTAAATGTTATATTTAGAGTTATGATATAGTAGTAGGCTATTTGTATAGATTTCACAAAGATTACCAAGGGCGTCTGTTCATTCTCGGTTAAACAATTATTTTCTTACCCTTTAAAAAAATTTCACATGCAGAGGTTATGAAGTCTGATGGGTATTCACATGTGGAGAAGTGGTGTCCCTCATTATTAACAGATTTTTTGAAGAAGTGCATGCGGTTGTAGATACAAAAAAAATGAAGACAAAACAACAACAAAACCAACTACACCAACACTGGTCTTCTAGGGCTAGTTTTTGATTGTTTTGACATTGTGGTTAAGAAATTTATTATGTGATGTGGATTGTGAATCTAAACATGTCAGATTTTGATGTCTGATAAATAGGATTACGACGAAAAGAGCACTTCATTACTTTAGAATTATTATTAATGTGTTTGGAACATTACATTGTAAATATATAGTGTTTGATGCATTATAAATCGGAGGTGTTCGAGTTTTTTCTTTTTTTGGTACATGGATACAATTTATTATTAGAAAATTTGTACATCCTTGGAACTGGAGATGGTATGAATGAGAATTAATGTGATCGTTTTTATTGTTTCTGGAAAATCGTCTGAAGTATATCTTTCGAAGTTGGATACCTAACTAGAAGCAAACAAATGACCGAGAAAAAATCCCGAGGAAAAAAAACCCGAAAATTTCATTAACAGATATAGATGACAGGTCCAGCTTGAATCTTTAGTATTCCAATACTTTTTTTTTGATAAATAGGATTCCTTTTCATTAATGAAAATCCGAGGTTATAATGAGTTTAAGACCGAAATAAGAGATTACAAAGTAACAGTAACATACTGTAAAAGTACAATACCGAGAAATACGACAAGAGAAAGAGAAGGATTATCGGAGTAAGAAAAATACAAGTATGAATAAGATCCGATTAAATCAGAGGAAGAATTGTTTTTCTTGGAATTAATCATTTAGTTTGTTTTTCTTCTTTACAAAGATATGCTCCCAAAATTGGGGTGATTTGTTCAAATCTCTTGTAACTAGTGATGAGGCTTGTGTCGTCAAAGAAATCACCGGTGAAGATGAAGATTTCGTCAATGGAGAGCATCACTATAGATCTTACAACCCAACTCAATAACCAAGAGCCGTCATTAAAACGAAGATAAATCTCAAAAGAGTAGATAAAACCACCATAATGGTATAGATAAGTAGAAAACATAATAAAAACTAAGCTAGAACTACTAACTACCTATAAAACAAGAAATAGTGAAGAAATATGCTCAGATCCGATCCAAAATGTACCAGCAGAGAATAGTTGTTGTTGATGGTTTTGTTGAAGAAGAAGAAGGAGTGCGGGAGAGGAGAGAGAAAGAAAATGTATATACTCTCGAGGATATTTTTGGGAGAAAATTCGATGAGATTAGTACAAAGGTTAGCTATGAAATAGGAGAAGTGTTCTTTAGATTTTTGAACAAGGGGAAACACAAAAGGAAAAAAAAATTGCATTTGAAATTTTTTTTTTTGATCGATCAAGAGAATAGATTAAAAAGCACACAAACCATGTGCAGCTGATTACAACCAAAATAGGACAAAAGACCAATGAAAAATCATCAAAACCAAGTTAAATCAACAAAAATTCTAAGAGCACAACAAAGTTTCTAAGAGCAAAAAATGGATCAACAGAGGAAGATACATCTTTAGGTACCTAAATACCGGGAGGCAACTTGCAAACTAAAAAGAATATCGACACTTATTATCATCTAATAGACTCATTAACATCCTCTATAACTAAAGTACTAAACCATCATAATTTTTTGCCAGATGACTAAACATTCCTTTCCAATTGTTCTTAAAGAGGGAAATCTAAGCCCCATAAAGAACCATACTCCAAAAATTTATTGGCTAAGACCTTGTTAAGAACTTCAAATTTTGATAAAATTTTCTTTTTTGTACTTAAAGTACCATATGGGAACATACATGTTGCTTTAGATTTTAAACTCAATTTTTTATTTGATATTAAAATTGGCTCGGATGAAAACGATATTGTAATGCTTATCTCTTAATTTTCCACCACTGATTGAGAAGTGGCTACCTCCTTTTCTTCTTTTTCTTCGGTCAATCCATGAAATCTATTTTGAGTTTCAAAACCAGGGGGAATGGAAAGTTCGGTAGATGAGGTGCTTGTACCGTCCACAACTGGAATGAAAATTCATAACCACAACGAGATGCATTTGAAATTAAACCAATGCATATTCGTTTATTTTGTCATATTTAACCATGTTCATTTTTCAAACGCAAGGAGTAGGATGTTGATATATGATTTTGATTTAGGTCCTATGCGTCCTAGTCTCACCAATTGACTCTATTTCCAAGAATGGTATGAGATAGAGCTTTCTTTCTATTGTACATTGTCATTCTTTATATAAACTTTCTCAAAACTCCTCCTTTTTATGATATCATGACACATGTCCTAAACCCTCTTAATTACTAATAATGTCATTTCTTCTCTAATATAACCTCTTTCTTCCTTTAAATCCCTTCCTTATCCTTTTCCCTTCATGGATATTCCTTGGTGGACCTGGGATTTAGTCCCCAAGTCCCCATGCCTCTAGTTGGATTTACCTCATCTTTAGGGGCTCCTTAGCCTTACTCAGGGGTATTATTTTTCAGGTATCGACATTAGTTACCTGACTACTGGGTTAATTGCAAATAACCTAATAGTCATATCACTTTTTTAACTAAGATGGGCACACCTCGAGACATGCGTGAGAGGGTATGGTCGGTTGTTGCATCGTAAACAACGCCCTTCTTTCATATATATATATATATATATATATATATATATATATATATATATATATATATATATATATATATATATATATGGTCTTTGTTTTCCAATTGGGTTTTCAATTTTTTTCCTTCGACCCCGTTTTATTTTTCTTTGTTAGGGATGGCCATTTTCCCCACCCAACCCGTCCCGTTCGGGTAAGGTTTTACCCGCACAAATGGAGATGGGATCGGGTATTGGATAATACCCGAAAACTAAGTTACGGGGATGGGGTGGGGATGGGATTCAAGGTCCCCGCCCCATACCCGCCCCGTATCTTTCACAAGTTAGGGGTTTAGACTTTTATGCAACAATGTGTATAATTTTTATACTTCCACCACTTAGTCGAGCTTTCTTTCATTTATCATATTCTCGATCGTTCTTGTACATTCATCACTTTTTTTTTGTGATCAAACACATTATCTAAAAGTTAAAATAGAGAAAATGAAGCAGATAATGAAATGGTTAACGTGGACGAAGATAGAACGGGACAGGAAAAAACAGAAAAACTAATAAGTCATTAAAAGATTCTTTTGTTCACTTTAAGATAAATTACTGAATTTAAGATTCCAGAATGCGTCGTTCTTACGTTATTATTTTTGTTTGAATCATATTTAAGTTTTGATTATAATCAAATTTATGTATTAACTCAGTGTTACGGGTAACCCATGGGAAACACGCCCCATATGGGTATTCCCCATACCTGCCCCGCCCCAATTCATATGGGTAACAGGACAGGGATGGGTATTTTTTTTACGAACGGGGCAGTCACTGGGATTGACACTACCCGCCCCTATATGGATGGCTCTCTTCATGGGTACATGTTGACCTTGGCACATATTCCCGCGCTAGTATAGACGATGTTTAGACGTGATGAATTAAAATGACTGTTACTCGTGAAAGCCGAAGTCGAGGCACTTCAGGAACAAAGGGAAACTAACAGAGACGCCATGCGTGCCAGGTTCAGGGAGTGATTTGAGGTGCATCAAGCTGCTCAAGAAACCGAACCATCCGGTCACGTGTCGCTAGAAGTCCAGTGTGTGTTAGATGATGTTGTCACTGCTCATCACGCGTCTAATCAATTATCCACGGATTCTTCGATGATGATGAATACTATAGATCTGTCCATCTCCGACTGTTGTCTTTGGATTTCTAACTACACGATGAGGCTGTTTCTCGGGTATACCTTGACCTTGGAAGTTGTGAGCTCACTTGTGTCTCGCTCCCATCTTGAGAATGAATTGGCACGTTTTTTGATTTTGCGAGAGGAGGTAGGTATGCTATGGACTCTTCGGTTGATTCGCCAGGGTAAGGCGCGTAACGAATATGATGAGCATGAAGATACCCCTCTCGCTCTCTCATGGGGCTAAAGCCGAGGACAAGATTATTCGGTACATCAACAAGTTAATAGATGAGGCTGATCAAGACTTGCGTCTAGCTGACGCGCAATGTGTTGACGGGCGCCTAATGGCAGAGACCTTGGATGCGGAGATCGCTGATTGTCGGGCGTTACTGGATGATTAGGTTGTGCGCCTTCCTATTGGTTAGGTCGACCCTTTCCCATTTTTCCTGCGAGGTTTATCTTTTTGTCTTTTGGTTTCGTTATCCTGTTTGTGTTTCCGTTGTTATTTTCTTTATATTTTGTTTGTAAATCAAAAAATTTCTTAATACTATCCTTTTTCTTCATACTGCGCGGCTCTTGTCATTAGCTGAGCTAAGTTAGTGGTATTGTTTCTTTCTTTCGGAGAGATGGAAAGTATACCGTGCCTCCACTTTTATTTGCATGATGAGGGTAAAATTCTCATGCGAAACATAGCAATAAGCTTCCTGAGTTGGGTTTTCCCTCTTCTCCGGGGGTCTCCTTGGCCTTGCTGAGGGGTGATGTTTTTTTTTTGTTTGTTTGATAAATGTATCTATAGTCATATGGTGCTTACTTGTGTACGATCAAAAGGTCTTTGCCACCTCCATGCAGCCACGTGTCGGTTTATCCCGTGCAGTTATTGCGGCGTGTGCGGTTTTTCTTTTGCTTATAAATATATGAGAAATCGATTCTTATGTTCTTCAATTTTCCTATCTACTCTTTATTTTATATACGTATGGTGTAAATTGGGTCCGGCCGGGCAGCCTGGCATAATTATTAAATGGGACGGGACAGGTCGGGCCTAGAAATCTCTTGTCCATCAGAACAAATAGGCCGGGCGGGCAGGACTATACCTGTTAAAAGACTGCCCATGGCCTACCCAAGCCTGTTTAGTAATTTGGGCCCGGGCGGGCAGGTTCAGGGCGGGCCTTCAATGTATAATATTAAAGTTTCAACAACTTAATCAATCAAATACTTCCATAAACAAATCAACAAAATCATGTTCTTCAAAGATCAAAATAGTTCACTCAAAATCAAAGCATTAAAAATTAAAAGAAAACGTCCCCTAATTACTCAATTTAAAAACAAAGACTCATGCGTCCTTTTCTACTTGCGCATCTTAGCAGTCCATGACTCCACACAACTTTATTCAGAAAATACTAAAAGAAACTTTCAATCCATTCACCTGCACAAAAATAGAAAAAGATCAATACAAAAATTTATGGAAAGAGCGTACTGTTTTCTGTTCACTCTAGATTACAGAAGTATCAAATTGTAATTCACTAACACTTGCATTGTGTGCTATGTTAATATATAGGCAGTAAGTCAGTATTCTATTATCTCTATAGAAACCAGGATCGAATTATCATGTAAATGAAAAGTGATCATGAACATAAAAGGATGTGAAGACAGATGTTTACCTTAGAAAAGAAGCGACTGACGAGATTAAGTGGCCAAACGTTCAAGTTCATCTGCCGGAGTAATATCATCATTCAAAGGATCAATCGGCTTAAAAATATCTTTCATCTCATCCTTCCACCAATCTTTCAGAACGACTGAACACTCCAACATATCCGGAGTTAAACTACTTCGGTAATCATCTAGTATACGTTTCCCGAGAGAGAAGGCAGACTCGGAGGCAACTGTAGATGCTTGGACTGCTAGAACATCACGAGCGACACAAGAAAGTACTGGGTACCTCTTTTCATTGCTTTTCCACCAATCTAACACATCAAAGTTCTCAATATCATCCAAAGCAGGTTCAGGCTCAGTATAATACCTCTTTAGTTCTTCTGATGATGTAGCAAGAGGGTCTCTTTTTTGCCGATTGCGAGATGCCCAGAAAGTGCTTCCAGATGAAGTGGAGGAGACCTCGGTTGAAGATCCTGAATGCATTGGACCATCAGAAGTCTCTGAAGTACCTGTTGAAGTTGGCGGACCATTGGAAACTGTAGTTACCTGTTTATCATGCAAAATATTTGAGTACTCCGCAAACAGACTCTTCAGCTTAGCATCCATTAACCTAATTTGTTCGCTGAGGCATCAAATTGAGAATGCAGAAGTGCCAAAGCATTCTTCAATATCAGAAAGAGTACTTTCCGCCCCTCTTAGATTAAGACGGGGATCCAAAATAGACCCTAACCCAAATAATATAGGAGTTTCACCCCAATACTTAATAAACTTTTCCTCCATGGCAGCAATAATATTCTTGAAAAATGGGTTATCTCTGTGATTCTTGAAGACCATACCAATTTCATATAAATATTGAAGAACTAAGTTACTAGTCACATAATGAACTCCTGAAAAATAATTAGTAGCATCATAGAAAGGCTTCAAAAATGCACATAACACTTCAGCGTGTTCCCAATCAGTATCATCAATAACATGAGGACATGACCTATCATCAAGGAAGGCCGACATCACTTGACGGTAGGGAATTGCATCTTTCAACATAAGATAAGTGGAGTTCCACCTATGTTTTACATCAAGCTGTAATTTTTTAGGCCTAACACCCATATCATCACACAATAACCGGAACTGTGTACACCTTGTACCAGACATAAAAATATACTTCAAGCTACCCTTAACATGTTCAAGCATCTCAGTAAACCCCTGAACTTTTAATCCATCATGGACTACTAAGTTCAGGATATGAAAACAACACCTAACATGGAATAAATCTCCCTTAGAAGGAAGGTTAGGCAATAATTTTTTCAATCTAGAAACTGAGACAGTGTTTGTACTAGCATTATCCATAGCTAAAGAAAACAATTTTTCTGAAATACTCCAATCATGAACAAGCTTGCGAAAAATGAATTCAACTATATTCTCACCAGTATGAGATGTGTCGATTAAAGCATAAGTTATTATTCTTTTTTGTAGCACCCAATTCTTGTCTATGAAATGTGCAGTAATACCCAAGTAACTCAATCTCTGTTTTGTGAGCCAAATATCGGATGTCAGTGAAATCCTGCCAGGACTATCAAGAAAAATTCTCTTCAACTGTTGTTTTCCCTCTAGATAACACTTATATATATATCCGTCCTCAAAGTATTACGAGAAAACTTAACGAAACCAGGATGAAAACTAGCATTGATGAACCATTGGAAAATAGGATCTTCAACGAATTGGAAAGGGAGCTCTCTTAAAATAATTAGCTTAATGACATTTTTCCTAGCTCTAGCCTGGTTGAACTGAAAGGTAGCAAATTTACCTTGACCATTTACAGCTATTGTGGTCTGTGAATTATCGGTCTTGTTCTTCTTCAAACAGCTATTTGTATGCCTTTTTAGGTGTGAGGTTCCAGCATTGCCACCTGATTTTTTCCTTTCTCCACAGATTCTGCAAACTGCCCACTTTATAATTGTCCCAGGATTTTCTGGACTTCCTCTTCTAACTGATCAAAACCACCCCATACCTCAGATGTTAACTTTCTTTTTGGCTTTCGGATAGTTGCATTTGTTGGAGCTGGAGTTCCATTAACATCAGAATTGGTAATAAGCTCAGATGCTGCTTGTGAAGGATTTTCGCCTACTTGACTAGGATCCATTGTGACAATTCCTGTGTAGAATATCATTGAATGTATAAGTTATACAAGTATATAAGACTGGTTAAGTTCACTCAGCAACTACATACTAGCATACTGTAATTAAGGTCAGTGAAGTATAGAAAATAATATGAACTAGTGAACTTCTCCTTGTAAGTACTCCAGTAGTATAGTTTCAAATAAACAAGCAAACAGGTGCATAATTCCCATCAGTACTAACCATCACGTGAATGAAGTAAGAAATGAAAAAAGGGATGCCAAAACAAACCAAAAGCTGTAATTTTTGTTTTTGTTCCACCTATGTTCCATTCCACTTGAGTGCTGGAAGACTATCCAGTGGTTCAAAACTTTAAAAGACAGAAACTTTAATTATAATCTTTCATTCAAAATTCAATGATCATAAAAAACAGTATCTAGTGATTCAAAACTAAATTGGAGTTTAACATCCAACACCTAAGTGAGCACTAAAAGATCCCAATTTCATTTACCGATTTGAATATATTAATCCATTTCGTTCATACCCATGAATACCCCATCAAACAGAAAAGTAACTTATAATCATAAATCCTAAGCAAAATTAAAACATCAATTGGCAACAATAATGTCCAAATCAATTGAAACAAAAAACAGAAATGAATACTCAAGTTATTATTATCACTTATTAACACATGCATCAAGCAGAAAAGTAAATCTATCATCACTTAAAATCATTTAAAACAACATTACAAGATCAATCACTAGTAACAATGGAAAAATCAATTGAAATAAAAACATAAAACAAGTGAAAATGAAATTACTGAAACATATACCTTAGGCTTAGCCGCGTAGCAGTACTTCGAAATCCAAGCTCTCGTTTGCGGTTCTTCCAAACCCTTATATATAAAATGAATACAAGAGAAAGATAACTTTGATTGTGACCTAATTCAACTAATATATAACAAAATTTCCTATAATTACTCCAAGATTGGATCATCTTTCAATAGGAAACCCTAAATTTTCTCACTAAAAATAGCAAAATGAATATATGCAGAAAAATACTCGGGATAGAATCGATATCCTGGTATTCCAAGTATATATCTAGATATAGAATGAAAGCGTAAAGGAATAATTAGGCCGGGTAAATGGGTAGGCAAACGGGACGGGTAATGTTAACGGGTTGACAGGACGGGTACCGGGCCGGGCAAGAATTTTTTACTCATGGCATGTGCCCGTCCTATTATTTAAAAGGACTAGGCCAGGCTAGCCTGTGACGGGCAACGAGTACCCATGGGATGTTATGGGTAAGGGAAGACGGTACTGGGCTTAGGGATGCCATGCAGAATTTACAGCCCTAGGCGTATACCCTTCATGGTTATGTTAACACTATGGCGCATGTTCCCTGGCTGGTTGGTAGGCATTTAAAGATGTGAAAATAAGACAATAAATGGATGCCTACAGTGATACCTGCAAGTGCACAGGGTCAGTTGTAGCTTGTGTGCAAGAACATGGTCATTCCACAGGGACTTGGGAGTGTGCAATGAAGTTACACTATGCTGATAATTGATGCAAAACTAAATGCAAGGTCACAAGGCTGCAGTGACAGTGAAACAGAGATGGTAAAACATCTAACCAAGGCTATGAGCCAAGGGAAGGGAAGGCAGTGCACTGATTTCAGTGCACAGCAAGATGTGAAGTGCAAAAGCTAAATAAAACAGCAAGGAAAACTCAACTGAGCAATAAGAATAACAGAATTGGAGTTGCAAGTGACTGTAAAAACAAATTGTGGGCTAAGCTACGGCTTTGAATCCACCCTTGTGACCGAGCCAAATAATGTAGTTCTAGGTTGAATCCCTAATGGAACTAAGTGACAGTTAAGGCCAACTTAAGATCCTAAGCATACAAAAAGGGAATAGCAAGATAATCAGCTTGCTCAACTGATGTGCTACTAGTATTGACTGTCTTTTGACAGTACAATCAATCACAAGCACTAGTGAGCACTGATTTCTCCCATTGCTCAATTAATTCAGTGAACTAAGGCTTCTAACCTAACATTCCACTACCTAACAGTCCACTAAAGCTTCATCTGAGCCTCAGCTAGTGAGACTTAGCTCATGACTAACATGCTAACACAAACATACATCATACAAGATAATTGAAACATGAATTCAAATATTGAACATAAACAGAGCATTGAACTACAACCCTTGAGACACTGGCTATTCCAGTGCTCTTGGATGACACACTGGCTAGTCCATGCATACCCCCTTTCACACACATCACAACTCTATTTATAGTTACACCCAATTCTCAAAAATACCTAATTTACAAAATTAGGGTTTATCCAAAAAAAATCCCAAAACAGTGAATTTAGGGTTTCGATTTCACCTAATTTGATGGGTCAAATCTTACCCACAACGTCGACCCAATCTTCCTCTGACTTCACTGCTTCATTCCCACACCTCAATTTCTTCTTTAGCTTCACCTAATTCATCAATCTCTAACCTAGGGTTTCAGAGATAGGAAAGGTGCGAGATTGATGAAGTAGGCGGCTAGAAAGATGGGGGAAATGATGGGTTTCGCTTTTAGGGTGGAGTAGAGTGGTTTGGTGGTGTCAGGGAATTATGGTGATGATGGAGAAGGTGGTGACAGTGGAGTAGTTGCAGAGGGAGTAGGAGGAAGAAGATGGGTTCGATGGAAAGAAGGAGGGGAGTGTTTGGCGATGGGTATAGGTGTAGGTTGTTACAGTGTGAAGCGGGTGTAGCCAATTCGATGTCCAGCGAAGCTGAGCCGTGGGATGCGGAAATGATAGATAAATCTAACGGCTACAAGTGAAGAGGCTGGTATCAACCGTCGGATGCGTGATACAACGAAACTGACGGCTCAAGATGGAGTTAGGTGCTGTAGTGTTAGACAGGAGCTTCAGACTTTGATGTACTGGCGATGCTGCGACCATAGGATGCTGAGATGATCCAATCTGACGGCTAGAAAAGGAAACGGGTATGGATATATGAAATGGATTTGGGTGAGGGTTTTGGGCCTTGGGTATGCCAAGCCCATATCTTCTTTAAGAACAATTCTTCCTCTTCAAGCCCACTTCTAGCCTTTTGGTCTTGTGCACAACATTCTTCGCGGCTTCCTTGTGTAATTCCTCCCGGCTTTTCACCGCTTTTCTGCTCTTTTCCGCTCCGCTATTCATCCAAACTTTATTTATTACCTAAAAATGCAAAATTAGTTAATAAAAATATTTATTCTTGAAAACAATGAAAATACAGAATATGGGTTAAAATGGAGAATTAATGCACAAAAGATGAGTTAAATGCCAAGAAAAATATATAAAATATGCACTTTTTAGGACTCATCAAATACCCCCAAACCTGAATTTTACTTGTCCTCAAGTAAAACAAAACTAAGGAAATCCTACCTATACCACTGTCGCTGGTCTCTCGAATGCATTTAGCATATGCACTAAGCCTTTTAAACCACTAAGTGTCCCTAGTGGACGAGTGAAGTCTCGTGAAGGTTTGCTTAGAACGTACCTACAAAGTTCTAGGTCAAAATATAAGCTCATATTCCATCAAATGTGACATGTGCAAGACAGTTTAAGCTCACAGAAAATGGAGATGTCAATCTAGCTATCAAGGCACAATCCTAGCACTGATAACAAAAAAGACATGTGATAAGAGTGTAAAGTGTATCTACATATGTGTCTAGAATGACCTGAAGTTATGACTACTAATCACCAAGAGATAGTTTTTAGGCTAAGAACCGAATTCTAAGCCAAGCTAGCTGTCCGGCTTTACGAGAATTGTGAATGTTCACCCAATGAGTTGGTGATATTTCAGTTTACCCGCGTTATACATCGATGGCTGCACCCTCCTTGCTTATTACAATAAAACATAAAAGATGACTCTTTACATGACTCTTATTTACATTGATTACTCTCTTTTATTTTTGGAACAAGAGAGAACTATTGTCTTTAACATGACAAAACATAGAATAAATAATTATTTTTTTTTTTTTTTTTTTTTTTTTTTTTTGATATTTGTGATTTTTTTTTTTTTAAGAAATAACTTTGATCTTTACAACATAGTGACACTTTTGATACATGAACAAAAAGAAAAACATAATTACATGACTCTAGCAAGAGGTGGCCCTTATCGAATGCATCCGGTCAAATTCTATGGTTGCTTTTCTTAACGTATCCTCCAACTTCTACCCCCCAGCCAACCAAAGAACAAGCTAGTCAAGTCTCATTCAGTATTCTAAAGTGATTGGCAATCTAACTTCCTATCAAACACCTTGAAGATCGAGGCTATACATGTATTGGTAGATCGTGCGCGTGCAAGTTTCTTATCACTATGTGAATTGTGCTAGAATCAGGGTGCCTAAATATCTAGACTAAGACTCCTAATAATTACATATTTGCACAAGAGTCAACATTTCAAGGTAAATGAGCTCATTTTTTTTTTTTTTTTTTTTTTTTCAATTTTTCAATTTTTTTGGAATTTTTCAATTTTTTCAAAAAGGAGTTTTGTTTTCAATTATGGCATATTATCGTGGTATCTACTCTATACCCCCAAACCTAAACTAAACATTGTCCTCAATGTTTCAAAAGATGTAAAGAATTATAATACAACATATGGAGAGGATTATGCTGAGTAGAGAAAAAGGAAAGAGAATACCCGATTTCGGCGAAAGCAAAATTAGAACTCCATTATTCAAGGCAAAAATCCAACATTTTTTTAGCCGAGATCATATTGGATTAGCACTATATATACAAAAGAAACAAAAGATTTAACTAAGAAACTATCTACAAGAAAATTTGGTTTTTAATGGGATTGGTCTTTTGGGAAAAATTTGGTTTTGATGGGAAAAAGAAAATTTTTGGTTTTTAGGGAAACATTTGGAAAACTTTGGTTTTTATGGGAGAAAAACATTTGGTTTTTAATGGGATAAGGAGACCAAGCCCACTGTTGGGTTTTGCGAAGCCCAGCTACGTTTTTGAAAAACAGGCCCACTGCTGGCGAGTAAAGCTCACTGTTGGTTTTTGGAATTTTGAAATTTTGGCCCACTTGAACTTTGGTTCAGGCCCACAGTTCAGAAACAAGCCCAGGTAACAATTTGAAATTTGGGCTCTTAAATAGCCAAAGGTCGAGGCCCAACTGGGCTTTTGAAAACGTTTTCTGTTTTTGGGTCAAGCCCACAGTGTAAATGTTTTGTTTTCAAATGGATGTTAAGCCCACAGTCCCAGAAATTTAGTTGGGCTTTGGCTAGCTACTAACTAAAATATGAGGCCCAACTGGGCTTTCAAAAGTTCAGTTTTCTTTAATTTAAACAACAGGCCCAAATCAATCTAAAACCATGCCCACAAGAAATTAAACAAACAAGCCCACAAGAAATTAATTACAAACCCAACAGAAAAATGGAAAAAATTATTACAAGCCCACAAATTAAAAATGGAAGCCCACAGGTTGAGTTCTCTTAATGGGTTTAGGCTTACTTGCTTAAGCACAGCCTAGCTGCTCAGTTTGGTTGCAAAAGCCCAGTTGGGCTTTGGATCATCCTAAGCTTTGGCTTCAATACTCAAGGCCCAGTTGGGCTTGGCTTATGAATGGCAGCAGCACCACTTCAGGCCTAGCAGCAGGAGCAGATCAGCAGCAGCAGCAACAGCACAACAGCAGGCTTTGCAGGTTCACATGGCCACAACAGAGCAACAGGTGCAGAAGGCAGCAGCAGTTAGCAGCAACATGCAGCAACATGGGCCACAGCAGCTCAGCAGCAGTCTTGGCCTGGCACAAGCAGGAGCACCACAGCAGCACAAGCACAACAGCTCAGCAGGAGAGCAGGAGTACAGCAAGCACAGGAGCAGCAGCAGCAGCATCTCCACAACAAAAGCAGCAGGATAGGCAGGTACCTGCTGGCTCAAAGAAGAAAGTGAGTAAAGAAGCAAGCTATGATGCAGGAATGTAAGTGAACAATATGCAAATGAGTATGCAATGCAGGGAAAGATGCAAATGCAATGAACTATGATGCAAATATGAAGATGAAAGTGAATGCAACAAAACAGCAAAGAACAAATCAACACACAGCGCCAAGTCCCCGGCAGCGGCGCCAAAAACTTGGTAGGCATTTAAAGATGTGAAAATAAGACGATAAATGGATGCCTAAAGTGATACCTGCAAGTGCACAGGGTCAGTTGTAGCTTGTGTGCAAGAACAGGGTCATTCCACAGGGACTTGGGAGTGTGCAATGAAGTTACACTATGCTGATAATTGATGCAAAACTAAATGCAAGGTCACAAGGCTGCAGTGACAGTGAAACAGAGATGGTAAAACATCTAACCAAGGCTATGAGCCAAGGGCAGGGAAGGCAGTGCACTGATTTCAATGCACAGCAAGATGTGAAGTGCAAAATCTAAATAAAACAACAAGGAAAACTCAACTGAGCAATAAGAATAACAGAATTGGAGTTGCAAGTGACTGTAAAAACAAATTGTGGGCTAAGCTACGGCTTTGAATCCACCCTTGTGACCGAGCCAAATAATGTAGTTCTAGGTTGAATCCCTAATGGAACTAAGTGACAGTTAAGGCCAACTTAAGATCCTAAGCATACAAAAAGGGAATAACAAGATAATCAGCTTGCTCAACTGATGTGCTCCTAGTATTGACTGTCTTTTGACAGTACAATCAATCACAAGCACTAGTGAGCACTGATTTCTCCCATTGCTCAATCAATTCAGTGAACTAAGGCTTCTAACCTAACATTCCACTACCTAACAGTCCACTAAAGCTTCATTTGAGCCTCAGCTAGTGAGACTTAGCTCATGACTAACATGCTAACACAAACATACATCATACAAGATAATTGAAACATGAATTCAAATATTAAACATAAACAGAGCATTGAACTACAACCCTTGAGACACTGGATATTCCAGTGCTCTTGGGTGACACATTGGCTAGTCCAGGCATACCCTCTTTCACACACATCACAACTCTATTTATAGTTACACCCAATTCTCAAAAATACCTAATTTACAAAATTAGGGTTTATCCAAAAAAAAATCCCAAAACAGTGAATTTAGGGTTTCGATTTCACCTAATTTGATGGGTCAAATCTTACCCACAACGTCGACCCAATCTTCCTCTGACTTCACTGCTTCATTCCCACACCTCAATTTCTTCTTTAGCTTCACCTAATTCATCAATCTCTAACCTAGGGTTTCAGAGATAGGAAAGGTGCGAGATTGATGAAGTAGGCGGCTAGAAAGATGGGGGAAATGATGGGTTTCGCTTTTAGGGTGGAGTAGAGTGGTTTGGTGGTGTCAGGGAATGGTAGTGATGATGGAGAAGGTGGTGACAGTGGAGTAGTTGCAGAGGGAGTGAGAGGAAGAAGATGGGTTCGATGGAAAGAAGGAGGGGAGTGTTTGGCGATGGGTATAGGTGTAGGTTGTTACAGTGTGAAGCGGGTGTAGCCAATTCGATGTCCAGCGAAGCTGAGCCGTGGGATGCGGAAATGATAGATAAATCTAACGGCTACAAGTGAAGAGGCTGGTATCGACCGTCGGATGCGTGATACAACGAAAATGACGGCTCAAGATGGAGTTAGGTGCTTTAGTGTTAGACAGGAGCTTCAGACTTTGATGTACTGGCGATGCTGCGACCATAGGATGCTGAGATGATCCAATCTGACGGCTAGAAAAGGAAACGGGTATGGATATATGAAATGGATTTGGGTGAGGGTTTTGGGCCTTGGGTATGCCAAGCCCATATCTTCTTTAAGAACAATTCTTCCTCTTCAAGCCCACTTCTAGCCTTTTGGTCTTGTGCACAACATTCTTCGCGGCTTCCTTGTGTAATTCCTCCCGGCTTTTCACCACTTTTCTGCTCTTTTCCGCTCCGCTATTCATCCAAACTTTATTTATTACCTAAAAATGCAAAATTAGTTAATAAAAATATTTATTCTTGAAAACAATGAAAATACAGAATATGGGTTAAAATGGAGAATTAATGCACAAAAGATGAGTTAAATGCCAAGAAAAATATATAAAAATATGCACTTTTTAGGACTCATCACTGGTCGACCTCCGGTATAAGGATAAAGAGATCACGAGATTGTTATTGGTAAAAGAAGAGATTTATGCACTTCGAGGACAGAGGGAAGATTATCGTGATGCTAAGCGGGCTCAGTTCACCAATCAATACGAGACGTATCAGATGGCTGAGAGGATTCAGGCATCGGGGCGCGTATATATTCAGGTCCGGCACGTCTTAGACGAGGTTGTGGAGATTCGTCGCGCAGCGGATCAGCTTTTTGATGAATTTTTTATAATGACTACATATATAGACCACGCAATATCTGACTATCGCCTGTCTATATCTAAGGAAGCTTTCCCAGGGCTTCATTGATATGCCTTGACTTTAGCGGCTGTTTCGGCGCTTAGACGCTCGTTTGACCTTCCGTGTGAATTGCGGCGCCTGCTTCTTTTGAGGGAGGAGATAGGGATGTTGTCGACTTTAAGAGTACTTCATGAAGATAAAATACGTAAGGCTTATCATGATCATGAGGAAGCACTATCTCTTGCGCGTAAGTCACAAGTTTCTGACAGGATCAGGAGTATTTCCGAGTTAGTGAATGAGGATGATTATGCATTAGATGTAGAGACTTGTTCATTATGAAGAAACGCTTTCAATGATGCAAGTAGCGGATGCATACGCTTTCAATGATGTAGAGACTCGTTTTCGTGCGTTTCTTGCCGGCTGATTTCCATTCCATAATGTTTTTGCTTGTTTTGTGTTTGTTGTTATTTTCGTTACCTTTTATCTTTTGTGTATGTGTGTTTAATGGATTCTCGTGTTCTTATACTTTATACTCTCTCACAACACTCCCCCTTTTTTTTGAGGTAGTGGTGAGTGGGAAGGGCGTAGTTGAGACACGCCTATCCCGCCTCTATTTTTGTTTTAGGATGGAGTGGTGAGTGGGCAGGGCGTTGTTGAACCCCCCCCCCCCCCCCCCCCCCCCGCCCCCCCCCTAAATTTTCTTTTTTGTTTCCGGAAGGAGTGGTGGGTGGGCGGAGCATAATTGAAGTGCGCCTATCCCCCTCCCTCCCCCCTTATTTTTTATTGGAGAGAGTGGTGGGTGGACAGGGCGTAGTCGAAACACCCCCCTTTTTTTTTGTTAGAGAGAGTGGTGGGTGGAAAGGACGTGGTGGAAACGCGTCTATCCCCCTTCATCTTTTGTTTTAAGGAGTGGTGGGTGGTTGAAATGCGTCTACCCCCACCCCCTTGTTTTTTGTTTTTAGGAAGGAGTGGTGGGTGAGCGGGCCGTAGTCGAAACACACTTATCCTCCCTTTCTTTTTGTTGGAAATTGGTTGGTGGGAAAGACATGGTTGAAACGCGTCTATCCCTCCTTTCATTTTTTTTTTTTTGCGAGGGAATGGTGGGTGGGCAGGGCGTGGTTGAAAGGTGCCAATACCCCCCGTTTTTTTTTTTGGTTTCAGGAAGGAGTGGTGGGTTGGAGGGTTGTAGCCGAAACGTGCCAATACCCCCCTTCTTTTTAGTTGGTGAGAGTGATGGGTGGGCAGTGCATAGTCGAAACGCGCCTATCCCTCTGCTTCGTGACCTTTTATGATTGGATAGCCGGGCATCCGTGCACCTTGGGGATCTTATTTGTTAGTCATCCGGGCGTCTATGCACCTCGGGGACTTTTCGTGATTAGTCAGGCGGCCGAGTGTCTGTGCACCTCGTGGCCTTTTATGAACTTGTAAGTCAGTCGGGCGTCTATGCACCTCGGGGACCTTTCGTGATTAGTAAGCCGGCCGAGTGTCTACGTACCTCGGGTCCTTTTGTAAACTTGTTAGTCAGTCGGGAGTCTATGTACCTTGGGGACCTTTCATGATTAGTCAGTCAGCAGAGTGTCCGCGCACCTCGGGGTCTTTGTAAACTTGCTAGTCAACCGGAATTTTATGCACCTCGGAAATTTTCGTGATTAGTCTGCCGGCCGAGTGTCTGCACACCTCATGGCCTTTTGTAAACCTGTTAGTCAGCCGGGCGTCTATGCACCTTGGGGACTTTTCGTGATTTCACATATGTGCTATTTTATTTGATAATTTAGTTTTTATATGTTCTTATAATATAAAGGCTGGTACTCGTACATCAAGGGTTTTATGCGTGGAATCTTTTCCCATTTGTCGTTGATGGGCGTCTTTACCTTAGTGTCGTTCATTCGTCTTAGTTTGTAATACCTGCTCTCGACTACCTTTCGGATTTCATACGGACTTTCGTAATTTGCCGCAAATTCCCCGGCGCTGGCGTTTCTTTGTACGTAAGAGGTGACTTTCAGCACCAGATCGTCGACTTGGAAGACCCTTTCTTTGACACCTTGATTGTAATAGTTGGCTGTCCTTTTTCTATATGCCTCTGCAAAGCTTTATACTCGTGTTCTTATTTCCTATATCGTGTCTAGGTGGGCAAATAGGCTTATATCGTTGGGTGTGGTATGAATTGCCATGACGACTCTTGCTGATGGCACCGCTATCTCTGCAGGTAGTATAGCATCCTCTCCATAAACCAAAGAATAAGGTGATGCTCTCGTGGAGCTGCGCTTTGAAATTTTGTATGCTCATAGTGCCTTTGGTAGATGCTCGTACCATTCCCTATGATGATCGTGTACTATCCTGCTTAGGATCCGGAGGAGGGTTTTGTTAGTGGCCTCCGCTTGCCCATTTCCCTGGGGATAGTAAGGGGCTGATGTATGCAGTCTTATGTTGTACTTTTGGAGCAAGCTTATTACATCCTTGTTCATAAATGATTTAGCGTTATCAGACCTGACTATCATTGGTGAGTCGTACCTGTAAATGATGTGTTCTTTGATGAAGGCAGCCACGGTTTCCCCCGCGTAATCCTTCAAAGGTATTTCCTCAACCCATTTGGACGCGTAATCGGTTGAAGTGATTATGTACTTATGGCGCTTTGAAGAGTTCGGATTTATTGGGACTATGAGATCTAGTCCCCAGATATGGAATGGCCACGGTGTTACCATGCAGTGTAATTAGATGTGAGGTGCGTTAATCAATGTTCCGTGCATCTGGCAGTTTAGGCATTTTCTGGCATGCTCTGAGGTGTCATTCTCCATGGTTGGACAGTAAAATCCTCCTTCATAGATTTGTAGAAATAGCTTCTGAATCCCTTGGTGATCAGCATTGTGGGATTGGGTCATGACTTCAATTTCTTCTTGTTCGAATAAGCAGGCAGGATTGTGTTGACGTATCTCCTTCGGTAAAGAACGCCTTCATTTATGAAACAACGTGATGTTTTCTTTTAAACTTTTAACATGGTCTGCCTTTAGATAGGTAGATTACCATGTTGTAGGTAGTAAATGTATGGTTGTCTCCAGTCGTCTCCTTCGGCGAAGCAAATCTCCGCTGGTTATGGCGGGGATTGGCAATCGGCGCAATTACCTTGCAGCGTGGCGGCTTGAGATGACATACTTGGCCATTAGACTCCTAATCTTTGAAGTTTCCTATATAGGTGGACAGCTCCCGTTTGTCCACAGGTGTCCTTGTGTAAGTCTTGAAATACATGTTCTGCTTCTTTCTTTCTTAAACACCTTGCTAAGGATCCTCCTGCGGCTCGATAGTATAACGCTCCATGTACTATCATGAATTGCTTAAGGGATTTGGCTGGGATGAATCGATCTTCCTCTGTTTTGGACAGATCTTTGATATACGCTTTCCGCCAGTCGCTCGTCTCCTCGAAGTCCAAGTCTTCCTTCCAGGTACTAGATAGCTCTTTTCTTTTTATTGTGACCGTAGATTCTCCTTCATCGTTAAGTTGCATTTTGATCGCCAGCGTAGCCAATGCGTCTGCGTGCTTGTTTCCGCTTCTACTCGTATGGTCTATGGTTGACTTTGATTGATGGATTGAACTTTGTTCCTCCGCTCTGTAGGGTTCCAAGTGTGCTTCCTTCACATGTAAATCTCCCTTTAATTGGTTTGTTATCAGCTTAGAATCTCCTTTTATTTCCATGCTCCCCAGGTTGATTTCTTTTGCCATTTTAAGGCCCAGGATCAGCGCCTCGTATTATGCAACATTGTTGCTGTATGGAAAATCTAGTTTGAAAGAGTATGACAACAAATCGCCTTGTGGGGGGCTTCGAATACCACACTGGCCCCTCCTGTGTTTCCATAGGAAGATCCATCAAAGAACATCATCCACAGCTTGGCGATCTCTGCGGCTGCCACTTCTCCTAGTATGGCTCTGTGTATCTCATCATCTGCTTCTCCTGGGAACATTGCTATCATATCAGCTATCGTTTGTCCGCGCACAACTTTTGGACGCTGGTACTTGATCTCGCACTCCGAAAACTGCGGTAACCATCACGCAGTTCTTCCCATCAAGACTGTCTTGGAGACCAGGTTCGCTATAAATTTGTCGAGGCTATGACGATCATCTCATGGTATAATAGGTAAGGGCATAGTTTTTGTGCAGCGTAAATAAGAACCAGGCACGCTTGTTCGACGCGTGAATATCTGAGATCCGCATCACGTAGGACTCAGATTACATGGTAGATAGGCGACAACTGGTTATCCCCCATGTCTTGCGTGAGTACAGCCCCGATTGTCGAGTAGGTGGACGTTGTGCATAGATATAGTGGCGTCCTTTTGATCGGCGATTTTAGCACTTGTGGGACGAGGCATTGTTTCAGTTTCTAAAATGCCATGTGTTGCGTCTCTCCCCATACGAATACGACATTTTCCCTTATTAGTGGTAGGAACGCGAATAGCAATTGGGCGAGCCCTGGTATTAAGCGCCGTATGTATGATATCTTCCCAATAAACGCGTGTAATTCTTTGGCGTTCGTCGATGGGACCATTGTGGTGATGGTGTCGATTTTGTCTGGTACGCTTGGATTCTTTCATTGGTTAATACGAACACTAAAAAATTTCTCGACATCACTCCAAAAGCGTACTTCAGCGGTTCATTTTGAGTTGAAATTTTCTGCATCTTTCAAAGACGGCTCTCAAGTGCATGATGTAGCCCTCAGGTGCTTGTGACTTTACCACGATATCGTCGACATAGACGTCATTGCTCGTTGATATGTGGTTCCTGCATTCTTTAAACTGAACGACATTACGACATAGTAGAAATTCCCATATGGTGTTTGGAAGGAAGTTTTCATTGCATCTTCCACGGCCATACAGATTTGATTGTATCTGTTAAAGCCATCCATAAAATAGAATCGCTTCTTTCCTCCAGTTGCGTCTACAGTTATATCGATGTTGGGAAACAGGAAGTCATCTTTAGGACATGCGTGATTTAGGTCGTTGTAGTCCACGCAACACCTGATTTTTCCGTTTTTCTTCGTAGCTGGTACGATATTAGCGAGCCATGTAGGATGCTGGATTGGTTTGATGAATTTAGCTTTTAGCAGTCGCTTCATTTCTTCTTTTATGGCCAAGGCTCTCGTCCTTGGGAACTCACGACTCTTTTGCTTTACTGGATTAAATTAGGGCGAGACGCCTAGGTTTTGGGGAACTAGGTTACTGTCCAGTCCCGGCATCTCATCATATTCGAAGGCAAATACATCTTTATACTCCCTGAGCACTCTTATCAGTGTCTCCCTTTCTTCTTTTTCTAGTCTTTTCCCAATCATGATGTTCCACTGGTTCTCTTCGGTTCCGATATCAATCTTTTCCATGCTTTTCAGGCTGCGATCTTCGAGTGTACGATCTTCCGGCGTTGCTCGCATCGTTTCAGTATACTGTCCTCGTAGGCTTTCGTCGTCAATTGTACAAAAGGGTAATTCGTGCAACCCATGAATATTATCTTCTTGGGGGTCCACCGTTTCCTCGTCCACTGACAACATGGCACAATCCTCAACCTCCGCGGTCATCCCCCCATCTAATTTCTATAAGCGGTATACATGTCCCCCGTCCGGTTTTGAGAACCGCTGGAATTGAGGTTGTCCCTCCTGCTTCCTTTTTCTTCTAGCCGGGACCACCATCCTGGAGGGGCTGAACACTAAATTGGATGCTTTCACCTCTTCCCCTTAATGCCCTCTTGGGTAGTGGGGTAAGCACGGCGCCTGGGGCATCTTCCGCGTCTGGTGGTGTTTCATAGAAAACCGCGTCTGTCATGTATGCTTCTTCAGGGTCGAAAGGGTTACGCGTGGCAGGTATGCGGTACTGTCTTCCCCCGATGTTGGTCTTGACGCACTGGTGGTAGGTCGAGGCCACCACCTTGTGGTTGAGCATCCACCCCCGTCCGAGAAATACGTGGAAAGTGGTGTCGTCTTCTTGTACGTAAAACGTTGTAAGCGCTCGAATGAGACCAACCTTCATCACCAAGCTGACTATCCCAATGGTTGTTTGCGCTTGTCCACCAAATCCCCTTATCGTGGTGGCTTTCATTCGGATGGCGGTTCGTTGTACCCCAAGGATGTCGAGCGTATGCATGGATATGAGGTTTAAAGAAGCGCCTCCATCCACAAAGGCTCTCTTCAGAGGTTGTCTGTTAGTGTACACCGTTAGATAAAGGGTCCTGAGATGTCCTCTAGGGTAACATATATCCTCCCCAGTAAAGACGATTTCCTCTCTAGGTACGGGTCAGTAAGGCTTCCCTGCTGCAGTTGATGCTATTACTTTGGACGCCTCCCTGATTTGGATTTCACTAAATCCTAGCGAGTCGAAGAACTGTTGCACGAGAACTGTTTTAGCAAATTTGCTAGCCATGCAATCTGTGTTCTCAAACTCGGGATTTTCCATTTCGACTTCATATACCTCGTTCTCTTCGTCTTTCCAGGGATTCCGTTCATCTCCATTTGGATAGTGAGTTAGCATCATGACTTGATATTGGACTAGTTTAGCATTTTCTATATTTCCCATCTCAATCTCGCCTAATTCTATTTTCCTTTGGAAGATTCTTCGGAGGTTGAAGCAATCAATTGTAGGGTGTTGTATTTTTCGATGGAAATGACAGTACCTTGCGTCGTTGGTATCGGCGAAATTAAGGTTTGCCGGTGTTGGGGGTAGTTGTATTTCCTTATTCATCAGCCACTTCTCTAACATCCCCTCAGTATGCTCCTTGTTGCATGATAGTGGGGGAGGAAACGATCGTTGTTGATCTCTGGCACCCTCGCAATTCTGTGACTGACTCGGCGGTGCGCTCCACCCTCCTTAGTTGTTATTGGCGCGGGTATTCCTTGGAACGACCGATGCGGTGTTGACTATGTTGCGCCATGAATATTCCATGTTAGACTCATCTACTCAGTCGGAGATTCTCGCTGCCGCTTCTTCCAGCTCGACGAAGGTTAGGAAACGAAAATTGACTAGGCTTTTTTTGTAAGGTGGAGTCATTCCTTGTACACAAATTTTTACTAGTGCCTCTTCTTTGATATCTTCATGGCAATCCAAAGAAAAAAGGCGGAATCAGGTGATATATTTCCCGACTTCTTCCCCCACACGTTGGCCACATTTTCTCAGATCTATGGTTGTCACCTTTTTTTTTGGCCGAGAAGAACTTTCTGAGGAAAAGAGTGGACATTTTCATCCATGAGTCGACGCTCCTAGGCTTCAGATTGTCATACTAGGTAAACGTCGTGTTCGTAAGCGATTTCGGGAATTCCTTCAAGCATAACTTTCCATCAGTGACGCGATAGTTCGTGGATGATAAGAATAAACTAAGCTGCTCGCGTGCGTTCCCTTGCCCATCGTATGCCTTAAAATTCAGCGAAACGTAGTCCTCAGGCTATTGGTGACTCTACTTCGGCAAGATATGGGCTAGTCATAAATTCATAGTTGTCATGCTTTCTTATCCGGTAATTTGTCTCGAGGTATTTGGCAACCGCCTCCTGTGACATGACCATCGGTTCTTCCTCTTCTTCCCTTGCGCTTTTCTCCGCTACTCTAGTGTTCTGCTCCGGGTTCAGCTGTCTTTATAAACTTCTTCTGTTCTGTTCTCTTCAAACATGTTCATCTAATTCGTTATGAATCTCCTGCATGGACGGTCTCGTATGAGGCGTATCTTCGGTTGCGATTTGCTTGTCCTTCTCCTTCGCGGCGTCCGATCTTCTTCCTTGTGTGATCGGAATTGATATTATCCCTACTCTTTCACCTTCTAAAGCAGAAGGCGACTGGTTGGTTGGTTGGTTTTCCTGCGTGCCTGTATTAGAGCTTTCTGGGAGCGTCATGGTGAGCTAGGCACGAGCTTCTGGGTGTGGTCGCCAAATATTGATATATGATTTTGATTTAGGTCCTACCCGTCCTAGTCTCACCAATTGACTTTATTCCCAAGAATGGTATGAGAGAGAACTTGCTTTCTATTGTACCTTGTCCTTTTTTATAGAGACATTCTCAAAACCTCTCCTTTTTATGACATCATGACACATGTCCTAAACCCTATTAATTATTATTAATGTCATTTCTTCTCCAATATAACCTCTTTCTTCCTTTAAATTCCTCCCTTGTCCTTTTCCCTTCATGGATATTCCTTGATGGACTTGGGATTTAGTCCCCAAGTCCCCATACCTCTAGTTGGATCTACCTCCTCTTTAGGGTCTCCTTAACCTTACTAAAGGGTATTAATTTTCAGGTATAATATGAGATTTGTTCGCAAAAATGGGCAACAAAAGGAAAAGGTTATGTTATTTGAGATTATCTAAGTAAATCTAGCTAGCTGGATATCATAATAAGGGAAATTCCTATGGAAATGGCCAAATGAAAATGTTTGTTGAGCCACGTGGATGGCCAAACCCGGTTTTCCACTATGGTAAACCATAGGGCGTTCAACAAACAAGCGCGCGTTCAAAGTAAAAACGCTGGCGCAGGAACTACAAACGGTGGCGTATGTAGGAGGCACGTGAGCGGGCACAGAAGAAACGTCGTCATTTGAGTCAAGAGCGCCAACGGGAACTTTGTAACTGCCACCGGAACGTCTAGTTTCCACCTCTATAAATACGACTCGAATTTGATCTCACAAATTCACAACAATCTTTCATTTTATCAATCTTTTCTTAATTTCAATTACTTTCAAATTTCAACCATGAATTCCGATGATGCATGATTATTTTAATCATAATCGTATTTCGATGAGTATTTTCAGCGTCGATACTGCATGGGACGCAACTTGACTCAAAATATTATTGTCGATCTTTGTCAGGTACAACCTTTATTTAATTATCAGTATGATGCACGACATGTACGAGGATTTAGTCTTAAACAAAAGGTCACTTCGGCCTTCCGTATATTGTGTTATGGGTTACCAGCGGATTGCACGGACGACTACATCCGTATTGGGAAAACAACCGCCTTTAGGTATCTCAAATTGTTTTGCGAAACAATAGTCGATCATTTTGGTCCAACCTTTTTAAGAAAGCCTACTCAGGAAGATGTTGAAAGAATAACTAAAAAAAACACCACGAGGGGTTTTCCGGGAATGCTGGGTAGTCTTGACTGCATGCACTGGACGTGGCATGCGTGTCCGGTCGAATGGGCAGGCCAATATAAAGGTCATTATTCAAAACCAACTGTAATTTTGGAAGCTTCAGCTAGATATGATTGTTAGTTTTGGCATGCCTTTTTTGGATACCGGGTTCAAATAACGATCTGAACGTTTTGTATAAGTCACAGTTGTTTGAAGATCTTAAAAACGGGATCGCGCCGCATTGTAATTTCACCATTAATGGTCAAAACTACACTCAAGGTTATTATCTAGAAGACGGAATCTATCCTGAATGGTCAACAATGGTTCAAGCTTATAAACAAACAGGTTATGGACCGACGGCTTCGAAGGATATGCAGTAATTCAACACTCAACAAATGAAATGCATAAAGGATGTTGAACGCGCTTTTGGTATACTGAAAAGGAAGTTTGCCATCATTGATGGGCCGACACGCTTTTTTGATATTCAAGAAATGAACAAAATTATGCTGAGTTGTATCATTCTACATAACATGGTCATTGAAGAAACAAGGCGTGACCCAACCTGGACTAGTTTTCCAGATGAATATTTGGTGCGGGATCTTGTGGTGGAGCGTGGGCGTCCGGCAAGAGAATATAGACTTGCAACTGACAGTATGCACAACCGGGGAATCTATGGACAACTAATACAAGATCTAACTAAGCACCTTTGGGCTTTAAGAGGAGCACGAGACGATGCACGGGGGCGAGGCAGAGGGAGAGGAAGATAGATGTTATTTTAAATTAAAGGCAATTAGAGGGAGATAAATGTTATTTTAAATTAAAGACAATTATGTTAAGCATAATTTTAAATAAACGGGTACAATTAAGCATAAATTTAAATAAAGGAGTACAATTAAAGTAAACTTAATTAAAATCAGTTATTAACAAGACTGAATTCATCTTCATTTTCTTCCGAGGCATCATCTTCGTCTTTTTCCACATTAACATACTCGCCAGTTTGTTTAGGGCGTGTGGTTGTTCGGCTGCGGCTTGTTGTTGTTCGGCCGAGGCCGCGGGTTGTAGTTGTTCGGCGGCATCCATTTGCTTGGTCCATGAAGCATATTATCGTTCATTCATTTTTGTAGTGTCCAAGGCCAGTAACTTGCTTAACTTACAATCCCTGTAGTATTGTTCTCGGGAAAGACGACTTTTTCGTTGTTTATTTATAGCAATGTCACGGTCCCTAGCTCTATCTGCTTCCATATGTATCTCGAATTCCTTGTGTTCAGCATAGTTGAACTCACTTGAACCTCCTTCTGCTACTCGTTGGTCTGCGTCTCTCGCTGCTTTTGCAGCTTTCTGACCACCTCCTCTTCTTCTCTTGGAATTGATGTTAACGTCTAGATTACTATTATGTTGATTCAGGTGAGAAAGCAGACCCTCCATTCTGAAAATCCTGCGAGATCGGACCATGTGGTGATCCTGCAGGCACTTGATGACCTTCCAGCAAGTATGTATTAAACTTGTTAAGCACCCTCAAAATGGTGAAACAAGTTTCATGTTGGAAGCTGAAACCTTTGTGGGATCTTTGCCACTCTTCCCGACATTTTCGTTTCACATCCGGTTCGCCTTCACCACTTCTTCTGTTGTTCCACATTTGAGTGATCAAATCTACGTATTCAGAAACGGATGATGAAATTGTGTGACAACGATGGCTCAACCCATCGACATCACGTCTATTAGCGTTACTAGTTTCTTCACCAAATTTTTCTAAAATCTTACCATAAAAAGTTTTTTTTCTTGATAAATACCATTGATTTCATCTAATGTGAATAATACATAATTTTTGCAAAGTGACTCGTCTTCATCCATCGTATATTTGGGACTACGAATTCTTGTGTTCCTCTAGTGATTGTTGTTGTGTTTGTTATTGTATTTTTTGTGGTGTTTTTTGTTGGGATCGTTGTTGTGGTGTTTGTTGTTGTGATGATGCCATCTTTGTTAGAAATGAATTTTTCTGAAAGATTTAATTGATATGGATAGTTTTGTTTGAAAAGAAGAAGAAACATTGAGACGGTATGGAAATTTTGTAATGTTGAGTTGGTGTTGAAAAAGGTGTGAGTTTTAGTTTGTAGACGGAATGAATTTATAGGGAAAGGAAAGAGACGATGGTGGCCGGATGGAAAGAGCGGTTGACGCTCTTACTACAAGCACTGACGTCTTAAGTAAAATCGTTGGCGTGTTTATTTACCACACACATATGTAGTACAGGCGCTGGTGTTTTTGTTTCACACGCCAGGGTCTGTGTCAAGACCGCTCGCTTTTAGCACAGGGGCGCGCTGGGTGTTTCCTCTTGGTGTTCAAATCATCAATTTTGTTGACTTGAACATCCATTTTTCATGTTTGTTCATTCCATAGTGGGAGCAAAATGAACAAATTCTGTGTTTGTTCATTCCATAGGAACTGCTCTAACCAACACCGCTTGATGGTCAAGAGTCAAGACCGAAGACTTTATTATCCTGGTTTAATTGGGGGACCCCAAAAAAACAATTAGGGGTCTCACACTACAGGACAAAAAGGGTCATTCTGCAAGTTGCATAAGTAACGACTCTAGACTTTACAAGGTTAATTAATAGATTAGCCATCATTGTTTTATTTTAAATAGTGAGAACCCTCTAATGAATGTTTTGTGCTATGTTGCAGTTGGTGGTGCAACCAATCTCTCAACCAGAACTAGTCACTATGATGGGTCTGGATACCTCCCAACACTGTATGAATGATTTGGCACGTTTCCATTAACCGTTTCGTTATATTTAAATTATTTAAATAGTGATCTCATGGATGTGTAATTTCTTTGTTGAATGTAGACATGGAAAGACAAGGCCGAGGCCAAGGAATGGCTTATCTCAAAGGAAAAAGAGAAGATGTGCGTGGTTGTTCAAAGCAAACACGTCGATTGTAAGAAGATGGAGATGGTATGCGAGAGAGCGGGGAAAAAGGGAGAAAGTCACAAAGGTAAGAATTACAAATATGAGAAGAAGACGGCTAGGGTCTACAAAACTGTGTCGAAGAAGTGTGAATGCCAATTCAGGATTTATTTCAAAAGGCATCACGAAACTGATCTATGGAGATTAAATAGTATTCCAGACGGGCGTCACAACCATCCCCCACTTAAAAGTTTATATGGAGACCCTGCATATGCCCGGTTGAAACCGCATCAACTTTTTCTTTGAGTAGGGTTCCAACAAACTTCTCCCTAATTTCAACGAGTTTGAACTCCTTCTTCGGGTATTTCTTTCCCTTCACGAAAAGGACATCTGCTGTCTTTTGATCCCAGCCAAACAATTTCTCGGTCAATGCATAAATTTCTTCCTAACTAAGCTTCTTCTTGAACTTGTCATTGGTGAATTTTCCTTCGACCGGCAACCCTAATATCTGTTCCGCGTCATCGGGTGTAAATGCCATCTCAGCAAAAGGTAATTGGAATATATGGGTTTCACCATAAAACCTCTCACAGAAACTTGATACTGCAACCTTGTCATATCCAATCACAGAGTTCACAACGACAACATACAGAGTATAGTTTTTAATAATCTCTTTGACTCTTTCACATTCATCGTTTAGATCCCACACGGACATTTTCACATAAGATGATTGCCGCATGAAAAGACGAACGTCATTCTTATGATCCTACAAAAGAAAAAACAAGTAAATATAAAATAAAATTAAAGTTAACATCAAAATATCAAATATAAAAACAAAGTTAAGATTGTTTCACAGATGGTACGATCCCACGTTCCAGGATATCTAAATAGAACTTCACAACCATCTCTAGTTTCTCCTCTGGCTTTACCACTACGAAGACGTTCCAGTATCAAATGTTTGATTGAAATGTGTCTCGCGCTCTCTGCAACTGGCTTTCCATCCTTCCGTCTCTACGGTTTCACCTGCTCTTTATCTTTCTCCTCATCAGCATCATCTTCATCATCACCACCACCCTCACTATTATTACCTTGATCATCTTCCTCATCATCATCGTCACCACCACCACCACCACCACCCTTACCATCATTACCTTCATCATCCTCCTCCTCATCATCATCACCACCACCACCACCACCACCATCATTACTATAATTACCATCATCATCATTATCATCATCATTAATCTGTTCTTGTTCCCAAACTTCTTCTTCTTCGCTTCCGGAAGCAGATACAACAGGGGTAGAAGAATCAGACGAATCATTACCTGGGTCTCTTGGTTCGTTGATAGATAAGGGTATCTCATCCGGACATTTTTCTCGAAATGGATCGGCATTTAAGTATTTCTTGTTCCGGGGAGGTATGGAAGGAGGAGTGGGCATGTGTTGCTTGTCTTTCTTTTGACTACAATGGTACATACACAAAAAAGGAACAAATAAGTTTAGTATTTGATGCTATAAGAACAAGGGTCGTCACTATATTCATTAAAACACAAACGACTCTCAATGAGTATATGACGACTCTAAGAAGAAAGGAGACGACCCTAAGCTACATATTGACGACGCTAGGTGATATATGTGACGACCCTATCAATATTTTGGACAGAGAGTATGATTTTTTTCAACCTAGGGTCGTCATATGTTACTATAAATTGGTAACGACTCTAGTCTAGGGAAAAACGGTACAATGACGACTCGAATAGATCTATTGACGACACTTCCAATATTTGGGACAGAGAGGCGGTTCGTATTTCATCAAGGATCGTTGCCAACAAAAAAGGGTCATTCAAATAAGGTCATCAATAGATTCGATTACAGAGGTAACGGCTGAAATTAGGGAAAAAAATTGTAGTAGAAGAATTAGGGTCGTTAACTTAAACATCATACAACTTAACGATTTTTTATAGTGTATACATGCATATAAAGAATCGTTAGAGTTTAAGAAAATACAGAGTAACGACCCATTCACTGAAACTGAAAAACCACGGTTCCAGAACTCAATTTCACAATCAAAACTCAAGAAAAAAATCAAAACAATGGTGGGTTTTAGATCACTTACTTTCTAATCGGCATCATTTGTTCTTCTAATTCTTCTCGGCTTGATACTGTAACTTTGGTTTTCAGATTAATCTTCAATTTGGGTTTCTCTACGGTTTTAAGGTTAGCAAACTTTCCTTTGTATTCATTCGTTCGAGCCATTTTGTAGAAGAAGTTAATCGTCGATTAAAGTTTTTTGTAACGATTACGACGAGAAATCGACGAAGAAAAATAATAATTTTGATCGTCAATGGAAGAGAAGGAGAACTCGGGTGGGAGAGGGAAGGAAAGGGAGGAGTTCTGATTTTGATTTTAGAAAATGAATTGGGGGCCTTATGTTTAGGGTTAATAAGTTTTTAAGTACAAAGGGTAAAATTGTATTTTCCCCACTTTTTTAGACTCCCTTATATGGCGTATGGTGTGGGTATAAATTGGTCATTGTTTTTTGCGGGCCCCCAGTAAACGAGGTGACACTTCGGCTTTAGACTTTTCCAGCAGAAAAGGCTGATCACATTCTCCCTGTCCCTACCTCTCTTTCTTTCTCGTCTGGTCTCTGCAACATTTTTTTTTCCCCTTCTAACATTTTTTTCCCCTTCTAACATTTCATTTGGATACCTTTTGTGTTGTCTGTAGTTCTGAATTCTCAAATAATGGGGGAAAAGATAGGTTTTATCCCTCCTCCTATCCTTCCACCGGAAATACCAGAGGTCTATGTCTCAGATGAGGGTGTAAAATTCGTCTTAGAAAATACCCAGGGTGCTAATCTTATTGAATCCATAGATAGTGAAGATCTGAGCGGGTACATACCCTCATCCTCCTTTGTTTAATTTACTGTTTATTTTGAATAATTTCATGGAGTTTAGGGTTTTAGAAGGCAACTTATAACGATCTAGTTAAAACTTCAGTTCAATATTTTGCATATCTGGAACTTAATAGGCAGCAATGCGTTCTCAGAAATCTCCAATTACGGTTCTGCTGATTAATTGTCATTTTTAATATTAGTTATTTTGGGTTGAAAATTTGATCTGATTGTGGATATCTATTTGTTTTGTCTAAGCTATGAAAAGGAGGAGGGTGATAATAAACGAACAATGTTGGAGAAACAGATAGAGAAAGATAAGCTTGAAGTAGATCCTGTAGACGCCCTTCCTATTAAATCCTTGGATGGAAAATTACTATACAGAACCCATAAGTATTAGTTTGTTATCGGGATATAGGTAATAATGCAGCTTCAAAGTAAGCTAAGAGACCTGCAAATGCTTCCAAGGAAGATGAAAAAGTTCAGCAGATGATAATCATGATGGAGCGAGTGTAAGTATTGTAAAGCTTACAAATCCAGAGAGGAGAGCAAAGATGAAGAAGATTAGGAAAGAAGCAGCAAGGGAAGGAGATAGTTAGTGCAGATTAGGTGGAATTGGAAGCAGCCCTCAAGCTCAAGCACTGGTATTTTTTTTTACACATTTTTTTGCATTGGAGGTTTGTCATTACTATATGCTCGCTTGTACATTGAACATAAACTAACATTAGTTTATCAGCTAGGTGTAATACTTCCTGTGTGTTATACTGATTCCCCGAGGTCTTAAACCTCAACTTGCATTTTTTCTTAAACCTCAACTTACATTTTTCCTCTTTTTACTGGAGATGAACTTATCAGGGACGTATACAGTGGGATCTAAGTTAAATTTTTGCACATTATTATATTGATTTATTATCCTAACTTGATGTACAATTATTGCTTTAGCATTTCTTTAATCCCTTAATGATATTTTTCTGTCTCTAGGCTGAGGAAGTTCTTTCAAGTAAGAAGAGTAAACTGGCAGAGTTAGGAATGGCGCTGCTCATTGATCCAAAGTCAAATATAAAATCGGCAAAAGAGATGGTGCAGCTTTCCAAGGGTGAAAATCAAGCTACTATCAAGATTGGGCTCCTCTTTTATTGGCTGTCTTCGAAGATCTGGGTAATTTTCATGCTTTGCCACATTATATGAGTTCACTACTTTTGATGTGGGGTTACTTGTGATGTTCTCCAATCTGACTCATCTTTCACTGCGTGCAACAGTTATCGGATAAGATTTCCCACTGAAAAGGACCTGGAGATGAATGTTTCGAAGGAAGTGAAGAAAATGCGATTCTATGAATCAACACTGCTGACATCTTAAGTCATGACATCAACCAGGGGTCTAGTATACCTCTGGAAGATGTTGTTACAGTATTGAGTGAAAGATTCTTACGTCGTTCATCCAAAAAAATCTAGTTTGGTTTTATAGTAAGTTATTCTTTTCACTTTTTCATTGATTTCAAGTGAGGTCCGAAACCTAGTGGTACACCATCTGTGATTGCTGTAAGCCTATGTAAACATGCTCGATTAGTTTTATGGAGGTCTAATAATTACGGGAGTAACTCTAAAACTGTTGAAATCTCGACTATGCTCACTAGAAGGGAGTTTAGGGGCCACACCATTTTAGTTTTGGTGTGAGGCAGGTTGGCTGAGACGGTTGCTCCTCTGCTGAGTCTGTGGAGAAACAGCAAAGTTTAACACCTACAGGGCTTTGGAATCATGTTACATGGATTTTAACCTTGACCATAATTTCAAATGGACTGAAATTCTTGACACGTAGTCAGTTATAGTTACTCATATGTTCTTCGTGATTTGTGATTTCATATATACTGCTCAACATGTTCAGGGCTTCTCCTGCTGGATTTTTATGATATATTATATTTACTAGGATAGACCTCACAACAAATTTTTCTTACTTGTATTCTGAAGGTGTACCTTCAGAGGCTAATAGTCTTACAGAAGCAATCATCCTTCCAACATGCATGTGTTCTTTGCTGAATGCAGTTCCTGATTTCAACTTTGTGGGAATTTGCTAACTGATGTCATCAATAATATGAGCTCCCCAGATGATGTCATAAGGTTCTGTTAAATATGAACTTTGAACTTTGCTCTTTTAGGCTTTGCTTGGGATTTCTTGTTTCTCTCTTCAGTTATTGTTGCTCAGTAGTGCTATGTTCAGTTTAGGAGGTAATCGTCCTGAGTAGGGTTTATCTTTATGAAGATGCTTCAATTGGTTACAGGAAACTTTGCTGTACAGCTATGAAACCGCTATTTCTTAACGAGGGCAAACATATTGGTGAAGCAACTGTGGAGGCTGATCACTTGATCGCAAATCTTGTAAAATTATAGTGTCGGCTGTATCCTGATACAATCGAGGTATAATATTATCTTCTTCCTACCAACATTAAAAATTGCCTCCTGTGAATATATCCTTTTGCCCGGTCTTTTGAGTGGATTGGTGTTTTCTCAAACATACTGTTGCAGTAACAATTTGGGTTACTCATAAAAAAACACGTGTTTAAAACTGTCAATTAAATCCCTCATGAAAGAACATAGAAACTTATTATTTAAGAATATGCTTTATATAATTGTAATTGCGGAGTATGAATGATCTAAGTTCTGCTAAATGAATCTAGACACCAGCATCTCTTGAATTGAAGTATCTTTAACAGGACCATGGTATTATGGAGAACCCATTGCTTGCCAAATTAAGTTTCTGATTTACTAGATTACCCAACCAATTGTGATGAGATAGGTGTACTTAAAAATCAAGCTGTTTTAGCTGCATCCGATGTTGGATTTTTATTTTTTAATGAAAATGATTGTTAGGAACTTTATTGATGAGTTTTAGAGGGCAACCAAGCCAAGTTACTTCATGGAATTTACAATTTAGAAAACAGTGCGATGATAACACAAATTATTAAAATATGCTGCCATACTAAATTATGGAATTTACAATTTTAGATGGCAACCAACCAAGCAAAAGGAACACTGCATACTAAAATATGCTGCAAGGCATTTAGATAATCTGACTATTTGCAGGGCACTGGGGCTAAACAAAGTTGGAAGATAATGATAGGAAAGTTTGCAAGTAATATAGATTGAAAAGAAAGAAAAACACTTCAACTCAATTTCCTTAGCAATCTCTTAGCTTCAGTCTGTAATCTATTTTCACAGTATTCAACTGTTAGTAGTTTACAGATGAAAAAAAGTATATTCACCAGTCTTTTCTAGTATCCCAGATGTAGTTTTCCTTGAACGATAACCTTACATGGATGAAATATTGCAAAAAGGCCTCTTTTGTTGGCCATGTTTACTTGCTCTAAACTAATCTATATTTGTTGCCTCTGCACATTTGTACAGAGTTTTCTTTCATTAGATTTTTCCGAGGATATGGGGAAGGCTGATATGTCAAAGGGGGGGAGAAGAGAGTTGGTGAAAGTGAAAAAAAGGGAACGAAAAAAAGCTGAAGAGTCGGAACAAATCCCCCGTGAACAACAAAAAAAGAAGTAGGCAAGACTTGAAGACAAAGACTAGAGAGGAGGTGTTCTTTCATCTACGACAACCACCCACTTGCTTATGTTGAAATTCATTGATCTTGTTCATCCAATAACAAGGTTTTGATTGTTTCTCTCAAGTTGATGCCGATTTAAAAGCTGTTACCTTTGCTCCAGATGCACTAGAGCGCAGAAGAATGCAATCAAATACTTTTTCTGCCGTATTTCAAACATACTTTCGCGAAGCACACCATAGAGACAAGTTCAACCAGGTATATATGTACTTTCCGTATCTTAGATTTCCTCCTCCCTCAATTCCGGAAAGACATATTTTTCTGAAATGCTCTTGCTGGTGCCATGGCACTGATTTTGGTCGAAATCTAGATTGCAACATCATTTTAGGAGGAAAACATTAGATGGGATCCTGCATTGACCTCTTAGAGCTCTCATGACATATAAGTGCGAGTCAATTGAACTCTCATCATAATTAGGATCAAATACCTATAAGCCTCGTTTAATCATCCTAATCTTTTTTCAGTACCTGTAAGTCTCGTGTAATCATCCTAATTTTTTTTTCTTTTTCTTTTTTGATAAGAATCATCCTGAACAAGTACCACCAAACATACTCCCAGACTCTTCTCATTGTATAGACCCCTGTAGCAAACATATCTAGATAATGTCACCATGCAGTGGAGTTTAATCATTCTTTCTTTTTTTCTTGTAATTCTTGTCTCTTAGTAGTGGTCTCTTTGTTTGCTCCGTTTCTTTCTGGATTGCTATAAGTATAACATTCTTCTTTTGGTGAATTTGAGGAATACCCATTACTTGCTCCGTGCTTAAATGGGTTGGGGAAGTTCTCTTGTCTGATCTTATGAATTCTCTCAAAAACCTTGCTAGTGGTGGTACCAGCCTTGACTCTACTTACTAAAGTGCATTAACTGTTTCTGAAAGTCTAAGATGTTGTTTTGTGCATCTAAAGTGATGAGAAGCAATTTAGATGCTTTAAACGATGTGCATGAGTTCTTTATCCAGCTTTACAACCTGATGCTTGAGTACAGACCTGACAGGTTGGTATCCCGAACATTGTCTTGTCACGAAAGAATTGTAAAGTGCTAATAACTACACTTGATCTATCAAGACTAATGTTCATTTAAAACCATACATATGGGCCTAGGACACCCTGTTGAACCTTTTGAAGTTTCTCACAGAACTTATCGGCATTTTCTTTACTCCATTATTTTTAGTAGATATCTTATTATCTTCTACCAAGAGGTTCCCGACAGTGAGTCCTGCTCCTATTCCGTATCTCCAATATATACTTAAGCGGTGAATCCCATTGAGCAGCATTGTGAAACCTCTTATTTTAAAGACGGGTGTTCCAAAATGGCCATACTATACCTGCAAAATAGTAACCAATCTGTTTTATTTGCCAAGCAGAGATCAGGGAGAAGTGCTAGCTGAAGCTCTGAAGACGATGTTATTTGAAGGAAGACAGCATGATATGCAAAGGGCAGCTGCATTCATAAAATGCCTTGCGGCATTCTCGTTGTGCTTTTGATCTGCAGAGGCCATGGCAGGTATATTTTGCCTGTGTACCTTTTTCTAGTCTTTGATACAATTGGTTATTATTTAACTCTCATAACTGTTTATAGCTTTAGTCACACTGAGGGATCTACTTCAAAAGAATATCAAATGTCGGAATCTGTTAGAGAATGATGCGGATGGTGGTTCCTTTACAGGTTCAGTTGTGGTAAGCTTCTTACCTCGGTCTTCTCTTCAAACATGAAGTACTATTCTAACTTAAAGATTTGATTAAGCAAAAGTAGGCGAGTAACATTATGGACAACGGAAATCATTATTAGATTTTACTGACCAAATATTACAATTTTATTTTTAAAAATAACACAAGTTTTTTATTTTATGGTCTTAGGAGAGTTATTTAATCATGTCGAACTTTGGGGTAACTTACAAGCAACTTTTGATGAAAGGCTACTAAGTAAATCATCCCAACCAACACTAATGAAAGGCTACTAAGTAACTTTGGGGTAACTTACACGGAGCTGTGGGTGGATCTTGATCTTATACGTATATTTATTTCGTATAGTGTATTTATTTTTCATCTTATAACAGAACTTGAACTAGGATATAAAGCTCTGTTGGCTTTTTTTTTTTGGTCTGCAGAAATATCAGCCATATGCATCGGACCCAAATCAGGTGTGCTTGCTTCTATTCTCTGAGATCTTAGTCTATTAAGCAACCATTATCGTCCTAAAATATCAACAGCCGCATCCAGCATTACAAGCCCTGTCTGCTGATTTGAATCAAGTCTATCTTTACACCACCACCCCTCAACAAGCATTTAAAGACTTGTCAATCGAGAGTGAATTTTTCAACCTCATGGATACCCTCGGGACATCTAGTCGAAAAAAGAGGAAGGTAAGTGAATTCTCTAAATCAGATAGTAGTAGCCTTGAGCCGATTCAGAAAGTAGAAAGTCTCATAGACGAAGAGAATTTTAAAAATGGACTATCCAAGCATTTTAATGTGCTCCAGGACGTCAAGAAAAATGAGAAACTGAGGAAAGATTTAGCTCTCATGGTTTCCTCTATAAGATCATATCAAGAATACAAGAGGCAGAAGAAGAAAAACAATGAAGGTTCAAAGAAGGAAAAGGGTCAAATTAAAATTGCATGATGTATTCATTTCTGAATGAAGGTCCTTTAATGTTTTTTTACTAGCAGACGCTGAGTTGTGGTGGAATTAATTTTGTCTTCTTTATTGATTTCACAGAGACAGTACTAAATGAAAACGTAAATTTAACAGGAATGTCCACAAAATTGGATTCGACTACTTTGGTAAAATCTTAGTACTGGCTGGTGTGCTCTTAACGAATTAAGGGTGTTGTTTCTCAGCGCCATTAGTTGGTTAGTACCATAGAAAATATGAGTGGCAGAAACAGCCTTAGGCAGTGCTGAACCTATACTCTAGCTTCAACTTTCTTCTTACTTTTTGCAGCATACAAAGTCTTTGTTTTCCACAGTAAATTACACTTACTTTTTTACTTTTTCCCCACTCACCGGATTAAGTTTTACCGCTGCTATGCTAGCATTAACAATGGTATACATGGATTTACTATATATATCCAGTTTGTGAGATTTCCAAGTACTTTCCTACTCAACCTTGATTTATGGCACCCACGTTTCGTGCACCCAGGGCACCCAACATTAGGTGTCATCCAGGTTTGCATCCAACTCATCACCCTTACCCTTGTCCATTATTTTTTTCTTATTACCAAAAACCAAATCGAAAATCAAATAAATTTTAAGAATCTTTTCATCATGACACGAAAATCAAATCAGAGCATGAAGGCCTTGTTTGGTAAAATTTATGATTATTGATAATCATAAATGATTTTGATATAATCATTTTTAAAATAAATTTTTCCAAAAACTTTTTTCAAATGATTGATTATCTTAGAATGATGATCTCGAAAATGAGAGGAAAAAACAGTGATCTAGGATATTTTTTTAGTCCTATGTTGTTTTTTTGTCTCTCCCTTGATAGTTTAGAGAAAATAAGAAGAAGAAAATTCAATTTGAGTTTCTTAGAAAAAATAATTGATTATAATAAATTTTCAAAACAACTTTTTCCTGTTTATGGAAATAATGGATTTTTTCAATTATGATTAAAATAAGCAATTATTATAATGATTACCAAACGCGTATAGAATCAATTATAATTTGCATAATGGATTATCAGCCCATAATCTATTAAAATAATGGTTACCAAACAGCCCCGAAAACATCAGCATATGATCAGATTTTATTTTTAATAATAGATCAAACCCTTTAAAAGTTGTTCTTTCGAATGTAATGGAAGACTCCTTATTGATTTGGGTATTGTAAAGAAAATTGAATGCAAGGTTTTTTTTTTTTTTTGGGCTCGGTCATACATAATCATAATGAAGGAATCAACACTTTGCAGTATCTTTCCGGATTTAAGAGATGGATTTGTTTTAGGTTTCATTTTTTTATTTTATTTTGTCTTTGAGTTTGAATGGTTAAAAAGGAGAACCAAATTTAAGAAAAAGAATCACGGGTTCAAACATAATCATATATCAACATCCAAATACACTTTACATAATGTGATTAAGTTTTTCTTGGTTAATAATTATTAGTTTACCTCATAGTAATTGGATTAATCATTTTAAAGATGAAAAACGACGAGATAGATTCGTTGTTGATCTGTATGCCTATATGAAATCGATAATAATAAAACGGAAGAACAATAACATAATAGCAGAAGAAAAATAACCTAATAGGGAAATTTAGTTAGCTTTCTAGGAAATGTATATTTGGGTCTCTTTCAATACCATCTAATGTTGGGTGCATTGGGTGCACGATATCTGGGTGACATATATCATTTTCGTATCCTACTTCAGAATCCGAATCCAACCAGAAAAGGAAACTAAACAGAACTGGTATAAAATACACAGGTCATCTATTCGTTCCCGATACAAACACACTTGATTGTTTCATGCTTCTACCCGTCGCTTCCATTATCCAAAAATCATGGCTCGCGCAGCAAAAAGGCCGAGAGTTTCGTCGTCGCAGTCGATTTATGAGACTGTGGAAGGTTCCCATGAGTATGAGATAAAAGGGTATTCTCTAGCAAAGGGAATGGGAGTCGGTAACTCCATGACTAGTGGCAAATTCACAGTTGCTGGTTTTGATTTGAATATACTTTTTTTATCCAGACGGCTATGATCAATCTAGCAAAGACTTTATATCCGTGTTCATTGAGTTACTGAAGTTTAATAGAGGAGATGTGTTAAGCATACTGCAGAGAGTCTTCCTCAAGACTCTCAACTCAGTCATTCAGTAACCAAAAGTGACAGCACTAGTCAATAGGCTTTTAAGCCGGTCTTCTTGTTAGCTAGAAACTAGTTCAAGTCTTTCACTTTGTAAAACAACTTTTGATTTATTCTGTAACTGTATTTGGGTTTATCTCTTAATATAAATAAGAGTTCTATCTCCACAAGTATTCTGTGGAAGATATTCACCAAACAACATTCTGACTTGGTATCAGCCTTCGATCCAGTCGCTTCCGCACATATCAATTATTCACCAAAACAAAAAAAAAAAAATCTGAAAACACCAAATAACTAATGGCAGATACAACAACAACTCTCAGAAATGTTCAGATACATCATCTTGTAACCTTGAAGCACACCGAGACTAATCATCATCTGTGGAAGGCACAGTTTAGACCCATTCTTAAAGGGTATGATCTGTCAGGTTTTGTTGATGGCACAAAACCAAAACCACCACCCAATCTTCCTGACTCTGATGATGTAAATCCAGCATTCACAGCTTATGAATCTCAAGATTCATTGATTGTTGGTTGGCTGAATTCAACCCTTACTCCTGAAGTACTCAGTGTTGTCTCAGAACTAACAACTGCAAAGGATATTTGGGAAAAACTGGAAGCTGAGTATGCACCAAAAACATTTGCTCACCAAAGTTGCCTAAAGAAGCAACTCCACTGCATGACCAAAGGTAACAAATCCTTGAAAACTTATCTCAATGATGCAAAACGTTTGTTTGACCAGCTAGCTGCTTCTGGTTATATTGTATCAACTGAAGAAAAGAAACAGTGTATAAGCAATGGATTGAATCAAACTTATGATCCAATCGTCACTGCTCTAAGCACTGTTGAAGGGATGGATATCCAGACCTACACATCACACCTGCTCTCGTTTGAAATGATAGTTGAACAACAACTTGCTCAAATACAAGCTCCTGTTGCCAACTTTGTTGCCTCTAGTTCCATTGCAAATAATAAGAATGAGCCACGTAGGTTCAATAACCAGAATCGTGGACCACCTCCTACAAATAACAATCGTCGCCAATTGCAGCAGATCAGGAGTCCAGCAAATGGAGAAGTCACCTGTCAGATATGTAAAAAGCGGAATCACACAGCAGATCGATGTTGGTTTCGTTATGACCAACAAAAGGTTCAACCACACAAGCCTCCAACAGCTTACCTTGCTTTTCCTGGTGACTCTTCAGGTGCTCAATGGGTCACAGATTCTGGTGCTACTCACCACCTGACTGCTGATGTCAATAACTTGTGTATTCCACATGAATATGATGGCACTGATACAGTTAAAGTTGGTAATGGTAATACTTTGCAGATTGCTAATATTGGCAATGCTGTCTTTACTTATAACAATAGAAAGTTCTGCCTGAATAATGTATACCATGTGCCAAAGATAAAATCTAATCTACTGTCTGTTCATCAATTTTGTAAGGATAATCATGTTTGCTTTGAGTTTCACACAGATTTCTTTGTTGTGAAGGACAAAACCACGGGAGCTTTGCTGCTAAAGGGGAGGAATGAGAATGGACTGTACGTGTTAGATGGAGTGAGAGACTTAAATAAACAAGCAACTTCCTTTTTCTCTGCAAGCATACCTATCTGGCATCAGCGGCTTGGCCATCCTATGCTGAGCACAGTTTCTAAGATAGTTAATCAATTTTCCCTTCCTTTTTTGAATAAGAGTTTTGGTTTCTGCCACTCCTGTCACATTAGCAAGAGTAAGCATTTACCTTTCTCTCGTAGTGCTACTGAATATGCACCACTAAGTCTTGTTGTTTCAGACATATGGGTCTCTCCTAAGATTTCAAGATATGGTTATCGTTATTATTTATTACTTATGGATGCTTTCTCTCATTATACCTGGGTTTTTCCAATGGTCAAAAGATCAGATGTGTTTCACATTTTTACTCAGTTTCATAAGAAAGTGGAGAATTTATCAGGTCATAAAATCAAAGCTTTTCAATCTGACAATGCTCTTGAATACAAAACACTCACTTCCTATCTAAACAATTCAGGTATCCAGCATCGATTTTCTTGTCCTCACACTTCCCCTCAAAATGGTCTTGCTGAGCATAAAATAAGACATGTTACAGAGAGTGGTCTAGCCCTTTTATTTCATGCTAAGCTTCCAACAGAATTTTGGTCTGATGCTTTCACCACTGCTTGTTATTTAATAAATCGTTTACCAAAGTTCACTGCAGAAGGAAAAACTCCTCTAGAGCTACTCTACAACAAAAAGCCAAATTATTCTTTCCTTAGAGTTTTTGGTTGCTTAGCCTACCCGTGCCTAAGACCTTACAATTCAAATAAACTAGAACCTAGGTCTTTACCATGCATTTTCCTAGGGTACATCCCATCTCATAAGGGCTATAAGTTCCTACATTCTCCTACAAATAGGGTGTATATTTCAAGACATGTTAGGTTTGAAGAAACGACTTTCCCTTTCTCTCTTCTTTCCACAGCAATCCCCAGAGGTTAGTTCTCCAACTAAATTTACAAGCACAGAGTTTTTAAGTTCTCCCGTGTTTCAGCCATCACCTGCGGTTACATTACAGCAACAACAGACGTTGGAACCTATATTACACTCGTGTGCGTCTCCAGAGGTTAGTTCTCCAACTAAATTTACAAGCACAGAGTTTTTAAGTTCTCCTGTGTTTCAGCCATCACCTGCGGTTACATTACAGCAACAACAGACGTTGGAACCTATATTACACTCGTGTGCGTCTCCAGAGGTATCTTCTCCTGAGCACACCAATGTATCTACAATGCCGTCAGATCTTTCGGCTAGTATGCAGCCTTCTCTGCCTACTGCATCCCCTGAAGTGCAGTCCCAAGATCTAACGCCGCAGCAAGGACATCAAATGATTACTAGATCCAAGGCAGGAATCACAAAACCTATCCAAAGACTGTGTCTCACTGCTTCAAAACACCCGCTGCATGATGCTGACTTCATGGAACCTACATGTTACACCAAAGCTTGTACAATTCCAGAATGGAGAAATGCCATGGACAATCAGATTAATGCATTACTCAGAAATGGCACATACTCTCTTGTGCCATATGAAGAAGGTGTGAACATTGTTGGCTCTAAGTGGGTTTTTCATATTAAAAGCAATCCTGATGGCTCAGTTCAGCGTTATAAGGCTCGTTACGTGGCCAAGGGTTTCAACCAACAGGAGGGCTTAGATTATGGAGAAACTTTCTCACATGTGATAAAACCTTGCACCATAAGGATAGTCCTCTCTATTGCGGTTAATAACCAGTGGAAGCTACGGCAATTAGATGTTGAAAATGCGTTTCTTCATGGAATTCTTGAAGAAGAAGTATATATGAAGCAGCCTTCTGGATATGTTGATCAAAAATACCCTAATCACGTCTTTAAGTTGCATAAATCCTTGTATGGACTTAAGCAGGCTCCACGTGCGTGGTTTTCACGTCTCAGCAATCATCTTCTCAAATTGGGGTTCACTGCATCCATTGCAGATTCGTCTTTATTTATTAAAAAATCTGGGGGTTCTGTTGTCTATGTGTTGATATATGTGGATGACATCATTGTGTCAGGCTCAGACTCTAGCATGGTGGATAATTTGGTTTCAGATTTGGGCTCTGAGTTTGCAGTGAAGGATATGGGCAGTTTATCTTATTTTCTTGGTGTTGAGGTTTTACAGCAGGGTCAGTCCTTAGTCTTATCCCAAAGAAAGTATGTCTCTGATCTGCTGCGACGCACAAAACTTGATGTCATCAAACCTGTGAGCACTCCTCTAGCAGCCAATGCTAAAATTCAGAAGCTTGGTTCTGAGAAGTTTATGGATCCTACACTCTATCGCAGTGTGGTTGGTGCACTGCAGTATCTTCACATTACACGACTAGACATCTCTGTAGCTGTTAATAAAGCTTGTCAGTATATGCATGAGCCTTATGTAGAATATTGGGAGTTGGTTAAACGAATCCTCCGCTATCTGAAGCACTCCATATACTATGGGTTGTTTTTTACACCTGGTGGTGATTATACACTGAATGCATATAGTGATGCTGACTGGGCTGGAAGTTTAGATGACAGGAGATCAACCAGTGGATACTGTATCTACTTTGGAGGAAATCTTGTTTCTTGGAATGCAAGGAAACAGAAAACGGTTTCGAAATCATCTACTGAAGCAGAATATCGTGGTGTTGCAATTGCAACCTCTGAACTCATAAGGATTCAGTCTTTGCTCGTTGAGTTAGGTGTTTCAAATCCAACACCTACTCTCTGGTGTGGCAACATTGGTGCTACGTATCTTACTGCTAATCCTATTTTCCATGCTCGTACAAAGCACATTGAAATAGACTATCACTTTGTGCGGGAAAGGGTTGCACGCAAGCAGTTGCATGTTAAATTTGTCAGCAGTCGTGATCAACTTGCTGATATCTTCACCAAAGGTTTACCATCACCAAGATTTCAGTTCATCAGACACAAGTTGCACATTCGTCAACTCCAATACAACTTGAGGGACGGTGTTAAGCATACTGCAGAGAGTCTTCCTCAAGACTCTCAACTCAGTCAGTCAGTAACAAAAAGTGACAGCACTAGTCAATAGGCTTTTAATCCGGTCTTCTTGTTAGCTAGAAACTAGTTCAAGTCTTTCACTTTGTAAAACAGATTTTGATTTATTTTGTAACTGTATTTGGGTTTATCTCTTAATATAAATAAGAGTTCTATCTCCACAAGTATTCTGTGGAAGATATTCACCAAACAACATTCTGACTAGATGCTGCCAGGGTATTGCTGGAATTGAAACTACTGGACCAAACCAGACAAGGGAAATATGGTCTCCGTGCCACTTCTAACTCTCCGTTAACGTTAAACTCAGAAGAGATATGGTACTTAGCGTTTTGTCTGATTCCCGCGGTTTGTTTCCTTTAGTTGTTTTATGGGTAGTTCATGTCGTGAAGCTGTTTAGAAACTAGGATGGTAGCCTAGTAGCTTATCGTTCTTTGGGTATTTAAATTGCGTACAAAGCCTCATTGCATAAACGATGTACGGCTCCGCTTTATACGATGTGCAAATTGGCCTAATGCAACTCATACACGTAGTACCGAACTTCAGAGCTAGTAATGCATCAGACAACAAAGTTCATGTGTGTCTCGTGTCAAACTTCAGACTACACAATAGAGTTAGTTGTTCCGCTTGGCACAATTAACAGCTTCTATTAACTCACTAAGCATCAAACTGAAATTTTGCACTCCATACTCTTTTTTTTCTTTTTCTGTGTTTACTCTCCCATTCGTTGATATAGAAATTTGTAAAAGAAAACCTAGAGCATAAATGACGTTTTTATGTGGATTAATTTCAGGGGAAGTAGAAAGTACATGTCCAGGTCGGACTTTGAGACCTCAAATTATCTCAAGGATGATTGTATTAGCATTCATTGTACAGGAGTACTGTAAGAGCGAAGTCGTATTGAAGAGCCGAAACATTATGTTATTCATGTACCTCCATCAGATATGAGTCAGAATCTCAAGGGTTTGCTGCAATCTGAAATTGGTTCTGATGTAACTTTTCAAGTTGGAAATGAACTCTTCAGAGCCCATAAGTCGATTCTTGCAGCTCGATCTCCTGTATTTAAAGCGCAGTTCTTTGGATTAGTGGGTAATCCACACAAGGAAAAGGTAGCCATTGAAGAGTTTGATCCTTTTACCTTTAAGGTAAGAAGACTTCCCACAATTCATTGTTTTCTATATCATGGTTTAGATTAAAAGGTACAATATCATCATCTGTGCTTTACTTCATCTATGCATAAATTTACGAGTGTGGCTACCTTATTGTGTTGCAGGCCATGTTGTTATTCTTATACTCAGATGAACTTCCTGAACCGCATGAACTTTCTGATTCATATTCCCTTTGCACTTCAATTACAATCGCGCAACTTTTATTAGCTGCAGCAGATCGTTTTGTTCTTGCTCGATTGAAGCTCATGTACGAGGCAAAATTATGTGAAGATATAATCGCACGTACTGTGGCAGTAACACTAGCCCTAGCAGAAAGATACCAATGCCAAGAACTGAAAAGTGTGTGTCTAAACTTTGCAGCTAAGCTCGAAAATTTAGAAGGTAAATGTTGTATTTAGTTAGAGTTCTGAGGAAGTAACTAGCTATTTGTGTAGATTTTATGAGGAGCGCCAAGTGTATCTGTCCAATTTCAGGTTAAATAATTACTAGTAATTTCTTACTCATTAAAATGTTTTATGTGTATAGGTTGTGAAGTCTGATGGGTTCGCAAATTTGGGGAAGAGTTATCCCTCACTTTTGATGGATCTGTTGATGACTAGTACAGTGGTAAATATAAAATGAATCCTAATACTTTGCAAGAAATGAACACAACGAGAAACAACAACAACTAACAACAACATCCTGCGGCGACTCCAACACTAGCCTATTTTTTTTTTCTTTTATAGAAAAACTTAGGCAACGCCTAATCAAGCAGAGAAAGTAGTAGTAGTACCATTGCCCAAACTGATGGCAGTACTACTTTCATAGTTCTTACAAGCAATAGCAATGTTTAGAGATTGCAGATTTTGTAGTCTATGGATGATACTAAGACTAGTTAATATAAAAATAAAAGGACTAATTTTTAAGGAACTGTCTTCATTGGTGTTTTGATTTGCTTCATAGTGAGTGTGAGTGAATCTTCTCTTGATGGATTGATAGTAGAGAGATTGGAATCTTAACAGGATTTCATTGGATTAAGCTTGTATTGCAATATTCATGTGCTGCTGTTCCTGTGCCCAGTTGAAGGCTAGTTCTGCTCCTCCTATGTCTCCTCTTTCTCCCAATTGGCCTGAGTATCCTATGCTATTAATATAGTTTCCTGCAAAATCCAAGATAGTTAGTGCAGAAAAAACTTAAGACTAACAAGATCATGTATGGTACATATTCTGATTATGAAACCATAGTCCTTGGGGTTCTGAAGATTAATGTTATATGGAACTGTTAATTCATCTTGATTAGATTCTGCACCATTGAAATATAAATTGTTGAGAGCATGGGAAGTTAATCTGTGGACTCTGTTAAAGTCGCATAGATGTTGTTTAATGCTAGTAGCAGTTTTCTTTGCATTAGGCTTTATGTTCTGAAAAACTAGATCACATCTAGCCTTCAAATGGTAGCATAAGTATTATATATTTCTGAATTGTTTGTAGAGATGAACCAGGAATTGAACCAGTCCATGAAATTTGTTGTATGATCAAACTTTCTATGGGATTCTCCAAGAACTTCATGCCAGACTTCAGTAGCAGCAAGGCAGTTAAGGAATATATGTGTCACATTTTCCTCCCCACTTTTGCAAATTTGGCATATAGGGTCAATATAGTATAGAATACTTGCTTCCTTTGCATTTGTAAGGAGAATTTCATGTGGACATTTCCAAATGAAGTTTTTATCACAGGAGCTATATTCATCCTCCAAATGGCTTCCCAGTTTCTTGTTGTGGTATCATTTTTGTATAAGTTATCTATCTTTGCCTTGTACATGGCTTTCACAGAGAATTTACCAGTATCATTTAAGTTCCAGTGCATGCTGTCTTCTTCACCTGGATAAGTTTCCAAGGACAATATTAATTGAGCAGTGTTAGAGCAGAAAATCTGATGGACTATCTGAGCATTCCATTCTCCTTGTGGTGTCATGAGCTGAGAGAGCAACTCAAGATGATATAGACAATGTTTTGGTTTTACAAGCTTGTCAGTTGTGTTAGGAATCCATAAGTCCTCCAAGACTCTTATTTTGTTCCCCTTGCCTATTTTCCAGGAGCAGAATTGTTGTATTTTTTGAATTCCTTCAAGAATCCCTTTCCAGATCCAAGAATCTCCATCTTTGGCCTTTGTATCCATGTTTAAGACATTTCTTCCCAGTAGGTATTTAGCATCCATTATTTGATACCATAGAGAGTCCTTGTCTTGATTCAATCTCCAGCCTATTTTGGTAATCATGGAGCTGTTGAAGAGTTCCGTGTTCATGAAGCCTAAACCCCCAAGTTCCTTTGGTTTGCAAATAATTTTCCAGATTTTAGGATAGTAACCTGTGGGATTTTCCATATTTTTCCCCCAAAATAAATCCCTTTCAAGCTTGTTTAAGTCTTCACAAGTTTGTTTAGGAATTCTGAAGCAATTCATTTGATAGATACTGGATGTTGATGTGACAGTTTTGATAAGAATCTCCTTGCCAGCAGGATTTAGAGGAGTGATTTCCAACTTGAAAATCTCAGTTTCATTTTGTCAACTCCAGATTTAAAAGACTTTATCTTGCTTCTATGAGTAAACAAAGGAGATCCTAAGTACTTACCATCCATATGTAAATTTTGAACTCCCACTATGTTGCTGATTATAGGAATAAGAGATGGGTCCGTGTTTTTGCTGAAAAACACCAGATTTGTTGAAATTGATTAATGGGCCAGAAGTATCTCCAAACAGATTGAGAATGTCCTTAAGATTTTGTGCTTCAGTTTTATTAGCTTTGCAGAAGACCATGCAATCATCAACAAACATGAGATGATTAATAAATGGTACACCCTTACATATCTTGAGGCCAGTGATTATACCAATATCTTCAGCATGAATAAGAGTTCTTGAGAGAGATTCCATGAAGAACAAGAACAAATAAGGGGACAGATGGTCTACTTGTCTAAGACCTCTAGAAGGAGTAAAGAAGGAACTAGGGGAGCCATTAATCAGAACAACTGAGGTGGTTGTAGATATGCACTGCATTATTTTTTGGCACGAAGAAGTATTGAAACCCATCTTAGACATAATGATGTTGAGGAAATTTCAGTCTACTATGTCAAAATCCTTGGCCATATCAATCTCTATTCCCATGCTTCTTTTTTCACCTTTGACTCCTCTTTTTGTTCTCATTGAATGGATGAGCTCATGTGCTATAGCAATATTATCAGAGATTTGTCTTCCAGGGATTAAGGCAGATTGGTATGGTGAAATGATTTTGTTTAGGTAAGGCTTCATTCTTTGTGCTAACAACTTGGATATGATTTTGTAGGTATTGTTGCAAAGGATTATGGGTCTGAAGTGGCTTGTGGAGGTTGGGTTATCAATTTTGGGGATCAGGGTAATGAAAGTAGAGTTCATCTCTTTGGGAAGATGACCAGAAGTGAAGAAATGTTGCACCATATTTACTATATGAGCTCCAACAATGTCCCAATTGGCTTGGAAGAAGTTTGGTGGGAATCCATCTGGCCCTGGTGCTTTGTCGTTTGCCATACTAAAAAGTATAACTTTGATTTCATTGTAATCAAGTGGTCTGTTTAGATTGGTATTATCAGTATTGATGATGGTAGTAGGTATGAGGTTGATTATTTCAGGGTTTATGGAAGGTGTTTTTGTGGTTGACATCTGAGTGAAATGTTTTGTAAAGCATGTCTTCAATTCTTCAAAGTCAGAAATCCAGTTGCCATCACTGTCCTGAATTATGTCTATCTTGGTTCTCCTTGTTCTACATTTTGTGTCTCTATGAAAGTATTTGGTATTTTTATCACCTAACTTGATGAACTTATCCCTGCGTTTAGTCTTCCATAATTTTTCTTCGGTTTCTTGCCATTCACTTAGTTTTTTCCTAGCTGAGCTGACAACAGAACTTCTATCAACTCTGAAGTAATTGTCATGCAACTAAAAGAGGTATTGTTTACAATCTTCTATGTTGGTTTTGATATTGCCATAAATCTCTTTATTCCAAATCCTGAGTTTCAGCTTGATATCCTTAAGTTTCCTGGCTATAAGATAAGCACTTGAGCCAGAGAGACTTCTCTTCCAGCACTCAACAATGATTTCCTTGCAATCCTTAACCAAGGACCAAAGATTTGAAGGGGATTTTACCAGTTTTCCAGTTTGGGTTGGAGTGGAGGAGAATAAGATGGTGATCTGACCCAATGGATAGCATATTAGAGATAGTAGTGTTTGGATATAGGAGCAGCCAGCTCTTAGTAGCTAATCCTCTATCCAATCCTTTTTCAGTGAGAGCAGGACCACTTCTCTTGTTAGACCAAGTGAAGGGACAACCAACATTTCCCAAATGAACTAAGTCTAACTCTGAAATTTTAGTGTTAAAGATGTTTGCCTCATTGATGTCAAGTGGTTGAGAACTGTATTTATCATTATTATGCAATATGATATTAAAATCTTCAATAATCAGCCTAGGAAGAGAGTGAGTAAGAGCAGTTTGTTCTAAGACTTTCTAGGAATTAATCTTTCGCTTAGTATAATAAGGGCTACTATAGTAGCCAGTAAAGAGCAAAGAAGTACCACTAGTGGGCTTTATTATAACATTGATATGATTTAAAGGAAATCTAAGATATCAACTTCAAGATTTCTTTTCCATATCAAAGCTAGTCCTCCAGCAGTACCACTAGTTCCTCAAGGATTGACAAACCAGTAATTCTGGACATTGATATCTTGCATAGTTTTTCTAAGTTTTTTTTGTTTCTATTTTGTTTCAGATATGAAGCAGATATCAGGACCATGTTTATTTAGCATATCATTGAGATAACGTTTAGCATTCTTTGTGCCCAATCTTTGACAATTTCATGCCAGAGAGGTAAAGAATTGCCAAAAATAAGATACAGAAGGATATTTTGAATTGGGTCTTCTAATAACAGGGTCATAGTGAGACATAGAGCTAGTATGATAGTTTAAGAATTCAGGAGGATATAGATAATAATATAGTACAATAGATAAGTTACCTCAGAATCAGTAGAGATATTGCCAGAATCACCATCGCCAGAATCTCCATTAGCCATTGGGGGCATGCTTGAGTCCAGATGTTCTGCAGATAAGTATTCATGATCCTTGAATCTTTTGAGGCATTCAGAAGCATTTGAAGAGGTGTCCATAGGGTCTTCAGCAGGAGAAGGTTTCTTTCTCTTTGGTTCTGACTTATTGGACACAAGAGAAGGAGAGTTGTATTCCTCAAAGACATGATTCTTCTTCTTGGCATGCCAAGCTTCCCTCTTTTTCTTTGCCATTTCAGCTTTCATCCTTTCCTTAATTTGCCAAGAGTTGGTAGGGTGTTGAAAGGGAAAGGCTTTGGAGGAGGGATATTTGGGAAAATACCAGTAGGATCAACAACTTGAGTCTGGTCATTGTTGGGAGAGCTAGTGTGTTTAGCTCTTAAAGCAACTTTTATTTTTGGAAATTCTTGTAATTGTTTGTAATTTTTTTTGATAGATCGAATTTTCTGTTTTTTACTTGACATGCTATCACATCAGGGCGGGGAGTGTCAGCCTCCTCAGAAGAAGAGGCAACAAAGGTTATATGATCATTTGAAGTGGAAGAAATGTTGGATATTGCTTATTCTAGTTCCATCTTTTGTGCATTTTTCATTTTGATTTCAAACTCAGCTGCAGCATCAGCATCAGAGTATGATCTGTGGATGACCTTCCTTCCATCTTGCACAGCTTTTTGATGGGGAGTTTGTGGTGGGGGAATTGGTTGAGTGGTTGGAAACTGATTGTAGTGGGATTGAGATGGAGCTGGAGGTGTGGGGCAGGGGGGATTGGATGATCCAACACTCTACAAACTTTACAGAACTTTATTCCATTTAGAGCATAAGCAAATTCCAACCAGTGAGAAGTTGTTGGGGTTTCATAAGATTCTATCCCAAACTTGAGTGGTCTGGTAACATCAATTGTGAGTTTTACTTCCAATTTCTTTTCATATCTATCTCTCACATAAGTTTTTTGTTGCAGTTTGGTAGACTCCAAGAAGTCTGAGGATGTTTTGAACATCAGGGATAATGTGGGTTGGAATTCTTTTGATGAGAAGACATATCATCACATTTGAGAACTGTTCTTCATGGATAAAATCTGGACCTCCTGTAGGAACTCCAACTAACCCCATTATCTTGTTAAAAACTCCTCTTGTTCCTCCATTTCTCAGAGTGGAGTAGTCTTCCTCATGGGTTAGCCTGAGAACATAGTAGTTTCTCCTTGTATTCCATATTTCCATTTCAACTCTGCTTTAAAGTTACCAATAATTGTTAATGAAGTTACTGAATTTTGATGTTTGGAAACAAATGTTACTACAAAGTTTACCAATGAAGCACCATTTCCAGTCAATGGGTTGTTTGGCTCTGACATTTTAGGGTTAATGAAGACTTTATGAAATAGATCCTCAGGGATAGTAAAGCTTTATTCACCTGTGAAACAAGATTTTCTATGGAGGGGGTGGTGGTAGTATTTGAGGACGAAGCCATATTGAGAAGAAATCTGTTTTTGGATGGTAGGAGGATGTATATTGGGTATAATGGGGTGAGTAATCCAACTGGTGGGTTGGAGGGAAAAGCTGCAGGCTTTAGTTTTAAATTGTATCCCGGGTGTGTTTTGCACTTTGTTGTTGCTATCCATTCTATGGTGCAATTGGAATCTTCTGTTGTTTTGCAAGAAGTTAAGATGTGTTATACAATTTGTGTGTGGAAACTTAGTTACAAGTACTATATTGTTCAGGTGGCTAGTGATAAAGCTTGTTGCACCTTGTTGAGCTTTCGATTTCTCTTGTAGTAAGGCTTTCATAAGCTGAGGGATGAGCTTGATGACTAATGGGATTTTGCTGGTTTTCCTGTAAAAATTAGAACAAATATAGCTAAAAGACAAGTTGAATTGTTTATGTTCACTCGGATATTGTGGTTTAGAGTGATAGAATAGGCAAATGTTGACCAAGAAAACTTTGCTAATGCGGATTTGGTAATGACAAAAGCCCAAGTCAGGGAACAAACAAAAGTATAGTATGATAGCATGTAAACTGGTAATTATAACAAATAAGGTAAAACCCGAGTCCACATCTGAACCCGAGAGATTAAAAAACCTGGTATTGCCAAGATCCAGGGCAATTAGAGTAGGTATGCAGTGCCTAATCAAGTGGTCAATAGACTTGACAAGGCATAATTGCGTCTGACCATATTGTTTAGTGTCTCTTCTCATAATGGTTAAGAAGTAATCATGAGAGATCAACGGTTGAGATGAGGACGCAGTTTCTCTTCCCAACCAAATTTTAAAGAGAAGAAAACTCTTCAGTTTCTCTGCCATAGGGACACAAAGAAAATCTTTCATTTTGTCAAATAATTTCTTTCTCTCAGAGTCACAGAGAATAATAGTTCCCAGATTCTTAACAAAAATAGAACCATGCCGCGTGTTTTGTATTGTGAAGGAGAAATAGTAGAAGAGACACCAGAGATACTGATGGAACATACTTTGGATTGGTATGATCATCGTATTCCAATCTCTAGTTTTCCATATGGAATTGCCTTTCCAAATGGCAGGGAAGCAGTTAATTATACCCGGAATTTCAATTGGCATTGGGCTAATTTGCGTCATAATCGAAGGGTGAAGATAGACATGGGCATGATCAGATCCCTCCTGGTCTTGGTCCAATAGTGAAAATACCTCGGTTCAATTATCCTTTGTCTGATCAGGTAACAAAATTCGACATGCAAATAGTTGAAAATGTTGGTTGTGGTTTCATAGATACTTGTTTGATTTTACATGTCTTCTAACTGATTTCTTGGTTTGTTGATAAAATCATTTATCCACCAAAGTTGCAGGGTCGTTCTGGTAGTGAAAGCGGTGCTGCTTCTGGTGGGCATGTTTTCAAAATAATGTTAGTGAGTTTGGAAGTTGCGGTGGGGGTGTAGGTAATGGTGGTGATGGAATTGGTGTGGATGTAGGAGAGACCAATGGTGGTGGTGGTGGGAAGGATGCATCTCCACCTCACCCACTTGGAGACAGGGTGTGGGGAGTTAAAGATGCTTGAGTGGTGTTTACTACTTATCCTCGACATGGCCGGTTTGTAATCAATGAAGGTGTGTCTCTGATCGATTCGTTGTTTGTGGTGGAATTCGTAAAGAATTTTACGACATTACCATGCCAACACAAGTTAGAGAAACCATCCGAAAGAATGCCACTCTTCCTATGCCACCCCATTCTGTGCATTTCCCTCAATTGGATATGTTGACTCATGTGGTTGCAAGGATTGTAGCTGATGTGGCGGAAATAGAAAATGCAGGTTACGGTGATGTTAATGCAGTGCTTGTCAAGGCCAATCTCCCTCAAGATGTTCCCAATCCCGTTACTGCGCCAGAGCCTGTCGGTCCCAATCAAGTAGAGGAGCAAGTAGATGGTGCTACAGAGCCAATTGAAAGTACTACAGAACAAACTGGTGAAGCTGCACATCCACTCCATCTGGAGATGCCGGTGCAGACTGATATGGGAATTAGATAAAAGCTAATCCTAGAGAGATGAGAGTTAGTCCACAGACAAAGATAAACAATACTTTTGGGTATTTTGTGAAACATACTATTATGGTTCTGTAGAAACAGGGTTAAAACTTGATGATGTTTTTCATGGATATTTTCACTTAAAAAGAAGTCTCTTTTGTCAAATGTTAACTTTAAATAGCTAATTGATATTTTTTTCTTGTTATGACTATGAGCCTTGCTGCAATTAGAAAATTTAGCTCTAAATTTGAGACTAGCACTTTTGCCAAGTAAGGGATACTTAGAATTTCTTACATATATATTAATTAGGATAGATTGTGAACTAGATAGCATTTGAATTTTGGAGAAAAGTAGATTAGTAGTGCAAACCTGAAGGAATCTTGGATTAAGACTCCATGTTAGGAAATAGAAGTATAAGAAATAATGAATTTTCCAGAGATTATAGCTTGATGTAGAGTGAATGTGCTTGATTAGAAAAAGAGAATAATTCTGATTCAGGGTACTTCTTAGAATCTTCTGTGACAAGTATAAGGTAATGAATTTGTGTTCTTCAGACCTTGGTTGCTCAGGTGTTAAAGAAACATTTCCAGATAGAGTTGAGTAGCTAAGTAAAAGCTTGCTCTTATATCCCAATCGTTGTTTAATCTTCATGGAAGGGGAGTTACCAGCTTCCAGCTCTGTGAACGTAGTGATTTGTATCTGTAATAGGATGTTTGCAGAATTTGTGATTTGGGTGATGTGTGTGATAGGTGTAATTTGTGTGTGAATGTCATCTCTCGAAGTGATTTTGGTGTTATAGTGATTATAGTGATGGTAAATACAGTTGCATGAACATGAGTTGTAGTGATTTGTGACCTCCATTAGATTCAGCAGATGATTGAAATTATCAGGTGGCTCTTCCGGTGATATTATCCGGCATTGTCCGGCGTAATTCGACCGTTGGGAGAGACGTTAGAGGAAGAAATCAAAATAAAACGGCTAGTTTTGATCGGATTTTGGTAGAGCTCAGCTGGGCATAAAGGGGGAGGAGAGAGGAGAGAGGGAAGGGCTCATCGTCCGACATAATCCACTACCAGCCTCATAAGCCTAGTTTCTGATGTTCCGACTTTGTGAATTTTTGATGACTTGCTACCTCTGAAAGTGATCCGTTTGTGAAATTTATTTTTTATTTAAACATGAGAAAAGAAGAGATGTAAATTAAAATTAAAAATATGTGTTACACAACTCTCTTAAAACTCTATATAATAGGGATTCTGTAGAAAATTTATTATTACAACTCTTTACGACTCTACAAATCTTTACATGACATTTTATATTTTACTTAACTCACTTTTATGTCTTCGTGTTGAGCCCAACAGAATTAAGCGGTAGTATTTTGAGAAAGTGTTTTATTAGGATTGCTTTGTTAGGTAATCGGAATTTCTTATGAATAGAGTTTGTATTGTTTTTTCCTTTAAAAGGAGGAGGTAAAATCTATTCTAGTTCCTGCGCATTACTATCTTGTTCTTTGCATCACGACAATTCTATGTCAGTTTTAATATCTAAAGATCATTATGGCCGCCCCTAGTGCAGCAAAAAGGCCGAGAGTTTCAAAATCTAGTACTAATGATCGCGAGATGTCTTCATTGCAGTCAGGGCCGTCTCTACCATTTCAGAGGCTTAGGGCAAACTTTTGAAAGAGGGCCTCTTATTTCTAGAGTATATGGGCATAAATGATAGATGAAGAATCGATGACTAAATTAGCCGAGAAATCTTTATGGATGCATATAAAAGTCCAACAAGAGTTCAAAAATAATCAAAATTTTATTTAAACCGTAGCAGCTGAAGGCCGCCCACGTATCTTTTTAGCATTTTTGTTTTTCGCTGAAAATATATCACCTAGATATTACAAACGTTGCAAAATGTTTAAGAAATAAATAAGCTAAATTCTAAATTTGTAAACATTAGCATTACTTAAAATATTAATTGAGTTGGTTTTCAAAATTCTAATTATTCACCAACCTTGATTTATAGTATCTAATAAAAATGGGTGAATAGGTCGTTCACTATTTTTTTTTTTCGTTTAATAAGACTGTGAGTAGTTCTCATGAGTATGGATGAACGGATTTTCTCTAATGTAAAGGGAACGGGAGTAGTTTTTTATCCAGACGGCGCTAATCATTAAGTTAGTAAGAGCATCCACGGTGGGCGAGTATAACCAAAAATTTGGGATGAGATCGTGACGCAGTGGGACGGAGTACAGATCAAATCCCAGTCAAAGATCAAATTCCAGACCATATTTGGTCGCGACCAAATACCAAATCCTAATATAGTTGGGCGTAAATTTAAAGTACGCTTGTTGTTGGGCGTAAATTTAAAGTACGCTTGTTAACGGGCGGAGATTTAAATTACGCCCGATAAAAATTCAAATTAAAAAAATAAAATAAAAAATGAGGCGTAAACTTAAAGTACGCCTGTTGACAGGCGTAAACTTAAAGTGTGCCTGGTGATTGATTGGGCGGACATTTGAGATACGCCCGATGAAATTTTTTTGGGACGGAGATTTAAATTACGCGCGACCAAATTTTAATCGGGATCGTTACGTGACAACACGGACTAAACCCAAAATTTGATCTTTTTTTTGATCTTTGATCTTTGGTTTTGATCGCACCACTGCAGTTGCTCTAAGCCCCGAAGAAGCAGAAGTTCGGGCATCGGTTGGATTTAAACTCCTGAACCATAGCAGAGGAGAATATAGTCGTAACACTTGCACATCTCCACATACGTTTAACACAGGAAGCTCAAAATGGCACATTACATACGTGTTTTATGGTTGTTGAATTATATAGAAAATAATAACCGTTGATGCAAATTAATCTAAATATCTAATAGCCATCGATTCCAGGTTTATAGGCTACCCATCTATCATCACTTCTTTTTTTTTTCTTTCTTTCTTCGGTGAACAGCGACACCACTACCACCGATACTTCTTCTTCTTCCTCTTCACCATCAGCGACAACATAATACCGGTTAACCCCACCACCTTCTTCTTCTTCACCACCATCAGTGAACTTTGCCAGATTCACTCATCACTTCTTCTTCTTCTTCTTCTTCTTCAGTTACCAACAAAAAGCAACAAAAGTTAGGGTTCATCTTCACTTCTTCTTCAGTTCTTCTTCTTCTTCTTCTTCGGTTATTTGAAAACTAATTGCATGTTTGATTTTGGGTTTTCTTGATCTGGTCATGGATTGAGTCATTGATTCTGTTGAAATCAATCGACACGGTTTTTGATTCTGGTGACTGAAATCAATTGTGAGGAAACGTTTGATGGATTTTTGGGTTTGATTCAGAAGGAAAGATGGGGTGTTGGTAAAGATGCAGATGCAGTTCTTGAAGATTGTTTCTTGATTTGGCAGTGTAATCCTGTTTATGTCTCTATTCAATCAAACAATCTTTTTACTATATCTCTGTTCAATTTCTTAGGAATCATTAATTGATTTTGTAGGAATTTGGGTTCTGATCTTTGGGTTTTGAATTTTGTGAATTTTAATGAGTTCAATTTGTGGCTTTATATTCTGTTCAAGTGAATTTTGGGTAAAAACCTGGTACCCGCCCATGTGCAGCCTTAATTATTAGAATTATACTCCTGTTAACTGAGTCCGCAACTAGTGCTACTCCTGTTAACTGAGTTTGTGTTCCCGATTTTTAAGTAGAGTACGGATTAGATCTGGTTTCTTTGAAGTCTTGAATGTGAGTTGTGGCCTGTGAGAATGACCGTCTCTGAAATTAAGCAGGCTAGCTTTAGGTACGAAGTCCAAAAGTGCGCTCTTGTATGGAACATTACAATTGTGCAAGAAACTGTGGATTGCGTTCTCTTTTTTTTTTTTTTTTTTTTTTTTTTTTTGAAATTTTATATGTTGGCAAGTGTTTTATTATTTATTTTCCTATAAAAGTAGTAGGAGGTAATATCTATTGTAGTCTGCACAATAAATTACTTTTACCATCTTCTTCTTTGTTTCATGGCCCTTTTCTGTCAGTTTCAATATCTAAAGATCATCATGGCCCCCTGATGCAGCAAAAGGTCGGAGAGTTTCAAAGTCGGAGATGTCTTCGTCCCATTTGTTTTATGAGACTGTGCAAGGTTTTCACGAGTTTGAGATAAACGGATATTCTCTGATGAAGGGAATAGGAGTTGGGGAGTACAAGTCTAGTGGCATATTCACAGTTGGTGGTTATGATTGGAAGATACGTTTTTTTCCAGACGGTGATGATCAAGCTAGCGAGGACTACGTATCCGTGTTCATTGAGCTAGCTAGCCCTGGAGAAGTTGGCGCATCGGTTGAATTCAAACTACTGGACCAATGCCAAGAAGGTCAATCTTTTTGCAGAACTACATCTCCACACATGTTTAACACAGGATGCTCAACATGGTACGCACGTTTTAAGATTCCTATGGTTCTTGGATTAGTATATACTAGACTTGTCATTTCACGTTGTTTAGGCATTAAATGACATTACAAAGCCTCTTTGCATAAACGTTTTATGCTACACCTTGTATGCAGTGCAAATTGGCCTGGTGCAACTCATTCAAATGGAGTTCTGATAATCAGTAAAAAAGCTTCAGAACTACTGCATTTGGAGTTCACATGTGTCCATGTCAAACATTAGAAATAGATGGGAAAGATAGTTGTTCTGCTTGGCACAGAACTACTGCATTTGGAGTTTAATCAAGCTCGCTAAGCATTTGCTGCTCCTTTTAGAATAATTAAACAATTAGCATCCCTATATATAGTGTTGGAACAATTGCCGATTTCACACTTGCAAAACAGAGATTAAGACACAAAACAAAGTGACGGCTGAGTCACGACCAGGTCGATTTTTTTAGGACGTTTCGTGGCTCTGCCTTGAATTTTGTGCAAGCAGTTCTTTTCCGTCACAACGTCCCCAGGATAAAACAGCCGAGAAAAACTCTCTTTCGATCTCTCAAGCACACTATGAGAAATCGATCACTTTTACTCTCTCTATTCTGGCTCAGTATTTTTGGTCTTTTGATTCTCAAAAAAACAATAGTGTAAAAACTTGTCTATTTCTTTCTGTTCTCAAAACTGTTTTTATAACCAGGCAGTCAATGCAGATTAATGGAGAATAAATTGGATTAATTGCTGCAATTAAAATTCCATTCGAAACAGTCAAAAAACGGGCAAATAAATTATGCCATAATTAGCGCAATTAAAACATAATTAAGTGCATTAAAAAAACGGTTTGAAAAAATCTTTTAAAAACAGCAAAAATACTTTCCAAATTCAAGAGATCTCCCAAGACCCCGCCTCCGGACTAATGTTATATGTATATAATAATATATATGGACAATCAGTATGAGGAGGGATTCGATCCTGAGACCTAACCCTCTAGACCCAAACTGGGCCAAGTTCGAATTGTTGATATAAATGTATAAAAGAATGACTAATGTTATATGTATATAATAATATATATGGACAATCAGTATGAGGAGGGATTCGATCCTGAGACCTAACCCTCTAGACCCAAACTGGGCCAAGTTCGAATTGTTGATATAAATGTATAAAAGAATTATTTTAAAACTATATCCGAACATATAGTTTCTTCCAAAGTTGGGTAACACAAACCGTTAAAACTCTGCTATTGTGGACGGCCTGGTGCATAAATGACTTCTCTACATGGATTAATTTCAGGGGATTTAAGAAGTGTATGGAAAGGTCGGAGTTGGAGACCTCAAATTATGTCAAGGATGATCGCCTTTGCATACTTGGTACAGTTAGCATGGTGCAAACTCGTTTTGAAGAGGGGAAACGTCATGTTATTCCCGTACCTCCATCAGATATGATTCAAAATATCAAGGGTTTGCTGGAATCTGAGGTTGGTTCTGATATTACTTTTCACATCGGCAGTGAAGAATTCAGAGCTCATAAGTCAATTCTTGCGGCTCGATCTCCTGTATTTAAAGCTATGTTTTATGGACAAATGGGTAATCCAGACATGGAAACAACAGTTATTGAGGAGTTTGATCCCTTTGCATTTAAGGTAAGGCTTTTCACAATTTGTTATTTTGTTGTCATGCTTTAGATTCAAAAATACAGTTGTTAGCCTTATAAGTTTACCAGGGCCGCTAACCTTATAATCCTATGATGGTTGCAGGCCATGTTGTTATTTTTGTACTCAGATGAACTTCCTGAAGCACACAAACTTTCTGATTCAGATTCTGTTTGCACTTTTACACTCATGCAACATCTGTTAGCTGCCGCTGATCGCTTTGATCTTGCTCGATTGAAACTCATGTGCGAGGAAAAATTATGTGAAGATATGATTGCTGATACAGTGGCAGACACACTGTTTCTAGCAGAACGATACCAATGCCAGGAACTGAAAAATGTCTGTCTAAACTTTGCAGCTAAACCGGACAATTTAGGAGGTAAATGTTTTTTTTTTAGAGTTCTGATAGAGTGGTTGGATATTTGTATAGATTTCGTTAGGATTACCAAGTGTCTCTCTTCAATTTTGGTTAAACGATTATTCTCACCCTTTAGTTTTTTTATATGCAGAGGTTATGAAGTCTGATGGGTATTCACGTGTGGAGAAGTGCTCTCCCTCACTATTGACAGATTTGTTGAAGAAGTGCATGCGGTTGTAGATAAATCATGCGGTTGTGAATCTAAGCTGGTCTGGTTTGATATCTGATAAATATGACTGGGGCGAAAAATGCACTTCATTCTTGGCAAAATCATTATTGATGTGTTCGGAACATTTTACGCCGTAAATACATAGTGTTTGATGCATTATAGATTGGAAGTTTTTCTCTGCATGCCTTTGATTTTCGACTTGATTTTCGACCATCATAGTGTTTGATGCATTATAGATTGGAAGTTTTTCTCTACATGCCTTTGATTTTCGACCATCTCGTTATGTAAGTTTGATTTTCAATGCTTGTTGGGTTTGATAAGGCTGTCGATAGTTTATTATTAGAAAATTTATTAATCATTGGAATTGGAGACGATATGCATGGGGATTGGGATCATTATTTTTGCTTCCCGAAAAGACATCTAAAATATATCTCTCAAAGGTGGACAGCTATCTAGAAGCAGATAAATACAGATAACACTCTCGAGGAAACTTGCCGGAGAAAACTTGGTGAGTATAGCACAAAAGTTGGCTATGAGATTTGGGAAGTGTTCTTTAGATTTTTGAATAAGGGGAAGCTCGAGAGAAATTTCATTTCAAATTAAACCAACCCAAAATCATCTATCTCGTCGTATTCGACCATGTTGTACCATTCTAAAAGACTTATACCTGAAGGCTAAAAAGACGAAAAATACAAGGGGTAGGACACTTGGAAGAAAATTAGACTGCCATAATGTGAGATTGGTTCACAAAGTGGGGAACAAAAAGAAATGGTTATGTGAGATTATCCAAGTGAAGCTGGATAATTGGTACTCATAGAATCCAACGCCGGTTGATACTCGACCAAAATATTCTCAGGCATTTGACGAGGGTGAAAGTGCATTTTAATACTTAGCGAAACCATTGTTACTGTGTTTGGAACATTACAGTGTGCAAGAACAGTGATTTACGTAATCAATATAGGGCTTTCAATTGCATCCAGCAAGTGAGTCACCGTATTGCCAACAGCTGGAATGCCTGATCCAACTGTCTCAGGCTTCCTAAGCTGCTCCCAAGGCAGCCCTCTATTAAGCCGCCAACAAGTGGTCTGTTATCTAGTAATTGACACTAGCGCCACTCCAGTTAACTGGGTTTTTCGAAGTCTTGAATATAAGTCGCGGCCTGTGAGAGTGACCGTCTATGAAATTAAGCAGGCGAGCTCTAGATAAACAGATGGTGAGGTCGAAATGTGCAACTTAGCCATTAATTTTGTTAATTGTTTGGAAGATTACAGTTGTGCAACAAACTGCGGATTGCATACATAGGTGTTTGATGCCTTATAGAGTGGAAGAGTTTTATTTTTTGAAAACTTTATATTTCGGGAAGTGTTTTAGGATTAGATTACTTGGATTTGAAGTTAGGTAGGACTCAGAATTTTGTTACGAACAGAAGTTTATTAGTAGGAGGCAATATATATCTATCGTAGTTGTGCACATTACATATTGAATTTTCTCAATAAATCTCTAGTTTAACTATCTTTTTATTTGTTTCACAGCCGTTCTGTGTCAGTTTCAATATCTAAAGATCATCATGGCCCCTAATGCAGCAAAAAGTCGGAAAGTTTCAAAGTCGGAGCTGTCTTCGTCGCGGTTGTTTTATGAGACTGTGAAAGGTTCTCATGAGTTTCAGATAAACGGATATTCTCATGCAAAGGTAATGTGAGTAATTGGTAAGCCCTTGACTAGTGGGAAATTCACAGTTGGTGGTTATGATTGGAAGATACGTTTTTATCCAGTCGCTGATGAACAAGCTAGCCAGGAGTACATATCCGTGTTCATTGAGATAGAGAGCCCTGGAGAAGTTAGCGTATTGGTTGAATTAAAACTACTGGACCAACGCCGAGAAGGTCAATTATTTAGCAAAACTACATCTCCTCACACGTTTAAGGCAGGAGGAGACTCAACATGGTACGTACGTGTTCATAAATGACATTTCTACATGGATTAATTTCAGGGGATTTAAGAAGTATGTGAAAAGGTCGGAGTTCGAGACCTCAAATTATCTCAAGGATGATCGTCTTAGCATACATGCTACAGTCATTATAGTGCAAACTCGTTTTGAAGAGGATAAACGTTATGTTATTCCTGTACCTCCATCAGATATGATTCAAAATCTCAAGGGTTTGCTGAAATCTGAAATTGGTTCTGATGTTACTTTTCAAGTTGCCAATGAAGAATTCAGAGCCCACAAGTGGATTCTTGCGGCTGGATCTCCTGTATTTAAAGCTATGTTTTATGGACTAGTGGGTAATCCAGACATGGATACAGTAGTTGTTGAAGAGTTTGATCCCTTTACTTTTAAGGTAAGCCTTAATTTTGACAATTCATTATTTTGTTGTCATGCTTTAGATTCAAAAATACAGTAGCATCTATTTTTACCTCTATGTATAATTTACACAAGCTTCATATTTACCTTGTAATTATATGATTTGTTGCAGGCCATGCTGCTATTTTTGTACTCGGATGAACTTCCTGAAACACATGAACTTTCTGATTCAAATTCTCCTTGCACTTCAACATCAATATATTAACTGCTGCAGATCGCTATAATCTTTACATAGTATTTGGTGCATTATTTATAATGTATTTTTATCTCTTTCAAATCGAAAGAAGGTCTTAGAGGTTTGATCTCTGCTTTCAATTTTAAATGTTCGACCACCTCGAAATATATTACCAGCATTAAGTTTAATTTCTTAGTGGATCAGCGAATCAAGATTGCTTAGCTTGAGTTTTAAGAGCTTTTGTTCGACTTCAACGCAGTCCCTTCATGCTGTAATTGCTTTAACTAAAAGTATGATCATATATAGTCTGACCGAAGGACTATTTAAACCCTTCTTTTTATAGCTGATGGCACCATCAAAATGTTGATAATCAGCTTCGAGGTCGATTGAACTACAACTCCGAGTTCATGTTAACATGTAGATTTCCGATCCACTCCATAGAAGATTTGTTGAAGACTAATGCAGTGGTAGATAACAAATGAAAGGAAAGTCAAAAACAACAACAACAAGACGCCAAGACCTGCTGCAACACCAAAAACCGGCGTCATAGGGCAAAATTCTGATCGTTCCAACTTTGTCATTAAGTTTTGATGAATTGTGGCCTGTGAGAGTAATCGTACTTGATTTTTTTTTCTTCTTTTAATTGGTTCCTTCTTGCTGTAATTGTTATAACTGGTAAATTTTGTAGTCTTATAATCGATACAGGCTTGTAATCACCATATTACCAATTGTTGGTGCCTGATTTAACTGACTCAGGCTGACTAAGCAGCTAACAAGTGGTCTGTTTTTCTTGGAGTTGACACAAGTGCCACTCCGGTTAACTGAGTATATGCTCCGGAATTTTCAAGCAGAGTACGGAATAAATCTGGTTATTTTGAAGTCTTGCATGTGATTTACGGCCTGTGCTGTGTGAGTGGCCGTTTTTGAAATTAAGCAGGCTAGCTTTGTGTAAGAAACTGGGGATTGCGTATATAGGTGTTTGAATGCATTATAGAGTGGAAGAATTATTTATTTATTATATTTTGGGAAAGTGTTTTTAGGATTAGAATTACTTGGATTTTAAATTTGGTAATCAGAATTTTCTTACAAATAGAAGTTGTATTGTTTTCATATAAAAGTAGTAGAAGGGTACGTAGTATTTATTGTAGTTCTGCACATTACTATTGAACGAAGAAAAATATAAAATTTTCTTTAAATCTCCTACGTTCACCATCTTCTTCTTTATTTCACCGGCCGTTCTCTGTCAGTTTTCAATATCTAAAGGTCATCATGGCCCCTGATGCAGCAAAAAGGCCGAGAGTTTCAAAGTCTGAGATGTCTTCGTCCCAGTTGTTTTTTGAGACTGTGCAAGGTTCTCATGAGTTTAAGATAAACGGATATTCTCTAGCCAAGGGAATGGGAGCTGGTGAATACAAGGCTAGTGGCATATTCACAGTTGGTAGTTATGATTGGGTTATACATTTTTATCCAGACGGGATTGATCAAGCAAGCAACGAGTACATATCCGTGTTCATTGAGCTGGCTAGCCCTGGAGAAATTAAGGCATCGGTTGAATTCAAACTAGTGAACCAATGCGGAGAAGGTCAATTTTCTAACAGTGCTAAATCTTCTCACACGTTTAATGCAGGAAGTTCAGCATGGTACGTACGTGTTTTAAAACTCCTACGGTTGTTAATTATGTTGAATCCTTTAGCTATTTTATGGGTACTTCAAGCTGTTTCGAAACAATTAGGTAGGCACAGTTATTAAAAAAATAAACAATTAGCAACCCAATACCTTGCTCACTGTAGTTTCTTCCAAAGTTGGGTAACTTTGTACTAACATTAGTAGAGATGGAGAATTAAACTGATATTCTGCAGTCCCAACTTCTTTTTTTATTCTACTCCCCAATTCGTTTCGTATAAAACTCTGCTGTTGCGGACGGCCTAGTGCATAAATGACATTTCTACATGGATTAATCTCAGGGGATTTAATAAGTTCGCGAACAGGTCCGCGTTGGAGACCTCAAATTATCTCAAGGATGATCGTCTTAGCATACATGGTACAGTCAGCATAGTGCAAATTCGTTTTGAAGAGGAAAAACGTTATGTTATTCCTGTACCTCAATCAGATATGATTCAAAAACTCAAGGGTTTGCTGAAATCTGAAATTGGTTCTGATATTACTTTTCAAGTTGCCGATGAAGAATTCAGAGCTCATAAGTCTATTCTTGCGGCTCGATCTCCTGTATTTAAAGCTATGTTTTATGGACTAGTGGGTAATCCAGACATGGATACAGTAGTTGTTGAAGAGTTAGATCCCTTTACTTTTAAGGTAAGCCTTAATTTTGACAATTCATTATTTTGTTGTCATGCTTTGGATTCAAAAATACAGTAGCATCTATTTTTACCTCTATGTATAATTTACACAAGCTTAATATTTACCTTGTAATTATATGATTTTTTGCAGGCCATGCTGCTATTTTTGTACTCGGATGAACTTCCTGAAACACATGAACTTTCTGATTCAGATTCTCCTTGCACTTCAACTACAATCATGAGACATCTATTAACTGCAGCAGATCGCTATAATCTTCCTCGATTGAGACAAATGTGTGGGGCAAAATTATATGAAGATATAGCTGCAAATAATGTGGCAGAGACACTGGCACTAGCAGAACTACACCAATGCCTGGAACTAAAAACTGCATGTCTAAAGTTCGCAGCTAAGCCCGAAAATTTAAAAGGTAATTGTTGTTTTCTGAATTCCGATAAAATAGTTAGCTATTTGTATAGATTTCATAAGGAGTATCAAGTGTGTCCATTCAGTTTCGGGTTAAACAATTATGTTCTTACTCATTGAATGTTCTATGTGTAGAGGTTATGAAGTCTGATGGGTACGCAGATTTGGAGAAGTCACTACTAACCGATCTGTTGAAGACTAGTGCAATGGTAGATTAAAAAAAGAATCCTAATACTTTGCGTGAATGGAATGTCGAAACTAAACAACATCAGAAACACCAACACCGGCTTCATAGGGCTAATTTATGATTGTTCAGACTTTGTGATTACGTAATTTTTTTATGAGTTGTGGCATGTGAGAGTGAGCATCCTTGAAATTAAGCAGGTTAGGTTCTGGTAAATAATAAGTTTCTCTGGTAAAGTGCATTTTAATATATAATTGGTAAAATCATTACTGATGTGTGTTGGAACATTACAGTGTTCAAGAACAGTGAATTATAAAGTGTAAGTATTTTTCTCTTTTAAACTGAAAGAGGGTCATATAATTTTGATCTATGCCTTCGATTTTGAATGCTCTACCACCTCGAAATATATTACTAGCATTAAGTTTAATTTAGTGGATCAGCGAATCAAGATTGCTTAGGTTGAGTTTGACGAGCTTTTGTTCGACTTCAACGCCGTCCCTTCTTTTTTTAGCCGATGGCTTTCTTTTGTTCCATCAAAATGTTCAACAGAGTGAAACCAAGGTCGATTGGACAGTTTGGACTACAACTGCAACTTCAGTTGTAGATTTCTGATCCACTCCATAGAAGATCTTCAACATGAACAACAAGTGCAGCTAGGCTAATCATTATAGCTTTGCTGAAGTTCTAGATTTCGAGACGTTATTATACGACAACAGGGGATCTTTATGAGAATACATCAAACCAAAGAGCTCTTTACTTGTACCAACAATCCAAATGTTATTACTAGTTTGATTAGTCTTCCCAAGATGTGCTGAAATCGCTTCGCCTTCTTGCATCTTCAGATTAAATAATTGTTCACACAACATAATCTTCCCCGAGGCTGATGACTTTTGATATAACTTTTCAAGTTTATCCATAAGATCCTTCGTACTAGTTTCCTCTTATACATTATTGTAGACTTCCCCGGTTAGACATCTACGGATCACGACTACACACTTGCGATCAAGAGTTGCCCATCCATCGTCTTTGCGTGCCCCCTTTTTCGCAACTCCACCCAATGGATCAACAAGGTCTTTCTCATATAGGTAGTCTTCCATCTGATACTTCCAAAAAGAAAAGTTCTTCCCATTAAAAACTTTAACCCTAGCTACCGTACTTTCGTTATTATCACCCATAACTCCCACTCCAATCGTACTACGATAAACCCTAAAGCTCTAACCCGAGCTCTGATACTAGTTGTCAGGATTTTCTTAGGGAATCAGTGACAGTCGCGGAATAGTGGATCTTGAGATATTATGATGAATAATAAGTAAACCAAGCACAAGCAACTATTATAATACGAGAAAGATAAATCAACTCACAAGACACAAGATTTATAGTGGTTCGACCAATACATACAACATGTATATATTGTCCACGTCCACTTCGAGCCGCACCAACTCAAATCCATTATGAAGAAAAATGATTACAACGTCGTGCGAATCCCAGCAAACCCTTGGTTACACCGCAACAATTACCCGAGACGATAACCTTGTCTCTTGTTCCTCACCAATATGCTCTCACAACGAAACCCTAGCTTTAGCCCTTAAAGCTATACAAGAAATCTCTCACCGATCTCTTAATCGTTTTCTATACAATACAATTCTACAAGGCCTAATTACCTATTTATATAGGTTACAAACTTGGACACCAAGAATCCTAGCCGGTTTAGGAAACCCCTTCCCTAAATAACGATGGCTAACTTTAGGAAATAATAATTAGTCTTCAATAACTAACAATCTCCCACTTTGAAGACTCATTTATTGTCTTCAATTCTCCTTTTCTTCAACTTTGGATTGACGGTTCTAAAACATCTTCATGTCAGTGCGGCTCCCCTCCCAGATCCTCATTCTGAGAGACCAACTAATGCCTTGCAGAGCTTTAGCTTGTCTGATGTAACTCCCTTGGTAAACATATCTGCCGGATTCTTCGAACCAAGAATCTTCTCGAGCTTCAACTCTCCTTCTTCTAAGAGATCCCGAATAAAATGATAACGAATATCTATATGCTTCGTCCTAGCATGATAGGCTGAGTTATTGGCTAAATGTATAGCGCTTTGACTGTCGCTAAACAGAACACTATCTCGTTGTTCCTTTCCCAACTCATATAATAAACCTCGTAACCAAATCATCTCCTTGCTCGCTTCTGTTATTTCTACGTACTCCGCTTCCGTACTAGACAGTGTCACCAACTTCTGTAAACGTGAGTTCCAACTCACTGCAGATGACCCCATAGTATAAACATAACCGTTCGTACTTCGCCTTTTATCTACATCACCTGCGAAGTCTGCATCCACATAACCCCTCAAGATTGAACCACCTTTTCCATAACACAATGGTACGTTTGTGTTACCTCTCAAATACCTGATAATCCACTTCAAAGCTTCCCAATGTTGTTTTCCTGGGTTGCTTCCATATCTACTCATTAATCCCACTTCATGTGCAATATCCGGTCTCGTGCACACCATAGCATACATTAGACTCCCAATCGCCGAAGAATATGGTACGTTAGCCATGTACTCCTTTTCTTCATTTGTCTTCACACACTGCATACTGGAAAGACGAATTTGACTTCCACGTGAAGAACTAATTGGTTTAGCATTCTCCATATTGAACCTTTTCAACAATCGTTCAATATATTCAGCTTGACTAAGCATAAGTACACCATTAGATCTGTCTCTTATGATCCTCATACCAAGAATCTGCTTTGCTTCACCAAGATCTTTCATAGCAAACTCACTTGCTAATTGTTTCTTCAAATTCTCAACTTCTTGTAGAGATGTTCCGATAACCAACATATCATCCACATACAGTAATAATATGATGTAGTCAGAACCGCACCTTTTGAAGTAACAACAATGATCTGCATTACACCGCGAGTAACCACCTCTATGCATGAAGTTATCAAACTTCTTGTACCACTGTCTCGGGGCTTGTTTTAAACCATACAAACTCTTTTTTAGCTTGCACACCATCTCTTCCTTGCCTTTTACTATGAATCCTTCTGGATGCTTCATGTAAATTTCTTCATCTAGATCACCATGAAGAAAAGTTGTCTTTACATCCAACTGTTCAAGGTAGAGATCTTCAAAAGCCACTAGATTTAACACTACTCGAATAGTAGTTATCTTCACAACTGGAGAAAATATCTCGTTGTAATCAACACCAGGTGTTTGCTGGAAACCTTTGACAACCAACCTCGCCTTGTAGTGAATATCTCCATTTGCTTCAAACTTCATTCGATAAACCCACTTGTTATGCAACGCCTTCTTACCTCTTGGTAATTTTACTAACACCCAAGTGCCATTCTTCTCAAGTGAATTCATCTCATCTTCCATAGCAAGTTTACACTTGCCTGAATCATCAGCCGCTAGTGCTTCTTTAATATCTTCAGGTTCACCTCCATCCTTAAGTAATAGATAATTCAGAGCATACCTTGGGTTCGATTTCGGAGTTCTTGACGATCTTCGTACTTCTTGTGGAACTGTAGGAGTAACTCCCACTGCAGTAGAAGTCTCTTCACCTTGTACTTCTCTGCCATCAGCAACACCGTGCCCTTCTTGTGCCACACTTTTTCCAGAAACATCATCAATATCGATATACAACTCCTTATCAACGTTGCTTGATCCGAAATCTTCAACTTGTGTTTTATTCCTGTCCTTGTACAACTCATTCTCATTAAAAGTGACGTCTCTACTTCTAATAACTTTGTGACCCTCGTAGTCCCAAAGTTTACACCAAAAAGCGTCATTTCCGTAACCAAGAAATATACACTTCTTTGCTTGAGCACCTATCTTAGACCTCTCACCGGAACTAAGATGAACATAACCAACACAACCAAAAACTTTCAAATATGAAAGATTTACCTTTTTTCCGGTCCAAACCTCCTCTGGTATCTTCATATCTAATGGACTACTAGGTGTCCTATTGATTAGATAAGCAGCCGTCTCTGTTGCATGTGCCCAGAAGGTCTCGGGCAAACCAGACTGCAACCTCATGCACCTATCACGTGCATTCAATGTCCAATTCATACGTTCTGCTACTGCATTCTCCTGTGGCGTCCTTGGAACTGTCCTCTCCAAACGAATTCCATTTGTAGCACATAACTGTAAGAATTCTGTTTTGTTATACTCACCACCGTTGTGTGACCTTAGACACTTCAAATTCAGACCAGTTTCTGTTTCAACCAAAGCTTTCCACTTCTTAAACACTTCATACACCTCGAATTTATTCTTCATGAAGTAAAGCCACACCTTCCTTGAGTGATCATCAATAAAGGTGACATAATATTGGAACCCGCTGTGAGATGCAACATCAATTGGTCCCCATACATCCATGTGAGCCAAATCAAGTTTCTCACTTCTCAAGGCTCTGCCGCCTCTGCTGAAACTAACCCGTTTTTGCTTTCCAAGAACACAGTCTTCACAAAAACTCATATCAACAGACTTCATCTTAGGTAGATATCCTCCCAAACATAGAATCTTCATGTTCTTCTCACTCATGTTTCATAATCTTCTATGCCATAAGTTAGTGTCTTCACCACTACTAGTCACTGCTAAAGTAGTTTCATCTGATGTCCGGTATAGAGTACGGACTCTAACTCCACGAGCTAATACCATAGCTCCTTTCTTCACTTTCTAATTGTGTTTCGTAAGCACAACTTCACAGTCATTATCACAAACTTGGCCCACAGACACCAAGTTCTTCTTAAAATTTGGAACGTGTCGTACATCCTTCAATTTCCATGTCGAACCATTGACTTTCAAGATCACATCACCCAAACCAATGATGCCGCATGCTTCACCGTCACCTAAGAATACTTGGCCATAATATCCTTCTTTATAAGAGATCATAATACTCTTATCACCTGTCGCATGGAAAGAATCTCCCGAGTATATAATCCAAGACTCATCTTGCTTGTCCTCAGAGAGTAGTAGAAAACCTTCCGTAATCATCTTCTTGTTATCAACAAGGACCTTCACCGGTCTCGAAGCTGAAACTACGTTGACCTCTTCTTGATTACCTTTGTTTCCACCATTATTAGCACCTTTGTTTTCCGGACAATCACGCTTGAAGTTTCCTACTTTCTTACACGCCCAACCCTCAACAACACCTCTAGGCCGGGATTGAGATCTCCCCTTAGACTTTCCTCTAAACTTCCATCTGGATTTGTTGTTGTTATTCCTGTTTGAACTCCTGCCTCTATCTTCTTCCTGCAAACTTAAGGCCGATCTTGAAGTACTAGAACCATAACCTTGTTCTATTCTTCTTTCCTCTTCAGCAATCAACCTTTGCTGCACATCATCAAGCTTCAACTTCTCGCTCCCTACGGAATTGATAATGGTTGTACTTGCAGTCTCCCAACTCTTTGGTAATGACGACAACAACCGCAAAACTTGAACTTCATCATCAGAAGTAATACTAACTTTTGACAGCTGAGAAATAATAGATTTAAACTTCCCAAGATGTGCTGAAATCGCTTCGCCTTCTTGCATCTTCAGATTAAATAATTGTTCACACAACATAATCTTCCCCGAGGCTGATGACTTTTGATACAACTTTTCAAGTTTATCCATAAGATCCTTCGTACTAGTTTCCTCTTGCACGTTATTGTAGACTTACTCTGTTAGACATCTACGAATCACGGATACACACTTGCGATCAAGAGTTGTCCATTCATCGTCTTTGCGTGCTTCCTTTTTCGCAACTCCACCCAATGTATCAGCAAGGTCTTTCTCAAAAAGGTAGTCTTCCATCTGAGACTTCCAAAATGCAAAGTTCTTCCCATGAAGTCTGATGGGTTGGAGAAGTCATTAATGACCGATCTATTGAAGACTAGTGCAATGGTAGATTAAAAAAAGAAGCCTAATACTTTGCGTGAATGGAATGTCGAAATTAAACAACATCAGCAACACCAACACCGGCTTCATAGGGATAATTTATGATTGTTCGGACTTTGTGATTACGTAATTTTTTTATGAGTTGTGGCATGTGAGAGTGATCATCTGTGAAATTAAGCAGGTTAGGCTCTGGTAAATAATAAGTTTCTCTGGTAAATATGGCGAGGGAGAAAAGTGTATTTTAATACATAATTGGCAAAATAATTATTGATATGTGTTGGAACATTACAGTGTACAAGAACTGTGAATTATAAAGTGTAAGTATTTTTCTCTTTTAAACTGAAAGAGGGTCATATAATTTTGATCTATGCCTTCGATTTTGAATGCTCCCCCACCTCGAAATATATTACTATCATTAAGTTTAATTTAGTGGATCAGCGAATCAAGATTGCATAGGTTGAGTTTGACGAGCTTTTGTTCGACTTCAACGTTGTCCCTTCTTTTTTTAGCCGATGGCTTTCTTTTGTTCCATCAAAATGTTCATCAGAGTGAAACCAAGGTTGATTGGACAGTTTGGACTACAACTGCAACTTCAGTTGTAGATTTCTGATCCACTCCATAGAAGATCTTCAACATGAACAAAAAGTGCAGCTAGGCTAATCATTATAGCTTTGCTGAAGTTCTAGATTTCGAGACATTATTATACGACAACAGGGGATCTTTATGAGAATACATCAAACCAAAGAGATCAATACCTGTACCAACAATCCAAATGTTAATACTAGTTTGATTAGTCTTCCCAAGATGTGCTGAAATCTCTTCGCCTTCTTTCATCTTCAGATTAAATAATTGTTCACACAACATAATCTTCCCCGAGGCTGATGACTTTTGATACGACTTTTCAAGTTTATCCATAAGATCCTTCGTACTAGTTTCCTCTTATACGTTATTGTAGACTTCTCTGTTAGACATCTACGGATCACGGCTACACACTTGCGATCAAGAGTTGTCCATTCATCGTCTTTGCATGCTCCCTTTTTCTCAACTCCACCCAATGGATCAGCAAGGTCTTTCTCATATAGGTAGTCTTCCATCTGAGACTTCCAAAACGCAAATTTCTTCCCATTAAAAACTTTAACCCTAGCTACCATACTTTCGTTATTATCACCCATAACTCCCACTCCAATTGTACTACGATAAACCCTAAAGCTCTAACCCAAGCTCTGATACCAGTTGTCAGGATTTTCTTAGGGAATCACTAACAACCGCGGAATAACAGATCTTGAGATATTATGATGAATAATTAGTAAACCAAGCACAAGCAACTATAATAATACGGGAAAGATAAATCAACTCACAAGACACAAGATTTATAGTGGCTCGACCAATACATACAACGTGTATATATTGTCTACGTCCACTTTGAGCCGCACCAACTCAAATCCATTATGAAGAAAAACGATTACAATGTCGTGTGAATCCCAGCAAACCCTTGGTTACACCGCAACAATTACCCGAGACGATAACCTTGTCTCTTGTTCCTCACCAATATGCTCTCACAACGAAACCCTAGCTTTAGCCCTAAAAGCTATACAAGAAATCTATCACCGATCTCTTAATCGTTTTCTACACCATACAATTCTACAAGGCCTAATTACCTATTTATATAGGTTACAAACTTGGCCACCAAGAATCCTCGCCGGTTTAGGAAACCCCTTCCCTAAATAACCATGGCTAACTTCAGGAAATAATAATTAGTCTTCAATAACTAACAGATTTCCATAGAAGATTTGTTGAAGACTAATGCAGTGGTAGATAAAAAATGAATCCTAATATTTTGCTGGAAAGGAAAGTCAAAAACAACAACAGCAAGACCTGCTGCAACACCAAAAACTGGCCATAAGGCTAAATTCTGATTGTTCTGACGTTGTTATTAAGTTTTGATGAATTGTGAGAGTAACCGTCTGTGAAATTGAACAGGTTTGCCTTTGTTAACTAGTAAGTTTATTTGGTAAAAATGACGAGGGAGAAAAGTGCACTTTATCACTTGCAAAACCAGTGCAAGAACAGTGAGTGAATTTAATGCCTTGTAGAGTGGACGTTACTTGATTTTTGTTTTCTTTTAAATCGAAAGAGGGTCATTAAATTTTGATATCTGCCTCCGCTTTTGGATTTTCAGCCACCTTGATTTGATCAAGCTTGGTTAGCCTGAGTACGAACAAAACTTCGACTTAAACACGGTTTCTTTTTGCTTCTGGTGAATTTTGTAGTCTTATAATCAATACAGGCTTGTAACTTCATCCAGCAAGTGAATCACGCCATATTACCAACTGTTGGTGCCTGATTCAGGCTGACTAAGCTGCTCCCTAGACGGCCTTAGCAGCTAACAAGTGGTCTGTTTTTCATGGAGTTGACAGAAGTGCCGCTCCGGTTAACTGAGTATATGCTCTGGATTTTTCAAGTAGAGTACGGACTAAATCTGGTTATTTTGAAGTATTGCATGTGATTTACGGCCTGTGCTGTGTGTGTGGCCATTTGTGAAATTAAGCAGGCTAGCTTTAGGTAAACAGATGACTAGCTCGAAAAGTGCACTTTAGAACTTAGCAAAAAATTTGTCTGGAACATTACTTACAATTGTGCAAGAAACTGCGGATTGCATATAGAGGAAGATCCCTTCACACTTTTATTATCACGTTGTCTCACAAGTTGGACGTTATTTTTGTGAATAAAAATCAGACCATAATGGATTTGAAGCTAATATTTTGAGGATATGTTTCTCTTATCAAGTTATATATGTCTACCAAAAATGAGTTCATTCCGAAATATAAAACCTCACAATCTACCAGTCTTAATTTCGACGGTCAGAAATTCGCAGATTTTCAATGGTTCATTTTCAAAGTAGTAGATGATGGTGTTATACGTCTCGGAATATACTCATTTTTGGAAGAAAAATAGAACTATGTAATAGTAATATATCTCGAAATTATTAGCTTCAAATCCATTAAGGTTTGGTTTTAATTCCCAAAAGTGACATCCAAAGTATGAGATAGTGTGACAATAAAAATGTGAGGAGATCCCTCCATATATACAGTTGTTTGAGAGTAAAAACTGGTTCTGCTGTTTTTGGTAAATTTGGGTGTGTTGGTGAGAAACGAATTCAAACCCTAAATAATGCATTGCACGGGAGTACTTTTAGGTTCGAGAGATCAATTTGTAAGACTCTGGCCTAAACCAAGAAATGGTCGTTCCAGATTCAATTCGGCCACAAAGGGAAGGAAAAGGGGTTGATCTTAGGGAGGGAAGCGAAGAAGTTGTTTGAGATCAAAATGTTGAATTATGAAGGTATGGCTTTTTTATGACTTGTATCAGAAAAATGGTTTCTAGTTACTTGTGTTCTTGTTGTGAAGGTGGTGTGATTCGAACCCAGCACGTTGTGTGCGTTAGGTGAATGCTCCACCATTGTTTTGTATCCCCAAGCTTGTGACATGTTTGATGTCTCAAGTAAATGGGTCAAGTCGTGGAACTTGCCGCAAAGAATAACATATGGTGCTATTAGGTTAAACAACTAAGTTGTTATGAGGCCGACATAAAATATCATATGTATTTGATGCACGTAAAGCGTCGCCTTTAAGAAGCTCAAAATAATCGATGGTATGAAGCATCGTTGTTTTAGAGCTTGATTAAATAAGTTGCGGATCGAGCGTCTTAAAAATGTAGCATGTCCGACCACCTTTGGGGTGATCGTTTGAGGGCCACACGGACGAGCTGTCACTTGGTCGATCGCTCCCTGTGAAAGAGAGGTGGTCGGTGATCACAATGCTCCTTTGTTGGTTTCCTAAAAATAAATCTACACCATCCAACTAGGCTACAGAAGTTGGATGGATGAGATGATTTGCGGCAGTTATATATTGTCGTTGATGTAATTTAGGGTTTAAGGGTCGTGCGGCCATCCCTGTTTTGGCTAGTCGAATCAAAGCACTGGGCGTTTATTTCGAACAGGACGATTGGCCATGTGTGAAGATGAGCTGCTATTGAGTGTGTTGACATCTCCTGGGTCATCTAAAATCGGATCTAAGCCACTCGATTCGGCTGGCAAAGATGAGTCGTCACGATCGATTTGCGACAGTAGCATACTTCCGCAAACATGAATTAGGGTTTAGAACGACCGCCTTTACTCTAGTTCAATCGAGCGATTCGATGCGTCATTGGCTTCCCACTGGTAAGTCGATCGAATGGTAATGAAGTCGGATTGGCGGTGAACTCATGTCTACCTTCTTGATCGTCCAAAATACGATCTAAGCCGTCCAACTAGGCTGGTTAAGTTGGACATACATGATTGATTTGAGACAGTTGTATATTGCTGCGACCCAATTAGGGTTTCTAGAATAGCGCTTTTGCTTTAGTTTGGGAAAACGTTTTGACGTTCTCTGGACCTGTCGTGGGGAGGTCGATCAACCAAGGGAGAAGTTGGGCCGCCAATGAACACGCCAATACTTCCTTAATCATTTGTAGGAAAATCTAAGCCGTCCAACTAGGATAGCGAAGTTGGACGGTCATGATGTTTCTGAGACCATTTTGGCCGGTCTAGCTCGTTTGAGCTTTCTTCTTCAACAGAGCGATCACCCATGTTTGGGCTAATCGTTCGAAGCGCTGCAGATGTATTACACGGGATCTGCTCGGTCGGGATGCTAGTGGGCCCGGCGACAGTCACCTTGATGATTGCCTAATCCTGCCAGGAGCAGTCTAGGTTTGTTGAATCGCGCGGCCAAGTTGTGTGGCCATGATCATTTCTGAGACTGATATTAACAATCTAGATTTTCCTTAAGGAATTTAAGCGTGTTCGATCAAGCTAACTTAAAAGCGCGTCGATACAAAATTCTCTTTGTCAGAGAGTGATGCAGCCTATGTGAGTACTTTCATGCAGATCTCAACACTGGCACTTCGGGAGATTCATGCTACTCTGCTGAGAGTGAACATTCAATCGTCATGTCATGTCAATATTGATAGTTCGGCTGGGAACATAGCGTAGGAAAATACTAGGAAAGTCATGCATTAGTAAATAATGTTGGCAGAAAATAGAATTCACAAAATATTTGGGATTGTTGCTACACGCACCATTCTGAGTGAATTTCATATATAAATTGAATTGCTCAATGAGCGAAGAAGTTTTTTGCACTCATCACCTTTAAATGGATTTATCTCCTTGCAGGGAGACAACACATTAAATACAAGATTTTACAATTTTAGCCATGAACTGAAAACCATCATCAACAGTGAGTAATGCAGCTAGGAGCTTAAATACTCATTAGGATCTATACTAGTGAACAATTCATCTAGGAGCTTGAGTTTCAATATAATGTGAAGAGAGACATAGGCAATCATCATATTCTGATATATTTTCCAAATTCCTTGCGGAATATAGATATATCAAGGTCTACTACTTCTGATGTTGGGTTGGATATAGATATACAGACTTTTACAGTTTTCGCCCTCAGTTGAAAACCACCATCAACAACGGTATATGAGTGTTTTTATGCATTACAGAGAGGAAGAAGTTTTATTTATTTTTTTAAATTTGGGCGAGTGTTTTAGGATCAAAACTAAGGGAATTTTGCATTCCCCCGGAAAAAGATGTCTATTTTGCATTACCCTCCTTTTAAATCTCTAATAGTTCCGACACTACCTAGTTAAGGAATCATGTGCGGTGCGCGCTTATGTCACACCCGGATAAGCAATCACATATCTCCATCTTTCACCTATTTCCTCTCTGTGTTGCCTCTTCTTCTTCCATTCCTCTTCTTCCCTTCTTCTTATTGGGTGTGAACACGTAAATCACGAAGGCATCTATATGTTCACAAACAATGTTCGCATCCTATATACATGCTCGCACTGATGAGACAATTGCATTGATTCCTTGGATCAAAACCTTCGGGTTTATCATAGCCTCATCTAATATCATCACCAGAGGCGTTCACATAGAGGAAGATAAAGAAAACGAAGTATAAAAGTAAAACTCGTGGAGTATGAAATGAATGTAAAGTGCTGAAATGTAAATAAGACTGGGATTTACGTGGTTCAGCACTAAGGCCTACATCCACGGGGTTGTCGTTTTCACTATGCATTTGATGATTACAGAGGTAGTCGAATGACTTTGGAGTTTACATAGGTCTATGAATTGTAAAAGGTAAACTTACACTCACAATTATTCTCTCTCCACTTCTCTCTCTCTTTTTCCGATCCCCTCTCTCTTGGTGGAGAGGGGGTGTTTATAGGCTTAGAGTGCGGGACCCGTTTCTGAGGGTCGTTGGAACCTTATCTTCTTGTGCTTTGTGTCCATCACGCGGAGGTCTTCGTTCATTTCTTGATCACGCAGAGTCATCCTCTTTCGTTCCACGGGTTGATCGACACGTACACTGCTCAGAGTGTTTAATGCGGATAGTTGAGACGCATGCTCGTGTCAGACAAGTGTCTTCTTCCCCTGTCACGTCCATGTCAGTCAACCTTCTCTTTACCGTTGATCTTGGCTTCTTTTGGGGATGAGATAAAGTAACTCTTCGGGAGTTATTTGGTGCTCCGCAGTTGATAGACGCATTTATGTGTCTATTTTGTTCTCAATATTCTGTATTGTTAGACTCGATTAAGTACTTATTGTGTTATTTTGTGTTTTTGTAGATGTTTTTAGAGAAATAAGCCTTTGCAGCGAAATGAGCTCGAAAAGTAGTGTTTTACACCCCAGGATAATGTACCGGAGGCACCTCAGAAATGCACCGGAAGCGTCTCAGAAATGTACCGGAGGAACCCAGAAAAATTACTATTTCCACCCCAAAATTACTATTTCCACCCCAATTGCTAAAGGGACACTCGTACAGGATTAGGGGGAGGACACTTTTCTTTTCATAATTCAAATTTTGGAAAAAGGCGGGAAATTTCTAAATAGTTCTGGCAGAATTTCGATCGTCAAAATGAAGGGGTTATGGGTCGATGCAATGGATGAAATTTGGCATAGAGATGTGATCTAGGTTAAGGAACATAGTATGGGTGACATGATCGATCAAATTTGGCTGGAATTTTCGGTATGATTCACACACCCAAAACAGAGCACGTGTACTGTAACACGAGCAAAATTGAAGTTCTTGTGTGCATGGGGGAGTTCTGCTGGCGTTTGAAGAGTGTTGAGGCGTGAATAATTCGAATGGGAGCGTGCAGGATCAAAGTTAACGCGTGCATGGGATTAAAAATGGAAATTTTCGTTATTATTGGCAGCCGAGAATATTTGGATTAAATGGAGAATATATGCAATCAATGGTCGGATTTTTGGCTCCAATTCACTGTAAATACAAGGAAAAACAGTTTGGGAAGGTGTCGAGAGTTTGGGGTCAAGAGGAGGTCCAGAGAAGCAGAAATCAAGAGTTGATGAAATTCTGTTGCTGCTGCTGCTGCTGATGAAAAACACGAAGAACACGAAGAACGGACTCGCAAGGACAGTCGTTTATGAACAGTGTCTAAGACGCACAACCGTAGGTCGCAGCGCAGTCTAAACAGCAGCAGCAGTTGTCTTTTATCGTTCATTCTGTGACGCTTTTTGTGCGTCGCAGATTACAGTTTTACACCATTTTCTCTTCTTCTCATCATTTGTAAACCACTTTTGAGCCATAATAAATTATTTTGAGAGCATTTATACTATGATGAGCTAATTCCCTCGTAACCAAGGCAATGGAGGAAGCTATTCACGCAACATAAATGAGTAACTATTTCATTTAATTATATAATTCACCTAATCGCTGCTTTTGCAGAGTTTTAAATTGTTTGAATGATTGTCTTAATTATTTGTTATTCAGTTTGATAGGTTATGCTTGATTTAATCTCTTGATAATCTATACTTAAGGTTTACAAATAATGTTTGAGAATCTGTATGATTGATAGTGAATTAAAGATAAAAGAGGACTTAAGAATTGAATAGAGTTTTGAAATATTTATCATTCAATTTTGCATAATAGTGGAATCTAGTGTCTTGGTTACCTCTCGCACCTATTGTTAATATTTTTGTATATATAATTTTATCAAATCTTTAAATTTAATCTTCACAAGTCCGAGAGTTTGAACCTCATTACTACAACAACAATCAAAAATCTTAATCATTTTGGCGCCGCCGACGCGGATTTGTGCTTAGGTAGAATTTTTAGGTTTTTTTTTTTTTAATTATTCCATTTGTTCTTTTTTACGTCTCTTTGGTTGTGTCTTTGTATTACAGGTTCGAAGTGGAGCACTAAGGACTTGGAGAGGGAAAAGCTTAAAGCGAAAAGCGAAAAGAGAAGAAAAAAGGACAAATTTAGGATTTAATTTTTAATTTTTAATTTTTTTAGAGTGTGTGAGAAAACTGTAATTTATTTATTTATTTATTTTGGACTTTGGACTTTAAACAATTGGACTTTATTCTTTTTTTTACCCTACGGAAGGGTATTATTAAAAAAAAATTTATATAAACTATGTGCAGGGAAGGACGACGATTACTATATCGTCTCGGCCCCTCGGGTTCGTACATGACATAGGAGTCGTGGCCCGAGTCGACTTCAGCGGTTCATCCCCCGTCTGGTACGGGAGGTAAGTCCATCGAAACACTCGCGAATCTCCTGTAAGCGAGTTACTGTATTCCTTAAGGTGATTCATTGATTGAGGACGAATTTGGACTGTTTTTAAATTCCTAGTAAAGGGAAAGGCCTGGCCAATACAAGATAAGGGTTTGTATTTCATCACCGCTCCCTTCTTGCCCGCCTTAAGAAAACGAAACCTAACGCGAACCCAAGCTTTAAAATTTGGAATAGAACGAGACCGATAGGTTAACGAGCTTAATAGGAAACTCGTTCGAAAAATATTGGTTGATCTTTAAGCACACTTCAAAGTTCATGATGGTTTCTGTGAGTTGAATGCGTGACTGCGCCGCCTTCTAATGCGGTGAGGCCTTGGGTATCAAAGCTCTACTAAGCTTCCCTCGCCTCGATTCAACTTACATTAGCTCAGATTGATTCCATAGGGGTGTGCTCAAATTTTAACGAATTCCTTCTCGAAGGAATAGAAGATGGTCTAGAAAACAATCTAAGTGGAGCCATCATGCTTTTTGTTTGCTAGAAATCTTTAGGTTTGTTTTGGTGGAGTCGAGTCGGCCTTGTTTGTGGTTATGTAGAATTCCCTTGCAATTAAGAATGTCGAGCTGGTATGATAGAAGCCAATACAATGAATATCGACCTGAATTTGAATATGGACATCATCCTTTCTATGACCATGTTGGGAATAGTGGTTGGGAACGCCATCATTTGGAAGGATATGGGTCATACCCTGGTGAGCCCAATTACTATCCACGCATGCATCAGTCTTACGAGAAAGAAGATTATAGTACTAGTTCTTCGTATCTAGAGTATACAATCAAACTATTGAAAAGTAGTCCTTTTTATGATCCCTCTATTTCTATTCCTCCTTTAGAAGAGTCCCTCAGGGAGTTAGCTGAGTCAACGCGTAAGTTAGCTGAGATGAATAGTGTAATTCTAGACGAAAGAATTACAATAATGAGTGAAATTTCTATAGAGGAATCCCTCAAGCTGATGGCTGAGACGAACGAAAGACTTGCTCGAAATAATCTTACATTCCAAAATAGTGTTTCCAATTTTACCCTTGATGTAAATAGTGAATATTTGCCTAATATAGAGGACGAGGTTAGAATAAAAGACACTACTTATTTAGATAAGGTTCAATCATCTTCGTACTATGATGATGAGGATAGAAGTAATGAAGAATCTGAAATATGTAGGCATAGTGATCAGGAGTCTAGTAATCCAATTGAGCTGTATAGTGATTATATTATTTCTAGTTCAAATCCAAATAATTTTTATGATTATTCACCTATTCAAAAGGACGAGGATTTGATTAGGGATACCACCGTTTTAGACGATGTAGTTTTTCCTTTTGATTACGAAGCCGATAGTGGTTTAGAGGAACGGGTTCATTTCGAAAATACTGTTTTAGAGTCTAGCGACTTAGAAACAATAGTCTTGGAAGAAGAAGATAGACCCGTAGAGATGAGTAAAGATGCACTACCTGATAATAACTTAGAAGAATCTCTTGAATATTTTAAGGACTCTGAAGATACGGAATTTCAAGAAATAATTAGAGGTCTATCTAGAGACACTGAAAACTCTAAGTTTGGGGGTGATTATCACTTTCCTAGTGCCTTACCTTTAACTCTCAGAAAGTCCCCACACTTAGGACTTGATATCTCTTCCTCGACCATTTTACAAGATTATCTTCATACACGTTTTCCCGAACCTAATGATGTCCAGGAAGAAGTTCAGTCGTTAGAAACCCATCCTCTGGTTGATGTGGTTTGCCCAGTCTATGATCCCCAGATTGACCTTGTTTTCCCACCAAATAGTTTTCTTCCAACTGTGGGAACGTTTATATTCCAAATGTGTCGAATATTAAGTTGTGAGACTAAACCTAAATGCTTTAGGAAATTAGAATCGACACATTTGCTCAAGAATGACCACTACTCTCATTGTGGTCAATTATGTAAGTCAAATCTTATTGACATAGAGGATCCTCAGTTATTTAGGTTATTATTGTGCGCTTCTAAGATCATATTTGAGTTTTTCCAGACTCTATGACCTAATGATTCGGATCCCACCTATGAAGAAACGCAGCCAATGAAAATTTTCTATTTAGACCCTTTCGTAGAACCTGAACCTGAACCACAATTAGATATAAATTTCTTAATCAGGAAACTAAGTAAGGGCATGCTAGTCTTGTTCACTTTCTTGGTTCATTGCAGTTTTCTTTGGTCAGCTCTATTTAGTTTTGAAGACCCACAGTTATTTCGACTGTTACTTTATGGTTCGAGTTGACTAATCCTTTCCTAAGTCTGGCTGAAGACTTTAAACTTAGCACTTCTTGGGAGGTATCCCATGCTCATGCAACACGGTAATATCTTTCCTTAACTCTTTCGCTTCAAATGGTAACAGTTTCTCCTTGTTCATGCTTTTAGTTTCATCTTTAGAACATTGAGGACAATGTTAGATTTAAGTTTGGGGGTATGGGAGAAACTTTTTAGTAGCAATTAATAAACTCCAGAGCCTAGAAATTTATGCGTATTCAGGATGGCACTAACTAATCTAAGTGGATGGAAGCATCTTGGTTGTAGTAGTTGAGGAACCAATCTGATTAGATGGAAACATCTATAGAGTCTATTCATAAAATCACAGAGCTCAGGTGTTAGAAATAACATGATAGTTGCACCATATCTCGTTGAGTCCTTTTCATTTCTTTTTTTTTTTATTTTATTTTAAACTATGTTTCTCTAAGTGATTAGGTGGGGCACACGATTCAAGTTGTTACCACTGCTAGGATGAATTAGAGTGACTGAGTTACTAAAAAAAAAAAGATAGACCGGACCAGTTAGACTAATCGGAATAAGTATTAACACTTGGATAGAAATATGCGTGTGTTCTCCCTGTTTCCATCGCCTAAAAAAGCGTGGAATGCAGGACCCGTGGGAACTATCGTGTAATCTGCTGACAAGAAACATGCGCTTGGATCAAAAATATCTATTCATGCCGTTAAGTTAAAAAAAATGGTTATTGTTCTGTGTAGTCAACTGCTGGTTCCCTTGTATTTGCCAGTTTGTTGATCTAGATTTAAGTTATTGACCACTGGTTCCCTTGTATATGCCAGTTTTGTTGATATTAGTCAGACCGGTATCTCAGTCCATTAGGATAGGTTAATTCTGGCAGTGGCCTTCAGACAGATATGTGAAACATCGATCATTTGGTTAACATCAAAACCATCTACATTTTTCTATTTCCATCTCCTTTTTCTATCCATATGATTAGTTTGACTCCGAATATGATGTCCATAGTGCAACTATCTGAGTAGAGCTCTGTCACTTTATATGAATTTTAGTATGCTTGAGTGTAAACTCGTGTACAACAATTGGAATTTCGCATCAGGGTACTTCCTCCTGTAGTCATTGTTTGTAAGCCAACCAAGGAGATTCTTTAGTGCCTTCCAAGGTTCGTTGTAGATAGCTAGGGTCTAGAGTACAGGTTTTGTGGGTACACCTCTGGTAAACCCTTCCGAGATTAACTCGGTCACTAGGGACACCTAGTGAGTTAGGATTTTATTTTTGCTCGAGGACTAGCAAATAATAAGTTTGGGGGTATTTGATAGACGCATTTATGTGTCTATTTTGTTCTCAATATTATGTATTGTTAGACTCGATTTAAGTACTTATTGTGTTATTTTGTGTTTTTGTAGATGTTTTTAGAGAAATAAGCCTTTGCGGCGAAATGAGCTCGAAAAGTAGTGTTTTACACCCCAGGATAATGTACCGGAGGCACCTCAGAAATGCACCGGAAACGTCCCATAAATGTACCGGAGGAACCCAGAAAAATTACTATTTCCACCCCAAAATTACTATTTCCACCCCAATTGCTAAAGGGACACCCGTACAGGATTAGGGGGAGGACACTTTTCTTCTCATAATTCAAATTTTGGAAAAAGGCGGGAAATTTCTAAACAGTTCTGGCAGAATTTCGATCGTCAAAATGAAGGGGTTATGGGTCGATTTAATGGCTGAAATTTGGTATAGAGATGTGATATAGGTTAAGGAACATAGTATGGGTGACATGATCGATCAAATTTGGCTGGAATTTTCGGTATGATTCACACACCCAAAACAGAGCACGTGTACTGTAACACGAGCAAAAATGAAGTTCTTGTGTGCATGGGGGAGTTCTGCTGGCGTTGGAAGAGTGTTGAGGCGTGAATAATTCGAATGGGAGCGTGCAGGATCAAAGTTAACGCGTGCATGGGATTAAAAATGGAAATTTTCGTTATTATTGGCAGCCGAGAATATTTGGATTAAATGGAGAATATATGCAATCAATGGTCGGATTTTTGGCTCCAATTCACTATAAATACAAGGCAAAACAGTTTGGGAAGGTGTCGAGAGTTTGGGGTCAAGAGGAGGTCCAGAGAAGCAGAAATCAAGAGTTGATGAAATTCTGTTGCTGCTGCTGCTGCTGATGAAGAACACCAAGAACACGAAGAACGGACTCGCAAGGACAGTCGTTTATGAACAGTGTCTAAGACGCACAACCGTAGGTCGCAGCGCAGTCTAAACAGCAGCAGCAGTTGTCTTTTATCGTTCATTCTGTGACGCTTTTTGTGCGTCGCAGATTACAGTTTTACACCATTTTCTCTTCTTCTCATCATTTGTAAACCATTTTTGAGCCATAATAAATTATTTTTAGAGCATTTATACTATGATGAGCTAATTCCCTCGTAACCAAGGAAATGGAGGAAGCTATTCACGCAACATAAATGGGTAACTATTTCATTTAGTTATATAATTCACCTAATCGCTGCTTTTACAGAGTTTTAAATTGTTTGAATGATTGTCTTAATTATTTGTTATTCAGTTTGATAGGTTATGCTTGATTTAATCTCTTGATAATCTATACTTAAGGTTTACAAATAATGTTTGAGAATCTGTATGATTTATAGTGAATTAAAGATAAAAGAGGACTTAAGAATTGAATAGAGTTTTGAAATATTTATCATTCAATTTTGCATAATAGTGGAATCTAGTGTCTTGGTTACCTCTCGCACCCATTGTTAATATTTTTGTATATATAATTTTATCAAATCTTTAAATTTAATCTTCACAAGCCCGAGAGTTTGAACATCATTACTACAACAACAATCAAAAATCTTAATCAGTAGTACACCGTGCTTTTGGTACATATTTTAACTTCTGCCCTTGGATTTGTTCGGGCAAAGATCCGACGTTGACGGGATGGGCTTCTTGGCTATGGGCGTGTGTCATCATGTTTTGATGACTTGGTCCGCATGCTCTCCACGTGTCTTCCTACATACACGTGTTTGATGATGAAATATGTACACACAATTTGCCCCTTTCTTTGGGTTTGAGTGTTTAGTGGGAGCATTGAAGAAAACATACGTTACATATTCCTCCTCTCTCCTAATAACTTCTCCTAGATACTTGGGCACGTTTCTTACTCGTGCATTAACTGCTCATTTAATGGGCACGTTTCCCATTCCTCCATTAACTTCCTTCTCTTTCTTTCGAGTATATTAAGGAGAGGAGAAAAAATTAATTTCATTCTCCTTGAAAATTAATTTCATTCTCCCTGTCAGACTTCATCCTTTGTTCTTCAACCATTAAATTCTGTCTTCCCTAGCATTAATCACGCTCGTTTCTTCTTTGTTTCTGGTTTGTTCTCTCATTTGTCTTCTTTTGGGAATTTTTTTGGTGGTAAGGTTTCTTTTCTTCGTTTCTGTTGTTTTAAGTTTTGTGTTGATTGTGTTGATTGTAAATTTCCTGCTGTTGTCGTACCTTGTTTGTGATGAAGAACATCTTTTGATGCATGTATGCTAGTTTGCCCCTGTTCTTCTTCTCAAGTCGAGGAGGCCATTGTTTCAATTGTATTGATTGAACTGTTAAGTTTAGGGTTTTAGGGTTTTAGGGTATACATGCATGTATGCATGTATGCTAGTTTTAGGCTTTCTGGGCTATGTTGAGATGAACTGTTAATTTTGTGGTTTTTTGATCTTTGGTGATGCCCTCGTGTTTGCTTCTAACTTGTTTTTTGTACCTCCTCGCAGCCATGTCTGACCGTCCGCGGCTTCCTTATCAAACTCCGGCTTCCAGTCTGCCGAGATCCCCTCCGCGTAGAGAGTCTAATACATCTCCACATGGGGGAGATCTCTCTAAATTGTCGCAAATGGATCCCCGCGGTAGTAAAGTTTTGTATTCTTCTGGGACGAAGGATTCTCCTCCTAGGAAGGGGGATCCATCAAAGGGTCCTTCCGGGTCTCTATACGCTGCCAGCCGCGCTCCTTATCGTCTTCGTGATGACTCCAGGTGTACGCAGACACCTCCTCGTGGTGTCACCTTCGATATTCCCCCTCTTCGTTCTATAGTGCCCGTGCAGAACCCTCTGCCGCCGCCTCCAGTACTTTCTTTCAAAGGGAAGAAATCCAAAGGTGGTGTGCCGAGAGCTGAATCATCTAAAAATCCTTCTTTCAAAAGAAAAGCTTCTGAAGCTTTTGTTGGTTCGTCCGATCCCGCGGAAGAAGAGGAGGCTGCCCCGGTGATACGCAGGGTTTCGGTTAGCAAGAAGAAAGTCACGTTTAAGCACATTGACCTTGAAGTTTTCAAGTAAAAGCATGATCTTCAAGCCTTCGAGGTTCGTTTTTATGCCCCTGAGGATGATATTTACTTACGAGCTCATCTCGAAGTATCAGTTTGATGAGTTTCACCTGCTGACTACGGTTGGAGCCTTCGAGGCGGGTCTTATGCTGCCGTTGTATAAGTCTAGTGATTTCTTTTATTATGACGTGCTGGCTGGTCGCGAAGGCTCTTCCACCAATACTCATAGTCGTTCCGTGTCACAATTGTCGGGGAACTATCTCCGTGCACTGAGGGAATGTTATCTGCGGAGTAAGGGGGAGACGACGATGACATGTTACGTTCCAGATCCCGCTGAGAGAGAGTGGTATACTCCTGAAAACTTCAACATCTCCTTTGGGGATTATGTCAATAGTAGGAACCGTAAACCGTGGAGCGTTAGTCTTCGTAACCTCGCTGCTCCTCGGGGCGAAATTCGTCTCTTAAGTGAGGTGAGCGATGCCAAACTGAAATAGGTTCCAGGCACCGAGGGGTCGGCTCAGCGAAAACTTTTTCCTGCTCGTGAAAGGATCAAGCGTGACCATGATTATGAGTGGCATGCCACTGTCATTGAAATTGTTGGTACTTGGGCGTATGGTTGGATTCCCGGTCCGCGTGGTTGGCGTCCTTCTGAGAGTAGCAGGCCTCGTGATTCTCCTCCTGCTCGTTATGGAGATTTCTGTCCCTGGCGTTTAAATTTCGAGGGCATGAACTTTCCTTATGCTCTCGACGTGTTGATGGAGACGAGGAAGAGGGTTTTGGTGCTATACTTCCACCGAAGAGTGTCGCTACTACCAAGGTATGGTTATTGCAGATTCTGGCTGCGCCCCTCCTTTTTTGAAAATCAAACTGTGTGTGAGGAAATAACTCTTTTTGTGGGACGTGTATTGGTTTGCAGGTGTCGAAAAAGAAAAAGATTGGGCCCAAGCAGTATTCTACCATTGTGACGGGTGAGGTTGAGGTTCATGAAGAAGTTACCAATCTGGTGAACGAAGAGTTTGCCGAGGATGAGGAAATGTCTGATGGGGAAGAACGCACTAATACTTCCCCTCCTGTTTTCGAGGAAGAGTTTGGTGCGGGTTGTGATGGTGTTGATGGGGGAAATAATGCCGCGGTGGCCGAGGGAGGTGTTACCGCAGAAATGTCTGCTCCTGCTGGTGATAACCCTGGTGATCCGGAATTTATCGGAGGAGGTGAGGCTGAAACTCTCCCCACCATTTCTCAAGGTTCTCCTTTGACAGGATATATTCCGCAAGGGAACTCTTTGATGATGCCCTCGGTTTTCCCGAAGATTTTTCTTTGCTTTCCCCCAATGATAATTGGGATGTGCTCGGGGATTTTGGTAAGGAAAATGTTGTTCAGAGTGAGGGCGCGGATGATCCTATTGCGTGGTGGTGCCGAGACTTGTGCTGATGGGGAATGACAGCAAAGGGGAAGTCTGTGGTTGACTCACCTTCCGAGGATTTCCCTCACTCGCTGATGTTTGAGGGTGAGGATGCCATAATGGATTGGCTCAAGAAAAAGAGTCTGTTGTTTGTTCCCCATCCTGCCCCGGTGGTTGCTGGCGAGAAAGATTCTGATGCTTATACTCGTCGGATGATGGACTATCTTCCGAGGCGCGTGTTGCCGAGATGTGGGGGAAAAGCTTGAGTGTTCCAGAGGCTACCCTCGTAGCGGACCCTCCATCTTCTGTTGCTGAAATGATGGCCATAGCCGATGGGTACCAATATGGTTTTCCCCAGCAGCGTGTCTTGGAGGTAAGTCCTCGTACATATCTCTTCGTGACACTCGAATCCTTCGGTGTAATAATGTTTCCGTTTGATGTGTAGATGATGAGGAGTGAGCATTGTAACCATGTGTTGTATCAATTCTTTAAAGCGAAATCTTTGAAGCTGGAGGCTAAGCTTCGTCACAGGGAAAAGGCATTATCTGCGGCTGAGGTGGAGATAGAAGAACTGAAGAATAGCCTTAAAGAGAAAGAAAGGCTGGGTGAAGCGGAGGCTGGTCTTCGTTCAGAGCTTGCCAGTTCGCGCTGAGTTAGAGCAAACTCGCGGCAAAGTTTCAGCTTTCACAGGTTTAGTTCTTCTCCATCTTTTATCCCTCGTAATTCCTTTCTACTACTTTGTTGTTCTGTCTGAGTCTCCCCACCCTATCTTCAGTGGGTGGAGTCCCCGAGCTGATATGGCTTCGGAATGAAAGGGCAGGCAAAAATCTCGTATCAAAGAGTTGGTCGAAAAAATTAAGAGCGAAGCCAAAAAGTGGGACGCTCGGGCTGAGGGATGGCGCGCAAGGCATGTTCAGATGGTTGATATGCAGAATCTGTATAACCATGACCGTATTTTGTTCAATGGTACGCTGCTGTGGACACGTGAGAATCTGCGGGAATCCCGTGAGCGTACTTCGTTGTTAGAGGCTAGAATACATCTTCTGGAAGAGGAATTACGAAAGGCTCGCTCCCTTCCTTTTCCGGGAATTAAGGAGAGTATGTGTCTTACCAGAGAAAGGGACGATGCCAGAGCCGAGGTTGGGGCTCTCAGCAAAGCCCTTGCTGCGTCTCGCGCTGAAATAGCCCGCCAGGCTGAGTCTGAGAGAAATCTCGAAGTATGTATGTACAGACTTAGCAAAGGGGTAACAGAGATAAACAACGAAGTCAACCACCTTCGTCACATGGATTCGATGAAGCAGGTAGAATTAGATGCAAGTCAATTTACTCTCACCAACCTTCAACTAGATTATAAGAAATTATCCGAGGAATATGACTATCTTGATGAAGCGCGAGACGTGGTTGTTAATGAGTATGAAGAGGCTTCGGCTTGTGTCGAAGGTATAACCTCATTTCGTCGAGTGTGATTGTGTATTTTCTGTGCTAACTCCCTTGTGTTGTCTTTTTCAGAGCTCGAGGGACAACTCCGCGCTGCAAATGAAAAATTTGAAAAGGCTCAATCTTCCTTAGCGCAGCAGGAAGGACAAACTAATTATTTTAAGAGTCTGGCGGCATCCCGAGAGGAGGCCGTTGGTGCTACTTCTAAATAAGTGCATCGTCTATCCTCGTTGTTATCTCAAGCCCACCAGCGAACAACAGTTATTATGCATAAGGCTCGGTGTCAATTGGCGGAGGAGACAAACAAGATGCTGGAGAAGATTGAGCTTGGCCTTAAGACCGAGCATGGACTCGTCAAGAGCTATCCACGTCGTCCTGTACCTGCCTCCTTGACTGGCTCCTCGGGACCCTCTTCTGGTGGGAGCGTCCCTTCAACTTTTCGAAACAACCCTGCTGATGGGGCGGCATCTTCCAAGTAGAAACCACGACATTAGCCTTCAGTTATATTTTGCTAGTATTTTTGTAAAAAGAATGTTTTTGATGTGTTTTTTTCCTTGAATTGGCCTTGCCGCTTTTTGTAACCAACCTTTATGAAATGGATCCTTCTTTTGGTATACCTGCAGTATCAGTTTGTTTTTTATTTTAAGCATTGTGAGGAAGGACATTAAAAACAAAAGAATAATGTTTTAAGTGTTTGGGTGCGATACCGAAGGGAGGTACCTTCGTGATCGTCTTGAGACCTGTCACCCCGCTGGCGAACCCTGGACCAGAGGATTCCCAGACGGTGGGGGCCGAGGCAACGTTCTAGGATATGGGGTTAAAATATTTACATACACCCATTTCGTCGACCCGTTTCCTTAAGATTGGTTGGGTATCTCTTTCTGCTGGGTGCCTTCCCCCTGGTCTTACACTCATGGACACTGATGGGGGAGCCCTGAGAGATTGTAGATTAACTACTTTCCCCAATATTGTTGATAAGTTTTGTTTACTTGAAAGTTTCAGAAATCTTGTTTGATTGATAGGTTGAGGCCTGCTACTCCTCGTCCAGAGATAGAAACATGTAAAGCGGTTACGCTGCCTTATTCTTCTGGTATTCTTCACGCAGATGAAAAGCTGCGTTGCTCCTATGGGTAGTACGGTTTGAGACACTTAGCATTCCAAGGATTCCGGAGGACCTCGCCTTTCAGATTGCGAAGATAGTATGAACCGTTTCCCGCAATGTCGTGTATTATAAAAGGTCCTACCCATGTAGGTGCTAACTTTCCCCATTTCTTTTCTCGTTGATACTGTGGGATTGTTCTTAGCACATACTTCCCCTCTACAAAATTTCGAAGCTTTACCTTTTTGTTGTACTCCCTTGCTAGTCTTCGTTGATAATTTTCCATCTTCTGCAATGTTGCTTCCCTTCTTCCTTCCAGGTCGTCCAATCTCTCTAACATCATGTCTGTTGTGAGATTTTTCTCCCATGCTTCGGTCTTTGTGGTTGGCATGAGGATCTCTGTTGGGATGACTTCTTCAGCTCCAAAAGTGAGGAGAAACGGGGATTCCCCAGTGGAAGATCTTTGTGTTGTCCTGTATGCCCATAACACATTGTGCAGCTGTTCACACCATCGCCCCTTATGTTCGTCTAATTGCTTTTTGAGGATAAGGGCGAGGGTCTTGTTAGTGGCTTCCGCTTGTCCGTTTCTTTGAGGGTATATGGGGGTGGATTTGTTCTTCCTTATTTTGAAAGTATCGAAGAGCATGTCTATATTTTTTCCCTGTAATTTCTTACCATTATCGGACACGATTTCCGCTGGTATGTCGAACCTGCAAATGATGTTCTGGAATATGAAAGTAAACACATCCACGTCTATGATCCTGGCTAAGGCTTTAGCTTCCACCCATTTACTGAAGTAGTCCGTGGCTACTATCAAAAATCGTCTTTTCCCTGATCCTTCGATGAAAGGCCCGACGATATCTATGCCCCATTTTGCAAATGGCCACGGGCTATCTACAGAATTTAACGTTGTTGCTGGCGCGTGTATCTTTTTGGCGAAACGCTGACATTCTTCACATCGTCGGGACATTCTTGCGGCATCCTGTATCATTGTGGGCCAGTAATATCCTTGCATTTTTTCTTTGTCGGCTAGTGATCTCATGCCGCTATGATTCCCTGCGTCACCATAATGGATGTCGTTTAGAATTCGATGCCCCTCTTTTCTGGACAAGCAACGTAGTAACGGTCCGAGGAAGGATTTCTTGTACAGGACCCCATCCCGAAGATCATATCTTCCTACTTTGGAGAGTATTTTCCTTGATTGTTTATGATCCGTGGGTAAGGTTCCCTCTTCGAGAAACGCATAGATCACCATTCTCCAATCATCTTCGTTGCTGAAATCTTCGTCTTGATTTGATCTTGACAGGATGTCTTCTTCATCAAAATCGTTATGGATGTCTTCTCCTACCTGGTATTCGATATTTTCTTCCACTGTATCTTGATTGGTAGCGAAGGAGAATTGTGATGCAATCGAAGGCTCGTATACCCTTGTTATTTTAATAGCTTCGACGCTTTTGTCCTTCAGCATGGATGATATATATGCTAGGGCATCCGCGTGCCTGAGATCCCTTCTGCATAAGTGCCGGAACTTGATGTTCGGAATTTGGGATGCCAATGTTTGGACCAAGGCCATGTAAGCTGAGAGGGTTTCGTCGTACACATTGTACTCGAGCCATATTTGCCGTATGACAAGCTGCGAATCACTTGTCAGTCTTACATCGGTTTCACCCATCTCTATTATTAAGCGGAGGGCATGTACGACTGCCTCGTATTCGACGATGTTGTTAGTATGCTCTTTGAATTATAACCTGAGTGTCTGTACGATCCTTTCTACAGTTGGGGTGGTGATGACAATGCCTATTCCTGATCCTTCCTTATTTTTGGAACCATCGACGAAGACTTCCCATTGTCTTTGACTCGCAGGTTCGAGGATATCCATTGGATCCTTGCTTTCTTCCTCGGCTTCTGGTATTCCCTTAATCTCTTCGTCGTTGTCCAGGGGGAGGTCTGCTAAGAAATCCGCCAAAACTTGGGATTTTTAGGAATGTTGAATTTCATGAATGATGTTGAATTGGTCCAGGTGGGTGTTCCACTTGGCTATTCTGCCTACTTTTCCCGCGCTTTTGAGGACTGCTTCCAGTGGTGCTTTGCATGGGACGCGGATGAAGTGAGTTAGGAAATAGGTTATCAGCTTTTGAGTAGCCCATACCAATGCCAGTATAAGTTCTTCGATCTTCGTGTAGTTCCTTTCCGCAGAATTGAGGGTCTTACTGACATAATAGATAGGTTGTTCTATCTTCGTATTGGTTTTGACCAACACTGCGCTAACTGCGTCTGCAGGATTGGAATTGAAGCCAGGTGTTCTTTGATTTTTTGGAAGGCTTCTTCGCATTCTGCGGTCCATTCAAACTTACTCCCTTTTTGAGAATATTGAAAAAATGTTTGCATTTGTCCGAGGATCGGGCAATAAATCTTCCCAAGGCTGCTATGGACCCATTGAGCTTCTGCACTTCTTTTAAATTCTTCGGGGATGGCATTTCTACTATGGCCTGAATCTTCGCTGGGTCTACCTCAATGCACCTTTTTGTTACCAGATATCCGAGGAATTTCCTTGAGGTGACACCGAAAGTGCATTTCTCTGGATTTACTTTCATGTGATGTTTCCTCATTGCTTTGAAGATATCTCTCAGATCCTGGTGGTGATCTTTGCGCAGCTTACTTTTGACGAGCATGTCATCAACGTAGACTTCTAAGGTACTACCAATCCATGGCCTGAAGATAGCATCGACCATTCTTTGGTACGTTGCCCCTGCGTTTCGAAGTCTAAAGGGCATTCTAGTGTAGCAATAAAGGCCATGTGGGGTGTAGAATGCTGTGTGTAGTTGATCTTCTTCTGCCAGGGCTACTTGGTTGTAGCCAGAATATCCATCCATGAATGACAGCTCTTCGTATCCTTCTACTGCTTCAACCAGCTGATATATGCTTGGCAGGGGATAGCTGTCCTTTAGACATTCCTTGTTGAGGTTAGTAAAATCGATGCATATCCTAACCCCTCCATTTTTCTTAGGAACGACGACCATGTTGGAGATCCATGTAGGGTACTTGACTTCCTTGATGAACCCTGCTTCTAGTAGTTTCCGAAGTTCTTTTTCCACTGCCTTATGATACTCCGGTGCAACTTTTCTTATTTTCTGCCTGAAAGGTGGCGGGCCTGGTTTGATGCGCAACTCGTGTTGGATTATTTTCGGGTCAATCCCCGGCATATCTCCTAGATTCCAGGCGAATACATCCGCGTATTCTTTAAGTAATTTGGTTAAGGAATCTTCTCTTCCTTCGTCCATTATGGTCCCTACTTTGATCATCTTCGGGTTTTCTTCCGTTCCTATGTTGATTTCTTTTACGGGCTCTACTAGTGTGAACACCGGCTTCGGATCCCCGAGGACTGGGACGTTCTTTGATTGCTATTTGGTATGTTTCTGTCCTTCGTTGGCTGCTGAAGTACCTGTTTCTGTGTTTAGGACATTATCATCCTTTGTCAAACCCCTCCCTAGGGTTTCCTTGAGGAACATGTCTATGGCCTTTTCTTTCGCGGCTTCTTTATTTTTAATTCTTCGGGTTTTTCGTTGCTCTTCTTGTTCGTTGTTGATACGATCCTGAGTGGTTTGGCACTCTCTTACAGAGACCCGATCTCCCTTGATTTCCATCACTCCCTCAGGTGTAGGGAATCTGAGATATTGGTAGTAAGTTGCCGCCACTCCCTTAAGTTTATGTAACCACTTTCGTCCAATAATGGCGTTGTAGGGGGATGGGGCGTCAACCACGCTGAATCGTGTTTCTACTTTCATGGGTCCGGCGTTAACCTGCAACACGATGTCTCCCAATGGCTTCGTGGGTGCTCCATTGAATCCGTAGATGGTGTAATAAGAGGTCGTTAGCTGTTCTTCATGGAGCTTCATTCGTTTGAATGCTTCGTAGAATAGAACGTTTACTGAGCTTCCCCCGTCTATGAGGATCTTTTTTAGGTTACATCCAGCCACTGGTAGTGTTAGGACCAAGGGATCGTTATGATCTTCCATATCTTATTCGATATCTTCAGCATCGAAGAAAATAGGTGAGTCCATCCACTCTTCGTGCCCATCCACCTCTACGCCATCAATCTTATATAATTTGCAGTGGTCCTCGAACTGCTTCCGTAGCCTCTTTCCTATCTGTGCTGTAAGTGAGGGCCCTGCGGCTTCAGAACACGAGATGGTGTTGATTGTGCGGTTCCCCTCTGGAAGTTGGACTGGCTTGGTCCGTTTGGATCTATCCTCGGCGACCTCCTTTCGTATGTAATGTTGGAGTTCGCCAGCATCAATCAGTTTTTGGATCATTATTTTGAGGTTTTTACATTTCTGGGTCTGGTGTCCATTGAAGCAATGATATTCACAGTAATCTTTAGACTTCTCGGTTCTTGGGGGATGTTTTCCCTTAGACCACGGCCACTCCAAATTTTCCCTTCCTTTGATCTCTCGCAAGATCCGAGCATAGCTAGCATTGAGCTTCGTGTAAACTTGATCTTCGAATTTTCGATCGTCTTTTCGTCGTTCATCCCTTCGTTCCTTCCTATCTTCGTGAGGCCGTTCCACTGAGATATTCCTTTTGGCCCCATTGGTTTGTTCTGCGAAATTGGTACGGTGAGACCTCTGCGGGTATTTCCTCGAGTTTTCACGCTGGATTTCTTCAAGACGAGCGTGCTTTTCAATAATTATTCGAAGATCTCCTTCTGTCATAGGCACGCTTCCATGAATCTCAACAAATAGTGGACTCATTCGGTCTAATCCCCACTTGTAGCAGTTGATACTTACCACTGGGTCCACACTTCCTATGGCTTGGTAGATCTTGTGCCATCTGTTAGTGTATTCCCTCGTGTTTTCCTTGTAGCCAATTGCCAGCGAAAAGAGCTTATCCATTCCGGTGTTAACAGCCTTGTTGTACATGTAAGTTCTTAAGAACTTTTCTGCGAGTTGATCGTAGGAGTGGATGGAGTCAGGCGGAAAATTATCAAACCAAGACAATGTCGATCCCTTCAGGATTGATGGGAAGTATCTACAGAGTACGGCGTCGTTCTGACTTCGTCTGGCTAAGACACGGTTATAATACCGAATATGTGCAGCGGGATCACTGGATCTGTCATAGCATTCGAAGGTCGGGACAGGGAACTTCAGCGGAATAGGGGTGTTGGCCAGGCGATGAGTTAGGGGCGTGGAGTTAGCCTCTCTCATGACCTCTTCTAACCTTCCCCCGCCTTGTCTAGTTTTTAACTTCCTGATCTCAGCCATCATTTCATCACGCAGCTCTTCCATCGCGCGGTGGTGACCTACGCTCTTCTGCTCGTGATAGTCTGACTCTCCGTCATTATATTCCGGGTCGGATGCGCTACTTCCCCTAGCCGCGTCTTCATTAGCTGCTACGATGACTCTTCGGTCTCGATTAGGTTCTGGTGCCTTTGAATTTGCTTCATCAAGTTGTTGGCTGGTCTTCGTGCTTAGGGCAATCCGATCTTTTAAATATTGATTTTCTCTGGCCAGCAAAGCTACGGCATCTGCGTAAACCTGCTGGCTCTTCTTCAATTCTTCAAGCTCAGCCATCAATCGATGTGATTGGTTTGACCCCTGATTAGGAGTCCCAGCTCGTGCTACTACGGCCATGGTACCGCCTTCTTCTACGGTTTGCACTAAAGGTGGTAGAGGTTCAGCTTCGATTGTTGGCATTTCCAAATCAGGCTGAGTGCCCATCTGCGGTGTTAGAACCGCCGGCACAATTTGATTCTGATCGTTTCTTGATGGCATTCCGAAGGTTGGCGGGTGCGCGGGTTGATGTGTTCTGGATTCATCCACCCTTTCTTTTATTTGATGAAATTGATTCGTAGCAAAAGTTTTGCTGGTTTCTGCAGCCTTCGAGGCTGCCGCAGCCGTACTGTACTTTGTCGCCGCTGCTCTGAGAGCCGCGGCTGCAACGGAGTTAGCGTTCATAGGAGAAGTGATTTCCGCAGTATCCTGCCTCTGTTGGTGCCTGATTCAGGATGACTAAGTTGCTCCTTAGGCGGCCTTAGAAGCTAACAAGTGGTCTGTTTTTCATGGAGTTGACAGAAGTGCCGCTCCGGTTAACTGAGTATATGCTCCGGATTTTTCAAGTAGAGTACGGACTAAATCTGGTTATTTTGAAGTATTGCATGTGATTTACGGCCTGTGCTATGTGTGTGGCCATTTGTGAAATTAAGCAGGCTAGCTTTAGATAAACAGGTGACTAGCTCAAAAAGTGCACTTTAGAACTTAGCAAAAAATTTGTCTGGAACATTACTTACAATTGTGCAAGAAACTGCGGATTGCATAGAGAGGAAGATCCCTTCACACTTATATTATCACGTTGTCTCACAAGTTGGACGTTATTTTTGTGAATAAAAACCAGACCATAATGGATTTGAAGCTAATATTTTGAGGATATGTTTCTCTTATCAAGTTATACATGCCTACCAAAAATGAGTTCATTCCGCAATATAAAACCTCACAATCTACCAGTCTTAATTTCGACGGTCAGAAATTCGCAGATTTTCAATGGTTCATTTTCAAAGTAGTAGATGATGGTGTTATACGTCTCGGAATATACTCATTTTTGGAAGAAAAATAGAACTATGTAATAGTAATATATCTCGAAATTATTAGCTTCAAATCCATTAAGGTTTGGTTTTAATTCCCAAAAGTGACATCCAAAGTATGAGATAGTGTGACAATAAAAATGTGAGGAGATCCCTCCATATATACAGTTGTTTGAGAGTAAAAAATGGTTCTGCTGTTTTTGGTAAATTTGGGTGTGTTGGTGAGAAACGAATTCAAACCCTAAACAATGCACTGCACGGGAGTACTTTTAGGTTCGAGAGATCAATTTGTAAGACTCTGGCCTAAACCAAGAAATGGTCGTTCCAGATTCAATTCGGCCACAAAGGGAAGGAAAAGGGGCTGATCTTAGGTAGGGAAGCGAAGAAGTTGTTTGAGATCAAAATTTTGAATTATGAAGGTATGGTTTTTTTATGACTTGTATCAGAAAAATGGTTTCTAGTTACTTGTGTTCTTGTTGTGAAGGTGGTGTGATTTGAACCCAGCACGTTGTGTGCGTTAGGTGAATGCTCCACCATTGTGTTGTATCCCCAAGCTTGTGACATGTTTGATGTCTCGAGTAAATGGGTCAAGTCGTGGAAATTTCCGCAAAGAATAGCATATGGTGCTATTAGGTTAAACAACTAAGTTGTTATGAGGCCGGCATAAAATATCATATGTATTTGATGCACGTAAAGCGTCGCCTTTAAGAAGCTCAAAATAATCGATGTGTATGAAGCATCGTTGTTTTAGAGCTTGATTAAATAAGTTGCGGATCGAGCGTCTTAAAAAGGTAGCATGTCCGACCACCTTTGGGGTGATCGTTTGAGGGCCACACGGACGAGCTGTCACTTGGTCGATCGCTCCCTGTGAAAGAGAGGTGGTCGGTGATCACAATGCTCCTTTGTTGGTTTCCTAAAAATAAATGTACACCATCCAACTAGGATACAGAAGTTGGATGGATGAGATGATTTGCGGAAGTTATATATTGTCGTTGATGTAATTTAGGGTTTAAGGGTCGTGCGGCCATCCCTGTTTTGGCTAGTCGAATCAAAGCACTGGGCGTTTATTTCGAACAGGACGATTGGACATGTGTGAAGATGAGCCGCTATTGAGTGTGTTGACATCTCCTGGGTCATCTAAAATCGAATCTAAGCCACTCGATTTGGCTGGCAGAGATGAGTCGTCACGATCGATTTGTGACAGTAGCATACTGCTGCAAACATGAATTAGGGTTTAGAACGGCCGCCTATACTCTAGTTCAATCGAGAGATTCGATGCGTCATTGGCTTCCCACTGGTAAGTCGATCGAATGGTAATGAAGTCGGACTGGCGGTGAACTCATGTCCACCTTCTTGATCGTCCAAAATACGATCTAAGCCGTCCAACTAGGCTGGTTAAGTTGGACAGACATGATTGATTTGAGACAGTTGTATACTGCTGCGACCCAATTAGGGTTTCTAGAATAGCGCTTTTGCTCTAGTTTGGGAAAACGTTTTGACATTCTCTGGACCTGTCGTGGGGAGGTCGATCAACCAAGGGAGAAGTTGGGCCGCCAATGAACACGCCAATACTTCCTTAATCATTTTTAGAAAAATCTAAGCCGTCCAACTAGGCTAGCGAAGTTGGACGGTCATGATGTTTCTGAGACCATTTTGGCCGGTCTAGCTCGTTTGAGCTTTCTTCTTCAACAGAGCGATCACCCATGTTTGGGCTAATCGTTCGAAGCGCCGCAGATGTATTAGACGGGATATGCTCGGTCAGGATGTTAGTGGGCCCGGCGACAGTCATCTTGATGATTGCCTAATCCTGCCAGGAGCAGTCTAGGTTTGTTGAATCGCGCGGCCAAGTTGTGTGGCCATGATCATTTCTGAAACTGATATTAAAAGTCTAGATTTTCCTTAAGGAATTTAAGCGTGTTCGATCAAGCTAACTTAAAAGCGCGTCGATACAAAATTCTCTTTGTCAGAGAGTGATGCAGCCTATGTGAGTACTTCCATGCAGATCTCAACACTGGCACTTCGGGAGATTCATGCTACTCTGCTGAGAGTGAACATTCAATCGTCATGTCATGTCAATATTGAGAGTTCGGCTGGGAACATAGCGTAGGAAAATACTAGGCAAGTCATGCATTAGTAAATAATGCTGGCAGAAAATAGAATTCACAAAATATTTGGGATTGTTGCTACACGCACCATTCTGAGTGAATTTCATATATAAATTGAATTGCTCAATGAGCGAAGAAGTTTTTTGCACTCATCACCTTTAAATGGCTTTATCCCCTTGCAGGGCGACAACACATTAAATACAAGATTTTACAATTTTAGCCATGAACTGAAAACCATCATCAACAGTGAGTAATGCAGCTAGGAGCTTAAATACTCATTAGGCTCTATACTAGTGAACAATTCATCTAGGAGCTTGATTTTCAATATAATGTGAAGAGAGACATAGGCAATCATCATATTCTGATATATTTTTCAAATTCCTTGCGGAATATAGATATATGAAGGTCTACTACTTCTGATGTTGGGTTGGATAGACAGACTTTTACAGTTTTCTCCCTAAGTTGAAAACCACCATCAACAACGGTATATGAGTGTTTTGATGCATTACAGAGAGGAAGAAGTTTTATTTATTTTTTTAAATTTGGGCGAGTGTTTTAGGATAAAAACTAAGGGAATTTTGCATTCCCTCGGAAAAAGATGTCTATTTTGCATTACCCTCCTTTTAAATCTCTAATAGTTCCGACACTACCTAGTTAAGGAATCACGTGCGGTGCGCGCTTATGTCACACCCGGATAAGCAATCACATATCTCCATCTTTCACCTATTTCCTCTCTGTGTTGCCTCTTCTTCTTTCATTCCTCTTCTTCCCTTCTTCTTATTGGGTGTGAACACGTAAATCACGAAGGCATCTATATGTTCACAAACAATGTTCGCATCCTATATACATGCTCGTACTGATGAGACAATTGCATTGATTCCTTGTCTCAAAACCTTCGGGTTTATCATAGCCTCATCTAATATCATCACCAGAGGCGTTCACATAGAGGAAGATAAAGAAAACGAAGTATAAAAGTAAAACTCGTAGAGTATGAAATGAATGTAAAGTGTTGAAATGTAAATAAGACTGGGATGTACGTGGTTCAGCACTAAGGCCTACATCCACGGGGTTGTCGTTTTCACTATGCATTTGATGATTACAGAGGTAGTCGAATGACTTTGGAGTTTACATAGGTCTATGAATTGTAAAAGGTAAACTTACACTCACAATTCTTCTCTCTCCACTTCTCTCTCTCTTTTCCGATCCCCTCTCTCTTGGTGGAGAGGGGGTATTTACAGGGTTAGAGTGTGGGACCCGTTTCTGAGGGTCGTTGGAACCTTATCTTCTTGTGCTTTGTGTCCATCACGCGGAGGTCTTCGTTCATTGCTTGATCACGCAGAGTCATCCTCGTTCGTTCCACGGGTTGATCGACACGTACACTGCTCAGAGTGTTTAATGCGGGTAGTTGAGACGCATGCTCGTGTCAGACAAGTGTCTTCTGCCCCTGTCACGTCCATGTCAGTCAACCTTCTCTTCACCGTTGATCTTGGCTTCTTTTGGGGATGAGATAAAGTAACTCTTCGGGAGTTATTTGGTGCTCCACAGTACACCGTTCTTTTGGTACATGTTTTAACTTCTGCCCTTGGATTTGTTCGGGCAAAGATCCGATGTTGACAGGATGGGATTCTTGGCTGTGGGGGTGTGTCATCATGTTTTGATGACTTGGTCCGCATGCTCTCCACGTGTCTTCCTACATACACGTGTTTGATGATGAAATATGTACACACATTGGGATTACTTCTTCGTATCTTCATCATCAACGACATTAATGTGTTTCCGTTTCTAATATCTCCCTGATTATCATCTTCTTAGAGATTTCAGTAAAATAAACTCCTTTAATCTCAAATTCACAAAATTTTTCTCTGTTAAACCATTTCTTCAATCATTAAAGTATGACCGTAATTGAACTAGAGTATCTTTATTGCTTTTGTATGATAGAGAGATAAACAACTTTGTTGAGTGAATAGTAAGAGTTTTTTTTGCAATTTCAGGATAAGGTTGGAGAGAATTTTGTTAAGGTTTTAAATGATTTAGTATCATGGTTGAGATAGAATGTATACTTTTATGTACTTAATGAACGGGATATGGTGAGTAACGACGTAAGAAGATGATTCTGATGATGTTGGTGAATGGTGGTGTTGTAGCTCAGGTGGACTGGTGATGAGTGTATGCAGATGTACGTAAGTTGCTGGCGGTGAGAAGAGGCGAAGCTGTAGAATAGATGGTCGTGGAGGATTCTGGATGGAGAGGGAACTGGTTGGCTGCAACTTATCTTCTTTACTGATTTTTCGCATGAACTGAACTCCAAACTAAAACAAACTCGAACACATTCAGGAAATTTGTCGAACATCGTATATGCATACCGTAGAAATGTTGTCGTACATAGAGGAATGGACGAACGGTCTTCTATAGCTCTCCAATTTCACTGCAATTTCAAATCAAACCCAAAACCATGTTTCATAGAAACTCTGAATTTCTTTTTTATAATTACCGTTCATCACTCGTTCGACGGCTGTTTTCACGGCTTCTTCAAATGGTATTATCTCTCAAACTCTTCAGAAAATCAAATCCCACTATAACCCACCTTCTTAAATCCTTCCTAAACTCTATAGTCTTTAGAATCCCAGTCATCTAATACACAATTTTAACGGCATCAAATTTCACCCAAACTTCCTAAAGTTCAAAAAAAATCTCCGTCTTGGTCACAACTTCATATCCCGTCTTAACCGTTCAACATCCGCCAGATGTATCACTCACCTATAACCCAATGGGAAAAATATCGCTTGGTAGTTTTTTAGGTGGGTCCATGTCTGTTTGGTCCTTTAGTCAAACGCATTTACTGTTTGGTCCATAATTATTTAAAAATATTAAACTGACAAAAATACCCTTCCGTGTTAATTTTTATTTATTTTCTTGTAGCAGTTCATTTCAGAAATGAAGTCCATACAAAAACCTAAAAAAAACAGACTTCATTCCAGAAATGAACTCCATATAAAAACCTAATTAAACAGGTTTCATTCCAGAAATGAACTCCATACAAAAACCTAAAAAAACATAGTTCATTCCAGAAATGAAGTCCATATAACAACCTAAAAAAACAGAGTTCATTCCAGAAATGAAGTCCATATAACAACTTAAACAAACAGACTTTATTCCAGAAATGAAGTCCATATAAAAACCTAAAAAAACAAAGTTCATTCCAGAAATGAAGTCCATATAAAAACCTAAAAGAAAAAAGAGTTCATTCCAGAAATGAAGTCCATATAAAAACAAAGTTCATTTCTGGAATGAACTCCATATAAAAGCAGAGTTCATTTCTGGAATGAACTGCAGCATCATCATCTTCATCATCTTCGTCGTCTTCAACAACAACAACAACATCTTCATCTTCAAAAACACCACAGTCTTCATCATCAACGGCAGTAGCAGTAGTAGATCTTTATCTTCTTTATCTTCTTCATCATCATCATCAAAATCAAGATTAACACCATCGTCTTCATCGTCAACAGCAGCAGCAACAACATATTTTCATCTTCTTCATCATCTTCATCGTCAACAGCAGCAGAAAAAAGAAAATCAAGATTAACACTATCGTCTTCATTTTCTTCATCATCATCATCAAAATAAAGATTGACACCATCGTCAACAGCAGAAACAACAACATATCTTCATCTTCTTCATCATCTTCATCGTCAACAGCAGCAGAAAAAAGAAAAAAAAACTAAAAAATCGTATTCAACAGTACCAACATCATCGTATTCGTCGTCTACAACTACCGATCTAAATATCTAAATCGATTTTCACCTTCATCACCATCGTTTACAGCAGCAGGAAGAAAAATAGAAGAAAAAAAAATGGAGACGCCATTAACAGGAGGAAAAAGAAGAAGAAAGAAAAAGAGAGAGAGATTAGATCTGGAAAGATGAGAGAGAAAGTAAATCTGAGAATGATTTATTCTCTCTTACTTTTTGACTATATATATGGTCCTTATCCAAAAGGGTATTTCTGCCACTACAAGGTGACATTTACATCATCCATGACATCACCCTAGGACCAAACCATAATTTTTGGACCAAATTATAATTTATATTACCAAATAGGACCAAACAGACAACTGACTAGGTCCACTTGACTAAACTGTCTCTAATATATTATTTGTAGGACCAATTGGTATTTTCTTGTAACCCAATATGTAGGTGTAAATCTTATTTCAGTTATAAGAAAAACTAAGGTGGATTACTATGACCGTTCCGCATAGTGGCGCAAAATTATGCTGCGTTACTGAGTTTGTAACCTGGCAGATGGAGCCGCACAATCCGACGATGTAGCGCCAACATGGCTGAGACAAGAAAGTTTACTTGGCACATGCAACAACTATGAGATAGTGTTGCATATCCTTCTTCAGATTTATCCCAGCTCAAGGAAGGAATAAAGGATGAGATGCAAAGTCATGGAATGACTTTGGCATGGTCCTAAACTTTTTCCAAGGCTTGGACTATGCATGTGCATCAATGGCGATGCCAAACACGCCATTGGTGATTATTGCTCGCCAAATTATATGCAATGATGCATATGAAGCATGAAGTTGAACTAAGCAAGTTAAGACTCAAGTGGAATGGTATTTGGATGTTGGCATCCAAATTAGCTAAGTATGCAGCTGGGATGGATGTTGCACATCCGTTGCCAGATACTTGGCAGACATGCAAGTTGCGTGTTGCATTACCATTTCTGAATACTTGGCAGAGGCCAAGAGTGAGTGAAGTGTAACCATTGTAAAAGACTTGGAAGAAGTTCAAGTTGAGTGTTGCACGAGCATGCCAAACATTGGCATGGCCAGAGTGGCACGATGCGATGATTGCGAGACTTGAGTACAAGTGTCAGATGCGGGTGTGTGTGCATCACACGCATGCCAAAGTGGAAGAGCAAGTTAGAGACGGTTGCAAAGGAGCTTTGTAACTGAGTTTGGAATGTCCTAACCGTCCAAGATAATTGTGGCGCGTTTCTGAGTTCCAGCACTAAAGGTAGCAGTTAAAAAGTAAGCTGTGGCGGTTAGGGAACTGCCATGGACAAATGGTTGTTCATGGGGCGTGCAACAGAGTTGCATAAGCATTGGTCCTGGTTCTTGGCAGTAAAAATAGCCAAAGAACCCCTTGTAGACGAGTTGTTCAATAGTTCAAATGTTGAGGGACCATATTGCAGTAGAGAGTGAGTTTGTTGTAGGCTTAGAGAATAAGCTTGTATGTCCATTGGTTGGACTGATTTTGTAATTTTACCCTTAAGCTAATAAAAGAGAGTCTGTTGGATTATACATTTGGTATTAGTATTTTGTTGATTCGAAGTTTCTCCCCTTATATATGTTTAGCATAAACATGGAAGGAACCTCTTTGTAGTATGGGATACATTGCTTGGTATAAAAAATCTAAGTAAGTCTTCTGTTGCGTACTCTTGATAGAGTTGGATGTTTTCAAAGGTGCAAACTTATAAGGCTGAAATACAAGTGAGTGATAAGTGATCACTGAATCATTGTATTGCCGGGTTATACTTGCGCAAAAATTTGTCAAGGACATTTGCAGGTGTGACAATTCGGGTATCATAGCATAGATTGCTTTGTTTTGTCTATGTTCTGGAAGATTTTCTCTGTTTTACTCAAGTTTTAGTTGCTGAAATTGCTAGATCTTAATGGCTTGTAAGAAGAGTTCGATGGATGCCTTAACTGATAGGGTAGCGTACTTGGAAGACAGGATTGGTGAAGAGGTGCGCCATCCTAATGATGCTAAAGTATTTAGAATCCCAGTCATCTAATACACAATTTGAACGACATCAAATTTCACCCAAACTTCCTAAAGTTCGAAAAAAATCTCCGCCTTGGTCACAACTTCATATCCCGTCTTAACCGTTCAATATCCACCAGATCTATCACTCACCTATGACCGAATATGTTGGTGTATACCTTATTTCTGTTAAAGCATTGTTCGGTTGAACCCACCAAGCGTTGGTATGTCAAGTTTGGTTGTCATATTTAGTGAATCAAAACATGTTAAGAGTTGCTTGATTATGTACTAGAGTCAACTTCGTATGGGTTAGCTTGAAAGTATTAGGATATGAGACATTACAAGTATTGCGAAGTCTTGAAGACGTGAAGAAGCAAGGAGCTGCAACAACAACAACCATCCTTCCACTTGAGGTTAGTGATATTTGACTTGAACTGTTTCATTCCCTAATATATCTTTCAAGTCGTGCATATTGAGAACATAACTGCGAAGCATATTTGAACTCTAGATAGACATAATATTAAGGAATACAATACGTAGTTTATTGCTTAACCATTAAACTTTGTAGATAAGACATCGCCATAATCATTTGAGTGTTATTGTGATTATGTATGGGTATGAGGTGAGAATTTCATCCTAGGGGACAATGTTTACATGTGTTCTAAGGAAGTAAGTTCATAAACTTGTTTGTGGACCGAAAAGGAAATTTCCAGGTGTTATTGGTTTTGTTATTCATTGCATATATTATGAACAACCAATATGTGTGATTGAGTATAACCGCTCACAACTTGTTTGTGTTATTGGTAGAACTATTCACAAAGTCCTGACTTATGTATTGGTATAACTTTTATTAGTAAAACCGATCTTAAGTAATCACCTGTGGTATGATCGGGTTTGTATGTCTGACCAAATATGGGAGAGGGTTACAAATCCTAGTAAGAGGTGCGGTATATCACAAGAGGAACCGATCCTTGTATGGGGTGCAGCAAGGTTTATAGCAGAAAGGGAAACCAATTCTATGGACATGTGCAACACATTTTTAGGCAAAGGGGAACCAATCCTGTGGACATGTGCAACACATATAAGTTAGATACCATATATATGTGGGGAACCGATCCTAGTACCTAGTCAACCGAATTTTGGAAATCTAGTGTGACTATGCACAATACTCACATAGAGGTAGAACCGAAACTTGTTTTGGTAGAACCGTTAAACCCATGATTGTGATTAAATGTTGGTTTGATCAATCACATAGTTCTTTAAAGTCAGATGAACCAATTCTAAACTTGTTTGGAAGTGTGGCAAATCGGTTTCAAGGCTGTAAGTGTGAAAGAGAATTTACAAAGTAAAAATGTCGACAAACTTTGAACACGTGTTGTGAATGTTTATTTCTTTAATTGTTCAAAGATATTCTTTAACGATTAAGGGAAGAGAATCCCAGGATCGAAAAATAAGTAAGTTAAGAATTTTTTAATTAAGGTTATTAATTTCATTTTGTAAGGAAATTCCAGAATTAGTAATGTGCATTTACTAATTAGATTTTCCGAGAGATTTCGATCATTATTTTTTGGACAGAGCATTTCCAAGAATTATGAAAACCGAATCTGTGCTTTAATGAATATCTTGAGAATATTTTTGGTTTTGGAAATTCCTTGGTGTCCAAACTTCCTTGTCTATAAATACTTGAAGTTTGCCTTTCTAGCAAACCAATCCTTCGTAACAACATACTTCCTCTTTTATTGTTTTTACTGGTGTAGCCGCCTATTCGGAGAGGAGAGTAACCTAATTAGGCGAAATCTCTTACGGCCGCTCAGTTTAAAGTCTTCTTTTGGATTGAGAAGCTCTAGCGTGTATCGTTGGTGGGAAACTTGATAATTACGGTTTATATTTTGCTTTCGATTGACTTGATTGACTAACTGTGGTTGAAATCTGATTGCACCTAGTTTGTTTATTCTTGAGAATCTTCTCTTATGATATAAGATTCACTCAAACTAGTTTAGAGTTTCGACATGGATCTTTAGACTGTTGTTAGTTCTAAAGACGATCTTGTGATAATCCATTGTTAAGAAACTTCGTTCTGTGCGTGATTGATCACAAGAGATTCAAGTGATTGTGTGCAGGTTTTTATTGAAGATTTAAGAATATTTAAAGACAAAGAAGTTATATATTGAAGATCTGACTTGGGTTTTATAATCTTTGGTGTGCACAATACTTGTTTCGATAAAAGAGGATCCAATTAATAATCGGTTTATCCTTGTGGTAGATTGGATTGATTAATTGAGTATATCGGCATTAACATAGTTCTTCGGATTAAAGGTGTTGTTGGCTTAATCTTAAACAATTACTTCGGTAATTGAACATAAGATAGATCTAAGGACCTGACGAAGGAGTTTATGTTAAGATAAACGGAAGAGACTTTGTCCGACTCATATCACTTGGTTGAATAGAGTTGATACGAAACAGATGTGTTGTTCCTTTACTGTTTGAAATACGAACCAAAGGAATTTTTCCAAATACGTGACTTATTTATAAGTTGGAGGCGTGGGAATACAGACGGAACTAGGTGAACTATAGGGTTAGTTACTTGGTCTCAACTATACGAAGTTAGGTGTAATTTTGTGTAACGGATTAATCCTGAGAGTATTCAATTCTGGACTAGGTCCCGAGGTTTTTCTGCATTTGTGGTTTCCTCGTTAACAAAAGCTTGCTGTGTCATTTACTTTTATTTTCCGCATTATAATTGTTTTATATAATTAAAGTAAATTACACAAACGTCAATTCCTATTTACTTGATAAGCAATCATATTGTGTTTGGTTAAGTCCGAACCTTTGTATCAAGTAAACATACTTCGTTGTTGTATTGTCTCGATCTCGTATCCATAGACGATTACACGAAGTGTGAACCGATTAGTTGTATTGTCTCGACTCAGTCTATAGACATTCACTTTCGGAGAAAGGACTTATAGGTAGGAAAAGTTTTAGCTTGAGGTATATTTGGGTACCCTCGCCTTTTCAGTTGGTATCAGAGAAGGCAAACACGAAAAGATCTAACAATCTGTGTTTGGTGCGATCCAACCTGAAAGAATGAATCCAAAGGATGATTCAGTTAACGTATTTCTAAGATTAGATAACTCAAAATTGTTTGAGGGTATGTCAAACACTGAAATTGTTGAATTCCTGCGTTCCAAAGAAGTTTGGTCTTTAGAAGAATGTCAATTGTATCTCAGACTCACTGAAGATCCTAAAGACAAGATGAGTCAAAAACTCATTGAGTTTGCAGAAATATAAAAGCAAATTAGTGATCTGTCTTTAGAACTTGAACTTTACGAGTAAAAGGAAGATGAATCTTTTAAAAAGACATGTAAAATTCTCAGTGATAGTCAGGAACTACAGGATGAAGTGGATGCTTTTCTTTTGGAATTGGAATCCATAAAACAAGCCTCTAGAGAACCAATTTCTGAAAGCAGTCAATATCTTCATGACTATTGTATGAATTTCTCTTTAGATAATATAAACAAGTATTCATGTCCGAACACTGGAGAAATAGTGACAGAAATTTGTGACTGCGAAACATATACAAGAATTGTTTCTGAAAAGGAACATATGATCAATAATGTTGAAATACAAAATTCAACATTCTCTAAGCCCACTTGGGATATCGAACTCAAACTAGCTAGCCCACTTGTGGAAGCATTTCCGGATCCATGTTCAAACCAAGGAACCGAACTCGAATCGGAACCGACATGTTGTTCGGTGATAATAACGAAGAGAGAAACAATTCCTCTTATAACTTCTTCTTCGAACAGTCCGACAATGAGTGTTGGTTCAAAATAAAAAATCAAGTTTCTTGATTCTCTTTTGTTTTCGGAACAAATATTTGGTTCGAATACACACACTCTTCAAAGGGTCCTTGCGGTTTACATCAACTTCATTTCCAAGGGTAATATTCGGTCTTCAATAGGCATCATCAAGTATAAGTTTCTTCTTCTCTATTTCGAATTTTTAATTGATAGCAACATACAAAATAAGAATTTTTCCAGAAGAGAAGAGTCTAGCCGAACGCATAGAACAATTACACCAAACTTGAACTTCTCTGATGAATCAATCGATTCTCTTCCAACCCTCTACTTTGATGTCAGTACCGGTGTTTATTTTGTTGATCGAAAATGCTTTAAGAAATAGAGTTCTATGCATGATAAAAAAATCATATGTGAGAAGAAATATGTGTATGTGGATATGAAGTTCTATAATGAATTGATCAATAGCCATGATGATTGGGGTGATATTCATTCCGGTAGCTATCCTGGTTCACCAGAATTAACTTGGGAGTTTTATGGTAATATACATCGTGTGGATGAAAAAGGATGTAAGTTCTTCACTATGATTAGGAGACGTCGCTTCGAAGTGAATAGAAGCATTATTGCATATCTTCTTAATTGCACTCTTGAAAATGTTGTTTTACCCAGTGGGAATGACTTCAACAAACAGAATGTTGCCGCCATCCTTGGAGGAAGTAGTTGGAATGGTAACAGTATTTGTATTGATGATATTCCAGAACATCTCAAGTTTTTTGGTAAGCTTGGTGTACCCAATCTGTCTCCTAGCAATATGCACAAAGTTGCGTGAAGTTCTATAGTGACTGAATTAATCTATCACTGTGTTATTGAAACTCCAAATCTTGATTTTTTTGGGTTCATTATTAGACAAATGATCAGAATTTGGAAGAATGGAAAAAGCATGGGATTTCCATGTCTTATCACTAGAATCTGCAGTACTTATGAAATTGCTGCAAATGATTCTCAGAGGCTTGTGCCAAAACCTCATGATGGTTCTATCATCAACAGAATGAGAGGACAAAGTCATTCTAAGACTAAGGCTAGTGCTGGTCCTAGTACCTCTGTGCAAGATGTTGATCTTGAGACCTACTATCGAAGACTCATTAGGAAGAATGATTGTCTGGAGGAACAAGTAAATTTTGCATCTCTCAAGAGTCCAGAACTTGTTCCAGATCTCACGGAGATTGCTGAAAAGTATAAAGACACAAAATCAGAAGAAGACTTTGGTTTGAGTGACTCCAGCTCAAGTTCTTAGACTCATGTCTAAATTGTTGTTTTAAACTATGTTGTTCCGAACCTTTTGTTTTAAGTTCTGTAAAAACTTTAATTTTGTGTCTTTCATGAATTTCTAGGAGTAAATGTGTGCTACTTTAAGTCCGTGTTTAAAGTTTTTATTGCAGCAATTATGAATTTGTTTTGGATTAATTTGTCATTAAGAATTATTGCTATGACTATGTTTATGGGATGTTTGATTTCGGTTTTACTACCTTAATATTCGATCTCATATATTATGAACCCTTATGGTTTGGGTGACTTTTTGATTTAGCAGTATTAAGTTCTATCCCATGTAGGTAGGCTTTATCAAAGGATCATGAGGGGTTCTGGTAGAAACAATATGTGAAAAAGTCACAATATGTTGAATCGGTTTTGGTTTAGCATAAAAGCATGTGTGTTTCGACGGTTTTCAACTTTTGCTTGAAATTGTTAAAACCGGTTTTCAACCTTTATATGGTAAAGGTTGAGAGTTGTCGTTATTCTTTTGTTTTGGCATAAGGATGACAACGTGATGATATTTCGATATCAATTCTCTCTGGGCGAAGATGCAATCATATTGGAGAAGTGGATGCGAAATTTGAGGTAACAATCTTGTTAGTTAATTGTTTTCCTGTTTAAGAAAAGCCTTAGTTTATATCATATATATTTGTTTCTTTTGCTTAACAAAATTTCGGTTCAATTGATAATTATTCCATGATGTGTGTGTGGATGTGTGTGATTCAATTGGTTCCGGTTAAGAAAAACTATTGGTATCTTGCTTTATTGTGTGGTATCAATTTTTTAGGCTTACAAAATTTTGGTATAATTGATGTTGTGATTCAATTGGTTCCGGTTAAGAAAAACTATTGTTATCTTGCTTTTGTATGGTATCAATTGTTTAGGCTTACAAAATTTCGGTGCAATTGCGGTGCTTTTAATGTCTATGTTATTTCTATTGCTTCCGGTTGAGGTGAATAATTATGCAAGTTGATTTATTTTGGTTTGTATAAATTATTTATGGCTTAACGAAATAAAAAGTGTATGGTATGGGTTGTTTATTCCAAGTCGATTCCGGATAAGAGAAACTAAGTTAATTCTGATCTTAGTTAGACTTATTGAAGTGAGTTTTCGGTTATTCAAGTCTAATCGAATTCCTTAACAAGAAATGCTAGTTAACTAACCTAGTACTTGTCTTGTTTAAAATTGAAAGGTATAAGTTTATGGATAATTAGAACCTGATGAGAAAAATAGAGTTTATCTTTATTTTGGTCTTATCGAATTAAGCGGTTGTTTTTGAACAATCGGTTTAGCAAAGGGACTAAGGTGCTTAGTTGTTTTTTGGTTTGCTAAACTAAATTGGAAAAATTGTTTCAGACAATTGTTTTCTTGGTAACATATCAAAATAAAACTACTTGTAGTTCGGTTTTTGATATTGGTTATCAGAACATGATGTGTGGAACCCTCGTTCCTAACTCTACAGGTTTGCAAGTCTATTCTGATATTTGTAAGATTCTTTTCGTGTTGTCCTTTATTTTTTCGTTTCTTTGTTATTTTTTTGACAAAAAGGGGGAGAAATATATGGAGTAAACAGGTGATACCGGTATTAATTTTATATTGATTGGTATCGCTAGGGAAAAGAACATTGGTGCTTGAACGTTTATCTAAAGAAAGAGTGAAAGCACAGACTAAGGGGGAGTAACATGTCATATAAAGTGTATAACAATGACGTGCGGATTGAATATCTACCTATCTTCCTTAGGGTGAGTATTAGGTTTGTTATTATAATGTCAACATCAGCTTTTTCAAGGATTGAATGTAAGCAGTTTTATTGTGCTGTTGAATCGGGAATCAAGCGGATGTGTAATGAATTCTTGTAATTTGTTTATCCATATGATGTAAGAGTTTTGTCACTAAAATTGACAAAGGGGTAGATTGTTAGAGCATTGATCGGTTGAACCCACCAAGCGTTGGTATGTCAAGTTTGGTTGTCATATTTTAGTGAATCAAAACTCGTGTTAAGAGTCTCTTGATTATGTATTAGAGTCAACTTCGTATAGGTTAGCTTGAAAGTATTAGGATATGAGACATTACAAGTATTGAAAAGTCTTGAAGATCTTAAGAAGCAAGGAGCTACAACAACGACAATCATCCTTTCACTTGAGGTTAGTGATATTTGACTTGAACTGTTTCATTCCCTAATGTATCTTTCAAGTCGTTCATATTGAAAACATAACTGCGAAGCATATTTGAACTCTATATAGACATAGTATTAAGGAATAAAATACGAGGTTTATTGCTTAACCATTAAACTTTGTAGATAAGACATCGCCATAATCATTTGAATGATATTGTGATTTTGTATGGGTATGAGGTGAGGATTTCATCCTAGGGAACAATGTTTACATGTGTTCTAAGAAAGTAAGTTCATAAACTTGTTTGTGGACCGAAAAGGAAATTTCCAGGTGTTATTGGTTTTGTTATTCATTGCATATCTTATGAACAACCAATATGTGTGATTGAGTATAACCGCTCATAACTTGTTTGTGTTCTTGGTAGAACTATTCACAAAGGCCTGACTTATGTATTGGTATAACTTTTATTAGTAAAACCGATCTTAAGTAATCACTTGTGGTATGATCGGGTTTGTGTGTCTGACCAAATATGGGAGATGGGAACCGATCCTAGTAAGAGGTGCAATACATCACAAGGGGAACCGATCCTTCTATGGGGTGCAACAAGTTTTATAGCAGAAAGAGGAACCGATCCTATGGAAATGTGCAACACGTTTTTAGGCAAAGGGGAATGATGTGATTTTCAATTGAGTTGTTATAGAAATAGGTTCGTTGAGACTTGTGAAAGCAATAGATTTTAGACTTATAAAACTTAAAAATTAAAGAAAACTTATTGCAAAATTGATTTCAAGATATTAAAAATAACCAAGACACTGATTCCACTATTACACATGAATGAATGTGGTAAATAACCACAAACTCTAATTATCTTTTAAGTCTCTTATTTCTTAACTCACAAATAATCAGGCAAATTCTCAAATATTAATTTTATTCCCTAAGCATAGATTATCAATTGACTAAACAAAGTATAACCTATCAGATTGAATCACAACTAATTAAGAAAATTACGCAAACAATTTAAAACTCTGTAAAAGCAGTGATTGAGTGAATTATAAATTATAAATTAGAGAAAATAAAATAATTACCAATTATTCATGCGTAAATAGCTTCCTCATTGCCTTGGTTGTGGGAGAATTAGCTCATCATCATGTTGGAAACACGCTCAAAATCATTTTTATTGCTCAAAGGGTTTACAAATGATGAATAAGGGAAAAATGATGAAAAACCGGGTTTGTAACAATTATATTTGTTACAAACCAACTGTTACAAAGTACGATACAAGTACTCTGTCGCTAACATTGTAGCTTAACGACTGTCTGTTAGGGTCGATGTTCTTCTTGTTCTTAAGCTTATGCAGAAGAAGAAAAGATTTCTCTGCATCTCTTATTTACGCACTGTTTTTCTCCAAACTCTCCGTCCTCCGTTATATGACCCAAGGGACTCTATTTATACCCGAAAGATGCATAGAATCTCCTCCATAACTTCAAAAATTCTCGGCAGTGAAAGAAAATATTTTCGGATATTTTCTTTCCTGTTTTAGCTCCTTACACGTTTTACAGCTGCAAACTCTCCTTGTTTAACTCTTACACGCCTCTAGCATTCTCCCAGCACATTCTAAACTCCCCCAGCAACAGCAGACGCGTGAACATCTTCCCCCTTTGCACGTACTCCCCTGTTTTGCTCCATGGCACGATTCAGCCAATTCTGATCGACCCAAAAGCCCATACCAGTCCTGTTATGAAAAATCACAACTACCCACGAAGTTTCAGCCATTTAGTCTCTGTAGAACATCATCAAAATCTCAACCCTAATTTTTGCAGTTCAAAAGAATTTTTCCCGCCAAAAAGATTAATTCAAATGGAGAAGATGGGTGTTGTGGACAAAATTGGGCTACATATAGCCGTGGGTGCCCCTTAGCAAAAGTGGGGTCCGTATAACAATTGTTCTCCGAGGGTGCTCCGAGCAACTTTTCGAGCCGAATTTTCCAACAATATTTATTTCCAAAAAATACCTACAAACACACAAAAAAAACATAATAAGTACAAAATCGAGTACTCACAATACGAAATATTAAGGACAAATCAGACACATAAATGCGTCTATCAAAAACCCCCAAACTTATTATTTGCAGTCCTCGAGCAAAACTAATCTAGAAAATAAAATGACTACACGTAGCACGTGCAGCAAGACGTTAAACCGCTAGGTGGTCCTAGCGGCAGAGTGTTGTCTCCGGAGGATTTACTAGAGGTGTACCCAAAAAATCTTTACTCCAGACCCTATCTGTCTACGCAGAACCTTGGAAGGAACTAAAGAATCTCCTTGGTTGGCATACTCTCATTGACTACAGGAGGAAGTACCCTGATGCGAAATTCCAATTGTTGTACACGAGTTTGCACTCAAGCATACTAAAATTCATATATAAGTGACAGAGCTCTACTCAGATAGTTTCTGTACATCATAACCGGAGTCAACCAATCACATGGAAAGATTAAGAAGTTGGATGTAGAGAAAAATGATGGTTTAAAGTGAACGGTGTTTCCCATATCTGTCTGAAAGGCCTCTGCCAAGATGAACCTATCATAATGGACTGAGATACCGGTCTGACTAATATCAACACAACTGGCATATACAAGTGAACCAGTGGTCGATAAACCTAATTCTAGGTCAACACAACTGACATATACTAGGGCACCAGTGGTCGACTTTATTGAATTTATTCCGGTTGGTCTGATGGTCTGGTCTCAATTTTTTTTTGTCTCAATCACTCTAATTCACCTATCAATGGTAACAACTTGAATCGTGTGCCCACCAAATCACTTAAGAAATAAAAACAGAAGGGATTAGGATTCAACGAGATATGGCGAAACTACCATGTTTTTTTTTTAATTCTAACACCTGAGCTCTGTGCTTTTATGAATAGAATCTTTAGATGTTTCCATCTGATCAGATTGGTTCCTCAACTCCTACAACCAAGATGTTCCCATCCACTTAGATTGGTTAGTTCCAACCTTAATAAGCATAAATTTCTAGGCTCTGGAGTTTATTTATTGCAACTAAAAGCTAACAAAAAGTTTCTTTCCCACCCCCAAACTTAAATCTAACATTGTCCTAATGAAAAAGCAATACCAAAAATTAAAGTAACATGAGGAATCAGTAAAGAGAGAAGTGGGAAAGATAGTACCTGGGTGAAGAGAGAAATCAAAAACTAATATACAACATACAATCGCCTCAATGGTCAATCAAGGGTAAACAGGGTCCTCCAGAGGGACCTCCTCAACATCACCTGTAGGAAAGGGCTCTAAAAAGGGTTTCAGCTCTGACCGTTAACCTTCGAAGAACTACTACCATCCGGTGTCTCGATCTCAATAGCTCCATAAGAAAAGACAGTGCGAACAATAAAAGAACCCGTCCACCGAGAACGTAACTTCCCAGGGAAAAGATGCAAGCGGGTATCATACAGAAGAACTTTTTGACCTAGGAAAAATGACTTCCTTAAAATATTCTTAGCATGCACAAGTTTCATTTTGTTCTTATACTCTAGCACTATCGTATGTATCTCTACGAATTTCTTCCAACTCATCGAGCTGGAGTTTCCTATGGTGATATGTTTTTCAATGATGTTGTAATAAGTTCATTGAGACTTATGAAAGCAAAAGATTTTAGACTTATAAAACTTAAAAATAGAAAACTTATTGGAAAATTGATTTCAAGATATTAAAAGTAACCAAGACACTAGATTCCACTATTTCACATGAATGAACGATACCAAATATGTTTCAAAACTCTAGCTATCCTTTAAGTCCTTTATTTATTAATTCACACATAATCAAACATATTCCCAAATATTAATTGTATTCCCTAAGAATAAACTATCAATCAATTAAACAAAGTATAATCTATCAAATTGAATCACAAGTAATTAAGAAAATTATGTGAACATTTAGAACTCCGCAAAAGCGGTGATTGAATGAATTATAAATTGTAAATTAGAGAAAATAAAATTGTTACCAATCATTCATGCATAGATAGCTTCATCCATTTCCTTGGTTGCGCGAGAATAGCTCATCATCATGGAAACACGCTCAAAATTCATTTTTATTGCTCAAAGGGTGTTTACAAAGATGAAATGGGAGAAATAATGATAAAACAGTGATTTTCTTTTCTCTCCCAAAAACTCTACCCAAATGTGCTTTCTAGCTCTCTATTTATACACACAAATACACATCACTCAAATATATCCTTCCATAACTCCAAAATCTTCTTCTTTTTGATTAAAAATATCTTCAGAATTTTTCCTTCTCTTTATTCTATATATTTCTTTACTAAACCCATATCTTCTTTAATTCGCAGAATAAAATCCAAGATAAAATCTTCCAAGGATATCTTTCTTGTTTAATACAAGATAACTTCCTTTTTCTTCAAAACTTCATGTTTGTAAGGCAAGAAGATATTCTTATCTTAAAGATAATAAATCCTTTACCGTTGAAACCAAATTTCCCGCCAATTTTTTCTTTTCAAATCAAGGAAGAAGATGGAGACCCCTTAACCATTAATGGGGTGCGATTAGCAGTTGGTTCCCTGGGGTGCCCCTTATCAGTTAGGTGCCCCTTGTCCAAAACTGAGAGTCCGAATAACATGCGTCTTCCGGGGGTCCAAATAACACTTTTTGAGCAACTTTTTTCACACAAGTGTATTTCTCCAAAAACACCTACACAAACATAAAAACACCATAATAAGTACAAAATCAAGCACTAGCAATAGAGACACTGAGGACAATTCAGATACAAGAATGTGTCTATCATATGGGCTATTTCCTTGTCGAGTGAAAAATTTAGCTGCTTAACAGCCAAATATGCTCTATGTTCCAACTCAACAGGTAAGTGACATGCCTTTCCATACACAAGTCGATAAGGTGACATTCCAATGGGGGTCTTAAACGCAGTACGGTAAGCCCATAAGGCATCAGTAAGCCTAGACGACCAGTCTTTCCGATTATGATTAACTGTTTTCTCTAATATACGTTTTGTGTCCCTATTGGAAACCTCTACTTGACCACTAGTCTGTGGATGATACGGGGTAGCTACTTTATGTGTAATACCATATTTCTTCATCAAAAGTCTAAAAGGTCCATTTCAAAAGTGCGACCCTCCATCACTAATTATAGCTCGCGGTTACCAAAACATGTAAGTATATTATTTTTCAAGAACTCAATCACAACCCTATGGTCATTGGTTTTACACGCAACCGCCTCAATCCACTTAGATACATAGTCTACAGCGACAAGGATGTAAAGGTTACCAAACGAATTAGGAAACGGACCCATAAAGTCAATACCCTACACATCAAAGACCTCAACAACTAAAATAGGGTTCAAGGGCATCATGTTCCTACGGGAAATGGTCCCTAATTTCTGGCAACGCTCACAAGTAACACAATGACTATGGGAGTCTTTAAACAACGAAGGCCAATAGAATCCACACTGCAATATCTTAGCAACAGTCTTCTTAGCAATAAAGTGACCCCCACAAGCATGATCATTACAAAAGGAAATAATACTGGACGGGTCACTCTCAGGTATACATCTCCTAATAATCTGGTCTGTACAATTGTAACACCCCGATTCTCGGGCCCGGATCCCATGCCCGAAAACCCGAAGTGTCACTTGAATACCATAGCGGAAGCCCGGCTACTAAGCCCAAGCCTGTTAAGTAATTCTTTTGAACTTATTTAATTTATGTTAAATCAGATTTTCTATTGCAACAGAATACTTAGAAAATTATTATGGAAAAATCTAACCTTTTATTTAACCTAATTTTAAAGCCTTCAGAAACAAAACACATTCTGGTTCTCAAATAAAAAATATTAACACCGTTCAAGTCTTAAGATTTAATTAATAAGTAACGATTGCAACACCAAATTGTAAAACTAAATACAAATTAAGGTAGATTCCTAGAATTTTACAAGATTCATACAAGTTCCAAAATTCGTGATATTTATATAGATTAATAAAAACTATAAATAATATTATTCATAAATTTTATAGAATTTATAAATGAAGTCTAATAGACTAAGACCACAATCAAACTCATAGTTTACCAGCACTATAGAAAAACAAAACAATGACACTCTGTTTATAAAAATTATATATAAATTGTACACAACTCAATATTGGAAGAGGCTTGCCATTTTGGAAAGATAAAGATAAAGGTTGACTTTCTTAGAAAACACTAAGGTCTAAAAATCAGAGGACCATACTCTTAAAATGGGATATGTACAAGACATTTACAATTGTCAATTATTTTCTAGATTTAACACGGGTACAAATAATTATCATAAAAATATCTATACAACTCAAAAAAATCTACAATTTTACCAAATGTACCTTAAAATGCTTTACATTTATTACAAAAAAAATCATATCAAAACCTATTGGTAATTGAAAATGATAAACAGTCAATTCAATATTATTCAATATTTTTACAACATTAAAAATAAAATTAATTACATCTTACAATAAAATTTGACACATAAGCAACAACCAAAATATCCATAATTATTCTTATTAAAGACCCGACATAATTAAATTGGCCACCGTAATTTTAGTTCCATATTATGTTATCATCACATGTGCTGGACCGTCAAACGGCTGCCTACGTACCCAAAGGGATCAAGCACGACCGTAGTTCATCAAACAATAATTTACGCATAAACTGGTCAAACAAATAAATCCACTGTTACCTGAGAAGTTTCTACAAACAATTAAATACCGCTCGCCCTCTGGGAGCCTGCTCACACTCCGGGAGCCCGTTTAATAATAAACATAAAAATAATCCGCTCGCTCCTGGGAGCTTTTCAAAATAAACACACAAATATTCGCTCGCCCCAGGGAGGCCCACATGAGTTTAGCAATCATATAGGAGACAACCATCAACTCTTAATGAGCCCTAGGGCTGTCAATGGGTACCCATTACCCGGATCCGGAACCGGACCCGGTATATTTGGGTTCGGTTCCGGGTCCTAAAGTTGGACCCATTAGCTACTTAGGACCCGGCGGGTAATTACCCGATTGGACCCGAATTTAAACGGGTCCAAACGGGTAATACCCGTTAGGTATGCGCGGGTATCGGGTACCCGTTTATTCATTCTTTTATTCATGTTTTTAGCAAAATTACAAGTATTTTTGCTAGTTTTAGCGTTGATATTTTACTCATTTAAATTTTTTCTCTTACATTTAACCTTTATTGAGTACATTAATAAGAAATAATAATAAATTTTTATAAAAATTACTTAAATTCAAGTCAAAAAGAGAAATATATTAAGTTTTTGAGGTTTTTTAAATAGTTTTATTAAGACCCAATGGGTACCCGGAACCGACGGGTACCCGGGTATTTAAACGGGTCCGGTTCTGGGTCCACAAGTTTAGGAACCGGACCCGGAACCGTTAGGAACCGGACCCGACCATTATAAATAGGGTCCGGGTCTAGTGATACCCGGGAGGACCCGGACCCGTTGACACCCCTAATGAGCCCCATGTGGTTTAGGAAAAAACAATCATCCCAAGAATATCTCGTATCCTGTCAACCAGGAATATTTAGGGATTGCTGCCCAAAGACCCTCGTCCTACATTCATAATCATGTTCATAACAATACGTTGCAATCAATTCATATCAATAATATGCCAACATATATTCACCACATATCATCATGATAATTAAATTATACAAATACAAATAAAAGAAAATCAATACATTTTTGTGCTGCACTTACCTCAAATCGCAATCCAAAACAACACTATGGAGTACCGATATTCGATTAATTCAAAACAATTCTAAGAAATAGCTTTCAAACAATTCTAAGAAATAGCTTTCTTCCAAGTCGTCTAGGAACCACTAACCCATTTTCTCCACCAACGATATTCGATTAATTGTTCACCATCGTTCACAACAGGAATAAAATGATCGAAGATAAAAAGGAACCGCCTTCTTTTCTTATTCCTGTATTTTTTATACGCACACTAACCCTAAAACAAAATACCAAGCGCTGACTTTTATTCTCCTTTTCATTTTTTTCATTTTCTTGACTGACCGACCAATGAAACTTAGATATTTATAGTCAAATTGATTATAAAACCCTGAATAGCTATCAACTAATGGTGTCGTGACATTTGGCACTGGAATCCATAATCCTAAGCTAACTGTGTTGCAAACTCGGTCAACTATATACCTGTACAAAAAAAATACGAACCACATTCACAATAAGAATTTTTCATGAATTATTAGCCTATCAAATAACGACACGAGGCAGCATAAGCTTAATTCCAGCTTAATAATTAATTAATCGGTTCACTTTTCACACGGTTCCCCTGCTTATCATCCTACTTGCAATGTAATTCATTTTAATTCCTTTATTTCGGTATATCTTATAGTTTAGCAACCAATAAGAAGTTAGCATGCGTCTAAATTTATTAACTAATTACATCTTACCAAAACTAGTCAATATTTCTCGTGAATGAACTTTTGGTAGCTAATTAAACTCTCTTTTTTCTTTCCTTAAATGTTAACAAATACGCTTAAATATCCAAAATGTCCATAATAAGAAAGAAATCATAATAAAAATAAATTATATGCATACCAAAAATAAAAACAATGATATAGCATGATCATAAAATCGGTCAACACATAATTAGCTTTCAAATTTTCTTTCTTAAGTTAGCTAGCAAACAAATTTATTAAGTTACCTAAACTATAAAAATATTTCTATTTCCATTTCACGGTCAATGTTATCGGAACTGGCAATCAAATCAAATTATGTATATTCTTTCTAAAACAATAATCTAAAAATATTTAATTAACACATGCACAAAAAAATATATCAATTTAATCTTCTTTAAAAAATATTGAAATTCGACCCAAGAAAACGAAGTAAATTTACTTTTATTTTCTTTTAGAAAGTTGGAAAATGACAAAGAGAATTTTCCCGAAAATTATCAAAATACTTTTTGAGCTAATTACAAAAATTCCCTTGAAATTTGGACAAATATTACAATCTCACACACTTCAAGAAATTTAGTCCTTAAATTTAAAGTAACACAGTAATAAAAAAATTCAAAACACAATTAACATTTATTATTTTTTGCGCAACAACTAGTTCCCGAAGGACCTAATCGCTGCTCTGATACCAAACTGTAACACCGATTTTCGGGCCCGGATCTCATGACCTAAAATCCGGAGTGCCACTTGCATACCATAGCGGAAGCCCGACTACTAAGCCCAAGCCTGTTAAGTAATTCTTTTGGACTTATTTAATTTATGTTAAATCAGATTTTCTATTGCAACAGAATACTTAGAAAATTATTATGGAAAAATCTAACCTTTATTTAACCTAATTTTAAAGCGTTCAGAAACAAAACACATTCTGGTTTTCATATAAAAAATATTAACACCGTTCAAGTCTTAAGATTTAATTAATAAGTAACGATTGCAACACTAAATTATAAAACTAAATACAAACTACGGTAGATTCCTAGAATTTTACAGGATTCATACAAGTTCCAAAATTCGTGATATTTATATAGATTAATAAAAACTATAAATAATATTATTCATAAATTTTATAGAATTTATAAATGAAGTCTAATAGACTAAGACCATAGTCAAACTCATAGTTGACCAGCACTATAGAAAAACAAAACTATGACACTCTGTTTTATAAAAATTATATATAAATTGTACACAACTCAATATTGGAAGAGGCTTGCCATTTTGGAAAGATAAAGATAAAGGTTGACTTTCTTAGAAAACACTAAGGTCTAAAAATCAGAGGACCATACTCTTAAAATGGGATATGTACAAGACATTTACAATTGTCAATTATTTTTTAGATTTAACACGGATACAAATAATTATTATAAAAATATCAATACAACTCAAAAAAATCTACAATTTTACCAAATGTACCTTAAGATGCTTTACATTATTACAAAAAGAATCATATCAAAACCTATTGGTAATTGAAAATGATAAACAGTCAATTCAATATTATTCAATATTTTTACAGCATTAAAACTAAAATTAATTACAACTTACAATAAAATTTGACACATAAACAACAACTAAAATATCCATAATTATTCTTATTAAAGACCCGACATAATTAAATTGGCCACCATAATTTTAGTTCCATATTATGTTATCATCACATGTGCTGGACCGTCAAACGGCTTCTTACGTACCCAAAGGGATCAAGCACGACCATAATTCATCAAACAATAATTTACGCATAAACTGGTCAAACAAATAAATCCACTGTTACCTGAGAAGTTTCTACAAACAATTAAATACCGCTCGCCCTCTGGGAGCCTTCTCACACTCCGGGAGCCCGTTTAATAATAAACATAAAAAAAATCCGATCGCCCTTGGGAACCTTTTAAAATAAACACACAAAAATACGCTCTCCCCAGGAAATCCCACACGAATTTAGCAATCATATAGGAGGCAACCATCAATTTCTAATGAGTTCCATGTTGTTTAGGGAAAAACAACCGTCCCAAGGATATCTCGTACCCTGTCAACCAAGAATATTTGAGGATTGCTGCCCAAGGAGCCTCGTTCTACATTCATAATCATGTTCATAAAAATACGTTGCAATCAATTCATATCAATGATATATCAACATATATTCACCACATATCATCATGATAATTAAATTATACAAATACAAATAAAAAAAATCAATTCATTTTTGTGCTGCACTTGCCTCAAATCCCAATCCAAAACAACACTATGGAGTACGGATCTAATAAATCATATGTTATTTCCACAAACCACATCACTGAAACTTTAAGAAATAGCTTTCTTCCAAGTCGCCTAGAAACCACTAACCCATTTTCTCCACCAACGATATTCAATTAATTGTTCACCATCGTTCACAACCGGAATAAAATGATCGAAGATAAAAAGGAACTGCCTTCTTTTCTTATTCCTGTATTTTTTATACGTACACTAACCCTAAAGCAAAATACCAAGCACTGACTTCTATTCTCCTTTTCATTTTCTTAAGTGACCGACCAATGAAACTTAGATATTTATAGTCAAATTGATTATAAAACCCTAAATAGCTATCAACTAATGGTGTCGCGACATTTGGCACTGAAATCCATAATCCTAAGTTAACTGTGTTGCAAACTCGGTCAACTATATAGGTCTACAAACAAAATACGAACCACATTCACAATAAGAATTTTCCATGAATTATTAGCCTATCAAATAACGACACGAGGCAGCATAAGCTTAATTCCAGCTTAATAATTAATTAATCGGTCCACTTTTCACACGGTTCACCTGCTTATCATCCTATTTCCAATGTAATTCATTTTAATTCCTTTTATTTCGGTATATCTTATAGATTAACAACCAATAAGAAGTTAGCATGCGTCTAAATTGGTTAACTAATTGCATCTTACCAAAACTAGTCAATATTTCTCGTGAATGAACTTTTGGTAGCTAATTAAACTCTTTTTTTTCTTTCCTTAAATGTTAACAAATATGCTTAAATATCCAAAGTGTCCAAAATAAGAAAGAAATCGTAATAAAAATAAATTATATGCATACCAAAAATAAAAACAATGATATAGCGTGATCATAAAATCAGTCAACACGTAATTAGCTTTCAAATTTTCTTTCTTAAATTATCTAGCAGAAAATTTATTAAGTTACCTAAACTATAAAAATCTTTTTATTTCCATTTCTTCTACACGGTTTATGTTATCGTAACTGGCAATCAAATCAGATTATGTATATTCTTCCTAAAAAATAATCTAAATATATTTAATTAGCACATGCACAAAAAAAATAAATCAATTTAATCTTCTTTAAAAAAATATAGAAATTCGATCCAAGCAAACGAAGTAAATTTACTTTTATTTTCTTTTAGAAAGTTGGAAAATGACAAAAAGAATTTTCCCGAAAATTATCAAAATACCCTTTGAGCTAATTACAAAAATTTCCTTGAAATTTGGACGGATATTACAACAATACTTAAACAAATAAGGATCATCCTAAAAGAAGTGCTTAACCTCGGTTAAAAACCTAGAACAATCTTGTTTACCCCAATGTTGGGGCATTCGACCAGTAAAAGATAGTTCACTATATTTGCATACCAAGGTAATTGGGTAACAAAGAACAGTTGTTTATCAGGAAAGCTATCCCTTATAGAAAGGGAATCATCAGGGGAATCAACAACTAGCCTAGACAAGTGGTCTGCTACTACATTTTCGGCACCCTTTTTGTCTCTAATCTCTGAAGAAAACTCTTGTAACAAAAGGATCCACCTAATCAATCTAGGTTTCATATCCTTTTTAGACATAAGATATTTCAAAGAAGCATGATCAGTATATATTACGATCTTAGAACCTAAGAAATAGGGTCTAAACTTGTCGAAGGCAAATACAATGGCTAACAGTTCCTTCTCGGTAGTGGTATAGTTCAACTGGGCATCATTCAGAGTTTTGCTAGCATAGTAAATCACATGAAGTAATTTGTTTTATCACTGACCTAGCACAACACCAATAGCATAATCTGAAGCATCACACATGATATCAAATGGTAGGTTCCAGTTGGGTGCCTGGACTATGGGGGCGGTAGTGAGTAAATTCTTAAGCTTCTCAAAAGCCTCTAAACAAGCATCATCAAAGACAAATTTAACATCTTTTGCAAGCAATTTCCAAAGAGGTCTAGAAATCAAGCTAAAATCCTTAATGAATCGACGATAAAAACCTGCATGCCCTAAGAATGACCTAATATCTCTTACGGTTTTTGGGACCTGTAAAGTTTTAATAAGGTCAACTTTGGCTCTATCTACCTCTATACCCTTCGAAGATACGATATACCCTAGAACAATTCCTGAACGAACCATGAAGTGACATTTCTCCCAATTGAGCACTAAATTCTTTTCCTTACACCTAGTCAAAATTAATGACAAATGATGCAAGCACTCATCGAAAGACGAACCAAACACTGAAAAATCATCCATAAAGACCTCTAAGAACCCTTCTACCATGTCAGAAAATATGCTCAGCATACAACGCTGAAAGGTCTCAGGGGCATTACATGGCCCGAAAGGCATGCGTCTATACGCAAAGGTACCAAAGGGACAGGTAAAAGTGGTTTTCTCTTGGTCTTCTTGGGCTATGACAACCTGATTATAACCGCAGTATCCATCTAAAAATAAATAATGGCTACGTCCATCTAATCTTTCTAGCATTTGGTCGATGAAGGGAAGGGAAAAGTGGTCCTTCCTAGTGACCTTGTTCAATTTCCTATAGTCAATACAGACACGCCAACCCATGGTCACCCGGGTTGGGATTAACTCATTGTTATCATTCTAGACTGCAGTAATACCAGATTTCTTGGGAACAACCTGAACGGGGATGACCCACTTACTGTCTGAAATGGGGTAGATAATGTCTGCATCTAACAGCTTAAGAACCTCGGTTCGAACTACTTCTTTCATATTAGGGTTCAGTCTACGTTGCATCTCCCTAGAAGGTTTGGTGTCACTCTCTAAATAGATACGATGCATACAATCAGTAGGACTTATACCCTTAATGTTTTCTATGGTCCACCCTAAAGATTCCTTGTTATTCTGAAGTACGGTCTCTAGCCTACTTTCCTGATCACTATCCAAGTCGGATGCTATAATCACAGGTAAATTTTCAGATGGGCCTAAAAACACATACTTCAGGGTATCTGGTAATGGTTTAAGGTCCAACTTAGGAGGCTTTTCTAACGAAGGAACTAGGGTAGATTTAGAAACGGGTAAAGGTTCGAACTTAGGTTTCCAGGCATTACTAGTGTCTATCAAAGGGGTTGAATCTAACAAAGAATTCACCTCATTAATCACATCGTCATCATAAAAATCAATACCAAAGTGGGCTAGGCATTTCTCTAATGTATCTTCTAACAAAGTGTTTGGTAATGATTCCTCGACTAATGTTCCTATCATGTTCACCTATTTTATGATCGAGTCATCTAGTTCATAGGGTAGCTTACTAATATTAAAAATGTTCAGCTCAATAGTCATATTACCAAAAGACAAATTCATAATACCATTTCAACAGTTAATGATCGCATTGGATGTAGCTAAAAATGGGCGACCTAAAATCACTGGTATTTGGTTCTCTGGGTCAGGGACAGGTTGGGTATCTAGGATAACAAAATTCACTGGATAAATAAACTTGTCGACCTCAATAAGAACGTCCTCGATCACACCACGAGGAATTTTAACAGACCTATCTGCTAACTGAAGTGTCATCTGGGTAGGTTTCATCTCACCAAGTCCTAGCTTAAGGTACACATGGTATGGGAGTAAGTTCACACTGGCTCCTAAGTCAAGCAAAGCTTTCTTGACACGGTATTTACCTATTGTGCAAGAAATAGTAGGGGACCCTGGGTCTTTATACTTAGGAGTAGTGGTATTCTGAATAATATAAGTCACATGACTAGCTAGGAAGGATTTCTTTTGAACACTAAGTATTCTCTTTCGCGTACACATATCCTTAAGATACTTGGCATAAGCGGGAATATGCTTAATCACATCTAACAATGGGAGGTTGATAGTAACCTGCTTAAAAACCTCCAATATATCATTAAAGTTGGACTCCCTCTTATTTGGAACTAGCAGCTGGGGGAACGGGGCTCTGGGAACAAATCCGGGCTCAGCATGACCCTCATTGGTCTCTTTGGAGACTCTATCAGTCTCCTCATTTTCTGGCTCAGAAGGGTGAACTACAGCATGTTCACTATCAAGCATGGCAACCTTATCGTCAACTTTCTTTCCACTCCTAAGGGTTGTAATAGAATTCACATGATTGTACGATTTATCTCCTTTAGGGTTAGGATCAGTTTGACTAGGGAACCTTCCATCTTCTCTTTCACTAAGAAACTTAGCTATTTGTCCGACTTGAAGTTCTAATTTAGCAATAGACTGGGAATTATTCTTAAAATTCTGCCTGGTTTCTTCTTGAAAACCATAGTGGTTCTTTGATAACATCTCATGGTTCTTTGCTAACATAGTAAGGGTTTCTTCTAAGGTGGAGATCTTTTTCTCATTCTGAAACTGGGGTTGACCTAAAGAGTTCTTACAATAACCAAAACCTGGGGGAGGCTGAGAATTACTAGACTGTCCTTGATTCTGAACCTTAGACCAAGAAAAATTAGGATGGTTTCTCCAACCAGGGTTGTAAGTCTCTGAGTATGGGTCAAACTTTTGACGGTTCTCAAACCTAGCATTGTTATAGACAGCATGGGCTTGCTCTTCACTAACCTGATCTTCGCAAAATGAGTTATTGGGTTCTACTCCACAACTAGACACTTGAGAGGCTCTAAAACTCTCATTAGGTTCAACAAGTGACCTATGTTTAAGATGATTCAATTCCAAAGCTTCTAACCTTCTAGACAAAGAAGCAAACTTAGCATCTGACCCGAAGCTTGTATCTACCACATTGGTGCTACTTCTATTGACCAAGAGTATTTTGGGGGGTTAAACACAAGACTCCCACTGTTGGGATTTTTCAGCGACAGCTCCTAAGAAGGTAAAAGCATCATTGACACTTTTACTAGTGAACTCACCAGCGCACATAGACTCAACCATGGCTTTGGTTGAATAGTCTAAACCATCATAAATAATCTCTACGAGTTTCATCTAATCAAATCCATGGTTAGGACACTGGTATAGGGGATCATTGAATCTCTCTAAAATCCTATAAAGTGACTCTCCCTCTTGTTCCGCACTAGCACTAATTTTCTTCCTAACAGACACATTTTTATGCTTAGGGTAGAATTTCATATAGAAAGCAGCAATAAGTTCCTGTCATGTTTCAATGTATTCAGATGGTAGGTTGTTCATCCAGGCCTTGGCTTTATCTCTCATGGAAAAGGGAAACATCTTAAGTTTCAAGACATCATCAATAAGGTCTTTTATTCTAATTGTCCCACAAATTTCCTCAAAGTCCCTAATATGAAAATAAGGGTTCTCATCATCTTTACCTAAGAATATAGGGATCATCTGAAGAATACTAGGTTTTATCTCGAAATTAGCCGTAGTGGCTGGCAATTTAATGCACGAGGCTCGGGTGGACCTAGTTCGAAACATGTAATCTTTCAAAGTTGCCATCACTGGCACAACTGAAGTACTAGGGGTATTTTCCTCATGAAGAGACAGATTCTCAAAACTGAAGTTTCCAAAAACAGGGCTCTCAAAAGAAGAGTCTTCGAGCTCCCCGCTTCCACAAGAAGAACTACTAGGTTTTTCACTAATCAATCGACCTAGATTATCTCTTTTCCAAGCCCGTTTTCTAATGACCTCGGGCATACACTAGAAAAACAAATAAAAGAATCCTAAAGGAAAGGAGGTTCTAAGCAAACACAAAGCAGGCTGACTCCACCAAAGAAAACCTAAAGATTTCTAGCAAAAAAAAAGCATGATGGCTCCACTTAGATTATTTCGAGACCAGCTTCTATTCTTTCGAAAAGGAACTCGTTATAATATGAGAAAACCTCTCTGGAATCAATCCGAATTAAAATAAGTTGAATAGAGACGGGGGAAGCTGCGCGGAGCTTTGATACCCAAGGCCTCAGCGGCGTTACAAGGCGGCGTATTCAACTCACGGAAACCATCATGAACTTCAAAGTATGCTCAAAAGAGTACCAATATTTTTCGAACGATTTTCCTATTAAACTCGTTACCCTATAGGTCTCGTTCTAGTCAAAATTTTAGGCTTAGGTTCGCGTTTGGTTTCGTTTTCCTAAGGCGGGCAAGAAGAGAACGGTGATGAAATCCGAACCCTTATCTTGTAAGGTCAGTCCTTGCCCTTTACTAGGAAATTAAAGCAGCCATTTTCAATTCCTCAGCATATATGCAAACGAAGGAATACAGTAAACCCTCTGACAGCGGATTCGTGGGTGTTTAGAATTCTTACCTCCCGTTCCAGACGAGGGATGAACCGTTGAAGTCGACTCGGGCCACGACTTCTATGTCATGTACGAACCCGAGGGGCCAAATTTTCTGCAAACAGTTTATTTAAAACTACCCTTCCGTAGGGTTTTAAAAATAAAGTCCAATGTTCAATGTCCAAAAGAAAAGAAGAAAAAAAATGTCCAAAAATAAAATATTACAAAAATAAAAACCTTATTACAGTTTCTAAAAAATAAAAATAAAATTATTTAAAAAATATTCTTCTTCACTCCTTTTGGATTTTTCTTTTCTTTCCTTTTTGGGCTTTTCCTTTCTTTCAGCACTTTCTCTTTTCCTTTAGCTTAGCTCTAAATCTGAAAGCAAACAAAAATACCAAAACGCGTAAAAAAGAACGAATAAAATAAAACCTAAAAAAATATCTATAAACAAATCCGCGTTGGCGACGCCAAAAATCGATCGAAATTTTGATAGTGGTAAATAGGTTGTCGTTCACTCAGACTTGTTAATAAATTGTTCAAAGACTTAATAAAGAAAATAAGGAAAATATATACAAATATGATGACATGATGAGAGAGGCTGGGACTCAGGATTCCACTGTTTTTCATGTTCATGGGGTTTAGAAATTAATTGTAGACATTTATAGCTCAAAACAAAGGAAATGTCAACTTTATTCTTTGCCAAAGTAGAATTCATAAAATATTACGCGTAGGTCATAAGCATGGCGCATCAAAATTACTTATAACTAAGCATGCTCCATCAAACAAAGTCACGACTAGTTAATAGAAATCATAATTCGTTAAAAATCAATGCAAATAGTAAATAAACAATTAATTGAATTACCCCAATGGTGAAATCCAGCTTCTTCCATTGTCCCAATGTTGGGTTTTAGCTCCTCATATTGTACGCACTATTTTTCTCCAAACTCTCCGTCCTCCGTTATATGACCAAGGGACTCTATTTATACCCGAAAGATGCATCGAATCTCCTCCATAACTTCACAAATTCTTGGCAGCCTGTTTTAGCTCCTTACGCGTTTTACAGCTGCAAACTCTCCTTGTTTAACTCTACACGCCTTTAACATTCTCCCAACACATTCCAAACTCCCCCAACAACAACAAACGCATGAACATCTTCCCCCTTTGCACGTACTCCCCTGTTTTGCTCCATGACACGATTCAACCAATTTTTATCGACCCAAAAGCCCATACCAGTCCTGTTATGAAAAATCACAACTACCCACGAAGTTTCAGCCATTTAGTCTCTGTAGAACATCGTCAAAATCTCAACCCTAATTTTTGCAGTTCAAAAGAATTTTTCCCGCCAAAAAGATTAATTCAAACGGAGAAGATGGGTGATGTGGACAAAATTGGGCTACATATAGCCGTGGGTGCCCCTTAGCAAAAGTGGGGGTCCGTATAGCATTTGTTCCCCGAGGTGCTCAGAGCAACTTTTCGAGCCGAATTTTCCAACAATATTTATTTTCAAAAAATACCTACAAACACACAAAAAACCATAATAAGTACAGAATCGAGTACTCACAATACGGAACATTGAGGACAAATCAGACACATAAATGCGTCTATCAGGGAACCAATCTTATGGATATGTGCAACACATATAAGTTAGATACCATATGTATACGGGGAACCGATCCTAGTACCTAGTCAACCGAATTTTGGAAAGCTAGTGTGACTATGCACAATACTCACATGGAGGTAGAACCGAAACTTGTTTTGGTAGAACCGTTAAACCCATGATTGTGATTGAATGTTGGTTTGATCAATCACATAGTTCTTGAAAGTCATACGAAACCAATTCCAAACTTGTTTGGAAGTGTGGATTTCAAGGTTGTAAGTGTGAAAGAGAACTTACAAAGTAAAGATGTCGACAAACTTTGAACACGTGTTGCGAATGTTTATTTCTTTAGTTGTTCAAATATATTCCTTAACGGCTAAGGGAAGAGAATCCCAGGATCGAAACATAAGTAAGTTAAGAATCTTTTAATTAAGGTTATTAATTTCATTTTGTAGGGAAATTCCAGAATTAGTAATGTGCATTTACTAATTATATTTTCTGAGAGATTTTGATCATTATTTTTTGGACAGAGCATTTCCAGGAATTATGAAAACCGAATTTGTGCTTTAATGAATATCTTGAGAATATTTTCGGTTTTGGAAATTCCTTGGTGTTCAAACTTCCTTGTCTATAAATACTTGAAGTATGCCTTTCTAGCAAACTAATCCTTCGTAACAACAGACTTCCTCTTTTGTTGTTGTTACTGGTGTAGCCGCCTATTCGGAGAGGAGAGTAACCTAATTAGGCGAAATCTCTTACGGCCGCTCAGTTTAAAGTCTTCTTTGGGATTGAGAAGCTCTAGCGCGTATCGTTGGTGGGAAACTTGATAATTGTGGTTTATATTTTGTTTTTGATTGATTTGATTGACTAACGGTGGTTGAAATCTGATTGCACCTAGTTTGTTTATTCTTGAGAATCTTATCTTCTGATATAAGATTCACTCAAACTAGTTTAGAGTTTCGACATGGATCTTTAGACTGTTGTTAGTTCTAAAGAAGATCTTGTGATAATCCATTGTTAAGAAACTTCGTTATGTGCGTGATTGATCACAAGAGATTCAAGTGATTGTGTGCAGGTTTTTATTGAAGATTTAAGAATATTTGAAGACAAATAAGATATATATTGAATATCTGACTTGGGTTTTATAATCTTTGGTGTGCACAATACTTGTTTCGGTAAAAGAGGATCCAATTAATAATCAGTTTATCCTTGTGGTAGATTGTATTGATTAATTGAGTATATCGGCATCAACACAGTTCTTCGGATTAAAGGTGTTGTTTGCTTTATCTCAAAAGATTACTTCGGTAATTGAACATAAGATAGATCTAAGGACCTGACGAGGAGTTTATGTTAAGATAAACGGAAGAGCCTTTGTCTGACTCATATCACTTGGTTGAATACAGTTGATACCAAACAAATTTGTTGTTCCTTTACTGTTTGGAATTGTTCCAAGTACGTGACTTATTTATAAGTTGGAGGTGTGGGAATTCAGACAGAACTAGGTGAATTATAGGGTTAGTTACTTGGTCTCAACTATACGAAGTTAGGTGTAATTTTGTGTAGCGTCTTAATCCTGAGAGTATTCAATTTTGGACTAGGTCCCGGGGTTTTTCTGCATTTATGCTTTCCTCGTTAACAAAATCTTGCTGTGTCATTTACTTTTATTTTCTGCATTATAATTGTTTTGTTATAATTAAAGTAAATTACACAAACGTTAATTCCTATTTACTTGATAAGAAATCCTATTGTGTTTGGTTAAGTCCGAACCTTTGTATCAAGTAAACATACTTCGTTGTTATATTTTCTCGATCTTGTATCCATAGACGATCACAAGAAGTGTGAACCGATTAGTTGTTTTGTCTCGACTCAGTCCATAGACAATCACTTTCGGAGAAAGGATTTATAGGTAGGAAAAGTTTTAGCTTGAGGTATATTTGGGTACCCTCGCCTTTCAATTTCAGTGAGAAGAAAAAATAAGGTGGCTTAGTATGACCGGTCCGCATAGTGGTGCACAACTATGTTGCGTTACTGAGTTTGTAAGCTGGCAGATGGAGCTGCACTATCCGACGATGTAGCGCCAATATGGCTGAGACAAGAAAGGTTGCTTGGCACATGAAAAAACTATGAGATAGTGTTGCATATCCTTATTCAGAGTTATCCCATCTCAAGGAAGGAATAAAAGATGATATGCAAAGTCATGGAATGACTTTGGCATGGTCCTAAGCTTTGGACAAGGCTTGGACTATGCATATGCATCAATGGCGATGCCAAACACGTCATTGGTGATTATTGCTCTCCAAATGAGATGCAAGTGATGCATATGAAGCATCAAGCTGAACTAACCAAGTTAAGACTCAAGTGGCATGGTATTTGGATGTTGGTATCCAAATAGCTAAGTATGCAGCTGGGATGATGTTGCACATCCATTGCCAAATACATGGTAGACATGCAAGTTGCGTGTTGCATTGCCGAATACTTGGCAGAGGCCAAGAGTGAGTGAAACGTAACCATTGTAAAAGACTTGTCATAAGTGCAAGTTGAGTGTTGCACGAGCATGCCAAACATTGGCATGGACAGAGTGGCACGATGCGATGATTGCGAGACTTGAGTGCAAGTGTCAGATGCGGGTGTGTGTGCATCACACGCATGCCAAAGTGTAAGATCAAGTTAGATACGTTTGTAAAGGAGTTTTGTAACTGAGTTTGGCATGTCCTAACCGTCCAAGACAAGTGTGGCGTGTTTCTGAGTGCCAGTACTAAAGGTAGCAGTTAAAAAGTAAGTTGTGGCGGTTAGGGAACTGTCATGGACAGATGGTTGTTCATGGGGCGTGCAACAGAGTTGCATACGGATCGGCCCTGGTGCTTGGCAGTATAAATAGCCATAGAACCCCTTGTAGACGAGTTGTTCAATAGTTCAAGTGTTGAGGAACCATATTGCAGTAGAGAGTGAGTTTGTTGTAGGCTTAGAGAATAAGCTTGTAAGTCCATTGGTTGGACTGATTTTGTAATCTTTCCCTTAAGCTAATAAAAGAGAGTCTGTTTGCTTATACATTTGGTTTTAGTATTCTGTTGATTCGAAGTTTCTCCTCTTATTTGTGTGTAGCATAAACATGGCATGAACCTCTTTGTACTATGGGCTACATTGCTTGGTAGAGAAAATCTAAGTAAGTCTTCCGTTGCATACTCTTGGTAGAGTTGGCTGTTTGCAAAGATGCAAACTTATAAGGCTGAAATACAAGTGGGTGATAAGTGATCACTGAACCATTGTATTGCCGGGTTATACTTGCGCGAAAATTTGTCAGGGACATTTTCAGGTGTGACAATTCGGGTATCAGAGCATAGATTTCTCTGTTTTGACTTTGTTTTGGAAGATTTTCTCTGTTTTGCTCAAGTTTTAGTTGGTGAAATTGCTAGATCGTAATGGCTTGTAAGAAGAGTTCGACGGATGCCTTAACTGATAGGCTAGTGGACTTGGAAGACAGGATTGGTGAAGAGGTGCGATATCCTAATGATGTTAATTATGATGCTACGATAACGGCTCACATCCAAGCGTTGGACAATCCTGCTGCTGACATGATTGTTGCAAGCCAGAATGCAACTAAGAAGTATTCTGATTTGGAAGGCCAAATCGCTGCTGATAATACCATATACACATGAGCCTTTAAAGAGCTAACTGATGAGTTAAGCATCTTTAGGAGAATGGTGAGTACGATTGGTTCGAAGGCAGGGTGCCAAATACCTTCCTTCAGCCATTGCAATCATGGACAACCTTGCTGATTTTAGGTCAGTTACCTCAACTGATGCTAATAGGAAAGTATAAGAAAGTCTAGAAGAAGAAGGATGATGGGAGTAGGAAAAGTTCTGAGGCTAAGGAAAATACTTATCAAAGGGATGATAGTCAGGATGCGAAGAACAAAGCTGGAGGATGTTTACTATGCAAGGGTCCTCACATTGTGCGTGATTGTCCTAAGATAGAAAAGTTGTCCGCAATAGTCACTGAGGGAAGTGGCAACAAAGAACAAGTTGATCAAGTGGAGCATGTTAATCCTATTCAATTATGCAACATAGTAGCACAAAAGGCAGCAACACAGCATGGGATGAGTGGCGCTGGCCTAGTTTATGTGAAAGTTGGTATTCACAATCATAGGCGCTAGTGCATGGCAGATAAAGGTGTTTTGCATATTGTTATGATCTTGTCGATGGAAGAGTACTTGGGTTTGGAAGTATATCAGGCTGATCACTGCATGAAGACAGTGAATGATATAGCTAAGCCAATCAAGAGAATGGTTTTGGCAAATATTGAAGTTGGAGAGTGGCGTGGCCAAGTCAGTGTAATGGTGATGCATCTCAATGAATTTGAGATGATATTTGGTAATAACTTTTTCAAGCAAGCAGGGGCAACAGTGATGCCTCACCTTGGCGGGATTTTCATACAATGTCCAAGTGCACCTTGTTTCGTGAAAGGTGTAAGAAAAGTTAGTCCGGTTGACATGAAGTGTGGAATGGGAAAGGAAAGTGAGTTTGCACCTGTCTGCTCGTTCGAAGAAAGCTTAGATGAGATTCATGCGTAATTTGGATATCCGATGGATCTTAGCATCCCTTGTTCGTCGTGATTAGCGCATGTATGAGGCAGGGGCATTGCAATGCTGTTTGCAAGTGCCTGAACATACAAGGTTGCTGAAGTATGGAGACTTTGGCATGTTCTGTTAGTTGTTTCTGTTTGAAGTTTAAGTCAGGTATTGCTGATCTTATGGTCTTAGAAGATGGCACACTTTTGTTGGTTTATTTGCTTTAGTTTAGTTGTTTGCTTTCAGTAAGGCTGAGTGTTGGCCAATGGTGTAAATGAGAATGAGTCCCTATGTTTCTTATGTAAGGCTAATGTAATGAATGAAGGTGGTGTTTAAGCAAAAACCTTGTCTCTTTTTTTTAATGTAAATCTAGTTCATTGGGGAAGCACTACAAGTATACTTAGCCAAAGTATGCAATAAGAAACGCTGAAAGCAAAGCCAAACAAGAATTGAAGCTGGTGGCATAGGCAAGTTTGTTGTTGGGGGAGTTACGCAGAAGTGCGACTGTATTTGGTAACGATATCATGGAGTAACGCATAAAAAATGAAGATGTAAGTCCATCAAGCATATGAGTTAAGAGTAACTCATAGTTAGGAAGAGCATGATATTGTTTTTCCGCTACATTAAAGCGTAGCAGTTTGAAAGAACAAGCGAGGCCTTGTTAGTTTCAAAGGAGCGTGAAGAGGATACTTCTTTGGAAAAGTTACGGTGGAGAGTTGAAAGAACAAGTCATGGCGTATGTCATGCATTTCAGCCAAGTTGCATAAGAGAGTTGCAAGACGATTGAAGAACACTTAGTCTACAGTAAGGCCTGTTGAATTGCAAGAGTGCAATGTTAGTCGTAATTGAAGGCAAGCAAGCTAAGTTATTCATATCAGGGTGATATTTTAGCTATTTGGCGTGTACACTTAGGCACGGAATGGCTTGGAAGGAAAAATTTATGTGCTAATGCAAGAGGCATAGCAACAGATTGCAAGTAGCATTTGGGTATTAAGATGTGAATGAAGTAGAGATTGAAGCATAGTCGACGATGCAACAATGATGCTGGAATTCATAGGATTAATGGCAAGGTAAACAAACTAAGTGGCGGAATAAAGTACTAGGGAGAAAAGTTTTGGCAAGGTTGAAGGCCAAACAAAGTTGCTGATTTCTGAGAGTGGCTCAGATGCGTACAAGGCCAAGGAAAGTTCAGTAGAGGATGAACTAATATTGCGTTCAACGAGGACGTTGAACAGATTGAGTGGCAGATCTATGAACAGTCCGTATAGTGGCGCACAATTTTGTTGCGTTACTGAGTTTGTAACCTGGCAGATGGAGCTGCACAATCCGACAATGTAGTGCCAACATGGCTGAAACAAGAAAGGTTACTTGGCACATGCAACAACTATGAGATACTGTCTCATATCCTTATTCAGAGTTAGCCCAGCTCAAGGAAGGAATAAAGGATGAGATGCAAAGTCATGGAATGACTTTGGCATGGTCCTAAGCTTTGTCCAAGGCTTGGACTATGCATGTGCATCAATGGCGATTTCAAACACGCCATTGGTGATTATTTCTCTCCAAATGAGATGCAAGTGATGCATATGAAGCATGAAGCTGAACCAAGAAAGTTAAGACTCAAGTGGCATGGTATTTGGATGTTGGCATCCAAATTAGCTAAGTATGCAGCTGGGATGGATGTTTCACATCCATTGCCAGATACTTGGCAGACATGCAAGTTGCATGTTACATTACCATTTTCGAATACTTGTCAGAGGCCAAGAGTGAGTGAAGCGTAACCATTGTAAAAGACTTGGCAGAAGTGCAAGTTGAGTGTTTCACGTGCATGCCAAACATTGGCATGGCCAGAGTGGCACGATGCGATGATTGCGAGACTTGAGTGCAAGTGTCAGATGCGGGTGTGTGTGCATTACACACATGCCAAAGTGTAAGATCAAGTTAAAGACGGTTGCAAAGGAATTTTGTAACTGAGTTTGGCTTGTCCTAACCGTCCAAGACAAGTGTGGCGCGTTTCTGAGTGCCAGCACTAAAGGTAGCAGTTAAAAAGTAAGTTGTGGCGGTTAGGGAACTTCCCATGGACAGATGGTTGTTCATGTTGCGTTCAACAGAGTTGCATACGGATTGGCCCTGGTTCTTGGCAGTATAAATAGCCAGAGAACCCCTTGTAGACGACTTGTTGTTGAGGAACCATATTGCAGTAGAGAGTGATTTTTCTATAGGCTTAGAGAATAAGCTTGTAAGTCCGTTGGTTGGACTGATTTTGTAATCTTCCCCTTAATTTAATAAAATAGAGTCTGTTGGCTTATACATTTGGTCTTAGTATTCTGTTGATTCGAAGTTGCTCCCCTTATTTTTGTGTAGCATAAACATGGAAGGAACCTCTTTGTAGTATGGGGTACATTGCTTGGTATAGAAAATCTAAGTAAGTCTTCCGTTGCATACTCTTGGTAGAGTTGGATGTTTCCAAAGGTGTAAACTTATAAAGCTGAAATACGAGTGGGTGATAAGTGATCACTGAACCACTGTATTGCCATGATTAGGGGACATGATGATCATTTGATATTGAAACTGACAGAGGACGGCCGTGAAACAAAAGATAAAAATTGTAAAAGAACTACAGTAGATGTTACCTCCTACTAATTTTATAGGAAAACAATACAACTTCGATTCCTTGGAAAATTCCGATAAAATGATAAAATTTGTGATTATTGCTAGCGTAATTCTAAGAGAAAACAGAATTATCCCAGGTCAAAATTATATTTTATCCCAGTAGTTTAAAGGTTACTCAATATACTGCATGCCGGTTTCCCATCATTCCTTTTGTGTACTGACAAACAAGAAAACAAGCTTTTTCTTTCCTATCTTCCGTTATTTTTAAATTGCTAGGTAATGACTTGGAATATCAAACACCCAAGCTCTCTGTTGATTGTTGATGCAAATGAAATGTTAATTTTCACTCAACCACAAGCCAATATCATTTTCAGTTCTTAATTTTTTTTTGGTATTATTTTGGCGAATTAGGGTTGATTAAAATTTTCAATTACGAACAGGAAATTATAATGGGTGTATATCTTTGAATTTTCAGGCTATAATGAGCCAGCGTTCAGTGCGGAAAAACAGATTCATTTTTTATTACCGTTGAAAAGCTTTACCTCTTCTTCTTCATATAGTATTGATAATTTTGTACCAATTGAAATTGTGCCTAGTGATGATAGGGTCGACAGTGGACATACTCATATTGAAGTAGTACAAAAAATAATAGGCGATGAAACTAATGAGACAAGAGTTGGGGAAATTATTTTTTAGCCCTCCCGGACATAAAATCCTGGTCAGTTTGGAGAACGATGAAGAAGGAGACAGGACGAAGAAGAGAGGGTATAACTACTGGAAACCCAGTAGCACATCCAAAGTAATAGTAACCAAGATCTAATACATCTTAAGTAAAGTAAACACCGAAAATTCTTATTGATGAATCATTCAAAGTAACGACGATACAAGTTCTTGAATACAAGTAAACCCTAATCTCTCCCCTAGGTTAAAGTCTCCCACTCTCCAAAAATCCCATCCCCTATACATTGCCCAAGGACCTCTATTTATAGGCCATCTAAACCTAATGGAACACAACTCATTTTATCTCGTCGCGTTCTCGCAGTAATGCTTTACACTTCGCCCAGACCGTTTTCCATAAAGTTTTCCCCTTCTTTCGCTTACTTCACATGGGCTTGTCAGGACACCTGTCTCTTTTCTTACTCCATAATTTATCTATCTCGTGGATTGTCTTTTTGGCCAAGTAATCTTACTTCGTCCTTTTTTACTTCGCGGCAGATATCTTGTAGGGTACTTCATGGATCCTTCATAACCCTTGTTCCTCTCGGAGCTTACTTCGTGACGAGACACTATCTCGCACATAGATTTTACCTCGTCGACTTGTCAATAATGGTGACTTTGACTTGATTTGACAAGTCACTGACGAAGATTTTCATGACACGATACATGATCTTTAGTCCGGATTCTCGCGTCTTCCCTATGTCCACGTGGTGATCCATATTTTGGTATCTACATTTTGCCTTTTCTTATTCTTTTCGATCGTAGGTGTTTGAGGGTGAAAACAATTTCTGCTGGTTTCGGTAGTTTCGTGTGTTGTTGGTGAGAAACGAGTCTAAACCATAAAAATGTACTGCAAGGGAGTACTTTAGATTCGAGAGATCAATCTGTACAAATCCGGCCTAAACCAAGAAATTGCCGTTCCAGACTTTCTTCGATCACAAGATGAAGGAGAAGGGTTGGTTTTAGGGAGGGAAGCGAAGAGAGTATTGAGACCAGAATAGTTGATTTTGGAAGAGTAGTTGTTTTGACTTGTATCAGAAAGCGTAAGCTAACAAATGGGAAAGCTAACAGGTGATTTCTGAGTTTTATATGCTCCTGACCCAAACTTGTTATTCGGTGGTAATAGGTAAGACCTATTTATACAAGTCGAAGCGAAACGTACTCTGATCTCGTAAGAAATGGAAACAGATAGTAAATGGGAGGAGGTGGTAACTGGTAGCGCCTGGAATTGATGTTCCATAATGAAGGAAAGCGTTTCACCATTACTCCTGGTATTCACTAACCGCCTAATTATTATGACACTGTCTTCTAACGGGCGTAGTGTACACCGCGCGCTGTAAACCTCCAAACCAATACCCTAATGAGCATCCCCCAGTTTGTGACATGTGTTGATGTCTCGAGTGCTTTCGTGGAAAACATGCAGCAGGTTGCCGCTGTTTGGAAAGTTGAGCTTGGGAGACTTGCCAGATCGGTGGTGACTCTCGACAGTCGAGATTTGCATCTTGAGAGGAAGGGTAGCCGTTGATTATTGCAATCCTTCGTTTGGTATCCAGCGACATGAAAGCATGGCCGGAATCGCTTTGACATGGTTAGGCGTGGCCAACCTTGGATTTTTGCATAGTTTAGGCGCGTCCAAGAACTAGGGTTTTGGCGTAGTTTGGGCGCGGACAAAATTAGGGCTTGGTGTTGGGCCAAAGGTTGCCACGCGTTAGCTGGTAACCTTGGACGGCTAAGATCTGCATCTTAAATGGAAGGGTGGTCGTTGATTGTCGCAACCCTTCGTTTTGGCAGACAATGGCGTGGAAGAAAGGCTGACATGTTTTGGCACAGCGGTGCGGCTGTCATGCCTTGGCGCGGAGATGTGGCTGGCACGGCATGCCATTGGCATATGTGGAGCGCTGGCATAGTTGGTATGATTTGGGCACAGAGATATGGTGCGACATGCCATTGGCACATGCGGCATGGTTGGCATGCCTTGGCGCGGAAAGGTTGCACGGCATGCCATTGGCACATGTGGCATGGTTGGCATGCCTTGGCGTGGAGATGCGCCTGGCACGGCATGCCATTGGTACATGTAGCACGGTTGTCATCCCTTGGCACTGAAAGGTTGCACGGTATGCCATTGGCACATGTGGTGCGGCTGGCATGGTTTAGGCGTGGCCAAGCTAGGAGTTTGGCATAGTTTAGGTGCGGCCAAAAACTAGGGTTTTGGCATAGTTTGGGCGCGGCTAAAATTTGGGACAAAGGCTACCACGCGTTAGCTGGCGACCTTGGACGGCTAATATTTGCATCTCAGATGGAAGGGTGGCCGTTGATTGTTGCAACCCTTCGTTTTGGCAGCCGTGAAGGAAAGGCCGGTATGGTTTTGGCGTAGCGGTGCGGCTGGCATGGTTGACATGCCTTGGCGCGGAGATGTGGCTGGCACGACATTCTATTGGCACATGTGGATCGCTGGCATGGCTGGTATGCTTTGGGCGCGGAGATGTGGCGCGGCATGCCATTGGCACATGCGGCATGGTTGGCATGCCTTGGCGCGGAAAGGTTGCACGGCATGCCATTGGCACATGTGGCATGGTTGGCATGCCTTGGCATGGATATGCGGCTGGCATGGCATGCCATTGGCACATGTTGTGCGGCTGGCATGGCATGCCATTGGCACATGTTGTGCGGCTGACATGGTTTAGGCGTGGCCAAGCTAGGATTTTGGCATAGTTTAGGCGCGGCCAAAAACTAGGGTTTTGGCATAGTTTGGGCGCGGCCAAAATTTGGGCCAAAGACTACCACGCATTAGCTGGCGACCTTGGACAACTAATATTTACATCTCAGATGGAAGGTTGGCCGTTGATTGTTGCAACCTTTCATTTTGGAAGCCATGAAAGAAAGGCCGAGATGGCATGGTTTAGGCGTGGCCAAGCTAGGATTTTGGCATAGTATAGGCGCGACCAAAAACTAGGGTTTTGGCATAGTTTGGGCGCGGCAAAAATTTGGACCAAAGGCTACCACGCGTTACCTGGCGACCTTGGACGGTTAAGATTTGCATCTCAGATGGAAGGGTGACCGTTGATTGTTGCAATCCTTCGTTTTGGCAGCCGTAAAGGAAAGTACGGCATGGTTTAGGCACGCCTTGGCTTGGATACGTGGATGACATGATTTTCCATTGGCACGGTGACGCGGTTGGCATCGTTTTTCCCTAAAAGTGTACGATTTAGATTTTAAACCGTACATTCGCTTCAAATATACTATTCACGATTTTGTTTCTTTCCTATTTTTATCGACAAATGGTCGATTGGTAACCCCAAATACATTTCTTCTTCACTCCTCCCGTCCTCCATCCACTCTAGGGTTCCAAAAAATCCCCTAGTAACTTTTAATCCAACTTCTTCTTTCCATTGGTGTTGCTGTTAAGAACTCCAGAATCACCCATCCGTTTGATTTACCATCTGTATCCTCCATTCTTATTCCTGTGGTTTCAATTCCAACCAACTTCACTCCATCCAAATTAACCTTTTTGCAGTTCAAACGAAGAACCTCCAGATCTGTTGATGTTAAAATCTATCGCAAAGGGCTGCTGCTATAGTGAATACCATCTTTAATTCTTTGTGAATCTCAATCTCCGACCACCACTCATGGTTCTGAATCTGTACCCATGAAGAGTGAATAAAACCAAAAAAAATATAAAGGGAACTGAATATTCTACTCAAACACAGATGACTATGGATGCTCATTAACCCCACAGATAAATGTGGTGTAGACTGGGAAGTTAGACACGTCACAACATTTGTTAACCATTTTCTTTTAATTTCTTTTAGCACTCCTATTGGACTTCATGTGCTTGAATTACAAAGATTAATCTTTGTATTCTGATTCCCAGGCCGTGACTTCACCAAGCGGTGCTAATATAGAAAATGAAGTGGCACCTAAATGAGCTCTTCGTTTTTGGTGTCGTGAACTAGAATGGTTGATTTCTTGTCAAACGTTACTTTTAGCGGGTTATCTTTCCGGTGATCGGATTTACTTGCACTTTCTACAAAATACCTATCAAGTATAAATATAGGTATATAAGTGTAACACCTATGTGTTTATCATTGTATTTATGTATGTGTAATTTTTGTCCCAATTCATATTAAAAAATGACCGTGAATCTTTGATTCGCGATTTGATATACGATTCGATTCATAAAAATGAAAAACGATTCACGTTGCGATTCACGATTTCACAACCTTGGTTGGCATGCCTTGGCGCGGAGACGTGGCTGGCATGGTTTTTCATTGGCACGGTGGCGCGACTGGCATGGTTGGCATGCCTTGGAGCAGAGAAGTGGCTGGCATAGTTTTCCATTGGAACGGTGGTGCGGATGACATTGTTGGCATGCCTTGGCGCGGAGACGTGGCTGGCATGGTTTGCCATTGGAACGGTGGCGCGGCTGGCATGGTTGGCATGCCTTGGCGCGGAGACATGGCTTGAATGGTTTTCCATTGGCACGGTGGCGCAGCTAGCATGGTTGGCATGCCTTGGCGCGGAGACGTGGCTGGCATGGTTTTCCATTGGCACGGTAGCGCTGCTAGCATGGTTGGCATGCCTTGGCGCGGAGACGTGGCTGGCATGGTTTTCCATTGGCACGGTAGCGCTGCTGGCATGCCTTTGTGCGGAGATGTGACTGGCATGGTTTTCCATTGGCACGGTGGCGCGGCTGGCATGGTTGGAATGCCTTGGCGCGGAGACGTGGCTGGCATGGTTTTCCATTGGCACGGTGGCGCGGCTGGAATGGTTGGCATGCCTTGGCGCGAAGACGTGGCTGGCATGGTTTGCATGCCTTGGCACGGGGACGAGGCTGGCATGGTTTTCCATTGGCACGGTGGCGTGGCTGGCATGGTTTGCATGCCTTGGCATGGAGACGTGGCTGGCATGGTTTTCCATTGGCACGGTGGCGCGGCTGGCATGGTTGGCATGCCTTGGCACGGAGACGTGGCTGGCATGGTTTGCCATTGGCACGGTGGCGCGGCTGGCATGGTTGGCATGCCTTGGCGCGGAGACGTGGCTGGCATGGTTTGCCATTGGCACGGTGGCGTGGCTTGCATGGTTGGCATGCCTTGGCATGGAGACGTGGATGGCATGGTTTGCCATTGGAACGGTGGCGCGGCTGGCATGGTTGGCATGCCTTGGCGCGGAGACGTGCCTGGCATGGTTTACCATTGGCATGGTGGCGCGGTTGACATGGTTGGCATGCCTTCGCGCGGAGACGTGGATGGCATGGTTTTCCATTGGCACGGTAGTATGAGACTTAGGGTTTGGTATATACGAAGATGATGTCGGTCAATACTAAGGGTTCTGCCATGAAACATGAAACCTGTATACAAAAAAAGGTACCCTGGTAATTCTTACGTTGGCATGATGATTGATTCAATAAATGCGCTAGTGGTCGTAGTTACATCATGTCAGATGTACGGTTTTACGATTTTAACTCTAAGCTAAAAACCACCATCAACGTTAAGTCCCCTGCTTAGCTTGGAACAGGAGCATTGTTGCGAGGTAAGAATAAGATGGTGAAAGGCAAGTACAAATTCGAAATGAAAAATCGTGAAAAGATGGTCAAGACGATTGCTGCGTGTGATTCTCGTGTTGGCGGCCTTGCATAAATTCTGCTCGTGGCACTGTAGGTTAGGCCGCGGAGTGGTAGAGATGATTGCTGGCTGGGATGCAGACTGTTAGCATCGGTTTGGAAGGGATCCGTTAGCATTGTTCGGCTTGGAATGGAGCCGTCAGCATTGGTCGGCTTGGAATGGAGCCGTCAGCATTGGTCGGATTTGAATGGGGGTGCTTGCGTTGCGCGGCTTGGAGTGGAGCTATCTTGCGTTCCTCAGAAGGATGACGACTGGCTTCAGTTCCGTGGAAGGATGACGACCGGCTTCAGTTCCGTGGAATGATGACAACTTTTTCTAAATTAGGGTTTGGCATGCCGAAACCCTAATTAGCGCCCTATACTAGAATCGCTGTAGAATTCTCGTACGGACTCGTATTTTGACGGTCCACCCCTTCATTATGAACTAAAAATAATTTCCTATCTCCGTATGAGGGAATATTTAGGTTTTGATCTCGTTCTGGAGGTGAAAACAGCTCGACAGTAAAATTTAGAAAGAATTCAAGAGGAATGTTGCGGGCCCGAGGTGGCATAGTTGCGCCCAGTCACTTATTCCCACTCATGGATCACGAAGGAATCTTCATTCTGTTCAAACTCTAGAAACTCCTTCCGCATGAAAAGATGTATCGACCCTCTTCTGTTGCTCGTCTGGATCTGTGCTTTCGTCTGCAATGTCTCTCCAGTGGATTCCAAAATTTACCAAAACTCCACTGCATTCTTGGGATGGATGGATGAAATATATGCTCGTCAACGATCATGTCAGGGCTAATCTTGGAGATTATTGTTGCGTTGTCGATCCATCCTTGACTTTAGGTTTTTCAGTGTCTGGACCTTCTGATCGCGACGATTGATATGTTGTGGATGATTGTATGGTAGAAATCTTCCGAAGACACGGGATGAAATAGATGAGTTGGGAGACATTTTTTTGCCGATGTGATGTTATCAAGTCTTCAAGGACTTTGTTCTAAGAGAATCCTCAGAAACAGCTTCTGAATCTTGGACTATCGTATGGAATGAGATGCGGTGAGCAGTCCCCAGTTATATTTCTGTTAGATCCGATGGCATGGCCTAATATGTGAATTTATCTTTATGGCGTGCTTTTGGAGTTTTCGATGCACATGTACGACTTCATGTTGAGAAATTCCCGCGGCTCGTAAAATTTCGGCAGCGATGATGTTGAAATCAGAAATAACCATGTTGAGGGGAGTGAAAGCGTCTCATGCTGGTAGTCCCCATGTGTAGCTTACTTTCATCGCATCGCCTTAAATCCATGTCCACGGGATTTGATATAAGCTTATTGTACTCTTCTGGATGTGACGCTGGGATGCACATGGATGAAATATTCTGGATACCGAAGAGGCACGAATGAGAGAGTTATGTTGTTTGTCGTGGCTCCCTCTGTTTCTTCAAGAAAATGTTTCAGCCGCGTCTCTGGAGTTATATCATCAGTCTTTGATGGTCGTCAGGATGGACTGCGATGAGCAGTCCCCAGTCGCATTTTTCTTTTCTGAAGTTGTTTTCCTCTGAGCAGGCTTGGGATCCGCCGCGGCCTCGTAAAGTGTTGAAAGCGTCTTCTAGACAGAGAGGTGATGATATTCTTGTGCTACACCCTTGAAGAGTAGATGACCTTGTTGTGGTTATGACCTTTTGGTTGACTGTGTTTTCTGAGCTTTGACAGTGAAAGGATTCCGTGTAGATCCTCAGTCCCTGTTGTGATTTTCAATGTTGTTGTAATAATAAGATTCGTTCAAGACTTGTGAAAGCAGATTTTAGACTTAATTTTAAATAAAAAAATATAGGAAACTTAAATAAAAGTGATATGAAAAATATGGAGAAGACTGGGGCTATGGATTCCACTAATTACCAATATCAAAGTGATTTATATTTTCTAATTATAATTATGCAAATCCTTCATTCAAGTTGATTCTTAATATTGCAAAAGTTGATTTTTTAGAAATAACAATTGTAAATTGAAAGTATGGGACATCAAAACCCTAGGATAGCATGCTCCATCAATTGAAATAACAATTGTTTAACAAAAACCATTTTATCTATTTATTTATCAAGGAAAATAATCATATAATAATTGCATAAATTAAATAAAATAGAGATTACCACATTTCATTGGCGAAATAGCTTCCTCCGTCGCCCCAGAGGATGGGTTTAGCTCATAATTGTATAAACTTGCTCAAAATATTGATTCATGCTCAAGATTTGTTTACAAAGATGAAATGGAGAGAAAATAATGAAAATCGGGTGTTTGCAACGTTTATAATTGTTGCAAAACACTGTTACAAAGAACGATAAAAAGGAAATGTTGTTGTTGTATCTCTGCGACCCTCGTGTAGATGTCGTTGTCACTATAGGATGAACGACTGCCTCTGGTGGTCTTTTGTTCTTCGTGTTCTTCAGCAGCAGCAGAAATGGTGGTTCTCTGGTGCGATTTTTTTCTCTTCTGTTATTGCTCTCCGTCTCTACCAAACTCTCCGTTCCCCTAAATGTGATACCAGAAGCCTATATATACCCACAGAGGCCTTCAAATATCACCCCATTACTCCAAATAATTCTCATAAATCCGGCAGCAAAGAAAATATTCTCGGGAATATTTTTTTCCCTTTTTCTTCTCCTGCACGCGTCTGGATACGTGCATAGAATCTTTGTTTAACTCCTTCACGTTTCTGAAGAAACCAACGCGTGCGGTACACGTCCAAACTTGCTATAATCCCGTGACTGTCTCCCTTGTGAACACGGCTTGCCCTGTTTAGCTTCAATCCGACGATGCAGCCAATTCTAATCGAAACAATCAACCATACCACGCATGTTACGCTCCGTAAAATGATCCCGTGAAAATTCAGCCATTGAGTCTCACTGCAGCTCCTCCAAATCCGAAGAAGAATATGTTGCAGGTGAAAAAAAACAGTTTCCTGCCAAAAAAAATTAATTCAAACGAGGGAGAAGGGTGCTGTGGACAAAAATGGGTGTTCTGGACAAAAATGGGCTACATATAGCCGTGGGTGACACTTAGCAAAAATGGGGGTCCGTGTAGCAATTGTCCTTCGGGGTGCTCCGAACAACTTTTCGAGCCGAATTTTGCAACAATATTTATTTCCAAAGAAATACCTACAAACACAGAAAACACCAAAATAAATACGAAATCGAGTACTAACGATACAGAACATTGAGGATAAATTAGACCCAAAAATGTGTCTATCAAATACCCCCAAATTTATTATTTGCTAGTCCTCGAGCAAATCTAGAAAAATGACTACACTTAGCACGTGCAGCAAACCGTTAAACCACTAGGTAGCCCTAGTGGAGGAGTGTTGTCTCCGGAGGGTTTACCAGAGGTGTACCCACAAAACCTTTACTCCAGACCCTAGCTATCTACGCAGAACCTTGGAAGGGACTAAAGAATATGCTTGGTTGGCATACTCTCATTGACTACAGGAGGAAGTACCCTGTTGCCAAATTCCAATTGTTGTACACGAGTTTGCACTCAGCATACTAAAATTCATATATAAGTGACAGAGCTCTAATCAGATAGTTTTTGTACATCATAACCGGAGTCAACCAATCACATGGAAAGATTAAGAAGATGGATAAAGATATGGTTAAAAGTAAACGGTGTTTCCCATATCTGTCTGAAGGCCTCTGCCAAGGTGAACCTATCCTAATGGACTGATATACCGGTCTGACTAATATCAACACATCTGGCATATACAAGGGAACCAGTGGTCGATAAACCTAACTCTAGGTCAACAAAACTGGCATATACAAGGGCACCAGTGGTCGACTTTATTGAATTTATTCCGGTTGGTCTGATGGTCTGGTCTGGTCTTTTTTTTTTTTGGCATCTCAATCACTCTATTCCACCCTAGCAATGGTAACAACTTGAATCGTGTGCCCCACCAAATCATTTAAATAAAAAACATAAGGATTAGGATTCAACGAGATATGGCGAAACTACCATGTTTTTTTTTTTAATTCTAACACCTGAGCTCTGTGCTTTTATGAATAGAATCTTTAGATGTTTCTATCTAATCATATTGGTTCCTTAACTCCTACAACCAAGATGTTCCCATCCAATTAGATTGGTTAGTGCCAACCTTAATAAGCATAAATTTCTAGGCTCTGGAGTTTATTTATTGCAACTAAAAGCTAACAAAAAGTTTCTTCCCCACCCCCAAACTTAAATCTAACATTGTCCTCAATATTTCTAATGAAAGAGCAACACCAAAAAGTAAAGTAACATGAGGAATTAGTAAAGAGAGAAGTCGGAAAGATAGTACCTGGGTGAAGATAGAAATCAAAAACTAATATACAACATACAATCGCCTCGATGGTCAATCAAGGGTAAACAGGGTCCTTCAGAGGGACCTCCTAAATATCACCTGTAGGAAAGGGCTCTAAAAAGGGTTTCAATCTCTGACCGTTAACCTTCGAAGAACTACTACCATCCGGTGTCTCGATCTTAACAGCTCCATGAGGAAAGACAGTGCGAACAATAAAAGGACCCGTCCACCGAGAACGTAACTTCCAAGGGAAAAACTGCAAGCAGGTATCATACAGAAGAACTTTTTGACCTGGAGACAATGACTTTCTTAAGATATTTCTATCATGCACAAGTTTCATTTTGTTCTTTTATTCCTTAGCACTATTGTATGCATCTCTATGAATCTCTTCCAACTCATTGAGCTGGAGTTTCCTATGGGCTCCTGCCTTGTCAAGTGAAAAATTTAGCTGTTTAACAACCCAATAAGATCTATGTTCTAACTCAACAGGTAAGTGACATGCCTTGCCATACACAAGTCGATAAGGTGACATTCCAATGGGAGTCTTAAACGCAGTACGGTAAGCCCATAAGGCATCAGTAAGCCTAGACGACCAGTCTTTCCGATTAGGATTAACTGTTTTCTCTAATATACGTTTTATCTCCCTATTGGAAACTTCTACCTGACCACTAGTCTGTGGATGATATAGGGTAGATACCTTATGTGTAATACCATATTCTTCATCAAAAACCTAAAAGGTATTACAAAAGTGCGACCCTCCATCACTAATTATAGCTCGCGGTGTACCAAAACGTGTAAGTATATTATTTTTCAAGAACTCAATCACAACCCTATGGTCATTGGTTTTACACGCAGCCGCCTCAATCCACTTAGAGACATAGTATACAGCGACAAGGATGTATAAGTTACCAAAAGAATTAGGAAAAGAACCCATAAAGTCAATATCTTAGCAGCAGTTTTCTTAGCACTAAAGTGACCCCCACAAGCATGATCATGACAAAAGGAAATAATACTGGACTAGTCACTCTCAGGTATACATCTCCTAATAATCTTGTCTGGACAATACTTAAAAAAATAAGGATCATCCCAAAAGAAGTGCTTAACCTCAGCAAAAAAACTAGAACGATCTTGTTTACCCCAATGTTGGGGCATTCGACCAGTAACAAGATAGTTCACTATATTCGCATACCAAGGTAATTGGGTAACAAAGAAAAATCGTTCATCAGGAAAGCTATCCCTTATAGGAAGGGAAACACCAGGGGAACTAACAACTAGCCTAGACAAGTGGTATGCTATAACATTTTCGGCACCCTTTTTGTCTCTAAAGTCTGGAGAAAACTCTTGCAACAAAAGGATCCACCTAATAAATCTAGGTTTTGTATCCTTCTTAGACAAAAGATATTTCAAAGCAGCATGATCAGTATATACGATGATCTTAGAACCTAAGAGATAGGGTCTAAACTTGTCTAAGGAAAACACAATGGCTAACAGTTCCTTCTCGTTAGTGGTATAGCTCAACTGGGAATCATTCTGAGTTTTGCTAGCATAGTAAATCACATGAAGTAATTTGTTTTCTCGCTGACCTAGCACAACACCAATAGCATAATCTGAAGCATCACACATGATCTCAAAGGGTAGGTTCCAGTTGGGTGCCTGGACTATGGGGCGGTAGTGAGTAAATTCTTAAGATTCTTAAAATCCTCTAAACAAGCATCATCAAAGACAAACTTAACATCTTTTGCAAGCAAATTTCAAAGAGGTCTAGAAATTAGGCTAAAATCCTTAATCAATCGACGATAAAAACCTGCATGCCCTAAGAATGACATAATATCTCTTATGGTTTTTGGGACCTGTAAAGTCTTAATAAGGTCAACTTTGGCTTTATCTACCTCTATACCCTTAGAAGATACGATATGCCCTAAAACAATTCCTGAACGAACCATGAAGTGACATTTCTCCCAATTAAGCACTAAATTTTTTTCCTTACACCTAGTCAACACTAGTGACAAATGATGCAAGCACTCATCGAAAGACCAAACACTGAAAAATCATCCATAAAGACCTCTAAGAACCGTTCTACCATGTCAGAAAATATGCTCATCATGGAACGCTGAAAAGTCGCAGGGGCATTACAAAGCCTGAAAGGCATGCGTCTATACGCAAAGGTACCAAAGAGACAGGTAAAAGTGGTTATCTCCTGGTCTTCTGGGGCAATAACGATCTGATTATATCCAGAGTAGCCATCTAAAAAGCAGTAGTGACTATGTTCATCTAATCTCTCTAGCATCTGGTCGATGAAGGGAAGGGGAAAGTGGTCCTTCCTAGTGACCTTGTTCAATTTCCTATAGTCAATACAAACACGCCAACCCGTGGTTACTCGGGTCGGGATTAACTCATTATTATCATTTTGGACTACAGTAATACCGGATTTCTTGGGAACAACCTGAACGGGGCTGACCCACTTACTGTCTTAAATGGGGTAGATAATGTCTGCATCTAACAACTTAAGGACCTCGTTTCGAACTACCTCTTTCATATTAGGGTTTAGTCGATGTTGCATCTCCCTAGAAGGTTTGGTATCACTCTCTAAATAGATCTGATGCATACAAACAGTGGGACTTATACCCTTAATGTCATCTATGGTCCACCCTAAAGCTTCCTTGTTGTTTTGAAGGACGATTACTAGCCTACTTTCCTGGTCACTATCTAAGACGGAAGAAATAATCACAGGTAAAGTCTCATACGGGCCTAAAAACCTATACTTCAGGGAATCTGGCAATGGTTTTAGGTCCAACTTAGGAGGCTCTTCTAATGAAGGAACTAGGGTAGACTTAGAAACTGGTAGTGGTTCGACTTTAGGTTTCCATCCATTATTAGTATCTAACAAAGGGGTTGAATATAACAAAGCATTCACCTCATTAATCATATTATCATCATCAAAATCAATCCATTACTAGTATCTAACAAATGGGTTAAATATAACAAAGCATTCACCTCGTTAATCACATTTCTCTAATGGATCTTCTAACAAATTGTTTGGTAATGATTCCTCGACTAATGTTCCTATCATGTTCACCTCTTCTATGTTCGAGTCATCTAGTTCAGAGGGTAGCTTACTAATATTAAAAATGTTCAGCTCAATAGTCATATTACCAAAAGACAATTTCATAATACCATTTCGAAAATTAATGGTCGCATTGGATGTAGCTAAAAACGGGCGACCTAAAATTACCGGTATCTGGTCCTCTGGGTCAGGGACAGGTTGGGTATCTAGGATAACAAAATCCACTGGATAAATAAACTTGTCAACCTCTATGAGAACATCCTCGATCACACCACGAGGAATTTTAACGGACCTATCAGTTAACTGAAGTGTCATCTGGGTAGGTTTCATCTCACCAAGTCCTAGATTAAGGTACACATGATATGGTAGTAAGTTCACACTAGCTCCTAAGTCAAGCAACACTTTCTCAACACGGTATTTACCTATTGTGCAATAAATGGTAGGGTACCCTGGGTCTTTATAGTTAGGAGTAGTGGTATTCTGAATAATAGAACTCACCTGACTAGCTAGAAAGGATTTCTTTTGGACATTAAGCTTTCGCTTTCGCGTACACATATCCTTGAGAAACTTGGCATAAGAGGGAATCTTCTTAATTGCATCTAGTAGTGGAAGGTTGATAGTTACCTACTTAAAAACCTCTAATATATCATTAAAATTGGACTCCCTCTTAGTTGGAATTAGCAGCTGTGGGAATGGGGATCTAGGGACAAATCCGGGCTCAATATGACCCTCAGAGACTTTATCAGTCTCCTCAGTTTCTGGTTCAGAAGGTTGAATTACAACATGTTCACTATCAGGCAAGGAAACCTTGTTGTCTATCACTCTACTACTCTTAAGGGTTTTAATAGCATTCACATGATCATATGGTCTTTTACCTATTTCATTAATTCCTCTAGGGTTGGGTTGAGTCTGACTAGGAAACTTACCTCTTTCTCTTAAAGACTCATTTATCTGACTAACCTGTGTTTTCAACTCGGAAATATCCTGTGATTTAGCCTGTCCTATTCTCTTATTTTCTTCTAAACCTTGAGCAACAGATTGCTGAAACTGCACAGTGTTACGAGTTAACACAACAAGAGACTCTTCTAAGCTCATAATCTTCTTATCTGAAGGGTTCTGAAATTGTTCCGGAGCTGAAGGATTCTTAGTATAACCAAAACCTGGGGGAACCTGAGCATTACTAGACTGACCTTGATTCTGGCCCTTGGACCAAGAAAGGTTTGAATGGTTTCTCCAGCCAGGGTTATAGGTTTTTGAATATGGGTCAAACTTCTGTCGGTTATCAAACCTAGTGTTGTTATAAAGAGCATTGGCTTGCTCTTCAACAACATGGCCTTCCCAAAAAGGCTCATTTCTTCCACTATTACCAATAGAATGACCTAATTCTAAGGCTTATAACCTTTTGGCTATAACTGCTATTTTGGCATCTGACTCATAAGATCCTTCCACCCTATTAACATTTCCTCTACTTATAAGAATTGTTTTCTGGGGTTCCCTACTATTTTCCCATTGTTGGCTCTTATCGGCGATTTCATTCAAAAATGTCATCGCTTCATCAAAAGTTTTATTCTCAAACCCACCTGTGCATAAGGACTCAACCATGGTTGTTGTTGAATAATCTAAACCCTCGTAGAGGATCTGAACTAACCTAACCTTCTCCAAACCATGATGAGGACATTGAGATATCAAGTCATTGAACCTTTCTAAGTACCTATATAAAGATTCTCCCTCTTGTTGGGCAAAAGTACATATTTGTGTCCTAATAGACGATGTTTTATGCCTTGGGAAAAACTTATGTATAAAGGCAGAAGTAAGTTGGTCATAGGTTTCAATTGACTCAGAGTCCAAACTATACAGCCAAGATTTGGCTTTATCTTTTAAGGAAAAGGGGAATAACCTAAGTTTCAACGCATCATCACTTAGGTTTTTAATTTTCAGAGTACTACAAACTTCCTCAAATTCCCTAACATGAAAATAGGGGTTCTCATTCTCCTTCCCTAAAAACATTGGGAGCACCTGTAAAGTCCCAGGTTTCAGTTCATAATTTGCCTCGGTTTCAGCTAACTTGATACAAGACGGACGAGAGGTCCTAGTTGGGTTTAACAAAGCTTTCAAAGTTGCCAATTCTGGCACTACCAAAGGACTGGGAGTACTAGGGGTACTTTCCTCACGAAGAGACAGATTCTCAAAACTGAAGTTTCCAAAAACGGGGCTTTCAAAAGAAGAGTCTTCGAGCTCTCTGCCTTCACAAGAAGAACTACTAGGTTTGTCACTAATCAAACGACCTAGAGTGTTTCTTTTCCAAGCCCGTTTAAAATCTTCGGGCATACACTAGAAAAACAAAATTAAAAAAAAAAATCCTAAAAAAGAAGGGATGTTCTATGCAAACACAAACAAGGCTGACTCCATCACAGAAAACCTACTGATTTCTAGCAAACAAAAAGCATGATGGCTCCACTTAGATTGTTTCTAGACCAGCTTCTAATCCTTTGAACGGGAATTCGTTACAATTTAAGAAAACCCCTCTGGAATCAATCCGAGTTAAAGTAAGTTGAATAGAGGCGAGGGAAGCTCAGTGGAGCTTTGATACCCAAGGCCTCACCGATATTACAAGGCGGCGTAGTCACGCATTCAACTTACAGATACCGCCAAGAACTTCGAAGTATGCTTAAAATAGTAACCAATATTTTTCGAATGACTTTCCTGTTAAGCTCGTTACCCTATCGGTCTCGTTCTAGTCAAAATTTTAGGCTTAGGTTCGCGTTTGGTGTTGTTTTTCTAAGACGGGCAAGAAGAGAACGGTGATGAAATCCGAATCCTTATCTTATATGGCCAGTCCTTTCCCTTTACTAGGAAATTAAAGCAGCCGTTTTCAAGTCCTCAACATATATGCATACGAAGGAATACAGTAACTCGCTGACATGGGATTCGCGAGTGTTTCGACAAACTTACCTCCCGTACCAGACGGGGGATGAACCTTTGTAGTCGACTCGGGCCATGACTCCTATGTCATGTACGAACACGAGGGGCCGAGGTGATATCGTAATCACCGTCCTTCTCTGAAAACAGTTTATATTTAAACTACCCTTCCGTAGGGTTTAAAAATAATGTCCCAAAATTTAAAGTCCAAAGTCCAAAAATAAAAAGTGCAAAAGAAAAAGAAAGTCTAAAAAAAAATAAAAATCTACAAAAATTAAAATGTCTCTCTTTTTTTTTTCTCTCTTTTTTTTATAAAATAAAATAAAAATCTTCTTCTTTCGCTCCTTTCGCTTTGTCTTTCACTCGAAGTCTTTAAGTATTTACCAAAAGCTTTGGCAAAATTTTCTTTCGCTCCAAATTCCGAATTCTGTAAGAAAAAGACAAAGACCCGAAAACGTAAAGAAGAACAGATAAAATAAAAACCTAAAAATAAAAAAATCTAAAAACTCGGCGGCGCCAAAAATTGTTGTGATTTTCAATGTTGTTGTAGTAATAAAATTCGTTCAAGACTCGTGAAAGCAGATTTTATACTTAATTTTAAATAAAAAAAATATAGGAAACTTAAATAAAAGTGATATGAAAAATATGGAGAAAACTGGGGCTATGGATTCCATTAATTACCAATATCAAAGTGATTTATATTTTCTAATTATAATTATGCAAATCCTTCATTCAAGTTGATTCTTAATAATGCAAAAGTTGATTTTTTAGAAATAACAATTGTAAATTGAAAGTATGGGACATCAAAATCCTAGGCTAGCATGCTCCATCAATTGAAATAACAAAAACCATTTTATCTATTTATTTATCAAGGCAAATAATCATATAATAATTGCATAAATTAAATAAAATAGAGATTACCACATTTCATTAGCGAAATAGCTTCCTCCGTCGCCCCAGAGGATGGGTTTAGCTCATCATTGTATAAACTTCCTCAAAATATTGATTCATGCTCAAGATTTGTTTACAAAGATGAAATGGAGAGAAAATAATGAAAGTCGGGTGTTTGCAACGTTTATAATTGTTGCAAAACACTGTTACAAAGAACGATAAAAGGGAACTGCTGTTGTTGTATCTGTGCGACCCTCGTGTGGCTGTCGTTGTCACTGTAGCATGAACGACTTCCTCTTGTGGTATTTTGTTCTTCGTGTTCTTCAACAACAGCAGAAATGGTGGTTCTCTGGTGCGATTTTTTTCTCTTCTGTTGTTGCTCTCCGCCTCTACCAAACTCTCTGTTCCCCTAAATGTGATACCAGAAGCCTATATATACCCACAGAGGCCTTCGAATATCACCCCATTACTCCAAATAATCCTCATAACTTCGGCAGCAAAGAAAATATTCTCGGGAATATTTTCTTCCCTTTTTCTTCTCCTGCACGCGTCCGTATAGCAATTGTCCTCCGGGGTGCTCCGAGCAACTTTTCGAGCCGAATTTTCCAACAATATTTATTTCCAAAGAAATACCTACAAACACACAAAACACCAAAATAAATACGAAATCGAGTACTAACGATACAGAACATTGAGGACAAATTAGACCCAAAAATGTGTCTATCCAAGTATGGTTTACATGTTCCCATCTTGTATGGTCAGTGGGTTAACCATGATAAAGAAATCACCATCGTGCGTTCGTACTGGTGATTTTGTTACTTCTTCCACGTGAAACTAAAATATGGAGGAGTACAGGTTACCTTTGTAGTGATTGCTGCTGCGGTGAAGCTCTGGCTGGTATCAAAAAATGCGCGGCAATAGTTCTTGGTAGAAGATGTAATCAGAAGAGACTACATTTTCGTGGTAACAAAGTAGGTTGGCTAGAATTATATGGGCATCCATGGAAGTAAAAGGATTGGCTGGATGCGTAAGCGAGCAAAATGTCTATGGTCACGAGTTTTGGAGGGATGGATCAAAAGGTGGCCATGACTACGAAGAATGGATGGCTGCGATCACGATCCTTGACATGGGGAGTGTGGTTACACGACCCTTTGCAGGAAGGAGTGGTGTTTAAGCGGCTTCAGCTCTTGGAGAGGACGTTGAAACTTAAGGAGCCAAATGCTGTTACAGATCCTGGAGCAGCTTGTGGAGATATCGCTGAAGCAGAGCGGCTGCTGCAGAGAACGTTGAAGCGGAGCGCCTGCTGAAGAGAACGTTGAAGCGGCGCCGCTGCTGGAGAACGTTGAAGCGGAGCCACTTCGGGAGAGAACGTCGAAACGGCTCCTTGAAACTCTCATATCCTTGACGGTTACAAACTAGACATCCCTCAAGTTAACAGTGGTTAGGAGTCCCCAGTTCCATCTATCGATCGTGCTTTCCAGAATAGGTTGGGGTTTGGGAACGGCTTCCCTGGCTGGAAACAGCTGCTTTCCTGATGCAGTGCGGTTGAGGGATGCAAATATGTCTTGACGCTACGCCTTGGAGGAATATAGAATCTCACATAACTGTTTCATCATAAACTGCACGATTTTATGGGCGAGATCCCCAGAAATCATGCATCTCCTGACTGGAAGAGGGTCTCTGTGAGTTCAGGAGGGTTGCTGATTTCCTATGCCTTGATTTTGGAGAAGTCTTTCCTGATTTTTACGTGTGATGAAATTGGATTGTTGATTCCCTTCTACTGGGCGTTCAAAAGCAACACGATCCCCTTCATCTATAAACGCACGTCCTGCTGAAGTGCCTGCGCCGGATGTTAAAAGTATTCCTTGTCAGCTCCATCTTGGGTTGATGTGACTCTTATGGTGGCCGCTCCGTCAGTGTCTTGAGGAAATGGGTATCTCTTCCGAGTTATAAACACGACTGTCTGAGCCTTACGAGAACCTTTTGTTTTTCCATCAAATCAACAGTGGTAAAAGGAGGTCGGCTTCTTCCGGATATTTCAGTATCATGCCCTGATAGTGGAGTAGTAGCGTCTCTGGTGACGGTTGGAGCTTTCATACATGAAGAAACTTTGGGGTGGTGGGAGCGGCTCTGGTTCTGGTGATCTTATGTGTATCGTACAGAGATGGCATGGTTTTGATCACGGAGTGTTGGAGCCATGGCGCTGTTTCGAAGGGTGAGGATGGCGCTTCTTTGGCTGGTTGTGGAGCGGAGAAGATGGCGTTGGAAGGGTGCAAGTTTTTAGCGCTGGAAAGGATGCAAGGTGCTGGCGCTAGAAGGATGCAAGTTGCTGGCGCTGGAAAGATGCAAGTTGTTAGTGCTGGAAGGATGCAAGCTATTAGCGCTGAAAGGATGCAAGCTGCTGGTGCTGGAAGGATGCAAGCTGTTAGCGCTGGATCGGCTTGGAATGGGCGCTGGCTTGGATTTTTTATGGCGCGGACTGTTTGTTGGGCATGGTGCGGACTGTTGGCTTGGCACGGCGCTGGCTTGGCGTGGCGCGGACTGTTGGGAACCGTGAGGCTAGTTCTTGCGGGCCCAGTTGTCTCTTTCCATACGTATCTCAAACAGGAAATCCCTTCCTTATTCAAATTCCAAAAGTGTTATGCCTATAAAAGGGGTTGTCTCTCCTCTTTTTTTTTAAAAGGCAAACAAAGCGCCTGGTTTATGGTTTTATTTGAATTGATAGATAATTGTTATCTACGAGGGTTTTGGATTATTCTTTTGGAATGAATTGTTTTAGAATAATGTTGTCTTGATTACGATTGCAAGTGAAGCAAACATCCTAGGAAAACCATGGAACCGTGAGTGTTGCATGTCGGTAGAGAGCATGGGATGAAACGTAACATGGCTATCAGTTTTATCATTCCCGTGAAATCTTGAAGTAGTAAACTATGTATTTTTTTTAGCCAATACTTACTCGTTTTTTTCGGATCTCTAGACGAAAAATGAATCTTCCGGGTGTAAGTCCGAGTTTTGTGGGAAGCACCGTCGCGATTGTGGAAAGTCCCCGGTCGTCCCTGGGCGGATCGTTCGCTCCTACCACCTTGGAAGTACCCAGTCACCTCTTGTCGTGTTATGACTGGTAACTGAGTCGTCGATCCCTGGGAGGATCGTTTGCTTCTACCATCTTGGAAGTCCCCAATCACCTCTTATCGTGTTATGACTGGTTACTGAGTCTCCTGGTAACTGAGTCGCCGATCCCCGAGCGGATCGTTTGTTTCTACCACCATGAAAGTACCCAGTCACCTCTTGTCTTGTTATGAATGGTAACTGAGCCGCCTGGTAACTGAGTCGCTGATCCCTGAGCGAATCATTTGCTTCTACCACCATGATGTCTGGGTTGAAGTATAAGATTGGGAGTTGGAAATTGATATTGTAACCGAGAGATTAATCTCCCACTGTGGTCTCCGATTATTTGAGGGTGAAAACAGTTTCTGCTGGTTTCGATAATTTCGTGTGTTGTGGGTGAGAAACGAGTCTAAACCCTAAATAGTGTCTTGCAAGGGAGTACTTTAGATTCGAGAGATAAATCTGTACAAATCCGGCCTAAACCAAGAAATGTATGTTCCATACTTTCTTCGGTCACAAAGTGAAGGAGAAGGGTTGGTTTTGGGGAGAGAAGCGAAGAGAGTATTGAGACCAGAAAAGTTGATTCTGGAAGAGTAGTTGTTTTGACTTGTATCAGAAAGCATAAACTAACAGATGTGAAAGCTAACAGGTGATTTCTGAGTGTTGTACGCTCCTGACCCAAACTTGTTTTTCGGTGGTAATAGGTAAGACTTATTACTAGAAGTCGAAGTGAAACGTACTCTGATCTCATAAGAAATGGAAACGGATGAGTAAAAGGGAGGAGGTGGTAACCGGTAATGCCTGGAATTGATGTTCCATAATGAAGGAAAATGTTTCACCATTACTCCCAGTATTTACTAACCGCCTCATTCATATGACACTGTCTTGTAACGGGCGTAGTGTACGCCGCACGTTGTAAACCGCCAAACCAATACCCTAATGAGCATCCCCCAGTTTGTGACATGTGTTGATGTCTCGAGTATTTTCGTGGAAAACATGTAGCAGGTTGCTGTTTTTTGGAAAGTTGATCTTGGGAGACTTGCAGGCTCGGTAGTGACTCTCGACGGTCGAGATTTGCATCTTGAGAGGAAGGGTAGCCGTTGATTATTGCAACCCTTCGTTTGGTAGCCAGCGGCATGAAAGCATGGCTGCCATGGCTTTGACATGGTTAGGCGTGGCCAAGCTTGGATTTTGGCATAGTTTAGGCGCGGCCAAGAACTAGGGTTTTGGCATAGTTTGGGCGCGGCCAAAATTAGGGCTTGGCGTTGGGCCAAAGGTTTCCACGAGTTAGCTGGTGACCTTGGACGGCTAAGATCTGCATCTTAAATGGAAGGGTGGCCGTTGATTTTTGCAACCCTTCGTTTTGGCAGCCAACGACGTGGAGGAAAGGATGGCATGGTTTTGGAACAGCGGTGCGGCTGGCAAGGTTGGCATGCCTTTGCGCGGAGATGTGGCTGGCACGGCAAGCCATTGGAAAATGTCGAGCGCTGGCATGGTTGGTATGCTTTGGGCGCGAAAATGTGGCGCGGCATGCCATTGGCACATGCGACATGGTTGGCATGCCTTGGCGAGGAAAGGTTGCACGACATGCCATTGGCACATGTGGCATGGTTGGCATGCCTTGGCGTGGAGATGCGGCTGACACGGCATGCCTTTGGCACATGAGGCACGATTGTCATCCCTTGGCGCGGAAAGGTTGCACGGCATGCCATTGGCACATGTGGTGCGGCTGGCATGGTTTAGGCGTGGCCAAGCTAGGGTTTTGGCATAGTTTAGGCGCGGTCAAAAACTAGGGTTTTGGCATAGTTTGGGCGCGACCAAAATTTGGGCCAAAGGCTACCACCCGTTAGCTGACAACCTTGTACGGCTAAGATTTGCATCTCAGATGGAAGGGTGGTCGTTGATTGTTGCAACCCTTCGTTTTGGCAGCCGTGAAGCAAAGGTCGGTATGGTTTTGGCACAACGGTGCGGCTGGCATGGTTGGCCTGCCTTGGCGCGGAGATGTGGCTGGAATGGCATGACATTGGCACATTGGAGCGCTGGAATGGTTGGTATGCTTTGGGCGCAGAGATGTGGCGCGGGATGACATTGGCACATGCGGCATGGTTGGCATGCCTTGGCGTGGAGATGCGGCTGGCACGACATGCCATTGGCACATGTGGTGCGGCGGGCATGGATTAGGCATGGCCAAGCTAGGATTATGGAATAGTTTAGGTGCGGCCAAAAACTAGGGTTTTGGCATAGTTTGGGCACGACCAAAATTTGGGCCAAAGGCTACCACGTTTTAGCTGGCAACCTTGGACGACTAAGATTTGCATCTCAGATGGAAGGGTGGCCGTTGATTGTAGAAACCTTTCATTTTGGATGTCGTGAAGGAAAGGTTGGCATGGTTTAGGCACGCCTTGGCGTGGAGACGTGGATGGCATGGTTTTCCATTGGCACAATGGCGCGATTGGCATGGTTGGCATGCCTTGGCGCGGAGACGTGGCTGGCATGGTTTGCCATTGGCACGGTAGCGTCGTTGGCATGGTTGGCATGCCTTGGTGCGGAGACGTGACTGGCATGGTTTTCCATTGGCACGTTGGCGCGGATGGCATGGTTGGCATGCCTTGGCGCGGAGACGTGGATATCATGGTTTGTCATTGGCACGGTGGCGCGGATGGCATGGTTGGCATGCCTTGGCGCAGAGATGTGGCTGGCATGGTTTGTCATTGGCACGGTGGCGCGGCTGGCGTGGTTGGCATGCCTTGGAGCGGAGACGTGGCTGGCATGGTTGGCATGCCTTGTAGCGGAGACATGGCTGGCATGGTTGGCACGCCTTGGCGCGGAGACGTGGCTGGCTTGGTTTGCCATTGGCACGGTGGCGCGGCTTGCATGGTTGGCATGCCTTGGCGCGGAGACGTGGCTGGCATGGTTTTCCATTGGCACGTTGGCGCGGTTGGCATGGTTGGCATGCCTTGGCGCGGAGACGTGGCTGGTTTGGTTTGCCATTGGCACGGTGGCGCGGCTGGCATGGTTGGAATGCCTTGGCGCGGAGACGTGGCTGGTATGGTTTGCCATTGGCACGGTGGCGCGGCTGGCATGCCTTGGCGCGGAGACGTAGCTGGCATGGTTTTCCATTGGCATGGTGTGCGGCTGGCATGGTTGGCATGCCTTGGTGCGGAGACGTGGCTGGCATGGTTTGTCATTGGCACGGTGGCGCGGCTGGCATGGTTGGCATGCCTTAGCGTGGAGACGTGGCTAACATGGTGGCGCGGATGGCATGGTTGGCATGCCTTGGCGCGGAGACGTGGCTAGCATGTTTTTTCGTTGGAACGGTGGCGCGGCTGGCAAGGTTGGTATGCCTTGGCATGGAGACGTGGCTGGCATGGTTTTCCATTGGCACGTTTACGCGGCTGGAATGGTTCGCATGCCTTGGCGCAGAGACGTAGTTGGCATGGTTTTCCATTGGCACGGTGTGCGGTTGGCATGGTTGGCATGCCTTGGTGCGGAGACGTGGCTGGCATGGTTTGCCATTGGCACGGTGACGCGGCTGGCATGGTTGGCATGCCTTGGTGTGAAGACGTGGCAGGCATGGTTTTCCATTGGCACGGTGGCGTGGCTGGCATGGTTGGCATGCCTTGGCGCGGAGACGTGGCTGGCATGGTTTTCCATTGGCACGTTGGCGCGGTTAGCATGGTTTGCCATTGGGCGGTGGCGGGGCTGGCATGCCTTGGCGCGGAGACGTGGCTGGCATGGTTTTCCATTGGCACGTTGGCGCGGTTAGCATGGTTGGCATGCCTTGTCGCGGAGACGTGGCTGGTATGGTTTTCCATTAGAACGGTGGCGCGGCTGGCATGGTTGGCATGCCTTGGCGCGAAGACGTAGCTGGCATGGTTTGCCTTTGGCACAGTGTGTGGCTGGCATGGTTGGCATGCCTTGGTGCGGAGACGTGGATGACATGGCTTTTCATTGGCACGGTGGCGTCGCTAGTATGGTTGCCATGCTTAGCGTGGAAACGTGCCTAGAATGGTTTTCCATTGGCACGGTGGCGCGGCTGGCATGGCTGGCATGCCTTGGAGCGGAGATGTGGCTAGCATGGTTTTCCATTGGCACGGTGGCGCGGCTGGCATGGTTGGCATGCCTTGGCGCGGAGACGTGGCTGGCATGGTTTTTCATTGGCACGTTGGCGCGGCTGGCATGGTTGGCATGCCTTGGCGCGGAGACGTGGATAACATGGTTTTCCATTGGCACGGTGGCGAGGCTGGCATGCCTTGGCGCGGAGACGTGGCTGGCATGGTTTGTCATTGGCACAGTGGCGCGGCTGGCATTCTTTTGAGAAGAGACGTGGCTGGCATGGTTGGCACGCCTTGGTGCGGAGACGTGACTGACATGGTTTTCCATTGGCACGGTGGCGCGGCTGGCATGGTTGGCTTGCCTTGGCGCGAAGACATGGATGGCATGGTTTTCCATTGGCACGGTGGCGTGATTAGCATGGTTGGCATGCCTTGGCGCGGAGACGTGACTGGTATGGTTTGTCATTGGCACGGTGGCGCGGCTGGCGTGGTTCGCATGCCTTGGCGCGGAGACGTGGCTGGCATGGTTTGCCATTGGCACGGTGGCGCGGCTGGCATGGTGGCATGCCTTGGCACGGAGAAGTGGCTGGAATGGTTTGCCATTGGCACGGTGGCGTGGCTGGCATGGTTGGCATGCCTTGGCGCAGAGACGTGGCTTACATGGTTTTTCATTGGCACGGTGTGCGGATGGCATGGTTGAAATTCCTTGGTGCGGAGACGTGGCTGGCATGGTTTGCCATTGGCACGGTGGCGTGACTGGCATGGTTGGCATGCCTTAGTGTGGAGACGTGGCGGGCATGGTTTTCCATTGGCACGGTGGCGTGGCTGGCATGGTTGGCATGCCTTGGCGCGGAGACGTGGCTAGCATGGTTTGCCATTGGGACGGTGGCGCGGCTGGCATGGTTGGCATGCCTTGGCGCGGAGACGTGGCTGGCATGGTTTTCCATTGGCACGTTGGCGCGGTTGGCATGGTTGGCATGCCTTGGCGCGGAGACGTGGCTGGTATGATTTGCCATTGGCACGGTGGCGCGGCTGGCATGGTTGTCATGCCTTGGCGCGGAGACGTAGCTGGCATGGTTTGCCATTGGAACGGTGTGCGGCTGGCATGGTTGGCATGCCTTGGTGCGTAGACGTGGCTGGCATGGTTTTCCAGTGGCACGGTGGCGCCGCTGGCATGGTTGGTATGCCTTAGCGTGGAAAAGTGGCTGGCATGGTTTTCCATTGGCACGGTGGCGTGGCTGGCATGGTTGGCATGCCTTGGCGCGGAGATGTGGCTGGCATGGTTTTCCATTGGCACGTTGGCGCGGTTAGCATGGTTGGCATGCCTTGGCGCGGAGACGTGGCTGGTATGGTTTTCCATTAGAACGGTGGCGCGGCTGGCATGGTTGGCATGCCTTGGCGCGAAGACGTAGCTGGCATGGTTTGCCTTTGGCACGGTGTGTGGCTGGCATGGTTGGCATGCCTTGGTGCGGAGACGTGGATGGCATGGCTTTACATTGGCACGGTGGCGTCGCTGGCATGGTTTCCATGCTTAGCGTGGAAACGTGTCTAGCATGGTTTTCCATTGGCACGGTGGCGCGGCTGGCATGGCTGGCATGCCTTGGCGCGGAGATGTGGCTAGCATGGTTTGCCATTGGCACGGTGGCGCGGCTGGCATGGTTGGCATGCCTTGGCGCGGAGACGTGGCTGGCATGGTTTTTCATTGGCACGTTGGCGCGGCTGGCATGGTTGGCATGCCTTGGCGCGGAGACGTGGATAACATGGTTTTCCATTGGCACGGTGGCGCGGCTGGCATGCCTTGGAGCGGAGACGTGGATGGCATGGTTTGTCATTGGCACAGTGGCGCGGCTGGCATGGTTGGCATTATTTGGAGCAGAGACGTGGCTGGCATGGTTGGCACGCCTTGGCACGGAGACGTGGCTGACATGGTTTTCCATTGGCACGGTGGCGCGGCTGGCATGGTTGGCCTGCCTTGGCGCGGAGACGTGGCTGGCATGGTTTTCCATTGGCACGGTGGCGTGATTGGCATGGTTGGCATGCCTTGGCGCGGAGACGTGGCTGGTATGGTTTGTCATTGGCACGGTGGCGCGGTTGGCATGACTTGGCGCGGAGATGTGGATGTCATGGTTTGCCATTGGCACGGTGGCGCGGCTGGCATGGTTGGCATGCCTTGGCACGGAGAAGTGGCTGGCATGGTTTTCCATTAGCACAGTGGCGTGGCTGGCATGGTTGGCATGCCTTTGCGCAGAGACGTGGCTGGCATGGTTTTCCATTGGCACGGTGGAGCGGCTGGCATAGTTGGAATGCCTTGGCACGGGGACGTGTCTGGCATGGTTGGCATGCCTTGGCACGGGGACGTGTCTGGCATGGTTTTCCATTGGCACGGTGGCGCCGCTGGCATGGTTGGCATGCCTTGGCGCGGAGAAGTGGCTGGCATGGTTTGCCATTGGCACGGTGGCGCGGCTGGCATGGTTGGCATGCCTTGGCGCGGAGACGTGGATGGCATGGTTTTCCATTGGCATGTTGGTGCAGCTGGCATGGTTGGCATGCCTTGGTGCAGAGACGTGGTTGGCCTGGTTTTCCATTGGCACGGTGGCGCGGTTGGCATGCCTTGGCGTGGAGACGTGGATGACATGGTTTGCCATTGGCACGGTAGTATGAGAATTAGGGTTTGGTATATACGAAGATGATGTCGGTCAATACTAAAGGTTCTGTCGTGAAACATGACACATGTATATAAAAAAAAGATACCCTGGTAATTCTTACGTAGACATGCTGATTGATTTAATAAATGCGCTAGTGGTCGTAGTGACGTCATGTCAGATGTACGGTTTTACGATTTTCACCCTAATCTAAAAACCATCATCAACAGTAGGGAAAGGAGAATAAGAACCGTATGAAGTTAAGTAACCGTCACTCCTCCCCATCAAAAATCTCTCCACGTGGTGCCTTCTCTCGTGTAACCGCTAATCACCTATTTGTATTCTTCGATCGTGGGTAGATTGGTTTGACTATTCATCTCTATAGATACCCCTTTTCTCAGTCCTTTATAACCTTTACCTTCTTCTCTTCCCGTCCCTGCCTTCTATAAACTTAGGTTTCGTTTCGTTCTCTTCTAATGGCTCCCAAGAATGTCCTCAGTCCTACCACCTCCACGACTTATGAGGAATTTAAAATCGATCTTCAGAAGTTGGGTATTTCTCTATCTCCGGCGATTGATTCCTCCGTTTCTCCTCTATTACCGCAACCAAATTCATGGAATTAAATTACCGATGAATTCAAACGAAAACTTGGTCTTCTACAAAGATATTGATTACCGCTGGCCAATTGAGAGCGGGTCTTTCTTTTCCTTTGTATGATCCTAAGAACCCTCTTTTTTATGAAATCCTAGTCAAGCTTCAGCGAGGTTTTTATCAAGTGAGTGGAAATGCCATCCGTCTTCCTAATGAATTCGTCAGAAGGTCTAATGACGACACTTCTAAGATTCCACTCTTGGTGCAAAGTTTTGTTCCTGCGGATTACAACATTGAATATTTCTATGTGAACTACACCGGCCAGGATATGACCACGAGAGCCTATCAGAAGTGGGGCGTCAAGCTTTCTCGCAAAACTTTGGCTGATCCTCCATGGCCCTTCTTTTTGATGTTGATCCTATTGGTGCGAAACGAAATAAGTATCTTCGTCTTTCTAGTGATGAGGATTGGATGATGTTTTCTTTGATAGCCGAAGGTCCTCTAGTGTGGGGTCTCGACGATAATAGGACTGCTCGCACTGGTCCTCTCCCTCAACATGCCCATCTCGCGGCATATGATGCAGGATGATTTTGCTGACATAAGATTCCCAATGAGGTTAGTCTTATCCTCCTTTGGTTTCCTTGTCTTTTATTTTATTGTCTCCTAACGTACTTGTTCCTGCCTTAGTATCCTCTTCCCCCTCCTGGTATATTGAAGGACCGCTCTAAAAAGTCAGTTCAAGCACAGGTTCGTGTACCGTGGCCTCCCTTTTGGTCGTTGTTTTCGTCGATTCCTAACCTCCCATTTTCAGGAGAATGAGCTTCAAGCAACGAATGGTCCTGCTAAGAATTTGAGGAAACGCCAATGTTCTAGGGTTCTTCCTACTACTTCCCAGGTATCCCTTTCTTCCTTAATTTTCTTTCTTCTTCTCGCATCATCCCTTAACCTCATTGATTTAAGGACGATCCTCCCACCTTTTGCACCTCACAGCGTCGCCGTCACGGCTTGGATGTGGACGGCCTGTCCCAAGTCCATTACTCAGTCTTACCTCGCCCTGATCCCTCTCATCATCAGCATCCTCGCTCATCTTGCGAGACTATCCCCTCGCGTAGTGCCCCTTCTCCCGAGCCCACTTCGTCTAGAGGTGGTCAGCAAACTACCGAAATGGAGGAGCCTAATCTTCTTCCTAACCTAAAATTTTTAAGGGAGATTTTTGTTTCAACTCGCGGAGATCCTTTCTTAAGATCCGAGGCTACCGAATCGTTGGTTTCTCTTAGTTTTAACGATTTTCTGGATGAAGATCAATCCTTTATTTTGAATGTTTCTTTGAATCTCTCTCTAGAGCAACATTCTGCCATAATAGGTTTGGTGAGTCTTTAACATGCGTTTAACATTTGTTTTCCCCTTGTAATACTTCGTGGAATTTTTAAAGAAGATCTTTCACATTTAGGAGAAACATCGCAGCATGGCTCATATCATGGAGCTTCGGGAGTCTCGTGAATTGATGAAAATGTCTAGTGCTCGTATTCTCCACCTAGAGGAGCAGCTCGCAGAAGAGAGGAAAATCTCGTCCGATCTTCGCCGTGAGTTTCCCTTTCTTTGTCATTTTGGCGTTGTCTTTCTCTTGGTGATGACTTACCTGTTTAACTCCTTCATTCCTCAGGAAGTGAGTAAGAGATTAAGGATCAGGTCTCTTTTTTATCCCGTGAAAATGACAGTATTTTCAACAAGGTCTCCACTCTTCAAGAGGACGTTCAATATTTGCATGAGGATCTCGATCAGATGGTGAAGGATGCAACCCTGATTGCAAAGCGTTTTCGCAGAAATGCTCAAGACGATAAGGTCAGGCTCTTTAATGAGTTCTGTGATTCCCAAGGCATTCCTCGCGTTTCTCTGGATCTTGAAGTATTTTCTGATGATGAGACTGAACCTGCTGCCAAAGAATCAATTCCTATCATTAATGAATTGTCTCCTATTGGCAAGGATACCGAAACTGACGAGGATCGTGAAGATGATTCCCGCGAGGATACCAAAACCGACGAGGATCATAAAGATGATTCCCGCGAGGATGCATGACCTTTTTGAACTTTGATAATGTTGTAACCTTAGCTTTCACTTTGGTTGAACGCTCCCAATCTTGGGGGGCAGACAATATTTTTAATGTATTTTCCCCTTCCTTGTACTTTTGTGTTTTCCTCTATCTCGTGCCTTTTCCTTCGTACCAAGTATATACTTTTGAAAACTGAGTCTTGTGAGGATAATGCTTAATAAGAACATAAAATATAAAAGTATATACTTGCCTCTTGTTCTTGTTGAGCATTAGCTAATCAAGACAATGTTGCGCAAGCCTAATTTCATGCTTAGTCCTTTCTATTTATTGTTTCAACTTCCTTGTTGGGTCTGAGAAAATTTGTGTTTTCTTAGTGACTCGATGAGGTCTTATTGTGCCTCCTAGTTAAGGTCTTATTGTGCTTCATCCTTTCTGAAGGATTTAACTCGACGAAGTATCAGGCGCTTATTACCCTTGCGAATAATAATCCATCTACCTCGTCTTAACATTTATTTTTATTTTCTCTGCGACAATGCGACAGGCCTAGCTATTCCCTTGAACATTATCCCCATGACATTGCCATCTTTTGTGGTCACACATCTTCCTAATTTGGAGGGCGCCATCCCTTTATACTCCCCCTGATTTCCCCTTCAAATAGGTTAACCCTAACATGCATGTTGGTCTCCTCCCATCCTGTTATTACGACATTCAGTTGTTTTCGTGACTTCTTATCACCATCGCCGATATGGCTTGGGGTTACGAAGCCACGCCCTAAGTCAGGTTTCTTTGGGATCGAGTGCACCGTAGCCAATACTTGCCATACGGTCATGGCTGGTAACGCTCCAGACGTCCCAGGCACCCGCAGCTCACCCGAATACGTCGACGCCTTGGTCATATTTCTGCACCCCATACTGAAGGCCATCATAAAAAGGGACCCTCAGCAGATAGGTCTTATCATTGCCCCTAGCTTATCTCTCTTAGAGTTTTTCACGACATGCGTTAGATCTTGCCTCTTGCACTTTTCGTGCGAACTAGGGTGCATGCCGTGGATTCTCAGCCTTCCAAGGCGAAGGTTTTAAGTTTCCCTAGAAAATGTTTATTTTGTGAATCTTATTTTCCTCTTAATGTGAGGTCTTATTTCTCTTTAGTTATCTCGTGAGTTTTGTTTGCTTATTTCAAAGACCCTGCTCCTGTGTAAGTTGATTACAGAAGAGATATTTCATTAGTAAACTCCATTCTACACATTTATTGCCTTTTCTTCATTATCAATTACATTCATGGGTAGTACTTCTTGATATACACCGGATTCCAGGGATGATCCATTTTTCGATATTGCCTCTCGATCTCACCATATATTATATTCCCTTCTTCATCTGTGTCCTTTCTTTCGCAATCTTCCAACTCGTATGCCCCATTGACAACTACCATTTTCACGATATAAGCGCCTTCCCGCGTAGGATCTAGCTTTCCTCCTGATCCCCTTTGGTATGGGGGTATTTCTCGTTGTACAATCTCTCCAGGTATGAAGCTTCGGAGCTTTACTCTTTTGTTATACTCCCTTGACAACCTCTGATGATAATTTACTATATGTTGTAACGCAACTTCCCTGTTTTCCTCGAGGTCGTCCAACTTTGCTAGAATCAATTCCGAGTTTAGCCCTTTCTCCCATGATTCTCTTCTCGTGGTTTGAAGGATGACTTCGGCAGGCAGCACCGCCTCAGCTCCATATGTCAAACAAAAGGGTGACATTCCCGTTGCATCTCGCCTGGTGGTTCTATATGACCATAACACGTTTGAGATATGCTCACACCATCTCTTATGATGATCGTCCAACTTTTTCTTTAACGTTGTTTCTATCGTCTTGTTTGTAGACTCCTCTTTCCCGTTGCTCTGTGGGTATAGCGAAGTTGATTTCCCGGGTTGAATTTTGAATGCGTTAAATAGCATTCTTACATTTTCTCCTTCAAACAGTTTCCCATTGTCTGAAACAATCATAACTGGTATTCCAAATCTACAAATAATATGCTACAGGATGAAATCGTACACGTCATCATCTCTCGTGTGTTGTATGGCTTTGGCTTCCACCCATTTCGTGAAATAATCTGTTGGCTACTATCAGGTACCTTCTTTTCTTTGTCCCGGTTACAAACGGTCCCACGATATTTATTCCCCACATGGGGAAGGGCCATACACTCAATATAGAGTTTAAGCTCGTGGATGGTGCATGTGTCCTTTTCCCAAATATTTGACAGGCTTCACACCTTGTGGAGATATCCTTTGCGTCTTTGTGCATATATGGCCAAAAGTACCCTTGCGTCCTAGTTTTGAGAGCTAGTGACTTGGTTCCGCTATGATTACGAGAGTCCCGATAGTGAATTGATTTCATGATTTATATCCCCTCCTTCTGCGACAAACATCTCATCATCGGAACCAAATACGATCTTCGGTACAGGATTCCTTCTCGCACCTCGTAATTCGTGGAATTGCTTTTAATTTTATTTTCCTCTTGCCTATCTCGCGGGAGATCTCCTTTCATCAAATAGTTATAAATGGGGGCTCACCAATCATCATCGCTTATTTCCACATCCCCTTCTTCTATCATCATTACTTGGGACTCCCTTTCCTCTCTGCTTACTGAGGGTTGCATTAACCGCTCAATCATGATATGCCCGATTTTCGGATCCTCAATCATTGAGGCTATAAAGGCAAGTGCATATGCATGTTAATTATTGTCTCGTCCTATGTTTCTCCAAATAAGGCTTCGTATCTTCATTGAGTATTCTTTCACGAGTTGATGATATCTCTGCATCACCGGATCAACTGTGTTATATCTTCCTTCAATTTGGCGAACCACTAGCTGTGAACCACTGGTAATTCGTACTTCGTTTAATATAATTTCTATCGTAATCCTTAAATCTTGTACCACTGCTTCATATTCAGTCTCGTTATTTGTTGCGTTGTATTCCAACCGAAAGCATAAAACTATCCTGATCCCTGTGGGCCAAGTGAATACTATTCCTATTCCTCCTCCACAACTATTTGATGATCCACCGACGAATATTTCCCACCGTCTGGGATGATTCTCCTGTAACAAGTCCTTAGGGTCTGGCCGACTGTCGTATACATCCATCATTTCCCCTATGCTTTCGTCTTCCCCCAAGGGAAATTCAGCGAGGAACTCTGCGATTATGTGCGACTTCGTAGAAGTCTGTACTTCATACTTTAGCTTAAATTGATCAATCTGGGTATTCCATTTTTCTACTCTCCCAACTCTCTTTGAATTCTTCAGGATTGATTCTATAGGAATTCTTGTAAGGACCTTAATTTTGTGGGTTTGGAAATAAGTCCTTAGTGACGTGTAAAACAATGCCAGTATCAGTTTTTCAATCTTTGGATAATTTTTCTCTGCGGAATTGAGGGTTTTGCTAACGTAAAAGATTGGTTTCTCTACTCCTTCATCGTTCCGAAGTAAGATGGCACTAATAGCGTTTGGTGTCGGCGCAAGAAAAATCAACAACTCCTTTCCGGGTTTTGGTTTTTGCAAGATTGACAATTTAATAAGGTACTCCTTTATACCTTTCAACGCCTCTTCACACTCTTGTGTCCATGCGAACTTTGCTCCTTTCTTCAAAATGTCAAAGAAGTGCTTACATTTGTCTGAGGACCGCGAGATAAATCTTCCCAAAGCTGCTAATTGCCCGTTTAATTTTTGTACATCTTTTATGGTCGCGGGTGAGGGCATTTCTAGTATAGCCTGGACTTTTGATGGATCAACTTCTATGCCTTTTCGTGAAACTATGTGTCCCAGAAACTTCGCCGATTCAACCCCGAAGATGCATTTTATTGGGTTTATCTTCATTTTGTATTTCCCCATCTGTTCAAAGATCTCCCCCAGGTCTTCCACATGATCCCCTGAATCCTTTGTCTTGACCAACATATCATCCACATAAACTTCTAATTTCGTATGTACCCACTTGGCGAAAATATTCTCCACCATCCGTTGATATGTTTCCCCCGCATTTTTCAATCCAAATGACATTCTTGTGTAACAGTACAACCCCCTGGGAGCGAAGAAGGTCGTGTGTTCCTGGTCTTCCTCAGCCAAGGGTATTTGGTTGTATCTACAATATCCATCCATGGATGACAACCTTTTATATCCTGATGATGATTCCACCATCTGTGGGATATTTGGTAGGGGAAAACTATCTTTGGGACACGCGGTATTTAGGTCGCTGAAATCAATACATATTCTTATTCATTGTTCTTTTTTTGGCACGATTACCATGTTCGCAATCTAGTCTAGATACTTTGCTGGCCTTATGATTCCTGCCTCCATCATCTTTTGAAGTTACTTATCGATTTGCTCATGATATGTTGTGGCGATCTTCCTTATTCGTTGCCTGATTGGCTTGATGGTCAGATCTAGCTCCAATCTATGACATTCCACCCGTGGATCAATTCCTAGCATTTCCTCCATGCTCCACGCAAATATGTCGCCATATGTTTTTAGCAATTCAACTAGCCTCGCTTCTTCTTCTTTGTCCATTGTCGTTCCAATCTTTAGGATCTTGGGTTCATCGTCAGTCCCCAAGTTTACATCCTTTGTTGGTTGTACTGCAGCAAAGTTCATGATCGGTTCTCCTAATGGTGTCGGCTCCCTTATCGGTTTCACAAGCTCTCCTTCTTCTTCTGGTATCTCGCTGGGTATTGCCCATCCTTGTTTAGATCTTGCCATGTATACCCTTAACTCGTCCTCTTTTTTCAACTCCAGCATTTTCTTATTTCGTTCCTTCTTCTTTTTCAATCTTCCCTCGTAATTCTCAATGTCCTTCTCATCACATTCTTCCGCGTCATCGCCGCTTCCACATATCTCACCAATCCCACTTGGCATGGGGAATCGTAACAATTGGTGATAGGTTAACGCGAATCCCTTTATCCCATGGATCTAAGGTCGTCCCATGAGGGTGTTGCAGGGTGACTCCACATCCACCATGCAAACGGTAACCATTGTTTCTAATTCTCCTGCGAGGATCCTCATACAAATCTCGCCTTTTGGTTTCGTTGCCACCCCGTTGAATCCGTAAATTGTATATGCCGATGGTATCATGTCAGAATCCTCATACCCGAAGGCTCTGACCGTATGGTAGAAGAGGACATCTACTGAACTTCCCATATCTACCAAGACTTTGTCCACAACCCACATTCTTCGTTGGCTTTTTTCTTTCAACAAATGTTTACACATGGTCAAGGTGATGACCAATGAATTCATGTGCTGAGCCCCTCCTTTTGGTGCATCCCGTGCCGAAAATTGTATGTCTCTTTTTTTCCATTCCTCTAGTGGATCCTTCTTCTCTACTGGAAATATTTCGTTCCCTTCATAGTCCGCCTTGTATATCCTTGAAAGCACGTTATCTTGGAAGTTGAGGAAATCCTCCTTCGAATACACAACAAAATTGCAGCCGAACGAATTCCCTCCTTGGTTTTTTTTTAACTTGATGTTGTCCCGTCAGATCCCCATGATAATGTTGTGGTGCCGGTGGCAGCTCCCGACTTCTCGGAAATGTGCTCCTGCAATTGTTCGTATGATGTCCATGAAAGCTATGATATCTGCAGAACTCATGACTATTCCTAAGAGTTGGTTCTCTTCCCAAATTTGGTGGTGTTGGAATTTCTCTAAAACCTAATCTTAAAAAGGGATGTTTTCTAAAGTCTCTTACTCCTACAACTTTAGCTAAGATGTCTTGCCAAGATCTATTACTCATAAAACTCTAGCTTCTCTCCACTCCTTAGATGAGGATGAATCCCCAATCTAAGTTCCCTGTTTCTGGACGCCAAAATGTAACTACTGGAAACCCAGTAGCACACCCAAAGTAATAGTAACCAAGATCTAAGACATCTTAAGTAAAGTAAACACCGAAAATTCTTTTTGATGAATCATTTAAAGTAACAAAGATACAAGTTCTTGAATACAAGGAAACCCTAATCTCTCCCCTAGGTTAAACTCTCCCACTCTCCAAAAATCCCATCCCCTATACATTGCCCAAGGACTTTTATTTATAGACCATCTAACCCTAATGGAACACAGCTCATTTTATCTCGTCGTGTTCTCGCAGTAACGCTTTACACTTCGCCCAGACCGTTTTCCATAAATTTTTTCCCCTTCTTTCGCTTACTTCACATGGGCTTGTAGGGACATCTGTCATTTTTCTTGCTCCATAATTTATCTATCTCGTGGATTGTCTTTTCGGCCAAGTAATCTTACTTCGTCCTTTTTTTACTTTGCGGCAGATATCTTGTAGGGCACTTCATGGATCCTTCATAACCCTTGTTCCTCTCGGAGCTTATTTCGTGATGAGACACTATCTCGCACATAGCTTTTACCTCGTCGATTTGTCAATAATGGTGACTCTGACTTGATTTGACAAGTCACTGACGAAGATTTTCGTGACACGATACAGGATCTTTAGTCCGGATTTCGCGTCTTCCATATGTCCACGTGGTGATCCATATTTTGGTATCTACAGAGGGAACTGAATGGTACGATTTAGGTTATTAATTAATACTTTCACACGCATGCACTTCACGAGCTTGATTAACTAGATACCGACGGAAAAGTTAACGTAGAGGGGATTTTTCCTATTAGGAGTCCAAAAGGGGGTAACGTAAAATAGGCATCTTTTTTGAGGTGAAAATACAAAATCCCCCTTGAAATTATTTGGATTTTTAGTTGGGTAATCAGAATTTTCCTAGAAATCGAAGTTGTATTGTTTTCCTATAAAATTTGTAGGAGGTAACATCTACTGTAGCTCTTTTACAATTTTTCTCTTTTGTTTCACGGCCATCCTCTGTCAGTTTCAATATCAAAAGATCATCATGCCCCCTGATGCAGCAAAAAGTCCGAGAGTTTCAAAGTCGGAGATGTCTTCGTCCCAGTTGTTTTACGAGAGTGTGAAAGGTTCTCATGAGTTTAAGATAAACGGATATACTTATTCAAAGGGAACAGGGGTCGCTAAGTCCTCGAATAGTGGCAGATTTACAGTTGGTGATTATGATTGGTTTATAAGTTTTTTTGCAGGCGGCTGTGATCATGGTAGCGAGGAGTACATATCCGTGTTCATTGAGCTAGCTAGCCCTGGAGAAGTTAGCGCATCGGTTGAATTCAAACTACTGGACCAACGCCGAGAAGGTCAATTTTATAGCAAAACTACACCTCCACACACGTTTAAGGCAGGAACTGACTGGTACGTACGTGTTTTAAGATTCCTATGGTTCTTGGATTATGTTGAATCCTCTGGATGTTTCATATATATATACTAGACCAGTAATTTCGTGTTGTTTCGGCATTTAAATGCATAAACGTTTTATGCCTACACCTTGCATGCAGTGCAAATTGGCCTGGTGCAACTCATTCAAACTAATGCATATGAAGTCCACAAGTGTCCATGTCAAACTTTTGAACCAGATAGGAAAGTTAGTTGTTCTTCTTGGCACATTTAACAGCTTCTATCAATCCATTTAGGTGGACACTGTTATTAAGAAATTAGCATCCCACTCTTGCTCACTAGATTTTCCAAAGCTGGGTAACATTCTACTAATATTTGTAGAGATGGAGAATCAAAGTGGTATTCTGCACTCCCAACTTCTTATTCATCTTTTATTCAACTCCCCAATTCATCTATACATATTCGTAAAAAAACTCTATTGTGGACGACCTAGTGCATAAATGACATTTCTACATGGATTAATTTAATTTCAGGGGATATAAGAAGTATATGAAAGGCCGGAGTTCGAGACCTCAAATTATCTCAAGGATGATCGTCTTAGCATTCATGGTACAGTCAGCATAGTGCAAACTCGTTTTGAAGAGGATAAACGTTATGTTATTCATGTACCTCCATCAAATATGATTCAAAATGTCAAGGGTTTGCTGGAATCTGAGGTTGGTTCTGATGTTACTTTTCACATCGGCAGTGAAGAATTCAGAGCTCATAAGTCGATTCTTGCGGCTCGATCTCCTGTATTTAAAGCTATGTTTTTTGGACTAGTGGGCAATCCAGACATGAAAACAGTAGTTATTGAAGAGTTTGATCCCTTTGCTTTTAAGGTAGGCTTTTGACAATTTGTTATTTTGTTGTCATGCTTTAGAATCAAAAATACAGTTGAACCTATGTTTTACTTACTTCTATAATTATAAGTTTACCAGGGCCGCTAACCTTATAATCCTATGATGTGTTGCAGGCAATGTTGCTATTTTTGTACTCGGATGAACTTCCTGAAGCGCATGAACTTTCTGATTTAGATTCTGTTTGCACTTCAACTACACTCATGCAACATATGTTAGCTGCCGCTGATCGCTTTGATCTTGCTCGATTGAAACTCATGTGTGAAGCAAAATTATATGAAGATATAGCTGCAAATACAGTGGCAGACACACTGTCCCTAGCAGAACGATACCAATGCCAGGAACTGAAAACTGCTTGTCTAAACTTTGCAGCTAAACCTAAAAATTTAGGAGGTAAATGTTGTATTTAGAGTTCCGATTGAGTAGTTGGCTATTTGTATAGATTCCCAAGTGTGTTTGTTCAGTTTCGGTTAAACAATTATTTTCTTACCATTTAATTTTTTTACATGCAGAGGTTATGAAGTCTGATGGGTACTCAAATGTGGAGAAGTGGTGTCCCTCACTATTGACAGATCTGTTGAAGAAGTGCATGCGGTTATAAAAAATGAAGCTAAAACAACAACAGTAGCACCAACACTGATCTCCTAGGGCTAGTTTTTGATTGTTCTAACTTTGTGGTTAAGTAATAATTTATTATGTGATGTGGAATGTGAATCCGAGCAGGTCATGTTTTGATATCTGATAATATGACTAGTGCGGCAAGTACACTTCATTACTCAGTAAAATTACTATTGGCGTGTTTGGAACATTACGCTGTAAATACATAGTATTTGATGCATCATAGAGTGAAGGTACTTGATTTTTTTATTTTTCCTTTCTTTTAAATGGAAAGAAGGTCTTACAGTTTTGATCTCTGCCTTTGATTTTCGACCACCTCGATATGTGTCAAGTTTGATTATCAATGCTTGTTGTGTTTGATAAGGCTGTAAATAGATACAACTTATTATTTAATGGCTCGTAGGGTGGACGTACTTGAAATCGGAAGAAGGTCTTCAAATTTTGATCTCTGCCTCCCGCTTTTGAATTTTCGGCCACTTTGATTTGTATTACTAGCATATAAGATTAATTTACCAGCGAATCATCAAGCTTGCTTAGCCTCAGTTCGTACAAAATTTCATCTTACATACAGTCCCTTCTTGCTATAATTGTTTTAACTAGTAAAGTTTGTAGATACAGTGGGTCACCATATTACCAACTGCTGGTGCCTGATTTAACCGACTCAGGCTGACTAAGCTGCTCCCAAGGCGGCCCTGTATAAGTATTAAGCAGCTAACAAGTGGTCTGTTTTCCTCGGAGTTGACACAAGTGCCACTCCGGTTAACTGAGTATCTGCTCCGGATTTTTCAAGTAGAGTACGGACTGAATCTTGCATGTGATTTACGGCCTTTTCTGTGTGAGTGGCCGTTTGTGAAATTAAGCAGGCTAGCTTTAGGTAAACCGATGACTAGCTGGAAAAGTGCACTTCAGAACTTAGCAAAAAAATTGTTAACTTGTTTGCAACATTTTTACCGTTGTGCAAGAAACCGCGGATTGCATGTAGGTGTTTGATGCATTACAGAGTGGAAGAAGTTTTTTATTTTGAAATTTTATATTTTGGGCAAGTGTCTTAGGATTAGAATTACTTCGATTTTAATTTAGGTAATCAGAATTTTCCTACGAATCGAAGTTGTATCGTTTTCCTATAAAAGTAGTAGGAGGTAACATCTTTAACAAATTTTTTCTTTTGTTTCACGGCAGTTCTCTGTCAGTTTGAAAATCTAAAGATCATCATGGCCCCTAATGCAGCAAAAAGGCCGAGAGTTTCAAAGTCTGAGATGTCTTCGTCCCAATTGTTTTATGAGACTGTGCAAGGTTCTCATGAATTTAAGATAAAAGGATATTCTCATACAAAGGGAATCGGGGTTGGTAAATACAAGACTAGTGGCAAATTCACAGTTGGTGGTTATGATTGGATGATGCGTTTTTGTCCAGACGGTGATCATCAAGCTAGCGAGGAGTACATATCCATGTTCATTGAGCTAACTAGCCCTGGAGAAGTCAAGGCATCGGTTGAAATCAACCTACTGGACCAACGCCGAGATGGTCAATTTTTTAGCAAAACTACATCTCCACAAACGTTTAAAGCAGGAAACGCATGGTACGTACGTGTTTTAAGATTCCTATGGTTCTTGGATTATGTTGAACCCTCAGGCTGTTTCATATATACTAGACTGGTACGAAGCCTATTTGCATAAACGTTTTATGTCACACCTTGTATGCAGTGCAAATTGGCCTGGTGCAACTCATTCAAATGGAGTTCTGATACCATTTGGAGTCCACACGTGTCCGTGTTAAGCTTTTGAACTAGATAGGAAAGTTAGTTATTCTGCTTGGCACATTTAACAGCTTCTATCAAGCTCGCTAAGCATTTGCAGCTCCTTTTAGGTGGACACAGTTATTAAAAATTAAACAATTAGCATCCCACTACCTTGCTCACTATAGTTTCTTCCAAAGTTGCGTAACATTGTACTTCTTGTTCATCTTTTATTCAACTCCCCAATTCGTCGATACATATTCGTAAAAAACTCTGCTATTGTGGACGCCCTGATGCATAAATATTAAATGACATTTCTGCATGGGTTAATTTCAGGGGATCTAAGAAGTTTATGAAAAGGTCGGAGTTTGAGACCTCAAATTATCTCAAAGATGATCGTCTTAGCATACATGGTACAGTCAGTATAGTGCAAATTCGTTTTGAAGAGGAAAACCGTTATGTTATTACTGTACCTAGGGGTGCACATATCCTACCCTTACCCGCCAATCCTACCCTACCCGCCAGTTTTTTAACCGTATCCTATCCTATCCACTATTTGGCGGCTAGGATGACGGGTAAACATTATTTCATTCGCCAGTTAGCGGGTAGGGTGACGGATATAATCCGAAATTATCCTACCCTACCCGTCTTCAAAAATGAACGAAGGAAGACTGATGAGCAATATTAATCAGTTAGAGAATGCTTACTTCTCTATGAGGTCCCAAATTGAGCTTTCAGAAACTGATTCTTCCACACGGGCGGATATAGATTTACTAAACAAAGCACAAAATGAGAATGAGGAGCCGCTTCCAAAACAAAAAACTATGGATTATGGACCATCGCCTCGGGTCATTTTTTTATGGGCTGTGCAAGTATTCCCGCTATGATAAGCTCGAATTACGGGCTACATTGAGAAGTTCAGATCTACTTAATTCTTCAAATGTAATTTGCTCTTTGGGTTTTGATCGGGATGAGGAATACTTCGCGGCTGCTGGTGTATCAAAGAAGATCAAGATCTTTGAGTTCAATGCCCTTTTAAATGATTCAGTCGATATTCACTATCCGGTAGTTGAGATGTCAAGCAAATCTAAGCTGAGTTGCGTTTGTTGGAATAACTACATCAAGAACTATTTGGCTTCAACTGATTACGATGGTGTTGTTCAGGTGGGTCTTTCTTTTGCATTATGATGTTTATTTATGTATGTATCTATCTATCTTTTTGGTGTAACGGAGGTATTCCGAGGGTCTTAGCCCTGATAAGACTATCTGCACAGGTACAGGTTTTTATAAACCTGCACATCCGTAAGAAGTCCTCGGAGAATTTAATAATACTCAACTTGTTTGTGCCCCTGATTTGATTCGTCACCCACACAGTTATTGATGCATGTTGGTCTGACTAATTACTGTTCTAGTTACTTCATATGTTATCCTTGCTTATATGCCTATATGAGCACAAGATTATTGTCGAGCAAATATTTCTAAATATCTGTATTTTCTGGAACAGTATGAACTACTGTGTACTAATTTTAAGGTGACTTTTCACTCAACAGTAGTTTCCTTTATATTCATTTGGTTCACAATGGATGAAGTGAGTTTAGGTAAAAAGTCACCAAAACATTCATATTTGATAATCATGGAGTATATAATATAAACGGTATCCTTGTTAGTCATGCATGTTTTAATTTGATGTTTATAAACAGTATCCTTGTTGCTCTTGCATGTTCTTGTATGATGTGTATAAAGAGTTGCCTTGTTACTCTTGCATGGTTTTATTTGATGTGCGTGACGGATACAACTATGGTACGTAAATACTGGTCAAAAAAACGGTTATACCCGCCACCCTACCCTACCCGACCCGCCAGAGAATGGGTTGGGTAGGATCTTACCCGTTTAATGGCGGGTAGGGTGGCGGGTAAAAAATTTCTTAACCGCCAGTAAACGGGTAGGGTGGCGGATATATGCCATATCCTACCCACCCTACCCGTTGTGCATCCCTACCTGTACCTCAATCAGATATGATTCAAAATCTCAAGGGTTTGCTGAAATCTGAAATTGGTTCTGATATTACTTTTCAAGTTGCCGGTGAAGAATCCAGAGCTCATAAGTCGATTCTTGCGGCTCGATCTCCTGTATTTAAAGCTATGTTTTTTGGACTAGTGGGTAATCCAGACATGGAAACAATAGTTGTTGAAGAGTTAGATCCCTTTACTTTTAAGGTAGGCCTTAATTTTGACAATTCATTATTTTGTTGTCATGCTTTAGATTCAAAAATGTATAATTTATCAGTGCCTTAACTTTTACCATATAATTATATGATGTGTTGCAGGCCATGCTGCTATTTTTGTACTCGGATGAACTTCCAGAAACACATGAACTTTCTGATTCAGATTCTCCTTGCACTTCAACTACAATCATGCGACATTTATTAACTGCTGCAGATCGCTATAATCTTCCTCGATTGAGACTCATGTGTGAGGCAAAATTATATGAAGATATAGCTGCAAATAATGTGGCAGAGACACTGGCACTAGCATAACTACACCAATGCTTGGAACTAAAAACTGCATGTCTTAACTTTGCAGCTAAACCCGAAAATTTACGAGGTAATTGTTGTTTTCTGAATTCCGATAAAATAATTAGCTATTTGTATAGATTTCATAAGGAGTATCAAGTGTGTTTATTCAGTTTCGGGTTAAACGGTTATCTTCTTACCCATTAATTGTTTGACATGTAGAGGTTATGAAGTCTGATGGGTACGCAAATTTGGAGAAGTCACTAGTGACCGATCTGTTGAAGACTAGTGCAATGGTAGATTAAAAAAAAGTACCTCATTCAGACTAACATCATCAACACCAACAACGGCTTCATAGGGCTAATTTATGATTGTTCAGACTTTGTGATTACGTAATTTTTTTATGAGTTGTGGCATGTGAGAGTGATCATCCGTGAAATCAAGCAGGTTAGGTTCTGGTAAATAATAAGTTTCTCTGGTAAATATGGTAAGGGCGAAAAGTGCATTTTAATATATAATTGGTAAAATCATTACTGATGTGTGTTGGAACATTACAGTGTACAAGAACAGTGAATTATAAAGTGTAAGTATTTTTCTCTTTTAAACTGAAAGAGGGTCATATAATTTTGATCTATGCCTTCGATTTTGAATGCTCCACCACCTCGAAATATATTACTAGCATTAAGTTTAATTTAGTGGATCAGCAAATCAAGATTGCTTAGGTTGAGTTTGACGAGCTTTTGTTCGACTTCAAGGTTGTCCCTTCTTTTTTTAGCTGATGGCTTTCTTTTGTTCCATCAAAATGTTCATCAGAGTGAAACCAAGGTCGATTGGACTACAACTGCAACTTCAGTTGTAGATTTCTGATCCACTCCATAGAAGATCTTCAACATGAACAACAAGTGCAGCTAGGCTAATCATTATAGCTTTGCTGAAGTTCTAGATTTGGAGACGTTATTTGTTGGAAAACGATTAATCAAAAACACAATATATTAAAGTTTTAAAAAAAAATTATAATTTATTGTTTTCTTTTGTGAATGAAACTTTTTAGTCCCACATTGTGGAGTTTTCAATTTTTAGTAGTTTTAAGAAACTATATAAACCTTTTAGTCCCACATCGGGAGGTTTTTCTTCTTAAGTTGTATTTGTCAGTTATATAAACAAATTCACTACTTTTGTAAAATCAATGGGAAAGGGGTTGCTCTATATTTAGAGGGACTCCCAAGGGAAAAAAATATTTTATATTGTTTTCTCAAGCGTTCGAGATTTTCCTTTATGGTTTTTTCGGAGTTGCCAAGCTCAAGTTGAGCATCTACTACATATGCTAGTAGTAGGTGTATTAGGGTGTTTTATCCTGGAGATATCCGTCCTGTGAGAGCTATAGCATCACTCTTGAGTGTAGCCGGGCGTTAATGTCTTAAGGGAAACGTGTTGAACACGTGACTCACTCTGTTTTTTCCAAAGTTTTGCCTTGTTGTTGTTGCGGAGATATGGGGAGCTCATTCGTTTCATCAAATTGATCACTTCCATTATAAAGGAGCTAAGTATCAATAACTTTTGCTTATTTGATTTTTCCTTGTTTTTGATTATTGCACCCAAAAATCTTAAGACATTATTATTTGTAATAATCAAAAATGGTTGGTTGGTTTGTGAATCATGGATGTTAATTGTGGAGTGAAAAACAAAAACGAATTTTTGGTCAGCTGTAGAGTTTCGAGTTTATCTATTAAACTACAGGGAATTTCGATTAACCCTTTTGGCACAACGTAGTAGACATCCTCATAGTTACCCACGTTAAATTTCAGAATTTTTGGAGTTGTAAAAGTATTTTTTTGATATTTTACAAAACTGAGAAACGTTCCTGAAAAATTCTGATGGGAAGAATTTTGTTGTTAACTAAAGTAGTTTTTATGGGGTAACCATGAGTTTTTTTGATATGGTGGTTCAAACGAAGTTGATAAATCTAGATATTATCTTCAAAACTCATATTTTATCTGAACTAAGGTTTGTAAAATATGGTGTATTAGGTGATTGAAAATTACCGTATCCGTGGTAAGAGTATAAACGAAGTTTGTGACATGAAATTGAAAAGGAACATGGCTACCAGGCACATGTGGATGAACACAAGTCTTCCAAGGCTGACAAAGGCGAGAACATCAAACACAACTCTAAGCATAGTCTTTATAATAAAGGTATGTTTCGTAAAACTGAATCCGGCATTACTTTAATTAAGGGTGATTATTATGTTTGTAAAATTCCTGGCCATACGGCAGTAAACTGTAGACAACATAAAACCTTAATAAGTAGAAAGTTAATGCTAATTTAGTTGAAACAATTTAGAACGAGTTCATTGACATGATGTCGGAAGTTATTTTAATAACCAATGTGAGAGACTGGTGGGTGGACTCTGGAGCCACTAAGTATGTTTGTTAAAACAGAGACCTGTTCACCTCTTATCAGAGGATAAGGGATGTCGAGAAACTCTATATGAGTAACTCATCTGCGACAGAGGTTGCATAAAAGGGAAAGGTCGAGCATAAGCTCATATCTGTAATATTCTCACACTGAATGAAGTTTTCATGTTCCGAGCATATGAAAGAATCTTGTATCTTGTTCTATTGAAGATGGTAAAAGATTGAAGATCTTAATTAAATGTGGAAAACTGTTATAACTAAGGGTATTGATTTTTTAGGCAACAATTATAGGACTTAGGGTCTATATAAGTTTAAAGGAAAATCTGATGAAGTGAATATAGTTGATTCTTGTGCTTTCTTTTGTGTGTCTTTGAATTTTTTGCATGGTAGACTTGGAACCGTTAAATTATAAGTCAATACATAAACTGCCTAGCATAGGCTTCGTACCCAAATTTAGTTTGGATCTTGAACACAAAAGTGAAATGAATTTGCAATAAAATCTTTTAGCAAAAATGTTCATAGTAATTCTAATCCCTTAGAATTAATTCAGTTAGGCCTAGTTGACATGAGTTCAACCCAAAATCACTATGGTAAAAGATGGTTTATAACTTCCGTAGATTGTTGTACGAGGTACTATCTTGTATACTTGCTTAGGGATAAGGATGATTCCTTAGAAGCCTTAAGATGTATAAACTTGAAGTTGAAAACCAATTAGAAGCCTTGAACATAATAATTGTATCCTTAAGGAGATAATAATTTCCATGTTGATTAGTTCAGGATTACCTGCGGTCTTGTGGGAGGAGGCAGTCCTCTTAACTAGTATATTCTGAATATAATACCCTTAAGGATCAGATGAAACTCCATATGATTTATGGAAAGGTAGATGACCTTCTTATGAATATGTCAAAGTGTGGGGGTGTTTGACTAAGATTTTCATTCTTCTTCCTAAAAGAACTAGATAGAAACCAAAAATGTTGATTGTGTCTTCATATAAGGTATGCTGAGTATACTTCTACATATAGATTTTTGGTTGTGTGTTCTGATTTTTCATACTTTGGTGTGATTTTTCTGACTTTTTTGTGAATACTATTACATAATCTAGGGATGCTGAGTTCTTTGAACATGTTTATTCTTAAACCTGTACCTCATTAGAGATGTATTGTTGATCCCCTAGATTTATTTTCAAATAGTCATAACTTATCTTAAAGGAAGATGAAGTTAAGGTTGAGCCTAAGAGAAGTAAAACAATTAGACTTGAGACTTCTTATGAAGCCGACTTCATAACATGCCTAGCTTAGTCTAAGCCCTGGACTTGTAAAGAAGCCTTGATATCTACTGAAACCCCATTCTGGTAAGAATCTTCATTTAGTGAAATGGACTCAGTCCGTCGGAACCTGACTTCGGAGGTTTCCAGAGAGTAAGACCATGAGATGTAAATGAGTCTTTAAGAGGAAACATTAGGTATATGGAACTGTAGAAAAATATTAGGATAAGTTGGTAGCTAAAGGCTATAATCTAAAAGAAGGTGTATATTTCCTTGATTCTTATTCACATGTGACGAGATTTACTTCCGTTGAGATGCTAATTGTTATTGTTGTCATAAACAAAATAGAGATACATCAGATGGATGTTAAGACAGCTTTTCTAAAATCGTGAATTAGATAAAGAAATTTACATAGACCAACCCGAGGACTTTGTAGTGAAAGGTTATGATGACAAATTTTATAAGTTTAACAAAATTTTGTATGATTTATAAAATAAGCACGTAAACAGTGACATGGAAAATTTGATCATGTGATAATGTGTAGTGGATTTAAGTTAATGAATCTGACAAGTATATTTACAAGTAACTCGTTAAGGATGCCTGTGTGATTGTATGCTTGTATGTTGATGATATGCTTATACTTGATACAAACATAGATGTGATTAATTCCACTAAAAACATGCGCTGAATTAGACGTTGACTTGAAAGACTTAGGCCTTGTTGATGTAATCTTAGGGATGAGGATTAGAAAATAATCTAACATATGTAGTCTTAGTCATTCTCATTATTTTGAATTCGTGCTTAAGAGATACAATCAGTGTGATTGTAAGCCTGCTTGTACTCCGTACGATTATTCTTGTAGACTCAAGAACAAAGGGTAATGGAGTATCTTAACTTGAATACTCAAGAGTTATAGGATGTCTGATGAATTTAATGAACTGTAAGAGTCCAGACATTGCCTATATTGTGAGTAAATTAAGTGAATATAATTGTAGTCCAGAGCAATAGCATTCAGATGCACTGATTAGAGTATTATGGTACCTAAAATACTCTATTACCTTTTATTTGATTTATCAAAGGTATCTTGTTGTCCTTGAGGGACTTTGTGATGTAAACTGGATAGTTGACTCAGAGGAGTCTAAGTCTACGAGTGGATATGTTTCACTCTAGCATCAGGGTTTGTTTTTGGAAGATTTACAAACAAACATATATTGCTCAATTTATTATGGAATCTGAGAGTATTGAGTTAGATAAAGCACGAGAGGGGACCGAGTGTCTAAGATGCTTTTTAGAAGACATTCCTCTCTGGCATAGGACTGTGCCAGCTATATCTATACATTGTGTTAGCCAAACTATAATAGCTAAAGCTGAAAATAACTAATCTCAATCGGCGTTATTTCCATTGATTGGATAAAGTCCAAGGAGAATATCGCGCAATCTTTGACGAAATTTTTATCCCAAGAAATAGTTAGAAATGCATCGAGGGGGAAGGGGCTTAAGCTCATAAATTAAATTTGTCATGAAGGATACTCAACCTTGCTGACTGGAGATCCCAAGATCAAGGTTTCGAATGAGACAACTAATTTGTGGCGCTATCAGAGAGTTTTATTCCCTGTCCCTTCCCTATGGTGTAGACGCGATAGTGTGGCTGCATGTGAAGGATGACTTTTAAGAAGTCTTACTGAGTTCTATAGTTTCAATTTAAGATTGAAGTGGGGTGTAGCAGTAACAATCTTTATGGAAACTCACCTATCTGAATGAGGAAGTGGGCCGCTTCCTATGAGAATATGAGCTTTGATTCTCTAGAGCATTCTGAGAAACAGGATATGTCCAGGGCCAAATTGGACAAAACGGCACGAGCTTGGCAGCAATCTTGGAGATATCACCCGTGGTTGTTATCGCGAATTACATCAAATGCTAGAAGTTCAAGACATAGTTCACTGTCTCTAGCAAGTAATTCCGGTAATATCTCACTAAGCAAAGGTTCAAGACCTCATGGACACCTCTGCCTAAAATGGTATTTCCAGCGCTTTTTATGTGATTTTCGTTTTGATGGTTTTGGTATTACTGGCACTTAGGACCTAAAGGTCACTAAGGGTTCACTAGTTCATGCTTTTTCACTTTGGTGAAAGATACCTATAGTCTCACCATGTGAGAACTAAAGATGAAAGCTCTCAATACTATTATGATTTATGCAATCCATAGTATGACCTTGGGGTCAAAACACTTTTTTGTGAGGGAGAGGACGTAGAAATGACTAGTATGATTTCAACACTTGCACGATCAGTTTGTTTGGATCGTGAAGTTGGGACGTTGATTTACCAAGATCTATCTGTGTTTTCATGTTTTATTGAGTTTTCATTCATGTGGGGGATTGTTGTAAAACGATTAATAAAAAAAATAATTTTTTAAAGTTTTAATAAAAAATTATAATTTATTGTTTTCTTTTGTGAATGAAACTTTTTAGTCCCACATTGTGGAATTTCCAATTTTCAATAGTTTCAAGAAACTATATAAACCTTTTAGTCCCATAAAGGAGCTAAATATCAATAACTTTTGCTTATTTGATTTTTCCTTGTGTTTGATTATTGCACCCAACATTATTATCTATGAGAATGCATCAAACCAGATAGCTCTTTACTTGTACCAACAATCCAAATGTTAATACTAGTTTGATTAGTCTTGGGTTCAATATTTTACAATCTCATAGATGATTGATCAAATAGGGCCCACAATAGAGTAGGCTTAAATGCAGGTGTCTCGACTTTTTTTGTTACCATGCATGCACCCCATAGAAGCTCTACCCGTCTTCTTGCAGGAGATAAAAACTTCAAGCGGAAGCTACATGGACATTACATATTTTACAGAACTCTACAAAAAAATAAATTATACAATTTGTCTTTTTCTTAATTAAGGGTTGGGGATTATTGACTTGATTTCGAATGATCATATAAGAGGTTTAAAAGGAGAAGATCAACATACTTCTTGGCAGATTTTGTCTTTTTGAAATTTATTTATATTTTGGGCAAGTGTTTTAGGATTAGAATTACTTGGATTTTAAGTTAGGTAATCAGAATTTTCTTACGAATAGATTTTTTTCCCTTAGCACATTACTATTGAATTTTCTCATTAACTTTTATTATCTTTTTCTTTGTTTCACGGTCAGTTTCAATATCTGAAGTGCAGATCATCATGGCCCCTAATGCAGCAAATAGGCAGAGAGTTTCAACGTCTAATACTAAGGGTCACGAGATATCTTGGTCGCAGTTGTTTTACGAGACTGTGAAAGGTTCTCATGAGTTTAAGATAAACGGATATTCTCTAGCCAAGGGAATGGGTGTCGGTAAATACAAGACCAGTGGCAAATTCACGGTTGGTGGTCATGATTGGATGATATATTTTTATCCAGACGGTTATGTTTCGTAAAACTGGCAAGGAGCGGGTATCCTTTTACATTAATCTGGAAAGCCCTGGAGAAGTAGAAGTTAGGGCATTGTTTGAATTGAACCTACAGAACCAAAACAGAAAAGGTCAATGTCTTGGCAGTTCTAAATCTCCGGTAACATTTAAAGCAGGGAACTCAATATGGTACGTACGTGTCTTCAGATTCCTTTGCTTAATTGTGTTGATTCTGTTGGAATCTTGCAACAATTGAAGAAACGTCAGATGTATCAAACAATAATATAAAGAACAGTATCAAACAACTCTACCACGAACAAATTGATGAGGGCAGAATCACAGGTTCAACAAGCTGTCCTTAACACATTAGTTCGCGGGTATACTCTGAAGTAATGCTAAACCCCAACGTGCGAAGATGTGTCCAGGATAAGACTGCCCGATATAACTTGAGTTAGCACAACGCAAGTTACCCACTCTTGAACTCAGCAACAGGGATGGAAGCAAAACGCCGCACAAAATATAAGAAGAAGAAGAAAAGTAGACCTAGAGATAGTCGCTGCTTGTGTGTTTTTTTAAAAACAGAATTTCGAGTCATATTTATAGGATGAGATACTTGCAAATCAAGTTAGGTTTTTTTTGTTTTCTTCAAAAACAAGTAAAACTCGTAAAAGGAATAGTCGCTGCTTGTGTGTTTTTTTAAAAACAGAATTTCGAGTCATATTTATAGGATGAGATACTTGCAAATCAAGTTAGGTTTTTTTTTTTTGTTTTCTTCAAAAACAAGTAAAACTCGTAAAAGGAATTTCCCACAAATAAAACTCTTAAAAAATAATTTTGGAATTAAATTCCTAAAGAAAAAATTCTCCAAAAAGTAAATCCGAATAGGAAAGGGACTTGGTGCATGGTATACGCGTATATCGCATGGGTCAAAATATGTATTTTTGCCCACCCAAAAAGTAAATCCGAATAGGAAAGGGACTTGGTGCATGGTATACGCGTATATCGCATGGGTCAAAAAGTAAAACTCGTAAAAGGAATAGTCGCTGCTTGTGTGTTTTTTTAAAACAGAATTTCGAGTCATTTTATAGGATGAGATACTTGCAAATCAAGTTAGGTTTTTTTTTTTTTTTTTTCTTCAAAAACAAATATGTATTAAATTCCTAAAGAAAAATTCTCCAAAAAGTAAATCCGAATAGGAAAGGGACTTGGTGCATGGTATACGCGTATATCGCATGGGTCAAAAAGTAAAACTCGTAAAAGGAATAGTCGTTGCTGTGTGTGTTTTTTTAAACACAGAATTTCGAGTCATATTTATAGGATGAGATACTTGCAAATCAAGTTAGGTTTTTTTTTTTTGTTTTCTTCAAAACAAGTAAAACTCGTAAAAGGAATAGTCGTGCTTGTGTGTTTTTTAAAAACAGAATTTCGAGTCATATTTATAGGATGAGATACTTGCAAATCAGTTAGGTTTTTTTTTTTGTTTTCTTCAAAAACAAGTAAAACTCGTAAAAGGAATTTCCCACAAATAAAACTCTTAAAAATAATTTTGGAATTAAATTCCTAAAGAAAAAATTCTCCAAAAAGTAAATCCGAATAGGAAAGGGACTTGGTGCATGGTATACGCGTATATCGCATGGGTCAAAATATGTAGGTTTTTTTTTTTGTTTCTTCAAAAACAAGTAAAACTCGTAAAAGGAATTTCCCACAAATAAAACTCTTAAAAAATAATTTGGAATTAAATTCCTAAAGAAAAATTCTCCAAAAAGTAATCCGAATAGGAAAGGGACTTGGTGCATGGTATACGCGTATATCGCATGGGTCAAAATATGTATTTTTGCCCACCCAAAAAGTAAATCCGAATAGGAAAGGGACTTGGTGCATGGTATACGCGTATATCGCATGGGTCAAAAAGTAAAACTCGTAAAAGGAATAGTCGCTGCTTTGTGTTTTTTTAAAAACAGAATTTCGAGTCATATTTATAGGATGAGATACTTGCAAATCAAGTTAGGTTTTTTTTTTTTGTTTTCTTCAAAACAAAATATGTATTAAATTCCTAAAGAAAAATTCTCCAAAAAGTAAATCCGAATAGGAAAGGGACTTGGTGCATGGTATACGCGTATATCGCATGGGTCAAAAAGTAAAACTCGTAAAAGGAATAGTCGCTGCTTGTGTGTTTTTTTAAAAACAGAATTTCGAGTCATATTTATAGGATGAGATACTTGCAAATCAAGTTAGGTTTTTTTTTTTTGTTTTCTTCAAAAACAAGTAAAACTCGTAAAAGGAATTTCCCACAATAAAACTCTTAAAAATAATTTGGAATTAAATTCCTAAAGAAAAAATTCTCCAAAAAGTAAATCCGAATAGGAAAGGGACTTGGTGCATGGTAACGCGTATATCGCATGGGTCAAAAATGTAGGTTTTTTTTTTTTGTTTTCTTCAAAACAAGTAAACTCGTAAAAGGAATTTCCCACAAAAAACTCTTAAAAATAATTTTGGAATTAAATTCCTAAAGAAAAAATTCTCCAAAAAGTAAATCCGAATAGGAAGGACTTGTGTGCATGGTATACGCGTATATCGCATGGGTCAAAATATGTAGGTTTTTTTTTTTTGTTTTCTTCAAAAACAAGTAAAACTCGTAAAAGGAATTTCCCACAAATAAAACTCTTAAAAAATAATTTTGGAATTAAATTCCTAAAGAAAAAATTCTCCAAAAAGTAAATCCGAATAGGAAAGGGACTTGGTGCATGGTATACGCGTATATCGCATGGGTCAAAATATGTAGGTTTTTTTTTTTTGTTTTCTTCAAAAACAAGTAAAACTCGTAAAAGGAATTTCCCACAAATAAAACTCTTAAAAAATAATTTTGGAATTAAATTCCTAAAGAAAAAATTCTCCAAAAAGTAAATCCGAATAGGAAAGGGACTTGGTGCATGGTATACGCGTATATCGCATGGGTATGATTATATAGTGGAGCTCCTCTTTAGTTTTCCACAATGTGGGACTAAAGGTTCCACTTCATTCACCCAAAAATGAGTGAGTATCCTTAGACCCTTAGGTCATTAGATCAAACCATACCAAGACCATAAAATCTTTTTAATTAAAACTCATTTTCTCCAACAGATTCCTTTAGCTATTTTATGGGTAACTCAAGCTGTTTAGAAACTAGGATGATAGTAATTTCGCCTCTTTAGGCATTTAAATTGCATTACATGGATTCGCCTTGTATGCAGTGCAAATTGGCCTGGTGCAAAGCAGTTCGATAATCAATAAAAAAAAAGCTTCAGAACTGTTAATGCATTTGGAATAAAGTTCACGTGTTAGTTGTTCTGCTTGGGGAATCAACTTTGCTTTCTATGAAGCTGTCTAAGCATTTACCGCTCTAATTAGGTACACATGCCAGTTTTTGTTTGAATACGGTTAATAAAAAATAATTTTTTAAAGTTTTAATGAAAATTATAATTTATTATTTTTTTTTGTGAATGAAACTTATTAGTCTCGCATTGTGGAGTTTTCAATTCTTATTAGTTTCAAGAAATTATATAAACCTTTTAGTCCCACATCGGGAGGTTTTTCTTCTTAAGCTGTATTTGTCAGTTATATAAACAAATTCACTACTTTTGTAAAATCTATGGGAAAGGGGTTGTTCTATATTTAGAGGGACTCCCAAGGGAAAAAAATATTTTATATTGTTTTCTCAAGCGTTCGAGATTTTCCTTTATGGTTTTCGGAGTTGCCAAGCTCAAGTTGAGCATCTACTACATATGCTAGTAGTAGGTGTATTAGGGTGTTTTATCCTGGAGATATCCGTCCTGTGAGAGCTATAGCATCACTCTTGAGTGTATCCGGGCGTTAATGTCTTAAGGGAAACGTGTTGAACACGTGACTCACTCTGTTTTTTCCAAAGTTTTGCCTTGTTGTTGTTGCGGAGATATGGGGAGCTCATTCGTTTCATCAAATCGATCACTTCCATTATAAAGGAGCTAAGTATCAATAACTTTTGCTTATTTGATTTTTCCTTGTTTTTGATTATTGCACCCAAAAATCTTAAGACATTAGCGTTTGTAATAATCATGGATGTTAATTGTGAAGTGAAAAATAAAAAAACGAATTTTGGTCAGCTGTAGAGTTTCGAATTTATCTCCTAACCTAGAAGGAATTTCGATGAACCCTTTTGACCAAATGTAGTAGACATCTTTATAGTTACCCACATAAAATTTCGGAAATTTTGGAATTGTAAAAGTATTATTTTGATATTTTACAAAACAGAGAAACGTTTCTGAAAAAAAATTGACGAGCAGAAATTTGTTGTTAACTAAAGTAGTTTTTATGGGGTAACCATGAGTTTTTTTATATGGTGATTCAAACGAAGTTTGTAGATCTAGAAGTTATCTTTAAAACTCATATTTTATTTTCCGATTCGGAACTAAGGTTTGTGAGATGTGGTGTATTAGGTGATTGGGAAATTACCGTGTCCGTGGTCAGAGTATGAACGAAGATTGTGACAAGAAATTGAAAAGGAACATGGCTACCAGGCACATGTGGATGAACACAAGTCTTCCAAAGCTGGCAAAGGCGAGAACATCAAACACAACTCTAAGTGTAGTCTTCATAAGAAAGGTATGTTTCGTAAAACTGAATCCGGCATTACTTTAATTAAGGATGATTGTTATGTTAGTAAAATTCCTGGTCATACGGCAGTAAAGTGTAGAAAACATAAAACCTTAATAGGTATAGAGTTAATGCTAATTTACATGAAACAAATTAGAACGAGTTCATTGACATGATGTCTGAAGTTATTTTAATAACCAATGTGAGAGACTAGTGGGTGGACTCTGGAGCCACTAAGTATGTTTGTTGAAACAGAGACTTGTTCACCTCTTATCAAAGGATAAGGGATGTCGAGAAACTCTATATGAGTAACTCATCTGCGACAGAGGTTGCATAAAAGGGAAAGGTCGAGCATAAGTTCATATCTGTAATATTCTCATACTGAATGAAGTTTTCATGTTCCGAGCATATGCAAGAATATTGTATCTTGTTCTCTTGAAGATGGTAAAAAATTGAAGATCTTAATTAAATGTGGAAAAATTGTTATAACTAAGGGCAGTGATTTTTTAGGCAACAGTTATAGGACTTAGGGTCTATATAAGCTTAAGGAAAGTCTGATGAAGTGAACATAGTTGATTCTTGTGCTTTCTTTTGTGTGTCTTTGAATGTTTTGCATGGTAGACTTGGAACCGTAAAATTATAAGTCAATGTATAAAATTTCCAGCATAGGCTGCGTACCCAAATTTAGTTTGGATTTTGAACACAAAAGTGAAATCAATATGCTATAAAATATTTTAGCACATATGTTCAGAGAAATTCTAACCCCTTAGAATTAATTCAGTTAGGCCTAGTTGACATGAGTTCAACCAAAAACCGTTGTGGTAAAAGATGGTTTATAACTTCCGTAGATAATTGTACGAGGTACTATCTTGTATACTTGCTTAGGGATAAGGATGATGCCTTATAAGCCTTAAGATGTATAAACTTGAATTTGAAAGCCAATTAGAAGCCTTGAACATAATAATTGTATCCTTAAGGAGATAATAATTGCCATGTTGATTAGTTCAGGATTACCTGCGGTCTTGTGGGAGGAGGCAATCTTCTTAACTAGTATATTCTGAATAGAGTAACCTTTTAAGGATCAGATGAAACTCCATATATATGATTTATGGAAAGGTAGATGACCATCTTATGAATGCGTCAAAGTGTGGGGGTGTTTGACTAAGATTTTCATTCCTCTTCCTAAAAGAACCAGATAGAAACCAAAAATGTTGATTGTGTCTTCATATAGGGTATGCTGAGTATACTTCTACACATAGATTTTTGGTTGTGTGTCCTGATTTTTTATACTTTGGTGTGATTTTTATGACTTTGTTGTGAATACTATTACATAATCTAGGGATGTTGAGTTCTTTGAACATGTTTATTGTTAAACATGTACCTCATTAGAGATGTGTTGTTGATCCCCAAGATTTATTTTCAAATAGTCAGAACTTATCTTAAAGGAAGATGAAGTTAAGGTTGAGCCTAAGAGAAGTAAAACAATTAGACTTGAGACTTCTGATGAAGCCGACTTCATAACATGCCTAGCTTAGTCTAAGCCCCGGACTTGTAAAGAAGCCTTGATATCTACTGAAACCCCATTCTGGTAAGAAGCTTCATTTAGTGAAATGGATTCAGTCTGTCGGAACCTGACTTGGGAGCTTGCTAGTTTACCTCCAGGGAGTAAGACCATGAGATGTAAATGAGTCTTTAAGAGGAAACGTTAGGTATATGGTACTGTGAAAAAAATATTAGGCTAATTTGGTAGCTAAAGGCTATAAACTTAAAGAAGATGTATATTTCCTTGATTCTTATTCACCTGTGACGAGATTTACTTCCGTTGAGATGCTAATTGTTATTGTTGTCATAAACAAATTAGAGATACATCAGATGGATGTTACGACAACTTTTCTAAAACCGTGAATTAGATAAAGAAATTTACGTACACCAACCTGAGGACTTTGTAGTGAAAGGTTATGAAGACAAAATTTGTAAGTTGAACAAATCTTTGTATGGTTCATAAAATAAGCACGTAAACAATGACATGGAAAATTTGATCATGTGATAATGTGTAGTGGATTTAAGTTAATAAATCTGACAAGTATATTTACAAGTAACTTGTTAAGGATGCCTCTGTGATTGTATGCTTGTATGTTGATATGCTTATACTTGATACAAACATAGATGTGATTAATTCCACTAAAAACATGTACTGAATGAGAACGTTGACTTGGAAGACTTAGGCCCTTTTGATGTAATCTTAGGGATGAGGATTAGAAGATAATCAAACATTTATAGTCTTAGTCATTCTCATTATGTTGAATTTGTGCTTATGAGATACAATTAGTATGATTGTAAGCCTGCATGTACTCCATACGATTCTTCTTGTAGACTCGATAAAAATAAGGGTAATGGAGTATCTTAACTTGAATACTCAAGAGTTATAGGATGTCTGATGAATTTAATGAACTGTAAGAGTCCAGACGTTGCCTATATTGTGAGTAAGTTAAGTAGATATAATTGTAGTCCAGAGCAATAGCATTCAGATGCATTGAGTAGAGTATTATGGTACCTAAAATACTCTATTACCTTTTATTTGATTTATGAAAGGTATCTTGATGTCCTTGAGGGACTTTGTGATGCAAACTGGATAATTGACTCAGAGGAGTCTAAGTCTACGAGTGGATATGTTTTCACTCTAGCATGAGGGTTTGTTTTTGGAAGATTTCCAAACAAATATATATTGCTCAATTCATTATGGAATCTGAGAGTATTGAGTTATATAAAGCACGAGAGGGGGTCGAGTGCCTAAGATGCTTTTTAGAAGACATTCCTCTCTGGCATAGGCATGTTCCAGCTATATCTATACATTGTGTTAGCCAAGCTATGATAGCTAAGGCTGAAAATAACTAATCTCAATCGGCGTTATTTCCATTGATTGGATAAAGTCCAAGGAGAATATCCCGCAACCTTTGACGAAAGGTTTAGCCAAAGAGATAGTTGGAAATGCATCGAGGGGGAAGGGGCTTAAGCTCATAAATTAAACTTTCCATGAAGGATACTCAACATTGCTGACTGGAGATCCCAAGATCAAGGTTTCGAATGAGACAACTAATTTGTGGCGGGTAAAGGTAAACACTATCAGAGAATTTCATTCTCTGTTCCTTCCCTATGGTGTAGACGTGACAGTGTGACTTCATGTGAAGGATGACTTTTAAGAAAGTCTTAATGAGTTCTATAGTTTCAATTTAAGATTGAAGTGGGGTGTCGCAGTAACACTCTTTATGGAAACTCACCTATCTGAATGAGGAAGTGGGGTCGCTTCCTATGAGAATATGAGCTTTGATTCTCTAGAGAATTCTGAGAAACAGGATATGTCCAGGTCCAAATTGGACAAAACGGCACGAGCTTGGCAGCACCCTTGGAGATATCATCCGTGGTTGTTATCGCGAATTACATCAAACGCTAGAAGTTCAAGACATAGTTCCTTGTCTCTAGCAAGTAATTCCGGTAAATATCACTAAGCAAAGGTTCAAGACCTAATGGACACCTCTGCCTAAAATGGTATTTCCTGCGCTTTTTTGTATGATTTTCGTTTTTTATGGTTTTGGTATTACTAGAACTTAGGACCTAAGGGTCACTAAGGGTTCACTAGTTCATGCTTTTTTACTTTTGTGAAAGATACCTTTAGTCTCTCCATGTGCGAACTAAAGATGAAAGCTCTCTATGTTATTATGATTTGTGCAATCCATATATAGTATGACCCTAGCTCTCTATGCTATCATGATTTGTGCAATCCATATATAGTATGACCCTGGGGTCAACACACTTTTGTGTGAGGGAGAGGACGTAGAAATGACTAGTATGATTTCAACACTTGCACGATCAGTCTTTTTGGGTCGTGACATTGGGAAGTTGATTTACCAAGATCTATCTGTGTTTTTATGTTTTATTGAGTTTTCATTCATGTGGGGGATTGTTGGAAAAAGGTTAATAAAAAATGATTTTTTAAAGTTTTAATAAAAATTATAATTTATTGTTTTCTTTTGTGAATGAAATTTATTAGTCCCACATTATGGAGTTTCCAATTCTTAGTAGTTTCAAGAAATTATATAAACCTTTTAGTCCCACATAGGGGAGTTTTTCTTCTTAAGTTGTATTTGTCAATTATATAAACAAATTCACTACTTTTGTAAAATATATGGGAAAGGAGTTTCTCTATATTTAGAGGGCCCTCCAAGGGAAAAAATATTTTATATTGTTTTCTCAAGCGTTCGAGATTTTTCTTTATGGTTTTTTCGGAGTTGCCAAGCTCAAGTTGAGCATCTACGACATATGCTAGTAGCAGGTGTATTAGGGTGTTTTATCCTGGAGATATCCATCCTGTGAGGGGTATAGCATCACTCTTGCGTGTAGCCGGGCGCTAATGTCTTAAGGCCAACGTGTTGAACATGTGACTCACTCTGTTTTTTCAAAGTTTTGCCTTATTGTTGTTGCGGAGATATGGGGAGCTCGTCCGTTTCATCAAATCGATCACTTCCATTATAAAGGAGGTAAGTATCAATAACTTTTGCTTATTTGTTTTTTCCTTGTTTTTGATTATTGCACCCAACAGTTCAGTTGGGTATTATTGTACTAATATTAATAGAAAAGGAGAATCAAACTTTATATTCTGTACTCCTAGCTTCTTCTTACTTTTCATTCTACTCCACAATTCATTAAAAACTCTTCTATTCAGGGCGGCCTAGTGCATAAATGACGTTTCTATACGGATTAATATCATTTTCAGGGGATTTGCGCAGTATATGAAAAGGTCGGAGTTGGAGGCCTCAGATTATCTCAAGGATGATTGTTTTATAATTCATTGTACAGTCGGAATAGTGCAAACTCGTGTTGAAGAAAGGAAACATTATGTTACTCCTGTACCGGCATCAGATGTGGCTCAGAATCTCAAGGGTTTGTTGCAATCTGAAATTGGTTCTGATATTACTTTTCAGGTTGGCAATGAAGAATTCAGAGCCCATAAGTCAATTCTTGCAGCTCGGTCTCCCGTATTTAGAGCTCATTTTTTTGGATTAGTGGGTAATCCAGACAAGGAAGCGGTAGTCATTGAAGAGTTTAAACCTTTTGTCTTCAAGGTAAGGCTTTCGAGAATTCATTGTTTTCTTTTCATGCTTTGGACTAAAAAATATAATATTTTTTGTGTTTTACCTCCATGTATAAATTTACTGAGTACCGCTACCTTATAATTATATAATGTGTTGCAGGCCATGTTGTTATTTTTGTACTCAGATGAACTTCCTGAAACACATGAACTTTCTGACTCAGATTCTCCTTGCACTTCAACTACTATCATGCAACATATGTTAGCTGCAGCAAATCACTATAATCTTGCTCGATTGAAACTCATGTGTGAGGCAAAATTATGTGAAGGTATAACTGCAGGTACTGTGGCAGATACACTGGCATTAGCAGAACGACACCAATGCCTGCAACTAAAAACTGTCTGTCTAAAGTTTGCAGCTAAACCCGAAAATATAGGAGGTAAATGTTGTATTTAGAGCTCTGATAAAGTAGTTGGACATTTGTATATATTTCATGAGGAATACCAAATGTGTCTGTTAAGTTTCGCGTTAAACAACTATTTTCTTACCCGTTAAATGTTTTACATGCAGAGGTTATCAAGTCTGATGGGTATGCTTATTTGGAGAAGTGGTCTCCTTCACTACTGACAGATCTGTTGATGACTAATGCAGTGGTAGATAAAAAGAAATGAATGTTGAAAACAACAACAGCAAGACCAGCTACAACGCCAACACCAACACCAACATGGGCTTCATAGGTCTAACTTATTTGTGACATTAAAGTGTGCAAAGTGTGCAAGAACAGTGAATTATATAGTTATAAAGTGGGCGTACTCGAATTTTTGGGTGTTTTAATTTTGATGTCAGCCTCCGGTTTCGATTCTCGGCCACCTTGACATACTAGCATTACGTCTAATTTACTAGTGAATCAAGCTTGCTTGGCCCGATTATACAGCTTCGAGGTGGTTTCACCTCAATGACAAAATTGATTAGAGCACTGATCATCACAAAAAACTACATTAAACAAAGAGGAATTCTTTGGTTATAGCATCGTCTCACAAGCAAATACACAGAAACTTGGGTTTAGTTATGGCTCCGACCTTTTAAACACAAACCAGATAAGCCCAACAAGCTTGAACCTTGTCATTGTTCATTCCCACAATTTTGTTTTCAGAACAAATTGATATTTACAACACTAAAATATATGATAAGATCTAATAGACAACAAGCATAAACCACGCTTTTCTGCTAAAGAATCTATAGCTAAGACGGCCCAAATCATAAACTGGCAGCAACTGACTTTAATTAATCATCTTCAAAACCATACCATATCCCTGAGCACCGTGTCCAGAGAACCACTGATGGGAGTTGCAAGAGAAGGACCAGAATATGACTTGTTTGCATTGGCAGATAGATATACTTGCAACATCTTCTTCAGCAATGCTTGCAATTGACCTATGAAGTTACCATAAATCTCAGATCTTTCATTGATTGATAAATCTGGAGCTTGTTCTCCAATATGTGACGACCTTCAAATAGGCGAGAAGAGCCCACTCCAAGTTCTAGAGAAACAAAAACAAAACAAAAAAAAAAGAACGGTGATCTCTCGTGAGTACCAATTTAAAGAGCAGGTCTTCTTGTTCTTAGTGCCATTATAATGGATTGTATTGTGGATCTGAAGTATTCTGATGAAGAGTTACATGGCAGTTACTTAACTTGATTTCCAATACTGTGAATTCTGAGATGGTCTGTTTCAGTGCTCCGCGAAAAGTGAACAAAACCAAATTTGAAATCTCATATTTGGAAATTGGGTGTGATGGGATCATTGATTCTGTTGTTTGTTTAGTTCATCTCAAAGAATGGGGGAGACAAAATTATTGGATATTTAGGCATTACATAGCATTATTCAAGTATCCATATGAAGGGTTAGTGACAACAATGTTACTGGACCAGGGAAATGCTCTTAAAGAAGAGGGTTTAAGAAGGAATGCAGGGGGAGAACTGTTAGTCGTTATGATTTGTTTCACTTTATAGGTTCATGTTTCGCATTATCCTTGGTGATTAGATGTTCTGACAAGGGTTACAGCTCAAAACGTAAAGATGCACATTGAACAAACTCTTCTTATGCATGTTTATAAATATAGAAGATAATCATTTTTATATGCATGTTGTTAGCTAGAAATAGAAGTATCAGGAATGAACCTTTCACCTCAGCTCAGTGAAAAAACCTTCTGCGACAACGAGCAGATCCATATTCCTCGTATTCAGATTTTGTGACACATGTTGACTCAAAATCTGGGCTAGATGCCAAAAGCGACCCCCCTCTCCATACGCCTAATATTGGACTGGCATGTAATAAGAGAGAAAGTGAGATTATACCAGACAGGACTTGGTGTGAACACTCATAAAACATGTAAAAAGTAATCTAAAGGGAAGTGGAGTTTACTCTTCCTGAGTAGTAATCTTCACTTGGTAATTGTCAGGAATGAGCGGCCGAAGGTCGCTTTCTCTACATGCAGTTAAATCTGAATCAAAATTATCTCATGATAAATGTCAGAAAAGTAACTACTCCCTCCGTACCACATATATAGGCGGGGGACACAATTCTCTTGGATTAAGAAAAGAACATTGGATTCATAATTTTTCATGTTTTTTCATGTTTTTTCATGTTTTACCCCTTGTCCTATTAATAACACAATTATCTATGCACCATAAATAAGGGTATATGTAGGAATATTTATCTAGGAAATAGTAGTCCGCCTATCTAAAGGGACAAGCAAAAAGCAAAATTCCGCCTATATAATAGGTACGGAGGGAGTAATTAAAGATGACCGAGTTAGAGGAAACTTACAGCCTTTGAGCAAACCGGGGAAACAAAGTGCTTCCCCCAGTCAAAATGATGCTACCAACACAAAGAAGAAAAAGAAAATAATAAGCCAATGAATAAGGATAACTAGCAAAATAATTCAAAAGTTCCCTGAAACTTAAAACTCTGATGAGTGTATTAACAAAAGAAAAATTTAGAAGAACCTTTCATAGAGTACTGGATGTAAATGAGGATGGCATGAATTAACAGCTCGGACAATGCATTCTGCTAGTCCAGCTTGGTTCATTCCTGCCAAAATAATTCAGAGACTGAAGATCACTTTTAGCTCTTTTATAGCTCATCTAGATCTGTCTAACATATTGTAAAAAAGAGTTAATCATCATCTGCAAATGTCACTTCCATATAATTATTGCAGAACTAGTGGACCCACATTAAAATGAGTTGAGAACTAAATGTTGGTGACTTTTCCCTACTATGAGTTTACTCTCATTAGTAGAGTATCATATTCAGATATATTACTTAACCCCCAACTGATGCACGGGTTATCAATATCACCAGTTTGAAATATAAGTTTTATCAGAATATGCTAATCCTTGGTGATGATGACTGAAGTGCGGATGAGCATATACTCACAAGTCATAGAGGCTCATCACAATTGCACACACCAACATATATTTGTATATAGCTTCAAACATTCATTTATCTTAATAGATTTCACAATATCCTAGACAACAACCATAATACCAACCCAAATCAGCGGGCTGAAAAATCATCTCAGGAACAAGAAACCTCTCGTTGGTCAGGTCAAACTCCTGTACAGAAATAAGGAAGCAATATGAGATGCAAACATTACAAGACTACTATTAATAAGGTGGAAAATATTACATTTTTTGTCAAATCAACTTTCTTCCTTTCTTCTGCTTTTTCTTTATTACTCAGAGGATGATTCATATCTTCATTTGTTTCCAGAGGCAACCCATCCTCTAGAGTGAGGTATCTCTTTGCTTGATCAGGGTCTTTCACAAAACCCTTCATATGTTCGATACCATCTGGGAGGACATATGAGGACCTGAACAGATTGTCCTTTCCTCGACTCCTGCAAACACTTAAGCTCACAATGGAGTTAACAGTCCAATTCTTACCTGGGAGAAATTGCCAAGTTATCAAAAAAATAAAAATAAGGGCCAATAGATATCAACTCTGGACAACTGACTTAGTGATTGGAACAGAATTTTATGCCCTTTTAACATGGAAAGACGGCAAAAAAATCCACCCATCACTGTAAGTCTTGTTTAGAGATTGCAAATCCAAAACATGATTAAGTTCGACTACGCAAGAATCATCGAAACAATGGCATTATTACATGCATGAAAGGAAACACAGGCCCCTAACAGTCCCATTCGGTAAGCATCAGCTAATAATCCTCCCAGCCACCTGATCATTCATGATAAGAGCATTTTCCTATTTTAGAAGAAAAAACCTCTACAATGTCAGGCCTAACTAGGGAACTTCCTTCTAGTTATATAATGTACAAAATACGCTTCACATGACAAACAAGTATCGTGCATGAGCAGTTTCAGGCTCAATTCTATAATCTGTATCAAGCAAATCATGTTACACGGCCTATCTATACTCATTATAAAGTCATCCTCTACCCCTGCATATATCAATGTACTAAACATCTCAACCTACATAACTTGTGTTCCATAGGTCGAAACCAGCACTTTAGTAGTTGTTTCCGCAAAAATATAGCATATCATGTTATCTACTTTAATTACAGGGGACAGACGAAATGTGTTCATGAAGACCCATTCCTTCAAACATTTCATGTTACCAGCTACCTTCATGTACAGGAGTATTATCAAATACAAGTGAATCACGAACGTTATTTTGATTTCTGCATCTATATTTCATCCATGAAGATGTCCATATCAAGCAATTTAACCAAGCTAATTAAAAATGACAAATTCTACATATCTAAGGTACAAAATAAACAACCCACAAGTTAACAGTTCATACCTGGCAATTTGAAGATCACGTGGAACATCAAGAGAAACAAAACAAAGCTTCTCCTTGACATCATCCATAATAAAAGTCTCATCCATAACATTTATCGACCGATACGAAACAAGTTCTTTCAAATAATTCGTCAATGCCTTCCCACCTAAATCAAGTCTTTTGACACCATGATTAATAGTAAAATTTTGCAAAACAGGAGCAGCATGAATAAAACTAAACCCACAATCAACAACAAGACTACACTGCCCTTTCCCTAACAATTCATCCCCTCTACACCGGCTCGTTTCATACAAATGAACTAAAGAAGGAGAATCAGCAACAAACAAAGACTGAAATCCAAAATCTTCAAAAACAATTTCATCAATAGAACGTTGAATTGATGGTAAATTAAATAAAGGTTCAACTAAAAGGAGTGTAGAATGTGTAGGATCAATGTGGAGTAAAGAACGGAAAATACGTTCCCAGATTTCTTTTTGCAGATCTGGGTTTATAAGGTAACCTCGATCAAATGGTCGACGAATGGAAACTGATGTTAGGTCTTCGCAGGTGTGGAGTTGGTCTGCAATTAGCCATTTTTTTGAAGCGACTGGACGACCTAGGCAGTTGGGTACTATTACTGATGGATCTCTTTCACCGGCGATTCCAGCTTTGCATAGACCAGCACCATTGTCGAGTACTACGATGTTTGACATTGGTTTAGGGGTTTATCTAGGGTTTAGTCTGAACTGCCCTGTAGTTGTAAAGAGAGAGGAACAGGAGAAAATGTTAAGGACTGAGAGAGGAACGGAACGAAGACGATTTTTTGTGGGATTTTTACCACTAGTTTTGAAGGCCCGCCCCTGCAAACAGTCCTTACAGGCCCGCCCCTGGCAATAGTCCTAATTTATTGTACTGTGTAATCGTAGGTAAGTCGTCTACTTCCACCACCAAACCTAACATGTAAATGACTTGACCTTCAAACAACGGTTTCCCATACCCTTTCCCTTCCAACTCTCAAACATCTTAACCTCACTCTCCATCTACCTTTGAAGTAGAAGCAAAGAAACCCAAACAAATACGCATCAAAAACCCCTTCTGCGTTTTTCTTTTGTTTTCACATTCTATCCAGCTGCTATCTACCTCAACATGACATCCTATATGGAATCCCTTCTTCAACAGCCTGCTTCTTCTGATCATGAAAACCCTGACAAGCAGGAAATTACTTCAGTAGATGACAATCATAGTACTAATAATGACGCCAAAGTTGATACTTCGCGTGCATTCCGTTCTGTGAAAGAAGCGGTGGCAATTTTCGATGAGCGCCTTCTAGCCGGAGTATTTTTTTCGTCATCACCAAAGCCGCAAACGGTTAGTACTAGTTTTAAAAATCAGGAAAGAAAACCATGTAAAGCTTCTATACTGCCATCTTCACCTCCATCTCCACCACTTCCACCACAGCTTCCATTAGTCTTAACTACGTCAAGCAATATTAGTCCTACTGAGCAAAAACCTAAAGAAGATGGTAATTCTACCGTGAAAAACATGTTGAGGAAACTAGAAATCGAATTGGAAGAAACAAAACGCGAACTCAGTTTACTCAAAGAGAGAGAATCGGAGACGGAAATAGCTTTAGCCACATTAAATGCCGAGCTCCATAAGAACATGACAAAGATGGGGGAAGCCGAAGCCGTTGCTGCCGGAGAGAAAGCAGCACTTGGTTCCAAAAGAAGTACTCAATTATATATAGGAGGAGGAGGAGGAGATCATAAGTATGTGGGTAGTAGTCATGAAGATGATATACGCGAGGAAATAACGAAAATGGAAAGGTATTCGACATCTCTTGCTGAAGTTTTGAGTTTGGGAGAGAAAGAAGGTTATTTTGATCATTTTCAAGACAAGAAAACGTTAAAGAAGAATAAAATGGCAAGTATCAAGAAGGAAAAACCTATCATTCCCCTTGTTGGAGATTTTTTTTCAAGGAAGAAAAAAAACTCTTCTAAACGCCTAAACAAACTATAATGATCAGTTAAATCTTTAGAAAAATGGAAATAACATATTATGCAAGTGTAAGATACATTAAGATTGATTTTTGTGATCATGTGTGTGTTTGAATAAGAAATGTATTTTTTCAGTGTTAATTGCTCTGATAAGAATAAAAAATGTGAAAAAAATAAGGGAATGGTACTGTTATCCTCCACTAGTAAAAGATAAGTTTGCCGTAGATAGATTTCAGTCATTTGACCTTAGGTGTAGCATTTGGTAAATAATAACTGGCTGGTGTGTGAATCTGAGCTTGGGAACTCGGAAGAAATGGGTTTAGCAGTTTGGGGAACAAGCTGGGATTTGAGTACGAGGTTATAACGACATTAGCATGTTTGGACATTGGAGACACATTTCTGATTAGAAAACAAGAAATAAATCTCCTTCTAGTCAAAGTCCAAACCAAATTCGAAATGCTCCCCAGTTAAATTTGGTGTATCTTCACAATTTACACTTCCACCGAATAAAGTCCTTTCAAGCAGACATTTTGCATCCATTTTATGTTCTTTTTAATGCATACCAATGTACGTGTATTTTGTGTACGTTTTCTTTATTCTTTTCTTTTCTTTTCTTTTTTCTTTTTTTTTTTTTCTTTTTTTGTGCTAGAAAAAGAATTTGAGTCATGTTGTCACGCACTGGTTCGCGTGGCAGCACAAATGAACTCGTGTCCAACAGTTGTTGGATTCATCCGATGTTTTCGAGATTTAGGTATAAATATATTTATGTTATAGGGTTTATGGTTCATGGATGTGCGGTCCATTAGTATAGTAGGGTTTTCTCTCTACTCTTGTATAAATAGATCCTATACCTATGTAATGGGGTCTCCCCTCCTTCTCTGGTTAATGAAAAGCTTTCCTCTTCTTTTCTCTCTTTTTTTATTCTTACTTCATAAAGTCATCAGCAACGAGCTCTACCCCTGCTAAAAGATTTTTTTTCTTCTAATCACACGTTCTTAATGCAGTCTCGGAGATCCAATCTGACTACGTTCCGTCGATACCTCTGTTTCTTTTTGGTTCTCTCCAATCAAACATCAAAAGAAAGCTCCCTTGGATTTTGGTACTACTGTTTGTCCGTCTCTGCTTTTTAATCAATCGGAAAGGTAAACCTAAACCTACTTCTTATTTCACTTCTTAAATTATGATTGCGGATGTGATGAGACTTGCCTATAGTGTCTGCTAGGGATTTGGTGTTTATTTATTATATAATAATCTAGTATCTTGTTTTGTAATTATATGGGTCTAATACTACTGACAGATCTTTGATACTTATGTAAGGTCTGTGTGTATTCTCAATGTTTTGTTCGTCTCTATGCGGTTTGATGAATGAGAAGTTGCTGCTACAGTATTACCATGATTCATTTTTTTTTTCACGCAAATCGGTGTTATTATACTATCTTTACCCTATACCCTAATAAGTGTCGTGTATCTATGCAATGATCTCATGTATGTACAAGAATCTCCTCTTTTTTATATTTTTTTAATCTTTGGTTGATATATATAGTAATATAAAAAAAAGAATTTTCTAAGTGACTATTCATGTCTGTTTCATGTTCTGATGGATTGAGTGGATTTTTGATTCATGATTGCAAAATAAAATACCATATGAATATATGTACTATGATAACCCATATATGTTTGATCCACCCGTATGTTGTTTGCTAGGTAATAGATCCTATGTATTGTCTTTTAAAAACATATCATGAATGACCCGATGCAAAAATGATTTTTGTGACTGTAAAGTAATAATATATATTATGTCCTTCGCATGTCGGTTTGATCTATATTTGCTGTGGTTGATTACCCATGATTCATTATTTTATTTGTATGTATGATTTCATCAGTATCTTTTTTTTTTTTAAACTCATCCATATTTGTCTGTTTTTGAATATAAATAAATATTCTATTTTTAATCTTATTATCATATATATATATAATTTATTATTATATTATTTGATATGAGTCTTTAGGACAGATTTTTTATTATTATTTTATGCGTCTTATGTAAACAGCAGTAGGGGTCTATGAAATTTTTATTTACTGTTCATTATATATTTGATGGTGTCCCTGCCTGACTGATTGATATGCCTATTGACTGATATGCATTTGATAAGAGTCCATGTTTGTTGATTCCAATCTGTTGATTCATTTCCTCATTGTTTTTGTAACGTAAATTTTATTTTAATTCACATCATGATTCGTGACTGATTTTGAAAAGTAATAATAATATAATAAATTTTTTCTTTTATTTTGGCTCTACATTTCTAACGTACGCGCTATATTCGCCTATACTGCTATGAATGGTATAATTATAATGTATATAGGGGTTTTGTCTTTGTATATTTTACAGAATTTAGGTACTAATTGAGAATCTATTTTTTTTCCTTTTATATGAAGAATAATCTGTTTCTACTATTGTAGTGTATTTTTATCGATTTTGTCATATATGCTAATGTTTAGCCCCCATCTTCCGTGTGTATATATATGTGTGTGTATTTCACTTTATTTTATTTCGTTTTCTGAAAATGCTTTGTGTCAAATGCTCTCAACTTTGATAACTTTGTTGACATCATAATGGGTAACGTTGACACTAGTCAGTCGATTGTTGACTGGGTCACCAATAAAAACCATAAAGAGACTTGGTTTTTCCCAATCCATAAGAAAACTTGGCTTTTGGGAATATAATATCTGATCATAATAATGTCCTTTAATCTTTTCTTATGTAGATGAGCAAGACGGAATATATCCGACAAGAGTTTGGACGGTTGGATATAGATGGACTTGAGTATCACCGTTGGATGGCTGATGTGAAGATCGCTTTTGTAGCAAAGGAATGCACCCACACTATCACACCCTCTACTGACAAAGATGTTGTCCCAGCAACTGAAAAAAAAGGCTGAAGCCCTCCGATATTTGAAGGCACATATTGCCCCAAATCTCTTTTGGGGATACCAACATATGATGTGTCCTAAAGAACTGTGGGATGCACTAGCAAGCCGTTTTGGGAGCATTGAGGATTGCCTTCTGCCACAGTTGAATTAATAGTGGAATGACATCCGGTTTCTTGATTATGTGAAGGTAGGCGATTTCCAAAGAGATATGCTTAAACTACAAGCACACCTCAATTTTTGTGGGATAAAACTCACAGATAAATACATGATTCAAAAGACATTGTTTACTTTTCCTTTGTCATCCGTTATTCTAGCCAACCAATACCGCATAGAAGTTGATAACAAGAGAATAACAACTTTCAGCAAGTTGATCAACTTATTGCGGGTGGCCAAAAAGCAAAATGAAGTTCTAGCAAACAAAAATGCTAGAGCCCCGGGTAAGAAGAAAGTTCTCGAGGCTAACTATGGCAAGGATAACAAGGGAAAACACCCCAAAGAAAAGAGGGTTAAAAATGCTGATTCATATTCTCATGCTCCATACTCACGTGGGGATAATAACTCACGTGGAAGAGGACAAAGGGGCCATCGTGGAAGGGTCCATGGGCGTGAGGGTCATGGGCATGGAGGCCATGGGCGTGGAGGTCATTCAAATACCTGGTCTAGAGATGTTACTTCTGGACCTAGTGGTAAGGGAAACATTGTTGAAAAAGCACATAAGAACTCATTGTCTAAGAAGGTCGAGAATGACAATGCACCTTGTTACAGGTGTGGAATCTCCGGACATTGGTACCAGCAATGCAAAGCTAGTGCCAAAGTAGCAGCCAACTACAAAAAGTACCGGGAATCTATAGATCAAGAAGCTCACTGTGTGGAGAAACATGATCATTCCACAGATGTCAACTTGACCATTTCAGACTTCCAGGGCAACAAGAACCATGACCTTATGGAAACACACGACTTTGATTGATTGTTACTTCTACTTATTTGGTTTTAGTTATCCTTTGAACCTAAAAACTTGCTTATTTTCTTGCTTTATGGTTTAGCAGACTTTGGTTTAAATATTTCTTTTGATGACTTAAACTATGTTAAGTAGCCTTAAATTATCGTTTTTTGTTGATGGATCAGTGGTTTTTTTGGGTACTTATTATGTTTTGGATTTAATTTTTACTGTGATAATTTATTGCATGATTGAATTATATGATCGAATTCTCTGAAGTACCATTTACTTGTAGGAATGTCATCCTCAGAAGATATTGAGTGCCTAGCTGATAGTGGCACCGCACACACTATTTTAAGAAATAGGCAATTATTTGTTGACTTAATTCCTTATAAATCCTATGTGACTATTATGATCGGATCATCACAAGTGATCATTGGGCGAGGTAATGCTCAATTTTTGTTGCCAAATGGCACAATGATTAAAGTCACAGAAGCTCTATATGCACCAAGAGCTAATCGTACCTTGTTGAGCTTCAAAGATATCCGTGCAAATGGTTATCACTTGGAAACTCACTGTGAAAATGGAATTGAATATATAAATATTATCTCTAATACATGTGGAAAAAAACGCATTTTAGAGAAATTAATGAGTCACTTTAGTGGTTTGTACACTACTACTATTCGGATTATCGAATCACATGTTGTTACCAACGATGAACTGTTGAACAGTGACTTATACAAGCTTTGTCACGACCGCTTGGGGAACCCAGGTCGTGACATGATGATCCGTGTTTTAAAGAACTTACATGGACATCCTTTCTTTCGAGTGAAAAGTAAAATGGGACAAAAGACAGTTACAATGCAAAGTAACAATGTCTGTCAGCCACTGCCATCTAAAGAAACTGATGTGCAACCTCTCTCTCATTATACTTCGTGGACTTTGTCAAAAGCACACCACTCTTTTTGCAAAGCTTGTTCTTTAACAAAGACAGGAGCGAGACCATCTTATGCTAAAGATACAAAACAAAACATTCCATTTTTACAAAGAATACAAGGTGATATTTGTGAACATATACATCCAGAGTGCAGACTATTCAGGTATTTTATGGTTCTGGTAGATGCTTCGACCCGTTGGTCACACGTTGCATTACTGTCCACAAGAAATGCTGCCTTTGCAAAGATCCTAGAAAAAATTATACGTTTGAGGGATCACCACCCGATTATCCAATCAAGTCTATCAGACTTGATAATGCTGGAGAATTTACATCTAAAGGATTTGATGGTTTCTGTATGTCTATCGGAATTGACGTAGAGTACCCTGTACCCCACATACACACTCAAAATGGTCTTGCAGAAGCTACCATCAAAAGGTTACATATTATAGCTAGGGCATTGGTTATGCGTTCCAACCTTCCTATTACTTCCTGGGGGTATGCCATATTGCATGCAACATTACTTATTCGCTTTAGACCCACTATTAGACAACCATTTTTTGCGTACCAGTTGGTAACTGGATATGATCCTGATATTTCACATTTACGCATTTTTGGTTGTGTTGTATACGTGCCTATTACGCCCCCACAACGTACTAAGATGGGTCCCCAAAGACGATTAAGTATTTATGTTAGATATGAATCCCCAAAAATTATCCGCTATTTGGAAACTTTGACAGGCGATATCTTTACCGCTAGATTTGTGGACTGTCACTTTGATGATACAACCTTCCCGTCATTAGGGGGAGGTATGGAAAAGGATTTCCTAAAGAAACGACAGGAATTGTCGTGGTGTGTCCCCACCTTGTCTCATCTTGATCCCCGCACCTCACAATGTGAAAGTGAAGTGAAAAGAATTATTGATCTTCAGAATGTGGCAAACTACGTGCCTGATGCATTCACTGATATTGCTAAAGTGACGAGATCATACATACCAGCTGCAAACGTGCATGCAAGGTTAGAAATCCCTAATACGGGAAAAGGCACCCTATATAGAGGTGTCAATCCTACACTTGGTGGAAGTGTATCTGAGGCCGTGGCCCCACAAAGGAAGAGGGGAATACCACCTGGTTCGATGGATACTCACCCAAGGAAGAAAAGAGTGAATATGGCACAACCCAATCCATTTATCATCAATTCAGATAATCCCTCTCATGCAATTGTCTTTGATTACAGTTATGTCCATGAATCAATACTGGAGGACGCTCCAATGTTTGAAATGATTCCATAGAACAAAGAAATCTCTATGGATTATGAGAGTGCATACGTGTTGATGGAAACATCCTCCATGCAGATTGATGATGCATTTGCATACACTGTTTCTCAAGAGATTATTGAGCACAATGACATTGAACCACGCTCTATTGCAGAATGTCAAAAAAGAGCAGACTGGCCTAAATGGGGAGTTGTAATCCAGGAAGAATTAAATTCACTGGCAAAGAGACGGGTATTTGGTGCGGTAGTGCTAAACCTACTAGGTGTAAATCTCGTAGGACATAAATGGGTATTTGTCAGAAAGCGTAATGAGAAGAATGAAGTCTTGAGGTATAAGTCTCTCCTTGTGCCGCAAGATTTCTCACAACGCCTGGAATTGATTATGAGGAAACATACTCCCCCGTAATGGACGTCATAACGTTTCGCTACTTAGTTAGCTTGGTAGTTTCAGAAGGACTTGAAATGCAGCTTATGGATATGGTTACAACATATCTCTATGGGGATCTAGATTCAGAGATATACATGAAAGTGCCTGACGTCCTTCCATTGCCCGAATCAAGTAACTCTAAACCACGGAGTGCGTTTTCGATTAAGTTGAAACGCTCAATTTACGGATTAAAGCAATCCATGCGGATGTGGTATACCCGTCTAAGTGATTATTTGATTGGGAAGGGATATAGAAATAATGAGTTATGTCCCTGCTTATTTATAAAGAAAACGAGTTCCGGATTTGCAATTATAGCTGTTTATGTTGATGATATGAACATAATAGGTACTCTTGATGAAATAAGAGAAACCTTAAGCTACTTGAAATCTGAATTTGAGATGAAAGATCTTGGGAAAACTCGGTTTTGTCTAGGACTTGAACTAGAACACCGAGCCTGTGGAATACTAATCCACCAGTCTGCATATGTCCATAAGATACTCAGGAAATTCAATATGGACAAGTTTCATCCTGCTAGAACTCCCATGATTGGTCGAAGTTTAGATGTACAAAAGGATCAATTTCGTCCAAAGGAAGATGACGAAGAGGTATTTGGAGCTGAAATTCCCTACCTAAGTGCAATAGGCGCATTATTGTACTTAGCACAGTGTACTTGACCTGATATATCATTCTCAGTGAACTTGTTATCTAGATATAGCTCAGCGCCAACGCAACATCATTGGAATGGTATAAAGAATGTATTCAGATACCTTAAAGAAACCATTGACATGGGTATATTTTATCCCTATGAGGACGAAAGGAGGATTGCTAAAACAACCCCCTACACTGAAACCCCAAATAATGTTTTGGTTGGTTTTGCTGATGCTGGGTACCTCTCTGACCCACATAAAGCTCGATCCCAAACTGGTTATGTATTCACCATAAGGAACACAGCGATATCATGGAGATCGACCAAGCAAACTCTTGTAGCTACCTCCACGAACTACTCGGAGATCATTGCCTTACATGAAGCGGTTCGTGAGTGTATATGGTTAAGATCTATCATTACACATATTCGAGGGACTAGTGGTTTGAATTCTACCACTGAAGAGCCAACATGCATTTACGAAGATAATGCAGCTTGTATCGAACAGATGAAGCAAGGATATATCAAGGTTGATAATACGAAACATATTTCACCAAAGTTCTTTTACAATCAGCAAAAACAGTGTCTCTTAAACATTCAAGTCAATAAAGTACCGTCTGATGAGAATGTGGATGACTTATTCACTAAGTCAGTTCATAAGTCCTTATTTGAAAAACACGTAAAGAGTATTGGACTAAGGAAATTGTCCGAACTCCCTTGATTGCAATCAGGGGGAGATGGAGACATCAGGGGGAGTATCTAATGATATTATGTCGACATCATGGGGAATGTCTGTTGAACTCTTTTTTCCTTTACCGAGTTTATTTTGTCCCAATGGGTTTTGTTACTCGGAAAGGTTTTTAATGAGACAACAACAACACCAGGGTTATGACTCCCCGGTTAAGATTATCTTTTTCCCACAGGGTTTTTATGTTGTAGGTTTTTCTGAAGAGAATCGAACAGCTTTATCATCACGTTGTACTCTTTTCTCTTCGTCAAGGTTTTGTCCCATTGGGTTTTCCTTGTCAAGGTTTTAATGAGGCAACACATTTGAAGTTCCGTTTTTGACCGCACAAGGGGGATTGTTATAGGGCTTATGACCCATGGATGTGCGGTCCATTAGTATACTAGGGTTTTCTCTATACTCTTGTATAAATAGATCCTATACCTATGTAATGGGGTCTCCCCTCCTTCTCTGGTTAATGAAAATATTTCCTCTTTTTTTCTCTCTCTTTTTATTCGTACTTCATAAATTTTATTATTTTCTTACACATGGAACATGGGGACTTGGGGACTTAGGCCCAAGTCCACCAATGAAGTATTCATGAGGTGGAAGGGACAATGAAGGAATTAACAAGGAAGAAGGAGGTCATATTAGAGAAGGGATGGAATTAGTAGTAATTAAGGAGGTTTAGGACACATGGCAAGATGTCATAAAAAGAAGGGGCTTTTGGAAAGTCTATATAAGAAAGGACAAGGTACAATGGAAAGACAACTCTCTCTCATACTATTCTAAGAAACGTGAGGTCATCTTGGTACACTAGGACGGGTAGAACCCAATGAGAATTCCAGTATTAACATTTGGCGACCGCACCCGGAGGCTCGTGCCTAGTCTATCATGATGCAGCCGAGTGGTACTAGCCCAAACGCGACTAACGGTCAGTTGAATAATCCGTCCCTTAATCTAGAAGGGGAGCGGATAGGGATAGTGACGGACCCAATATTACAAGCGAGAAGACCTGGGGTGGCGCAGGATAAGGATAAGCAACTAGAGGGCATAAGCACGTCACTCGCGCAACCCACTCTAAAGGAAATACAGAAAGAGTTGGAGGAACACATCCGCAGGGAAAGAGAGTTGAGAAGATTGATGAAAGAAGCCAGCAACGATCAAAGCGCCAAAGAATCCTTGGAAAGCGCCGAGGATAAAGGAGAGGATCACGGAATGATGACACAGGAGGCGATGGCCAAGTTTTTCGAGACAAACTACAAAGTGGTGAAACAAAACAATTATGATTTTATGGCTAGCTCGTACACCCCTAAGATCGTGGAATATAAATATCCAGAGGATTATACTTCACCAAAATTCAAAGTGTATGATGGACAGGAGAATGCGCAAGAAAATCTTAGCCAATTCGTCACCTCTATGAACGATCGAGCCTCTGATGGGAAGTTATGCCTAAGGGAGTTACCGAAGTCGTTGAATGATACGGCCTTCTCTTGGTACGACAACCTAAAGCCCGGAAGCATCAGCTCATGGACGAACCTATCCACACACTTCCTCAGAAAATTTTACTCCGCAAAAATAAAGTCACCACCATCGACTTGAGTAAATGCAACCAACGGTTAGGAGAATACATAGGGAAGTATATCACTCTGTTTCGTCTTTTCGCGTTGGATTTCCATGAGGACGTTAAAGAAGATGCACTAGTGGATATCTGTGTACGCGGAACGATGCCAGGTTTCAAGAAAATCCTGGTGAACTTCCGATTCCCAACCTTCGTCGAGATGGAAGAAGCGGCAGCAAGAATCGCCGATTGTGTCGAAGAAAGCAACTCGGATTATGTTTGGCGCAACGCGGTCAACACTGTCTCAACAACACCAAGGAACACCCGTGTAAACAACAACCAAGAAGGCTGGGGCGCGCAAAAAAATCAGTCATATAGGGATCAACCGCTTCCTCCCCCATTCCTCTGTAATAAAGAGCAGATCATCGGGATCCTAGAGCAGTGGGTGGATAATAAAGAAATTCAGCTGCCTCCAACAAGGGAGGATCCCACCGATACCCATAAGAGAAACGCTAGGGACTGTCACTTCCCTCGCAGAGTACAACACCCCACGGTCGACTGCTACAACCTAAGAAGAATGTTTCAGAAGAAACTGGAAGTGGGCGAAATTGAAATGGGAGATACTGAGGGAGGAAAAGAAATTAAAAATCAAGTAATGATGCTTTCTCATGATCCCAACGAAGACGAATGGAAACCATGGGAAGAAAAGGAAGAAGAAGCATGCGAGGTTACCATAGAAGGCAGCGCGTTTACAAATACAGATGGTGTCGCTAGCAAATTCGCGGGAACAGTGTTGGCCCAGCAGTTTTTTGACTCGTTGGGTTGTAGCGAGGATCATAGCAGGGAAGCAGATAAAGCTATTGTAGCAATTGCGGCAGGAAAGCCTTACGATTCCCTCCCCAAAGAAGCTATCGTGTTCATAGACGAGGATATTTGCTATCCGGGAGAGCACCTTAGACCCTTGTACCTGACTGCGTATATCAATAAGGCCCCTTTGAAGAAGGCCTTCGTAGACGGCGGCGCATATTTAAATATAATGTCTACACATGAACTGGACTTCCTTGGAGTACATCGGTCGGCAATTAAGATGCGAACCACAAAGGTGAAAGGATTTGGAGGGCATACTCAAACAGCGTTTGGGATCGTCCATTTGGTTATGAAGATTGGCCTCATTCGTGGGCTCACCCCTTTCTATGTACTAGAAGATGACACGACATTCCATGTACTACTAGGGCGAGGGTGGTTACTCAACCATAAAGTGGTAGCATCGACATATCATCAGTGTATCAAAGCTAACATAGGAGAAAGACAATTTTGGATACCGGACACGAGTCACCCCTTTGACCCAGAAGAAGCTTACATGGCAGATGCGTATGATTTGACCAAGGAGGCGGATGAAATTACTGACGTGAAACTTACCCCTATACCAAAATGGAGCGAGGAAGAGAAAACGGAGCTGACTAAGTCAGTCTTCAGCCCGTCCAGGATGACGTTCCCAGCGGAAAGAAAGCGGAAACACGAAGAGAAACCTATGTTCCAGCATTTCTCAAGACCAGACGGGGGACACGTGTACCGTTTATAGCAATTAACCTAGGGAGCATCTACAAGCATACAAAACTCTGGCACACTTGATGTAGAGGCCCCCTCGGAAGAGCAAAACCTCAGCGAGCTCCCATACAATAAAATTTATGATGAAGAATTACGAGAATTACTTAAAACGAGCACACATACCGCAGAAGAGCGAGCCCCCAAAGACCTCACCATGGACGGGATAAAAGAAATCAACATCGGAACAGAGGAAGACAAGCGGCCGATCATGATCAGTAAAATCTTGGGCGCGGAAGAAAGGGAAGCATTGATCGCCTTGCTCAGGGAATACAGAGACGTTTTCGCTTACGATTATGACCAAATGTCGGGCCTAGAAAGCAGCCTCGTAGTTCATAACCTCGGGGTATCTCCTGAATTCCATCCAATAAAAAAAAGAAGTAGAGAGTTCCCGAGGACAACCACTCTCGCAATAAAAGAAGAAGCGGAACGATTGCTGAAATCCAAATTTATCAAACCTATCCAGCATCCGACCTGGTTATCCAACATCGTTCCGGTGGTGAAGAAGAATGGAAACATCTGATGTTGCGTAGACTACAGGGATCTCAACCGGGCCTTCCCCAAAGATGATTTCCCACTGCCCAACATAGACCTAACGTTGGACGCGACCGGAGGGAAAACACGATTCTCATTCATGGATGGGTGTAACGGGTATAACCAAGTAAAGATGGTCGAAGAGGATGCAAAGAAGACTGCCTTCTTGACTCCATATGGGAATTTCTACTACGTCGTGATGCCCTTCGGGCTAAAAAATTCCGGTGCCACGTATCAGCGCGCTATGACATCCATATTCCATGACCTACTGCATCAGGCGGTAGAGGTATACGTAGACGACATCGTTGTTAAGACCTCAGAAACTCAGAGCCATGAGTCTCACCTGAAGACGGTTTTCGAAAGATGTAAGAAATACCAACTCAAGATGAATTCACTCAAGTGCGCCTTCGGGGTGACATCGGGAAAGTTCTTGGGATTCGTTGTAACCAATGAATGAATTCAGGTGGATCCAAGTAAGGTCGAGGCGATTATGACTATGGTACCACCGTATAATACCAAGGAGATCCAGGCATTTATAGGACGAATATCTTATATACGGCGTTTCGTGCCTGGTTTGGCCCAAATATTTTCGGCGTTTCTGCCCCTGCTAAGGAAGGGAACTATATTCAAATGGGAAGAAACTCAACATGCCGCGTTTGAAAAACTGAAGCAATGTCTTGTCAGCCCCCAAGTCCTCAAACCACCAATAAAAGGGGTACCTCTTTACTTATACACGACGTTCACGAACTCGGCCATAGGGGCGGTCCTGACACAAGATATGGGAGGAAATGAGTTATCACCTATCTACTATGTGAGTCGTGTTTTAAGAGACGGGGAATTAAGATACCCCCGAGTGGAAAAAGCATGCCTAGATCTCATATACGCAACACAAAATCTAAGGCCGTATCTTCAAACACATAAGACGATCGTCGTAGCCGCGAAAAACCCCATAATGTATCTCGCCTCTAAGTCTGTCTTGACTGGGAGAATGGCCCGATGGCTGTTACAATTATCAGAGTTCGAACTCGATTATCAGCGACCTAAAGGAGTGCGAGGACAAGCGATCGCCGATCTAATGGCCATGTTTCCTGGGGAAGGAGATGACGAAATTCATGACCGGGTGCTGGGAGAGGTAGTCGCCGCCGATTTTAACAAGCCTTGGACCATGTTTTTTGATGGGTCGTCATATGATACCATTGGAGGAGCGGTAGTAGTGTTCGAAGCACCACAATGAGAATTTTTCTTATATTCGTTCAAGTTGGACTTCTCCTGCAGTAACAATGTCGCTGAATATGAAGCTTTCATCCTAGGGCTTAGGATGGCGAAGGAGCTTGGCCCAGGAGGCGCCGAAATAAAAGGCGACCCGAGGTTGGTAACCAATCAAGTCAACGGGGACTTCCACGTCAAAGAACCACATTTATCCCCATATCGAGCAAAGGCTCAAAACCTGATAAGTCAAATAGGGTCAACCCTTGATCATACAGGTAGAGGCAAGAATAAACATGCATATTCCCTGGCCACACTAGCTAGCAAGATACAACTAAATGATAAGGAAGAGGGTACAATAATAGTCATAAGGAAGGAGTTTCCCAACACCTGAAAAGAAGACATGGCTTTCGAAGAAGCAGATGATTGGAGGCGGACTTACATCGACGATTTGACCAAAACAGAGGAGGATCGCGTTATACCTACCCAAACTCTAAAACATTTTGTATGGATCCAAGGAGCTCTTACTATCGAGCAGCAGGGGGATTTCTTGCTAGATGTGTGGGTAAGAGAGAAGCGGAAAAGATACTCCAAGAGCTACATGCGGCAACATGTGGGAAAACCGCAGCAGTTCACCTCTACAGAAAGCTTCAGAGGAGAGGGGTATATTGGCCCAGTATGTCGACACAAGCATCGGCCCTCCAAGACAACTGCGTTGATTGCCAAGCCCCACCACGACCCGCAGAGGTTTGCACAGTCGACGGGGTGGATTGGAGAGAACCATACATGGATTTCATCCAAACAAAAAATTACCCAGCAACAGGCAAGCGTCCCTAAAAATTCAAAAGAAAGCGGTGCGTTTCTTCATGCATGAGGGGATCCTCTACCGCAGAAGCTACAGTAACGCAGTACTAAGGTGCTTATCAGATGAGGAGGCTGCTGAAGTAATGACTCAGTCACACAATACAGAACATCAAGGAATACGGAAGTTGTTCCTGCAGCTCTATGAAGGCGGGTTTTACTGACCCACTATGGAAAGTGATACCTCAGAACACGTCAGAAAATGCCTCAACTTCCAAACACACAAGAACCTAATCAGAACACCCCACACCTTACTGCATAGCGTGGTAACGCCATGGTCGTTCCACAGTTTGGCTTTAGACATTATAGGGCAGATCAACCCGATGTCCTCGAAGCGCCATAAGTACATAATAACCGCCACCGAGTACACCACGAAATGGGTTGAAGCGATACCTCTCAAAGACTATGCTGGGGCGACCATCGCAGTATTTATCAAAGAGTACATCATCTGCATATTTGGCGCGCCCATGATTATCAGCGCAGATAATGCAAAATCTTTCGCAAACAAAGACGTGATAGATTTGCTACATCAGTATAATGTGAGGCTTCATACGTCGACCCCCTACTATCCTCAAGGGAACGGGCAAGACGAGGCGAGTAATAAGACGTTGATCCGGATCTTGAGCAGGACAGTGGAAGACCACCCCAAAGAGTGGCATGAGCAGCTCCCCCTCGCGGTATGGGCATACAGAATCTCGAAACGAAGTTCCACAGGTGCATCACCATATTCTTTGGTCTATGAGGAGGACGCGATATTGCCGGCAGAGATTGCAATTCCATCCGCGAGGGTAGCAATGGCTAGTCATACGACTCCGGACGAAGTAAGTCGCTTTGCCCATTTAGATACAATATAAGAGAGAAGAGCCCAAGCAGAACGGTTTGCTGAGGCATACAGGAAGCGCACGACGAATTATTATAATCAGAGTGTAAAGGAAAGGAGATTCGAGGTAGACGATTTGGTCCTTAATATCGCTCCTCATGTGTAAAGGAATCCTAGTGCAGGAAAATTCGTCGCAAACTGGGAAGGACCTTTCAGAGTAATAAAGGTAGCAGAGAGCGGGTACTACAAGCTCAGACGCATGAATGGCACGAAGATCAAGTCACTGATCAATGGTAAATGGCTAAGAAGTTTTATGCATAAACAGATCAATGTAAAACCATATTTTCGAATAAAGACCAACTTTTGATATATGATTCGTAACATCTACCAAGGTCGCCGGAATGCTAATGGCGCCCGATCAACTGACCAAAGGCCGCGGGAATGCTAATGGCGCCCGATCGGCTGACAAATTTACTAAAGGTTGCAGGAATGCCAATGGTGCCTGATCGATTGACAAAAGGTTGCGGGAATCTAATGGTGCCCGATCAACTGACAAAAGGCCGCGGGAGTGATAATGGCGCCCGATGGACTGAAAAATTAACTAAAGGTTGCAGGAATGCCAATGGCGCCTGATCGACTGACAAAAGGTTGCGGGAATGCTAATGGCACCCGATCAACTGACAAAAGGCTGCGGCAGTGTCAATGGCTCCCGATCGGCTGACAAATCTACTAAAGGTTGTAGGAATGACAATGGCGCCTGATCGACTGACAAAAGGTTGCGGGAATGATAATGGCTCCCGATGGACTGACAAAAAAGGCTGCGGGAGTGCCAATGGCGCCCGATTGGCTGACAAATTTACTAAAGGTTGCAGGAATGCCAATGGCGCCTGATCGACTGACAAAAAGTTGCGGGAATGCTAATGGCGCCCGATCGACTGACAAAAGGTTGCGGGAGTGGCAACGGCGCCCGATCGTTTGACACTCCCAAAAACTTTTAAGAAAAATTAAGGGGGAGTAGGAACGTTCAAAATACATCCCACCCTCCCAAACCCTGTTAAGAAAAATGAAGGGGGGAGTAGGCGCGTCTAACATATATCTCGCCCTCCCAAAACCTGTTGAGTAAAACAAAAAGGGGAGTCGGCGCGTTGAACATATATCTCGCCCTCCCAAACCCTGTCAAGAAAAATGAAGCGGGAGTAGGCACGTTTAACATACATCCCGCCCTCCCAAACCCAGTTGAGTAAAACGAAGTGAGGAGTATGCGCGTTGAACATACATCCCGCCCTCCCAAACCCTGTCAAGGAAAATGAAGGGGGAGTAGGCACGTTTAACATACATACCGCCCTCCCAAACCCTGTTAAGAAAAACGAAGGGAGGAGTAGGCGCGTCTAACATACATCCCGCCCTCCCAAACCCTGTTGAGAAAAATGAAGGGGGAAGTAGGTGTGTCTAACATACATCCCCCCTTCCAAAACCTGTTGAGAAAAACGAATGGGGGAGTAGGCGCGTTTAACGTACATCCCGCCCTCCCAAACCCTGTTAAGAAAAACGAAGGGGGGAGTAGGCGCGTTGAACATAGATCCCGCCCTCCCAAAACCTGTTGAGAAAAACGAAGGAAGGAGTAGGCGTGTTTAACATACATCCCTCTAACAAAAAAAAAGGGGGGATGGAATAAGCGTATCCTTAATTAAACCTACATTATATAGAATGAACACCCGAATACAAAGGAAAGCTAAAAAAAAGAAAAAGTCATTTGTCACTCATCATCTGATAGTAACATGCGACAATTAGAAATGTATGCATCTATGGACTACACCATCAAAAGCGCTTCCTCATGCTGATCAACAACAGTAGACAATGTATAATCGGCTTCATTAGCCAGTTCAGCAAGTCCCTTTATCTCGCTGGGAACTTTCGATTTACGAGCAACAGCTAGCGCTTTCTCCCGATCATGGTAAATCATGCGCTACCCGAGAAGCCAATAACATATCTGTCTCCCCCCTCAGAAGAAGCAAACTCCTCAATTCACCAGGAATATTGAAAGAGCGAACAAGCGCGGAAGCCGCTGCAAGAGTTAAAGTATACCCGTGCAAGTGAGGAAAAGCCCGCTCAGAGATTGACAGGCGACAATCAGCGATATCTTGATCTATACTTGACGACATGACAATGGACTCTTCAAAGAGTTGATCTTCAGCCTGACGGATCTTAACCGTCTCGTCTAATGCACGTCGAATCTGGACGTACACCCCCCCCCCCTTCGCCCGAACCCTTTCTGCCATCTGGAAAGTATCGTATTGGTCAGAAAATTGGGCCCGTTTATCATCTATGTCAACCTCTCTTCGCGCCTTGAGCTCTTCAATCTCCGCTTTTACTAGCAAAAGCCTCGCGAGTTGCTCCTCCTTGTACCGGAGGTCAACCAGCGAGGGTATTGGTGCCAATGAAAGAACGTAACCGTGAAGAACATATGCCATCTAGAGCGAAAAAAAGGGCAGATAATAAAAGAAAGAAACATACAAGTTGAAGCTTAAAGAAACCAATGTTGCACATTTATAGAGAGCTAACGGTTATAGTGACCGCAAGAGCCATGGCTGACACGTAGACAGCATTAAAGGAGAACCGAATCTCGATAGACCGCGTCTCTGGAAAATCTGATACTCCCACAATTTCAAACCCTAAAGTTCTAGAGAAATATAAAAAAAAAAAAAAGACAAGGGGAGAAAAGCAAAAAGAAGTAATAAATATGTAATCTAGTCTGCCAATAATGAACGACAGTGAGCAATATCTACATCCAGAGCCTCCACCATCAAGCGACTGTCACTGACTTGTGTGTCAGCCAAGCGCAAATCTTGATTATCCTTAGCCTGAATAACCCAGTCTTCGAACCCAGCCCCTTGGGAAAGTGGAAGGGTGTCCTCATGTTCATCATATTCCCTACGCGTTTTATCTCGATGAAATGAACGAATGGTCCATAACATTCCCGCTTCCTCCCTTAGAACTAGCAGACGGGCTAGTTCTTCATCAATATAAGGATGAGGAACAAGCAAAGTGGTCGTTGTTAAGACCAAAGTGTGACCGAGGAATGGCCGCATTACTAGGTTGGAAATCCAGAGACGAAAATCTGAAATAGCCCGGTCTATTATAGCCACCATTGCCAGAGAATCTGCATACAACTGATTGGCCGCGCCATCTGCGGTAGCAGCATCATTAAGAGCGCGTTGAGTCTCCGGTGACACACAACCTGATGGTTCCGTTTCTAGCTCGGCTTGATAAGCTTCAGACACCTCCCAAAATTTAGCATTCGCGTCGTGTATATTAGTAATTCTCCGCTCCCGTAGCGCGTCGACTTCAGTCTTCACAAGCAGTAGACGCTTCAGTTCATCATGCTTGAACATTACAGAGGTTAATCCAGGAATAGGTGCTAAAACTAGCACATACCCGTGGAGAGAGTCATCCATGCGAGCCGAGTAGCTCACAAGGAAAGGGAAGAAGAAATCAAGGAACAGATGAGAAGATACCAGTTGTACATATATATATATATATATATATATGAACATATGAGAGAGAGAGACCGTTCACGAGGCGATAACTGGCGATCTTCTCTAGGCGCAAAGAAATGTGTATGCTCACTCGACCATATAAGTATGACTATAAGGTTGTCTTACGACTAACCTCATAGTCAGGGGACTAATGTTGATACATGAAAAATAACCCCCTTTAACCGGGCTAGGGTGCCCCAAAGAAGGGAAAGGCTACAATGGAACTTGGGGACTAGGGCCCAAGTCCACCAATGAAGTATCCATGAGGTAGAAGGGACAATGAAGGAATTAACAAGGAATAAGGAGGTCATATTAGACAAGGGATGGCATTAGTAGTAATTAAGAAGGTTTAGGACACATGGCAAGATGTCATAAAAAGAAGAGGCTTTTGGAAAGTCTATATAAGAAAGGACAAGGTACAGTGGAAACAACTCTCTATGATACTATTCTAAGAAACGTGAGGTCATCTTGGTACACTAGGAAGGGTATAACCCAACGAGAATTCCTGTATTAACAGACAACACAATCATGAAAGAGATGCTCTTCAGTTTCAATCTCACCATTTCAAAAGACACAAGAAGCATCTTGAATAACCCCCCAATTAAAAAGCTTGTATCTTGTTTTGAGCCTCTTATGAAAAGCCAACCAAGTTATAAAAGAGTGTGTGGGAATATGTTTTCTAAACCAAACCAATTTAGACCACATGGGATAGGCATTAGGAGTAGAAATGGCATAATAAGTGTTAGAGCATTTCTAGGTCGAACTCGCATGCGTTGCTATATCAAGTATGTTTGTCAATGTCAGTGCTCAAAACTATAAGTCTTGATTTCTAATCTATTATAGCTGTCTCGGACTAGGATATAAAGTGTAGTTTAGCTCAAGGGCTTCATGGCGATTCATAATACAAGTAGAAGAACTACTCAAGGAACCGGTGGAACTTATCGACAAAAAGGTATGTGAAGACTTGAACTTATCTATCACTCAAAAGTCTATCTACTCTATCTCCTACTCTTTGAGACAAGAAGTCGTATTCTATATATATAGACTTTGATTATACACATTTGGTATTTCGAGCTGAGTATACCTCGCCTATCTATATCTCGAAATATATGTTGGTAAGCTTTTCACTTCGATCAAGTTTATCTTTACCTAGTGACGAAAGTCATGATATGTTTGAATCATCTTGAAAATTGCTTTGAAGAGAAATGGTGTAACAACTATATAACGTCCTCTAAGAATGTTTCAATGATTGAAATGAGAGTTTAGATTACATAACCAATGGTGGACATAAGCATTGTTGTGGAAACACATTTATGTATAAGTCGTATTCCTTGAACCAAAGTTTGCGAACTTTGTTGATCAAGAGAAACGGAAGAATGGCATGATCCAAGTCCGCGAACTGCCGAAGTTGTCAAACCCGAGAATTTCTGCTGGAGTTGACAAACTACTTGCGTGAAGCTAAGTCCGCGAACCCAGTCCGCGAACCGGCGAAGTTCTCATACCCGAGAATTTCTGCTGGAGTTTGTAAACTCTACCCGGTAACTGAAGTCTGTGAACTTAATCTGCGAACTTGAGAAGGTTATATATCTGAATATGATTTCTGAAATTAAACTTAAAAAGACTAAGGAATGCAGTTTGCAAACCGTGGCTATAAAAGTTCATGAACCGATTTAAGTGAATCAAATCATCTTTGCTTCAATTGTGTCTTGTGTAGTACATGAGATTTCCTTGCAATTGAACAACTCTCTAACTAGTTCATCTTGAAGTCATTTGAACTAGTTATGGTAAAGAAGAACATGGTTGATATCAAATGCTCATATGGCTAACCATTTGGTTAACTATTATTGAACCAATAAGTGCATACATTTGGGTACAGTTAACAAACCTAGAAACGTGCATTGTCAAGTGTGTGTAACAAGCTAAGTTTTTGATCTAACGGTTGAGAAATATTAGCTTTAATCTAAATCAGGTTTTCATCTAACGGTGGATATTGATTGCTTTGTTACCAAGGTAACTTAATTGCAAACCCTGATTTGAAAGACAATAGGAAGGAGACATCTAGTATTGTGCAAACCTAATCCCCACACCTTATGTGTGATACTAGTTTGCGTGCTAGGGTCGATTCTCCTTTAACCTTTGGTTTTCTTCTTATAAAACCAGGTTAACGACTTAAATACTTCATTGGGATTGTGAAGCCAGACCGATAATACTTTTATCGTAGTTATGTGATCTGATCTTGCATCTTCTATCATACGAGTACAATCAAATTGATTGGCTTGAGATTGATATCTCCGATAGGAAAGATATAAAAAGTAGTCACAAACATCTTCGTCTCATTGTTTGTGATTCCGCAACATCTTTTTTCGTTACCATACGATTAAGATTGTTGTGAGGTGATTGATAACTCTAGGCTATTTTTCGGGAATATAAGACCGGATTATCAATTGGTTCCTTTTCACCTTGATTGTTATCAAAATACGGAACAAAACCTTTAGGGTTTATCTGTGGGATACAGATTGATCCTTTGATAGACTTGTCTGTGTGAGACATATTTGTTTATTGTCAAAGCCTGCGATTTTGGGTCGTAGCAACTCTTAGTTGTGGGTGAGATCATCTAAGGGAATCAAGTGTTCAGTATCCTGCTGGGATCAAAGGCGGAGGGAGTACAACTGTACCTTGGATCAATAGGAGACTGATTGGGGTTCAACTACAGTTCAGTCCGAAGTTAGCTTGGAGTAGGTTAGTGTCTGTAGCGGCTTAATACAGTGTGTGTTCAATCTGGACTAGGTCCCGGGGTTTTTCTGCATTTGCGGTTTCCTCGTTAACAAAATTTCTGGTGTCTGTGTTATTTCAATTTCCGCATTATATTGTTTTATCTTTATAATTGAAATAATACAGGTTGTGTGTTAGATCATCAATTAGAGTAATCCAACCTTCGGTTTTTGATTGTCATTGATTGATCCTTGGATATTGGTCTTTGGTACCATCCAAGTTATTCCTTGTGTTTGATTAAAGACTCGTTGATTTCTATTAGCTTGAGTAAATCAAAACAAGAGAGAGATATTAACTCCTTGAGATACTTCTACCTAGATTGAGTCTGACTGTCTAGTTGATTCTCTAGAAAGTATTTCGGAGTTAGTCCATACAGATTGCTAAGTGAAATATTGGGTGGTGTGTTAAACCCCTGCTTTTCAATAAGTATGTTTAATAGAAAAACCTCCACATTTACTCACCTTCCAAATCAGCTGGTTGATGAGTGCCAAATATTGTATATATTTGCACATTTTTATTGGCATTTAACTCATCATTTGTGCACTAACGCTCCATTTTATCCCATATTATGTGTTTTCGTTGTTTTCAAGAATAAATACTTTTCTCAATTAATTTTGCATTTTTAGGTACTAAATAAAGCCTGGTTAACTCACGGAGCGAAAAGAGCAAAGAAACGGCAAAGACTCCCGCAGAAAGGCAGCGAAGAATGATGTTTGCAAGAGCCGGATCAACTAGAAGTGGGCTTGAAGAGGAAGAATTGTCCTTAAAGAAGATATGGGCTTGGCATACCCAAGGCCCAAAACCCTTACCCAAATCCATTTCCAATATCCATACCCATTTCTATGAGGGCCGTCAGATTGGATCCATCACATCATCCAACGTTCGCCTCATTACCGAGCATCAAATCTTGAAGATCCTGTCAAACATCATAGTACCTAACTCCAATCTAAGCCGTCAGAATTGTTGTATCACGCATCCAATGGTCGCTGCAAGATTGTTCCATCTTAGCCGTTCGATTCAATCCAGATGTGATCATCCAACGTATCATCTTCGCTGGACATCGAATTTGCTACAACCGCTCAACACTACAACACCTAACACCTATACCCAAACACTTCATAACCCATTCTTCATCGACCTCTTCTCCTCTTCTCCCCAAATTCCTCTCTTCCCTATCACCTGCAACTTCCGCCACCACCATCTCCTGCCATCACTGCCACCACCAGACCTCGAACCACACCACCACCACAACCACCCGACAATTCCACCATCTCTCTACCTAGCCTAGGTGTTTCATCAAATTCACATCCCACTGACCTAGGGTGTGGAGTTGATGAGACGACTCGAGATAGGGTTCAGAGTTCACAAAGAAGAGCAGCAAAAGCAGCAGAACAAGTGGGAAGAACAGAAGAAGGTATGGGTCGAGGTGAAATCGCTAGTGGGTACGTCAAATTGAAAATCCCCAAATCAAATTTTAGGTTTTCAAAAATTAGGGTTTAGAAATTTGGGGATTATGCACTATAAATAGAACATGGTGTTTGTAATGTGAGGGGTATGCCTGGGCTAGCCAGAGCACCAATAGTGTTAGTTTTAGGTTTTTACTTTTTTTGTTTCAATTCTAATTTTAATTCACCGTTCATGTTCTAAGTTGTTCTGCTAGGGTTAGATGAAACCCTGATTTGCTATTTGTTGTTCATGTTCATGATAATAACCTTATTATGCTTAACTGTTTAGGATGGAATTTAGTTTTAGGACTTCAACACTTAACTTTCACAGTGTATGTAATGCATCCATTGTAGTTAGATTTATTCTGTGTTGTAGAACTGCAACTCATACTTAACAGTATATATGAACCTTTTGATATACTCCAACCGGGCTTTTGCAACAAACACAAAGGGATAAAATCCCAACTGTGCTTCCCTCCAAAAACAAGTAAGCCTGAACCCATTAGCAAAGCCCAATTGGGCCTTCTTTATTGTTTGTTGGGTTTATATTTTTTCTGGGCTTGTAATATTATTTTAAACCCAACAGTGGGCTTGTGTTTTTGGACTTTTGGGCTTGTAATTTTAATTGGACTGTGGGCTTATAACTTTGAACATTAACTGGGCCTTGTACTCAAAACAACAACTTTGGAACTTTGAGAACAGTGGGCTTAAAATCTTTGAAAATCTATCAAGTTTTCCAATTTCAAAAACTCTTGTTGGGCCTCCTGAAGACTTCTGGGCTATGCTTTGGGACCTGTTAAAATACCAACTGGGCCTGTTCAAACTTCATCCAAATTCACAGCTGTAGGCTGTTGATGAGTGCCAAATATTGTATATATTTATCCCTTTTTGTTGGCATTTAACTCATCTTTTGTGCAGTAATTCTACATTTTATCCCATATTCTGTATTTTCATTGTTTTCAAGAATAAATATTTTTCTTACTTAATTTTGCATTTTTAGGTAATAAATAAAGTCTGGATGACTTGCGGAGCAGAAAAGAGTTGAAGAGTAGTGAAAAGCCGGAAGAAATTACGCAAGGAAGCCGCAAAGAATGGTGCGCACAAGACCAAAAAGCTAGGAATGGGCTCAAGAAGGAAGAATTGTTCTTAAAGAAGATATGGGCTTGGCATACCCAAGGCCCAAAACCCTTACCCAAACCCATTTTTTATATCCATACCCGCCTCCATTCTCAGCCGTTAGATTGGATCCATCTCATCATCCAATGGTCGCTTCTTCATCGTGCATCAAAATCTGAAGTCCCTGCAAAACACCATAGTGCCTAAATTCCAAGCCATCAGATTAGATTGCAGTTGAATCCTACGGTCTCTCCTATGCATGTTCATCAAATCCCGATGATTCCGCTCAACACTACAACACCTAACCTAATCTCGCACCGTAGACTTCGTTGTATTTTACATCCTACGGTCGATACAAGCTGCTTATTTCTTAGCCGTCCGATCCACCTACCATCTCCATATCCAGCGGCTTCAGATCGCGGTATACCCATCTTGATACACCCGCCTAACACACTAATACTCGAACCCTATACCCTAAACCAAACAGCACCTAATCTCTTCTCCATCGACTCCATCTTCTTCTCCCCCATTCCTCTACAGAAACACCCATTCCACCACCATCACCTCCACCTGCTACTTCCATCATCCATCGCTCCTGTCACCACCATTTCTACCACCAACTCCTCTGTCTCAATCACCTATACATCCTCCTACTCTCTAGCCATCTATTACATCAGCCCATCACCCCTCTTTCTCGCTGGAACCCTAGGCGTGAAGAGTTGATGAAATAGATGAGGCTATAGATTGAAATTGAGGGCAGAGAAGGATCGAGAGAGAAGAGAATAGGCATGGGTCACCACCAATTCAGCGGATTTGGTGAGAAATTTCGGAATTGAAAATACCTAATTTTAATTTTAGGGTTTGTAAATTATTGGGGCTTTTGAAGTATAAATAGCTCATGGTGTAGAGGATGAAGGGTGTTCTTGGGCTAGCCAAGATTCCCCCAAATTTGGGTTAGTGTATGTTTAATTTTAATTTTCAATTTCAACTTCAAATCAATTTAAATCTTTAGGGTTATGTTTAATTTGTTCTCAATTCTGTTATTTTGTGCTGTTTAATTCTTGTTGTTATATTTCTGTTTAATATTTGCTGTTTTTATAATTCCATGACCTGTTTAATTTCTGAATACCATGTCCTGTTACTTGATGTTTAATGCTTACTGTTCCTATTCTTCTTATGTTTTGCTCACTGTAATTCCTGTTCTTGTTCTGTTTAAGTGTCCAGTTTAGTGTTCTGTTTAGGGTTCATGTTTAGGTTAATATTGTTCATTGTTCCTGTTTGTCCCCTGTTAATGATAATCTTGTTAGTGTTAATTCTGTTTAATGTTAATGTTAGTTTAAATGCTCAAATGTTAAGTTTGTTCATTGTGAAGTGATGGAATGTTAGGCTAGAAGCCTTGAAGCATTGGATTGGTTGAGCAGTGGGGAGAAACTAGTGCTCACTAGTGACTGTGAGCAAACTGGTTCTCTTCCCACTCTAGTTGTATGCCTAGGCTCTCTTGTTTTGTCAACTGTTAGCTTCCCAAATGTTAGGATTAGTCTACTGTTGTGTGTCAATGCTAGGTTAGAGCCTTAGAGCATTGAGTTGATTGTGCAGTGGGGAGAAACTAGTGCTCACTAGTGACTGTGAGCAAGCTGGTTCTCTTCCCACTCTAGATGAATGCCTAAAGCCATTGCCTTGGCTTTGCTTTTGCTTTTTTTTCCTTCCTTTTTTTTTTACTTCACTGTCTTCTTCACACCCCTGCCCTTGGCTTAGGCCTTGGTTCCATTGTTCTTGTTTAGTTTCATTGTTCTGTCACTGTTACCTTTGCTTCATTGCTTTTACTACTTGCTACTGCCTTGTTTTCTTCCCCTTGGCTTGCTGCCTTTTCCTTGCTGCTGCTGCTTTCTTTCCCCTGCTGTGCAGTACTGCTGCTGCTGCTGCTGCTTTCTTTTCCTTGCTGCTGCTGCTGCAACCTGGTTTCCACTGCTGCTGGCTGCAACTGAGCTTGGCTCACAGCATAAGCCCAGTGCAGGTTAAAGGCCAAGAGCCCATTGATTGTTCAAGGACCATAAGCCCATTTAACTGCTTGGCCAAAGGCCCAATTCACTCTTGGAGCAGAGGCCCAGCCAATTAAACCACAAGCCTAGATCATTTCAGCACCTAGACAACTGAGCCCAAGGCTCAGTTCATTTCAGGCTCAGCTCAGTTCATTTCAAGTACCAAGCCCACTTCACTGTTAGGGTGAAGTTGAGCCCAAAGCTTAATAAAAGCCCAAAGCTAAATCAAGGCTAAGTTACTCTGATTCCAAGTAAGCCCATAATTCATTGGTACCCTATCCCTTTTGGTATTCAAAAGCCATTGACCATTCAAAACCCAACAACAATTTAGGAGCCCAAAATAGCTAGAAAACTCCAAAACACACCCAGTCTTGTGGATCGACCCGTACTTGCACGAGCTACAACTGACGACCGTGCACTTGCGGTATTACTGTAGGCCCGCGTTTTATTACGCTTAATTTTCACGCTTTCCCGGGCCCACCAAGTTTTTGGCGCCGTTGCCGGGGATTGGTGCTGTGTTTTTCTTGTTGTTTTATTAGCTATTTTTGCATTTCACTGCATAGCATTTGCATCTGCATCTGCTTCACTTCATTTGTGTTGGACCTGCTGTTCTGAACCTGTTTTTCCTCTGCTGGGACGCCACCAAGGAAAAGAACCAAAGCCCAACTGGGTTTTTGCAACAATATCAGAGCAGCTGGGCTGTGCTTAAAAGGTAACCCATTTAAGAGAACCCGAATTGTGGGCTTCCAATTTTTTAATTGTGGGCTTGTAATATTAAAGCCAATTTTTGGGCTTCTCTTATTTTCTGTTGGGTTTGTAATAATTTATTTGGGGTTGTTTGTTTAATTTGTGGGCTTGTATTTAATTTTTGTGAGCTTGTTTAATTTGGACTTGTATTTTGTATTCTGGGTTTTTAAACCCAGCTGAGCTTGTAACCGATCACGCTAGGTTAACTCGTTAGTGGGCCGAGTACCCAAATTCTAGGCCGAGATTTTGGACTCAGTTTCACCAAACATTTTCAAACCAGCTGAGCCAAAGCAAACACAAAACCAACAGTGGGCTTGCTCCTATTCAAAAACCAAATTTTATTTAAAAAAAAAAAAAAAAAAAAAAAACCAAAATTTTCTTTGCTCCCAATTTAAAACCAAATTTCTACTTTGCTCCCATTTTTAAACCAAATTTTCTTTTTCAAATAATCCCATCAAAACCAAAATTTTCCCATAAAAAACCAAAATTTTGAAAACCCATTAAAACCAAATAGTGGGCTTTGTGTCTTTTCAATATGGGCCAACCTCGTGCTCTCCATGAATACATGTATCCGTCAATAAAAATTCCATTATCATGTATTGTATTACCTCAAACCAATAACCCTTTTAAAATAAATGCAAGCATGATACAAATACTTCCTATATTTCGAGGGTTCGATTCTGAGAACCCCTATACTCATGTAAGAGAGTTTGAACAAATTTGTCGGACTATGCAACCTGATCATATGTCCGAAGACTCTCTGAAATTGCGTTTGTTTACATTTTCTTTAAAGGAAAGGGCCAAAACATGGTTTTACGGTTTGAGACCACAATCAATCAACACTTGGGACCAACTCACAGATCTATTTTTCAAAAAATTCTTTCCACATCATAGGACCATCGCTATTCGTCAAAGTATCAATTGTTTTGTCCAATTGGATGAGGAAACTGTTTTTCACTATTTTGAACGTTTTAATGATTTGTTGAGCGAATGTCCGCACCATGGATTTGATAAGTGGAGACTTTTCGTCATCCTCTATGAGGGACTAGACTTTAAATCTCGAACCATGGTTGAGTCTATGTGTAATGGTGAGTTTATTGATAAATCTGTGGATGATGCATGGAATTTTTTAGCCGAGATTGCAGAGAAAACCCATCAATGGGAATCCGTTAGGGAAACATGAACAACACCACATGATATGAGTCACCCCCATGAATTAGAGTTTTATTCTTGTAATAGCTCCGACCTTAGGATTGAAAATTATCCTAGATTGCAAAATCCCTATCATGATGATGATGATGATTATGATGTTATGTTAGAAGAACATGTCTATACTGAAAATGTTATGGAACCTTTGGGTTCAAATACATTAGGCTTCTCTGCCCCGACCTTAATGCATGATATTTCTTCTAGTATTCCATGTGATGTTTCCCCTGATGTGCCGATACACGAGAATAAATCTGTTGATGATGTTGATGATTCTGATTGTGATCTTGCCAATTTGATTGATGATTGTGAGCATGATGTGACATGTGTAGATGAGTTAGGAGATTTTGATTTGATTGATAATGATATGCCTATTCTTCTACCTAAGTCACAATCTGATGGCCTTCCACCCAACCTAGATTTGGTTTGTACCCATATTGTCAAACCGATTTTTCTGAAAATTCCTAATCTAGGATTGGAACTGTATGCTTCCCAAGTCCTTTTGGACTATTTTGCTTCTAAGTATATTATCTTTGAGGAACCACAGTTGGAAATTGCATGTTTGCCCGTCCCTAGCACAGTTCATTTCGAGCTAGACCTTGTCCATGATGAACCCCCAAAACTGCGCGATTTTGTTTTCAAAACTATATCTTCTGTAAAATCCAGGTTTGGGGGTAGCTCATTTTTTTTCACAGTTTCACGTGCATTTTTTCCATTTTATTATTGTGTGAAGCTGTTGAAACCTCTACACTTTGTCTTTTGGGTTGATCCTCAACTCTTTAGATTGTTAGTGTATGGTGAATTTTTTTGTATATAATCCAGTAGATAAAATTTCTTAAAAAAACCCTTTTGTTCCTTTTGTATATATTTTGCTAATCCAATATGATCTCGGCTGAAATATGTTGGATTCTTGCCTTGAATAACGGAGTTCTAATATTGCTTTCGCCGAAATCGGGTATTCTCTTTCCTTTTTCTCTACTCAACATGATCCTCTTCATATGTTATATTATAATTTTGTTCATATTTTGAAACATTGAGGACAATGTTTAGTTTAGGTTTGGGGGTATAGAGTAGATACCATGATAATATGCTATAATTGAAAACGAACTCCTTCTTCTTTTGAAAAAATCGAAAAATTCAAAAAAATTAAAAAAAAAATGAAAAATCATAAAAATGGAGCTCATTTACCTTGAAATGTTGACTCTTGTGCAAATATGTAATTATTAGGAGTCTTAGCCTAGATATTTAGGCACCCTGATTCTAGCACAATTCACATAGTGATAAGAAATTTGCACGCGCACGATCTACCAATACATGTATGGCCTCGATCTTCAAGGTGTTTGATAGGAAGTTACGATTGCCAATCACTTTAGAATACTGAACGAAACTTGACTAGCTTGTTCTTTGGTTGGTTGGGATAGAAGGTGGAGGTTACATTAAGAAAGACAACCATCGAATTTAACTGGGTGCATCAAAAAGGGCTACCTCTTGCAAAGTGTCATGTAATTTTTTGTTTCTTTTTGTTATGTATCAAAAGAGCTACCTTATGTAAAAATCAATTTCAAGTTCTTTCAAAAAAAAAAAAAAAAAAAAAAAAAAAAACGATGTATATATTCAGAAAAAAAAAAAAATAAAAAAAAAAAATCAAGTATTTATCAATTCCATCCTCTCTTGTTCCAAAAAAAAAGAGAGTAGTCAATGTAAATAAGAGTCATGTAAATAGTCATTTTGTTGTTTCATTGTAATAAGCAAGGAGGGTGTATGCCATTGATGTACAACGCGAGTAATTGTGAAATACCTCCAACTCATTCACAATTCTCGTAAAGTCCGGACAGCTAGCTAGATTTCGACCTTGGTTCTTAGCCTGAGAAACTATCTCTTGGTGATTAGTAGTCATAACTTCAGATCTTTCTTTACACATGTGTAGATACACTTTACACTCTTATCACATGTCTTTATTTGTTATCAGTGCTAGGATTGTGCCTTTGATAGCTAGATTGACATCTCCATTTTGTGTGAGCTTAACTAACTTGCACATGTCACATTTGATGGAATCTGAGCTTATATTTTGACCTAGAACTTTGTAGGTACGTTCTAAGCAAACCTTCACGAGACTTAACTCGTCCACTAGGGACACTTAGTGGTTTAAAAGGCTTAGTGCATACGCTAAATGCATTCGAGAGACCAGCGACAGTGGTATAGTTAGGATTTCCTTAGTTTTGTTTTACTTGAGGACAAGTAAAATTCAGGTTTGGGGGTATTTGATGAGTGACAAATATTGTATATATTTATCCCTTTTTGTTGGCATTTAACTCATCTTTTGTGCAGTAATTCTACATTTTATCCCATATTCTGTATTTTCATTGTTTTCAAGAATAAATATTTTTCTTACTTAATTTTGCTTAGGTAATAAATAAGTCTGGATGACTTGCGGAGCAGAAAAGAGCTGAAGAGTAGTGAAAAGCCGGAAGAAATTACGCAAGGAAGCCGCAAAGAATGGTGCGCACAAGACCAAAAAGCTAGGAATGGGCTCAAGAAGGAAGAATTGTTCTTAAAGAAGATATGGGCTTGGCATACCCAAGGCCCAAAACCCTTACCCAAACCCATTTTTTATCCATACCCGCCTCCATTCTAGCCGTTAGATTGGATCCATCTCATCATCCAATGGTCGCTTCTTCATCGTGCATCAAAATCTGAAGTCCCTGCAAAACACCATAGTGCCTAAATTCCAAGCCATCAGATTAGATTGCAGTTGAATCCTACGGTCTCTCCTATGCCTGTTCATCAAATCCCGATGATTCCGCTCAACACTACAACACCTAACCTAATCTCGCACCGTAGACTTCGTTGTATTTTACATCATACGGTCGATACAAGCTGCTTATTTCTTAGCCGTCCGATCCACCTACCATCTCCATATCCAGCGGCTTCAGATCGCGGTACACCCATCTTGATACACCCGCCTAACAAACTAATACTCGAACCCTATACCCTAAACCAAACAGCACCTAATCTCTTCTCCATCGACTCCATCTTCTTCTCCCCCATTCCTCTACAGAAACACCCATTCCACCACCATCACCTCCACCTGCTACTTCCATCATCCATCGCTCCTGTCACCACCATTTCTACCACCAACTCCTCTGTCTCAATCACCTATACATCCCCCTACTCTCTAGCCATCTATTACATCAGCCCATCACCCCTCTTTCTCGCTGGAACCCTAGGCGTGAAGAGTTGATGAAATAGATGAGGCTATAGATTGAAATTGAGGGCAGAGAAGGATCGAGAGAGAAGAGAAGAGGCATGGGTCACCACCAATTCAGCGGATTTGGTGAGCAATTTCGGAATTGAAAATACCTAATTTTAATTTTATGGTTTGTAAATTATTGGGGCTTTTGAAGTATAAATAGCTCATGGTGTAGAGGATGAAGGGTGTTCTTGGGCTAGCCAAGATTCCCCCAAATTTGGGTTAGTGTATGTTTAATTTTAATTTTCAATTTCAACTTCAAATCAATTTAAATCTTTAGGGTTATGTTTAATTTGTTCTCAATTCTGTTATTTTGTGTTGTTTAATTCTTGTTGTTATATTTCTGTTTAATATTTGCTGTTTTTATAATTCCATGACCTGTTTAATTTCTGAATACCATGTCCTGTTACTTGATGTTTAATGCTTACTGTTCCTATTCTTCTTATGTTTTGCTCACTGTAATTCCTGTTCTTGTTCTGTTTAAGTGTCCAGTTTAGTGTTCTGTTTAGGGTTCATGTTTAGGTTAATATTGTTCATTGTTCCTGTTTGTCCCATGTTAATGATAATCCTGTTAGTGTTAATTCTGTTTAATGTTAATGTTAGTTTAAATGCTCAAATGTTAAGTTTGTTCATTGTGAAGTGATGGAATGTTAGGCTAGAAGCCTTGAAGCATTGGATTGATTGAGCAGTGGGGAGAAACTAGTGCTCACTAGTGACTGTGAGCAAACTGGTTCTCTTCCCACTCTAGTTGTATGCCTAGGCTCTCTTGTTTTGTCAACTGTTAGCTTCCCAAATGTTAGGATTAGTCTACTGTTGTGTGTCAATGCTAGGTTAGAGCCTTAGAGCATTGAGTTGATTGAGCAGTGGGGAGAAACTAGTGCTCACTAGTGACTGTGAGCAAGCTGGTTCTCTTCCCACTCTATATGAATGCCTAAAGCCATTGCCTTGGCTTTGCTTTTTCTTTTTTTTCCTTCCTTTTTTTTTTTACTTCACTGTCTTCTTCACACCCCTGCCCTTGGCTTAGGCCTTGGTTCCATTGTTCTTGTGTAGTTTCATTGTTCTGTCAGTGTTACCTTTGCTTCATTGCTTTTACTACTTGTTACTGCCTTGTTTTCTTCCCCTTGGCTTGCTGCCTTTTCCTTGCTGCTGCTGCTGCTTTCTTTCCCCTGCTGTGCAGTACTGCTGCTGCTGCTGCTTTCTTTTCCTTGCTGCTGCTGCTGCAACCTGGTTTCCACTGCTGCTGCTGCAACTGAGCTTGGCTCACAGCATAAGCCCAGTCCAGGTTAAAAGGCCAAGAGCCCATTGATTGTTCAAGGACCATAAGCCCATTTAACTGCTTGGCCAAAGGCCCAATTCACTCTTGGAGCAGAGGCCCAGCCAATTAAACCACAAGCCTAGATCATTTCAGCACCTAGCCAACTGAGCCCAAGGCTCAGTTCATTTCAGGCTCAGCTCAGTTCATTTCAAGTACCAAGCCCACTTCACTGTTAGGGTGAAGTTGAGCCCAAAGCTTAATAAAAGCCCAAAGCTAAATCAAGGCTAAGTTACTCTGATTCCAAGTAAGCCCATAATTCATTGGTACCCATATCCCTTTTGGTATTCAAAAGCCATTGACCATTCAAAACCCAACAACAATTTAGGAGCCCAAAATAGCTAGAAAACTCCAAAACACACCCAGTCTCTGTGGATCGACCCGTACTTGCACGAGCTACAACTGACGACCGTGCACTTGCGGTATTACTGTAGGCCCGCGTTTTATTACGCTTAATTTTCACGCTTTCCCGGGCCCACAAGCTGTTTTTCAAACTGCCTAGTGGATTGTGCATTCTCCCACCAATGTGGGCTTGCTCCCAATTTTAAAACCAAATTTGCTCCCAATAACCAAAAATTTTCTCCCACATTCAAACCAAATTTTCTTTTCAAAACCCAACAAATCCAAAAAAGTTCAAAACCCATCAAAACCAAATTTTTCTGAAAACAATGGGCGAGTATGTGAATAAACCCCGTAGTCTCCATGAATACATGTACTCTAACAGAATAAGTCAGTTATCATGTATCGTCTTACCCCAGACTGATGGCCCATTTGAACTAAACGCAAGCATGATACAAATACTTCCTATATTTCGAGGGTTCGATTCTGAGAATCCCTATAATCATGTAAGAGAGTTTGAACACATTGTCCGGGCTATACAACCTGACTATATGTCTGAAGACTCTTTGAAATTGCGTTTGTTTACATTTTCTTTAAAGGAAAGGGCTAAAACATAGTTTTATAGTCTGAGACCGCAGTCAATCACCACTTGGGACCAACTCACAAATCAATTTGTCAAAAAGTTCTTTCCCCATCATAGGACCATCTCTATTCGTCAAAGTATTAATTGTTTTGTCCAGTTAGATGGAGAGACACTTTTTCATTATTTTGAACGGTTTAATGATTTGTTGTTTGAGTGTCCTCACCATGGCCTTGAGAAATGGAGACTGGTCGCCATTCTTTATGAGGGACTAGACTTTAAGTCTCGAGCCTTGGTTGAATCTATGTGTAATGGTGAGTTCATTGATAAAACTGTGGACGATGCATGGTCATTTCTAGCTGAAGTTGCAGAGAAAACCCATCAGTGGGAAACCGATAGGGAAACTAGGACCATGCCACATGATATGGGTAATCACCATGAGTCAAATGTTGATTTTCCCAATGAGCTTAATTCTGGATATAGTGTTTCATACCCTATTGCTGAAAATGTCAATCCATATTCACCTATTTTAGAAGCAGATGTATGGACGAAAAACACTAACGGTTTGACAAAGTAGGATTCTCATGTATTTGTGATGATGATGATGATGTTATGTTAGAATAACATGTCTATGCTGAAAATGTTATGGAACCTTTGGGTTCAAATACATTAGGCTTTTCTACCCCGACCTTCATGAATGATGTTTATTCTAGTATTCCATATACATGTGATGAGGCTACTGATTTAGATATTGTGCAGTTATCCTGTGAAGAGCATGACTTAGGTAATGTTGAATCTTCTATTGACACTAATGATCCTATGCATGAAAATATAGTTGATGTGTCTGATTCCATACTTAAGCCACAATATATTGCTTCTTTTGATGCTGATTTGGATATTTCGGATAACCATGATTCTGAATTTGGACTTGTGCAATTTTTTTGTGATGATAAGCATGCTACACAACTTGATTATGACTTAGAAAATGCTGATGTGACTGATAATATTGGTACTCTTGATCTCATGCATGTGAGAAACTTAGATGTCACCTTCCTACTTAAGTCACAATCTGATAGCCTCCCACCCAACCTAGATTTGGTTTGTAACAATATTGTAAAACCAACTTTTCTGAGAATACCTAATCTAGGCCTGGAACTGTGTGCCTCCCAAGTCCTCTTGGACTATTTTGCATCTAAATACAATACCTTTAAGGAGCCACAGTTGGAATATGCATGTTTTCCCGTCCCTAGCAAAGTCCATTTCGAGTTAGACCTTGTGCATGATGAACCCCCAAAACTGCGAGATTTTGTATCCAATAGTATATCTAGTGTAAAATCCGGGTTTAGGGGTAGCTCATTTGGTTTTTCACTCTCACTCGCATTTCAGTCCAACTATAGTTGTTTGAAACTGTCTATGTTTCAACACTTTGTCTTTTGGGTTGATCCTCAACTCTTTAGACTGTATGTATATAGTGAATTGTTTGTATATAATCTGGTAGGTAATGTTTAGTGGAATCATATGTTTCTTGTATATATTGTGCTAACCCTATGTGAATTCAGTTGAGTTACTGTTGGATTTTGCCTTGAATAATGGAGTTCAAAACTTGCTTTCGCCAATATCCGGTAATCTCTTTCCTTTTTCTACACTTAGCATCGTTCTCATGGTATGTGTTATAATCATGTTTATCTTTTGAAACATTGAGGAAAATGTTTAGTTTAGGTTTGGGGGCGAAAAGTAGATACTTTGATAACATGGTATAATTGAAAACAGAACTCTTTCTTTTTGAAAAAAAAAATGAAAATAAAAAAAAAAATGAAAAAATTTGAGAAAAACATAAAAATGGAGCTCATTTACCTTGAAATGTTGACTCTTGTGCATGTATGTAAACATAAGGATTCTTAGTCTAGATATTTAGGCACCCTGATTCTAGCACAATTCACATAGTGATAAGAATCTTGCACGCGCACGATCTACCAATACATGTATAGCCTCATCCTTGAGGTGTTCTATCGGAAGTCACGATTGCCAATCACTTTAGAATACTGAACGAAACTTGACTAGCTTGTTCTTTGGTTGGTTGGGATAGAAGGTGGAGGTTACATTAAGAAAGACAACCATCAAATTTAACTGGGTGCATCAAAAAGGGCTACCTCTTGCAAAGTGTCATGTAATTTTTTGTTTCTTTTTGCTTATGTATCAAAAGAGTTACCATGTTGTAAATAATTTTTTTTCAAAAAAAAAAAAAAAAACAACGATGTATATATTCAGAAAAATATCAGAAAAAAATCAAAAAAATCAAGTATTTATCAATTCCATTCTCTCTTGTCCAACAATAAAAGAGAGTAGTCAATGTAAATAAGAGTCATCTTTTATTTTTTTTGTGTTATAAGCAAGGAAGGGTGTATGCCATTGATGTACAACGCGAGTAATTATGAAATACCTCCAACTCATTCACAATTCTCGTAAAGTCCGGACAACTAGCTAGATTTCGACCTCGGTTCTTAGCCTGAGAAACTATCTCTTGGTGATTAGTAGTCATAACATCTGATCTTTCTTTACACATGTGTAGATACACTTTACACTCTTATCACATGTCTTTATTTGTTATCAGTGCTAGGATTGTGCCTTTGATAGCTAGATTGACATCTCCATTTTGCTGTGAGCTTCTACTGTCTTGCACATGTCACATTTCATGGAATCTGAGCTTATATTTTGTCCTAGAACTTTGTAGGTACGTTCTAAGAAAACCTTCACGAGACTTCAACTCGTCCACTAGGGACACTTAGTGGTTTAAAAGGCTTATTGCATTCGCTAAATGCAATCGAGAGACCAGCGACAGTGGTATAGGTAGGATTTCCTTAGTTTTGTTTTACTTGAGGACGAGTAAAATTCAGGTTTGGGGGTATTTGATGAGTGCCAAATATTGTATATATTTGCACCTTTTTATTGGAATTTAACTCATCATTTGTGCACTAACGCTCCATTTTATCTCATATTCTGTGTTTTCGTTGTTTTCAAGAATAAATACTTTTCTCAATTAATTTTGCATTTTTAGGTACTAAATAAAGCCTGGTTAACTCACGGAGCGAAAAGAGAAAAGAAACGACAAAGACTCCCGCAGAAAGGCAGCGAAGAATGATGTTTGCAAGAGCCGGATCAACTAGAAGTGGGATTGAAGAGGAAGAATTGTCCTTAAAGAAGATATGGGCTTGGCATACCCAAGGCCCAAAACCCTTACCCAAATCCATTTCCAATATCCATACCCATTTCCATGAGGGCCGTCAGATTGGATCCATCACATCATCCAACGTTCGCCTCATCACCGAGCATCAAATCTTGAAGCTCCTGTCAAACATCATAGTACCTAACTCCAATCTAAGCCGTCAGAATTGCTGTATCACGCATCCAATGGTCGCTGCAAGCTTGTTCCATCTTAGCCGTTCGATTCAATCCAGATGTGATCATCCAACGTATCATCTTCGCTGGACATCGAATTTGCTACAACCGCTCAACACTACAACACCTAACACCTATACCCAAACACTTCATAACCCATTCTTCATCGACCTCTTCTCCCCAAATTCCTCTCTTCCCTATCACCTGCAACTTCCGCCACCACCATCTCCTGCCATCACTGCCACCACCAGACCTCGAACCACACCACCACCACAACCACCCGACAACTCCACCATATCTCTACCTAGCCTATGTGTTTCATCAAATTCACATCCCACTGACCTAGGGTGTGGAGTTGATGAGACGACTCGAGCTAGGGTTCACAGTTCACAAAGAAGAGCAGCAAAAGCAGCAGAATAAGTGGGAAGAACAGAAGAAGGTATGGGTCGAGGTGAAATCGCTAGTGGGTACGTCAAATTGAAAATCCCCAAATCAAATTTTAGGTTTTCAAAAATTAGGGTTTAGAAATTTGGGGATTATGCACTATAAATAGAACATGGTGTTTGTAATGTGAGGGGTATGCCTGGGCTAGCCAGAGCACCAATAGTGTTAGTTTTAGGTTTTTACTTTTTTTTGTTTCAATTCTAATTTTAATTCACCGTTCATGTTCTAAGTTGTTCTGCTAGGGTTAGATGAAATCCTAATTTTCTATTTGTTGTTCATGTTCATGATAATAACCTTGTTATGCTTAATTGTTTAGGATGGAATTTAGTCTTAGGACTTCAACAATTAACTTTCACAGTGTATGTAATGCATCCATTGTAGTTAGATTTATTCTGTGTTGTAGAACTGCAACTCATACTTAACAGTATATATGAACCTTTTGATTAGCTGTACCTTGAAAAGACAGTTAATGCTTAGGAGGATTATCTTAGTTGTGATTGAATCATCCATATCAGATTGACCTTAGATATGTAGAGGATTGACATCCCTTTCATTATCAGTTATAAGGACAAGGTTAGTGTTAGGATCAGAACAAGTAATGTAAATTAGTGGTGGACTCAAAGGCCCTAGTATACTTCCCATTGTTTAGCTCTTGTCACTGTCACTTTAGGAAATTAGTTAGGAAAACACAAAAAAAATAGCATTACACCCTCCTTGTCCCTGAGGAAAAACCCCTTCTTACCTCAGTCACTACAACTGACCCTGTATACTTGCAGGTCTAAGTTGTAGGTTCTTTTAAAACCACACCACTGGTCTTCCTCAATAACATTGAATTCAACTTTAAAGATTTGAAGCACTGCCTCGTTTGTAGTATCATCCATAAACACAGGAAAATTCCACTTACCTTCCACAATAAAGTCAGCTACAACAACATTACTGTTGAAATTAAAAATACACAGGATATCTGACTCTATCCACTCTTCCATCTTGCCTTTTGGGTGCCAACAGTCATTTAGAACATTTGTGTACCTTCCCACCCCAATTTTCTTCTTACCAAATCTCTGTGTTCAAGTATTCTTCTCCAACACCAAGATGAATCATGAAGGATATCCATAGTCCAAAAATCTTGCTCTTTAATCAAATTCCCTTTGACCCAATCTGTCCAGGTAGTTACCTTTCCTGTGATCCAATCCCAAATATGCCTTAAATTGGCAGCCACATTTGTAAGCCAAGTCTTTAATCCCTAAACCTCCACAATCATGAGGTTGACAACAATTTGGCCATATAATAGGGTTGAATCTTTGAAAATAGAATTAAGCTTTTGTATGGCTCTTTTAGGTGAGAAAAAGCAGGAAAGCCTGAAGTATACGATCTCATTCAAAACATCCTTGATCAATAGAACTCTACCAAGGAAAGAGAGGAATCTATCCTTCCAAGCCTTAACTCTCACCCTTATCTTTTCAGTCAGGGGAATACAATCCTTATATAAAAGTCTACCAGATAATAGAGGTACCCCTAAGTATCTAACATGTACTTCACCAACAGAACAATCAAGAGCTTGGGCAATCATATTTATAGTGGCATCGTCAACAACATAATGAAACACATAAGTCTAGTGTTTATTCATCTCTAAACCAGAGAAGTTGTTGAATTTAACTAAACAATCATTTAGAGTGGAAGCAACAGTAAGAGTACCTTTGAAAATGACCAGAATGTCATCTGCAAAGCGCAGGTGGGGGAGGCTTGTGATCATGTATCTTGGGTCGAGACCAAACTTCTTTGAACTTTTTGGGAGAGAATATTGTTGAAAATCTCCATCACCAGAAAAAGTAGTTAAGGAGATGAATGGCATCCATGCCTTAAGCCTCTCTTAGCCCCAAAAAAAACAAAAAGAGATCTATTTATCAAAATAGAGAATTTTGAGGTAGTGATACAGAGATTTATCCACTCTATAAACTTATTAGGAAACCCCATATTCTTTAGGGGAAAAAAGGCATCCCAGCTAACAGTGTCATAAGCCTTCATCAAATCTATCTTCGAGGCACATCTAGGAGACCCCTTTTTCATATGATAGTTCCTAACAATTTCATGAGCTGCCATGATGTTGTCTTGCATAGCTCTTCCAGAAATAAAATCATACTGGTTGACACTTATAAGACCACCTAACACATTTTACATTCTAAGAGAGATAATCTTAGCAATGCACTTGTACACTACGTTGCAGCAAGAAATAGGCCTGAAATCAGAAAGTAAGCAAAAGTCTAACATACTCATACACATAATCTCTTTCCCTGCTGGCAAGATCTTTATTAAGAGGATCAGATTGAAGTTGATCTTGAGACACTTGCATATTTTCGTTAGCTTGAAGAACTTACTCAAAAACATTTTAAAATTTCCTTTTCTTCCGTTCAATGATCCTCTTTTTAGCAAACTTAAGCCTTATAACCAAATGGATCATGGGATTAACCTACATCCAAAAATTCACCATCTTTAGTCAAGAAATTATAGAATCTAAAAGTAGGGGGCCGTGTTTTCTTTTTTCAAAAATTGAAACAACAACGGTAAAATGATTTGAAATGCATGGAACCAAAAATTCTGTTTGAGACAATTGAAATTGTTGTAATTACTCAAAATTTATCATAACTCTGTCAATTTTAGATCTAACACCATCCTGTTGAAAATTGGGTACATTATTTATATGTCCCTACTTTTGAATCCCAATGAATATATTCTTACACAATAATAAATATGTCCCTACATTTTAATAACCTTATCCATTTAAACTTATATTACCTTAATACCCTCACCCATATAATATTTTTGTTTATTTCAAAATGGAACAAATTTCTTCCTTTACCACTTCTCCACCACCACTAGCACCACCACCAACATTCAACTACCATTCCACCACCACCTACCAACCACCACCACCACCATTCCTTCACCACCACCAACAGTCCACCACCACTAGTTTGTCGCCGCCACCACCACTAGTCCGCCACCACCACCACCGTCGCCGCCGCCGCCATCACTGGCTCAGATATTTTTGTATCAACAACAGTATTTGATCCAAATGAAAATAGAACCAACAGTAGAAGTTGATCCTATTTAGGGGATCAACAACGCTAGTTGATCCAAAAAAAAGGGATCAACGGTAGAAGTTGATCCAATTTAGGGGATCAACAACGGTAGTTGATCCGGAAATAAAAGGATCAACAGTAGAAGTTGATCCAATTTAGAGGATCAACAACGATAGTTGATCCAAAAAAAAAGGATCAACAGTAGAAGTTGATCCGATTTAGGGGATCAACAATGGTAGTTGATCCCCTAAATTGGATCAGCAATGAAAGTTGATCCATGTAAATAGAGTCAACTTGGCGTGAGTCGAACACGCATCATCTGACATGGAGTCAGTCATGCTACCATTGCACCACAAATTCAACATTTGAAGAATTTACATCTATAAAAATCAAGCATTTAAATTATAAGCATAATTTTACTAATTTAAGAAAATGCGGTCAACAATAGGAGTTGCTCCCATAAAAATGGATCAACAATAGGAATTGATCCCATAAAAATGGGATCAACAGCCGTAGTTGATCCATAAATGGAATCCATAACAGGAGTTGATACCATAAAAACTGAAATCAAAATATTTTCTTACACTAAAGAAGGGTAAAAACACAAAGTAACATTCCCTTTAAAAAGAAAAAGAAGGGTGGTACCTTGTCAAGATCAACTTGTTGAAGCTCGATAAGACGCAACATTTGCACATTATTGTACCTTGTCAAGATAAATCCGTTGATGCTCGGTAATACACAACTTTTGCAGATGAATTTTGACATTACATCACCACTTACTTTGATTAGAATTAGTGAGCAACACATTATGGATAAAATAAAAAAGATGGAGATGACATCTTCCAAGCAATCTATCAGTTGCATTTGAATTGGTGGCTCACCACATGCAAAAGAACAGACACAAACGTCATAGTCAGTCACAATATCCCCTCATCTCCAAGCACACCATTATAAAAGAATTCTTCTTCATCTGAATGCGAACATGATATTGAATATTCTAAAAGAACCAAACAACACGTTGTAACAAGATTATACCCAGTTCTCAAAAAGCAGTCCTTTAGTAGTATTCAGAAATTAAACAATTTTTCAAGTAATTAGGTCAAATGTATATAAATAATTTCCAATTCAACAGCAAGACACTAACACAATACATCGAAGAACAATAATTGGGGAATAATAATAATACCTGGCGGTAATTGGGAGCACCGTCGATGTGAGGAGATAATCGTTTGTTTTGACATCCGGGGAAATGGTCACTCTTTAGTATACAATTGGTACCTAATACAGATCCTCCTCTTTGTTTCATGACTTGTTCCATCTCCTTTGAAGTTGAACAAGAAAAAAAAAAAAAAAAAAAATTTGAGACCAGACCATTTGACCAAAAGGAATAAATTCAATAAAGTCGACCACTGGTACCCTTGTATATGTCAGTTGTGTTGACCTAGGGTTAGGTTATCGACCACTGGTTCCCTTGTATATGCCAGTGTGTTGATATTAGTCAGACTAATATCTCAATCCATTAGGATAGGTTCATTTTGGCGGAGGCCTTCAGACAGATATGGGAAACGCCGTTCACTTAGTAAACATCAAAACCATCTATTTGTCTTAATCTTTCCATGTGATTGGTTTGACTCCGAATATGATGTCCATAGTGCAACTATCTGAGTAAAGCTCTGTCACTTATATATGAATCTTCTCCTTATTCTTCTTCACTTGTACACACTACTGTCACTGTTCCTCACTCGTCCGATTCAAAAAGACCCCGAAATTCATAAACTGAGCTGGTTCCTGTTGTTATTATTGGTGGTGGATGTGGCTGCAAATCAGATCTAAAACTTTACCGATCTATAAGACGGTGGTATTGCAGGTGTGATGATGTTGGTTGTGGTGACGACGATAAAGATGGTGGTGGTAGTGGTGGCGGCGACAGAAATTGTGGTGATGATGAGAGCGATGAAGATGGTGGTGGTGGGAGCGTTGGAGATGGTGGTAGGAGGGATAAGATTTGTTTGTGTTATAAGAGACGAAGAAGAGAGAGAGAAAGACTAAATACGGAATAATTAAAATTATATCTTTAAAAATAATTTCAATAATGCCATCAGGGATATCTGACCAATAATTCAATTTCCACTTGAAAATTTGACCAAATATAGAAGCATCCATAGAAAGATAAATCCAATAAGTAAGCATTCTGGACACAATCAGAAAAATCTTGATAATAATAAGGCATAATACTTGCCCCGCCAACCTTGCCAGAAGGATGAAGCAAAGAGTTAAAGTCCCCTAAAAGAAGCCAAGACCTATTGTTTACACCAGAAAAGAAGTAATAGAATTCCAAAAAATCCTTCTAATAATATAGTAATTATTTCCATACACAAAGGTAATAAAAAAGTTCATATTTGAGGAAGTAGCAACATCCAAAAACATGGCTTTAGGACCACAATGAATCAAAGTAATTGTAGCCAGAGTGTGGTTCCAACAAACCCAAATTATACCAACTGAATCAACATAATCATTATCTTAAAAATTCCAATATGGATTAATATTATTCCTAATCCTATCTTTATTTAACTCTTGAACATGAGTTTCAAGGAGACCTAAAATAGAAAGATTATTATTCTTTATTAAATTTTTAACTCCAAACTGTTTTAGAGGGTTATTAAGCCTCCTAATATTCCAACCACCTACCTTAAACATTATTTAGGTTTGGAGGAAGAAACAGTACCTCTAGAAGATTTTTTCAAATTTGTAATCTTAGGAAGAAGATTTGCATTTACAGCATTAAGAGCAATCCTCTTTTGAAAATGACCCCTAATTAACACCAGATTTCCCTTCTTGTAAACAAGAATCAGTAGCATCTCTATTCAAGTTTTTCATATTAAAACCTTGACTAACTTCATTACATCAGTAAGTCTATCTAAGATAATAAACTTGTTATTCATTAGTGAAGTATTGGCACTTCATTTAGAACTGGGCTATTAAAATTAACTTGTAGCACATCAATAACCTCCTCCATAATGTCTGGATGACCCTTAACTTGATCACCCAAATTTTATTCAGATGTATAAGATCCAATATCCCTTGGAACCCTAGCTCTTTTAGATACTTTAGTTATCCAACCATCCCCATCCATAGTAGTTACAGACTTTTTGGGAACCCACTTTTGCACCACCACTGGAACAGGTTGCGCTTTCTTCTTAGGACACTGAGCTAAAGAATGGCCAAAAACATTACACTTTGTGTACCTAGTAGGTTTCCAAGTATACTCTACTTTGATCTCCACAGTATCCTTTCAATCAATAATAAGAGGGGTAGAACTAGGAAAATCACAATCAGCAGTAACTTCCACACATACTCTAGCGTAACTCATTCTAGTCCTATTGAGGGTTTGTTTATTTATCATAATAGGCACTCCAGTATCACTAGAGATCATACCCAACCCAGTAGCATTCCGCATATAAAAAGCTACTTGTCACAAATTCACCCAACTAAGAACAGAACGCAATTCAACAACATCTTGTTCAATATTTTTATACCAAGGTCTAACAAGGAAAAATTGTTTAGCAATGATCAAAGCACCATATTCAAGAGCAGTTCTGCGATCCTCATCGTTATCAAATTCAAAAATAAACATATTATCACTATTAATGGTAAGGTTGAAATTACCTTTAAGCGCTTCCAAGCCCTAGAGACAAAATTCCTATATAAATGATAAGAAATCTCTTACCCACAAAAAACACGACCACCATATCTTTACAGCGACTAATTTCCTTCTCAAAAAATGTTGTAGAAAACTGAGTAATAATTCTCTTCCCATCTTCAAACTTAGGTGGAAAAACGTAATCTCTGCCTCAGGAACAGGATCCTTCTGCTTATCAAAGAACGAATCATATACATAAGAAAGAGTAAATTTTAAAGATGGGAAGTGCTCAAATCCTGGAGGAACTTCAAGATCCAGATCCCTAGAACCATTATAATCAGAAACAGGTTTCGCCAAATCTCCCCTAACAAGGCCCTTCGTCCTCTGGGAAGACGAAGATAGAGGCAAGGATGCCGAAGAGACCAATTAAAGAACACTCAAAACCCTAGCAATCACTAGAGAGAAAAATAGATTCCACGAAGAAGATGAAGAAATTGAAAGAAAAGATTTGTTTAACGTTTGGTCAAAATCTCCCTGCCAAAGTCAATCTCTCTCCTAAGGCAATATTGGTGACCTTTTTTTTTTTTTTTTGTCATTCATATACTTATCATTCATATTTTGAAGTCATCTGATTTGTTTATCATCAACCAAATAGAACGTTTACAGTTTGTAGATTTCGATTGTAGTTTGAGTATTTATGATATTAATCGGTATTTGGATAAGTTACCTTTGGATCTTAATCCCCTATTCTTTTGTTTGAATCATCAGAACTCTTTATTTCAATTTTATTTGAATGCAGTTGAAAATCTATTTGATCATAAATCATAATCATGGGGATTAATTTCCAGTGGTTGATTTTCATCCTTGAAGGAAAAAATCAATCGATCTTTAGTAAGTATTAAATGTAGAAAATATCACTACTGTCACACAAATAACTTAATTCGATTAGTCCTATAAGACATGAATCATGGCAATATTGATCTATCACTGCATCTGCATCTGAAGTAGACTGAAGGAATTCTCTTTTAATCACATTAGTGGTTAAAAAAATATATAGAATAATGAATTTTCACTAAATTTCGGATCTACAACTGTTAAACAGATCCAACGGTTCTCGGACGCTAGTTCTTTTTCACAATCATGTGAATGCAAGCTTGATAGCAGGACTCAAAGAATTTTGAGATACAAAGTTACACAATTATGTTGGTGAAAGGAGAGCAATTACCCAACCATGCAACTGCCAAATTGTTTCGTCTACGATACTTGGCCATTTTATCGGCCATGGAATTAGAAATGCTACTAATGTAATTGGTTCTAGAAAACTAAAAACCGTGTAAAAGAAAAGAGTAGTCATCAAGAGTAGTGTTGCTAAAACAATAAGTCTGGCTAGTTTTTATTCTGCAAGTACAAGATGATATTCTGAGCGTCGCTAGCAATGTTTTCATTTTTTAGCTGCATCCTTCTATCCCTTTTGATATCTTCCAGAACAGACATGCTCTCTGCTTCTTCCGCACTTCTAGCATAGCCCGCCCAGCTTGCAACCTAAGCAAGTCCCTACAATATGTGTAATAACAATATCGATACCAGGTGAGTTGGTATTTCCGTCATAGCTAACATCACAATAAAATATGATCTAGTTTCTTGGAAGGTCCTGCAAATTTAGTGGATGAGTAGCATTATGTGCAGCAACTTGATTTTGGACATTATTGCGAGACATTATATTCAAATTATTAGCCATTTGCAAAGCAAGCCTGACCCTACATAGATGTTTCTGATTTTTTTTGAAAGACTGCATCTGTCTATACAAATGCACCAAACACTAATGAAAATGGCACCAACTGATCGCTAAAGCTTTTGTTATTGATCCACTTCCTTACCCAGTCTTTGATAGTGATATTACCATTCAGATCTTGCATGATGTTGACTCCAAGGGAGAGCAGTCCACATAACAATAGCAAAGGGGAAATGAAGGATCAAATGTTCCATCATTCCCTGATTGTTACTACCACACATACTACAATGATCCCGATGGTTTGAGTGATAAGGGGATAGCCTAGTTTTTGTGGGAGGAATGTTTTGGTAACACTTCCAAATAAACAGTTGGACTTCAGGTGTAACATTTAACTTCCGTATAGATTTGTAGATAAGATCTGGGTTCTGGTTTTTCCCGTGGGAAATAGCTTGAGTCGACAGTAGTCTGTAACAAGACTTAACCGAAACACTGTCATTTCTGGTATAAGGCCAGACTATTTTGTCTTCTCTGGTAATAGGGATCCTAGTGATTTTAATCAGGGGTGAAAAAAGCCTCTAGAAGATCCCTATTCCATTGTTTTGTATCTTGATCTATAAAAGTACTAACATTATAGTAATAATGGTTTGGCTGATTATATATCGATGCAAAGAGGATAGGTTGCTTTATAAATCCATGTGTCCCTGAAAGCACAAACCTTGTTACTGTATCTAATATCCCAGATGCAGTTATCCTAATAACATCTAAACCATGACAAATGCTTATCCAAACAAAAGAACGATCCTTTTTTTTTTTGTAACGAAGGGGATGGCAATTCCTAAAATATTTACATCTCAAAACTTTAAACCACAAAGCATTCAGAAGCATGAACTAGTCTCCAGGATGCTTTACCAACAAGACAATGTTAAATCTTTTAAGGTTTCTAAAGATTAGACCCCTTTGATATTTATGGGAACATATCTTGCTCCACTGAGTCAAATGAACACCTCTATGATTAATTTTTCCCCACCGTAAGTGTCTTTGTTTTTTTTTCCATTATTGACCTACCAGCTTGTTTAAAATGTATGCTTTTCCAGTTAGAAACTTTTTTTTTAACAAAGCTGTCAACTAGGTGGCCAAAATACTCATTTTTATACCTGCTAATGAATAAAGGTATCCTTAGATATTTTTCATTTAGAGCAACCTTTTTACATTTAGAGATCTGATAAGAGAGACGCACATATCGGGATGCACATTCTCACTTAAGAAGCATCCTGATTTTTGCAAGTTTATAACTTTGCCTGAGATATCCCTAAAGTTCTTGATTAAGGTCATAAGGTTATCTTTCGACAAACAAAATGTGAAAGATGACAGGGGAATCTCTAATTTTTAGAACATTGTTCGGTTGAACTCGCAAGCGTTGCTATCTCAAGCTTGTTTGTCAAGTTTAGGTGATCAAAACTATAAGTCTTGATTTCTAGTCTACTTATAGCTATGTTACGTATTAGGATAGAATGTGTAGTTGAGCTTTAGACTTCACAGGGTTCATCGATTGAAGACAAAGATCTACTGAGGAGAGCTTGGAGGAACTTCATCAACAAAAGGTGTGTGGAGACTAAAACTTATCTATCACTCAGAAGTCTATTATATTCTGTCTCCTAATGAGACTAAGTCGTATAGCTATATAGACTTTTGTATTATACACATTTGACATTTCGAGCTGAGTTTAACTCGGTTATCTATTTCTCGAAATATGTGTTGGAAGCTTTTTGCTTTAGCTACGTTCATCATATTTTTGACGAGTTTAGTTGGAAACAATTTATTTGTTGGAAACTAAACAATATGTCAAAAGATGATCATGTGAAAATTTCCTTAAAACAGCTTACATGATTTGTGTGATACAATCATTTGATGTCGACTCAGAAAGTTTCGTATTGATCATTCAATCACTTGAAAATTACTTATAAGCTAACAATTTGTGTGAGACAGCTATTGTCTTCTTCTTACGATGTTTCAATTATTGAAATGGGAGTTTAGAACAAATTAACCTTTGTCTGGATACAACACAGTATGCATACCAGTATGCAAACTGTTGTGGTATGATTCAGGTCCGGAAACCTTGTTTGCGTACCAGTATGCAAACAATTTTAACTGTTAAAGTCCGGGAACCAAGTTTGCATACGAGTATGCGGACGGTTCTACCTGAGTTAAGGTCCGGGGCAGCAGTATGCATAATGGTTTGCAAACTGCTGGACAAGACATAAATTCGGAAGCTATAATTTGCGTACCCGTTTGCAAACTTAGTGGTTAAAGTTCTAAAATCGTTTAAGTTTGTTTTCATACTCATGAACAGATACATTTATGAATTAAGGAATGCAATCTTTGGAAACCATGGCTTAATATTCACGAATTGATTCTTATGAATCAATCCGATTTTGATTCAATTGGTTCATATATATTTCTATGAAATATTGAACAATTGAACAACTCTATAAGAAACACAATTAGATTCATTTGATTATTTTTCATGTTTGATTGATCTAGAAGTGTTAGATGAATGTGGTTAAGACAAAAGTGTTCATATGGCTAACTTCGGTTAACTAATATTGAGCCAACTCAATATACACGTTTAGGTACAGTTACACATATCTAAATATATGTATATTTTATTTGTATGTAACAAGCTAAGACCATCTAACGATTTTGGTTTTAAGCATACTTAGCTTGAATCTTAAATTAGGTTTTCATCTAACGGTGAATATTGAATGTGTTGTTACTAAGCTATATATCTTAGCTTTGATTGAAAGCAAACCCTCATTTGAAAGACTATATAACGGAGAACTCTAGCAACTGGAAAACCTAATCCCGACACTTTCCTGTGTACTAGTTGATTAATGATTTTCTGTGATGGGGTTGTAGTAGTGAAGGTTCAAACTCTCGGATTTGTGAAGGATAATTTTTTGTAGACTTAATAAAAATAAATAAATAATTTTATATGCACAATATTAACAAAATATGGGAGAGAATTTTTACCGGGGATCAGGATTCCACCATTCACCAAAATTTATGTGATTCAATAACAATTCTTATCATGCAACTCTAGACAATATAACTCCAATCAAAGGAAATTGTGATTCTAATCATTGCCTAAATTAGATTTTGAAAACATCCACTGTTAATCGCGAGCATGAAGTATCAAAAGCAATTTACTAAGCATACTCCATCAAGAGAAAACACAATTGATTAATAAAAATCATTTACTCCATTTTTATTCGGTGCAATTAATCATAAAAGAGTTGCATAAATAAATTTAAATAAATTTTACCACATAACTTTTGGAAGAATGGCTTCCTCCGTCACCCCTGGGATTGGGTTTAGCTACTCATGATGAAAAACCTCTCAAATTGATTCATTGATACTCAAAAGTTGTTTACAATCAAGAGAAAATGGAGAAAAACGGTTTACAACAGTGTTTGCGACACATATAGAGCGTTCAAAAAGAACGATACAACAGAGGTGTTGTTGTTCCGAAGTCGGGAAAGGAATTGAGTATTGTCGCAATTAAGCGACACTAATCAACGACTGTCCCTGAGGGTATTATGTTCTTCGTGTTCTTCCTTGCACCAGCAAGCTTTTCTCCTGTGACTTTCTTGTCGACTTCTCGATTCTTCTCGGCTCCTAAACTCTCCCAAAGACTCTCCAACTCTTCTAAACTCTTTAGCCTTGTATTTATAGTGTTTTAGAACAAAAATATCCGACCATAACACCGTATAATCTCCCATTAATCCCGTCATTGCTCGCTGCCCATATTTAACAATAATTTCCATTTTTGGCTTCTACACACGTAAACTTTGATCCTGCACGCTCTAGTTAACCTTCCCCACGCCTCCGAAGTCATCGAACTCCTCCAAAACACTCCATGCATGGCAAACACACAATCAAACTCGTGTTACAGGACACGTTGCTCTGTTTTCGTGACTCGTGACCAAACCAGGATTTCCAGCCAATTCCGATCGAATCCGATGCCCACAATGTGTTCCCTATCCCATATCACAACTTCCCACCAAATTTCAGCGATTGAATCGCACTAAAACACCTTCATTTTCTCGATCACAAATCTGCCAGTTTTGAATATATTTTTCCCGCCAAAAAGCTGTTTTTGAATTTAAAGAGAAGATGGATGCCCCTTAACCAGAGCTTGGGTGCGAATAGCAATTGGGTGGAATAGTAATTTTTGGGTGGAAATAGTAATTTTTATGGGTTCCTCCGGGACATTTCTGGGATGCTTCCGGTGCATTTCTGGGGTGCCTACGATACATTTCTCCGGGGTGTAAAACACTGCTTTTTGAGCCCATTTCGCCGCAAGGGCTTATTTCTCTAAAAATTCCTACAAAGACATAAAAGAACACAATAAATACAAAATTGAGCACTAACAATACATACAATAGAGACATATTAGACACATAAATGCGTCTATCAACACCCCCAAACTTATTATTTGCTAGTCCTCGAGCAAATTTATTCTAGAAAGGAAAATCATTTGAACCCCTAGGTGGCCCTAGTGGCGGAGTGTTGTCTCCGGAGGGTTTACCAGAGGTGTACCCACAAAACCTTTACTCCATACCCTAGCTATCTACGCAAAACCTTGGAAAGCACTAAAGAACCTCCTTGGTTGGCATACAATTATTGACTCTAAGAGGAAGAACCCTGATGCGAAATTCCAATTGTGTACACGAGTTTGCACTCAAGCATACTAAAATTCATATAAGTGACAGAGCTCTACTAAGATAGTTTCACGATGGACATCATACTCGGAGTCAGACTAATCACATGAAAAGATTAAGAAGATGGAAAAAGAAAAATGTAGATGGTTGAAAAGCGAACGGTGTTTCCCATATCTGTCTGAAGGCCTCTGCCAAGATGAACCTAACCTAAATGACTGAGATACCGGTCTGACTAATATTAACACACTGGCATATACAAGGGAACCAGTGGTTAATAATCCTAACTCTAGGTCAACACAACTGGCATATACAAGGGTACCAGTGGTCGACTTTATTAAACACACATTTATTTAAGAACTAACAACATGATTGGACCTTGTGGACCGAAGCGCATGTTTCTTGTCAGCAGATTACATGGTGATTCCCGTGGATCCTGCATTCCACGCTTGTTTAGGCGACGGAGACAGGGAGAACACACACATATTGCTATCCAAGTGTTAGTATTTCCGATTGGTCTACTGGTCTGGTCTAATTTTTTTTTTTTTTTTTTTGAAAAGGTAACTCAGTCACTCTATTTCACCCTAGCAAAGGTAACAACTTGAATCGTGTGCCCCACCAAATCACTTGAAATAAAAGAAAACTAAAAATAGAAAGTGAAAAGGACTCGACGAGATATGGCGAAACTATCATGTTAATTCTAACACACTGAGCTCTGTGCTTTTATGAATAGACTCTATAGATGTTTCCATCTAGTCAGATTGGTTCCTCAACTCCTAAAACAAAAATGTTTCCATCCACTTAGATTGGTTAGTGCTATCCTTAATAGGCGTAAATTTCTAGGCTCTGGAGTTTATTTATTGCAACTAAAAAGTTTCTCCCATACCCCCAAACTTAAAATTAACATTGTCCTCAATGTTCTAAAGATGAAATTAAAAGCATGAACAAGGAGAGACAGTTACTATTTGAAGCAAAAGAGTGAAGGAAGGATATTACCGGGTTGCATGAGATTGGGTTACCTCCCAAGAAGTGCTAAGTTTATAGTCTTCAGCCAGACTAAGAAAGGTTTAATCACCTCGAATCATATAGCAATAGCCGAAATAATTGTGGGTTATCGAAACCAAATAGAGCTATCACAAGTAAAAGGAATCTGCAACAAGCCAAGAAATGAACATGTACTGCATACCCTTATCTAGTTTCCTGATAAAGATACCTATTCCCATTTTGGTTCAGGTTCATCTATGAAAGGATCTTGATAGAATATTTCATTGGATGCACTTCCTCATAGCTAAGATCCAACAGTTCAGGTTTAAAAGTCTGGAAAAAACTCAATTAAAAATAATAACAACCTGAATAACTGGGGATCCTTAAAGTCAATCAGATTTGACTTACACAGCTGACCACAAAGAGAGTGGTGGTCTTCCTTAAACAGATGTGTCGACCCTAATCTCCTAAAGTAATTAGGTTTAGTCTCAAAACTTAATAATTGACACATCTGAAATTTATATGTTCCCACAATTGGTAGAAAAGTTTTTGGTGGGAAAACAAAGTCAATCTTGGTATTATTTCCTGGGCTAACCTCATCAACCAGAGGATGTGTTTCTAACAGTTGAGACTCGTGTTGAATATTATTAAGTTCGGGAAAACGAGTACGAAGATAGTCTTGTAAGATGGTTGAGGTATTGATGTCAAGTCCCACGTGAGGGATTTTTGTAAGAGTTAAATAACATGGAGAATGATAATCACCCACAAACTTAGAGTTTTCGGCGTCTCTAGGTAGACTGGTCATAATCTCCCTAATTTCTAGGTCATCAGATTCCTGAAAGTGGGCGATTGATTTTTCTAAGTCAGGTTCATCCCCGCTAATCTCTACGAGTTCATCTAAGACTATTGTTTCTAAATCGTTTGACTCGAAAACAGTACTCTCAAGATAAACTGGTTCCTCTAAACCATCATCGGTTTCATAATCATCGTCTAAAACGGGGGTATTTCTAGTCAAATCCTCGTCCTTTTGAATAGGTAAATAATTATTAAAATTATTTGGATTTGAACTAGAAATATCATTATAATCATCATCACCATCCTCCTCCTCATCATCATCACAATATAATTTTTGATATTCACGAACTCTCAAGCTTTGTTCCCAACTACATGGTCTATGTTTATAATATTTCTCATAGATCGTTAGAGGTGATTCCTCAATAAAAGTTGGAGTATCCATATATCGCTGCCCACGCATATATTCACCAAGAGTCATTTCCGAAGACCTCTCTTGATAACGAGAATTTCTAGACATATATTCTCGTAACTTCATCTCAGGTGGCGTCTCCTAAAAAGGATTCATCACCGAGGAAACACAAACTACAGAGGAATTCTACACAATCACAAACAAGGCTGACTCGACCAAACCAAACCTATAAATTCTAGCAAACAAAAAGCATGATGGCTCCACTTAGATTGTTTCTAGACCAGCTTCTATCTTTCGAAAGGGAATTCGTTGCAATTTGAGCAAACCCCTCTGGAATCAATCCGAGTCAAAGTAAGTTGAATAGAGACGAGGGAAGCTTAGTAGAGCTTTGATACCCAAGGCCTCACCGCATTAGAAGGCGGCGCAGTCACGCATTCAACTCACAGAAACCATCATGAACTTTGAAGTGTGCTTAAAAAGCAACCAATATTTTTCGAACGAGTTTCCTATTAAGCTCGTTACCCTATAGGTCTCGTTCTAGTCAAAATTTTAGGCTTAGGATCGCGTTTGGTTTCGTTTTCCTAAGGCGGGTAAGAATAGAACGGTGATGAAATCCGAACCCTTATCTTGTATTGGCCAGGCCTTTCCCTTTACTAGGAATTTAAAATAGCCGTATTCAAGTCCTCAGCATATATTCACCTTAAGGCAAACAGTAAACCCGCTTGCAGGAGATTCGCGGGTGTTTAGAAGTTTACCTCCCGTACCAGACGGGCGAAGAACCGCTGTAGTCGACTCGGGCCACTGACTCCGGTGTCAGTGTGCGAACCCGAGGGGCCGAGACGATATAGTAATCGTCGTCCTTCCCTGCAAACAGTTTGTATTTAATTTTTTTTTTTAATTTATAACCCTTCCGTAGGGTTTTAAAAATAATGTCCAATGTTCAATGTCCGGGAAAAAAAATAATGTCCAAAAATAAAAACTTTAATTACAGTTTCTAAAAAAAAATTAATAAAAAAAAATATCTAAAAAATAATAATAAAAAAAAGTCCTTCGTCTTCTTTCCGTTCTTTTTGCTTTAAGATTTGCTCCTAGTCTTTATGAAATCGCCAAAAATCTTTGACAACTTCTTCTTCTTCTTTTTCTTTTCGATCCAAGCCTCAAAACCTGTATCGCATAGACAAATACCCAAAGAACGTAAAAAAGACAACGAAAAATAAATCTAAAAAAAAAAATCTACCTAAACACAATTCCGCGTCGGCGGAGCCAAAATGATTAATGTTTTTTTTTATGGGGTTGTAGTAGTGAAGGTTCAAACTCTCGGATTTGTGAAGAATAATTTTTTGTAGACTTAATAAAAATAAATAAATAATTTTATATGCACAATATTAACAAAATATGGGAGAGAATTTTTACCGGGGATCAGGATTCCACCATTCACCAAAATTTATGTGATTCAATAACAATTCTTATCACGCGATTCTAGACAATATAACTCCAATCAAAGGAAATTGTGATTCTAATCATTGCCTAAATTAGATTTTGAAAACGTCCACTGTTAATCGCGAGCATGAAGTATCAAAAGCAATTTACTAAGCATACTGCATCAAGAGAAAACACAATTGATTAATAAAAATCATTTACTCCATTTTTATTCGGTGCAATTAATCATAAAAGAGTTGCATAAATAAATTTAAATAAATTTTACCACATAACTTTTGGAAGAATGGCTTCCTCCGTCACCCCTTGGATTGGGTTTAGATACTTGATGAAAAACCTCTCAAATTGATTCATTGATACTCAAAATTTGTTTACAATCAAGAGAAAATTGAGAAAAACGGTTTACAACAGTGTTTGCGACACATATAGAGCGTTCAAAAAGAACGATACAACAGAGGTGTTGTTGTTCCGAAGTCGGGGAAAGGAATTGAGTATTGTCGCAATTAAGCGACACTAATCAACGACTGTCCCTGAGGGTATTATGTTCTTCGTGTTCTTCCTTGCACCAGCAGCAAGCTTTTCTCCTGCGTGACTTTCTTTCGATTCTTCTCGGCTCCTAAACTCTCCCAAAGACTCTCCAACTCTTCTAAACTCTTTAGCCTTGTATTTATAGTGTTTTAGAACAAAAATATCCGACCATAACACCGTATAATCTCCCATTAATCCCGTCATTGCTCGCTGCCCATATTTAACAATATTTCCATTTTTGGCTTCTACACACGTAAACTTTGATCCTGCACGCTCTAGTTAACCTTCCCCACGCCTCCGAAGTCATCGAACACCTCCAAAACACTCCATGCATGGCAAACACACAATCAAACTCGTGTTACAGGACACGTTGCTCTGTTTTGAGCTCGTGACTCAAACAAGGATTTCCAGCCAATTCCGATCGAATCTGATGCCCACAATGTGTTCCTTATCCCATATCACAACTTCCCACCAAATTTCAGCGATTGAATCGCACTAAAACACCTTCATTTTCTCGATCACAAATCTGCCAGTTTCGAATATATTTTCCCGCCAAAAAGTTGTTTTTGAATTTAAAGAGAAGATGGATGCCCCTTAACCAGAGCTTGGGTGCGAATAGCAATTGGGTGGAAATAGTAGTTTTTATGGGTTCCTCCGGGACATTTCTGGGGTGCCTACGATACATTTCTCCGGGGTGTAAAACACTGCTTTTTGAGCCCATTTCGCCGCAAAGGCTTATTTCTCTAAAAATTCCTACAAAGACATAAAATAACACAATAAATACAAAATTGAGCACTAACAATACATACAATAGAGACATATTAGACACATAAATGTGTCTATCACTAGTTGCGACTAGATTCGATTCTCCTTTAACCTAGGTTTTTCCAAAACCATTATAGGTTAACGAATTGAATACTTCATTTGGGATTCGTGAAGCCAGACCCAACTATTTTCTTTGTACCTTAATCGGGGTGAGACTTGGTTAGGTCTCAAATACATTCCAGTCCGAAGTTAACTTGTAGTAGGTTAGTGTCTGTAGCGGCTTAATACAGTGTGGTGTTCAAATCTGGACTAGGTCCCGGAGTTTTTCTGCATTTGCGGTTTCCTCGTTAACAAAACTTCTGGTGTCTGTGTTATTTCTTTTACGCATTATATTTTTTTTATATAATTGAAATATCTCAGGTTATGCGTAGTTCAATCAATTGGTAAATCCAACCTTTGGTTGTTGATATAAATTAATTGACACTTGGTCTTTGGTACCGTTCAAGTTATTTCCAATATCAATCGGGATCACAAATTTCTATATGTTCGATTGAAGATTGCATTGAGAAATTGAGATATAACTCTTTGATATATTTCTTGGTTTAACTCGCTTTATTAGATGGTGCTCTCAGAATTATATTGGAGTTAGTCCATACAGATTGCCGAACGAATTATTGGTTGTGGTTATTATACCCCCGCTTTTTCACTAATGACCTTAAATCCATGAAAAATGTAGTTGTTTTTAGCATGGATTAGGTGCCTCGACAAAGCTCCATGCATAGGATAAAGAGATAAGGAGATATAGGATCTCCTTGTCTCAACCCTCTAGGGGTCTTAGAGGTCTTGCATGGTGCATTGAACCTGATAAAAATGCTAGTAGTTCTAATGCATTAAAAAATTAGGTCATACCGATGATTGGACAAGCCAAAAAATTTCAAAACATTAATTAAAAATGACCGCTCAACTCTGTCAAAGGCCTTAGACATATCAAGTTTAAGGCCCTTTCGTGCTTTTCCTCTTCATGGAATGAACTAGCTCATGGGAAATAACAACATTATCATGAATGTGTCTTCAAGGCACATAAGCTGCCTGAACTGGGGATACTTATTTTCTTAGCATTGGTTTTATTTTGTTGACTATTATTTTGAGATTATTTTATAACAAGGGTTACACAAGATTATGGGCCTAAAGTCAACAGGTGAAGAGGGATTATTAGTTTTGGGAATCAAAGTAAAAACTTTGTGGTTCATTTCCTTGAGGTATATATATATACCTTAAGGAGTTCAATATTATGTTTATTCTGTTTATAGAAGCTTGGTGGGAATCCATCGGGCACCGTATAGCCCGCAGGGGAATTCGTTTGATGGTTTGCCTGACTTCTTGGAGGTTTACTGGACTCAATAAATTGTCATTGTCCTCATCATTAATGCAAGTGTCTATACAGTTTATGAAGTTACTGTTTTAGAATGAATTCATTGTAGTACTGATAGAGCTAGAATGAGAGACTAGTAAGTCTTCAATCAGAGTTCTACCATCAGTTCACTGACCATTTTCAAGTTTGAGAGGAGCTATATGATTACAATGTTTCCTTTTGTTAACATAAGTGTGACATAAACTAGTATTTCTATTGAAACTTTTAATATATTCTTCTCTACTTTTTTGGGCATAGAAGTCTTCTTGAACTTTTTGTCAATGTTCAAGATATTTTTTAACTTGTCTAATAGGCTCCAAGTTTTGAGCAGTAATTGACTATTCAAAAATTGTAGTTAGTCACCCAAATCTTTTACTTTCCGATCTATATTACCAAAGTGAGAAATATTTCGTTATATGAGAGAAAGTTTAACTTACCTTAAACTATTTGCGAAATGGAAAGCATTGGACCTCTTAATGTTGGTTTTATAGGATTGTTTTATGACCTCATGTGAGGTAGAATCCCGAAACCAGCATTTCAAGTAGCTGCAAGGCCTTTTACCTTGATGACTGAACTAACGATGTTTATATGTATGAGCTTCGAATGCTCATAGTGTTGTAACCATAAGCCATTTACCAAAGCTCTGTCCAGTATAGATCGAATTAATTCATTGCCAGACTATTTACTAGACCACGTACATTTAGAATCAACAAAACCAGGGTCAGACAAATTTAACGAGTCTATTGTTTGTTGTATCTCTGGAAATTCAAATGTGGTAGGGTTGGTGAATATGGACCTTTCATGATCATGCATTATGTTAAAATCCCTTTGTGTGTGGGTAAAATTGTTTCTGCTGGTTTTGGTAAATTTGGGTGTGTGGAGGAGAAACGAGCCTAAACTTTAAACAAATGCACTGCACGGGAGTACTTTAGATTCGAGAGATCAATCTGTACAATCCTGGCCTAAACCAAGAAATGGCCGTTCCATTCTTGCTTCGGTCACAAAGTGAAGGAGAAGGGTTGGTCTTAGGGAGGGAAGCGAAGAAGGTGTTGAGACCAGAATGGTTAATTCTGAAGGTGTAGATATTTTATGACTTGTATCAGAATGTGGAACTGGCTTGCGGAATGTAAGCTATCAGTTCTTTGGTGTTTTTTTGGATACTCTGTTGTTGTTCTAACCAAAACTTGTTTTTGGTTGAAATAGGTAGAACCTATTTATACAAGTCATATTGAACGCACCATGATCTCGTAAAAAATGGGAATGATTGAGTGATGGTGAAGTGGGGTAATGTGTAAATTCCAGAGACCACGTTCCCACTATGAAGGAGACGGGTTAGTTTACACCCACTACTTCTTTCCCCCACTAACTGCCCTGCTTTCTGACACTTTCTTGTAATGGGTGTGTTGCACGCCGCATGCTGTAAACCGCCAGACCAATACCCTGATGAGCATCCCCCAGTTTGTGACATGTTTGATGTCTCGAGTGTTTTCGTGGAAAACGTGTAGCAGTTTTCTATGTGTGGCAAGTCAAAGTCAGAAGACTTGCTGCAGGAAGATAACACGTGATGCTATTTAGGCTTACCTTGGCTGGTCGCTTAAGACTTGCCACAGGCCTGTCAATTCGGTGACGAATTTAGACGACCGAGATTGTAACTCATGAGAAAGGGTAGCCATTGATTATGGCCATATACTGTTGGCATCTTTTAATAGCATAGTGGAGACATTGGCACATGCCAGTAACATGGTGGCATGGTCAAAGCTAGGATTTGGCGTCGTGGCCAAAATGAGGCTTGGCGGCATGTCCAAGCTAGAATTTGGCGCCGTGGACAAAATTAGGGCTTGGCGGCATGGCCAAGCTAGAATTTGGCGCATGTTGGTGTTAGACCCACATATGGCTTTGGCAACATTGGCTCCAGTTGCCATATAAAACTTAATGCCTTAGGGAGCATTACTTGGCTTGGTTTGCGTGGCAACCTTATCTAAGTTAGGGTTTGGCAGAAACCCTAATTTGCGCGTGTGGCATGTGACCGCGGCGCAATGACGTTTTTTGTGCAAACGGCGTCATGGCCACACCAGAGGAATTATAGTGAATCCAAAACGTGGGGATGGTCACAGGAGCAAGGGAAGCTATGATGGCCATATCATGGCACCATTTTTAGGGTTTCCCGGTCCCACATGGCTCGTGGCATGTTATGGGGCCCAAAGTGGCGTAATTTGGGCCACGACCAAAGTTAGGGTTTCAACTAATGCCACTAAAGGAAATTGTGTTCTAGTTGGGAAACCTTGACCAAACTATGTTATGGCATTGGCCACGAGCAGAAAGTGGGTTAGCACGTAGGCGCACTATTTATGGCACGTTCGGCATGCTGTTGTGGCAAAGTGGCACGTTTGGCGTGTTTGGCATGCACGTTTAGTGCATTGACGCGGAATGGCATGTTTGGCATGATGCCGCAAAGTGGCACCTTTGGCGCAGCGGAGTGGCATGTCGGCATGTCGTTCAGCTCATTGGCGCAACATGGCACGTTTGACATGCTGGCGCAATTTTTGGAAAGCCAATGGCTTTGTCACCGTTTGGCGCAGTTTGCCTCTTTTAACACTGTGGCAAGTTTGGAGAAACCTGATTGGTAAATATATAAGAGAGGTAGGCCAAGCATGGGCGTGGCCACACTTCTAGTGTGCGTGTGGAGGATTTAAAGCGACCTGATTGGTCGATGGGAAACAGGGCCGGCAAGTATGGCCCAGCCAACATGTGGCGGGTTTAAGGTGACCTGATTGGTCGACGAGGAAATAAGGCCGGTCGGGCAACATGGGGTGTGGCCAATTGCAAATGGCGCCGGCTAGCCTAAGGCATGGCCACACCTCCCTTTGCTGCTGCTCCTATTCCACGGCTCTTTTTATTCCTTGTTTTCTAATTTTGGGTAGGACTTTGCACCTACTAATCCATAAAGGATTAATTGCTTAGTTCTCCTAAGCTTAATTTTGACCAACGCGGTCTAATATATTGCGCAAGGCGCAAAAACCCTAATTTTTGCAAATTAATCAGGGTAACTTTTGAATCTTGTGAATTATCACAAAATTGATTGAATTTTATGTGTTGACACAGAGTTCATTAAGTTTATTGCCAGAGAGCAGTATGCTTTCTGATTGAGTACTTTTATGCAAGGACCTTAACCTCGATACTTGGAAATCCGTGCTAATCTGCTGTGAGTGAACACAAATTGTCATGCCACATCAATATTAAAGGGTTCAGCCGGGGAACATAGCATAGGAAAAATATTCGGCAGGCTTCGGCATTAGTGAGTAATGAAGCTAGGAGCTTATATACTCATTAGGCTCTATACTAGTGAACAATTCATCTAGGAGCTTGAGTTTCAATATAATGTGAAGAGAGACATAGGCACTCATCATATTTTGATATATTCTCCAAATTCCCTACTTAATATAGACATATCAATGTCTACTACATCTGATGTCGGGTCAGGTAGATAGACTTTTACAGTTTTCGCCCTATACTAAAAACCACCATCAACATTAAGTCCCCTGCTTAGTACGTAACAGTGGCATTGTTGCGGGGTAAGCATGATATGGTGACAGTCAAGGATAAAAAATCGAAAGGGCATGGCATGAAGAGGTTACCAGGAAAAAATCTGACTGACCTTTGGCAAGAGGCATGAACAGTCCGTGATCTTTGTGTCAACGCGCCTCTGGCTTGGCCACGAAGTACTGGTGTTATAGAGTGTTGGCACTTGGCGTACCTCTGGCTTTGCTATGGAACTGGCGCTTGGAGTACTTCTGACTTGGCCATAGGGTGTTGATGCTATGGAGCGTTGGCGTACTTCTAGTTTGGCCACAGGATGCTGGTGCTGTGGAGCGTTACAAGTCTGAGTGGCTGGTGATCTTGGCACGCTGCTAGTTAGGTCGTGGAGCGGCGATCTTCTTGCGCTGCTTGTTCTTCTATGGAGCGGTGATCTTGGCGCGCTGCTTGTTCGGCTATGGAGCATGAGTGTGCTACGCCCAGTCATCTATTCTCGTTCAAGGAGAAAGAAGGAATCCTTTCTTCTGTTCAAACTATAGAAACTCCGTTCGTATGAAAAGGGATATCGACCATCTTCTGTTTTTGTTGCTCGTCCGGATCCGTGCTTTCATCTGCAGCGTCTGGCTCCTCTTCGTCATTTGTTAGCGGTGGTAGAGCGATCATTAAAGGAAACAAAGCAATCTCCAATAGTTATAATCAGCAGTAAGGCGAGCCAGGAGAACTCAAGGTAGGTGCTCTCTCCTATTTTGCGCATGTATCCACCTAACAACACCATCGATCTTCTCCAGAATGTGTAATAAGGTTCTGACTCCAGAAGAATGAGTATCTAACCTCTCCAGTGGATTTCAAAATTTACCAAACTCCATTGCACTCTCGGCAATGATCATGTCAGGGCTAATCTTGGAGATTTTGGTTGCGTTGTTGGTCCATCCTTGAATTTAGGTTATTTGGTGCCTGGACTTTTTGATTGAGATGATGATATGTGGTGGATACTTGTATGGTCGAAATTCTTTCAGAGCCATTGGGTGAAATAGATGAGTTGAGAGGCGTTTCTTTGCTGATGTGTTGCTATCAAGTCTTCAGCGACATCCTTTGAACCATCTTCTGAATCTTGGACTATTGTATGGAATGGGATGCGATGAGCAGTCCCCAGTTATACTTTTGTTAGATCCGATGGCGTGGCCGTATATGTGAACGTATATGGCGTGCTTTTGGAGTCTTTGATGCACGTGTACGGCTTCATGTTGAGAAATTCCTGCGGCTCGTAAAGCTTCGACAGTGATGATGTTGAAATCAGAAATAACCTGGCTGAGGGAAGTGAAGGCATCCCATGCTGGTAGTCCCCATATGTAATTATCCTGAGCATATTTTCTCGTTGAAGATGTACTTCTACTGCATTCACCGGTAAGGTGGTGACTGTGTTTAAACTTCTAAACCTGAAGGAGGCTTCAGTCCCCAAGTGTAGCCTACTTTAATTGCATCGCCTTGAATCCACGCCTATAGGATTTTATACAAGCTTATTTTAATCTCCTGGATGTGATGCTGGGATGCTTGGAACATCACATGGACGAAACATTTTGGATAACGAAGAGGTAGAAGTGAGAGAGTTATGTCGTTAATCGTGGATCCCTCTGTCTTTTCAAGAAAAATGTTTCAGACGCGTTTCTGGAGTTATCTCATGAATGCTTGATTGTTGTCGGGGATGGACCTCGATGAGAAGTCCCCAGTCATACCTCTCTTCGGTTATTGAAGTTGTTTTCTCTGAGTAGGCTTGGGATCCATCATGGGCCTCGTAAAGTGTTGCAGGCGCCTTCTAGACAGAGAGGTGATGATATCCTTACGTTACACCTTTATGGAGTAGATGAACTTGTCGTGGCTATGAATTTTGGGTTGACAGTGTCTCCTGAGCTTTGACAGTGAAGGGATTCCGTGTAGAGCCTCAGTCCCCAAGTTTGGTTTACATGTTTCTATCTTGTATGGTCGGTGAGTTGACCATGATAAAGATATCATCTTGCATCCGTACTGGTGACTCACTTACTTCTTCCATGTGAAACTAAAATATGGAGAAGTATGAATTACCTTTGTAGTGGTTGTTCCTATGGTAAAGCTCTGGCTGGTATCAACAAACGAACATCAACAGTTCTTGGCAGCAGAAGAGACTACATTGTCGTGGGAACCAAAATAGGTTGGATGGAATTGCATGGGCGTCCATGGATGCAAAGTGATTGGCTGGATGCGTAGGCGAGGAAACTATCGACAACCACGAGCTTTGGCGAGATGGATCAAAAAGTGGCCACAACTATGAACCTTAGCTGGTTGTGATCATGATCCTTGACAGGGAGGAGTATGGAGGCTACGGAACGATCCTTGGCAGGGAGGAGTGGCGAATTCTGGAAAGAACGTTGAATCGGCTTATGGAGCGAAACGTTAAAGCGGAGCGGCTTCTGGAGCGAAACGTTGAAGAGGCTCATTTTGAGTTGTGGCCATGTCTGTCTGAGTTTTGGCAAGAACTTCCTGTCTCTCCATTAAATCGATAATGGTAATTGGAAGGTTGGTTTCCTCTGGCTCTTCTAGTTTCTCGTTCGGACGAAGAAGTGGTGGCATCCCGGGTGATGATTGGAGGCGTCATGCTCGAAGAAATATTAGGAGTAGCGGCGGCTCTGGATCTGGAAATAAGAGGTGTCACGTCAGAGGGGATGCTTCTGATGCTGCTGGTGTTGGTGGTAGAGGATGTAACGCCATGGGACGTGTTGACTGTGCTTGAAGATGGTACATTGGTGTTGTCAATTTCTTTTTTTCTCTCGTCCGATACGGCCACATACTCTATCCGCTTAGGGGTCTCTCCACAAAACTGAATTTTTAGGTTGCAAATCAGAGTTTATTGTGTGACGCAATCCTGGACACGAGAAGTCCCCAATCATCCTTTATTGTATTTGTAACATCTCTATGTCGATCCGCGGCAAGGCGGGGAACCTCCAGTCCCCAGGAGGAATTCCCCTGAATCAATCTTTTCCTGGACAATGTGCTTCAGAGCGTTGCATTCGTTTGTAGGATGATGAATAAACCCGTGATAGTGGCAATATCTTGAATCTAGCATCACATGATCAGTTGTTGGACGCCCTACCGGGGGCAGTTGGACTACTCCCTCTCGTACCCAAATTTCCAGTAACTCTATAACTCTTCTGATAGGCAACGGGAAGCATGGATATTTTGAGTCTGGCTTCTCCCGCATCAGTAATTGCTGTGGCGGAAATTCTTGCAAGCTTTGGCATGAAGCTCTCTTTGAGGGAAGAACTGACGCTTGAGTGATCATTGATTCATGAGCGGACCGTTTACTTCTACCGTATTGCTGAAAGGTAATTTCTCTTGAGGGGCCTTCAGCGACGGAGACACGTGGTGGCTGAGCTGGATATTTTTCATTGGCGCAGTGTTCGTTTCCATAAGCATTTTGGTAGATTTCCCCCTCTTCATGTGCTTCTCTTTTCATCAAAGCAGTCGTGGTTGGGGACTGTTGGACAACTCTTTGAAATTCTGCGAGGGTTTGGAAATAAATGTTTTCCAGCAAGGCTTCAAAGGAATTCTATTTACATTTGTCTTGCATATGTTGTGACGCACCTGGAAAGTCTCCTCCGCCGGTCTTCTGAAATTGTCCCGGCTCTTTGTATTGGCAGAATCCAATTGGATGCTCTTCTGCTCCTTTATGATGTGTCTACGTGCTCCGTCAGCATCCGCATCGGTAGAGGCGCACGCTTTAGCCAAATATTTAACATACTTCGTATTACTCTTGAAAATTGGCAGGATCCTTCGGATAAGCCTTTGTTGATTCTTCCCACAGTCGGCTTATTATACTCTTCAGAATACGAAGCGTATCGTTTTGCCTCCTGATAATATCGACTTGGATGGGAACCATATCCTCTATCATTTTTGTCATGTCTTCCATGGTAGTTGGCTTCCAGCTATTCATTGCTTCTGAAAGGTTCCAATGACCCGAATACATCTGAAAATAATATTTGACTGAAATGGGTTTCAATTAACGATTTAATTGGGCCTAAGACCAATTGGGATAGAAATGAAATTTAGAATTGAATTTGCAACCGAGAGATTTAATCTCCCACTACGGTCGCCATTTGTTTGTGTGTAAAAACTGTTTCTGCTGGTTTTGGTAAATTTGGGTGTGTGGATGAGAAACGAGCCTAAACCTTATACAAATGCACTGCATGGGAGTACTCTAGATTCGAGAGATCAATCTATACAATCCTGGCCTAAACCAAGAAATGGACATTCCAGTCTTACTTCGGTCACAAAGTGAAGAAGAATGATTGGTCTTAGGGAGGGAATCGAAGAAGGTGTTGAGACCAGAATGGTTAATTCTGAAGGTGTGGCTATTTTATAACTTGTATCAGAATGTGGAACTGGCTTTCGGAATGTAAGCTATTAGTTATTTGGTGTTTTCTAGATATTGTGTTGTTGTTCTGACCAAAACTTTTTTTTGGTTGAAATAGGTAGAAACTATTTATACAAGTCATATTGAACGCACCCTGATCTTGTAAAAAGTGGGAATGATTGAGTGATGGAGAAGTGGGGTAATGTGTAAATACCAGAGACCATGTTCCCACTATGAAGGAGACGGGTTAGTTTACACCCACTTCTTCTTTCTTCCACTAACTTCCCTGCTTTATGACACTTTCTTGTAATGGGCGTGTTGCACGCCGCACGCTGTAAACCGCCAGACTAATACCTTGATGAGCATCCCCCAGTTTGTGACATGTTTAATAATGTCTCGAGTGTTTTCGTGGAAAACGTGTAGCAGTTTAATATGTGTGGCAAGTCAAAGTCAGAAGACTTTCCGCAGGAATATAGCACTTGATGTTATTTAGGCTTGCCTTGGCTGATCGCTTAAGACTTTCCACGGGCTTGTCAATTCGGTGGCGAATTTGGACGGCTGAGATTGTAACTCATGAGAAGGGTGGTCATTGATTATAGCCACATTCTTTTGGAATCTTTTAATAGCATAGTGGAGCCATTGGCACATGCCAGTGACATGGTGGCATGTCCAGAACTAGGATTTGGCGTCGTGTCCAAAATTAGGGATTGGTGGCATGTCCAAGCTAGGATTTGGCGTCGTGTCCAAAATTAGGGCTTGGCGGCATGGCCAATCTAGAATTAGGCGACGTGGCCTAAATTAGGGCTTGGCGGCATGACCAAGCTAGAATTTGGCGTCGTGGCCTAAATTAGGGCTTGGCGGCATGGCCAAGCTAGAATTTGGCGCATATTGGTGTCAGACCCAAATACGGCTTTGGAAACATCGGCTCCAGTTTCCATATCAAACTTAATGCCCTAGGGAGCATTACTTGGCTTGGTTGGCGTGGCAACCTTGGCTAAGTTAGGGTTTTTCCAAAACCCTAATTTGCGCGTGTGGCATGTGACCGCGACACAACGACGTTTTTTGTGCAAACGGTGCCATAGCCACGCCAGAGGAATTATGGTGAAGCCAAAACGTGGGTAAGGTCACAGGAGCAAGGGCGGCTATGAGTGGCCATATCATGGCGCCATCTTTAGGGCTTCCCAGTCCCACATGACTCGTGGAATGTTGTTGGGCCCAAAGTGGCGTAATTTGGGCCACGACCAAAGTTAGGGTTTCAACTAATGCCACTAAAGGAAATCGTGTTCTAGTTGGGAAACCTTGACCGAACTTTGTTATGGCGTTGGCCACGAGTAGAAAATGGGCTAGCACGTAGGCGCGCTATTTATGGCACGTTCGCATGCTGCTGTGGAAAAGTGGCACGTTTGGCGTGTTTGGCATGCACGTTTAGTGCATTGACGCGGCATGACATGTTTGTCATGTCGGAATGATGTTCAGCTCATTGGTGCGACATAGCACGTTTGGCATGTTGGCGCGGTTTTTGGAAAGCCAATGGCTTTGTGACCGTTTGGCGCAGTTTGCCTCTTTTAACACTGTGGCAAGTTTGGAGCAACCTAATTGGTTAATATATAAGAGAGATCGTCCAAGCATGGGCGTGTCCGCACTTCTAGTGTGCGTGTGGCGAATATAAAGCGACCTGATTGGTCGATGGGAAAAAGGGCCGGCAAGTATGGGCCCAGCCAACGTGTGGCAGGTTTAAGGCGACCTGATTGGTCGACGGGGAAATAAGGCCGGTCGGGAAACATGGAGTCGTTCCAATTGCAAATGGCGTCGGCTAGCCTAAGGCATGGCCACACCTCCCTTTGATGTTGCTCCTATTCCGCGGCTCTTTTTATTCCTTGTTTTCTGATTTTGGGTAGGATTTTGCACTCACTAATCCACGGCGGATTAATTTCTTAGTTCGCCTAAGCTTAATTTTGACCAACTGGGTCTAATATATTGCGCAAGGCGCAAAAACCCTAATTTTTGCAAATTAATTAGGGTAATTTTTGAATCTTTTGAATTATCACAAAATTGATTGAATTCTATGTGTTCTCTAAGTTTATTGCCAGAGAGCAGTATGCTTTCTGATTGAGTACTTTTATGCAAGGACCTTAACCTCGATACTTGGAAATTCGTGCTACTCTGCTACGAGTGAACACAAATTGTCATGCCACATCAATATTAAGGGTTCAGCCGGGGAACATATCATAGGAAAAATACTCGGCAGGCTCCGGCATTAGTGAATAATGCAGCTAGGAGATTATATACTCATTAGGCTTTATACTAGTGAACAATTCATCTAGGAGCTTGAGTTTCAGTATAATGTGAAGAGAGACATAGGCACTCATCAGATTTTGATATATTCTCCAAATTCCCTGCGGAATATAGACATATCAATGTCTACTACATCTGATGTCGGGTCAGGTAGATAGACTTTTACAGTTTTCGCCCTATACTAAAAACCACCATCAACATTCTTATTAACAACAAGGGTCATTATCCCTTTTACCAATTTGTTCAAAGGGTTGGTTAATATGGACCTTTCATGATCATGCATTATGATACTTAAATCCCCTTTTAACAACAAGGGATGTTATCCTTCTACCAATTTGTTTCAGGTAGTTCCATTGTTGTAACCTTTCATCCTTTTATATTGAAGAAAGTTTACTAGGATTTGTGTACGTCCATTTTTGGGGTCAATGTGTTCTGTTCGGACTGGCATGCTTTCGTACCCAGATGTATATTTTACTTCGGAACATGTAAAACTGTAGAAAGAGCATCAGAGCTATTTATCGGAACACGCCCTTCACCAGAAACAATACTTGGGGATCCATCAGCTGTCAAAATACAAGGTTTACTAGGATTGAAGTTATAGGTGGAGAAGAGGTTAGACTCGGAAGACATGTGATCAGTTGCTCCACTGCCAACAACCCAAGAATCTGATTTTCCTTTACGAGTTTCGGACTTTCACGTGCATCTAGTCTAGTCCTTTAATGAGACGGTAGAACATGAGATGCCCCAATGGCCCTATGTGCCAAGAGTCGAATTTGGTATGATTTAAGTGCGGAAACCTTGTTTGCATACCAATATGGGAACGATTTTAACTGTTAAAGTCCGGGAACCAAGTTTGCATACCAGTATGCGAAAAGTTCTACCTGAGTTAAGGTCAGGGACAACAGTATGCATAATGGTTTGCAAACTGCTGGACAAGACCAAAGTCCAGAAGCTATAGTCTGCGTACCCGTTTGCAAACTTAGTGGTTAAAGTTCGAAAATTGGTTAAGTATGTTTTCATACTCATGAAAAAATACATTAATGAATTAAGGAATGCAATATTTGCAAACCGTGGCTTAATGTTCATGAATTGATTCTCATGAATCAATCCGATTTTGATTCAATTGGCTCATATATATTTCTGTGAAATAGTGAAAAATTGAACAACTCTATGAGAAACAAAATTAGATTCATTTTATTATCTTTCATGTTTGATTGATCATCATATTTGATCTAGAAGTGTTAGATGAATGTGGTTAATACAAAAGTGTTCATATGGCTAACTTCGGTTAACTATTATTGAGCCAACTCAATATACATGTTTAGGTACGGTTACCCATATCTAAATATAAGTATATTTCATTTGTGTGTAACAAGCTAATACCAGCTAACGGTGGAGAGATATTTCTTTGGTTTTAAGAAGACTTAGATTGAATCTCAAATCAAGTTTTCATCTAACGGTGAATATTGAACGCTTTGTTCTATCGTATTGAGTACTATCTTCTCTAATATTAACTCAAAATTTATCTCCTATAGGAAGATATAAAAAGTAATCACAAATCTATTCATCTGAATCTTTGTGATTCCATTATAAATTCTTATACTACCAATAGTTAAGTTATTGTGAGGTGATTGATATTTCTAGGATGTTCTTCGGGAATATAAGACCGGATTATCAATTGGTTCTTGTTCACCTTCATTTATCAAAAGACGGAACAAAAACTTCTTAGGTACTTCTGTGGGAGAAAGATTTATCTATCAGAATAGACTTATCCGTGGGAGACAGATTTGTTATAAGTCTTCGACTTTAGGTCGTAGAAACTCTTAGTTTTGGGTGAGATAAGTTAAGGGAATCAAGGCGTAGAGTCCTTCTGGGATTCATAGGCGTAGGGAACGATACTTTAACTTAATCGGTGTGAGACTTGGGTAGGGCTCAAATACATTCCGGTACGAAGTTAACTTGTAGTAGACTAGTGTCTGTAGAGAATTAATACAGTGTGGTGTTCAAATCTGGACTAGGTCCCGGTGTTTTTCTGCATTTGTAGTTTCCTCGTTAACAAAACTTCCGGTGTATGTGTTATTTCTTTTCCGCATTATATTTGTTTATATAATCGAAATATCACAGGTTGTGCGTAGTTCAATCAATTGGTAAATCCAACCTTTGGTTGGTGATATAAATTGATTTACACTTGGACATTGGTCTTTGGTAACGTCCAAGTTATTTCTCATTTTAATCGGGCTCACAAATTTCTATATGTTCGATTGCAGATTGTATTGAGAAATTGAGATATAACTCTTTGATATATTTCTTGTTTGAGATCGCTTTATAAGCTGGTTCTCTTAGAATTATATGGAGTTAGTCCATACAGATTGCCAAATGAATTATTAGGTGTGGTGGTTATACCCCCGCGTTTTCAATTGGTTTCAGAGCAGGCAAACACGTTAAAGACCTCATAAGTCTGTGTTTGTAGTAATCTAACTCTATGGACGGAAGTGATATCTCAAGCATCGCATTGCCAGTTCAGAAACGTTCTGACTTGGTTCAAAGCATTGATTCTCCTGAGGAACCTCTCACGTTTTCTCCATTGACTTAAACCGTGTATAACTGAGAAACTCGTCTAGACGAGCAGTTAGATGATCTTTCAGATGAAAGTGATTCAGATGATGGAAAAGATGTTCATGAGGAAGTCTCACAATACATCAAGCTTTTTGACCATCTCATAAAGAAAAAGAAGTCAACATCTTGTTTGACTGAGTTTCTGACTCCTTTCTGTCAAGAAAACAATAAAATGAGAAACCTCTTTAAGGGTTACGATTGTGAATATAATCTCTTACAATCTCTTCTTAAAGATCGTAAAGAAGATATACGTTCAAAGAATTCTGTACTGTGAAAATCTTTGTCGAAATCTCTTTGTGCTAAAAGAAAAACTTGCAGAATCACAAGCAAGATGTTGCTCTCAACAAAGTTGTTTTAATGACCGAGAAAATGTTTTCCTCGCTCGAGAAAAACAATTGGAGGCTGACCTTTCTGCTGCTTTCAATAAGGTCAAATTACTGGAAGAAAACTTGAATAAGTTTAACGTTAGTTCAACAAAATTGTCCATTATGTTGGGAGCTTGTAAAAAACATCGTGACACACGAGGTTTGGGCTGTGAAGGAATAGACGCTTCAAGTAGTAGTTTGATTAATTTTGTTGGTTTTAATGGTAATCTCCAGCAGAGAAATCTTACTGATGGAAAAAGTAATATTTACCTTCAGCGGCAGAAGTTTATAAGAACAAGGTCAGTCAACCTCCAACGACAGCTCACATGAAAACATATAATAGCATTTCATTCAAGTGTTATTATTGGGAAAAAAAGGTCACCTTGAAAGGAGATGTCGTTTTCATTTGTCTGGATGTCTAAGGAAGTAAACAAACTTGTCTATCATATTACTGGTTTTAAAAGTCCAACTTTCAGGAAAAGAAAGTGTTGTGATGAGCCAATTTTTGCTTGTAAAGATAACACGAAACCTTTTCATAAAATGAATAACGTTAGAAGGACAATGAATATTTTTTTGATCCAATAAGTAGAAAGGAATTTATGCAAAAGAAAAAATCTTCAAACACTCATATCATAGCTGAAGAACGTTTTGGTTCAAAAGTGTCAACCGTTCCTGAATACATTCATATCAACAATCGTGTTTCGGAACTCAAGACCAGTATAAATAGACTCACGCACATCATTAAGAAGGAAAGGAAGGAAACAACATCAGGTATCTCTTCTCCCCCTTTTATTAATTCCCTGGAGACTAACTCTATTGACTTCTCTGACGTTTTTTATAAAAGAAAAGGAGAGAGAGTCAACACCCTTGATGAGAAAAATTCTCATCATATTACTACATGACTGCTTATAGTTATGCGTCATATTTGAGACCGGGTGAGGATGCACATGATTCTCAAGAAGATACTTTCTTCTTGACAAAGTGGTCTTTGTTGAATTTGTTTTTCTATTAAAAATAATGATTATCTTACTGTTGAGCCTTGCTCCGGTTAATTATTACACTTGATATTGTAAGTAATCAATATCTCTTGAAGTAATACTCCTTGTTGCTTTCTCTGAGAAGCTTCTTTTTGGTCTTTTCCTTAAGACAATTGATTTGTTGTTTTATCGACAAATTTTTTTATGCCTAAATCTATTTAAGCTAAGATATTCTTTCAAAAGTTAAAAACTTGTTTTTTGATAATCTGTCAAAACATGTTTTTAATATGGCTCCATTGGCTCCTTGAATCTGATTTCTTTTTCATGACCACGAACTATTCGTGCACCTGGTTCATGACTGAACATATAGTCCCAACACTGCCGTGTTTGGAAAGATTGATATGTGTCTCCAGGGTTTCCTCATTAAACGCACATATATATATCAAAGGTTTTCTTTCTTTTGATATATGTATGTTCCGTAACCTCAAGAAAACTTCTTGTGATATCATGAACTGCACGATGGATGTATGCAAAAATCAAGAAAAAATCGAAGATGAAAAGGTTATTGAGTTTCATAAGGATCCTCTAGGCATAACCTGTTTCTATGCATACGATCTTGAAGACAATAGACCTGTTCAGATGTCATCCGATTTGGTAGGGAATCTTCTTCGTGATTTTGAGGTTGTTCCTGATCAACTTAAAATTGCAACGAAGAATCTTAAATTCCTGAACTCTGAACTGAAGAAAGCAACTGATGATCTTGCTGTTGTTCGATCTCTGGTTGTTGATTATGTCCAAGTCTTTAAGTATTTTAGGAGTTGATTTTTTTTTTGTCTAGAAAACTTCTTATGAGAATTTATTCTTGTGTTTAAGAAGGATAACTAGGGTTTGGAATAGAAAATTTTGTGATTACACATAGCAATTGTCAACGTCTTGTCATCTTGCAAGATTTATTTATTCAAATTCTAAGTTATTTGGAAGATGATTTTGCAGTATTAATCTTTATTGGTTTTATATATTGCAAAAATACTTTATGAGATATGTGTGTTTACGTCCATGAACTATGATTATCTCATATATGTCAAAAGTTAAGTCTATTATGTCTTTATGCAAATATAGATAAAAGATAGAATGAACTTTTGAATATTCCGTAGTATTGATCTTTCCCCGATCCACTTCTATGTGAAAGTACTGTATGGCTCCGTAAGTTTTCTTATGTTGAGCATTTCCGACTAAATTAATCTATAAGGTCTTCTTGTGATTAATTTATTCGAGTTTTCTGGATACAAATTCATGTTTGATGCAATTTGTTAATGTCCAAAGAAATCCTTCTTTTCTTGTTAAAAGTAAGGTCGCTCTTGTTGTTCTTCCGGGAATGACATTTTATAGGGGAGAGTTATTAATTGAACTTGTTCTTAATTGCCAAATATTTGTGGGAAGTGCGGCTGTGGAATATTGTAGGAGTTATCTTGTATCTTTATAAACTCCTTGATGAATACACTAAGTTTCGACTATGTGATCCCGCAAAAAAGTTGATATGTTCTCTTTTAGTCATGAATTTATCTCTTTGAGAATTTCATTATGATCCCGCAATTTTGGTACCTTTCCCAATTTATATTGACAAAAAGGGGGAGAATTATTTGGTAGTTCACACTACATACATATGGTTTACGGATACTCATGTAAGGGGGAGTGGTTTTCATTGTGAGATGGAAGTATTGACTAAGGAGGAGTGATACATATCGTCGTAGTATTATTGTCAAAGTTGTGATACAATTGGACTTTGATGTTATGTAATAATACTATGACACTGTATAACAATGATTGAGAACATATGTTTTCTTATTGTTATGGCTACAGATTTTCAGCAATAATGATGCTGAGTTGAACACGTTCAGAATCACTTGAGTACTTGGAGTGGCAAAGAATTCAAGGAATGTTGAAGAACCAAGGAAATTAAGCATGATGGATGAGAATCTACAAAGTTATTTATTTTGTAATCCATATGTATTGATACTTTTGTCACTAAAATTAACAAAGGAGGAGATTTTTAGATCATTGCTCGGACGAACTCGCAAGCGTTTCTATCTCAAGCTTGTTTGTCAAGTTTAGGTGATCAAAACTATAAGTCTTGATTTCTAGTCTACTCATAGCTATGTCTCGGATTAGGATAGAATGTGTAGTTGATCTTTGGACTTCACGGAGTACTTGGAGTGCCGAAGAATTCAAGGAATGTTGAAGAATCAATAAAATCAAGCATGATGGATGAGAAGATACAAAGTCTATTTATTTTGTAATCCATACATATTGATAGTTTTGTCACTAAAATTGACAAAGGGGGAGATTGTAAGAGCATTTTCTCGGTCGAACTCGCAAGTGTTACTATCTCAAGCTTGTTTCTCAAGTTTAGGTGATCAAAACTATAAGTATTGATTTCTAGTCTACTTATAGATATGTCTCGGATTAGGATAGAATGTGTAGTTGAGCTTTAGACTTCACGGCGTTCATCGATTGAAGACGAAGATATACTGAGGAGAGCTTGGAGGAACTTCATTAACAAAAGGTATGTGGAGACTAAAACTTATCTATCACTTAGAAGTATATTCTATTCTATCTCCTAATGAGACTAAGTCGTATAGCTATATAGACTTTTATATTACACACATTTGATATTTCGAGCTGAGTTTAACTTGGTTATCTATTTCTCGAAATATGTGTTGGAAGATTTTTTGTTTTAACTACGTTCATCATATTCTTGACGAATTTAGTTGGAAACAATTTATTTGTTGGAAACTAAATAATAAGTCAAAAGATGATCATGTGAAAATCGCATTGCAACATCTTACATGATTTGTGTGAGAGAATCATTTGATGTCGACTCGGAAAGTTTCATATTGATCATTCAATCACTTGAAAATTACTTATAAGTTAATAGTTTGTGTGAGACAGCTATTTTCGTCTTCTAAGGATGTTTCAATGATTGAAATGAGAGTTTAGAACAAATTAACCTTTTTATGGATACAACACAGTATGCATAGAAGTATGCAAACTGTTGTGGTATAATTCAGGTCCGAAAACCTTGTTTGCATACCAGTATGAGAACGGTTCTACCTGAGTTAAGGTCAGGGACAACAATATGCATAATGGTTTGCAAACTGTTGGAAAAGACCAAAGTCCGGAAGATATAGTTTGCGTACCCGTTTGCAAACTTAGTGGTTAAAGTTCTAAAATCGATGAAGTATGTTTTCATACTCATGAACAAATACATTCATGAATCAATCCGATTTTGATTCAATTGGTTCATATATATTTCTGTGAAATAGTGAACAATTGAACAAATCTATGAGAAACACAATTAGATTCATTTGATTATCTTTCATGTTTAATGGATCTAGAAGTGTTAGATGAATGTGGTTAAGACAAAAGTGTTCATACGGCAAACTTCGGTTAACTATTATTGAGCCAACTCAATATACACGTTTAGGTACGATTACCCATATCTAAGTATAAGTATATTTTATTTGTGTGTAAAAATCTAAGACCATCTAACGACTTTGGTTTTAAGCAGACTTAGCTTGAATCTTAAATCAGGTTTTCATCTAACGGTGAATATTGAATGCTTTGTTACTAAGTTATATATCTTATCTTCGATTGAAAGCAAACCCTGATTTGAAAGACTATATAAGGGAGAACTCTAGCAACTGGAAAACCTAATCCCGACACTTTCCTGTGTCCTAGTTGCTACTAGAGTCGATTCTCCTTTAACCTAGGTTTTTCCAAAACCATTATAGGTTAACGACTTGAAGACTTCATTTGGGAGTTGTGAAGCCAGACCCAACTATTTTCTCTGTAGTGCGTGATCTGATCTTATTTGTTCTATCGTATTGAGTACTATCTTCTCTAAGCTTAACTCGAGATTTATCTCCAATAGGAAGATATAAAAAGTAATCACAAAGTTCTTCGTCTCATTCTTTGTGATTCCACAATAACTTCTTCTACTACCATATAATTAAGTTATTGTTAGGTGATTGATATTTCTAGGCTATTCTTCGGGAATATAAGACCGGATTATTAATTGGTTCCTGCTCACCTTGATTTATCAAAATACGGAACAAAAAATTCATAGGTACTTCCGTGGGAGACATATTTATCTATCATAATAGACTTATCTGTGGGAGACAAATTTGTTTATAAGTCTTAGACTTTGGGTCGTAGCAACTCTTAGTTGTGGGTGAGATCAGCTTAGGAATCAAGTGCGTAGAGTCTTGTTGGGATTCAGAGGCGTAAGGAACTAGACTGTACCTTAATCGGTGTGAGACTTGGTTAGGGCTCAACTACATTCCAGTACAAAGTTAACTTATAGTAGGATAGTGTCTGTAGCGGCTTAATACAGTATGGTGTTCGAATCTGGACTAGGTCCCGGAGTTTTTCTGCATTTGGGGTTTCCTCGTTAACAAAACTTCTGGTGTCTTTATTAATTGTTTTCCGCATTATATTTGTTTATATAATTGAAATATCACAGGTTGTGTGTAGTTCAATCAATTGGTAAATCCAACCTTTAATATAGTTTTCTCTACTTTTTTGGGCATAAAAGTCTTCTTGAACTTTTTATCAATGTTCAGAATATTTTTCAACTTGTCTAATAGGCTCCAAATTTTGAGTAGTAATTAACTATTCAAAAATTGTAGTTAGTTACCCAAATCTTTTACTTTCCGAGCTATATTACCAAAGTGAGTAATATTTCGTTGTATGAGAGAAAGTTTAACATTCCTTAAACTATTTGTGAATTGAAAGGCATGGGACCTCTTAATGTTGGTTTTATAGGATTGTTTTATGACCTCATATGAGGTAGGATCCCTAAACCAGCAATTGAAGTAGTTGCAAGGCCTTTTACCTTGATGACTATTAGAATCGGTGCACAAGATAATCAGAGTCAGTGCACAAGATAATCGGTATGTCATCTGAACCAACGATGTTTATATGTATGAGCTTCGAATGCTCATAGTGTTGTAGCCATTTACCAAAGCTCTGTCCGGTCTAGCTCGAATTAAGTCATTGCCAGACTGTTTACAAGACCACGTAAATTTAGAGTCAACAAAACTAGGTCAGACAAATTTAAAGAGTCTATTATTTGTTGCATCTCTGAAAATTCAGATGTGGTAGGGTTGGTGAATACGGACCTTTCATGATCGTGCATTATGTTAAAATCCCTTATTAACAACAAGGGGCATTAACCCTTATTAACTTTCTTTTCTAGTCTAGTCCTTTAATGAGACAGTAGAACTTGAGATGCCCCGATGGCCCTACGTGCCAAGAGTCGAATTTGGCATGTCACTAGTGACCTCATGAAACAAAAGGGCCAAGTCACATCTCCAACATCCAGAAGGTTTCCTAAACTGTCCTCTTCCTCCTCTCCTCTCCTCTCCTACAGCACCCAAACAGAATCTTTCATAATTCTTCAACTCCTCCCTCAAAACAACAAATTTCGCTTCTTTTATTTCGGAACAGAGACATACAGACAGGCGCACAGGGTAGAGATAGATAGAGAGAGATGCAAGCAGTGATTGTAAACCCTTCTTACTCTAGGGTTCAACAATCCCCTGAACCTTCCTGTTCCACTTCTATATTCCCCTTCAAGGTACCCCCCCTCTCTCTCTATCTCTCTTTCCCGTTTTGTTAGTTAATCTCTTGATTGTGACTGAAAAATCTACAATTTGATATGAAATTTGCAGAATTCAAGCGTTCGTCCAAGGCAGATTTCCCTCGCAAGAAGTAATTTCTTGGGGCGGAGCTGTTCGTTTCGTTATTCTCGTGGTCGAAGAGATATTCAAACGCGTGAGAAAGGTGATCTTTTTCTTCCTTTTTAGATTCTTATTTGTTGGTAGTCCAGTTAGGTAAGGTTAATTTCTGAATTGTCTTGGAAAAATATTAGGGTGCATCAATTTGAAAAGGGTATTTATCTACTGAATCAAATTTAGAGTTGGTTAATTTATGCTCACGTTGATTCCAAAGGGATAAAATCTTTATTCTTTGATTAATTGCTTATGCTCCAGTGCGATTCAATTAGTTCTTTGATTAATTGCTTATGCTCTAGTGCAATTCAATTAGGGACTAGTGCAATGCAAGTAGAAGGGCATAAAACAAAGAGTGGAATTTAATATAGATTTAGAGATTCTTGGCTAGATTGATTAGGTTGAAGAGATGTTGGAGGGTTGTCTGCAATTAGGTTTATGGGAGTGAACTCAGTTGATCTGTTTATGTGAGACAATTTGGAAAGTAAGAACCTCGCATTGATTGATAGATTCCACAATGTTTTCATTTTTTCCCCCTATGTGTGTGTGCGCGCGGAAGGATACCCAGGTGCTATGAGATGTCTGTTGGTTTGGCACACTTTTTCTAGTTGATTTTTGGTAGCTGTACTGGCTAGCTAATGGGTCTTAGTCTGATGGGTTTTATCAGCAGAGGAGTTTAGTGGTCTGTGCTGATGCTTTTAAGAGTTTAGCAGTAAAAAAACAAATGTCTGTGTTGATAGAGGTCAGTTTATTTTTACATGATGTTCCATATTTGAGGTTAGGAGCCAAAGTTCAGAAGATTTTTTTGCTAACAAAATTGCCTCATATATCGTCATATCCTGATTTCAAAGATGATTCAATCCGCTTAAGTACAATAAACCTCAGTTTCATGTTAATCTCATTTTACAGCATTCTTGTAATTATTTGTTCTCGTCAAATAAAAATGTTTCATATATGTTACAAGTACAGGTAATTCCGTTTTTTGTCAAGTTGATTGGTTCAGTATTTTTGTAACTTTTGGGGTTTCTTACCTTTTCTCTTTTCCAGTTGAAGTAATCATTTCTTATATTTTCATTCTTTGCAGTTGTCAAGGCTGTTGCCACCCCAGAGTCGGTAGTGGAATTGCCGCTAACTGCAGAAAATGTTGAGACAGTTTTGGATGAAGTGCGACCGTATCTCATGTCCGATGGGGGTAATGTGGCGTTGCATGAGATTGATGGAAATATTGTCAGATTGAAGTTACAAGGAGCATGTGGGTCATGCCCAAGTGCTATGATGACCATGAAGATGGGCATCGAACGTCGTTTAATGGAAAAGATTCCGGAAATAGTTGCGGTCGAGCCAGTTGAGGACACTGAAACTGGTCTTGAACTGAATGCCGAAAATATAGAAAAGGTAATCATTTTCTTCAGTTTACTTGTTTAATCAAATAGTGTTTTCGTTGAGTCTTGACATAGTATAGTTGTTTTAATCAACATAAGTGGGGAGACAGAATCTACAAATTTGAGCCATAACCTGGCTGACCAAACATCATTTATCACACATCCCTATTAAGAATTCTCCTTGGAACAAGATTTCTTTGTATACAGTGGGTTTTTGAAGTTGTCACCAGATCAGATCTTAGGATCACCTCATTTTTTGTTTTGCATAAAGCCCAATTTGTACGTGGAATCACCATTAGAAGACTGTTTCCATTTGGAGAGAAAGGATGGATGACCAGCTTTCTTACTTAACTAAAATCATATAAGTCATGAATCTTGACTGCTTCACATGAGTGGAACTGGAAAGTATTTTTATCAACATTGGATTGGGACCTATTTTTATTCAACGTTGCCTTGACTCGTTCCTTTGTGTTCTTGTGTGTGGTGAACCTATTTTTATTCAACATTGGATTGGGACTTGTCTTCTTGTGTTCGTATGATAAAGAATCTGCTAAGTGTTCCGTGTATGTGTGGTTAATGATTTTTTTTTTTTGCATGTTATAATTGCTTAAGTATATATTTCTAGGTGCTTGCTATCTTTAGAAATTCTGGAGAAGATTGTTTTGTATCATTTCTTGCTTCTTCTTTTTGTGTGTTTTTATGTGTATGGGTGCTTGGAGTGGAGCAAGTTGGTTGATAAGTGAGATAACAATATCACCTTTGGTCTTCTGTCCATCCTTGTAGCAAGATTATCTTCAAACATGGTTGGAATGTCAAAATAGTGATACTTAAAGAGATATTTTTTTTCTCTTCATGTAAGTCGATAGTTGATTGGTTGGACTGTCCTTAATATTTAGTTCTTTCTCTAGACTCAACCTACTGTAGTCTATTTCTTTTTCAACTTTTACAACAGTTACAGAGACTTCATGAGATGCTAAAATGTCTAGAGAAGTCTTTGGACGGTTGCGTACTTGCATGACATTAACTAAGTAAATGTTGTTTAGGGACTTGCTAGTTGTAGATTGTCATTGCACGGCTATGGCAATTGATTAACTTGAAAATCAATACCTTAAGTAGCCTAGTAGTTTATACTAACATCCTACTGGTATGGCATTTTGATTGCCCTTATGTCTGCTCGCTGGCCTTTTAATTCCTTCCATTTGTACATCTCTTCTCATCCATATAAACAAAGTATGATATCATGTCTCTAGTCATATATACACACAAAAGATAATATACATTTCTTCGAATAAGGAGACAGAATCAAGAAAGCCAGTTGATCCATGACCCCTTACTAGTTGCTACCCGTTGTGACCTTGTTGAGTAGAGAAGAATATTGATTTATTTAGATGTATCCCCTCGGGCATTTGGTTCTCATTACACTTTGTACTGGTTTGGCACATTATTTTTACATTAATGGCAAGCATCACCATTGTAGTTTGCTACTTTACTCTTGAAAAGGAGCGGATTGTGCATTTTTAGTCATCATAATTTTGTTCAGGTTGTAAGTTGCGACTCTTTCCTTTCGTATTTCAGGTTCTGGAGGAAATAAGGCCATACCTTGTGGGAACTGGTGGTGGAGGTCTGGAACTAGTTGCAATTGAGGAACCGATTGTGAAAATCCGGATACTAGGACCAGCTGCTGGGGTCATAACTGTTCGAGTGGCAGTAACACAAAAGCTGAGAGAGAAAATCCCATCAATTGCTGCCGTGCAACTTCTTGGTTGAAAATTCCTCATACCACAACAAAAAGCTACTAAATCCGCCACAAAGTATTACATGAATTGTTCAGTGGTTAAGATGTATTACATTTTTGTACAGTTATCATATTTTTACTGCATCAGATGAATAAGTGTTAATTTGCCTTCAATGGTTCAGTGATAAAGTCAATTCTGTAGTCTTACTGTAGTCTTATTGTTGTAGTAAAGGAAAGATTGCTGTGTGAAAATGAGGTTCATGAATTCATTGTTGGACTCGACTCAGGGGTCCACCAGTATTGGTGAAATTATTTTGATTACCCACCTTAATGTGGAATGAGCTGATTTAAGCCAGTACCATCCAAGCAGTAACACCAAAATTTCTAAGCTATCCATACTTGTAACATCCCAAACTTGTAACTAAGATGTTAGTCAGTTTCTGGTGATTTGTAATTGCAATTTGAGCTTAAAATGAAATGCTCAGTTTTACTCTCAGAGATGCAGAAACAAAATTTTCATTTAAACCATATCTTTCCTTCTGTTTCACTTTCCCTGCTAAAAGTAAAAGTAATGCAAGTTTTGGGGCGTTGACATAAGTTCAACAGCTTAAACGACAAAATGAAAATTTAGGAGATGTTTTACAACAGCTCAACAATACAACACTTGGAGACTCTTGGAAATCCTAGTAATTTCTCCATAGCTTTGTTTTTTAAATCTTCTGGTAAGTGTGATATCCAAAGCCGAGTAGTCATCTTCTGCAGAACCAGTGCATTCTTTAAAAAGTATTCCAGCACGCATGTCTCAGATGATGACCCATAGTAGTTGTTGAATTCAACTGACTTCATGTGTAGCAACATACACTGAGGGACCGCATCAGTCATAAGATCATCAGTCGTATTGTTGCAGATACGCTACAAATAAAAACAATAGTAACACCAAGCACATGAGCTTTACCATCAGTATAGTGTAGGGTGTGCAGATAAAGAACAAAGTGACCAGTTACGTACATTATCGAAGACGAGGGATTCAAGATTAGGCGAGTTGTGAAGAAAATCAAACAGCTTACGGATATTCAAATAACTCAATTGCGCTAAAACCAAATGTGCCAAGCTATTAAATTTCGCCACAGAACTGGTTCCAAGAACATTAGCAAAGCAGAGACCCTAGAATAGAGGAGAATTAGATAGCAACGAATTATATCTCCTAGTTAGGATTTAGATGCATATGGAGCAACAAGAAACCGAAAGTATGGAAAAAACGTTTACCTCATAAATGAAATCAGACAATCTTAATATCTTCAATTTGGGAGTACAGTAAAACAACTTGCCTGCATCCATTTCCACCTTCCAAGTACAAGTGTCCAAACTCAAGTCTTCAAGAGTAGGGCAGTTGCAAAAGAAATCTTGAAGCAAGTCGTTATCATTGAACTTGACATAAGTTAGCTTAAGTATCTTCAGCCTTGGAAATGAAAATGATTTAGGAAGTACAAGAGCAGTATAATAAGTCAAGTTTAGTTCCAACCTTGTCGGTGATTCACAAGTGAAAAAACAGTGAGGAAGATACAGCTTCTTAAGTGAATATTCATAAATGCTTTCCTCATCCTCGTCACAATCATCATCAGAATAATCACATTCAGTAACATCATATTATCGAAAATCAACTTCTCAACTTGACGCCTTTCTATGGTAGAGACCAGTGCTTTGACTGTATCTCTATGAAAGAGTATTTGGTCAATTTCGAGATAACATTTCTGTAAAGCTGGCATATCACTATTGTCATCATGAACAGTCAACACTCTATTAACAAAACCCAAAAATACTTTAGCTGCCATTAAATAGTCATTTGGATCCATTTCATGATCGCAAGAACCCTCTGCCTTATCCAAATAATTACGCCACCATCCACGAAAATCAAAGACATTAGTAGAAACCCAAACTTTCCTCCATCTTTTAGATAAAATGCCGGTGGAGACAACATCTTTAAATGGATGGAAAGAGAGGACGCGTTGGATTAGAGCATTAGGTAACTTACTTAACCTATCTTCGTTTCTAATTTCCATGTCTTAATAAGAATGTAGACAACGCTTTAATGTTTCTAAGTGATTACTTCCCGTCTCTTATTTATCGACGACACTTGGTAGACTTCTTGTTTCTCAAAACTAGATGACCAAATCCAAAAGAGAGTAACAAGAATAATATGAATACTAGACCTACAAATATACAAAGGAAACTCTGATCAACCTAAAAACATCTGATATAGTGAATCATGTATAAGTGTTTAGCTTGTCAATTTGAAGCCTAAATTTTGTAAATTCACCAAGCAAGTTTTTTTTTTTTTGAAGCATTTCATCAAGCAAGTTGACAACCACTATATGCAGAGGAGAAAATTTAACATTATTCTTTTCAGAACCGATTGGATCCACTAGTTGGTTCTGTAATATCAAAACTATAGTCTTCATAAACTAATCAAACTGATAACATCTTCCAATTTCGATTTGAGTTTCACAAAGGATATGCATATGGTCAACATAGATAGAAACCAAAACAAAAGAAATTAGAGAGATTCAGGATTTCACCTTAACAATTAGGATTATCCTTTCTCAGCCATCGCCGTTAGTGAACGAGACTTTAGAGTTGAGGAAGGGACTGGATGCCGGAAACCTTCGTGTAATTCACGGTTTTTCTTACATTGCTCCGTTAAAAAAAAAAGTCATCCACCAGACCCAACACTGGCACACCATCTTTCTATACCATTGACATTAGATTATCTTCCAACCCTGATAATAGTAATATAGAGGAAGCTTTAAGGTTTGTTAAGCCTATTATTTCTGATGAAATTAATTCCTCCTTGACTGCCATCCCTTCTATTAATGAAATCATTGATACTGTTAATAGTATGGCACTTTGGAGCTTATCGGGACCGGATGGTTTTCCGGCTGGTTTCTTCAAGGATAATTGGGACATTGTCCAATTAGAAATTGTGTCTCATGTACAAAACGTTTTCAAAATAAATTTCTTCTTAAACAGTCTAACTATACTTTTATAACTTTAATTTCCAAAATTAAAAATCCTTCCTCTCCTCATGATTTTCGACCGATTAGTTTATCAAATTTTGTTTATAAAATTATTTCAAAATTTTTAACTAATCGGTTAAAACCTCTTTTGGACTCCTTGATTTATCCTTTTCAATCCATTTGTTGCCAATAGACAGATTATTGTTATCACTCATGAAATTCTTCACTCTTTTAAAAAGAAAAAGAAAAACTCTAAAAATGGTCATCTAACTATTAAGCTAGATCTTTCTAAGGCATTTGATCGGTTGGAATGGCCTTTTATTCTTGCCGTTTTTAGGAAACTTGGTTTCTTTGAAGAGTGGTATCAAATGATTTCTCAGTGTATTAGTACAGTTTCTTATTCTGTTTTGGTTAATGGTTCGCCTGGTGAGGTTTTCTTCCCCTCTAGGGGAATTAGACAAGGTGATTGCCTTTCGCCTTATATTTTTTCCTATATATGGAAGTTCTGTCTCAAATGCTCTTAAAGGCAGAAGAGGATAAAATGATTCAGGGTTTTAAGTTCAAGAAGAGGAGTCCTTCTATCTCTCATTTATTTTTTGCGGATGATTGCATGTTGTTTGCTAAGGCTTCTGTCACTTATGCTAGGAATCTTAAGTTAGTCCCACATAGCTAACTCCTTAGCCTAGATCTTGATATATAAGGTGTGGAGCCACTCCACTCATTGCCAATTGGTTTTGAGTTGGAAGCCCACACACTTCTAACATAAAACATTTTTTGTTGACAAGCATAAAACATTTTTTGTTTTTCTTCTTTTTCTTCGGCTATGCCGGCTTGTTCTTCATCTTCTTTGTATACAATCTTTCTCCAGACGTCCATATTTCTTGCAATTGCGACATTGGGGTTTTCCTTTGTTCCAACAATTCTTCTACAATCTTAATGTTTTATGCTTGTGAACAAAAAATGTTTTATGTTAGAAGTGTGTGGGCTTCCAACTCAAAACCAATTGGAAATGAGTGGAGTGGCTCCACACCTTATATATTAAGATCTAGGTTAAGGATTTAGCTATGTGGGACTATCTTATAGTTTCTCCAACATGCTCCCCCTCCACGTGTAGGGCGGAGATTAAGCCACTACAACGTGGACCTCTGTACGGGTGGACGGGCAGCCCTTTGGGTCTACTTCTCATTCCACTCTCATACGGGCCTAGCTCTGATACCATGTTAGAAGTGTGTGGGCTTCCAACTCAAAAGGTTATAGGTTGTTAGCTTGAAAAACAACACAATGATCATAAGTCGTGATGTCTTGTTCGATGAAGGTACTTCATGGAATTGGGAAGAAGGTAAAATTGAGAAGAAAACCATTATTCTTGATGATGAACAAGAAACTTCAGCAACAAATGAAGTTGTAGAAGGTGAAGAACTACCTCAAACACCCCCAAATATAAGGTTTAAAGCATCTCCAAGTATGTCTCCAAGTACTAGTGCATCAACATCACCACCATCGGCACCAAAGAAGATGAATAGGTTGAGTGAAGTGTATGAAAGATGTAACTATTGTACGGTTGAACCGGAAAATTTTGAAGAAGCATCAAAAGAACCGGTTTGGATAAAATCTATGGAAGAAGAAGTTGTTGTCATAAATGATAACGACACATGGGAGAAAGTAGCAAGGCCAAGTGACAAAGAAGTTATTGGCATGAAATGGATCTACAAGGTGAAGTACAATGCGGATGGATCGGTTCAAAGGCACAAAGCAAGGTTGGTGGGAAAGGGATGTTCACAACAACCCGGCATCGACTACAATGAGACTTTTGCACCGGTTGCTCGTCTTGACACCATTAGAGCCGTGATTGCCTTGGCTTCTCAAAGAGGTTGGTGACTTTGCCAACTTGATGTCAAATCGGCATTTTTGAATGGAGAACTCCATGAAGAGGTCTACGTAGAACAACCACAAGGTTTTGTGATTAAAGGAGAAGAGAAAAAAGTATACAAGTTGAAGAAAGCTTTGTATGGCCTCAAGCAAGCACCAAGAGCTTGGTATAGTAAGATAGATGGAGACTTCAAAAGGAAAAACTTCAAAAAAAGCAAGAGTGAGCCTACACCATATGTGAAGACAAAAGATACGTTTATTCTCATCTTTTCCTGTATGTTGATGATCTTATCTTTACGGGTGATGATGCCAATATGATTGAGCAATTCAAGAGAGAAATGATGATGAAATATGAGATGAGTGACATGGGTTTGCTCAAGTACCCTTGGTATAGAAGTTCATCAAAGTGAATATGGAGTGTTCATTTCTCAAAGCAAGTATGCCGAAAAGGTGTTGAAGAAATTTGGTATGCTTGGTTGTAACCCCACATCTACACTACTTGTAGTGAATGAGAAACTCAAGAAAGATGATGGAGGAAGAAAAGTTGATGAGACTTACTATAGAGGTCTTATTGGAAACTTGTTGTATCTTACACATACAAGACCCGACATCATGTTTGCTTCAAGTATGCTTTCTAGGTTCATGAGTTCACCTAGTCATCTACATCTTGGCGCGGAAAAGAGGTTGTTGAGGTACATACAAGGAACAATGAATTTTGGAATCATGTATTCAAGAAATTTGGATGTCAAATTAGTTGTATATTGTGATGGCGACTTGGGAGGGTGCATTGATGACATGAAGAGTACATCGGGGTATGCTTTTTTCTCTTGGTTCGGGTATATTTACATGGACATGGAAGAAGCAAGAAACCGTAGCTCTATCCACGGCGGAAGCGGAGTACATTTCGGCATCAATAGCTACATCTCATGTTGTATGGCTGAGAATAATCATGGAAGATATTCAAGAGAAGCAAGAAGGGTGCACCGAAATTTTTTGTGACAACAAATCCGCAATTGTTATGTACAAAAATTCGGTTGAGCATTGTAAAGCAAGGCACATCAAACTCAAGTATCACTTCATTCGAGAAGCGGTTGAAGATGGTGAGATAGAACTCAAGTATTGCAAAACGGAAGACCAATTGGCTGACATATTCACCAAGGCACTTCCCAAAATGAAGTTTCAAAATTTTAGAGAATTAATTGGAGTTGTAGAACATCACATTTAGGAGGATATTTTTGAGTGTTAATGTAATGTTCAAATGTAATAGGAGTGTAAGAATATAAGTATTAGTAAAATAGTAAGTGGACATTAGAGGTCCACATGTCATCTTATCTCTATGGTCTTATATTGACCATGTGTAGAGAGAGAATGTATTATGAAGAAAGAAATCAAAGAAAATAGAGTGAGTGGAAACTATTAGTTTCCCACTCCTTCATGATCAAAATCCTTCTTAATCATCATCATAAATTCAATCAAATATCTAACAGTTATTATTGTGTTGGAATCGGTAACAATGAAACAACGAACGATAGATGAATCTAGGTCAGATCCACCTGAAAATAATCAACTAAATTGAAAACTTCAATTTGACACACAAAGACAAAGCCACCTGCTATGAAAATTGTCCTTAACACACTATCCTGCAGGTACTCCTCAAGAATGAGAGATGTTATACTCATCTGTGGAAATGTGTTCAGGATGGTCCGATATAGAATGTATAAGCACAATACAATCTACCTAACTTCGAACTTAGATCTTCTCCAATGATGGTTGTGTGTGTTTCCTTGGTGGCAACACAAAGAAGACATCTTCATTCAAATTTTTATATATCTTGTATGGACTTAGACATTTACCTTCACATACAATCCATTGAAGAAGCTCTAGTAGCAAGGATAAGGAAGGAAAATAGACAACCAATGTTGAGAAGATAGATAAAAGAAGATGAAAAACGTATCCGTTCCTAGAACTATTTTCAAAAAAGAAATTCATTTTTATTTATAGGAGAAAGTTTCTTAGAAATCAAGTTAGGTTTAGGTTTCCTTATAAAACACTGTTAGAGCATTGCTCGGTCGAACTCGCTGATAGACGCATTTATGTGTCTAATTTGTCCTCAATGTTTCGTATTGTTAGTACTTGTTTTCTTCCTTATTATGGTGTTTTGTGTGTTTGTAGGTATTTTTGAAAAATAATTATCGCTGGAAAATTCGGCTCGAAAAGTTGCACGAAGCACCCCCAGGTCACCCCCAAGAAAGCTGCTATTCGCACCCCAGTTCTGGTTAGGGGGAGGACATCTTCTTCCCAAATTCAAAAACCAAAAATTGGCGGTAAAAAAATACTATCAACTGGCAGATGTTTTGTTGGAATTTTTGAACGTGTTCTAGGGCGATTCAATGGCTGATTTTTGGTAGGAAGTTGTGATATGTCCTAGCAAACACGTTTTGGGCTTTTGGTTCGATCAAATTTGGCCAGAATTAGCTGGATAATTCACGGAATGCAAAACAGGGAAACACGGGTTGGACACGAGATTGGAGAAGATTTGAGCGTGTTCTGCTCATGCATGACGGCTCTAGCAACATTGTGGGTCGTGTGTAAACATTTCTAGAGTGATCAGGATGGAAATCTACGTGTGAGAAGCTAAATCAGGGAAGAAAATATTCCTAGAATATATTTTTTCATCAAACCGAGTTAAGAGAGAATTATCTCGAGTTATAGCGAGACTTCTTGATCCTGTGGAGTATATATAGAGTGCTGGGGACTCATAGAAGAGGGGAGGGAGAATTGGGAGAGGTTTAGAGCACTACATAGGAAGAAAATTGAAGTTGCAGAGATTCTGGTTATGCTGCTGCTGCTGCTCGAGAAGGAAGAAGAAGAGGAAGAACAAACTACCAAAGGCAGTCGTTTACCAACAAAGACAACGACTTTCGTCTGTGGGTCATAGTTTTCCAACGACAACAACACTTCATCTCTATCGTTGATTCTGGACGCCTTATGTGGGTCGCAGAATCCTCTTTTATATCATTTTCTTGTCTTTCTCTTCATTGTAAAACACTTTTGAGCATCAATGAAATATTTTGAGAGATTTTTCATCATGAGTAGCTAAACCCAATCCCAGGGGTGACAGATGAAGCCATTCTCACAATAATTATGTGGTAATCTCTAATTTTTTATGCAATATTTTTATTTGATTAATTGCATTGATAAAAATGAATTAAATGATTTTTATTAAATCAACTGTGTTTTCCCTTGATAATGCATGCTTAGTTTTAGACTCTTGATGCATTATACTTGTGATTAACATTTGATATTTTGGAAATCTGCTTTTGGCAATATTTTGAATCAAACCAATTATTTAAATTGCATAGTAAAAAAAAAATATTAGATCATATAAGTATTGTTGAATGGTGGAATCTTAAACCCCTATTTGTCCATAAAATTTCACATCACTTTGCTATTTAATTTTTCTACATTCTTAAGTTTTAAAAAAAAATCTAAAAATTTTATTCCCTTCACAAATCTGAAAAGAACCCATTTTTACCACTATCACTACAACCATTTGAAAATACATCAAACATTTTGGCGCCACCGACGCGGATTTGTGCTTAGGTAGAATTTTTAGGTTTTTATTATTTTTTATTATTTTCATTTGTTCCTCTTTACGTTTCTTTATTTGTGTCTTTGATTTGCAGGTTTGAAGATTGGACACTAAGGACTTGGAACAAAGCTCAAAGCTAAAAGAAAAGAAAAAAAGAAGACAAATAGTTTTTTAGGATTTAGTTTTATTATTTATTTATTTTTAGAATTGTATGAGGAAATTTTTGTAATATTTTTGCACTTTACTTTGGACTTTGGACAGTTGGACAATTTTTTTTTTAAAACCCTACGGAAGGGTACCCTTAAATACAAACTGTTTGCAGGGAAGGACGACGATTACAATATCGTCTCGGCCCCTCGGGTTCGTACACGACATAGGAGTCGTGGCCCGAGTCGACTTCAGCGGTTCTTCGCCCGTCTGGTACGGGAGGTAAGTCTTTCGAAACACCCGCGAATCTCCTGCAAGCGGGTTTACTGTATGCCTTAAGGTGATTATATGTTGAGGACTGAACCAGTTGCTTTAAATTCCTCGTAAAGGGTAAGGACTGGCCATACAAGATAAGGGTTCGGATTTCATCACCGTTCTCTTCTTGCCCTCCTTAGGAAAACGAAACCAAACGCGAACCTAAGCCTAAAATTTTGAATAGAACGAGACCTATAGGGTAACGAGCTTAATAGGACAGTCATTCGAAAAATATTGGTTACTCTTTTGAGCATACTTCGAAGTTCAGGATGGTTTCTGTGAGTTGAATGCGTGACTGCGCCGCCTTGAACACCGGTGAGGCCTTGGGTATCAAAGCTCCACTGAGCTTTCCTCGCCTCTATTCAACTCACTTTGACTCGTACTGATTCCATAGAATTTGCTCAGATTGTAACGAATTCCTTTTCGAAGGATTAGAAGCTGGTCTAGAAACAATCTAAGTAGAGCCATCATGCTTTTTGTTTGCTAGAAATCAGTAGGTTTTTTGTGGTGAAGTCAGCCTTGTTTGTGTTTGCATAGAACCTCCCTTCCGTTTAGAATTTTTTTTTAGTGTATGCCCGAAAGGGCCTGGAAAAGAAATACTTTTGGACGTTTGATTAGTGACGAGCCTAGAAGTTCTTCTTGTGAAAGTTGGGAGCTCGAAGACTCTTCTTTTGAGAGCCCTATTTTTGGAAACTTCAGTTTTGAGAATTTGTCTCTTCGTGAGGAAATTACCCCTAGTACTTCTGTTGTGCCAGCAATGACAACTTTGAAAGATTACATGTTCCCAACTAGGTCCACCCGAGCCTCTTGCATTAAATCGCCAGCCACTACGGCTAATTTCGAGATAAAACCTAGTATTCTCCAGATGATCCCTATATTCTTAGGAAAGGATGATGAGAACACTTATTTTCATATTAGGGACTTTGAGGAAATTTGTGGAACAATTAGGATAAAGGACCTTACCGATGAAGTCTTGAAACTTAAGATGTTTCCCTTTTCTTTGAGAGACAGAGTCAAGACCTGGCTGAACAACCTACCGTCTAAATCCATAGAAACATGGCAGGAACTTATCGCTGCCTTCTATATGAAGTTCTACCCTAAGCATAAAACTGCAGCTGTTAGGCAGAACATTAGTACTAGTGTGCAACAAGAGGGAGAGTCTCTTTATAGATTTTTAGAGAGATTCAATGATCTTCTATCCCAGTGTCCTCACCATGGATTTGATAAGATGAAACTTGTAGAGATTATTTATAATGGTTTGGACTATTCGACCAAAGCTATGGTCGAATCTATGTGCGTTGGTGAGTTCACTAGTAAAAATGATGAAGATGCATTTACCTTCTTAGGAGCTTTCGCTGAAAAATCCCAACAGTGGGAGTCTTGTGTTGAACCCCCTAAAAGATTCTTGGTCAATAAAAGTAGCACCAATATGGTAGATACGAGTTTTGCGTCAGATGCTAAGTTTGCTGCTTTATCTAGAAGGTTAGAAGCATTGGAAATGGGTCAATCTAAAAATAAGTCCCTTGTTGAACCTAATAGAGACTCTCAAGTCTCTAGTTGTGGAATAGAGCCGGATAACTCATTCTGGGAAGGTCAGGTTAGTGAAGAGCAAGCTCATGCTGTCTATAACAATGCTAGGTTTGAAAACCGTCAGAAGTTTGACCCCTACTCAGAGACCTACAACCCTGGTTGGAGAAACCATCCTAATTTCTCTTGGTCTAAGGGCCAGAATCAAGGCCAGTCTAGTAATTATCAGCCTCCCCCAGGTTTTGGTTATACTAAGAACTCTTCAGGTCAGACCCAGAACCCATCTGAGAATAGAATAACTAGCTTAGAGGAAACCCTTAGTATATTAAGGAAGAGCCAGGAAATGCTATCACAAAGCCAAGAAATGTTAGTAAAAAGCCAGGGTAATTTTCAAGAGGAAACCAAACAGAATATTAAGAATAGTGCCCAGTCTTTTGCTAAATTAGAGCTTCAAGTCGGCCAAATAGCTAAGTTTATCAATGAGATAGAAGAAGGAAGGTTCCCTAGTCATACTGATCCTAACCCTAAAGGAGAGAAATCGTACAATCATGTGAACTCTGTTACAACCCTTAGGAGTGGAAAGAAAGTTGATAATAAGGTCGACATACCTGAAAGTGAACATGTTGTAGTTCACCCTTATGAGCCAGAAAATTAGGAGACTGATAGAGTCTCCAAAGAGACCAATGAGGGTCCTGATGAGCCCGGCTTTGTTCCCAGAGCCCCGTTCCCCCAGCTGCTAGTTCCGACTAAGAGGGAGTCCAACTTTAATGATATATTGGAGGTTTTTAAGCAGGTTAATATCAACCTTCCATTATTAGATACAATTAGGCAGATTCCCTCTTATGCCAAGTTCCTTAAGGACTTGTGTACGCGAAAGCGTAAGCTCAGTGTCCAGAAGAAAGCCTTCATAGTTAGTCATGTGAGTTCTATTATTCAGAATACCACTACTCCTAAGTATAAAGACCCAGGGTCCCCTACCATTGCTTGTACAATAGGTAAATACCGTGTTGAGAAAGCGTTGCTTGACTTAGGAGCCAGTGTGAACTTACTTTTGTACCATGTGTACCTTAAGCTAGGACTTGGTGAGATGAAACCTACCCAGATAACACTTCAGTTAGCTGATAGGTCCGTTAAAGTTCCTCGTGGTGTGATCGAGGATGTTCTCATAGAGGTTGACAAGTTTATTTATCTAGTGGATTTTATTATCCTAGATACCCAACCTGTCCCTGAACCAGAGAACCAAATACCAGTGATTTTAGGTCGCCCGTTTTTAGCCACGTCTAATGCGATCATAAACTGTCGAAATGGTATTATGAATCTATCTTTTGGTAATATGACTATTGAGTTGAATATTTTTAATGTCAATAAGATACATTCTGAACTAGATGACACGTGCATTGAAGAGGTCAACATGATAGGAACCTTAGTTCCGAAGTCTGTACCAAATACCGAATCGGAAGATCCATTAGAGAGTTGTCTAGCCCGTTTTAGCATGGATTTCGACGATGATAGCAACATTGAACAAGTAAATGCTCTGTTGGATTCTATTCCTATGTTAGATACCGATAGATGGAAATCTAGGTTTGAACCATTACTAGCTACCGAATCTACCTTAAGCCCTTATTTCGAAGAGCCTAAAGATCCTCCTAAGTTGGATCCCAATTATGCATTTGTAGGCTCATCTGAGATTTGTCCTATAACTTCCGATTTGGATAGTGATCATGAGATTAGGCCAGTAACCGTGCTTCAACACAATAAGGAAACTCTAGGGATGACCATAGAGGATATGAAACATATAAGTCCTATAGCTAGTATACCTCAAAATAATTTAGAGGATGAACCACCTGATTATAACTCATAGAAAGCAATTGACCTTTTTCAAGAACCGGATGGTCTAGAAATTAGGAATATTGTGACTAGTTTATCTAGAGACACCCAAAACTCTAAGTTTGGGGGTAATGAACTAGAAGAAGCTCTAGAGTATTTTAAATACTCTCCGAATCCGGAAATTCAATCCATAGTTAAAGGTCTTACGGAGAATAGTGATTACCCTAAATTTGGGGGTAGAGATTGTCAATTATCCCCAGTAGAAGTCCCTAACTTGGGACTCAAGCCTAGTGCATCTGAGGTATCGCTTGAGTCTATTCAGACTCCACAAACTGATCCGCCTGATACTGTTCAGGAGGAAATCCATATATTAGAAACCCGTTTTTCGGATGAATCTATTTTTCAAGACACTCTTATGAAGCCCAACTGGAGGTTCTGGATAGATCCGGTTGTCTTGCAAGAAACCTTAGATGAGGATGTGCTCCTTCTGTTCATTTTTCTGAACCAGTGCAGCTGTCTCATATTGGTGTTAGCTCTATTTGGTATTATGGACCCACAACTTTTTCGGCTATTGGTATATGACTTTGGAAGGTGAAGATCCTTTTTGAGGTATTTGATGTCTGGCTGAAGACTTTAAACTTAGCACTTCTTGGGAGGTAACCCAATCTCACGCAACACGGTAATATCTTTCCTCAACCCTTTTTGCTTCAAGTGGTAGCAATTTCTCCTCGTTCATGCTGTTAATTTTATCATTGGAAACATTGAGGACAATGTTAAATTTAAGTTTGGGGGTATGGGAAAATCTTTTAGTTGCAATAAATAAATACGCTCCAGAGCCTAGAGATTTATGCGTATTCAGGATGGCACTAACTAATCTAAGTGGATGGAAGCATCTTGGTTGTAGGAGTTCAGGAACCAATCTGATTAGATGGAAACATCTATAGAGTCTATTCATAAAAGCACAGAGCTCAGGTGTTAGAAATAACATGATAGTTGCACCATATCTCGTTGAGTCCTTTTCATTTTTTTTTTAATTTTAAACCATGTTTCTCTAAGTGATTAGGTGGGGCACACGATTCAAGTTGTTACCACTGCTAGGGTGAATTAGAGTGACTGAGTTACTAAAAAAAAAAGAGAGAAAGAAAGACCGGACCAGTTAGACCAATTGGAATAAGTATTAACACTTGGATAGCAATATGCCTGTGTTCTCCCTGTTTCCGTCGCCTAAGCAAGCATGGAATGCAGGACCCGTGGGAACTATCGTGTAATCTGCTGACAAGAAGCATGCGCTTGGATCAAAAAGATCTATTTGTGCCGTTAAGTTAAAAAAAATGGTTATTGTTCTGTGTAGTCAACTGCTGGTTCCCTTGTATTTGCCAGTTTGTTGATCTAGATTTAAGTTATTGACCACTGGTTCCCTTGTATATGCCAGTTGTGTTGATATTAGTCAGACCGGTATCTCAGTCCATTAGGATAGGTTCATTCTGGCAGTGGCCTTCAGACAGATATGTGAAACATCGACCATTTGGTTAACATCAAAACCATCTACATTTTTCTATTTCCATCTCCTTTTTCTATCCATATGATTAGTTTGACTCCGAATATGATGTCTATAGTGCAACTATCTGAGTAGAGCTCTGTCACTTTATATGAATTTTAGGTAAAATTGAGAAGAAAACCATTATTCTTGATGATGAACAAGAAACTTCAGCAACAAATGAAGTTGGAGAAGGTGAAGAACTACCTCAAACACCCCCAAATGCAAGGTTTAAAGCATCTCCAAGTATGTCTCCAAGTACTAGTGCATCAACATCACCACGATCGGCACCAAAGAAGATGCATAGGTTGATTGAAGTGTATGAAAGATGTAACTATTATACGGTTGAACCGGAAAATTTTGAAGAAGCATCAAAAGAACCGGTTTGGATAAAATCTATGGAAGAAGAAGTTGTTGTCATAAATGATAACGACACATGGGAGAAAGTAGCAAGGAAAAGTGACAAAGAAGTTATTGGCGTGAAATGGATCTACAAGGTGAAGTACAATGCGTATGGATCGGTTCAAAGGCACAAATAAAGGTTGGTGGAAAAGGGATGTTCACAACAACCCGGCATCGACTACAATGAGACTTTTGCACCGGTTGCTCGTCTTGACACCATTAGAGCCGTGATTGCCTTGGCTTCTCAAAGAGGTTGGTTACTTTGCCAACTTGATGTCAAATCGGCATTTTTGAATGGAGAACTCCATGAAGAGGTCTATGTAGAACAACCACAAGGTTTTGTGATCAAGTACCCTTGGTATAGAAGTTCATCAAAGTGAATATGGAGTGTTCATTTCTCAAAGAAAGTATGCCGAAAAGGTGTTGAAGAAATTTGGTATGCTTGGTGTAACCCCACATCTACACTACTTGTAGTGAATGAGAAACTCAAGAAAGATGATGGAGGAAGAAAAGTTGATGAGACTTACTATAGAGGTCTTATTGGAAACTTGTTGTATCTTACACATACAAGACCCGACATCATGTTTGCTTCAAGTATGCTTTCTAGGTTCATGAGTTCACCTAGTCATCTACATCTTGGCGCGGAAAAGAGGTTGATGAGGTACATACAAGGAACAATGAATTTTGGAACCATGTATTCAAGAAATTTGGATGTCAAATTAGTTGGCTATTGTGATGGCGACTTGGGAGGGTGCATTGATGACATGAAGAGTACATAGGGGTATGCTTTTTCTCTTGGTTCGGGTATATTTACATGGGCATGGAAGAAGCAAGAAACCGTAGCTCTATCCACGGCGGAAGCGGAGTACATTTCGGCATCAATAGCTACATATCATATTGTATGGCTAAGAATAATCATGGAAGATATTCAAGAGAAGCAAGAAGGGTTCACCGAAATTTTTTGTGACAACAAATCCGCAATTGTTATGTACCAAAATTCGGTTGAGCATTGTAAATCAAGGCACATCAAACTCAAGTATCACTTCATTCGAGAAGCGGTTGAAGATGGTGAGATAGAACTCAAGTATTGCAAAACGGAAGACCAATTGGCGGACATATTCACCAAGGCACTTCCCAAAAGGAAGTTTCAAAATTTTAGAGAATTAATTGGAGTTGTAGAACATCACATTAAGGAGGAGATTTTTGAGTGTTAATGTAATGTTCAAATGTAATAGGAGTGTAAGAATATAAGTATTAGTAAAATAGTAAGTGGACATTAGAGGTCCACATGTCATCTTATCTCTATGGTCTTATATTGACCATGTGTAGAGAGAGAATGTATTATGAAGAAAGAAATCAAAGAAAATAGAGTGAGTGGAAACTATTAGTTTCCCACTCCTTCATGATCAAAATCCTTCTTAATCATCATCATAAATTCAATCAAATATTTAACAGTTATTATTGTGTTGGAATCGGTAACAATGAAACAACGAACGATAGATGAATCTAGGTCAGATCCACCTAAAAATAATCAACTAAATTGAAAACTTCAATTTGACACACAAGGACAAAGCCACCTGCTAAGAAAATTGTCCTTAACACACTATCCTGCAGGTACTCCTCAAGAATGAGAGATGTTATACTCATCTGTGGAAATGTGTCCATGATAGGTCCGATATAGAATGTATAAGCACAATATAATCTACCTAACTTCGAACTTAGAGCTTCTCCAATGGTGGTTGTGTGTGTTTCCTAGGTGGCAAAACAAAGAAGACATCCTCATTCCAATTTTTCCTTAAGTTTAGGGAGAAAAAATAGTTTATCTCCAATGGTGTTATTTGTGATTTTTTATGGATTTAATATAAATTTTACTTTTAGTAATTTTTAGATCTTATTAGAGCTAAAAATGGTTATTGAATATACTGGAATTAATTTAAGTAATCAAAAGTTGTTTTAGACATTCACCTTGACAATGTCTAACAAAAATTAAGCCATGTCATCTTCACATTGATTTAAGAAGTTGGGGTTAGAGAAGAATTTTAAGGGAAATGAATTTTTATATATCTTGTGTGGACTTAGACATTTACTTTCACATACAATCCATTGAAGAAGCTCTAGTAGCAAGGATAAGGAAGGAAAATAGACAACCAATGTTGAGAAGATAGAGAAAAGAAGATGAAAAACGTATCCGTTCCTAGAACTATTTTCAAAAAATAAATTCATTTTTATTTATAAGAGAAAGTTTCTTAGAAATCAAGTTAGGTTTAGGTTTCCTTATAAAACACTGTTAGAGCATTGCTCGGTCGAACTCGCTGATAGACGCATTTATGTGTCTAATTTGTCCTCAATGTTTCGTATTGTTAGTACTTGTTTTCGTCCTTATTATGGTGTTTTGTGTGTTTGTAGGTATTTTTGGAAAATAATTATTGTTGGAAAGTTCGGCTGGAAAAGTTGCACGGAGCACCCCCAGGTCACCCCCAAGAAAGCTGCTATTCGCACCCCAGTTCTGGTTAGGGGGGAGGACATCTTCTTCCCAAATTCAAAAACCAAAAATTGGCGGGAAAAAAATACTATCAACTGGCAGATGTTTTGTTGGAATTTTTGAACGTGTTCTAGGGCGATTCAATGGCTGATTTTTGGTAGGAAGTTGTGATATGTCCTAGCAAACACGTTTTGGGATTTTGGTTCGATCAAATTTGGCCAGAATTAGCTGGATAGTTCACGGAATGCAAAACAGGGAAACACGGGATTAGAGAAGATTTGAGCGTGTTCTGCTCATGCATGAGGGCTCTAGCAACATTGTGGGTCGTGTGTAAACATTTCTAGAGTGACCAGGATGGAAATCTACGCGTGAGAAGCTAAATCAGGGAAGAAAATATTCCCAGAATATTTTTTCATCAAACTGAGTTAAGAGAGAATTATCTCGAGTTATAGCGAGACTTCTTGATCCTGTGGAGTATATATAGAGTGCTGGGGACTCATAGAAGAGAGAAGGGAGAATTGGGAGAGGTTTAGAGCACTACAGAGCAAGAAAATTGAAGTTGCAGAGATTCTGGTTCTGCTGCTGCTGATGCTCGAGGAGGAAGAAGAAGAGAAAGAATAGACTACCAAAGGCAGTCGTTTACCAACAAAGACAACGACTGTCGTCTGTCGTTTGTGGGTCATAGTTTTCCAACGACAACAGCCCTTCATCTCTATCGTTGGTTCTGGACGCCTTATGTGGGTCGCAGAATCCTGTTTTATATCATTTTCTTGTCTTTCTCTTCATTGTAAAACACTTTTGAGCATCAATGAGATATTTTGAGAGGTTTTTCATCATGAGTAGCTAAACCCAATCCCAGGGGTGACAGAGGAAGCCATTCTCACAATAATTATGTGGTAATCTCTATTTTTTTATGCAATATTTTTATGTGATTAATTGCATTGATAAAAATGAATTAAATGATTTGTATTAATCAACTGTGTTTTCCCTTGATAATGCATGCTTAGTTTTAGATTCTTGATGCATTATACTTGCGATTAACATTTGATATTTTGGAAATCTGCTTTTGGCAATATTTTGAATCAAACCAATTATTTAAATTGCATAGTAAAAAAAAATATTAGATCATATAAGTATTGTTGAATGGTGGAATCTTAATCCCCTATTTGTACATAAAATTTCACATCACTTTGCTATTTAATTTTGCTACATTCTTAAGTTTTAAAAAAAAAATCTAAAAATTTTATTCCCTTCACAAATCTGAAAAGAACCCATTTTTACCACTATCACTTCAACTATTTGAAAATACATCAAACACTCGCATGCGTTGCTATGTCAAGCATGTTTGTAAATGTTAGTGATCAAAACTATAAGTCTTGATTTCTAGTCTATTATAACTAAGTCTCAGACTAGGATAGAAAGTGTAGTTGAGCTCAAGGACTTCATGGAGATTCATCATACAAGTAGAAGAACTACTCAAGGAACCGATGGAACTTTTCGACAAAAAGGTATGTGAAGACTTGAACTTATCTATCACTCAAAAGTCTATCTACTCTATCTCCTACTCTTTGAGACAAGAAGTCGTATGCTATATATAGACTTGGATTATACACATTTGGTATTTAGAGCCGAGTATACCTCGCCTATCTATATCTCGAAATATGTGTTGGTAAGCTTTTCGCTTCAATCAAGTTTATCTTTTCCATGTGACGAACGTCGTGATATGTTTCAATCATCTTGAAAATTGCTTTGACGAGAAATGGTGTAACAAATATATAACGTCCTCTAAGAATGTTTCAATGATTGAAATGAGAGTTTAGATTACATAACCAATGGTGGACATAAGCATTGTTGTGGAAACACATTTATGTATAAGTCTTATTCCTTGAACCAAAGTTTGCGAACTTTGTTGATCAAGAGAACCGGAAGAATGGCGTGAGCCAAGTCCGTGAACTCAGTCCGCGAACTGCCGAAGTTCTTAAACCCGAGAATTTCTTATGGAGTTGACAAACTACTTGCGTGAATCTAAGTCCGAACCGGCGAAGTTCTCATACCCGAGAATTTCTGCTCGAGTTTGTAAACTCTACCCGGTAACTTAAGTCCACGAACCTAGTCTTCGAACTTGATAAGGTTATATATTTGAAGATGATTTCTGAACTTAAACTTAAAAAGACTAAGGAATGCAGTTTTCAAATCGTGGTTATAAAAGTTCATGAACCGATTCAAGTGAATCAAATCATCTTTGCTTCAATTGTGTCTTGTGTAGTACATCATATTTCCTTGCAATTGAACAACTCTCTGACTAGTTCATTTGAAGTCATTTGAACTAATTATGGTGAAGAAGAACATGGTTGATATGAAATTCTCATATGGCTAACCTTTTGGTTAACTATTGTTGAACCAACAAGTGCATACGTTTGGGTATGGTTAACAAACCTAGAAGCGTGCATTGTCAAGTGTGTATAACAAGCTAAGTTTTCGATCTAACAGTTGAGAAATATTAGCTTGAATCTAAATCAGGTTTTCATCTAACGGTGGATATTGATTGCTTTGTTACCAAGGTAACTTAATTGCAAACCCTGATTTGAAAGACTATGTAAGGGGAACTCTGGAATCTGTGCAAAACTAATCCCCACACCTTACGTGTGATACTAATTTGCATACTAGAGTCAGTTCTCCTTTAATCTTTGGTTTTCTTCTTTTAAAACCAGGTTAACGACTTAAAGACTTCATTGGGATTGTGAAGCCAGACCGATGCTACTTTTATCGTAGTTGTGTGGTCTGATCTTGCATCTTCAATCGTACGAGTACAACCAGATTGATTGTCTTGAGATTGATATCTCTGATAGGAAAGATATAAAAAGTAGTCACAAACATCTTCGTCTCATTGTTTGTGATTCCGCAACATCTTGTTTCGCCACCGTACGATTAAGATTGTTGTGTGGTGATTGAGAACTCTAGGTTGTTTTTCGGGAATATAAGACCAGATTATCAATCGGTTCCTGTTCACCTTGATTATTATCAAAAGACGGAACAAAACCTTTAGGGTTTATCTGTGGGAGACAGATTGATCCTTTGATAGACTTGTCTGTGTGAGACAGATTTGTTTATTGTCAAAGCCTGCGATTTGGGTCGTAGCAACTCTTAGTTGTGGGTGAGATCAGATAAGTATCCTGCTGGGATCAGAGGCGTAGGGAATACAACTGTACCTTTGATCAGTGGGAGACTGATTGGGGTTCAACTACAGTCCAGTCCGAAGTTAGCTTGGAGTAGGCTAGTGTCTGTAGCGGATTAAAACAGTGTGTGTTCAATCTGGACTAGGTCCCGGGGTTTTTCTGAATTTGCAGTTTCCTCGTTAACAAAATTTCTGGTGTCTGTGTTATATCTATTTCCGCATTATATTGTTTTATCTTTATAATTGAAATAATACAGGTTGTGCGTTAGATCATCAATTAGAGTAATCCAGCCTTTGGTAGTTGATTGTCATTGATTGATCCTTGGATATTGGTATTTGGTACCATCCAAGTTATTCCTTGTGTTTGATTAAAGACTCGTTGATTTCTATTAGCTTGAGTAAATCAAAACAAGAGAGAGATATTAACTTCTTGAGATACTTTTACCTAGATTGAGTCTGACTGTCTAGTTGATTTTGTAGAAAGTATTTCGGAGTTAGTCCATACAGAATGCTAAGCGAAATATTTGGTGGTATTTTTATACCCCCGCTTTTTCAATTGGTGTCAGAGCAGGCAAACACGTTCAACACCTTACAAGTTTTTGTTTGTAGCGATCCGACTCTATGGACAGTAGTGCTATCTCAATAAATGCACCACCAGATCCAGGGATTTCAGAATTCTCTTCCATGAATAATTTAATAAAATCTATAGAAGAAATTCTATCTAAACCTCCACCAGGTTTAAAATCCCTTGAAGTGTTTTAAGGGCTTGAAAAGAATCTTGAGAGCTTATCTCTTGATGTTAAGTTGTACCTCTAGAAAGAGCAAGAATCTCATGACAGGCTAAATCAAGTTATGATGAATAATATTCATGTTGAGGTTGATATTGATTTACTAATAAGTGAGAGCAATGCTCCTCCTCTGCGTAATCCAATTAGTTGTGATAAACTAAACGAATTACAAGAGGAGTTTAAGTCTCAGGTATCTGAGTGTATCACCTCAAAGCATGAATTGATTCGTTGCTCAATTCCTGATACTTTCTATCAAGATAGTAGTATTATCTTATTTTATGAAGAATCTAGGACGTCTCTTTTTATCAAAAGAGTTTCCGTTTGGAGTACTAAAAACTATCTGCAAAAACTGTTTTTTTATAAGTTGGAAAACAAGAAAGCAGAAACACAAATCTTTTTGGGTTCTCTTGAAGTTCTTTGATAGACTTATAAAAACAGTTCCTTGGGTGTTTCTCAACACTACAAGATTTAAGAGTTGTTGGAAAGAAACTCTTTTTTGGTGCCATGGTGAGCAAGACATTGTTCACCTCAACACAACTTGTTTGTGTTGAAAGTGCATCCTCACCAAGAAATGCCCTGCTATGTATATGGTTAAGGAAGCACAACAACTGGGGCGCACAGATTATATTCGGTAAGGCTGTAGAATTCAATTGGACTTTTCTAAAAAGGTATTCTATAAACTTGAGAAAGTTTTATGTTTTTATTACTTGTTTGAGTACTTATAATGATCCATGTACCTTACTTATCGTTCATTTCTACCTAACTTGATCTGTGTTTAAGGTTCTTAAATGTTTAAGTTTGAAAACATTAGTTCGGGATGTTTGGACTTCATGGTACACATACCAAGTATGCATAACATCATTTAAAACCAAAATCCAGGGGTTTAAGTTCGCATATGCCGTCTGCATACTACTCCAGGTTACGAAAATTCGTTTGCAAACCCGTATGCATACTTGACGTCGATATTTGATAAACTTGTTTTGGCCGTAACTTCTTCGTCCGAACTCGGATTGACCTCATTCTTTTTGAAATATCTTCCTCTTTGAATTATATTAAAAATGGAGATGAGAAACCTTGAATTTGGATGAGTTAAGATTAGTATTTGTCCTATCTCTTGTTTTTGAGTATTTTGCTCCGTTTCGTTGCACTTGTTCCACTTCTCTTGAACTTGGGCACTTGGATTCTTGGAATACTACTCTTCTAAGCTAATTTTTAGCTTTTACAAGAATGTTGTGGGTGAATCACAAAGAAGGAAGTTCAAGAATGAAAAGTAGTACGCAGTGCTATGGAATTCTTGAATGTTCACAATCATCCTTTGTGAACTATGGTGCATAGTCGTTATTGACCGTGTATATTCTTCTTTGTTAATAAAATATTTTTATACGCCTTTGATAGCTATTATTAGTGTAAATTCACGCGAAAAAGATTGATTCTACCATATAAGGACAAATCATCTTGTATGTGCATTACGAGTTTGTCTTGTTGCCTAGAAAACTTCTTATGAGAACTTATTCTTATTTTTTAGAATGATTACTAGAGTTTGGAATAGCAATTATTGTGATTACACATAGCTATGTCCATTATTTTCATCTTCTTGTTTTTAGATTTATTTGTTTTAATTCTAAAACTTTTTGGGAGATGATTTTTGTAGTATAATCTTTATGATTTTATATATTGCAATATGTTATGGGATATGTGTGTTTACGTCCGTGAAATTGACTGTCCCATACTTTGTCAAAAGTAAAGTCGTTTGTGATCGGTATTCACGTATTGATAAAAGAATGAATAGACTTTTGACAAATACAAAACTTAAGCCTATATTGTCAAATATTTGATGGAAGATAGGTTAAAATCTTTTGTTTTCAAGGATCTATTAAAAATCGTTATGCAAATAGTGATGGAAAATAGAATGAATCCTTGTGTCTTCCGAAGTATTGATCATCCCTGATCCATATTTTATGTATTATTGTGAGGCTCCGTAATGTATCTTATGTTGATCACTATACAACCAAGTTGATTTTTTAGCTTAGTTGGTGTTCCGTGAGATATGTTATGTCGAGCATATTGAACTAAATTAATCATCTTGTTTGGTTATTTAGTTATTGATCCATAAGTTTTCTTATGTCGAGCAAAACAAATGACAATTAAATTGATTACTTTTGTGATTAGTTTGGTTGTGTATTCCAATTAGATGAATTATGGGTTCTCTTGTAACTAATCTAGTTGAGTATTTTCGTGTCTCCATAAGTTCTCTTATGTTGAGAATAATCAATTGAATTGATCACCTTTTGTGTTTAATTTGATTGCGTATTTCGATTAAATTAATCATGAGTTTACTTGTGATTAATTTGATTAAGTTTTTGGATATAGGAAATCATTCTCATGGTTTTTTTGTGTCCAATAAAAATCCTTCTTTTCTTTCGAAATTAAGGTCGCTCTTGTTGTTCCTTCGGGAATGACATCAAATGGGGGAGAGTTCTTTTGAACTTGTGCTTAATGGTCATATCTTGAGGGGTGTGCGGCTGTGGAATTTTAGAGGGGTTATCTTGTATCTTTAAACTTCTTGATGAATGCATTTAGCTTCGGCTTTATGATTGCATATAAATTAGTTGGTATGTATTTTTTCCTTTTGTCATGAAATGTCTCTCTCGGAATTTCATTATGATCCCGTTCTTGTACCTTTGCCAATTTTATTGACAAAAAGGGGGAGAATTAATATGTAATTCATACTACAAATACATATGGTTTTCGGATCATTGTGTAAGGGGGAGTGGTTTCCATGTGAGATGGAGTATTGACCAAGGGGGAGTGATACATATCACCATAGTATTATTGTTGAAGTTGTGATACAATTGAACTTTGACGTTGTTTAATAATACTATGACATTGTATAACAATGATCGAGAACTATGTTTTCTCATTGTTATAGCTATGGATCTTCAACAGCGGTGATGCTAAATTTACAACCTTTGGGATCATTGGAGTACTTGGAAGTGACGAAGATTTCGAGGAATGTTGAAGATTAGACATGTGGAATAGGAGCTACTAAAGTTTCTTTATATTTTTTGTATTCCATATGTATTGATAGTTTTGTCACTAAAATTGACAAAGGGGGAGATTGTTAGAGCATTTCCCGGTCGAACTCACATGCGTTGCTATCTCAAGCATGTTTGTCAATGTTAGTGATCAAAACTATAAGTCTTGATTTCTAGTCTATTATAGTTAACCCTCGGACTAGGATAGAAAGTGTAATTGAGCTCAAGGACTTCATGGCGATTCATCATACAAGTAGAAGAACTACTCAAGGAACCGGTGGAACTTCTCGACAAAAAGGTATGTGAAGACTTGAACTTATTTATCACTCAGAAGTCTATCTACTCTATCTCCTACTTTTTGAGACAAAAAGTCGTATGCTATATATATAGACTTGGATTATACACATTTGGTATTTCGAGCCCAGTATACCTCGCCTATCTATATCTCGAAATATGTGTTAGTAAGATTTTCACTTCAATCAAGTTTATCTTTACCATGTGACGAAAGTCATGATATGTTTCAATCATCTTGAGAATTGCTTTGACGAGAAATGTTGTAACAACTATATAACGTCCTCTAAGAATATTTCAATGATTGAATTGAGAGTTTAGTTTACATAACCAATAGTGGACATAAGAATTTTTGTGGAAACACATTTATGTATAAGTTCTATTCCTTGAACCAAAGTTTGCGAACTTTGTTGATCAAGAGAACCGAAAGAATGGCGTGAGCCAAGTCCGCGAACTCAGTCCACGAACTTCCGAAGTTCTCAAACCCGAGAATTTCTGCTGGAGTTCACAAACTACTTGCATGAATCTAAGTCCGCGAACTTAGTTCACGAACCGGCGAAGTTCTCATACCCGAGAATTTCTGCTGGAATTTGTAAACTCTACCCGGTAACTTAAGTCCACGAACCTAGTCTGCGAACTTGAGAAGGTTATATATCTGAAGATGATTTCTGAACTTAAACTTAAAAAGACTAAGGAATGAAGTTTGGAAACCGTGGCTATAAAAATTCATGAACCGATTCAAGTGAATCAAATAATCTTTGCTTCAATTGTGTCTTATGTAGTACATAAGATTTCCTTGCAATTGAACAACTCTCTAACTAGTTCATTTGAAGTCATTTGAACTAGTTATGGTGAAGAAGAACATGGTTGATATGAAATGCTCATATGGCTAACCTTTTGGTTAACTATTGTTGAACCAACAAGTGCATACGTTTGGGTACGGTTAACAAACCTAGAAGCATGCATTATCAAGTGTGTATAACAAGCTAAGTTTTCGATCTAACGGTTGAGAAATATTAGCTTGAATCTAAATCAGGTTTTCATCTAACGGTGGATATTGATTGCTTTGTTACCAAGGTAACTTAATTGCAAACCTTGATTTGAAAGACTATATAAGAGGAACTCTAGAATCTGTGCAAAAATAATCCCCACACCTCACGTGTGATACTAGTTTGCATACTAAAGTCGGTTATCCTTTAACCTTTGGTTTTCTTCTTCTAAAACTAGGTTAACGACTTAAATACTTTAGTGGGATTGTGAAGCCAGACTGATACTACTTTTATCGTAGTTGTGTGATCTGATCTTGCATCTTCTGTCGTACGAGTACAATCAGATTGATTGGCTTGAGATTGATATCTCTGATAGGCAAGATATAAAAAGTAATCACAAACATCTTCGTCTCATTGTTTGTGATTCCGCAACATCTTGTTTCGCTACCATACGATTAAGATTGTTGTGAGGTGATTGATAACTCTAGGCTGTTCTTCGGGAATATAAGACCGGATTATCAATTGGTTCCTGTTCACCTTGATTATTATCAAAAGACGGAACAAAACCTTTAGGGTTTATCCGTGGGAGACAGATTGATCCTTGGATAGACTTGTCTGTGTGAGACAGATTTGTTTATTGTCAAAGCCTGCGATTTTGGGTCGTAGAAACTCTTAGTTGTGGGTGAGATCAGCTAAGGGAATCAAGTACACAGTATCGTGCTGGGATCAGAGGCGTAGGGAGTACCATTGTACCTTGGATCAGTGGGAGACTGATTGGGGTTCAAATACAGTCCAGTCCGAAGTTAGCTTGGAGTAAGCTAGTGTCTGTAGCGGCTTAATACAGTGTGTGTTCAATCTGGACTAGGTCCCGGGGTTTTTATGCATTTGCGGTTTCCTCGTTAACAAAATTTCTGGTGTATGTGTTATTTCTATTTCCGCATTATATTGTTTTATCTTTATAATTGAAATAATACAGGTTGTGCGTCAGATCATAAATTAGAGTAATCCAACCTTTGGTTGTTGATTGTCATTGATTGATCCTTGGAAATTGGTCTTTGGTACCATCCAAGTTATTCCTTGTGTTTGATTAAAGACTCGCTGATTTCTATTAGCTTGAGTAAATTAAAACAAGAGAGAGATATTAACTCCTTGAGATACTTTTACCTAGATTGAGTCTGATTGTCTAGTTGATTCTCTAGAAAGTATTTCGGAGTTAGTCCATACACATTGCTAAGCGAATTATTGGGTGGTGTTGTTAGACCCCGCTTTTTCAAACACGTTTTGTTTCTTTTAAAATAATTCAAAAAGAAAAAAGAATGTTCCCATCAATAAAACACTTGATTAAAATATTTTTGGAATTAATTTCCTAAAGAAAAACTCGTCAAAAATAAATTCGGATAGACATCGAACCCCCGACCCGATCCTACTAAAAAAGTGGAGTAGACACATGACTTGGTGCATAATATTTTATTATTTTATACCATCATCTCTCCTTTATACATAAATTTTTTTTGGATATATTTTCGATTTTTATCTCTCTTTCTCTTCGCGGCCTTCTTGTAATTGATGTCCTTATTTGTATTATGGTTTTGATTATCTTGTATTTTGATGTTTTTGTTATTCTTGTAAGCGAACATATAATCACTATTTTGATTTGAATGAATTGAAATATGTTGATTGTCTAAATAAAAAAATAAAAAAAACGCGCATACGACATTGGTTGGACATGTATTGCCTGCCCCCACCCGTTCCAACCTCGTTTTAATTTTCCACAATGTGGGACTAAAGGATCACTCCATTCACTCACAAAATGAGTAAGTATCCTTAGACCCCTTAAGTCATCAGATCAAACCACACCAAGACCAAAGATTCTTTCATTGAAAACTCATTTTCTCCAACAATCCCCCACATGAATGAAATATCGATATGAATCAGAAAGTTAGAAATACACTATAGGCAAGAGATGTCCATGAGGTCTTGAACCTTTGCTTACTGAGAAATTACTAAAACTACTTGATGGACAGTGAACGGATGTCTTGAGCTGCCATCATTTGGTGTAATTTGCGATAACAACCACACATGATATCTCTCTAGGTTCGTTTTTCCCTATTTTGCCCTGGGCTTTATCCGTTTCTCAGAATGCTCTATAGTATCAGCTTCATTCTCATAAGAAGCAGCCCACTTCTTCGTTCGGAGAGGTGAGTTCATCAAGAGTGTTTACTGCTACACCTCACTTCAATCTTAAATTGAAACTATAAAACTCATTAAGACTTATTTAGAAGTCATCCTCCACATGTAATCCCACTATCACGTCTACACCATAAGAAAGGGACGGAGAATGAAATTCTATGATAGTGTATACCTCTACCACCACAAATTAGTTGTCTCATTCTAAACCTTGATGTTGGGATCTCCAGTCAGCAAAGTGAGTATCCTTCATGGAAAGTTAAATTTATGAGCTTAAGGCCCATCCCGTCGATGCATTTCTAAATATCTCTTCGGACAAACCTTTCACCAAAGATTTCATGATATTCTCCTTGGACTTTATCCAATCAACGGAAATAACGCCGATTTAGATAAGTTGTTTTTAGCTTTATCTATTATAGCTTCGCTAACAAAATTTATAGATACAACTGGTACAGGCCTATGCCAGAGAGGGATGTCTTCTAAATATCATCTTAGGCACTCGGCCTCCTCTCGTGCTTTATCTAACGCAATACTATCAGATTCCATAATGAATTGAGCAATATATGTCTGTTTGAAAATCATCCAAAAACAAACCAAACTGCTAGAGTGAAAACATATCCACTCGTAGATTTAAACTCATCTAAGTCATCTATTCAGTTTGCATCACAAAATCCCTCAAGGACAGCAAGATACCTTTCATAAATCTAACAAAAGGTAATAGAGTATTTTAGGTACCGTAATACTCTACTAATTGTATCCCAATGCTCTTGCTATGTATTTACAAGTATATTTACTTAACTTTCTCACAATATAAGAAATGTATGGAATCTTACAGTTCATTAAATTCATCAGACTTCCTATAACTCTTGAGTATTAAAGTTTTGATACTCCATCACTCTTATTCTTCTTGAGTCTACAAGAAGGATCATACGGAGTACAAGCAGGCTTACAATCAAAATGATTGTATTTTTTAAGCACAGATTCAACGTAATGAGAATGACTAAGACTATAACCATTAGAATGTATTATAATCCTCATCCCTAAGATCACATCAACAGGGCATGAATCTTTTATGTCAACTTTCTCATTCAGCGCATGCTTTTAGCGGAACTAATCACATCTATATTTGTATCAAGTATAAGCATATCATCGACATACAAGCATACAATCACACAGGCATCCTAAAAAAGTTTACTATAAATAATATTTTCATATTCATTAACTTAAATCCGCTGCTCATTATCACATGATCAAATTTTTCATGTCATTGTTTATGTGCTTATTTCAAACTATACAAAAATTTGTTAAGTTTACAAACATTGTCTTCACAACCTTTTACCATAAAGTCCACAGGATGGTCTAACTAGATTTCTTTATCTAAATCACAGGTTCGAAAAGCTTTCTTAACATCCATCTGATGTATCTCTAAGTTGTATATGGAAGCAATAGCAATTAGCATCCTAACGGAAGTAATTCTCATCGCAGTAAATAAGAATAAATGAAATATACACCTTCAGCTACCAACCTAGACTTATATTTTCTACAGTTCCATCTACCTTACGTTTCCTCTTAAGAAGACTCATTCACATAATCCTTGGAGGTAAACTAGCAAGTTCCCTAGTATGGTTCTGACATCCTAAGTCAATTTCACTAAATGAAGCTTCTTACTAGAATGGGGTTTCAGTAGATGCTATATCTTCTTTACAAGTTTGTGACTCAGACTAAGCTAGGCGTTTTAGGAAGTCAAGTTCATAAGGAGTCTCAGTTATAATCCTTTTACTTCTCCTAAGCTCAACCTCTACTTCATCTTCCTTTGAAGCTAAATTCTGACTAGTTAAAATTTTTTTTAAGGGATCAGTAACACATCTCTTAAGAGAGACAGGTTTCAAAATTAACATGTTCAAAAAACTCAACATCCCTAGACTCCATTATAGTATTCGCACCAAAGTCATAAAAATCATATCTCACAACCAAAAATCTATATGTATAAGTATACTAATGATACCTTATATGAAAAAACAGTCAACAATTTTGGTTCCTATATTAGTTCTGTTAGGAGGAGGAATGACAACTTTAGTCAAACACCCCCTGTTAGAACATTTTTCAGTTGAACCCGCCAAGCGTTGGTATGTCAAGTTTGGTTGTCATATTTTAGTATCAAAACTCAATTAGAGTCGCTCGATTGAATGTATAAGAGTCAACTTCGTTTAGATTAGACTATAAATTCTTGGAATGTTGAGATATACAAGTAATACCTTGAAGACCCGAAGATCGTGAAGACATATCGACTATACAACGAAGACATCATCCTTCCACTTGAGGTATAGTGATACTAACTTAACTTGTTTCCATTCCTTTCGTTGCTTTCAAGTTTTTTAAGATTAAAATCATAACATGCGAGGTTATATTTAATACTGTAGTATTAGACTTGGCCATTTTATTATGATCAAAGTGTGTTTATCTTTTGAACTTCGAAATGTGACATCGGAATAATCTTTGTAACTTGTTACTTGATTGTGTATTAGATATATATTTCATCCTAGGAAACTATGTTTGATTACATATGTTTAAAGGAAGTACATATACGAAACTTGTTTCGTAATCGAAAGGAAATCAATAGGTGTTTTGGTTCGATTTTCATTGATGATCTATTGGATGACAAATTCGAACCTAGGTAATATCTTTAGTAGAACCGATCTTGACTTATATTGAGAATTATGGTAGATCTGATCTTTACCTAGTTTGGGATATGTGGTAGAACCAATCCTGACTTATGTTGAGAATTATGGTAGAACCGATCCTAACTTATTTGGGATACGTGGTAGAACCGATCTTAACTATTGTTGAGAGTCTTGGTAGAGACGATCCTTACTTATATTAGGATTCTTGGTAGAAAGATCCTAGCTATTGTTAAGAGTCATTGTAGAACCGATCCCTACTTATATTTGGATACTTGGTAGAACGATCTTAACCAATGCTAGGAGTCATGGTAGAACCGGTACCAAGAGAAAAACCGATCCTTCATATTCACATATTACTTTATGGTTTTGTGTGACTTTGGAATTAGGGTTTGCTAAATATGAAAGTTCTAGATGTCGACATAATTTGGACATGAATACAATTCTTATCTTTTATTGTCCAAAGATATTCCTTAATACTCAAGGTGATCCCAATACGAAATATTGAGAATCTTTTAATTAAGATTTTCAATTATATGCTTTTGATTTTCCAGCAAATCAAAACATATCTCTTGGAAGTTATACTCCTTCCGTTTTTTATTAACAGTCCTAATTGACAAAGTCAAGATATTAAGGTGACCGTAAAAAATTTCATGGCTAACCCTATTGAATGCGCTATATTATCATGAAAACTAAAACTAATATATTGAAAAATATATATCGGGTAATATCATTTTTTGGGAAATATTTTAAGAAAATAAAAACAAAGATATTGTTTCAATACAAATCATCTAACTTATGTTAACCCAGAAAAAAATATCTTCAAATCCTTCCCCTTAATACGGAAAAGAAATTACTAATGTGTTAAGATTCTTGGAACCGGTAATAGTGAAACAACAAATGTTAGATGAGTCTTGCTCTACTGAAAATAATCAATAAAATTGAAAACTTCAATTTGGTACACGAGGACAGAGCCACCTGCTCAGAAAATTTTCCTTAACACATTAGTCTGCGGGTACTCTTCAAGAATGAGAGATGTTATGCCCCATCAGCGAAAATGTGTCCAGGATAGAACTTCCCGATATAGTTAGTATAAGCACGATATAATCTACCCAACCTCGAACTTAGCAGCAAGGATTAGGAAGGAAAATATACAATCAATGTTGCGAAAACCAAAGTGAGAATATAGAGAAAAGAATATGAAAAACGTAGTCTTGCCTAGAACTACTTTCAAAAAAGAAATTTGTTTTTTATTTATAGGAGAAAGTTGCTTACAAATCAAGTTAGGTTTAGGTTTCCTTATAAAACACGTTTTGTTTCTTGTAAAACAATTCAAAACAAAAAAGTAAATTCTCATTAATAAAACACTTAATTAAAATATTTTTGCAATTAATTTCCTAAAAAAAAACTCGCCAAAAATAAATTCTAGTAGACACATGACTTGGTGCGTAGTATACACGCATACGACATGGGTTGGAACATGTATTTTTTCCCCACCCGTTCCGCCCTCGTTTTAGTTTTCCACAATGTAGGACTAAACGAACATTTCATTCACTCACAAAATGAGCAAGTATCCTTAGACCCTTAGGTCATTATATCAAAGCACACCAATACCAACGATTCTTTTATTAAAAACTCATTTCTCCAACACATTAAACTTGACATAGGTTAGATTGAGTTTCTTCATCCTTGGAAATGAATATGATTTAGGAAGTACAAAAGAGGTATAATAAGTCAAGTTTAGTTCCAACCTTGTCAGTGATTCACAAGTGAAAAAACAGTGAGGAAGATACATTTTCTTAATTGAATATTCATAGATGACTTCCTCATCCCCGTCACAATCACCATCAGAATAGTCACACCCAGTAACATCATATTCAAAATCGAGAATCGACTCCTCAACTTGACTGCTTACTACAGTAGAGACCAGTGCTTTGACTATATATTTATGAAAGAGTGTTTGGTCAATTTCGAGATAACATTTCTGTATAGTTGGCATATCACAATTGTCTTCATCAACAGTCAATCAACAAAACCCAAAAATACTTTAGTTTCCATTAATCCATTTCATAATTGTAAGAACCCTCTGCTTTATCCAAAGGCTTCTCTTAAATGTAGCCCATGCATTTATTAACTATAACTCATTCAAAATAAGTGCTTAATCTAACCAAACAGACCTTTATAATTCTGCATAACCTACAAAAATACACAAGATAATCATTAAATCCTAATCAACAACAAAAAAGGTTTTAATTTTTAAAATTAAATCAATGTAAGACATAAGACATAATTAATGTTTTTGAAGAATAATCAACACCCCTCAATCAATTTTAGTGTAATCATGATTGAGGAAAAAAAACATTATGCTAGATTTTTTTTTTTTTTTTTATTATAGACTATGTTTATGAATCTCCTAGGATAATTCCATTTCGATTGATGTTATTATGAGAAATAATTTAGGGAACAATTAGGATATAAACCATAATCAATTTTAATAAAATCATGATAGAGAAAAAAAGAATATCATTTTAGAGAAAATTAAGAATTAAGATTTATTTTGTTTAGGGAAAAAATTAAGATCTAGAGCTTATACTTGGTCAATTTTTGAGAAAACTAAAAAAACAATTACAATTCGTTTGAAGTATGATTAAAAAAAAGTTAGGGCTTATTTTGATTTTGAGTAAGAAGGAGATTTTAAGTTTAATTCTTTGTAAGAAATTAAGACTTGTTTGGTTTTTTGTTTTAACTTAAACTTTTTGTGTTATGGTTAATAAATGTGTCAGCTATGTTTAAGAGAAGCCTATCCAAATAAGTACGCTACCATCCACGAAATCAAAGACATCAGTAGAAACCCAAACTTCTCTCCATCTTTTAGATAAAATGTTGTTGAAGACAACATTTTTAAATGGAAGGAAAGGGAGGACACGCTGAATTAGAGCGTTGGGTAACTTACTTAACCTATCTTCTTTTCTTATTTCCATGTCTTAATAAGAATGTAGAGAACCCCTTGATGTTTGTAAGTAATTACTTTCCGTCTCTTATTTATCGACGGCACTTGGTATGCTTCTTGTTTCTTATAACTACGATTTTGATGGCCAAATCCAAAAGAGAGTAAAAAAAATAATATGATTACTAGACCTACAAATATACAAAGGAAACTCTGATCAACTTAAAAACATCTGAACTAGTGAATCATGCATACGTGTTTAGGTTGTCAATTCGAAGCCTAAATTTTGTAAATTAATCAGCAGAAAGTTTCTACAGGAAAATTGAAGAAGGTAATAATTTTTTTAAAATTATACATACATCAAGCAAGATGACAACCACTATATACAGGGGGACCAAGTCTAACACTATTCTTTCTAAAACCGATTGTATCTACTAAGGCTTCTCTTAAATATAGTCCATGTTTTTATTAACTAAAGCCCAAAAAGATTAAGTTAAAAAGGAAAATCAAAGTTACCAAACAAGTCTTAACTTTTTTACAATTATATTTCTTCCCTAAATCAAATTATAAAACCAAACTTCTTCTTTCTTTTTAATCCAAACTAAGTTACACTTCAGTTTATTTCTAATTGGTCTCTCATAATTATTACAACTTTTCCTGTCATAAACCTTAAATTTCACTTTTCGCCCCAAACAAACTAAACCCAGTCACCTTTTTCTCTAAAATGATGTTATTTTTCCTAAATCATAATTACGGTAATATAGATTGAGGTTATATATTCTAATAAATCCCATAAAAGTTCTCCACAAAAGTATCAATCGAAAATCGAAATTAGATCAATTAAGGTTTTGATTCTTTTCCTAAAATCAAATTTCTAAAACTCCATAAGATTTATTATTCTATAAAAAATTCTAAAATGATCTTTTTTTTTCTCAATCACGATTACATCAAGTTGAGTATTCTTAAAAATCAACAATTATGTCACAAATCTTACATAAATTTAATTATGAAAATTATATAATTAACCTTTATTTTATTTAGGGATTTGATAACTTAATTATTTTTGGATTTTGGGAAATATATAAAATTGTGTAGAATTTTATGGATTAGGTTTCCCAGATGCTATAGTTCTCCCTTATATAGTCTTTCAAATCAGGGTTGCTTCCAATCAAAGCTAAGTAAATTAGTAATAAAGCAATTGATATTCACCGTTAGATGAACTCCTGATTTAAAATTCAAGCTAAGTGTGCTTAGAAATTAAGCAATCAATCTACACAGTCCGATGGTATTAACTTGATACACACAAATAAAATATACTTATATTTGAATATGGATGAACCGTATCCCAAACGTATATACCTTGTTGGCTCAATAATAGTTAACCGAAGTTAGCCACATGAACACTTATAACTTTGCCACATTCATCTAACACTTCTAAATCAAATATGATGATCAATCAATCATGATAGATAATCAAATGAATCTAAATTTGTTTCAAGAGAATTGTTCAAATGTTTACTATATCATAGAAATATATATGAACCATTTGAAACAAAATCGGTTTGGTTTGTAATTGTACAAAGTACTTATACAAGAACCAATTCATGAACATAATGCCACGGTTTGTAAAACTAGTTCACATACCTTATTTCATTAAAATTCCAGGGACTTTAGTTCGCAAACTGAGATCGAAAACGAACCTGAGTTCATGAGTATGTATTTCACACTTACCGATTTTAGAAGCTTACCACTGTGTTCGCAAACAGAGTACGGGAACAACAGTTCCGTACTTTGGCCTTTCCGTGTCATTTGTAGTCGTTCTAAACTCTCATTTAATCATTGAATCATCCTTAGAAGACAATAATGGTAATCTTACACATACCACTAGCTTCAAGTAATTTATTGTTCAATACGAAACTTCCCAAGTTAACATCAGATGATTGTCTCACACAAATCATGTAAGATGTTCAAGGTAATTTTCACATGATCATCTTGAATTAATATTTAGTTTCCAACAAATAAATTTTCTCCAACTAAACTCGTCAAGTAGATGATGAACTTTAGCCAAAGCTAAAAGCTTCCAACACGTATTTCGAGAAATATATAAACGAGATAAACTCGGCTCAAAATATCAAATGTGTATAATGTAAAAGTTCTGTATAGCTACACGACTTAGTATCTTTAGAAGATAGAATAGAATAGACTTGTGAGTGATAGATAAGTTTTAGTATCCACATACCTTTTGTTGATGAAGTTCCTCCAAGCTTTTCAGTAGATCTTCTTCTTCAATTGGTGAACGCCATAAAGTCTAAAGCTCAACTACACACTTCTATCTTAATCCGAGACATAGTTATAAGCATACTAGAAATCAAGTATATAGTTTTGATCAACTAAACTTGAAAAACAAGCTTGAGATAGCAACGCTTACGAGTTCGACCGAGAAGTGCTCTAACAATCTTCCCCTTCATCAAGGAGTTTATTAAGATACAAGTTAACTCTTCAAATTCCACAACCACTCTCCCCACAAAGATATGGCAATTAAGCACAAGTTCATTTAAGAAATCTCTCCTATTCGATGTCATTCCCAAGAGAACAACATGAGCGACGTTACTTTTACGAGAAAAGAAGGATTTCCTTAGACATTAACAAATCACATGGATTTGTATCCAGTAAACTCGAGTTAATTAACCACAAGAAGATCTTATTGATTAAATTAATCGGAAATCACTCAACATAAGAAAACTTACGGAGTAAATACAGTACTTTCACATAATAGTGGACAAGGGAAAGATCAATTAATACTGCAGTATTTTCTCAAAAATTTTATTCTATCCTTTATCAATATTTTCATAAAGACATAATAGACTTAACTTTTGAGCAAATATGAGATAATAACACAATTCACGAATGTAAAGGCACATATATCTCATAAGACATTTGCAATATATAAAATCAATAAGATTACTGCAAGTTCATCTTCCAAAAACTTAGAATTTAAATAAATAAATCTAAAAACATGCAAGATGAAAAATGTTGGAAATAGATTGTGTAATCACAATTTATGCTATATCAAACCCTAGTTATCTTTCTCGAAAATAAGAATAAATTCTTACAAGAAGTTTCCTAGACAATGACATTGTTTATACAAACCTTATAATTTAAGTATCTTAAACACAAATCAAGTTAGGTACTCGTGAATGACACACAAAGTACATGGATTATTAGCCGCATTGGCATGTTTATCATAAGTACTTCGCCTAAAATCTATTATCTCTTATCTAATGATGAATGATGTACCCAAAATCATTATGATTATCATGTTTTGAGAGTTTTACCCATATCCTCAAGTCATTACAACCTGGACTCACAAGTGGAGTGAAATAAGTGTGACGAAACAGAGAAAAAGTGCTCAAAATCAAGAGATGGGCCAAAGACAAAACTTAACTAATTCAAATTAAGAATTTTTCATCACCATCTTGAATATAATTTAAATACAAAGAGAATGCAAAAAGAATGAGATCATTCCAAGTTCGAACGAAGAAGTTACGGCCAAAACAAGTTTACCGAATATCGACGTCTACATGCCAGTTCGCAAACTGTTCGCAAACAAAAATCCCTATATTTTATTTTAAAGCATGGTATGCATACCCGGTATGCATACCCTGTATGCGAACCATGAAGACAGAAATTCAAGAACTCTTTTACATCCTTTTTGACACTAAATCATCTCTTTGGAGGTGGGCTCAATAAGGTAGAGATAAAAATTCTTGTCTTCCAAAACATTGGGTATTGAACTTCAAGGTATAAATTTGTCAACCAATCAAGACGATACTCGGGTTTCCACCAAAACACTTAGCGAAAAATAAGAGTACGAATGACAAACACAAATATGTTTGATATAAATAAATCATGACATCAATCAAATGAAATCATAAAACTTGATCGATTTTATAGACATGCCTTTTATAAGAATCAAATCGTGAATCATACGGATTTACCAAATACTCAATATCTTACCTAACACAATATGTGCGCCCCAATTCTCGTGCTTCCCTCACCGTATACCACAAGTGACTAAAACAGACTTTTCCGCAACTATGGATATTTAACCATCTATAGTTTTTGGCTTATTCTGTTTCTTCTTCCAACAATTCTTGTATTTTACGTTTGGATTATCATTAAAGAAATCGCTTTTAGAACCTTTCATATCCAAAACCATCTTTCCAAAGAACTTTTTAACTTCCAATATCATGGATATTGCTTTATCCATAGTTTTGGAATTTTCTGGGAAATCATTCCTTTTTACACTCAAAGCCTCATTGACTTTCTTTGGTACCCACTTCTGAGTGTGTTTAGGAAAAATCAGAACCTTCTTCCCATTACTCTCTTCTAGATTTCTCGGAAGAGAATTGGATTGACTATTCTTTTGCAAGTTAGTCTTTCTCCAATTGGGAGCATCAGATCTTGTCTTTGTCTTTACAAAATTATTCTTTTGATAATCATTACAATTGTAAAAATAATTCGTATGACGTTTATAGGAAAATCTAAATTTATCACGACACTGATTCCTTTGCCTAAAGGTTGGACATTCACAACCCGTAATGTCAAGGGTATTAGCCTTAACATATGATCTAAGTTTAATCACTTCTTTTGACACCCAGGTGACCTTTGATAAAATCATGAAGTTTTTTATCCTTATACGAAAACGACATCTCTTTTCCAGTTGACCTTTGTTTCCGCAATAATGAAAAATATAAGGAACGTTCTTACCCGGATTCATGTGTGCTAGTTTTGGAGGTCGATATACTTTGCTCTTTTGAACCTTAACTTCTGGTGAAGGTATTTCACTTTTTCCATCAGTAGAAACCTTTTTTTTTCAGAATAATCACTAGCCTTGAATATTTTTACCTCTTTGCTAATACTTGGAGCATCTATTCCCTTATATCCCAATCCTCATGTATCACGATGATTTTTACTTGCACATAGCATTGTGGTTAATTTGCTTGAACTAGTATTGTGATTTTTCAAGTCATCTTCCAACATCTTAATTTTATCAAGAGCAATAGTTAAATCAGCCTCAATGTGTTTTTCTCGAACGAGATAAGCGCTTTCTCTGTCATCAAAACTTGTTTGCTGGGAGTTAATCCTTGCTTCAGTTGCTGCAAGTTTTTCTTCCAACTTAAATAAATCTCTACGAAGATTATCACATTCAAGTGATTTTTTACTTAGGTCATTCTCACGGTCTTTGAGGATCTAATCATTACTAGAATTCCATATATAAAGACCTTGATATATTCTTCTCAAGTTCTTGTTTTTGCAACAGAGATTAGTCAGAAAAGGTGTGACATAAGAAGATGTCATCTTTTTCTTTTCCAACAGATCCAATAGCTTAACATACTCTGAGGCTTCCTCATCAACATCTCTATAAATATCTGAGTCACCTTCGTCATGTTTCTCAGTTATCAATAGTTTATATATCAAGAGAATGTTTAAATATTGACTTAGATGTGACATCTCTCTCAGGTGAATCCAAGCTTTGAACATCATCTAGTAATTTCTGAACCGGTACGTTATTAGAGATAGACTCGTCCATAATAACCAGATTGCTCCAAACACAGACTTATAAGGCCTTAACGTGTTTGCCTGCTGTATTATCAATTGAAAACGCGGAGGTATAACAACCACACCTAATATTTATTTCGGAAATCTGTATAGAATAAACTCCAATGTAATTCTGAGAGCACCAGCTTAAAAGTTAGACTCAATCAAGAAAGAATCAAAGAGCTTTATCTCTTTCTCAATAGAATCAGTAAATCAACTAGATAGAAATCTGTGAGACTGTTTGATATCAAAACAACTCGGATGGTACGAAAGACTGGTGTCCAAAAGTCAATCAAGTTATATCCAATAAGTTGGGTCAGATTTATCAAATGTGATTGAACAACGCACAACCTGTGATATTTCAATTATATAAACAAATGTAATGCAGAAAATAAATAACACATATAAAAAAAATGTTAACGAGGAAACCGCAAATTTAGAAAAACCCCGGGACCTAGTCCAGATTTGAACACCACATTGTATTAAGCCGCTACAGACTCTAGCCTAATACAAGTTAACTTCGGCCTGAAATGTGGTTGAGCCCTAACCAAGTCTCACACCGATTAAGGTACAGTCGCGTTGCTTACACCTCTTGAATCCAAACATGAATCTGTGCACTTGATTCCTTTAGCTGACCTCACCCACAACTAAGAGTTGCAACGACCCAAAGTCGAAAACTAATAAACAAATCTGTCTCCACAAATATGTGTATTCTGGTTTTGTTTCCGTCTTTAGATAAATCAAGGTGAACAGGACGCTCAACTAATAATCTAATCTTATACTCCCGAAGTGCAACCTAGAAATATTAGTCACCTCACAATAACCTAACTGATTAACATAAGAATTTATTGTGGAATCACAAGTGGTCGAGACGAAGAATTGTTGTGATTACTATTTATATCTTATATATCGGAGATGAATCTCGAGTAAATCTTAGAGAAGATAAAACTCAATACGATAGAACAAGTAAGATCAGAATACACAACTATAGAGAAAATAGTTGGATCTGGCTTCACGAATCCCAAATGAAGTATTCAAGTCGTTAACCTAATAATGATTTTGGAAAACCTAGGTTAAAGGATAATCCACTCTAGTTTGCAATTAGGACACACGAGGGTGTCGGTATTAGGTTTCCCAGATGCTAGAGTTCCCCCTTATATAGTCTTTAAAATCAGGTTGCTTCCAATCAAATCTAAGATAGATTATTAACAAAGCAATTGATATTTCACCGTTAGATGAACTCCTGATTTAAGATTCAAGCTAAGTCTACTTAAAAATTAACAATCAATCTCCACTTTCAGATGGTATTATCCTGATACACACAAATGAAATATACCTATATTAAGATATGGATGAACCGTACCCAAAATTGCACACCTTGTTGGCTCAATAATAGTTAACCGAAGTTAGCCACATGATTACTTATCACTTAGCCACATTCATCTAACACTTCTAGATCAAATATGATGATCAATCAAATGAATCGAAATGTGTTTCAAGAGAGTTGTTCAAATATTCACTATCCCGTAGAAATATATATGAACAACTTGAAACAAAATCGGTTTGGTTTGTAATTGTACAAAGTACTTATACAAGAACCAATTCATGAACATAATGCCACGGTTTGTAAAACTAGTTCACATTCCTTATTTCATTAAAGTTCCAGGGACTTTAGTTCGCAGACGAACCTAAGTTCATGAGTATATATTTCATACTTACCGATTTTAGAACTTTACCACTGTGTTCCCGAACAGAGTATGCGAACAACAATTCCGAACTTTGGCCTTGCCGTGCCGTTCGTAGTCGTTTTAAATTCTCATATAATCATTGAATCATCCTTAAAAGACAACAATGATAATCTTACACATACCACTAGCTTCAAGTAGTGATTAATCGATCAATACGAAACCTCCCAAGTTAACATCAAATGATTATCCGACACAAATCATGTAAGATGTTCAAGGTAATTTTCACATGATCATATTGACTTAATATTTAGTTTCCAACAAATAAATTGTCTCCAACTAAACTCATCAAGTATATGATAAACTTTATCTAAAGCTAAAAGCTTCAAATACGTATTTCGAGAAATATATAAATGAGATAAACTCGGATCGAAATATCAAATGTGTATAATGTAAAAGTCTATATAGTTATGCGACTTAGTCTCTTATAAGATAGAATAGAATAGGCTTCCGAGTGATAGATATGTTTTACTCTCCATATACCTTTTGTTGATGAAGTTCCTCCAAGCTCTTCAGTAGATCTTCTTCTTCAATTGGTGAACGCTGTGAAGTCCAAAACTCATGTATACACTTCTATCCTAATCCGATTCATAGTTATAAGTAGACTAGAAATGAAGTATATAGTTTTGATCAACTAAACTTGAAAAACAATCTTGAGAGAGCAACGCTTGCGAGTTCGACCGAGCAGTGCTCTAACAAAAGGTGATTGACTCACTGCCCTCTTCCTCGTAATGTGTATATGAGACTATTTCATCTCTAAGCATAACACTTAGTTGTTCGAATCAATGCACATTCCTCGTTCTTGGACCAGTCTTACCAACAAAAAACTCATTTTGTCTCATCGTGTGGGAGGAAATATGTTAATTGAGTACATGGTGTATCTGTAAGGTTAATTATGGGTAAATAAAACAAACAAGTTACTGCACTCAGACAAGCCATGTGTGACGGAGACCTACACATATAAGTATATCAAGGTACTTTAAGTAACAAATTGTGTTCTCCTCGTATTTATTAACTAATCCTTTGTGAATATAGTCATACTTTAATTGTTGTAATCTAGAAATTTGTTAGGGATTATCTCTTTAATTTAATAACTTTTATCTTTTGTTTAGATAAGTATAGTTTATTTAGGAATCATACTCCATCTCCAGTAATCTTCTTTATTTAAGTCAACTCACAAGATGTGAAACCCTAAAACTTAATTCGCTATTCAAACTTAAATGTAAATCAACTGCTGCGAGAATGTGGGTATTGTATACACAACTAGTACAAAGAAAATCAATAACACGACCATAACCTTTTGAACGCATGTAGGATAACAAAAAACTAATGCATGTCGTCCTTGTATGTTGTAAAAATATATGACGGTAGTTAATTCATTCAATATGTGTTCATACATCACCAATCATCTCGATTATCAAAATTGCAAGCATACATAATGTATAAAAGCATGAATTTTAAAAGTAAAAAAAAAATTACGACCCAATTACAAAGAGTATTGTAATCGAACAAGACTATCAAGTGCTCGATTACAATCTTGTCCAATATTTGTAAAGATGAAAATAAAAACAAATAAAATAGTAGAATAGTTACCCTCGTCATATACAAAAATAAATCAAGTTCATACTATATATTAATACCTTGTTTATGTTCAAGAAAATGAATAAATGCAATTAAGGTCACTTAATTTTTTCACATTCCATGAAATATTTGCTTCTAATTTGTAACAAACAAAATTAAATACGTATTGTAAATTAAAATAATTCTTAATTAAACTCAACATGTAAAATAGTTTTTGATATACAATACAATACTAACCTAACATTTTTAAGCAATTACTCATCCAAAATATAAATCATTTTCCTAGAAAATGTAACATAAATGAAATCGATAATAAGAGGTTTTCATCTTGATGATGCATGTGAAAGCATTAACTACCTTCGGATGAATTGTGTTTGATGTATTTTCACTAAGATTTTGGTTATCAAAGATATCCATGAATTTCATAGCCAATGGAACTTTTATTTCCCAGATGTATAAATCCAAAAGAAAGTGAATGTCTGGAATGTCAGAGGCTTCTACACATTCAAGTACAAACACATAGCCAGTCAAAATCATCTTGTACTGGTGTGGGTTGTTGAACTAATAATTAAGGTACGTTCCATCTGTAGGAATACAATCTCTCGGCTACGAATCGCTAATTGGTAACTTGTATTATTTTGGGGATAAACACCAAAAAGATTTCATTAAGACCATTAGAAAGGAATTTGTGCCTCCAACAGTAAAAATATATTATCCATAAAGTCCTTTATAATGATATCCCAATTATCCCTATAAAAACAACAAAAATATCAACATGGGCAAGGAGCTCCATCTCGATTCAAATTAAAACCAACAACTTTGATATCTTCATAAGAATGAACTCTTTATAGCAATGCATTATCATCTGCGTTATCTACTTTAGGATTTTCATCAAAGATATTGTCAGGGATATTTTCTTTTCTATGTTTTAGACTCTGTAATTCCACAAGATTAAAGTCGAGTATAACTTGATCTTGTGAAGTAAAATCGATTAGACATCTGTATAACCTTTTGAAGAGATTAAGGCAGTAAGCTATCCTAATTTTTTTTTTATGTTTGTTTGATATCTTCATCATCCTTGAAGATCCTTCATAAGAAAACATATTTCCATTATCTTGATTGTATATCTTTTTGAAGGAAATCGTCAGGCTACCTGTTAGAGAAAAATAGTTAAAAGTCTTAATTGCCGTTGAAGCAACTTCTAGGATTGTAAAGGATGTAAACTAAGGGAATCAAGTGTGTATGGTGTTGCGATATCTAAGAGACGTAAAGAGCATGGATGATGCTGAATTGCTAGAAGGGTTTATTGCGTCTCAACTACATTCCTCTCCGAAGTATGATAGTATGCTAGTGTTTCTGGAAGCTTAATACAGTACTGTGTTCAAACTTGCCGAGGTCTCAGATTTTTCCTATAAGATTGAAGTTTCCCCTTTAAAAAATTCCTGGTGTCTCGTGTTATCTTTTTTGGCATTATATTGTTATCTTTACAATTGAATTATCACAAGACTACGTTAATCAACTTAGACATTTTTTAACTCAACCGCATATAACCTATAAGAATTGTTTTTCTGAATTCGTCTCTTGAAATATAGATTACAAGACTTGTTCGTTTTGAAATTCGGTTTGTGTACAGTTCAGGTATATACTAGGTTGTTCTTGGATATTGATTTTTGAGATCGTCCAAGGAGCTTGTTTTACAATTAGATAAAAGGATCTTTTCTGTTGATCTATTTTTAGCGATTGTACAAGTAATTGTCAGTACAGGTTCACAAACAAAAAATTTCGTAGTGTAATTGGTACCCTCTTCTTTTCAGTGGGTTCACCGAGCAGTGCTTTAACATGAACACTGGCAGAGCTAGGGTATACAGTAGTTGTAGCGTGTTATAACCCCCAATTTTTTAGCCTATGCTCCAAACTTTGTTTATTCCATTGTATGAGTTAAGAATTGGGACATTACTGAAAATTAAATTGGGGTCTACCCGATTTATATCTATCTATGGTAGTATGAAATGCATATTTAAAAAGAAAATAAAAACAACTAATCGAAGCTCGGATTAACATGAGTTTTATAAAAAAATCTAGTAGATTCAGTACGTTTTAAATAAACCTCATATTAAAAACAAAAATCTCTCTAAATATTTGTGGATATGGTTATTATAAATTATTCATATGTTATTTTATTTATTTATTTTCTCAACGCATTCTTCATGTTCTTGACTGAAAAATATAAGAAGAAAGAAAATTAATCCCAAAAATTCATGATCAAATAAATGAATATGGAAATTTAAACCTAACTCTTAAAACTGTTGCACCAAATCGGCAATCGATCTAGATTGTTTAAATGAATCGAATCTCTAGAGCATTGGGAATATTATTCCAAAAACACGATTCTCGACTTTCAACCAAGTCACACCAAGGCAAAAGAATTATCTAAGCGAAAATAAAATAAACGTGCATACCAAGTTTTATATTTGTTTTGTGGAAGTTCACTGATATATATTTAATACGTCATTATTGATTAAAAAGTATTTATTCACGTTATTTTGACTTCCAAGGTATATTTAAGATTGACTACGAATATAAGATCCACGATTCACTATATAATTCAATTATTAGAAAAATAATAGTGAGTTACCTTATGATTCACGATTTGTTTAACGAGGCGCAAAAATTGCATTGCTTGTGAAAGAATTTTCAGACCCATGAAAAGTATAATTTGTTCCTTGGAAAATATCGAGTAATTATAGACTAGAAAAGGAAAATACCTTGAATTTGTGGGCACTGTGAAGATTTTGGTGATTTACTAGCCACTATCAGTGAAATTTTCTAGGGCAATTTTGTGTTTCTTCCCCTCCCAAGATCGCTAATTAACGTTTCCTCCCCAAATAGATTGGAATTAGTGTTTCCACCTGTCGTTAGGAATTCCTTTCATTACTCGGTTAGCTGAGTCAGCATCTGTTCACGCGTGGCAGAAACTGTACAGTGTTTCGCCACCTTCTCGAAATACCCTCGACTAAAAAACAAAACAGAAACATACACGTGTAAGGTTGGAGGTGAAGCATCTGGACGGTGGAAAATCTTCCAAAATTGTGTCGTTGGTTAAATAACGGTCACCTTCTTTTCATCTCCTCTTCCCATCTATATATAAAGAAGAAGAACGGTTTATTAAACACACTACCATTTAGTTCTATGAAAGTGCACAATCTGAAGAAAGAAACTAGCTTAAGTGAAGAAGGAAACACGAATCAATGGGGGATTCATCATCCAGATCCACCTGTAATGTAAGTAATTCCGCCATTTGGGGAGGTAATGCTAATTAGTATATTTACAGTGAGCAAGAAACACTCATAAAATTATACATTTCCAGTGTAGATGCAGCTGTCAAATTTGCAAATCACCTTCACATTCAGCCATGAAGTGCCCATACTTGTATTCAAAATGCATAAAATGTGATGGTATGCGTCGGGTATGGAAAGCAAAACCGATGCTAACAAAGGAAGGAGATTCCTAACGTGCCTAAATCAACCAATCTGCAATGAATTTCAATGGTCAGATCAGGCCGTGCAATCACCAACAAGATCCATACAACAATCTGTAGATGGATGTTTTAAGTGGGATAGTAGTTCTCATTAGGTTTGAAGCTGTACAGAAGCTTCACCTGCATCTAAGAAAAAGTCAAACCTATTTATGGGTGTGATGGATGTTTTCTTAAAGGGAAATGTTCAACTGCTTCAACTGAAACTGAAACCGAAAAAAATATGAGATGAAAATGATACTTGATACAGAAGTCAGTGAAGATCTATTTGCAGAAATTTGTCAGAGATTCAGAGGAGTGAGTGTGGAAAAAGCTGAACAATGAGAATGCTTAATAAAATGTATTCATTGCTTAGATTTCAGATTTCAAGTCTTAAAGTGTTGTGTAATAATATCTAGTAATAAAATTAAAAACAAGGCATTAACTGGTATCCACCCAAAACAAAAGGAATGCCTAAACAAAAACAGAACGTTATAGTTTTCTCTAAAACAACAAAAAACTAACAAGCTTACTGAAAGAAATCCCGCATGTTGGTGGATTGAACACCGGGGATTGTGGCCTACTTGGTTCTATCATTCCATCTGGCTGAGATCCATACAAATTACGATAATTCCCAATTGTTGCATACCTAGTGGATGAAAGAGGAGCATACCTACCTCTTCTTTGTGTTGGTGCATACCTGCCTCTGCCTTGTGTTGATACAATTGTAGTTGTACCAAACAACAGATACTCAAATCCTTTGCCCTTTCCTCTGCCTTGTGCTGGTGATGATGCAGAAGCCCCTCTTCCTTTGCCTTGTGGTGCAACATCTCCTCTTCCTCTGCCTTGTGGTGCAACAAATCCTCTTCCTATGCCTTGTGCTGGTAGTGGTACAGAAGCCCATGTTCCTCTGTTTGTGAGGGTGGTGGTGCAATAACTCCTCGTCCTTTGCCTTATGCTGGTGGTGGTGCAACAACTCCTCTGCCTCTCCCTTGTGCTAGTGCTGCAGTGCCCCTGAAATTCACTGATTACTTATAGGTCATCAAACCGTTTAAACCATATAATTCAAAAAATCAACAAATATTAAGCACATAATTACCTGCCCCTGCCCCTTGGTGCACTACCATTGTTTTTTGTTGTGCATCTTCTGATATTATGGAATTTAGAACCACAATTGGTACAACACCTCTTTGCATTATTATATGACTCTTATCCTTCAACATCAGACCTTATTCTCTTAGTTCTTGGTATGCCAACCTTTGACTTGAACTTAGGTCTTTTGAACTTCATTCCAGGCTTAAATGCAACACAACAATATAATAAGTACAACTTCAATACATCATAAAAACATATGACATTGAAGTTATGATATTGCAGTGCTACTTCAATGAAACTTAAATTGCAGAACTCACCTCAGCTCATCTATCTTGACTAGCACATGGTTCCACCCTTCCAGCATATGCCTTTTTATATGCAGAAACTTTATGGTATTATGTAACCAAGCTAGAAGTGGTAGACACACAAAGTAATTTAGTTGAAGTGATGGGGAAACAAACAATTAAAACTAATAGTTTAAGGTCTTTCACAAACCTGTTGAGATCCATCCTTAATATACTTGGTTACTTTGACAGTGTTCCCATCATTTGTTGATTGCATGTCATGAAAGCCCATTAAGAAAGTGTTAGTTGTTATCAAAAATCCTATTAAGATTCAAATAAGCCTTTCAAATAATAATAACATGGGAAGTGGGCTTACTTGTGATTAAAAAGCCTGATTGGGAAAGTAGTAACTTTATATTGGCATCTCAATCTCTTGGGCCATCCTTTATCTTCCTCACTTCAATACAGTTTTCAATGCAAAACTTTGTAACCAATTTCTTGTATTCAGCCATAGTGGTCCATGTCATACCTACTTCAAGTTCTTCCTCACTTTTTTCACAAGTTCATTCTTCAACTTTCTCACCTTATGCATCATCATCTTACGATCACTTTTACCTTCTTCATATCTGTCAGGTTCTTCTTCATCCAAGTCAGTGTCAGTTTCACCTCCTTCTTCATCATCCCCAGAGATTGATGAGTTGTCATTGTGATAATCATATTCAATAGGCAATTCATCAATGGTTTGGTACCCTAGATTTGTACTCTCAAACAATACATGAAGTTCTTCATCAGCTAACAATGCTTCCAATGTATCATGCTCCTCATCAAGTTCAATTGTTGGTTAGTTCATCTGTTTCTTCTTTGTTGCAGGTGATTTTAAAACAACTCTCTTTGATACAGGTACCTTTCCAGGTGATGAAAATTTTGAGGGTGTATGTTGACTAGGCATGTCCACTTGTGATGTATGCTTAGGTGTATGCTCAGGTGTATGCTCTGTTGTATGCTGAGGTGTATGTTGACTAGGCATGTCCACTTGTGATGTGTGCTGACTTGGATCATTTGCCACTATATATTCTTCTTTGCCAAAAGTTGTTTGCCAAAATTCATCATCAAGAATCTCCCAATCTCTGATAACTTGTGCCTCTTGTTGAGATTGTATTTGTGGCTCAACAACTTCATCATCCACAACAGCAGGAGCATGACCTAATTCTTCACCAACTTCATCAGTCATAAAAACTGGAGGAACTAATGGTTCACCAGGTTTCAGAACTTTCATAGCTTTATCATAAATAATGAACAAATGAACTTGATTTGGTACATCTTGGTCTGATTCTTCCCAAAACTTCAGCACGTCACTCTCTTCATTAATATCATATAAAAACCAATCTTCCAAGTAGTGAAATAAGCATTGTGCACCATCCAATTCCTCAACGCACCCATGGACACTATCCAACAAGTCCTTTAGGTTCAAATAGTCTCCATCAAATTTAGGCCAGCACAACTCCTTCCCATTCATACAATCCATGTAAGTAAATCTAGCTTTTGGCTGTACATTAGGCCATTTTCCATCATAGTGTATATATAGAGTTTTGATACCATAACAAACCCTAGAACTATAACAAAACAAAACAGATACCATACAAAGAGAAATTGATACAAAAACAATCAGAACATAGCATAACCCACAACATATGATTCATGTATCCCATAACCCATAGCATAAACACCCAGTTTATAAACAATCACATTAATGAAACACCCAGATTCCTTTAAATCAAAGAAAGGAAAAAAAACAAACATGGCAACAAAAATAAATTCAACTACAACATGAATCAAACACCAAACTTCTAACAATCACATCATGAATCAAATACCCCCAGTATAATAATCAAAGAAAAAAAAGAAGCAAACAAACCCTAATCATGCAGACTGAATCTTTGTCTAAATCATGCATATAAATGAAACACAAAAAACCTAATCCATACCAAACCCTAAAAACCTAATCTGTATGAATCGCAACAACAACGTTGTTCATATCATACCCAATTCTTCAGATTATTAGATCAAAACAATAAAGAAATTGAAAATTAAGAAAAAACCCTAAAAACAAAATACTCACAATCTAGGGTTCTTCATCGCACATCAGCAAAAATTGAACATACCCAAACACTTATCGTCTTTCTATTGCAACAATATCTTCTTCTCTGGGATCAAAACCTAAAGTTGAGCAAAACATGATTTGGGGATTTTTCCTCTTCTCTGCAACTAGTTTTAGGGTTTTTTACTCTTTCATGTCTTTTCCCGCTTGATATAGGTGCTAGTTGAAGAGATAAGACGCGTCTTCTCCTCCAATAGGCGTACGGAAAGGTGAGATGTTAATCACAGCTCATTTTCTGACATATGCAGAACCGTCAGATCTAGCTACTCAGATGTAGTACACGTGTTTCTATTTTGTTTTTTTAGTCGAGTGTATTTTCGGAAGGTGACGAAATACGTGTACAGTTTCTGCCACGCGTGCACAGATGTTGACTCATCTAACCGAGCAATGGATGGAATTGCTAACGATATGAGGAAACACTAATTTCAATCTATTTGGGGAGGAAACACTAATTAGCGATCTTGGGAGGGGAGGAAACACAAAATAACCCAATTTTCTAAATAAAAAACAAAGAACTTTACCGTGTTTGAATATCAAAATTAGAATAAAAAAAGTATCATTTTGTTTCACAGAAAACTAATTGTTTTACTTCTAAAAATCTTGGTACAGAAACCAACCGAAAAATAACTTCTAACTGCTTATTCGGGGAGGCTCATAATAAAATTTATTCACTGTGCTGCAAAATGGGCGTTTATGGCCGTGTCATTGCATACGAGACAAGTTCTGACCATTGGATCGTTCAAAGGGTATCATCATCCCGTTAATAATGGTATCCCCTTTATAAATAACGAATCCATGGGGTTTTGGCTGTCCCGCAGGAACCAAAGAAAAAGAGAAGATGTAAGAGAGAGTGTACAAGTGTGAGTAAAAATAAGCAGTTGAGATCTCCGCCTACCTTCGATACACACGAGAAACACAAAAATATAATCTCCCATTTCTCCATCTTCTTAACCAAACCCAACAAATCCTCCTTCATTTTTATTTTCCTCCGAATCTCAATTTTAATCCAAAATTGAATCCCCACGAATACAATGGCAGGATTACTCCACATTGGAACATCCTTCATTCCTTCATCATCTTCAGTAATAAACCCTAAATCATCAAATCAATCTTCATCATCATCATCTTCATTACCATCTTATACATCTGTTCGCAGGAACAATAAAAAAACTCAAATCCAAGCTAAGATCCGAGAAATATTCATGCCTGCATTGAGTTCAACAATGACAGAAGGTAAAATTGTATCATGGACAAAATCTGAAGGTGATAAATTATCTAAAGGAGAAAGTGTTGTTGTTGTTGAATCTGATAAAGCTGATATGGATGTTGAAACATTTTATGATGGTTATTTAGCTGCTATTATGGTTGAAGAAGGTGGTGTTGCTGCTGTTGGATCAGCCATTGCTTATCTTGCTGAGACTGAAGATGAAATTGAAGCTGCTAGATCCAAAGCCAATTCATCTTCTTCGTCTTCTTCTGCTTCGCCTGCATCTGAAACGGTTGCGGCGGAGAAAACTGTAGAAGCCCCAATTGCTATTCAACCACCACCATTGGCGGCAGCACCTGCTGTGATTGCAGCTTCTTCGGTTCATCCGGCTTCGGAAGGAGGGAAACGGATTGTTGCATCTCCCTATGCAAAGAAGTTGGCCAAGGAATTGAGTGTTAATTTGAGTTCAGTTGTGGGAAGTGGTCCAATGGGGAGAATTGTTGCTAAAGATGTGGAAGCTGCTGCTGCTGTTGCCTCTGCTGATGTTTCATCTGGTAGTGGAGTACAGGGTCAGAAATCTAGTTCTGCGGCCTCTACAGGGGTCGAATTGGGTAGTGTTGTTCCTTTTACTGCAATGCAGGGTGCTGTTAGTAGAAATATGCTTGAGAGTCTCAAGGTACCAACTTTTAGAGTTGGTTATACAATTACTACTGATGCACTTGATGCTTTATACAAAAAGGTTTGTTCTTTTTTTCTGGCAGAATTTTGTTTCAGTATCATTGGCTATTTCAATGTGTTTATTACGAAATGGTTGGTTATCGGAAATCATTTTGATGAAATGTTGTTTGTTAAAAAAATCAGATCAAGTCAAAGGGTGTTACTATGACTGCTTTACTTGCAAAGGCAACTGCACTTGCTTTGGCTAAACACCCTGTTGTGAATTCTAGCTGTAGAGATGGTAAGAGCTTCACATATAACAGTAGCATCAATGTTGCGGTTGCTGTTGCCATTGATGGTGGTTTGATTACTCCCGTTCTTCAGGATGCTGATAAGGTTATTGTTTCCTGTATCTTATATTATGTCCTAAATGTTTATATTTACTAATAGTCGATTGCTGGATTGGTTTTACTTTTGCTTGTTTACTGAGAGTCTTATGGTCATTGTAGCTTGACATTTACTCATTATCAAGGAAATGGAAAGAGTTAGTTGACAAGGCTCGGGCAAAGCAGCTACAACCTCATGAATACACTACAGGTACTCTACTTCAGAACCTGGGATCTGCTTTTGTTTTACTAGCTATTTTGCTATCATTTATGCCTTTGAAGAATTTGTTTCATGACATTTACACTCTGTTTGGAATTTGGCATGTTTGGTTGAACAAAAGTCATATTTCAAACACTCATAATCATATTTTACATCTGAATTGATTTTGTACCTTGCAAGTTAATAAGTTTGGATATGCTGAATTATGTTGAAGGCGGTGAGCATTCATTTATGCATCTGAGGTTGCGATTATTAAGCAATTAGTGCCTGGTTAGGAATAAGAGTTTAACAAAGTCAGGAATTTAGTGAGTTGCCAATCATTGAGTTTACTAGGACATGTGTTTTTCGCCTGTCTCTAACTGGTAAACTTAATGTGAATTTGTCATTAACATGCAAATGTTCTCAACATGGACATTAACTAGGTTATATCATCTCATCGTTGAAAAATGTTGACATGTATTTTTCGCCGGTCTCTAACTGGTAAACTTAAAGAAAATTTGTCATTAACTTGCAAATGTTCTCAACATGGACATCAGCTAGGCTCTATTATCCCATTGTTGAAAAATGTTGACCCATATGCTGTTTTCAATTACGGTCTGAACCAATAGAATGTAGTTAAGCTCTAATTTTCTTATCAATAGTGGTCGCGTCAGAGTATTTTTTGAAACTGTTTTATGGATGACAAAGCATGAGCTAGAATTAGTAATTTAAACTAATGTACTTTCTGTGCTACATTTCCTGTGAAACATCGGCTTATCATTGTCGACGTCAATACTTATAAAAGAGAAAGAGTGTACTTGAATGCTAAATCACTTTATTTCAGCTTACATGGGTGGACAGGTAATGCTTGACCAATCAGTTTCAAATATTGATAATAGTTGCTTAGCGTTAGTTCTTCACCATAAACAGATTATCGACGAATATACATCATACATGGGTTTGAATGCCATTTCTCAGGATTGATCTTTTTCGAGTTTCAAGTAGTTTACTAGTATGCACATGGGGAGGAGAAGAGTCTCTTTTTACAGTTGCTTGTACCATTTCATATTGTGTAGCTTTGTTCGAAATGATTTCTTCTATATTAATTATATTCTTCTTCCAACAATGGTGACTTTGTTAAAGCCTTACCTTAGTTGAATACTTGCGCCAGATATTGTTGGCCTAGTCGACACTCATATTAATCTCTGTAGCGCTAGTGTTTATCAGTTAGCTTAGCCATCTATCACTTTGTTGTGCATGTGAGAGCGTTACATTATCTCTTCTGAACCTAACAATAATTTATTTATCAAGACACTGTACTCTTTGCCCTTGTGGTGCCTACTTGTCCTCGGTATATTATATAGTAAAAAGAGACACGTCACAGCACATTGACGATTGCCAGTTCTTTCATCCTTAAACTTGTTTATCGGACCAGTTTACTTACCATTCGAGTACCATAATGTCCTCCTGTCTTTGACATCAAGTCTCTCTTATGCATTTTGTTTCCTTTTCTCTTCTCTTTTAGGTACATTCACGCTTTCAAATCTCGGCATGTTTGGTGTTGACCGATTTGATGCAATTCTACCTCCTGGAACTGTAAGTTATCAATCTTAGAGCTCTTGTTTTTGAACAAAACATAACCAAGTTCTCTCCTTAAGAAAAACATTTTATTGGATATATATATATATCTGACCACCTTCATTCGTTTCGGGTTGGATTGATGATGCAGGGAGCAATCATGGCTGTCGGAGCATCCGAACCTAAACTAGTTGGCACCAAGGATGGACGCATTGGTGTGAAAAGCCAAATGCAGGTAATTATCTAGCATCAGTCACATGACTGGCCAAAGAAAAAAAGATAAAAACTGTTGCGTACTTGGAAAAAAAGCTAGAATTCCTTTTTCTCACCTCGTGAATCTTGTATATGAATTTTGCAGGTAAATGTTACAGCGGACCATCGAGTTATATACGGTGCTGACTTGGCTTCATTTTTGCAAACCCTAGCAAATATCATCGAGGATCCCAAAGATCTTACCTTCTAAGTCGGGCACTTTTTGGAGTTTTTTTTCTTTTTTCTTTTTTCTATCGAGGAGAGAATTTTGAAGTACAGATGGTAATTAACTATGTCATCTTTATTGTCAATTATTTGCACATTATCTATAATGTAGCTATTGGAATTTTCTTGCTTCGATCAGATTATCTTGTCTCGATATAACAAGCACTTTTTGCTCTTCAGGTTTTGCTTCAGCTTTACCTTCAAATGTTGCAATGATACACTTGGTTATAGCATAGAAATACCCCAAATTTACCAGACTTTTTGGGTTTTCTTTTATTCTCTCTTTGTTAGCAGTAGTAGTAGTCAGATTAAGTTTTTATCAACTTGCTTACTGTTATAACCAAGAATCACAATAAGGCAACGAATTCCTTTAATAGAGACTGGGGGAAAGATGGCACTTTCATTTGACTGATGGACAAATGATAGTATTAAAGTATGTTATGTTTTGGTAGCAATGGAGAACCCTAATTGGTCTATGCTTGATATTGTAGTGCCGCGGTAACTATTATAGTGACGAACACTAACAGAGAGCTCGACAAAGTAAAGCATGAGTTTTTCGGTCAATCAGTATTTTCAACGTTTTAAGGACAGACGAAATTAAGCACGACTTGGTCAGTCTTTTGCAAGCATCGCGATCACTTTTTGTTTAGACGACTCTTCTAATGTGGTTGTTTACTACCATGGAATGTACTACTGTTTCGCTTAAATATGTTTGTTTTTGGTTTTACAGATTTGCCTTGGAGTTGTATGTATGAACCCCAAGGCCCAAGCCCCAAACGCATTTTTAATTTCCTCTTTACAATGCCACGCCCGCGTGATTATTTTAAGCTGGATCATTAGATGATCAAGACAAGTGAAACTTTTGTTGGTTGACCACCTTAGATTGTTGAAGGGCTGTTGTAAAGTGACAAACCACTTCTTACCTCAATTTCTTGATATTTTTAGTATCTCACGGTGTAATTCTTTGATCCATTCCATAGAATGATATTTATTAGTAGCTGCACTTCTTCATGTTGAAGGTCTGGATCAGCAATCTACAGCGTTAACATGAAGTTGGAGTTGCAGTCCAATCGACCCCAGGCATGGCGTGGTAAAAAAGTAAAAACCTCCAATCACATCAGTATGGGTCTCAACTCAAGAAGTATCAACACCGATGTCCAATTTACACCAGAAACGGAAACTATAATTAACCACCATGGGGCCCACGATCTTGACGGCTGTGTTGATTGGTCAGTACCAAGTTATTCTTATTGGGTGATGAGAAATTCAGAACAGATGGAAATTAACTGCGTCTGGTTTACATTTATGTTTTGCTCGGATCAACTCACAAATAGGATGCAATTAACAAGCAAAAACAGCAACAGTTCACCCATTTTCACACTTTTGCAGCCCAAAGCATAAATGCACATTTGATTGTAGTTATGCTTATGCTTATAATGGACTTACATTCGGTGATCAACCTCTAGGACCATAATTACATGCACATCTTCTGAATCATGTACTACAACCCGGTGTATCTTGATTGGATAAGATAATTACATTCGGTGATCAACCTCTAGGACCATAGTAGTAGTTGTTTCTGTTAAATTTTAGTTTTTCTTCTTCTGTTTATGTTCACTGTAAATGCATCTGCTATCTTACTTGTTCCATGTAGTTGCAGGAAATCTCATAACTAACACCCCAATACTAATTTCTAGATCTAATCATATAAGTCTTCTAATTATCAATATAAGTGCAAGAAACATAAATAGACACGAGATTTACGTGGTTCGATCAATGTGATCTACATCCACGGGGTTAGGGTTCACTATGATTATTAAAATTACATATGGATTACATGGAGACTCCATTAATGAGTGTTTGGAGCTCTAGGTTGATGAAAGAAGAAGAAAGAGATAATAATAATACCAAATACCGTTTTCTCTCTCTACAATTGTGTCTAAAAAGTGTGTGTCCCATTTCTATCTCCTTCCTTTCTCTTTATATAGGTGTTTACATAGTGGATGACAGCTAAGAGATCCTTTATTTTCGGAATCTATATGCGATACACTCGCTCATGTACACTCACTCGTTCTCGCACAGACTATACTTCACACAAATCTTCATACTTTATTCGTGACTTTGCTGACATCATCCGGTGCATCATCTCAACATTGCTGTGTGCGATCTCCCTCGTTTAAGTTATATAGTCTTCACTTCGCATGCTTACTAACATGTGCGATATTTCACTCCTACATTTTGCCTCTTTTTTCTTGAATATTGCTTGAAGTGCGATCTTCAAGGAAAAATCCACTTTGTTGTAGTTGTTGGAGCGGGGTGCGTGATGTTGGAGTAGTCTTTAATCTTTGTTGATGAAGGAACTACGCGAAAGAATACTTTTCTTGAAAAGTACGTACTTGCCTCTATTCTTTTGTGAAGTTCTGAATCTTTGAGAAGTATATATGAAGTATCATTCCTTGAAGTATGCGAAGTATGAAGTATCCTTGAAGAAGTATAGAAGTATTAATCCTCGAAATATAAGAAGTATTGCGAACTAATCATGCGAAATTATTGCTCCATGTTCTTTGCCTCATGCTATGCTAGCTTTCATGTGATTTGATGTTGTTGTCAATCATGTGAAACTGTTGTGTGTGATTTCTATTACATGTCTTCTATTTCTCTTACTCCATTGTTGGTGAGAATTCTTGTTATTAATGAATGAGCGTCTTCTTTGGAAATGATTTTGACCGAGAAGATAAAGAACAAAAAATATTTTCTTGATAATCCATAGTTGCCTCTGTTATTTATCTATGAGGGAAGAATTCTTGAGAAAGTGTTGGATGAGCGAATTAATCTTCACATGTTTCTTCTTTGAGTATAATGTCTTTAAATTGCTTATGCGAAATAACTGAGCGAAATATTTATGCGATGAAATGCTTATGCCATGCAATGCTTATGCCATGAAATGCTGATGCAATGCTTTCATGATGAGAATGTTATGCTTATATGATGAGAATGCTTATCTATTTTTGATTAAATGTAATGTATAGACAATGTTTGTGTTACTTAGCTTATTTTGCGGCATTAATGTTGTATCACTTCAAATTGCTTCCAATCTTCATTTCTTTGGCTTTGCCTTTAGCATAAGCGTTCATCTTCGCGCACTTATTATTTCTCATCTTCTTTATTTCTTTGGGTTTGCCTCAATCACATTTACTATGCGATCTTCTTCGTAGACTATCTGCTCTTTATCGATTGCTGCAAAACAATATTAACTTGTGTTATATTTTCTTATGAGGTCTTATTTTGCCTGAATCCCAGACTTGTTTCTTGTCTACTGCTTGTCGGACATCCTGCAAAACAAGCATATTTTTCTTTTTCTCTTGAGGTCTTATTGCGCCTTCCTAAGTAAAGGTCTTATTTTGCCTCTCTTTAATTCTCTGCCCGACGAAATCGCAGGACGTCTTTATACCGAAATATATCGACCCATTGATCTCGTCTTATCTTTTTCTTAGTACTATTGCCTCTTCAGGTTTTCTCGTGCATATATATGACAAGTCTTAATATTCTTGCGAATAAAAAGCCTCATGACATTTACGTCTTTTGACACAATTCAGCTCCCTAATGGAGGGTGCCGTCCTTATATTCCCCTCTGGTTGCCCCTTCAAGAAAGCTTACCTCTATCGGGTTAAGATTATCGCTCTTCCCATCCGGCATTTCAACAACCAGTTGATTTCGCAGTCTCTTTTCCCTTTACCTGTAGGGTTTATGGTAACGAGACTGCACCCTAAGTGGGGTATCTTCGGACCGAGTGCATCATAGTCAGGACTTGTCAAGAATGGCGGAATACGCTCCAGACGTACCCGACACGCTTGACTCAACCGTGTACCTCGGCACCCTGATCGAGTTTCTGCACTCCTTGGGAGAGACTTTCTCACCTTAGTCTCTCAATCTAAGATTATTATCTTAGACTGAAAATTTAAGGTACCTCTCCCGGATGGGTATCATCGTTTTTCTCACCCCAAATCTCCATGACTCAAGTTCCGGGGTCGGTGTAGCCTTTTTTTGAGTCATGCCTTCTAGGTTTCTCCGACTATGACGTGCGATAGGTCTTACTTTTTGCCTCTTGCATGTATGCGAACTAGGTTGCACGCCACATTCAGATTCCTAATCTATCTGATAATAAATATCATTTCTAGTGCCTTTTATTAAGGTCTTATTATAAGGTCTTACTTTTTGCCTTTTCTTCTCTGATTTTATTTCTTGTTGTAGCTCTCTATTTCTCTTGGTGCGTTGATATCGCCTAAGGTCTTACTTTTTGCCTTTTTTTCTCTGATTTTATTTCTTGTTGTAGCTCTCTATTTCTCTTGGTGCGTTGATATCGCCCTTGATATCTATGTTGTTTCTTTTCTTTGTAATATGTTTCGTGTGATTCTGTTGGGTGATCTTTGAGCAAAAATATTAGCTGGAGGTAAGATTCGAACTCGAGATCTGTAGCTTTCTCTTTCCAATCTTTGACCATCTGTGCATCATTCTCTATGAGAAATAATTGCACACTGTTGAAACTTGACTTCTATATGTGCGAGTGCGATATTTCCCTCCTACATTCTCTGTTAGTTTATATATATACTTGCCTTTTCTGGAAAGAAGTGTGTTTGATTACAGGGCAATACATTTCTTAATTTTTGTGATGATGATATGTTTGATTTTAGTTTTAAACACTTCCCATCACCACCATTTGCCTCTTTCTTTAGAAGACGAGATAACAATGTTCCAGCCTTAAAACTAAGCCAACAGAATCGCCTTTTTAATTATATTATATATGAGCTTTTAGAGATTTCTCAGTTTTTCTCTCGTCTTTCTCGGAGTGCTCATGGAAAGACTTGATGGTTCTGTGAATCTTATGGTAGTTTCAGATCTTGACATGACAATGGTAGGAGAATTTAACTGTAACTTCATAATTTTCTTCATTTATTTCGTTGTAATTCATGACAATGTCTTTGTTCTTTTACTTGCCAGGTTGACCATGATACTCATGATGACCACATTTCGCAGTTAAGGTTCAATGCATTGTGGAACTACCGTCACAATTCTTTGTTAGTTTTCTCGACGGGGCGTGCACTTGAAGCTTACAAGGATTTGAAGAAAACCACACCAATGTTAACTCCGGATATAATTATAACGTCTGTAGGAACTGAGATGGCATATGGCGAATCAATGGTACCAGATATTTACTGGGAGAAATTTCTTAATCAAAACTGGGACAAAGACATTGTCAAGGAGGAAACACGTAAATTTCCTCAACTCAAATATAAGGTATGTATGGTTTGTGACTATCCCGTTGTGGTCTCGCGATACTTGTGTTCGGATTCTGAATAGTTGTATTGGTTGTACGTGTTTAATGCAGAAAGAGACACGTCAAACACGATACAAGGTTAGCTTTTATGTAGATAATAAGGAGAAAGTCGAGGAGGTGACAAAGGCTCTCTCAGAGTGTCTTGCAAAACGTGGGGTAAGATTCTTGGAGTGGCATGTTTTAATCTGCTACAAGATTCTATTTTTTGTTACAAGTATGTCTTAATTTGTTGTGCGGATTTATTTGCATTGAGCAGTTAGACATAAAGATAATTTTTAGTGGAGGCCGTCGAGGCCATTCTTTAGATGTTTTACCAAAACGTGGAGATAAAGGACATGCGCTTGTCTATTTGCTGAAGAAATTTGGTGATGGAAAACAACCCCGTAATACTCTTGTTTGTGGTAATTCTGGCAATGATGCTGAGCTCTTCGCCGTTCCAGATGTATATGGTGTCATGGTTTGTATCCTATATATAACTCCGTCCGAAATGCATTAAAACAGTTAAAAACTGCAGAGTATCAATTTTGTCTGCGTTATACAGGTTAGTTAACGCCAAGGAGGAGCTTCTGCAGTGGCACACTGAAAACGTGAAGAACAACCCTAAGATAATCCATGCAACTGAGAGGTGTGCTTCTGGAATCATTCAGGCCATTGGTCATTTCAACTTGGGACCAAACCTTTCACCCAGAGATGTTATGGAATTCCCAGAAACAAACCTTTCCCACACAAATCCTGGTCACGAAATGGTAGAATTCTACTTGTTCTACGAGCAATGGAGACGTGCAGACTTTGCTAGCTCCGAACAACATATTCTAAACTTGAAAGCAATCTGTGTGAGTCTACTACTATAAGTGCTTTTGTATCCATCTTTTTGATTTTTTATATAATGGTTAAGGCTTTCCGTTGTCATATAATGTTTGTTGGCAGTTGATAAAAGTCTGAAACTGTTTCATTGTCTGGAGTTGATCTCACTACGGGAAAAATCATCATTGACGACACAAGATAAGAGTTGCAGTATCCCTACGACAACTCCATTTCATGCATTGTGGAACGGGGGTATTGTAGAAAGTCCAAGTTTTTCTACAATGGTTGACAAGTGTTGTAAAGGGTGATGTGATTCATGGTTCGACAATAGTTTGTCAATGTTGTGATTCTCTTTCGATTTTTTTTGATAACCTAACACAACTCTTGCTTGTATTGTAAAACAATCGTGGACAACATAAGTAGCATATCGTAGAAACATATGCAACAACAATTACCAGTATTATGAATAATATTTGCACAACACTTGTATGAATTGTCGAACTATCTTGGACAACACAAACTTATGTTGTAAAGTAACTGTTTCGTAGTCGAAAACTGGAAGACAACATCGATTAGTATTGTGAATACTACTATCATTACACTTCCTAGAGTTGTACAACTATACTGAACAACTCCTACTTATGTTGCAAGATTTGTTTTTACAATACCCTTAACAGTTGTAATATTTGAAGTAACAACTTCTGTTTTCTGTAAATGGATGTGTAACTACAACTTTTATTAGAAGTTGTGTGCATAAAACTATTTTGAAAAAAAAAAATTATAACTGAAACTGGATTGCCGAAAGTATTTCACATTCACATTAACCTGCCAGTGCAATACACTTACATTCATTCAAGTTAACCTACTAGTGTTAACCTCGTACATTCAAGAAAATGGCAGTGATACAAAAGTTAAATTTTCTAAACACACTCCAAGTAAATCTTTCTATAAGTAAATCTTTCTCCCCTCCTCAAAGTTAGGCACCACTTTCCATAATAAATCTCAAAGTAAATCTTTGAGATAATCATCAAGTTAAAAGTAAATCTTTCTCCCCTCCTCTTTTAGTCTGATTAATTTTACCACCCAAAAGAAGACCCACTGGCACTACCCACTGATTACGAACTTGGTGAATCAGCCTGAGCATGGCTTCCATAAGCAGTTGAACCGTGACTGTTTGAAGTGTATCCACCGTTACCACCTCTACTGCCCCTACCACCTCTTGTGTTGTAGTTTCTTGGATAATAGTTTCCAGGTTGTTCGTAATACTGGCTGCGCTCGTTCTGGTAACCTCCACCACCTCCGCCTCTGCCGTTTCGACCTCCTCGGCCATTGGGATAACCACCCCTCCTACCACCATAGCCACCTCCTCTATGGTTTGGGTAAGACTTCCTCTGATTGTTGTGTTCTTCATTTGACTCTACATCTCTCTGACTCTTCCCCTATGCTCTAGCATCAAGTTTAGTTTGGTCATGCTGTTGGACTGAAACGACACATGCAGGGTTCGACATTTCTGACTCTTCCTGTGGAGTAGAAGATATTGCATTTCCGCCATGAGTAAGTGTGTTTAGTGAGTGCATAAAAGAGCTAGTTTCATGGGAGAAATAAATCACCTCAATTGGCCCCTCCTCGATAGGAGAGGACTGATCAACACCAGTTTCCTGCCCTTGAAAGTTTGTTGTTTCTTCATCCTGCAAGTGAACATGCAACAGTTGGATAACAATCAAAACATATAAAAACCAGCAGCAACATATACTTTGTTGTAGATGTTAACTATAACCTACGATACAAAACATGCAAGAAAGATAAGTGCATCAACGAGGAATTATTTTCTGCAAATTCATACAATGATCATCAATCAAAGAAGCATTTGGCAAACGGAGGACTTCTACTGGTCTTGATAACAGTCAAGTAGTACGTGATTACCAAATTAACTGATGGACAAAAATACTATGCTAGCAAAAATCTCCCACCACAGGTTATTGCACATGTTTCTTGCAGATCATAACCATACGATTAAGATCATGTTCAGCTTTAAGACCAACCATGATAATATGGAACGAAACGCGACAATTTCAGAGAGTCAGGCTAGCAATATGAGAGGAGCAACAAACGACAGGGTAGAAAAGAGCAACTGCGATTCAATTAAAAAACAGGCAGTTCCTACTCTCTCCATTATTGTTGAAACCACGCATATCCATACAAAATACAAGTTTAACATGATTCACAAATGGCCGCAGAACAAGATGGTAAGTAAATCCCTTCTAAATGCTGGATAAAATCTTCAACAAAGCACAGTAACTTGACTAAAACATGAGACAACTTGTAATAATCTCAAGATTTCCAACATATATTTGGAAGTACTGTAAGCATACTTCCTATTGTTCCCACACTTTCACACTTGGCCCTATTAAGGAAAATTCAGGGAATGGAAAATTTCACAATTCAATTCATTCGACAATGTAAAATCTGAAGTGACATTATATTTATAACTGGTATCGTTTACCATCTACCAAATTCAAACAGTTTTATCTCATTCATATGGATGAGATACTCACCATAACCTTCTCAGTTCCTGCGTTAAAGTCGCGCAATTATAGGCTGGATATCAAACACCCTTGGTCAGCACTTCTAAAAACACACAAGCACATACTTCACATCTTCAGCTTATTTGATTTGGTCTTATTTATAAATCCCTTGTGAAAATTGTTGCCTCAGAAGGTAGAAACCCCTGTGAAAATTGAAGTAGTAGAAATCCAATTATCAATCAGTTCATCTAAAATCAATAATAAACTTTAAAAAGAAAAGAAAAAAAAAATCAAACTTACATCAAGGGATAACTGAGAGCACAATTACTATTATGTTGAACCCTAGCATTGCAATTGAATCATGAGAAGATGGGGTATCAGTGTATGCTTCTGATGATCATCAAACCACTGATACCCCATCTTATCTATTCAAACCCATGGTAAATATCGAACCCAACTGATACCAGATCTATTTCAGTTCTTCATCTCTTCTGAGATTCAATAAGCCCCAAAACATCATAAAATCCAACCACTTTCGGTCCCTGACTGCTGATTTCAGAATCAATTCAAACCCTAATCGAAACCCTAACTACCTCAAATCGTGAATTCTTTAGTCAACAGAAATAAGCATCTTAATCCACTGTTTCTCTTCCATTTCGTCTACCTAATCATCTTCTTCATCTGCAATTAACAGAAACAACGCCACCTCTCTTTTCTCTTCATTTCAACTTCATTTCTTTGACAAAATCCATCTATATCACCACCAACACAAACCCACCTTCCAATTCATTACAAACCCATTCATTCTCGATACCTCATATCCCAAATCTCCTTCTCTGAATTCGAATCCATCTCATCTTCTTAACAGCAACTGCAGCAACGATTTACATCTCGTCTTGATATCAATCCGTAGTTTTGAAATCCGATAGATTTAAGGTGCAACTTGGGTTAGGGCTGAATTTCTCTATGGTTAGAGACGGTGAGCTAATAGGTACCGATATTCTTAATCAGAGATGGAGAAGTTGTTGTTGTTGATTGTTACCGAGAAGAAATAAGGGGTTTTGTGTAACTTGAATCAGTGATGGGGTTGATTAGAATTTGGTTCACATCTGGATTTGATGAGCTGCTACTATTGACTGTTGCGGATGAGAGAAAGGGGGGGTTAAAGAGAGATATTGAGAGAAGATGATGAAGAAGAGGGGTCGAGAGAAGAGCAGCGGTGGTGATGGAGCGCCTCCGTTATCTGTGGAGTAGAGGTGTTCTTCAGCGGTGGTGATTGAGAGAAAAACAGATAGGAATTGGGTTCTAGTGGTTGAAGGAGGGTTATGCTTCGGAAAAAAAAGAAAGAAGAAAAGAGTGAATCCGAATGAAAATGATGGACGGTTGAGATTGTATTTGAGATGCTCATACGGATTAAGAAAAGATCTTGACGGTTGAGATTGTATTTAGGATGCCCATGCGGATTGAGAAGTATGTGTTTCATTTTGTGCTAATACGAGCTCATGTATTCGGTTTGATTATCAACCTTCGACACGAAAAAAATCCAAAAAAAATATGAATAAATGTAGCACATTCTTATCGACATTTTGATATAAAAAAATCCAAAAAATGTATAAGAATAAAGTTGAAAAATTAGAAATCAATCCGATAATTGGTGTGTTCCTTTGTGCTTTTGTGCTTTATCTTTGTGCTTCCGGTTTGAATTTCGACTAGTTACATAGGTCATGAAGTAATTTTGACTAGTCATACATGTCATGAAGTAGCTTTAGTTCACATTAATAGCATGATATATCATCGAAATCGATAAATATGAAGCTCAATGTCGATTCAAACTTCAAATGTGGTATAACGACATACAAACTATGAACCAAGAAGCTCTGATAGGGTTCTGACTTCAAACTTAGCATGATACATCATCAAAATTGATAAATATGAACCTCAATGTCAATTCGAACTTCAAACTTAGTATAATGGCCTATAATCTATGAACCACGAAGCTCTGAGAGGGTTCTGACTTCAAAATTAGCATGATACATCATCAAAATTGATGAATATGAAGCTCAGTGTCGATCCAAACTTCAAGTTCGGTATAACGACTTACAAACTATGAACAAGAAGTCTGAAAGTCCACAAAAACGATGAATCCAACCATTTACTGGTAAGATTCCATGGAAATATTCTACGAAACCTTAAACACACACAAAACTTGGTAAGAACGATGAATCCATCCATTTACAGTTAAGATTCCTTCAGAATATTCTACGAAACCTTAAACAAACCATATTTCTGCACATTGGATGCAAACCAGACTCCGAGATCGAAACCTGGCAGCGAGTGGACTACTCTAAGTCAGAAACTTGGTAAGAACGACGAATCCATCAATTTACAGGTAAGATTCCTTCGAAATATTCTACGAAACCTTAAACAAACCTATTTCTACATATTGTATGCATACAAGGCTCCGAGATCGAAACCTGGCCGTGAGTTGACTTCTCTAAGTCAGAAACTTGGTAAGAACGACGAATCCATCCATTTACAGGTAAGATTCCTTCGGAATATTCTACGAAACCTTAAACAAACCATATTTCTGCACATTGGATGCAAACCAAACTCCGAGATCGAAACCTGGCAGCGAGTGGACTACTCTAAGTCAGAAACTTGGTAAGAACGACGAATCCATCCGTTTACAGGTAAGATTCCTTCGGAATATTCTACGAAACCTTAAACAAACCTATTTCTACATATTGTATGCATACAAGGCTCCGAGATCGAAACCTGACAGTGAGTTGACTACTCTAAGTCAGAAACTTGGTAAGAACGACGAATCCATCCATTTACAGGTAAGATTCCTTCGGAATATTCTACGAAACCTTAAAGAAACCATATTTCTGCACATTGGATGCAAACCAGACTCCGAGATCGAAACCTGGCAGCGAGTGGACTACTCTAAGTCAGAAACTTGGTAAGAACGACGAATCCATCCGTTTACAGGTAAGATTCCTTTGGAATATTCTACGAAACCTTAAACAAACCTATTTCTACATATTGTATGCATACAAGGCTCCGAGATCGAAACCTGACAGTGAGTTGACTACTCTAAGTCAGAAACCTGGTAAGAACGACGAATCCATCCATTTACAGGTAAGATTCCTTTGGAATATTCTAAGAAACCTTAAACAAACCCTATTTCTCCATATTGTATGCAAACCAGGCTCCGAGATCGAAATCTGGCCGCGAGTGGACTACTATAAGTCAGAAACTTGGTAAGAACGACCAATTCATTTAAAGGTAATATTCTTTTGGAATATTCTACGAAACCTTTAAAAAAACCCTATTTATGCATATTGGACGCAAACCAGGCTCCAAGATAGAAATCTGGCCGCTAGTTGACTACTATAAGTCAGAAACTTGGTAAGAACGACGAATCCATCTATTTACAGGTAAGATTCATTCGGTATATTCTACGAAACCTTAAACAAACCGTATTTCTGCATATTATATGCAAACCAGACTCCGAGATCGAAACCTGGCCGGGAGTGGACTACTATAAGTCAGAAACTTGGTAAGAACGACGAATTCATCCATTTACAGATAATATTCCTTCGGAATATTCTACGAAACCTTAAACAAACCATATTTCTGCATATTGTATGCATACCAGGCTCCGAGATCGAAACCTGGCCGGGAGTGGACTACTCTACGTCAGAAACTTGTTACGAACGACCAATTCATTTACAGGTAATATTCTTTTGGAATATTCTACGAAACCTTTAAAAAAACCATATTTATGAATATTGCATGCAAACCAGGCTCGGAGATCGAAACCTGGCTGCGAGTTGACTACTCTAAGTCAGAAACTTGGTAAGAACGACGAATCCATCAATTTACAGGTAAGATTCCTTCGGAATATTCTACGAAACCTTAAACAAACCCTATTTCTCCATATTGTATGCAAACCAGGCTCCGAGATCGAAACTTGGCCGTGAGTGGACTATTCTAAGTCGGAAACTTGGAAAGAACGACGAATACATCCATTTACAAGTAAGATTTCTTCAGAATATTTTGCGGCTCCGTTATCTATGCATTTTTTTTGGACATTATATTTTGTTTCACAACTCTTATAAAGGGTTGTCTTAAAATTAGTATATTAAAGAACCACAAACTTGACAGAACTTGTGATAGTGTAGGAATGGTTAGTGGTGTAGACTTTCATGCAGGAGGCTGAGGATCAAATCCCCCCATCCTCATTTCTGCCAACGTTCTATATTTTTACTTCAACAACACTTATAAGTGTTGTTATGCATTTTTATTAAGAAAAAAAAACAACCAAAACTTGTGAACGGTAAGGATGGTTGATGAGCTAGACTTCCATGCAATAGATTCATGTTCGAATCTCCCTTCTAATCTCATTTTTTCCAACATTCTATAGTTTTACTTCAACAACACTTATAAGTGTTGTTATACGATTTTATTAAAAAAGAAAAAGAAAAAACAAAACAAAACTTGTGAACTGTAAGGATGGTTGATGAGCCAGACTTCCATGCAGTAGGTTCATGTTCGAATCTCCCCTCCAACACTATTTTTCATCATCATATTTTGGTGTTCTTCAACAACTCTTATGAAAATTGTGATAGGCTTAGTCACTACCTTTATGGAACAGAGTTATTATAGCTAAATGTCGTCACAACGTTTTTGCTTAAGGAGTTGTCGTTTTTTTTCTTAGCGCAACCCCTTGTTTCTAAGGGTTGGCAGTGATGATATACGACAACTCTTCCTTTGAAACCAGTTGTAAAACATATGACTTTCTACGATGTTTAGCGAAGAGTTGTAAATCTCCAGTTGTAGATGTATATTTTTCCCGTAGTGTCTTCTCTTTGGGTTTAGAAACCCCCGGTTTATGAAAACAAGAGAAGTGAATCATTCGTTTACTATTAACTTCTATATGTACTTTGATCCAGAACTCGTCGGGAGTCTTTGTCCATCCGTCTGGACAAGAGCAGCCGCTTCATGAGTCTATTGATCAACTTCCTAAGTTTTATGGAGACAAGCAAGGAAAAAAGTTCCGGATATGGGTGGACCGAGTTACCTCTGCATAAATTGGAACAGACAAATGGTCAGTAAAGTTTGATAAGTGGGAGTTTTCTAGTAAGACCCATACATTGTTTTTATGAATTTTACAATAGAATTCTTGTTGTATCTTATGACTATGTAATGACATTGCAAGACTTACTCGCCATTTTTTATTTCGCCATGTTTTTGTAGATGAAGATGAAGGACCAAAAGGTTGTAGTTGTACAGTTGTATTATGCACAAAGGTAAGAAGATATTTTATTTTTACCACATCTGTGGAAGTTAAAACTCGTTGGTGTTGATCGTGGTCTTCTTTTTATAGGATTCTGCATCAGATGGGTTTGTCTGGATGCATACGCGGCAGACATGGTTGACTGGATTTGGAGCTACAGAGGAAAATAACAGCTGGTTGTTCTAGATAAAGGCATACATTAATTTTCTTCCATTGTTGGATTCATTATCGTAGAAAATGTGATAACAAAGAATTAATGAAAACTTAACACAAGAATAACTCAAACAATTTCTCTTCAATTGATGTATTTCGACTCATGGCTCAACAGTCTATTTATATGACTCACAAACTTGACTCTCAAGTAAAAAGACTTTCCTAAACAAAAAAAAACTCTAACAAGAAACTTCTAGACAATTCTCACGTAAACAAATTCTTAAAAAAGGTTATACTTGTAACCCAAGTAAAACTTCTAAAAACCGTACCATGGATCAACAACTCTTGTTGATCCATTCACATTGTATCAACTGTAACTGTTTATCCAACGACATTCTGTCAACTCTCATAGTTGATCCATACTATGGATCAACAACACTTGTTTACCCATTCTTTTTTCTTCATAGTATCTTGGTTTATTCTTCAACATCCTCCCTTAAAACAAGATACTCTTTGCTAATCCTTCCAAGCTTTTCACGTAAGTAAATGAAAGTGTTAGACTTCAAATACTTGGTGAAAATATCAGCCACTTGCTCTCCACTTTCAACAAATTCAACATCTATCTCCTTATTTCTTACAAGTTCTCTGATGTAATGATATTTGATATCAATATGCTTACTTCTTCCATGAAGTACTGGATTCTTAGTTAGTGAAATTGTCGACTTATTATCACAAACTATTGTTGTTGGTGTTGTTTGTTATTGAAACAATGAATTCAACATCATTCTTAACCATACATCCTGTGTTGCACAGTTGCTAGCAGTTATATACTCAGCTTTTGTTGTAGATAGTGCAACAACTTGTTGCTTCTTAGATGACCAAGAGAAAAAACCAGTTCCCAACTGAAATCCATAACCTGATGTACTTCTTCTTCCTTCTGTATCTCCAGACCAATCACTATCAGTAAAACCAATCAGTTTTGGATCTTCTAAAACATTATAGAAGATTCCCATGCTTGTTGTTCCTTTTACATACTTCAGAATAGGTTTTTCAGCTTGTAAATGTGATTGTCTAGGAGCTTCCATAAACCTACTAACCAACCCAACTGCATACATGATATCAGGTCTTGTAGCAGTCAAATATCTTAAACATCCAACAAGACCTTTAAAATCTGTTGAATTCACAAGCTCTCCTGATCCATCTTTTGTGAATTCCAGTGTTTCTTTTACTGGTGTTAAAATAGATTACAATTATCCATCTTGAAACGCTTCAAAATTCCTTCAGCATACCTTTGTTGATTAATAAAAATTCCTCTTTCAGTTTGTTGAACTTCAATACCAAGAAAATATGACATCAAACCAAGATTTGTCATCTCAAACTCCACCATATCCTCCCTGAATTCTTTGATCATCTCTGAACTATTTCCAGTAAATATGAGATCATCCACATACAAACACACTATAATATGACTGCCAAGACCATCATATTTCAAATACAAAGTATGCTCATGTGGACATCTTGTAAAACCTTTCTTGAGAAAATAAAAATCTATTCGTGTATACCAAGCTCTTGGTGCTTGTTTCAGACCATGCAAAGATTTGTTTAGCTTGTATACTTTATTATCCTTCCACTCCATAATGTAGCCAGCTGATTGCTCAACATAAACTTCTTCTTCCAATACTCCATTCAAGAATGATGACTTCACATCCATCTGAAAAATCTTCCAATTCTTTTGTGAAACTAAAGAAATAATCATTCTTACAGTATCAAGTCTTGCAACTGGTGCAAACACTTCTGAGTAATCAACTCCTTGTTTCTGTCTATATCCCTTAGCAGCTAATCTTGCTTTCATTCTTTCTTTTTCACCATTTTGACTTATATTTTGTTTTGTAAACCCACTTGACACCAATAGGTTTCTTTCCTGGTGGAAGTGTTGTCAGTTCCCAAGTGTTATTCTTCTCAATTGACTCTAATTCTTCATTCATGGCTTGAATCCAACCTTGTTCTTTAGCAGCTTCTTCATAATCTACAGGATCACAATATCCAAACAATGCAAAGTTCACTGCATCAGCATCATCTTCATAATCTCTTGTTAAAATATGATATATTTTCTTCTTGGTCTTGTATTTTCTTGTTGTGTTATTGTTTCACTTCTTGCTTCCTCATGTTGTTCTTAAATATTGTCTTGAGCTTGTACTTCTTCTTCAACTACAATTGGAACTGTTCTGACAGCAGTAGGTGGATCAACATTCCTTGTTGATCCATTATTATTTGGATCAACATTCATTGTTGATCCAGTGTTATGAGGATCAACATTCGTTGTTGATCTATTATTCCAGTTCTATTTTGAATCTTCATAAAAGATCACATCTCTACTTATAAACACTTTTCCTGCTTCTGAGTTGTATAATTTATATCCTTTGGTTACTGAACTATAACCAACAAGGATACACTTCTCACTCTTGTCATCCAATTTATTTCTTAGTTCTTTGGGTACATATGCATATGAAATACACCCAAAAACTCTCAGATGTCTTACACTTGGTCTTACACCTCTCCAAGCTTCTTCTGGTGTTATGTTGTTCAAACTATTTGTAGGACATCTGTTGAGTAAATACACAGCTGTGTCAACTGCATAACCTCCAAATTTTTTTGTTAAATCTTTTGTTCTTCTTATAGTTCTTTCCATCTCCATTATGGTTCTATTCTTCCGCTCTGCAACTCCATTCTGTTGTGGTGTATATCTTGCAATTAGTCGAGGTTGAATGCCATGTTCTTCCATAAACTTGTCAACAACAATATATTCTTTGCCTCTATCAGTTCTCAAGATCTTGATACTTTTACCAATTTGTTTCTCAGCATAAGCTTTGAAACTTCTAAAAGCTTGAAATGCATCACTCTTTTGTTTAAGCAAATAAACCCATTCCTTTCTATTAAAATAATCAATGAAAGTTATAAAATAATTATTACCTCCATGTGAAGTTACTTTAATAGGACCACACAAATCACTATGAACAATCTCCAATTGTTGATCAGCTCTTCTAGCTTTGTTGACTGTGAATGGATCTCTGTGCTGCTTGCCAAAGATGCAATTTTCACATCTTGATTCTGGTACCTCAATAAAGGGTAAGCCTGACACCATCTCCTTCTTTGCTAAAGTTTACAAACTACTAAATTTCACATGTCCCATCCTCTTATGCCATAACCAAGAATCATCATGAACACTGCTACTGTAACAACTTTCCTTTTGATGTTGAATATTCAAAGGAAATAACCTGTTCTTTGTTATCTGAACTTTAGCTATCAACCTTCTTCTTCTATCTCTGATGAAGCATAAACCATTATAAATATTCATAGAATATCCTCTTTCAGACAACTGACCCATACTCGGCAAATTTTGATGTAAACCTGGAACATAAAATACATCCATGATGTATGCTTTTGAACCATTCTTAAGAACAATTCCAATTCTTCCTTTTCCCATAACTGGAATTGTAGAATTGTTACCAAACTTTACTGTTGATCTAACAGACTCATCAAGCTTATCAAATAAATCTTTTCTTCCACACATATGATTGCTACAACCAGTATCTAAATACCACTTAAGTTGTGGTTGTTCTTCTGCTGTGTGACATGCAAGTAGCATGTTTTCATCCTTCTTTTCTTCTTCTTGACTCTCTGCAATATTAACTTTGAAATTTGCTTTGTAATTATTAGCAACTGTCTTTCTTGGTTTTGGACACTCAGTAGCAATATGTCCAAAATCTCCACAATTATAACACTGTATTTTTGATCTATCAAATGGCTTCCTATAACTCCCATTATTTGATCTCCCTCCATTGTTGTATCCTCCTTGAAAACCTCCAGCATTAGGTTTTCCTTGATTGTTTTTCCAGCTAACTTGACTCTGAAGTGCCTCTTCAACTTGTTTTGCAGCAACTATTTTCTCTTGTAATCTTTGTTCATAAGCTTGTAATGAACCCAACAACTCATTAAGAGTCATAGTTGAAAATGTGTTGCATTCTTCTATGGCAGTAATCTTTGATTCAAATTTCTCAGGCAAGCTTCTTAAAATCTTCTCTACAATGGCTGAATCTTCTATAGTATCACCATTGGCATTCATCTCATTGACAAGATTCAATGTCTTTGAGAAGAAATCTGAAATTGTTTCGGTTGTCTCCATCTGCAACAGTTCATATTTTCTTTTCAAAGTTTGTAACCTAACCTTCTTGACCTTGTCAGATCCTGTATAGTAACTTACCAATCCATCCCATGCTCTTTTAACATCTTTGATATAGATAACTCTATCCATAAGTGATTCATGAATACCCTGATGAAGAATACATGTAGCTTTAGAATTCTTCTTTCTGTTTTCAGTTAACAGAGTTAGCGCAACTCCTTCAACTCCTTCTCCTTCTGCTGGTTCTGCATAACCATCTTTCACGATATCCCATACTTCTTGATATATAAAAATATTCTCCATCTGCAACCTCCAGTGTTCAAAGTTTTTCCCTTCAAACACATGTACCTTAATTGAACTTAAACTCGTCATCTTCTTAAACTCAACAACTCATACCCACAGCCCTAGAATCTGATACCAAATGTAGAAAATCTGATATCAAAGACTTAATAAAAACTTAACACAAGAATAACTCAAACAAACTCTCTTCAATTGATGTATTTCGACTCATGGCTCAACAGCCTATTTATATGACTCACAAACTTGACTCTCAAGTAAAAAGACTTTCATAATCAAAAACAAACTCTAACAAGAAATTTCTAGACAATTCTCACGTAAACAAATTCTTAAAACAGGTTATACTTGTAATCCAAGTAAACTTCTAAAAACCGTACCATGGATCAACAACTCTTGTTGATCCATTCACATTGTATCAACTGTAAATGTTTATCCAACGACATTCTGTCAACTCTCATAGTTGATCCATACTATGGATCACCAACACTTGTTTATCCATTCTGTTTATTCTTCAACAATTATGAAACTAATTGAGCTTGGCATAGCTGTGTTTTCTTTGTGACATTGTGATTCTAGTCTTATGTATTCTTAATTTAAGTGTAACCTTGTATGCGCAGAACAATATAGGATTCCCACTTTTTATTCGGGTTGTTTTCATTCGAAGACGATTCTGAAAGGTATTAAATAGTCCTTTGGTAATCCTCTATTGATTAACTACATACTTTAACTAGTTAAAACAATTACAGCAAGAAGCGTAATAAAAGCTCGTACTCAGACTTCAAGTTTCTAAGACCCTCTTTCGCTTTAAAAAGAAAACTTGATAAACACTATGTAAATCACTGTTCCTGCACATTGTAATGTTCCTAACAAGTATGAAAGTCGGAACAAGAGAAAGTTACTATTTACCAAAGAAATTTACACGTTAAAAATCAAATACATCCACTTTTAACCCTTGTTATATTTACCAGAAAAATTTACTATTTACCAAAAGCTGACCTGCTTGACGTGGTCACTCTCACAGGCCACGACTCATTAATCACAGAGTCGGAACACGCAGAAATTATCCCCCTGAGGCCGGTGTTGCTGCTGCGGCAGGTGTTGGTGTTGTTGTTTTTGAGATTCCTTTCCAGCAAAGTATTAGGTTTCATTTTTCCTTTACCACTGCACTAGTCTTCAACAAATTAATATCGAGGGACACCTCTTCTCCAAATATGCAAACCCATCACACTTCGCAACCTTTGCACGTAAAACATTTTAATAGTAAGAATTATTTAATTGGAAACTGAAAAAACACTTGGTACTCGTCATGAAATCAAAATATCTAGCTACTTCCTCAGAACTCTCACAAACCTCCTATGTTTCCGGGTTTAGCTACAAAGTTTAGACGAACAGTTTTCAGTTCCAGGCATTGGTGTAGTTCTGCTAGGCCAGTGTATTTGCCACAGTATTTGCAGCATAACGCAGGCAGAACTTGTAGGCAAAAACAGAAACGAAACTTGTAATGAAGCTGTTTCTGCCTCATTTTCTCTCAAAAGTATTCACTTGTAACCAGTCAAGTCAGAAAAAGATCAGATCATTTTTTTATATTTATACTCAACTAATGGCACTGAGAAACAACACCCTTAATTGGCTAAGGGCGCACCAGTCAGTACCAAGTTTTTACCAAACGAGTAGCCCAATGGCCACAATCCAATTTCCAGTTAATATAACATTTTAATCTAGCACTGGGTCAGTGAAATCAATAAAGATGATAAAACTTATTCCACCAAAATTAACATGTGCTAGAAAGAAATCTTTAAGACCTTACTTCAGAAATGAATGCATCAAGCATTTTTTTCTATGAAACTATGGTCCTCTTTTAGGTAAAGATATCAAGCCAAAAAATGCTGGTGTATGGGTTCATTTAGCAGAACTTAGATCATCCTTGATTCGATAAAGCACATATCTTCTGGGGACATTATCGTGTTACATGCCTATGGCTATATCAAAAGTTTATGAGGCTTTAATTGACAGTTTTAAACACGTGGTTTTTATGAGTAATCCAAATTGTTATTGCGCCAGTAGTATGTTAAAGAAAACACCAATCAAGTCAAAAGGACGAGCAGAAGGATATATTCAAAGTAAGAAATTCTTAAAGTTGGTAGGAAGAAGTTTATATTATACCTCAATGGTATCAGGATGCAGCCGACGATCGCATAACTTTACATGATTTTCAATCAAATGAACAGCCTCCATAGTTGCTACAAATTGTGACAGCAAAGTTTCCTTTACTTTACCGAAGCATCTTCATAAAGATAAACCCTACTCAGGACGAGTATCTCTTAAACTGTACAGGACGAGTACCTCTTAAACTGTACAGGACTACTAAGCAACAATAACTAAAGAGAGAAACATAAACTCTCAAGCCAAGCCTAAAAGAGTAAAGCATAAGGCTCACATCTAACACAACCTTATGACATCATCTGGGAGCTCATGTTATTGATGACAGCAGCTAGCAAATTCTCACAGAAATTGAAATGAGGAACAGCATCCAGCAAAAAACACATGAAACGCACAGCAACATGTTGGAAGGATGCTTGCTTCAGTAAGGCTATTAGACTCTTGAAGGTAAACCTAGCGCACATAAGTAAGAAATATTAGTTAGAAGGCTAGCCTATTAAGATATGATACATCGTAAAAATCCAGTAGGAAGGACCCTGAACATGGTGAGCAATATATATGGAATCGCAAATCAGAAAGAACATACGGTTGGAACCAACTATAACTGACTACATGTTAAGAATTTCAATGCAATGGAAAGTATGGTTAAGGTTAAAATCCATGTAACATGATTCTAAAGCCCTGTAGGTGTTAAATTTTGCTGTTTCTCCAGACTCAGCAGAGGAGCAAACATCTCAGCCAACCTGCCTCAGACCAAAACTGAAATCGCAGGACCCGTACACTACCTTCAACTGAAAGTAGTCGAGATTTAAATTAAACAGCTATTAAAAATGCTTTTACAATTAGCCCATAATTATTAGACCGCTAAAATACTAATCGTGCATGTTGACATGGGGTTACAGCAATCACAGAAAGTGTATCACCAGGTTTTCGACATCACTTGGAAATAGTGAATAAGTGGAAGGAATAACTTACTACAAAACCAAACTATATTTTTGGGGATGAATGAGATGTAAGAATCTTTCACTCACTAATGTAACAACGTATACCTGTAGTTGATGTCATGACTTAATTTTCTTACTGGAAACAAGTCTTGCCATAATAAAAACTCATACCTTATAAGAGGTCAACAATGTGAATTCAAAGAATCACATTTTTATTACTTCCTTCTAAACATTCATCTCCTGCTCGACAGCTCCTTGTCGGTGGGGAAGTCTGATCTGATAACTGTTGCACACAGTGAAAGAAGAGTCAAATTGGAAAACATGACAAGCAAACCCACATCAAGAGTAGTGAACTGATATAATGTGGCGAAGCATGAAAAATACCCAGGAATGATATCTATGAAAATAGCCAATAAGGAGAGAAGCCCAAGCTAGTTGCTTGATTTTCATCTTTGGAAAGCTACACCATCTCTTTTAAGAATTTAATATTCGACAACTGATCAGTAAACAGCGCCAATCCCAACTCTGCTAGTTTACTCTTCTTACTCAAAAGAAATTCTTCAGCTGAATGTTCTTCTTTCACCTCAGCCTAGAGGCAGAAAAATATCATTAAGAGAATAAAGAGCTGCTAAAGGTATAGTCATAACATATTAACTAAACAATAATTGTACATGAAAATAGGAGAATGATAATGATAATGTAAAAGAAGAAGAGATTCTAAAAATTTGGATCCCACTATAAACGTCCTCGATAAGTTCATCAATAGTAAAAAGAGAAAAAATGTAATACAGTTGAAGGTTCGAAACCTTAAGGAATCAGTTCAACACAGGAAGTATAGGACCTAGCTTATAAGCTAATGCCAGTTTATGCCCAGTGTATAAACCATCCAGGGAACCAAAATAGGACTGAAAACTAAGACCCAATGTTTTCCAACTTTGTGATTTTAGCTCCACAAAACAATGGATATGCTTCCTTTGTCATTAGTCAGTGACTTCTTGTCAATCATGAGCATATAGTAATGAAAAAAACTCAAATAAATCTAAAGAGATTCAGCAAAAAGAAAAAAAAACCTGTAATAAAAAGAAAATACCAATGCTTGAGGTTGAGGATCTGCTTCCAATTCCACCTCATCTGCACTAACTATCTCCTTTTTGCTGCTTCTTTGCCTCTTTCCTAGTCTTCTTCATCTTTGCTCTCCTTTCTGGCTTTGTAAGCTTTACAACAATTGCATTCGCTCCATCATCATCATTTGCAGGTCTCTTAGCTTCCTTTGAAGCTGCATTATTACCCATGTCAGAAAATACATCGCAGTTCATTATTACCTTTGAAGCGAGACAGATAATAGAACAAACTAATACTCACCAGTTTTGTATATTAATTTTCCATCCAAGGATTTAATAGTAAGATAGAATACAGGATCCACTTCCAGCTTATCTTTTTGGTATCTGTTTCTCCAACATTCTTCATTTATTAGTCCTCTCGTAGCGAACCTCAATATCATCCCCTTTCTCTTTACAGCTTCGACAAAACAAATAAATATAAAATACTACGATCAGATCAAATTTTAACAGGGGAAAACCAAGATAATTAAAATCTTATTTAAATGACAATTAATCAACAAAACCATAATTGGTGATTTTTGAGAAAACATTGCTGCCGATTAAGTTCCAGATATGCAACTAAATCGTTATAAGTAAATGAAATTGTTCAAAATCTCTCCCCCTTTAATGCCAACAACCCTTTTGAAAAACCGCTAATTATTTTTCGTTCCCGCACGTACTATTCGTCCAACGCGTATTTTTATAGTTATCCGTTGGATTAAGTCCATCTCCAGGCTCCAGCTGCTACTTCTTTTCTTTCTTCTTCTTCTCCCTCAACCCTCTCTCTCTTCTCCACAGCTAAATTCCTAAAACCAAAATCGTTTTCTAATCTATTCTGTAGTTTTACGGTTCTGTTAATTTTGGTGGTTACGTTTGATTTACGTTTATCCATGGTTTTGAAGGGTCTCCTATTCAATGATTACCAGAAATATCAAACCCTCCATTAACATTTTTCCGAGAAGAAACTACATTTATTTGAGCTTGGTTTCAACCAATTCATGATGTATGAAGATTTTATTAATAAAATTCCAAACACCTTATTCACAAGTCCAATTTATAGGGTTACAAAATTAATATTCACAGTTACGAAGATGCAATCGTGCGATTATAGGTAAGATTTCATCTGTTGGTTTTGAAAGAAAAGCCTATGGTTTGGCTACGTGCAAGCACGTGCACTCCACTTGTAAACAGTAAACGAAACAAAGGAAGTTCAGGGTATGTACCTGATCAGGCCTATTTCCATGCACATGACAAAACATGATATTTGGCATATATGTACCCATTATGGGTATGCCAAACTCATATGCCAATATGTTATTCCTGGCATATGGGCATACACGAGAGAGTTTCAATCGAGCGATAGAGTCTCGGTCGCTCGATGGTCTTTAAAACGCCAGCGATAGTCAAGATATTGCTCGCTTCTATGATAATCGCTTATCAGATCTTTATCCAACGGCTACCATTTTCCCCCTATAAATACCTGATTTCAATCCCATTTTAACTCATACCAGAATTTCTAAATCTCTCTAGAATTTCTCAATCTCCAATTCTTTTCTGATCTTCTAATTCCTCATAGAGCATGGCTGATAATGCGAACATGGCTGAGTTCATAGCAAACCAACATGCTGTGGAAAATCAAAGAGTTCGAATTAGGAGGAGAGTACCAAAATTTACAATTGCGGAAGATGAATGTATTTGCAGAAATTATGTTTATTGTATTGAGACTTTATTCGCAGAAGAATCACGTCTCCAAATTTTTTGGGATAGGGTTTTGAGGAGATTTAAAGAACAAACAATGAACCCCAACCATCGTGATGTTACAGGGTTGAGTAATCGCTTCACTATAATCAGTCGTGATGTTACAAAGTATGTTGTTTTACTTCAGCAAGAAGGTCCAAATCTAAGGAGTGGTGAAACCTATTTGGAACTTAAACAAGGGTGTCGTGCGGAACATCGTCGCATCTACGAACAAGACTTCGAATATGGAAGTTATTTCGAGATTTTAAGTTGCTTGCCCAAATATTGTCCAATATATATGTTGTAATTTCTTAATTGTCCACTTATTTGTCAAGTCCTAAAAGTTTTAATATTTGTTTAAATGTAACTCTAATTAAAATTCAAGATTGGATTACGAATAAAATTAAGCTTAATTTTCAACAATAATCAAATTTTCAAATTCAAGCTTCAAATTAATCATTAATAGTAATTTTTACAAGACATAAAAACTAGACAATAATAAGTTTCAAAATAAATATAACTAGACTTTAAAAATAAAAATTTGGGACAATGTTCTTCGTCTTGTTAATCTTCTTCATTCACCAAATTTCCAATCAATGCGCTCATGAACGGAGTCTCCTTTGTTTATCTTCTTCTTTGGCTTCAAATTTGTTTTGCCTTGATTTTCCTTTCCTATTTCTTTGCTTTTTCTTAGTTGCGGTTTTGACTTGGTTGATATCCAAAACTTGGAGACTTCTTTGCTTCTTACTTATTTCTTTAAACCTATCACATATCTTCTCAACGGCACCTTCAAGCACTACTCCAGATAAATCAAGTTGCGTTGCCGAATCAAGTTGGGTTAATTGTGCCATTTGGAGAAATAGAAGAAATAAATTAGATTGAGAAATAGAGAATAAATTGAGAAAAAGAGAATTTTTTTGTGTAAAAAATTTGGGGTAAGTTTTGAGTTTGAAAGTTACATATTTATATATAGCGATAAAGAACTAGTCGTTGGCGTTAGAGTCAATAACGTTGGCGATATAATCATAATCTCTAGCGATATAGTCATCATCGCTAGCGTTATAGACAATATCGCTCGATAGAAAGTCCGTCGCTTATTGGTTTTCCCATAGTTGAGCATATGGTTTGCCATGCCACCTGATATGCCAAACACCATTTTTTTTGACATGTGCATAGAAATAGGCCTCAGAACTTCAAGGACGAAATTTACATCCTCATGTGAGACATAGACTGGTATATCCGGTAAAAGCTCGGGAGAAGGGATAAAATCTTTGTTTTTCCCTATCTTTTTCCCCGCACACTCTTATTTGAGAATTCAGAACCACAAACAACACACAAAATATCAGAATGCAATGTTAGAAGGAAAAAAAAAAACTATATCGCTGAGAAAGAAAGAGGGTTACCAGTTTGCCGTGGGACGGAGGACTGTTGGAATCTTAGGATTTCTCTACTAGTATATTTACCATGTTTCTACTAACATCCCTAATCTGTGTGTAGAAAGTAATTGGACCCGTTCCTCTTGCATTTACTATATGCACTTGCATTTATTACAACTCTCTATAAAGCTCAACCAAGTTCTCCTCTTGCATTATAAAGCTTGAAACCCTAATCTCTCAAAAGCTCTTAAGTTCTTCAATGGCGACGTCTAGTTCAGATGCAATTTCTTTAATGGCGACTACTTCAGCTTCAGCGGATCATACACAGGTATATCAACAACACTAATATCATGATCTAGTTTAATAAACTAATAAATCTTTCATTGAATCAAAAAAAAAATCATCATCTCTGTAATTTGTTTATTAGATTTCTGTTTTACTTGTTGGGTAATGGCTTCACAAGTTGTTCTCGTGATTCCCTGTACCTCCCCACTGCACTTAGTAAGCATATTGTAAGTACTCTTTACAGAGAATTTACCATCTTTGGCAGGCATCCATAATATGGTATCTTCTTTAGATAAATCAATAAAGAGTGATTGTATCTTACTGGATATGGCACATCAAAAAGTTGGTGAAGTAGTTGTTCATTCCATTGATTGGACTCAGGGAAAAATAATTCAGCAACATCTTCATAAATCTGTGAAGGTCATTTATTGGTGATGGAGGACAGGATGAGTAATCATACCTCAAATCCATCTATCTCTCCAAATTTTGGTTTTCCTACCATTGTTGATTTCCATGAAGTAGTTTTGCTGCACTACCAGTAAGCCTTTTGTGATTCCATTCCATGTGTAAGAGCAGTTTTTAGCTTCCAATTTTTGATGAAGAAGATTACCATACCTGAAGTACTTTCCTCCCAAAACTTGAACCATTAGATGACTTGACTCTATGCAGATTCTCCAAGCAAGTTTAGTAAGAAGTGCAAGGTTCAATTTCTCTAGACCCCTAGAACCAAGTCCTCCCATATCCTTAGGTTTATAGACCTTGTTCCATCCAATAGGATTCATACCTCTATTAGAGTTATAACCCAAAAAAAAACCTTCTTTCAATTGAAGTAAGCTGACTGATGAGATTATTGGGCAACTTGAAAGTCCCCATGTGTATCATAGAGAGACTTCTTTCTATTGATCATGGCTGGTTTTTTTTCTTCTACTCAGGGTGAGGCAAAAGGTGGTTTGCTGGTCGGGTTGGTTCAAGCACTAGGGATGATCATTGGCGCGGACAGCCTAGCAGTCCTTAAGGATGGCACAATCGTTACTGATAAGGAAGAGCAATCTGTTGACGGTTCGTATCCTTCCTCAAGTTTTAAATTAGTATATACTCCTAGATCTAAATCAGTTTGATAACTAATCATGTTCTTGTCTGATACAGCTGCACTAGAAGCTAAAAGGATTTATACCTCTGACCAGTTTGTATTGGCTGGTTCGGGGACAGTTGACTTCGTAAGGGAAGTGGCTGGTACTTTGGAAAGAATGTCCGTCAGTGGTGATGGCGATAACCTGGTCAATGTGTTTGCACTTGCTTCGAAAGTTGAGGAGCAATTGAAGGATGCTGTTCTAAAAGGCATGGATGATAAGATGGAGTTTCTTCTAGTGGGTTGGGACGACAGAGAGGTACCTAAGCTCTCCATGACACTCATTGGTTGCAAGGTGTTTGAGATTATTAGTCCCACATTGTTGGACAATTTAAGATCCTGCGGTTTATAATCTCGTAGGGCCTCTCCACTCATTGCCAATTGGTTTTGAGTTGGATGCCCGTAGACTTTAACATGGTATTAGAGCAGGCTATTTGCGACGAGTCTTTGACCGCGTCTTTACTCCGCGTCACCCGATTTAATTGTCCACGTGTTAGACCCAACGAGGCTACACGTGAGGGGGCGTGTTGAGATTATTAGTCCCACATTGTTGGGCAATCTAAGATCCTGCGGTTTATAATCTCGTAAGACCTCTCCACTCATTGCCAATTGGTTTTGAGTTGAATGCCCGCAGACTTTAACACAAGGGAGTAACAACTGTCGAGTCAATCAAGGTTGTTGGTCCATTAGATGCCAAGGAAAGAATTAACCTTGAAAGGTACTGTCCGCTGTTTTTAATAATCTATCTTCGTTAATTTTTTGAAGAATTGGAAGTAATTCATGACTTGGACTCAATTTCCTTATGCAGGTCACATAACCAGAATGAAAGTCCTAAAGAAGCCAGTGATACCATCTGTACCATTATCCATGAGGCTTCTAAAAAGTGTGCAAGTGTTGGTGGTAAAGTTAAAGGTACAATCTCTGACCTTTCAACACCAATGCTAGCTTCAGTTACTCCTTCTTTTTTTTTGATTTTTTTTTTTTGAGCAAACAGAAGACAATTCATTCAAGGAGGAAATAAGTACAACAGACTCTTACGATCAAGGAGGAAATAAGCTTCAGTTACAATATAGCATATTATACAGTCAATGAACTAAAGTTTTGCTTGCTTTTGAATGCAGTTTGTTTCGCCTCCGTCAGTGGAGATCCCAGTGAACTAAAGTTAAATATAGAGATGTGGGATCATGCTGCATTTAGGAACAAATTTCATGTAAAGCTCACAGAGTCTGATCTGAATAAAGGAATCAGTCTTCCGAGCGCAGAGTTGGAGAGTATTGTGTTCCCAAGTTGGTCAAGAGATATAGTAGAAAAATTTGAGTCGCAACATAAGTATCAGCGTAACATCCATGTTCGATTTGCATGTGGAGATGACCGTGACAATCTTCCAGTATCAGTAAGAGGAAGGATTTCTACCTTCTCGGGGATATCACTGCAGGAGGCAGAAGGAAGCAGTACAAGAAGTTGGTTCGAAAGCTCCAGTTGAAAGTTGGTGATACAGTTAGCATGTCTTGGGATGTGGCTGGAGGCTTCCTACTGGCTTCTTATCATCCTGCAAGTGCATAACAAGTTAACAACGTATTATCTCTTGCCTTCAGGTTTTAACTTTGCTATGATGATCTATATTTGACCAATGAATTGTATGAGCATAATAGTGGATATAATTTTTCTTATGGGTATCTATCGAAACAGAGATTTGTTGCAACAGCTGATAGTTAATGTCACCTGGCTAGGTACTTTGTTTCTGTTGGTCTTTTGTTCTTTGCTTTTCCAAGTAGACTAAAGAGAAAGAAAAATCTGAATGTCACCTATGTTGTCAAAGGACCAAAGCGCTCGATTCACAGGTAAATGGCGCCTTGAAGAATTTGAGGCGCCAAATAATGGCTAAGAAAAATTCCTTTTTAGGTGTTCTATCATGCTAATGTACGAATGTATTCATTTTTATTAGGAAAGAAATCAAAAGATAAATCCAGGCTTAACTTACACAGCTTACCATTTATACGAGGAATGGAAATCAAGGGAGTAACTAAAGAAATTTTGAATTTCTTCACATAAGATTTTAAGCAGTTACTTGGCATTTATGTAAGGAATGGGAATCAAGAGCTGTTCCATTGATGTGTTTATATCTAATATATAGTGAGAGAAAACTGAATTCAAAGAAGAAAAACACACAATGACTAGCTGTTGATGTTTGTATATTGTCCATAACTTTTGACATTATTTGGACCAAACAGAACACACATTCCTGATTTGATTATCTGAGAGATAAATAAAAGTTTCATGTCTTCTAAAGCCACGCTGTCTCCATTTGTGTTGTTAACTGTAACATTCAACTTTAATTCAAACAAAATTTTATAGCTGAACATGATGTTGAGAGAAAGAAGATGATCATAGAATCAGTTCCGGAAACTAAACATTGTTATGTACTAAGAGATTTGAGACAGAAATCACTTCTACCAGCTGCCACAACAACGGCTAGACTAGTGCTTTTTCTTGGATGCAGACAAGCACATCATTTCCTGAAAATCAGCTCATCTGACTTTGAAAATCAGACAAAGTCATCAAAGAATGCTCAGTAACCCCTCCCTCCCTGAAGCGTCAAAACCAAATGAAGAGTAGATTCCTTTTGGATGTTGTAATCATCTTCAAGTTGCTTTCCTGCGAAAATCACTCTCTGCTGATCTGGAGGAATTCCTCCCAAGTTGCTTTCCTGTGAACATCACTCCCTGCTGATCCGGAGGAATTCCTTCCTAGCCTTGACACTGTTGATGGGCGTGATCCCATGGAAACACTGGAATCACGAGGTTTCTTACTCTCTTGTATATCAGAGATTTCTACGACAAACATTCGTCCCTGTTCTCATGAATAATGATCATGCACGAGCTTCATAGGATGGCCCTGTTTGCCATGACCACCTATGACATTCTATACAATTATCGTATTTCGCATGCCAGTTTCTTTTTTTGTGACCACCCTTGCTGCATCCGCATTTACAACTTTTCTCCAAACAACACCTCTGCACCTGAACTTGAGGCAACTTTGTGTACATCTTCTGAACTCTAGCTTGATACTTGCTTAGTAAGGCTTCTTGGTCTGAAAGAACATTATCTAATTCAATGGTGGCTGGTTGAGTAAATCGTCTTCTCCACATCTAACTCGAACAAACAGAGCTCTTCCGCATTTTTAAACTCCACCTTCTTAGAGAATCCACACGCTCTTGAGTGTCGCCTTGACCTTGTGGATTTGCTTCCACAAAAAAACATTAAATACTTGTAACTGTTACATACGAACTTCTTCAGTCTCCACACACTTGAAACACAGAATTTTCACCATCCATTTTCATATCCACACACTTGAAACACAGAATTTTCACCATCCATTTTCATAATCAAGAAACAAAATCCAGACTTCTCGATTTAATCAAAAGGATTATTAGAAACTCAAACACCAATCTCTTCAACAATCAAACCCACCGTAACACCTGACGAGGTTTCAGATCACACAAACACAGAAACAATATAAAGAGAACTTTATTCAATAAATTAACTTCACAATAACTGGCTTTGTGAGTCTTTGTCAGATTCTCAGCTTTGTATTAGATAAAAACCAGAAACTATTACCACTACTGGCGCTTAGACTGATGCAGACCAATCAAACAGAACCAGAAACATGAGTAAAACTACTAGCACAAGTGCCCACCATTAAGATGCACTAATTTTTGACTGTGTTGTGTTGTTGAGGCTGAACAGGAAAAAAGGCTTTCGGTGAAAGTTGCTAGTAGAAACCTAGTGTAATGAAGGGGAATGGAGGAGATTCCATTGATGTCAATCTCATTGAAAGTCTTTTTTTTGAGATCATATGAATACAAACCGACTAGCTTAATATGTTTATGAAAATCTCCATAGTTTTCAAAGACAATCTGGGTAGTCCCAGGAATTCCATGAAAACCGAGAATCCGCGTGTCACAAAGAAAGGGTAATGCAATAGTCTCTTCACTCCAATTTCTTATGTTACCTTTACAATTCTCCATTTTTTTGTCAATGTCATCATTCAATATCCACAATTTCACAGTGCATGGCCTCTTTCTGTATACTAGAACTACACGTCCATCCATTTCCAGAATAGCAATAGGCTGCAAGAAGGTTGGTTCACGAGGCTCGTCAAGAATGAACTTGGGAATTGGAATAACTCTAAACTTCTCACTTCCAACATCAAACGCTATGATGACATCAGGATCGCCATTACTACCATCCTTGGAGTGTTTGTCCTTGGTACAATGAACAGAATCATCCGAGGTGCTCATACGCTTATTTATCCAATATATGGAACCGTTTGCATACACAAAAGATTTTCTATTCAAGAATGGAGGAATCACCACATTAAGCTTCTCTTGGTTGTCCTCATGAGGCACCACATCAATCCTTCTCCACTTGGTGTCACGACCTATGGTCAAGGCCTCCCAACTTATATAATTATGGGATTCAATAACGCGCCCAAGTAAAGTTTGGATTCTTGATAGTGTCCAGAAGCAGAAAAGTTTATGCTCCGTGGCCAAAGGATCAAATCCAAATTGAAAAAATGGTCCTCGAATGTTCTTTATAAAAGTGCCATCTTTTTGAAACAGATCTCTTTCTTCTTTCCATAATGTTGATTGGATCCATGGTGTTACTTCTCGAGTACTGACATTGTACAATCTAACAGCAAATGCGCCCCAATCGACAAAACAAACCAGACCATTTACAGGTCCCAAAACTTGATCATAAACAAACCAGTTATTATCAGTCATCCTAACATTATGAATAATGGCTTCTGGCTCTCTTTCCTCACAACCACTGCCTTCACCCAATAATAACTCTGCAGACAAAATACATTGACGAGGCGTTTTGGTTCGCGTAACCCAATGACCATCATCTGTCTTTCGTTGTTGCTTCAACGGAACAATGACAAGGAGATTCGGACGTGATTTTGCTCCGGTACTGTGTAATTGAATCAAGTAGGTGTCATTCTTAATCAAAGACAACCAACGTTTGCATACTGATTTGAACCTTAATAGTGATTTCACTGGAAGTCTGCTTAAAATCTCAATCAATATACCATCATCACTATTAATAATTTCAGAACTAGCAACAGGACTTGCAATAAACTTAGTAGGATAATTCACATTACCATTACGTGAACGGTAGAGGAGGCCTTTCAATAGTTTTGGTAGGTTTATGTATACATCCCAATTGTTAGTGGGAACCTCCTTTCGCTTCATGGACATTTTCCTTCAGCTCCCTATAAACACACATACCAAAAAAAAAAAAGATTGAATTTTTAACAAGCTCAATCAAGCTAAAATCAAATTAAGGTAATTCAAAATTCATAGTTAAACTTTCGAATAAAACCCAGAAAAAATCGAATATTAATAAATTTTCGTAAGAAGTAAAGGAATTACACCATAGATATCAAAGTTTGGGTTTGAATGGAAAAACTAGAGATTTGCAACACATACCCGTCGACGACGAACAAGAAGATGCAGAGATCCTTAATTTTGCTAGATCGACTAAATATCTGTTGTATACGGGGAAGTTGTAGGCTGAATTACACATGCATCTTTCATATAACTTCTGTGAGGCGTTCAATTGATCAATCAATCAAGTCGGTTCTTATGTCTCCTTCCTTTATAAAAGCCCAAAAAGACTAGTTATACCCCTGACCAGATGTTATTGAGTTGACCCTGAGTTAAATCGGCTAAACAGAAATTTTGAGTTGACCCGGAGTTGAATCGGCTAAACAGAAAACAACACGCTTACCGCAAAAGTAAAACTAGGGATCAAAGGGAGTCTGGTTCAGGAATAAGTCTCCAAGTTATTCTAGTTATCATAGTACAATCAAAGAAGTACATATTATTAAAACCCGGATTCAGTGCGGACCCTGAGGTAAAGTGGGCGATGTTGGACTTCGGGCAATAATTTAACGGGGCATCAGAAAAGATTTTGGGATAAGTTTTTGGATTAATTCTTTCACAAAATATTTCACGGAAACACGGATATTATTTACAACATATTTGGATAATAAAACGAACTTAAATTTGGTAAAATAAATTATTTGTTGTCCTTGTTTCATGGATCTAAAACTCTCGGTATTAATTTACTTTGAGTTAATGCAGCTCATTTTTTTCTCTACAAAATGCAAATTGATCTTTACGAATTTGGCTCCCTTCTACGAGTGTCCTCTAAATCATTTAGTTGTTCTCGACTAATCATTTGTTTTATAATTCAATTTCATATTATTTGTATAATTCTTTTAAATGGTTCTAGCAATATACGAGCATCTTTTCTCGAAAAGTCAGAAGTCAGTATGACTATCAAATTTCAAAACGACTTCTAAAAGTCGAAAAGTTAACTTTTTGTGAAGCAAAATAGTTTTGCTTCTGACTTCTGCTCCTGACTTCGACTTCTAGAGAAACAGAAATCATAAGAAGATTTGTATCAAAACGCGGGGTTTGAAACAGTTCATTTGCTAGGTGCTAGAAGAAGAGGTGAAAAATTACATCATAGTAACGTTTCCAGCAGTTGATAGGGTGTTTGTCCACTCAGCCAATCTGAAATTTAGCTTGTCTATGCAGGGCTTAGAGGCTTGGATTTTACTTTTTTTTGTTGAAGAGAACTGAGCCTAAATATTAATCCTTGATGTCAATTTTTTGCACCTTCATGAAATTACTGACGCTGTTAGCAGTATCTGGGGTTGTATTTTGCTGAAGAAGATCCCTGATTTAAAGCAGTTTATCATTTGGCCTGAACTGTCACTGAAAACCTAAACCATATTCTCACATTCTTCCATGTTAGCTTTGCATGAAATCATACAATCATCACTTAAGAGAAGACGGCTTAGGTTAGAGTAACTTTAAGGCTTGGGGGGAGTGAGCCTAGGACGTTTCGTTATGTATATCCATGGTTTGGGTATGCTTTATTAGTATTAGCTATATATTTTAGAATACAATAAGTATTCATATTCTTTTCTAAGATTATCGTTGACTTATATAGGAATGTCAAGGCGTGGTACTGAGAGACGTAATGTACTGGAAGAGGTACCAGAACTGGTGGTACTACTGATGGGGAGGAACCACAATTTGGAAATCATATTGTGAATGTAAATATGGAGCAGTTGACCCAACTAATTGCTCCAGCAGTCGCTACTTCTATGAATCAAAATGTTGGACAAGTCAACAATCTTCAGAACCAAGGACTGCCTGCTGAAACTGAGGAAGATATGTAGGTATAGAAAAGTTCAGTTTGAGTTCAAAAGGTTGAACCCGAAGGAGTTTTCTGTAAAATATGATGACCCAATGATAGCCCATGAATGGAAAGATGAGATGGTCAAGATTTTTAGGGCCATAGGACCTTCTTGCACTGAATACTTTAAGAAGAGATTAACTACTTTTCATCTCACTGGATATGCTCATACCTGGTGGACTTCAGCTTCACGTGGTTTAGATTATTCCAAAGTGACTTGGACAGACTTTCTTCATATGTTTGATGAGAAATATTTCCCTCAGAGTGTTTGAAATGCTAAGGAGAGATAGTTTCTTTCATTTCAGCGGGATAACTTATCTGTTACAGAGTATGAGATTGAACACTCAAGATTGTCCATGCTTGTACCCCACCTAGCAGATACTGAAGAGAAAATAGACGTCGGTTCGTATATGGTTTGAAAGCCTTGTGTCGGGAGGCATATTTTTGGAAATCCAATGATTGAAACTTATGTTAGGGCTGTTGAATGTGCCAGAGAGCTTGAGCAAGATTTCTTGGCTCATAAGAGGGATGGGGAGTACTTGAAGAAGGACAGTAAGATTGACCGTGCATCAAAGATTTCTTCGGGTCAACATAGAGGTGGTAAAAACAAGCATACGCAGAACGAAACTCAACAAAGTGGTCAGTCGGGGAAGAAAAGAAAGGGGTATTAGAATCAAGGGAACCGTGGTCAGAAAATTAGTGGTAATGAACGGGCAGTAGTGCCAGCTGAGGGCGAGGCTCTTGCTACCAAACCAATTAACTTATATGGGATTTTTGTATAACCGTCGTGAAAGGTGGCATAAGGAATCAGAATGTACCAAAGAGAAAGTTCAGACAACATATAGACGTGAGCAACCAAACACTGGGGTTGCAAACCGTAATGTGCAGCCTCATGGCCAGGGTCAACTCTTTGTTATGCAACCTCCTAAGACAGAGAATGCTACTTTAGGAGGTACTTTCTTTATTTTAGGAGAGCCTATTAGTATTTTATTTGATACTGAAGATACTCATTCTTTCATTTCTGCTAAGTTAGTTCGCATGGTAAATCTTTCTATGAAAGTGTGTGATTTTCCTTTATGTCTTGCTACTTCTATGAGTAGTATGGTAGAGTTGAGTAACAGGGTTGATCCTTGTCCTATTATGATTGAATATGTTGAGCATTTGGAGGATATTTATGTGATAGAGATGGTTCCTTACGATGTAATATTAGGAATTGACTGGTTATCTTCTAATTTTGTACAATTGGATTGTGCTGACAACACAACCAATTTTTCAAATCCGGGTCAATCTAAGGTAGTGGTGTAGACTACATTTCGAAGTCTACTTATAGAAGCTTTCCTTAGCCATATCGAGGGTGAAGTAGTAGATACTGAGTCTCTGCAGGTTGCGAGTATACCTGTGGTGTCTGATTTTGCGGATTTGTTCCAAGAGGTTCCTGGGTTACCTCCAAGTAGGAAAGTAGAGTTCTGCATCAGACTCCAACCAGGTACGACGCCTATTTCCCGTGATCCTTATCGAATGACTTCAAAGGAAATGCAGGAATTAAAGTCTCAGAATGACCAACTTTTAAGTCAAGGATTTATTCGACGTAGTTCTTCACCATGGGGTGCTCCTTTTTTATTTCTAAAAAGCAAAGATGGTTCTTTATCATCGTGAACTAAACAAGGTCACGATAAGAAACAAGTATCGTTACCTAGGACTAATGATCTATTTGACCAGTTAAAAAGAGCTATATGGTTTTCGAAGATCGACTTGCGATCAGGATATCATCAGCTTCTTGTTAGAGAGCAAGATATTTCCAAGACTGCATTTCTGACTCGTTATGGTTCTTATGAGTTTGTGGTGATGCCTTTTGGGCTTTTGCGCGAATACACCACCAGCAAAGTTTATGGACTTGATGAATCGAGTGTTTAGAGATTTTCTTGACCGGTTTGTTATTGTTTTTATTGATGATATTCTTGTGTACTCTAAGACCCAGGAAGAACACGAGGAACACTTAAGTTTACTATTGCAGACTTTGAGAGAGCATCAGTTGTTTGCAAAGTTTTCGAAATGTGAACTTTGGCAATAATCAGTTAAGTTTTTGGGGCATGTGATATCAGAATCCAAAGTTTCTGTAGACCCTTCCAAGATTGAGGTTGATTTGGAAACAACCTACAACGGTTTCGAAAATTCGAAGTTTTCTTGGTTTAGCTGGTTATTACCGTCGTTTTATTAAGGATTTGGATTGGGATGTGTTTTGATGCAGAAAGGTAAGGCTATTTCATATGCTTCTAGGCAATTACATGTCCATGAGAAGAATTATCCAACCCATGACTTGAAATTGGCAGCGGTAGTTTTGCTATGAAGTTGTAGCGTCATTACTTGTATGGCTAGAAATTTGAGCTTATCATCGATCATAAGAGTCTCAAGTATCTCTTTTCCCGGAAGGAGATGAATATGAGACAACGTCGATGGATGGAGCTCATCAAGGATTACACTTTTGGCTTACAATATCACCATGGTAAGGCGAATATTGTAGTTGATGCCTTGAGGCGAAAGCCAAAGGGTTTGTTAACTTCCATGATGGTGGAAGACTAGAAGATGTTAGAGATAGTTGTTGAGTTTGACTTAAACATCAAGAATTTTTCTATATCTTAGACATTTTTAGGTAATATTGTGGTATAATCTGCACTTATTAGTCGTATTATTCAGGATCAATCCAAGGATGATTGGTATATGAAACTACTTGGAGCTGGAGAGTTAAGTGAAGATTTTGATGTAGGGATGGATGGTGGGATTCGACTTCGAGGTCGATTATGCGTACCCGTGGACGCCCAGTTGAGTCGTGAGGTGCTATATGAAGCTCATCGTAGTCGCTACACTATCCATCTTGGAGCTACAAAAATGTATAAGGATTTGCGTAGGAAGTTTTGGTGGAAAAATATGAAGCGCGAGATTGCAAAATACGTTTCTAAATGCCGAACTTGTCAGCAAGTTAAGATTGAACACCAAAATCCAGCTGGAGAATTATAACCATTCCCAATACCATAATGGAAATGGGATATTATATCCATGGGTTCTATATAGTTGGACTACGTAGATCAAAGATAGGACATAACTATATTTTGGTAATAGTAGATCGGCTGACTAAGTTGGCACAATTCTTATCAGTACATACTAGTTATGGTGTGGATAGATTGTGCAAGATCTATGTAGAGAAGATTGTGGCGTTGCATGGAGTGCTGGTCTCATTTGTTTTTGATAGGGGCGCTTAATTTAATTCTAAGTTTTGGAGAGGATTTCAACAAGCTATGGTTTCAAAGTTGGATCTCAGTACTTTATTTCATCCTCATACTGATGGTCAGACAAAGAGGGTTAATCAAATATTTGAGGATATACATCTAGCGTGTGTGCTAGATTTCAAGGAAATTGGGATGAATACTTATTATGGGTAGAATTTCCCTACAATAATAGTTATCAGTCGAGCATTGGTATAGCTCATTTTGAATCTCTTTATGGCAGACCTTGTCATTCACCGGTGTGCTGGGTAAAAGTGGGTGAAAAGAGATTTTTGGGACCTTATTTGGTTCAACTCACTACGGCGAAGATTCTAGTGGTAGGGATTTTCTTCGCAAAGCTCAGAGTAGGCAGAAAAGTTATGCAGATAGGAAGCGTCGATCATTACCTCTTGAAGTTGAGATGAGGTATTACTCAAGATGTATCATATGAAAGGAGTCATGAGGTTTGGGAAGAAAGGTAACTTGGCTTTTAGGTTCGCTGGACAACTAAGGCTGTTAGTGGAGGATTTTTGAGGGAGAATTAGGCACAGGCCCAAAAAAAATAATATTCTTATTGTCAGGCCCACAATTAATTTTAGATACCCTGACACCCAAAATTATCCGAAATTATTAAGAATCAATACGTAACTCGTTATGCATACTATTTTTCAGGCATAACTCGTTATGCGGCCTAATTTTTCAGGGGTATAATTGTAAAGCAAACTTGGATATAACATATCTAAAAAACCGCGCCTTGGAACTTTATAAATTTTATATCGTTGGAAATATTTTAAAGAGAGCTGTGCAACGAGTACAAACAAGAATATTAAATTTTTTGTTTTTCACGAAAGAAATCGGAGGTGATCATCATTTTAAGCAAAACTTTCGAAAACTGACCACATAACCATTATGCAGCCACCAAAAAAGATGCATAACACATTCTGCAGACGCATAACGAATTATACACCATTTTCTCGACTGCATAACAAATTATGCATCTATAACAAGCTATGTAACCATTGTTTTGGTTGATTTTAGTGCGTACATAAAAAATTGATGCATAATGCAGTATGCATCCATATTTACGGATGCATATCAGGTTGTGCATCTATTTTCTCGATGCATAAAAGATTGTGCAACAATTTTCTCGATGCATAATGCATTATGCAGTCATATTTTCGAATGCATAACAGGTTATGCATCCATTTTCACGACTGCATAACATGTTATGTAGATATTATTGTAGGTGTATGACAAGTTATGTAACCTTATTTTTTGTTTGTTTCAATACTAAGAAAAAAGTAGTTGCATAACATGTTATGCAACCGTTTTCTGGACTGCATAATAAGTTATGCAAAAAAAAAAAATGCAGAACGTGTTATGCAACCAATTTCGAAAATGCATAACAAGTTATGCAACAAATTTTGTAGATGCATTTTCATAGCTGCATAATAGGTTATATAGTCATTTTGTATGTGCATAACAGATTATGATCTCTTGTATAAATCCATGATTTGATTGATTACCACTACAACAAAAAATAAAAAATAGACTGTATGTATTTCAGAATTATACGCATTCTGGTCCCTAGTTGAAGAGTGGATCTCCAACGAAAATTAGTCGTCGAAAGATTTGACATTACTGGAATATACTGTTGAGTCTCACCATTCACCTCTGGCTTCGTAGAATCTGTATGTAAAAGGGAAGTATTCATTATATTCAGATACAAACACACAGCGAGTCCGGTTCATGTTCTTGCTGGAATGTGAACGGTCTATTTTTCCAGTGAGCTAAACAACCAAGTATGTTGCATCCTTAAAATGTGTGTATCCGAAGAAAACTAATCAAAAATCTCCGAGATATTCCTTCCCATAAACAAGAATGACAAAAATACGAAGATTGTTACCATTATAGTTTAGAGTTGAAAGAGTGAAGAAGCAACATCTTAAATTCACCAGCTCCTCCCAAAAGAGCATCATCAGATCATACTATTCTTGCACCTTCCATTCTTGAATTTAACTCCAAGCAGCCTTGTCTTCCAACACCGAGCAGCAGTGGCAGTAATCAACCAATTCTCAATTTCAAAATAGCTCCATCCCTCTCTGTAATCAACAACCATACGATTGTTGTATCAGCTCCATTCAACTGTCTTCAATAAAGCATTATCTTTCCCTAGCGGAGATCTTCCAAGTAACTGCCATTACCAGCTGAAAGCATTGAGATCTTAATCCTTTGGAAATCATAAAGCACCCAGAGCTGCAAAATAAAACAACTGAAAAATTAACAATCATATGACCCACAATATTCGAAGCCTAGAATGAAAATTTTACTTGTAACCAAAAACAACTGACAAATTAAAAATTCTATGAACCACAAGAGTATATGGTCAATTGACTTAATTCATTCGTTGTTGCTTGTTCATACTTTCTCCAATCATGATTGAGATCTAAAATCTAAAATATCTAATAATATTAAAGAGAAGCAGCGAGTGAACAAAAAGGGGAAAGATGGACTACACACCACCATTCATCTCTTCAAATTAGATATCTAATAATAATAGATTCAGGAACACCTCTACATCTCAGCATCCCCGTGTTTAATCTCAAAATCAATGGAAATACATCAATTTTCTACCAAATCCAAAATGGATCGATATCCAATTTCTAATTCCATCTCGTCTTCAGTTCCATGTCCAGCAAATACATATCCTTCCCGTCCTTGAATTCACTCTAACAAATTTGACAACAACCACCACAATCCATTAATTGAATCGGCATCGGGAAAAAACACAATCTAATTTTTACAATAACTCCATCGTTATAGATTTGCTGCTGCTCTTGCTGTGCACCCTCTTGTAATTTGTTGATCCCCTCTTTAACTCTCTGAATATCCCGCCTCTTTTCCTCTGGCCGAAGGAAAATGTGATTTAAAGGAAAAAAATGCGCTAGAACCTAATTTCTAGAATTAAGGGTGTACGAGAAATTTTTACCTAAAAAATGGGCGCGCGTGAAGTTTCACACCCGTAAATTTGAGTGTGGGGAAAAACTCAAAAATGAATTAGTAGTAGTTTTCACAATTTTTGAAGCAAGGGGTCGCCACTGCACACCCTTACTTCATGGTAGATCCGCTAATTTGACTGTCCTAAGTGAGTAATTTGTCGTTGACGGTTTGGCTCTTTAGTCTAGAAATTTAATAATTCTTCCACTAATGATTAGTTAATCTAGATGCAAAATAAGTCACTCTAAATTTGTTACTAAGCTGCCTACAATAGGTATCGCCGTATCGGTGCATTAATGGCTTAAGTGGGGTCGTGCAATCATATTATGGTCCGTGTTACGTGAGCATGATAGTAGTGGATGGCCCACCATTACCGGTCGAGAACAATCCAGACTAAACTCTGTCCAAGGATCAAAACGGATAAGTATTTACCCCAATGACGAGGCTAAACATGTTTATCTTATAGATAGATAAACATTATACTCAAATTAGTCATGTACTGCCAAGTGGGCACCCAAGTGTTGGTCACATATACATTTCATAAACCGACTTATTATGTTTAGTGGAGGCTATAAATAGCCGTGATACTTTTTGGTTGTAATTGGAAGAAACTAAGAGAGTAATGACAAGGGATATGAATTCCCGTAATCTTCCATCCCTCTTTCTTCTTCTTCTTTAGTATAAGTTAATAATAACTTGTTTACTACAGGCATTAATTAGTTAGCCTATCACAAACTCAATACTCACTGTTCATGAATTAATTAGTAGTTCAGGCCTTGGACTGGTGATTCGAACAGAAGAAGAGGCCACGTTATTCATAAGAGTCCGTGAATTGATTTATTAATCAAATGGGGGTATCGGCTCTCAAGCACCAAAGTAGTTCATGAAAGTATATATATGGATATATAGCATATGTAGGGACCTAACGAGCTTAAAGTACAACACACAATTTTCCTTTTGGCCATGTTCCCTACAAATGGATATTTTCTATGAGAATTTCTTTTATCTTATAGGCTGACCGCTGACGTGACTTGTTCTTTTACTGTCTATACATTGACGACTGGGTGTGCCATTGTATTATGTAGTTCCAGCCGTTAAGATGATAAAAATCCTCTGAAACTGGGTTGGTATTTCGTATGCGCCAAGAGACTATATGTAGGTCTCTCAACCAGTGTTCTTGTCTGTCACTCCAGAAAAAGATGATTGAGATAGGGAGTGCATTCCCGGATACGGTTGTATGCATATATGCATACTTTTCGGAATATTTGTTGCGGATATGTTTTGAACACAATATATTTATTATTGTGGATATATCCCGGCATAATATTATGGTAGATGTTTGATATAGAAGGAGACTAGGTGTGTATTGCTAGTGACTGTTTGAATTAGGAAAGTCCCCAAATTCTTAGTACGGTGGTTGTCCTAATTTGTAATCGGTCGCTTCTAATTTTATTTTATGTGTGCCTTGGGATTTATTTGTATAACCTTTTTTATATTTTTTCGCGACTCGGGGATCGAGTGAACTTGTTTGGAGTTTAACTTCCGTTGATTATGTTTTTTATGTGTTGTTAGGAATTGTGAAGGAGTTTGATTAATCCAGTATCGGTGGATATTCAACAGATATCTAACTGAGGGTGGACATGTACATTTCTTCTTTTATTTTATTTTTTCGTTATGCAGTTGTGAGGCAGTGAGGATAATGAACCTTGGTAATTCTAATATTTTTTATTCGAATCAACATTTTTATTTGTGGATCATTTAAAGGTTGTTTAGTACACCATATTTATTACTCGACATCTTCATTTGTAGAAAGAAATAAAATTCCCTTCTGCATATACAATTTTAATGGAGCGGTGTTCCAAGTTTTCTATGGGTTATGTACCTTGTTGCAAGAAATTAATTGCATATTTTCCATTTAATCATCGGTCAGGTTATATGGAAAGTGGGGTTGTTAAAAATGGTTCGTGAACCGGATTCTCCAACCTACTGAAAAGACGAGGGTATCCAAATACACCACAATTTTTTATTTATTCACCTATAAGTCCTCTTACCGAAAGTGATCGTCTATGGACAAAGTCGAGACAATGTATTCACACTTTGTGTAATTCTCTATGAATACGAGATCGAGACAATACGACTATCAAAGTGTGATACTTGATAATATGTTCGGACTTAACCAAACTCTATAGGATCACTATCAACTATATACGGAGTTAACATTTGTGTAATTTAATTTAAATTATATAAACAAATATAATTACGGAAAAGAAAAGTAAATCACGCAGCAAGATTTTGTTAAGGAGGAAAACTGCAAATGAAGAAAAACCCCATGACCTAACCCATAATTGAATACTCTCAGAATTAAGACGCTATACAAAATCTAAATCAACTTCGTATAGTTGAGACCAATAACCTACCCCTAGTTCACTTAGTTTCCTCAATATCCCTGCGCTTCCAACTTCGATGAGTGCACGCACTAGAACAATTCCTTTGGATCGTATTCCAAACAGTAAAGGAACAACAAATCTGTTTGGTAACAACTCTTTTGATATATCTCAAGTCATACGCAAAGGCTCTTCCGTTTAATCTAATAAACTCCTTTGCCTGGTTAGATAAATCTATCCAATAACTACCAAAGTAGTCAAGTTTAGATTCGCAATCAATCGATATAGATCCAACAAGAAACTATAAAGTGATGTCGATCTCACACAACTAATCAATCGAATAAATACGATTCTAGTTGGATCTCATCTGATCAAGGTTTGTGCACACCCAAATATATGAGAACCAAATAAGAAATCTTCTTCGTTTTCAAATCTTCTTTAATCTTCAATAAACACCTACACAACACCACTTGAATCTCTTATGATCAATCACACACAAAAAGGAGTCTGTTAACAGTGGATTATCACAAGATGTCTTTAGATCTACAAATAGTTCTAAAGATCTCGTTGATACTTCGATCTAGTTTGAGTGAATCTTATATCAGAAGAGAAGATTCTCAAGAATAAAAAAACTAGGTGCAATCAAAGTCTCAACAATCGTTAGTCAATCAAATCAATCGAAAACTAATAACACAACAATTATCTAATTTCCCACCAATGGTACTTGTAGAGCTTCTTGATCCCACAGAAGTCTTTAAACGAGCGGTTGTAAGAGATTTCGCCTAATTAAGGTACTTTCCTCTCCGGATAGACAGCTCCACCAGAAACAACAAAACGATGAAGTTTGCGCGGCTCTTAGGATAGTTTGCTAGAAATTCAAATTTAGGTATTTATAGACCAAGGATGTTTGGACACATACATGGGTTCAATCGGTTATACCAATCATTAGGATCGGTTATACCTTAATATGGAAACACTTGTGATCGGTCACACAAGTTAGCGGGACTGGTTACATTAGTTACCAGGACCGGTTACCATATACTCATGGTATTGCTTGTGATCGATCATACTAGTTACCAGTATCGTTTACATCAATTACCAGGACCGGCTACACTAATTACAAGGATCGATTACACAACACTCTGTGATCAGTCACACCAATTACTAGGATTGGTCATACTAATTACAAATATCGATCATACCATCTCATGGTGATTACTTAGGATCGGTTGTACTAATTAAAAAAAACTAGTCATACAAAATCATAAGTCAGGCATTGTGATTAGTTATACCAAGATACATAACAAAGTTATGATCGGTTCTACCATCTCACACATATTGGTAATCCAAAGATTTGCAACGAATAGCCGTACCAATAAGCCTGGAGATTTCCCTTTCGATTCATAAAACAAGTTCATGAATGTACTTTCTTTAAACAAATGTAAAACATTATTTCCTAGGATTAAATATTCACCATAACCCATTCACATGATCATAACAATATATACAAGATTATGTCGATGTCATATCTATGAAGTTCCAAAGATAAGCGTTATACTTCGTAGTCTAATTCCCTAATACTATGATCATAAAAATATGACCATGTCACATCACTAGAGTATCATACAATATGTACAGTATATACATCTTCGCAGTTATGTTTTTCAATATAGAACGACTTGAAAGATACGTTAGGAATGAAAGTGGTTCAACTCAATAGTACTAATTTCAAGAGGAAGGATGATGTTGTCATTGTAGTTCGCTTCTTCTTCACTTTTTTCAGGTCTTCGGAGTAATAGTTGTATGTCTCAACATTCCTAGACTTTCTAGTCTAACCTAAACGAAGTTGACTCTAGTATACAGTACAACGACTTTAGATGAGTTTTCAGTCAATAAAATATGAAAACCAAACTTGACATACCAATGCTTGGTGAGTTCAACCGGGCTATGCTCTAACACCTACTAGACTACTGAACTCAATTGACCACGGTTTGTGAACCGGGTTCGTCAACCGCTAGCCTTTAAAATCGGGTTCGTGAATAGTTCACAACTAAACTTGCGGTTTGTGAACTGGTTCACCAAACCTTCTGTATTTCTGAAACTCGGATATCTATGGTTTGGGAACTGGTTCGCCAACCTACCCTAAGTAGAAATATCAGTAATTTCAATATTTCTCTTTTATGGTGTTTGGATCATTCTAGCGTAATACATGGGCAATTTTCAATTGATCCACAAATTAATTCACACAATAAACTTTTTGGTACTAATATTGTTAAGGATCGTTGAACATCTTTGCTTAGAATCATATTTCGATATTTCTACAAAGACACGCTTGACTCGAAACTTCTTCTTTGTAAATCTACTAGAAGTCATACAATATCGTCTCAAAAAGATAGAATGGTTCAGTTTTCACATACCTGATACAGAAGTTCTCCAAACATCTTCGTCAATCTTCAGTCTTCAAGGGTGACGTATAATACTCAACTCTCAAATTCTAACCTAGTCCGATACTTGACTTATTAGACTAGAAATCAAGAAATAGTTTTGATTATCTAACATTGACAACAAGCTTGAGATAAAAAAACTTGTGGGTTCAACCGAGAAATGCTCTAACACTAAAGACTAATCTGGAGCATCACTAACAACATCTGAAGAAGAACGAATTATCCTTTGCAGAAGTCTGTAGAAATTGGGATAAAAAAGACCTTCAGTCATCATATCAGCTAATTGTTCTTCAGACACCACATGACTAACATGAATGAAACCATCTTCCACCAATTTTCTGACAGTATGATAGAATGCCTCCATATGTTTGGGCATGGCATGGAAGACTGGATTATGTGCTAAACAGATTTCACTTTGATTGTTACTTAGCAACTGCAGAGGATAAGCAACTGAAATATTTAACTCCTGTCAAGACATATGTAATCCACTGTAAGTCAGTAGCAGTTAAACATTTGTATTCAGCTTCAGCTGAACTCCTTGAAGCAATTGGTTGTTTCTTTGAGGGCCAAGAAACAACACTATCCCATAAATACTACATACCCACAAGTAGATCTTCTTGTGTTTGGGCAGCCATCCCAATCAGAATTAGTATATGAAGTTAAGGAATGAATATCACCTTTCTTGAAAATAATATCAGTACCCAAAGTACCCTATAAATATCTTAATATTCTTTTCACAAAAAAAAGATCATGATCAGTGGGCGCATGCATGAATTGAGAAACATAATTAATATCAAAGCATATATCAGTCCTAGTATGAGTAGGGTATTGAAGTCCCCCAACTATGGTTCTATATTCTAATGGATCATACAATAACACATCATCGTGAATAAAACATCTCCTAGTTTTGGCAACAAGAGTATCACAAGGATTGCATTCCAGCATTTGTTGCTTTAACAAGTAGTTCCAGTGTATATTTTTGTTGAGTAATGAAAATGACATCTTAAGTTCTTGTAGATTCAATTCCAAGAAAAAAAATACAAATCTCCTAAAACTTTCATATCAAATTCCTTACTTAATCTTATACCAAATTGTGAATAAGAGAATCAGAGCTTCATGTTAAAATAATGTCATCTACATATAGTAATAATATTATCATATGTGACTCAGTTATATAGATGAACATAGAATGACCATTATTTGACTTAAAAAAAACATATTGAAGAAGAAAAGAACTAAATCTGTTAAACCAAGACCTTGGAGCTTTCTTTAATCCATACAGAGACTTCTTCAAATGACAAATATGGTTTGGAAATTATGGATGAGTGAACCTTGGAAGTTGTTTCATATACACATTCTCAGATAAGTGTCCATGCAGAAAAGCATTTGACACATCAGTTTGCTTGACTGACCAGTTATTATTCAATGCCAAAGTTAAAACAACTCTTACAGAAGTTGACTTAACAACTAGACAAAATATTTCTCCAAAATCAACTCCATCTTGTTGGTTATATCCTTATGTTACTAATCTAGACTTAAGTCTATCAACTGTGCCATCATATTTCAGTTTTACTTTATACACCCAATTACATCCAAGAATATTCATGTGAGATTCAGGCAAAACATAATCCATGTTGATGGGAGAAAACGATTTGCTGGTTTTATAGGAAAGTGAATAGATGACCGTACGAAGGAGACTCCTCGACCGAGCAAATTCCAGAGTCATTTCTATCACAAGAGAGGATGGGTCGATCAGTAAGAGGGAAGCTGTGAAGTGTGTGAGATCAATGATGATCAAAGATTGTGGATGTGTTGTGTATTCTGCGTGAAGAAATAAGGTAAGTTCTGATTGATTGAATGTTTGTTCTATTGACAGTGATTGCTCAAAGGATGAGAATTCTTGTGTGATGAGAATTATTTGTTCAGACGAGCATTCTTGTTGTTTCAATCATGGATCCAGAGACTTATTTATATTGAAAGAATAGTAGACACATTGATCCCAGTAAGTGTGACAGTTGCTGGAGTGAAAGAGTGGGAAAGTGGGAAATCGTATTAAAACCAGTTACTCATCGTGCAAAGACTTGGTTGATTGTCCAGCCACTACTTTTCTAACTCCTCTAACCGCTTGCACAACTTTACCACACTCTCATCATGGATGAGTACACATGCCGTAGGCCTCCAGACCAAAACCCTAGTTAATATCCCCCCATGTGACATGATTGATGTCTCATTATTGTGGAGTCTGTGATAGACACATTTTTGTGTCTGATATAATCTCAATTGCACACATTGTTAGTGCTCGAAATTTTATTTATTTTGGCTTTTTATGTCTTTGTAGGTGTTTTTGAAAAAATAAGATTTTGCGGCGAAATTGGCTCGAAAAGTGTTTTTTGCATTCATGGGAGGACATTTGATATTCAGACCCTCACTTTGGATAAGGGGTAACCTAATTACTAAGGGGCATCCCATTTCCAGGCATCTGCTAATCGCACCCCTACTCTGGATAAGGGGCAACCATCTTCAACATTCAAAAAAAAAAGGATTTTGGCGGGAAAAAAAATGCAGTTAAAGAGCAGTTTTGGCAATCGTGATTTGAAGGAGTTTGAGGTCGATTAAACCTCTGATTTTCATAGGATAGACTCCTTATGGGTCTAGGAATCTGATATGGGTGTTTAAATCGATTAGAATGGGCTCAAACGACGGATTTTTCTCACAACAAGAAAATATGGAAAGTCACTTGTGTGACCTGTTTTAGGGAATTTTAGAGTGATTAAAACGTTGTAAACCTTCCCAAAGATTTGTATCTATCTAAGGAAGAGTTTAGAATAAAAAGGAAACCTCAGAAACACGTAGAAATCCTAAAACAAGAAATTGTCGCAACTTGGTCGTGAAGAGAAGGAAAGAGATTTTGGAAGATTTGGGAGAGATTTAATCGGTATTTTTGATATAAATAGATGTCTTGGGTCATATAGAAGAGGTGTCGAGAGTTTGGGAACCTAAGGAGAGCCAGAGAAGAAGAAATCATAGCTTTACCAAACTCTGTTTCTGCTGCTGCTGCTGTTGAAGAAGAAGAACAGATGAAGAACATTGACCCTCGGTAGAAAGTCGCAGAAAAATGTCGCTGTTTAACAGCTGAAGAACATTAAGCTGTTCAGGGCTGTCTTATTCTAGGGTTTTAAAATCAGCAACAAAGCAACAGTTTTTTTGTAACAGTTCCATTGTAACCGCTGTTTTGCAACACCAATACACTGTTGCAAATAGTCTGTGTTATTACTTTTCACTCTTTTAATCATCTTTTGAGCAACAAAAACATATTTTGAGATCATGATTAATATGAGGAGCTAAATCCCAACACTGGGATGACGGAGGAATCCATATTTCATACGTGTGGTAATTATATTTAATTCTTTTTATGACTTTTTGCATTAATTTAATCGTTTTATGATTTTTCTTAATTAGTTGTGAAGTCGTATGATGATGTATGCTTGGTCTAAGTGCTTTTGATGAATCATGCTAGTGATTTACAGTTAATCTTTTTAAAATCTACCCTGGCAAAGAATTAGAGTCAATAAACAAGAGCTATAATTGTCTAAGAATTGATTTTTGAACCACATGGTATGAGGTTTGGTGGAATACTGAGTCTCAGTAATCTCTCAACATTGTGACAAACCTTGTGTATATATTTTCAATAAAGTCGACCACTGAACCCTTGTATATGCCAATGTGTTGACCTAGAGTTAGGATTATCAATCACTGGTACCCTTGTATATGCCAGTGTGTTGATATTAGTCAGACTAGTATCTCAGTCCATTAGGATAGGTTCATTTTGGCGGAGGGCTTCAGACAGATATGAGAAACACCGTTCACCTAGTAAACATCAAAACCATCTATGTTTTTCTATATCCATCTTCTTGATCTATCCATGTGATTAGTTTTGACTCCGGATATTGATGTCCATAGTGCGACTATCTGAGTAGAGCTCTGTCACTTCATATGAATTTTAGTATGCTTGAGTGCAAACTCGTGTACAACAATTGGAATTTCGCATCAGGGTACTTCCTCCTGTATTCAATAAGTATGCCAACCAAGGAGATTCTTTAGTGCCTTCCAAGGTTCTGTGTAGATAGCTAGGGTCTGGAGTAAAAAGGTTTTGTAGGTATACCTCTGGTAAGCCCTCCGGAGACAACACTCCGTCACTAGGGACACCTAGGGGTTTAAAGGCTTATTGCATACGCTGAATGCAATCGACGATGCCTGCGACAGTGAGTAAGGATTTTATTTATATTTTATTTTTGCTCGAAGACTAGCAAATAATAGGTTTGGGGGTATTTGATAGACACATTTTTGTGTCTGATATAATCTCAATTGTATATATTGTTAGTGCTCGATTTTGTATTTATTTTGGCTTTTTATGTCTTCGTAGGTGTTTTTGGAAAAATAAGATTTTGCGGCGAAATTGGCTCGAAAAGTGTTTTTTGCATTCATGGGAGGACATTTTCTATTCGGACCCTCACTTTGGATAAGGGGTAACCTAATTACTAAGGGGCATCTTCTAATCGCACCCCTTCTCTGGATAAGGGGAAACCATCTTCAACATTAAAAAAAAAAGGATTTTGGCGGGGAAAAAAATGCAGTTAAAGAGCAGTTTTGGCAATCGTGATTTGAAGGACTTTGAGGTCGATTAAACCTATGATTTTCATAGGATAGACTCCTTATGGGTCTAGGAATCTGATATGGGTGTTTAAATCGATTAGAATGGGCTCAAACGACGGATTTTTCTCATAACAAGAAAATATGGAAAGTCACGTGTGTGACCTGTTTTAGGGAATTTTAGAGTGATTAAAACGCTGTAAACCTTCCCAAAGATATGTATCTATCTAAGGAAGAGCTTAGAATAAAAAGGAAAGCTCAGAAACGCGTAAAAATCCTAAAACAAGAAATTGTCGCAACTTGGTCGTGAAGAGAAGGAAAGAGATTTTGGAAGATTTGGGAGAGATTTAATCGGTATTTTTGATATAAATAGATGTCTTGGGTCATATAGAAGAGGTGTCGAGAGTTTGGGAACCTAAGGAGAGCCAGAGAAGAAGAAATCAGAGCTTTACCAAACTCTGTTTCTGCTGCTGCTGCTGTTGAAGAAGAAGAACAGATGAAGAACATTGACCCTCGGTAGACAGTCGCAGAAAAGTGTCGCTGTTTAAAAGCTGAAGAACATTAAGCTGTTCAGGGCAGTCTTATTCTAGGGTTTTAAAATCAGCAACAAAGCAACAGTTTTTCTGTAACAGTTCCATTGTAACCGATGTTTTGCAACACCAATACACTGTTGCAAACAGTCTGTGTTATTACTTTTCACTATTTTAATCATCTTTTGAACAACAAACACATATTTTGAGATCATGATTAATATGAGGAGCTAAACCCCAACACTGGGATGACGGAGGAAGATATTTCATACGTGTGGTAATTATATTTAATTCTTTTTATGACTTTTTGCATTAATTTAATCATTTTATTATTTTTATTAATTAGTTGTGAAGTCGTATGATGATGTATGCTTGGTCTAAGTGCTTTTGATGCATCATGCTAGTGATTTATAGTTAATCTTTTTAAAATCTACCCTGGCAAAGAATTAGAGTCAATAAACAAGAGCTATAATTGTCTAAGAATTGATTTTTGAACCACATGGTATGAGGTTTGGTGGAATCCGGAGTCTCAGTAATCTCTCGACCTTGTGACAAACTTTGTGTATATATTTTCTTTATTTTTATTGTTTTCTATTATTAAGTCTGAAATTGAGTCTACACAAATCCGAGTTGAACGAACTTTATTTACCACTTAAAAAACTACATCAGTCTGCAAAGCAGACGTGTATTTAGTTAGTTAGTTTTTGACTTGATCAAACGATGAGTCTTGATATTGTCGAGTCTAGCATGATTGACGAATACTCTATGATTCATGGATTGAGCATGTCTGTTGAGACATATGTATAATTATCGAATGAATGTGGATGATTGAATCAACATGATGAATATTGATATTCTAAGCGAATATTGCTCATTTGATGAATTACTGAATATTGATAGTTGAATAAATATTGTTAACTTGGGAAAATGTTTCTCTTGTGAGCAAGTATTGCTCACGTGAATAATTAAATATTGATAGTTGAACTAATATTCCTAGCCCGAGAAAATATTGCTCGTTTCATGAATTATTGGTAGCGCGACCAAATAAAATATTAATTTAAAATATTGGTAGCTGGACCAAATTAATTAGAATATTGACATGGATCAACATAAAAAATATTGGCGTTTGAATCTGTTCAGAATTATGCTTTGAAGAGCATTTGATTGAAAACCGTAATTTTGATCGATTGCTGATCAATTGATGATTTAGTGAAAATCAATCACTGAGCGAGAGAGGGACCGACAACATGGAATGATATACGACAATGTAGCGCCCAGGTGCTCGAATGAGCATGCACCAAAGTCCTTTGAAGATCAGTTGGTGAAAGGATGATTAAATGCTGGTTTAATCATTTATTGAAATATTGCTCGTCTGAGCATTAGGAAATAAAACCTAATTATGGGGAGATGAGGGACCGACCAAGATGGCATGGAACCGTCCCTTGGTGTTCGTGGGACCGATGGATGGTCGTTTGATGAAATTCCAAATTATTTGGCAAGAGTTTGAACCCAATTTGAACAAAATAGGTCAAATTATGAAGATGTGTGGGACCGGCTCCTTGCAAGCCAAACGGCCGACCCTGGTCGGTCAAGGTGACATACCTGTGTCACCATAGTGTATGTGTCTCAGTCCAGAGAATTTTGGTATTTTCTTGTGCGCGTTTCAGCAATATAATAGATTTTCAGAAGAGTTTGATCTCGACTGAAACTCTCAATTTTGCTCGAGTGAGCAAGTAGAACTTTGCTCGCGTGATCAATATTTTTAGAATATTAAAATAATAATATTTTAATATTTTCTATGAGTAGCCTAGTCGGTCATGTGACCATTTGAATTTTTTCCTTTTTGATGGTTTGAGCAATATTTGAGAAAATATGGAAAAACCAGGGTTTTTCCTCAAACGAAGGAGTTTCATGAGATGAAGGAAATAATAATGATAATAAAATAAGGGATCATAAGGCGTGGGACCGTCCATGTCTAGAGCATGGCTGGGTGGCTAGCAGTCTCGGTCCCGTGACACCTTTCCATATTTTTTAATTATTTTTCATCGTGTGAAGGAAATATGGAAAAACTGAGAGTTTTGCTCAAACGAGGGAGTTTACTCAAATGAAAGAGTTTTCATGAGAATAGGAAAAATAATAAAATAAGGTAAAATAAAAGGAAGAGGCGTGGGACCGGCTACGGCGGCTGAACCAGTCGTCCGGTGGGCCCGGTCCCTTTAAGCGCTTTTTATTATTTTGTTATATTATTTTTCTTCCATATTTTGCATAGGTTTCATAGGGTTTTCCATATTTTTGAGTGCTTGTTCGTGCTCTCGGGTGCTCGTTGGTGCATATTGCTAAGTACACTTGTACCATTTTCTCGGGGCTTACTCGTTGGTGGTCCAGATGCCCGTACGTTGAATATTTATTACTAACCCATGGAATTCTACTGGTAAAATCCATGAAGTAACGAAATATTATGATTAACGTATAATTCTTTTTAGGAATTCAATAGATGAATCTTGTGACTAGAAATAATTAATTGATCTATTGATGTCTCTATACTAGCAGGAAGTTGTCTGGGAGCTTTATGATTATTCGAGAATTGAGCGACGTGAGCTAATTGAAGCATCATATTTATTTTGTATAGTCAGGAAAAACATTGCTACATCCTGAAGACGTTGTCGCTCTATACTAGTAGGAAAGCTGTCTAAGAGACGTCCAATCATTAACATTCTATACATATGTCTTTTATATAGTCAGGGAAAACATTGTTACACCTGAAGACGTTATCGCTTTATACTAACATGCAAGTTGTCTAGGAGCCGTCCAATCGTTTTCAATTCTATATAAAAGTGATTACTAAAATTATTCAGTATTGATGAAATATGTCGCGGTCTCAGTTGAGAGACTTCATATTCATGTATGATATGAGAGATAATACACTCAGTCAGAAGTTCTTATAGATGATCTGAGAGGCAATACATTCAGTCAGAGATCATCATGGCATGAGATTTCATGCTTCAACGAGAGAAACGAGTCTCCATATTCATCTGACTACTGGATCAGGAATATGCAAGGTTATGATTTTACGATTTTAGCCTTTGTCAAAAATCCACCGTCAACATTAAGTCCGTTACTTATTGAGGGACGATCATTTTCCTCAGTCAGCACTGGATGGTGATTTTTTAGCAATAGACGAAATAAGTAATTGAACTTAGTCTTAAAAGAATGTTACCGGATTTTCGATTTTCTCCCATGACGTCACATACGAGGGAGATATTGCTTGAATGAAGACCCCAGTTGCATGATAGAGCATCGTCTGACGAGCATGAATTGGTGATTTTGGTGATGGAATGTCTATTCTTGGTCGGTTTAGGATTTACAGGCCCGAGCCCAAGAGAAGAAATCCTTGTATTTTCACCCTCCCTCGTACGAGCAGTAGGTGAATTTTTCGGCTGAATCCCGACAGGTAAGTGTTTTTTTTTTTGAAGATAGACGTGTGACCAGTAAAAAGAAAGACCCCCCCTATGGACGGTCGTTTGATGAAATTCCAAACTATTTGGAAAGGGTTTTAACCCAATATGAAAAAATTAGGCCAAATTATGAAGATGTGTGGGTCCGTCTCCTTGCAAGCCAAACGGCCGACCCTGGTCGGTCAAGGTGACATACCCGTGTCACCATAGTGTATGTGTCTCAGTCCAGAGAATTTTGGTATTTTTTGGTGCGCGTTTCAGCAATATTTTGGATTTCCAGAAGAGTTTGATCTCGACTGAAACTCTCAATTTTGCTCGAATGAGCAAGTAGAACTTTGCTGGCGCGACCAATATTTTGAGAATATTAAAATAATAATATTTTAGTATTTTTCGTGAGTAGCCTAGTCGGTCATGTGACCATTTGAATTTTTGGCTAATTGATGGTTTTAGAAATATTTGAGAAAATATGGAAAAACTAGGGTTTTTTCTCAAACAAAGGAGTTTTATGAGACGAAGGAAATAATAATGATAATAAAATACGGGATTATAAGGCGTGGGACCGGCCACAGCTAGGGAATGGTCGTCCGGCTAGTAAGCACGTCCCGGTGACACCTTTCCCTATTTTTTAATTATTTTTCATCGTGTGAAGGAAATATGGAGAAACTGAGAGTTTTGCTCAAATGAAGGAGTTTTCATGAGATTAGGAAAAATAATAAAATAAGGTAAAATAAAAGGAATAGTCGTGGGACCGGCCACGGCGGCATGACCGGCCGGCCCTGGGCCTGGTCCCTTTAGGCACTCTTTATTATTTTATTATATTATTTTTTTCCCTATTTTGCATAGGTTTCCTCGTTTGTCCATATTTTTGAGTGCTCGTTCGTGCGCTCGGGTGCTCGTTCGTGCATATTGCTAAGTACACTCGCACCATTTTCTCGAGACTTACTTGGTGGTGGCCCAGATGCCTGTACGTTGAATATTTATTACTAACCCATGAAATTCTGCTGGGAAAAGCCATGAATTGAAGTAACGAAATATTATGATTAACGTAGAATTCTTTCTAGGAATTCTAAATTGATGAATCTTGTGACTAGAAATAATTAATGATGGCTCTATACTATCAGGAAATCTGTCTAGAGCATTATGATTATTCAAGAATTAAGCGATATGAGCTAATTGAAGCGTCATATTTATTCTGTATAGTTAGGGAAAACATTGTTACATCCTGAAGACGTTATCGCTCTATATTAGAAGGCAAGTTGTCTAGGAGCCGTCCAATCATTAAGAATCTATACATATGTCTTTTATATAATCAGGGAAAACATTGTTACACCCTGAAGACGTTATCGCTGTATACTAGCAGGCAAGCTGTCTAAGAGCCGTCCAATCGTTTTTCGATTCTACATAAAAGTGATTACTGAAATTGTTCAGTATTGATGAAATATGTCGCGGTCTCAATTGAGAGAATGCATATTCATGTATGCTCTGAGAGGCAATACACTCAGTCAGAGGTTCTTATGGATGATCTGAGAGGCAATACACTCAGTCACATATCATCGTGGCATGAGATTTCATGCTTAAACGAGAGACATGAGTCTCCATGCTCGTCTGATTACTGGATCAGGAATATGCAAGGTTATGATTTTACGATTTTAACCTTTGTCAACAATTCCAAGTCTCATTCGACATAAGAGCGCCATTCTCATGTTTCATAGAACTTTCATAAAAATCATCCACTTTCTTCCTTACATGCTTCTCTAAATATTTTGACTTAGAGATCGTAGTTAACAAACTTGTGAAAGCAGTAGAAACGGGGTGTTTAACTGAATAATTCAAGATAAAATATGAAAATTGTTTAAGTTTTGAAATTCCTCTTATTGATCTAGTAATAATAGAAGTATGAGTATCAGAAGTTGATGGAGGTAAGTCGGAATTTGAAGATTCTGCATTAGAAATATCAATAGGAAAGGAGAAGCATTATATTAAAAATTTGATTTATCAAAAATGACATGCCTTGAGATGTGACGTTTATAACAAACAGGATCAAAGTATTTATATCATTTATGCAGTGGACTATAACCAATGAAGATACATTTGACATATTTGGGTGGTATTTTATCAATCTATAGTGACCAAGAAAAGGAAAACAAATGGATCCAAAAAGTCTCAAAGAAGAATAGTCTGGAGCAACTTGAAAAAAGAACTTCATAAGGAGATTTCATGGATAAGATAGGATTGGAGTTCTATTAATCAAGTATGTATCAGTAAGTAAATCATCATGCCAAAAAAGTTTAGTAGTTGATGAATGGAATAAGAGAGTATGAATTTAGACCAACTTTCAAATTTCAGTTCACACCGGTCCGTGAATAGTCCCCAATTAAACTTGCGGTTTGCGAGGTTTGGGAACTGGTTCGACAACATACCCTAAGTAGAAATATTTGTAAGTTCAACTTTTCTCTTTTATGGTATTTGAATCATTCTGGCGTAATACGTGGGCAAATTTCAATTGATCCACAAATTAATTCACACAATAAATTGTTTAGTACTAATATTGTTAAGGATCGTTGAACATCTTTGCCTAGAATCATATTTCGAGATTTTTAACAAGACAAGCTTGACTTAAAACTTCTTAAAATCATTCAACAGATATAATATAACGCCTATAAAATAACAGCGTTGGCACCGGCAAAATTTATCAATTTATCGCGATATCAAATTATCGGTAAAATAATAATTATTAATTTATCAAAATAATATATAATTCTTGTCACCATACATTACATTAAAGATTCAACCTTTGTGGCGTATGGATTATATGAGCTTGCAAGATTCATTATCGTCGTTTGAAAGGTTATCAAACATGGGAACCAAACCCCGAGAAGATTAATATTTTAGACACAATGAACCTTGTCATTTCAGTTTGGTAAATTATGTTCGTTCAATTGATGACACCATGTCTGAGAATTCAAGTGAAATGTTAGATAATGAAGTTACTAGAGAATTGCAAAATTTAATCAAATGATTGAATCATCACATTGGAATGGACGATGAAGTGATGATGTGGAACCCGAAGATGAAGTTATAGTTATAGAGCCACCTTCACGTAAAGATATCATCGAAGCTATGAAGACATTTGATAGTTTTTGATGGCATCAGTAAATGACAACATGAAAAACTCTTCTAATTCTATTTATGTTAAAAAAATCCAAGATGATATTCAATGTGACATAAAATTCAAGAAAAAAATGGGTCACAATTGAATCAATCTTTACCAAACTAATTGTTAGAGCACTGCTCGGTCGAACTCGCAAGCTGCTATCTCAAGCTTGTTGTCAAGTTTAGTTGCCAAAACTATAAGTATTGATTTCTAGTCTACTTATAGCTAAGTCTCGGATTAGGATGATAAGTGTAGTTGAGCATTAGAATTCACGACATTCATCGATTGAGGACGAAGAACTACTAAGGGGAGATTGTGGAACTTCATCAACAAAAGGTATGTGGAGACTTGAACTCATCTATCATTCAAAAGTATATCTACTCTATCTCCTATTTGATACAAAAGTCGTATATCTATATAGAATTCGATTATACACATTTGATATTTCGAGCTGAGTTTAACTCGCTTACATATTTCTAGAAATATATGTTGGTAAGCTTTCGCTTTAACCAAGTTCATCTTATACTCTTGACGAAAGTCAAAAGATGATCATGTGAAAATCGCCTGGTAACATCTTACATGATTTCTGCGAGACAGTCATTTGATGTAGACTCGAAATGTTTCGTATTGATCATTCGATCACTTGAAAATTGCTTCGAAGCTAATAGTTTGTGTGAGACAGCTATTCCCGTCTTCCGAGAATGTTTCAATGATTGAATTGGAAGTTTAGAACAAATAACCATGATTTGGATATAACACAGTATGCATACTTGCATGCTAACTGTTGCAAGTTATTCCGAGTCCGGGAACCATGGTATGCATACCCGTATGCATACTGATTGGTTTAGTAGAGGTCCGGGAGATAAGTACGCATACTGGTCCACGTACTGGCGTGAGTTTCAAGTTCCGGGACTTAACTGAGTTTGGTGGTATGCGTACCCGTTCGTGTACTGGCGAACCCAAACTTAGTCCTGCCACTTAGGTATGTGTACCCGTTTGCATACTTGAGTAGGTTATGTTCTAAAATCGGTTTGTTCATGAACTAATACATTTATATAACAAGGAATGCAATCTTTTGCAAGCCGTGGCTATAATGTTCATGAATTGATTCGAGTGAATCAAAATCGATTTTGCTTTAATTGTGTCTCGTATACTTCTATGAGAATATAAATAATTGAACAACTCTAAAAGTACTTTCATTTGAGTCATTTGAAGTAGTTATGGTTAAGATGAATATGGTTGATATGAAAGTTTTCATGGCTAACTTCGGTTAACTATTGTTGAGCCAACAAAGGTGTACACGTTTAGGTACGGTTACTCATATCTAAATGAAGTCACTTTTCATTTGTGTGTAACAAGCTAACTTCGATCTAACGGTTGAAAGATATTAGCTTGATTCTAATCAGGTTTTCATCTAACGGCGATTATTTAATGCTTTGTTACCAAGGTAACATTGATTGCAAACCCTGATTTGAAGACTATATAAGGGAGAACTCTAGCAACATGGAAACCTAATCCCCAAACCTCATGTGTGATACTAGGGGCGACTAGAGTCGATTCTCCTTTAACCTTAAGTTTTTTCAAAAAACCCTGTAGGTTAACGACTTGAAGACTTCATTGGGATTGTGAAGCCAGACCCAACTATTTTTTCTGTAGTTGCGTGTTCTGGTCTTGATGTTTTCTATCGTGATTGAGTACTATCTTCATTAATATTGGCTCGAGATTTAATCTCCGATAGGAAAGATAAAAAAAGTAGTCATAAACCTCTTCATCTTATCATTTGTGATTTCACAATATCTTGTTTCGCTACCATACGATTATAATTATTGTGAGGTGATTGATATTTCTAGGATGTTCTTCAGGAATATAAGACCGGTTTATCAATTGGTTCCTGTTCACCTTGATTATCAAAAGACGAAACAAAACTCATAGGTCTATCTGTGGGAGACAGATTTATCTATTCAATAGACTTTTCTGTGTGAGACAGATTGGTTCATCAAGTATTCGACTTTGGGTCGTAGCAAATATTAGTTGTGGGTGAGATAAGCTAAGAGAATAAAGTGTGTAGAGTCATGCTGGGATTCAGAGACGTAAGGAACGCGATTGTACCTTGATCAGTGTGAGATTGGTTAGGGCTCAACTACATTCAAGTCCGAAGTTTACTTGGAGTAAGCTAGTGTCTGTAACGGCTTAATACAGTGTGGTGTTCAAATATGGACTAGGTCCCGGGGTTTTTATGCATTTGTGGTTTTCTCGTTAATAAAATTTCTGGTGTCTCTGTTATTTCTTTTCGCATTATATTTTCTATATAATTGAAATATCACAGGTTGTGCGTAAGTTCAATCAATTTTGAATCCAACCTTTTGTTGTTGATTAAATTGATTGACACTTGGATAGTGGTACCGTTCAGGTTATTTTTTATATTCAATCAGTCTCAAATATTCCTATTTGTTTGATTGCAGATTGAATTGAAAAATACAGATATAACTCTTTGATATACTTTTCTTAAGATTGAGTCCGACTATCTAGTTGATTCTCTTTGAAAAGACGAGAGTACCCAAATATACCTAAATCTAAAACTTTTCCTACCTATAAGTCCTTTCTCCGAAAGTGATTATCTGTGGACTGAGTCGAGACAATAAAACTAATCGGTTCACACTTTCTGTGATTGTCTTTGCATACGAGATCGAGAAAATACAACAATGAAGTATGTTTACTTGATAAAAAGGCTCGGACACAACCAAACACAATAAGATTCCAAGTAAATAGGAATTAACGTTTGTGTAATTTACTTTAAATTATAATAAAGACAATTATAATTGCGGAAAACAAAAGTAAATGACACAGCAAGATTTTGTTAACGAGAAAAAGCGCAAATGCAGAAAAACCCCTGGATCTTTTCCAGAACTGAGTACTCTCAGGATTAAGCCGCTACACAAAATTACACCTATCTTCATATAGTTGAAACCAAGCAACTAAACCTATAGTTCACCTAGTTCCGTATGTATTTCCACGCCTCCAACTTAAAAATAAGTCACGTACCTGGAACAATTCCTTTGGTTCGTATTCGAAACAGTAAAGGAACAACAAATCTGTTTGGTATCAACTCTCTTCAACCAAGTGATATGAGTCGGACAAAGGCTCTTATGTTTATCTTAACATAAACTCCTTCGTCGGGTCCTTAGATCTATCTTATGTTTAATTACCAGAGTAATCGTTAAGATTTTGCAATCAACACTCTTAATCCAAAGAATTGTGTTGATTCCGATCTACTCAATTAATCAATCCAATTCTATCACAAGGATAAAACTGATTATTAATTGGATCCTCTTTACCGAAACAAGTATTGTGCACACCAAAGATTATGAACCCACAAATCATAAATCTTCAATATCTTCTTCGTCTTCAAATCTTCTTAGATATTCAATAAACACCTGCACATAATCACTTGAATCTCTTGTGATGAATCACGCAAAGAACGGAGTCTGTTAGCAATGGATTATCACAAGATCGTGTTTAGAACTAACAACAGTCTAGAGATCCCTGTCGAAACTCTGAACTAGTTTGAGTGAATATGATGTCAGAAGAGAATATCCCCAAGCATAAACAAACTAGGTGCAATCAAAGTTCAACCACCATTAGTCAATAAAATCAATGAAAACAAAAAATAAACCGAAATTATCTAGTTTCCCACCAACGTTACTAATAGAGCTTCTCAATCCCAAATAAGACTTTAAACTGAGCGAATGTAAGATATTTCGCTAAATTAGGTTACTATCCTCTCCGAATAGGAGGCTTCACCAATAGCAGCAGAACAAGAGGTAGTTTGATGTTACGAAGGATTAGTTTGCTAGAAATGCAAACTTCAAGTATTTATAGACTAGGAAGTTTGGACACCAAGGAATTTCCAAAACCGAAAATATTCTCAAGATATTCATTAAAGCACAACTTCGGTTTCCATAATTTCTGGAAATGCTCTGTCCAAAAATAATGATCGAAATCTCTCAGAAAATCTTTAATTAGTAAATGCACATTACTAATTCTTATTCCTAAAAATAAAATTAATAACCTTTATTAAAAGATTCTTAACTTATTTATGTTTCGATCCTGGAATTCTCTTCCCTTAGCTATTAAGGAATAACTTTGAACAATTAAATAATAAACATTCACATCACGTATTCAAAGTATGTCGACATCCTAACTTTGTAAGTTCTCTTTCATACTTACAACCTTGAAACCGATTTTCCACACTTTCAAAAAAGTTTAGAATTGGTTTATCTGACTTTCAAGAACTATGCGATTGATCAAATAACATTCAATCACAAATCATGGGTTTAAAGGTTCTACCAAAATAAGTTTCGGTTCTACCTCCATGTGAGTACTATGCATAGTCACACTAGCTTTCCAAAATTCGGTTGACTAGGTACTAGGATCGGTTCCCCACATATATATGGTATTTAACTTATATGTGTCGCATATGTCCATAGGATCGGTTCCCATTTGCCTAAAAACGTGTTGCACATGTCCATAGGATCGAGTTACCCTTTATGCTATAAACCTGTTGTACCTCAAACAAGGATCGGTTTCCCTTTGTGATATACTGCACCTTTTACTAGGATCAGTTCCCCTTTTCCTAGTTTTGTTCAGACATAACATCACAAACCCGATCATACCATCTTAGGTGATTATTTAAGATCGGTTTCACTAATAAAAGTCATACCAATACATAAGTCAGGCCTTTGTGAATAGTTTTACCAAGAACACAAATAAGTCATGAGCGTTTCTACTAATCACACATATTGGTTGTTCATAAGATAAGCAATGAATAACAAAACCAAGAAAACCTGGCGATTTCCTTTTCAATCACAAACAAAGTTCATGAATTTACTTCCTTAGAACACATGAAAACATTGTTCCCTAGGATGAAATCCTCACCTCATACCCATACATAATCACAATAGCATTCAAATGATTATGGAGATGTATTATCTACAAAGTTTAATGGTTAATCAATAAACCTCCTATTGTATTCCCTAATACTATGTCTATCTAGATTTCAAACATGCTTCGAAGTTTTGTTTTCAATATGCACGACTTGAAAGATACATGAGGGAATGAAACAGTTCAAGTCAAATATCACTAACCTCAAGTGGAAGGATGATTGTTGTCGTTGTAGCTCCTTGCTGCTTCACATCTTCAAGTTTTCGCAATACTTGTAATGTCTCGTATCCTAATACTTTCAAGCTAACCTATATGAAGTTGACTCTATTACATAATCAAGCGCTCTTAACATGAGTTTTGATTCACTAAAATATGACAACCAAACTTGACATACCAACGCTTGGTGAGTTCAACCGAGCTATGCTCTAACAATCTCCCCCTTTGTCAATTTTAGTGACAAAACTCTTACATCATATAGATAAAAAAATTTACAAGAATCCATTACACATACGCTTGATTCCCGAATTCAACAGCACAGTAAACTGCATACATTCAATCCTCAAAAATGTCATTGTTGAAATTATAATAACAAAGCTAATACTCCCCATGATAGGTAGATATTCAATCCGCACGTCTTTATTATACCACTTAATATGATATGTTACTCCCCCTTAGTCTGTGATTTCACTCTTTTGTTTAGATTAAACGTTAAAGCACCAATGTTCTTTTCCTTAGTGATACCAATCAATATAAAATCAATGCTAGTATCACTTGTTTACTCCATATATTTCTCCCCCTTTTTGTCACAAAATGACAAAGAACGAAAAAATAAAGGACAACATGAAAAGAATCTTACAAATCTCAAAATAGACTTGCAACCTGTAGAGTTAGGCACGTGAGTTCCATACACCATGTTCTGATAACCAATATCAAAACCGAAACTACAAGTAGTTTTATTTTGATATGTTACCAAAGAAACAATTGTCCGAGACATTTTTTCCACTTTAGTTTAGCAAACCAAAAATAAACTAAGCACCTTATTCCCTTTGCTAAACTGATTGTGCAAAAATAATCGATTATTCGATAAGACCAAAATAAAGATAACTCTATTTTTCTCATCAGGTTCTAATTATCCATAAACTTAGATCTTTCAATTTTAAACAAGACAAGTACTAGGTTAGTTAACTAGCATTTCTTGTTAAGGCATTCGATTAGACTTGAATAACCGAAACCTCACTTCGATAAGTCTAACTAAGATCAGAATTGAATTAGTTTCTCTTATCCGGAATCGAATTGGACTAAACAACTCATCCCGTAAACCTTTTATTTCTTTAAGCCATAAGTAATTCATACAAACCAAATAAATCAACTTGCATAATTATTCACATCAACCGGAAGCAATTGAAACAACATAGACATTATAGCACCGCAATTGCACCGAAATTTTGTAAGCCCAAAAAATTGATACCACACAATAAAGCAAGATAGCAATAATTTTTCTCAAATTTCGCATCCACTTCTCCAATAAGTTTGCGTCTTCGTCCAGGGGGAATTGATATCGAAATATCATCATGTTGTCATCCTTATGCAAAAACAAAGGAATAACAACAACCAACCTTTACCAGAGAAAGGTTGAAAATCGGTTTTAACAATTGCAAGCAAAAGTTGAAAAACGTTGAAACACATATGCTTTTATGCTAAACCAAAACCGATTTAACATATTGTGACTTTTTCACATATTGTTTCTACCAGAACCCCTCATGATTCTTTCATAAAACCTACCAACATGGGCTAGAACTTAATCCTGCTAAATCAAAAAGTCACCCAAACCACAAGGGTTCACAACATATGAGATCGAATATTAAGGTAGTAAAACCGAAATCAAACATCCCATAAACATACATAGCAATAATATAAAAGCATTCAAGCACAGGATATGTAAATCAAAAACTATCACAAGAAAAATTATAAATCAAATAATTTTATTCATAATAGTTTATTCAAAATAGACCAATACAATCATTGAAAGAAATAAAAAGTTGATGTCTATTTTACTAGATTAATTAATGCAGTGTATAACTTAATCTCTAGAAGACCTCTCATTATTTACCGAAGATTCTTCGGTATTTTGATTCTTGGGTCTTCTCTTCTCTTTCAGATGATTGAGTCTATGTTTCAGAAGATTCAATTCCACAACCGACTTCAAGAGGTTTGATTCAAGCAGTTTCTCATTCACTACTGCAATTTCCAAAAGCTCACGAGCGACTTCAAAATCTCCCATTAATATAAGCATAAGCTCAAAAGAAATATGATTCTTTTTATGTTCGTTTGAGAATTATCAGTTGAAATCAACTGGAAAGGTCTCAAGTTTTCTAAGTTGAGATTCAATGTCAATAGTATTTTCACCCATCTTTGACTGCAAACAAAACATAGAAGACTATCGGTCCAAAAGATGGTTTATATAAACTTGGTTTCCAATAATGAAATACCTAATCGCGGTATTTTATTTGTGAAAATATACACTTTTGGAAACAACATAAGAGTTTTTCTGAAACAGTATGACCTAGAGATTCTGGAAAAAAAAATTCAAAAACTTTTGTCAAGGACTTCCCAAAGATAGAAAGGTATTCCAAGTATTATACAAATACTTAAGATATTCAAGAGTATAAAATTATACGTTCTTCACATTCTTGTGCTCCTTTTAAGAATTTCCCTTTTTATTTGGATTGAGCACATCTAGGGAAATTCCAAAGGCCAACATCAGTTGTTGGTGTGAGCTGGTGATAGCTCAGAATTTATGGAACATGATCCATCATGATATTTTTGAATCTGTATCCTTTTGGGATTCTTCCAAGAATAAACTTCTTTCACAGTGTCAAAATTGGAGTGATATGATTTAACAGAGTGATCAAAATCATAATCGTGACTTGAAGTTTTTTGAGTTGTGAAATAATGAGAACTCTTATATTGACCTAGGAATTTCTTGGAATATGACATCATCATTTGATGAGATTGTTTCCTGGATTCAATCTTAAACAGTTGATCAACAACAAAATAACATGATTTGAAATCATTCCCTTTTGTGTGCAAGAGTTGATCTTTACTTCTGTCTGAGAGATAATCATTATCACCATGATGACAATTGGTCTTGACCGGATACTAGTCATAAGATTATCCCTAGAAATGCATCCATCATGATTCCTGTGAGTGGTTAGACAATTTGAATCACAATGTTGTATATTAGTTAAGAGATTCTGGAGGTTAGAATCATATATCCTTGTTTTAACTAATATAACTCTTTTGGCTTGAGCAAGTTCAAGTCCTTTAGATTCAGCATCTTCATGAATCAAGAATTCTCTGACGATCTTTTCGGCAGATGGATAATAGATATTATCCTTTAGATTATATTTTTCAGCAAGCTTTATGGGAAATTTAATCTCATCGCTGTCATCTGAATCTGACTTGTTTGCCACAACAGTTAGTTTTCTCATTATCACATCATGGTTAATACTTCCTGAGTTGTGTTCCACTAGTGAACTAACAGTGCAGAGTTGTTTATCCGTTTTTGAAAACAAACATCCTTTAAGAAGTATATTATCTTCTTGCTCAACGTTAACTGAATTAGATATTAGATTCAATTTCTTATAGGTTGGATCGCACCAAAAACATATTGTTAGATCTTTTCGTGTTTTCCTACTCTGATTCTAATTGAAAAGACGAGGGTACCCAAATATACCTCAATCTAAAACTTTTGCTAAACTTTTCCTACCTATAAGTCCTTTCTCCGAAAGTGATTATCTATGGACTGATTCGAGACAATGCAACTAATTGGTTCACACTTCGTGTGATCGTCTATGGATATGAGATCGAGACAATACAACAACGAAGTATGTTTACTTGATAAAAAGGCTCGGACTTAACCAAACACAATAGGATTCACTTATCAAGTAAACATGAATTAACGTTTTTGTAATTTACTTTAAATTATAATAAAGACAATTATAATTGCGGAAAAAAAAAGTAAATGACATAGCAGATTTTGTTAACGAGGAAAACCGCAAATGCAGAAAAACCCCGGGACCTTGTCCATAATTGAATACTCTCAGGATTAAGCCGCTACACAAAATTACACCTAACTTCGTATAGTTGAGACCAAGCAACTAAACCTATAGTTCACCTAGTTCCGTCTGTATTCCCACGCCTCCAACTTATAAATAAGTCACGTACTTGGAACAATTCCTTTGGTTCGTATTCCAAACAGTAAAGAAACAAAAAATTTGTTTGGTATCAACTCTCTTCAACCAAGTGATATGAGTCGGACAAAGGCTCTTCTGTTTATCTTAACATGAACTCCTTCGTCAGGTCCTTAGATCTATCTTATGTTCAATTACCAAAATAATCGTTAAGATTTTGCAATCAACACTCTTAATCTAAAGAATTGTGTTGATGCCGATCTACTCAATTAACCAATCTAATTCTATCACAAGGATAAAACTGATTATTAAATTGGATCCTCTTTACCGAAACAAGTATTGTGCACACCAAAGATTATGAACCCACAAATCAGAAATCTTCAATATCTTCTTCGTCTTCAAATCTTCTTAGATATTCAATAAACACCTGCACACAATCACTTGAATCTTGTCATCAATCACACAAAGAACGAAGTCTGTTAACAATGGATTATCACAAGATCGTCTTTAGAACTAACAACAGTCTAAAGATTTTTTTCGAAACTCTGAAGTAGTTTGAGTGAATCTTATATCAGAAGAGAATATCCTCAAGCATAAACAAACTAGGTGCAATCAAAGTTCAACCACCGTTAGTCAATTAAATCAATGAAAACAAAAGATAAACCGCAATTATCTAGTTTCCCACCAATGGTACTAATAGAGCTTCTCAATCCCAAAGAAGACTTTAAACTGAGCGGCCGTAAGAGATTTCACCTCATTAGGTTACTCTCCTCTCCGAATAGGTGGCTTCAGCAATAGCAGCGCAACAAGAGGTAGTTTGATGTTACGAAGGATTAGTTTGCTAAAAATGCAAACTTCAAGTATTTATAGACTAGGAAGTTTGGACACCAAGGAATTTCTAAAACAGAAAATATTCTCAAGATATTCATTAAAGCACAAATTCGGTTTCCATAATTCTTGGAAATGCTCTGTCCAAAAATAATGATCGAAATCTCTCAGAAAATCTTTAATTAGTAAATGCACATTACTAATTCTTATTTTCCTAAAAATGAAATTAATAACCTTAATTAAAATATTCTTAACTTATTTATGTTTCGATCGTGGGATTCTCTTCTTTTAGCTATTAAGGAATAACTTTGAACAATTAAATAATAAACATTCACAGCACGTGTTCAAAGTATGTCGACATCCTAACTTTGTAAGTTCTCTTTGATACTTACAACCTTGAAATCGATTTGTCACACTTCCAAACAAGTTTAGAATTGGTTCATCTGACTTTCAAGAACTATGCGATTGATCAAATAACATTCAATCACAAATCATGGGTTTAACGGTTCTACCAAAAAAAGTTTCGGTTCTACCTCCATGTGAGTAATGTGCATAGTCACACTAGCTTTCCAAAATTCGAGGTACTAGGATCGGTTCCCCACATATATATGGTATCTAACTTATATATGTTGCACATGTCCATAGGATCGGTTCCCCTTTGCCTAAAAACGTGTTGCACATGTCCATAGGATCGGTTCTCCTTTCTGCTATAAACCTGTTGCACCTCATACAAGGATCGGTTCCCATTTTTGATGTACTTCACCTTTTACTAGGATTGGTTCCCCCTTTCCCAGTTTTGGTCAGACATAAAATCACAAACCCGATCATACCATCTCAGGTGATTACTTAAGATCGGTTTCACTAATAAAAGCCATACCAATACATAAGTCAAGCCTTTGTGAATAGTTTTACCAAGAACACAAACAAGTCATGAGCGGTTTCACTAATAAAATCCATACTAATCACACATATTGGTTGTTCATAAGATAAGCAATGAATAACAAAACCAATAACACCTAGCAATTTCCTTTTCGATTCACTAACAAAGTTCATGAATTTACTTCCTTAGAACACATGAAAACATTGTTCCCTATGATGAAATCCTCACCTCATACCCATACATAATCACAATAGAATTCAAATGATTATGGCGATGTCTTATCTACAGAGTTTAATTAAGCAATAAACCTCGTATTGTATTCCTTAATACTATGTCTATCTAGAGTTCAAATATGTTTCGCAGTTTTTTTTTCAATGTGCACGACTTTAAAGATACGTTAGGGAATGAAACAGTTCAAGTCAAATATCACTAACCTCAAGTGGAAGGATGATTGTTTTCATTGTATCTCCTTGCTTCTTCACATCTTCAAGTCTTCGCAATACTTGTAATGTCTCATATCCTAATACTTTCAAGCTAACATATTCGAAGTTGACTCTAGTACATAATCAAGCGATTCTTAACATGATTTTTGATTCACTAAAATATGACAACCAAACTTGACATACCAACGCTTGGTGGGTTCAACCGAGTTATGCTCTAACACTCTTGAAATTATATTAGAGTTAGTCCATACAGATTGCTAAGAGAAATATTGGGTGTGGTTGTTAGACCCCCCTTTTTCACTAATATAAACGTAAACCTAATTTTATGTAAAATAGAGAGTTATTAATTTATATATCATAATTAGGTACCTATAAAAAGTCTGAATTATTTATTAACTTATAAATTTAGCGACTTTAGCACGTTGTTCCCGACTCGGGACCGGAAAAATTTATTAATTTATCGGATTGATTTACAGGGGTTCTACTGTATGATCCTTCTGAGGATCCTACTTCAACAACTTGCATTTCTAATTCCGGTGCTTCAATACATAAGACTTGTGATAAGAATCTTCTTCATGATACTTCTACTTATCATGGAAAGGATAAAGTCATTGTTGGAAATGGTAAGCCTCTTTAAATCTCTAAACTTGGTACTTCTATATTAAACTTTTGACACTAGTTTTGAGTTGAAGCATGTTTGACTAGTTCCTGAGATTTAACAGAATTTACTATCCGCCGCCTAGTTTTCTAAGGATAAATATTGCTACTTTGTGTTTTATCCATGGAGTTTTGAGATTAGAGACCGTATTTCACATACTATTTTTGCTTAGGGAAAAATGGTTAACAACTTATATCTGATCTCAAACATTTCTTTGAATAATTCTCATTTTACATCATATTCTACTATTACTGCTTCTTCATCTCTGTAGCATAATAGATTAGGACATCCATCAAAGAAAATCATCCAACATTTACATTCCAATGAAGCCATAAATCTGATCTCTTCTCATGATGATCAAATGTATCATCCTTGTTAAATTGTCAAAAGTAAAAAGTTGTCATTTCATCTTTCACCTTCTCATGAGTCTAATCCTGTGACTCTTATTCATTGTGATGTTTGGGGACCTTATCTAATTGTTTTTCATGTTGGTTTTAAATACAACATTGTTTTTATAGATGATGCCAGTAGATTTCATTTGACTTATCCTATGAAATCGAAAACAGATGCCTTGTGTTGTTTCTCTTTGCCCCACTAAAATATGTTTCAACTTGTGCAACATTGGTTGTTTTTTGGAATCAGAACTTGGTGGTGGACGATACCTAAAAAAACATAGCATAATGACTAATTTTTGAAATTCATCTGTCATTCTAAAGAGAAAATTCATTCTAACACCCTTGCATTTATCCTAAACTTTCAAAACTTTTAAGTCAAGCTTGTCTTGTTAAAAATCTCGAAATATGATTCTACGCAAAGATGTTCAACGATCCATAACAATATTAGTACTAAAAGTTTTATTGTGTGAATTACTTTGTGGATTAATTGAAAATTGCTCATGTATTACGTTGGAATGATTCAAACGTCATAAAAGAGAAATATTGAACTTACTGATATTTCTATTTAGGATAGGTTGGCGAACCAGTTGTCAAACCATAGATATCTTCGCCAACCGCAAGTTTAGTTGGGGACCGTTCATGTACCGGTATGACTGAAATTTGAAAGTTGGTTTAGTATGAACAGAATAATGAGCTATTTTTGAAACATATAATGAAATTCATTCTAACACCTTTGCATTTATCCTATATTCTAAATTTAGACCATGTAGTATTTTGGATTTAGTCCACTTAAATTCACATGTTTGTATTAATTTCTTTTTAGCCCTCCTCAGCAATCTTAATTTCTGGTTGCGCCGGTGTAGATGATTGTTTTAAAACGGACCATTAAATGATCATCTCTCGATATTCTATTATGCTTAGAAGGCGAGTAATTCTTGACCGAAAATAAGAAGATTGTTTTGAGGCATACTCAAAAATCTTAACACATATAAAATGATTACCCTAACTAGTATGAGTTGATATGGGTGTCTAAGATTAGTTAAATTACTTATATTACCTTGATTAATTAATTTATTTACCCTTCTAATGTTTTAATTTTTTATTTAATTTTCTTAAAAAAGTTTTTATTTAATTATCTTTTCTTTTTAATTTTTGTTTTTCTCTTTACTTTTTTTTTAGTTATCTTTTTAATTTTGACTGTTTTGTAAATAATGAGAACTTTAGAAAAATTAACCTTTTTTTCAGAAAAACAAAAAGAATTAACAAAAAAAGTATTACAAAATTTTATAAAATTTTATTAAAAATATATAAAATTATAAATGATTAGGGAATTACTATCATTATAAAGGTTAATGGTTTTACTACCTAGTACCTCAATTTTGTTGTTATTGATTTTTGAGTATGCCTCGAAACAGTTTTCAAAAATAATCCATGAAAACTAGTAAAGCCCACCTGAGATATAACGTTCACCATTCATTTATTTTAATCAAGAAACAAACCCTGGGCTTCCATCACAAGGATTATTCACTAACCCAACCAACCAATTCCTTCAACAATCAAACCCACATCAAGGCTCTGAATGAAACCATAACACAAAATCCAGAAATAATAAAAAGAAGTTTACTCAATAAAGTAAGCTTTACAATAGCAAGGCTTTACTCAATAAAGTAAGCCCACTAGTAAAACTGTTGTGTTGTTGAGGCTGAACAGGAAAAAGGCTTTCGGTGAAAGTTGCTAATAGAAACCTAGTGTAATGAATGGAAATGGAAGAGATTCCATCGATCTCAATTTATTTGAAAGTCCTTTTCTTTTTGATATTATATGAATTCAAAGCCAGTAACTTAATGTGTTTATGAAAATCTCCATAGTTTTCAAAGACAATCTGGGTAGTCCCAGGAATTCCATGAAAACCGAGAATCCGTGTATCGCAAAGAAAGGGTAACGCAATAGTCTCTTCACTCCAATTTCTTATGTTTCCTTTATAATTCTCCATTTTTCTGTCAGTGCCATCATTCAATATTCACAATTTCACAGCGTACGGCCTCTTTCTGTATACTAGAACTACACGTCCATCCATTTCCAAAATAGCAATAGGCTGCAAGAAAAACTGTTCCAACCTTAAAAAGATTTAGAGTGTCATCCTAAATAGCTCATAATTAACTCCAAAAGATGAAGTCTCAAGAATACAAGAAATCAAAGAGTATTATTATTATTTTAAAAAAAAATTTATGCAAGCCAAATATGCTTAACTACTCCCCCACACTAAAACTCAACATTGTCCTCAATGTTCAAAACCGAAAATTCTGATTTCTGATATAACAAACCTGGGAAACTCGAAAATTGTACAAATGGGTAGGGAACTAGCAAAAACATCCTAAACAAAAGTTGTTAGCCTATGTCTTTTCTATAACGTGTCAAAAGTGCACAGTGTTTCGATAAACGGTATGACTTTTATGGCTTCTGTACAGACATGCAATCTGAAAAAGTTCTGGAAAAATACCGAAACTCAAATGTCCAGGCCAATCTGTCCAACTTAACAGACTCCTAATTCAGATTTTCTTTTTGGAAAAGAAAGGTATGTCTGTCCTTTTTAAAAGTTGGGGTCAACCACTCAAATCGGACTCTGTATGAAGTCTCGAGAGCTGTTTTGATGACGAGTGCGCAGTCAGAATTTTTCTGACGAAAATGGTTTCGTCAAAACTTTCATTATAGGTATATGACTTTGTAAAATCTAAGATGGGAATGCAAGATATGATTTGAAAAATTAAAAAAACTAAAAACGAAAGGGATAGAAATACAAAACCAATGGTTTGCCTCCCATACATCGCTTGGTTTGACGTCGTCAGCCCGACGTTATTGTTATCGTCCATACACCAACAATCTGAAAATTTGGTAATCCTTCCAAATAAAAATCTGCAGTTCAAATAATAGCTTCACAAAAATATTAGTACAAGAAATAAATATTGAAGCTATCACTTTATTGAAGTTTCCCCCACACTTAGTTCTTTCTACACTCGGAAGTGGATAGAGAACATAGAATTCAGGAACTTCAATGGGTCCCTCAGCTTGGTGAACCTGCACAATACTCGAATCAAACACATAAAGTGGTAGATACTAAGAAGCAAAATAATCCGTTAAAACTTTGGAAGCACACAACTCCAATCCTAAGTGAGCTATTTTCTTAAAAGTTGGGTTAACAACTCTTTGAGAAGCTACTTCGATTGGATGGAAATGATCAATAGATATAGAATTATGCAAAGAATTAGATAAACCTTGTATCAGATCCTCATCTTTCTTAATTAACAGTGAATTATTTACCTCAAGTATATCGTGGTCCTCTATCGAACTATTGTTATCTAGATCAACTGGGTCTTCCACGGATTCAGTCAATTTGGTTTCATTCTCAATCTTCATCTCTTCAACAACCTCGTCATGGGAATCAGAATCCTCTCCTAAAACGTCTAGTTCATTGATGCAACTCCTAATTTCTTCGTTTTAGTACATTACACCATTTATAACAATAGATATGTCATACCCAATCTCCTCCTTTTGAATAGGTGAATGATCTTTATTATGATCCGGAGTTTGAATAATCGTATCATTGTTGCAAGGACTTTCAAAAGGTTGCTCATCTTTATCATAATCTTCGTCAGCCTCAAAATCATCAACATCCCAACGATGTTCGAATTCCATGTCTATGGACTTGTTAATTTCGTAAATAATCTCCTGTGATGGACCGAATTTTTCTAGCTGCTCATGTTGCTTAAAAAGTTTTCTGACATTAATACGCTTTCCACCTTTATGCACAATCTCCTTTGTTGGAAAGAGTGAGGGAAAAAGACGATGAAGAGGAATAGGTCCTGATTCAGTATCATAACTTTTTAGTTCCAAACTCTCTGTCATCTGCACATTACTAGAAAAAAAATTGATCAGAAGCATAACTATCCTTCAATCCTCGTGATTGTTCACTTACATGCCCGTCATAAGGTTGTTGACATGTATGAGAATATCCATACGGTTCCATGGGATATTGATCATAGCAAAAATATTGGTTTTGATTATACCCATAGGATGGTTGGTAGTTTTCATATGAATGAGATTGAAAACCATATTGATTACCGCTGTTGTATTTGTAATCTTGTGCTCCGTACATGTTATTTCCGTAAGGAAACATGACGACTCACAAGAACAAAAGAAAAAATCTAAAAACAAAAACAAGTTAAACAAATAACAAATCAATTATCAACTGCTCTCCGGCAACGACGCCAAAATTTGTTATTTGTTTAAATTAAAATTAAAATTTAATTTAATTTAATTTAATTTATTTCTTTTGATTTTCTATTTCTTGTGAGTTATCATGTTTCCTTACGAAAATAACATGTACGGGGCACAAGACCAATCAACATATAACAGTGGCGATCAATATGGTTTAGTAAAGGAAAAATAAAAAGAAAAAATATGGTTTCAATCTCAATATTATGACAACTACCAACCAAACTATGGGTATAATCAAAATCAAGCTTTTGGCTATGATCAATATCCAACGGATCTTATGGATACTCTCATGTATATCAACAACCTTTTGACGGGTATGTAAGTGAGCAACCACAAGGATGAGGAGATAGTTGTTCTTCTAATGATGATTCTTCTAGTCTTGCAGATCTAATACACCAATTTATGGATAATTTGAATCGGGATAATCAAAAGTTGGACTAATACATTCAAAATACAGGAGAATACTATAAAAAGACTGAAGTTACACTCCAAGAACTTTAAGAGGGCATGCACAACTTAAGGAGAGACATGAATCAAATTAAGGAAGAATTAGAAAACTATGAGCAGCCCTTGGAGAATCGTTTTAACAATGATGAAGTTATCCCAGCTCCGGATCGTAATAATGATCATTCACCTATTCAAAAGGAGGATCCTTGGTATGACCGAACCGTTGTTATGAACGGTGTGACATACTCAAATGCATATCAACATTACAATGAACATCCATATTACAATGTTTTAGGCCGGTTGATTTGCAAGAAATAGACCCGATTATTCCCTCGACGAATACTCAAACAGAGTACCCCAAAATCTATACTGAAGTAGAGTTCCTGAGAGCCGAATTTGATTTAGATGACGATATTGTTGAAGAGATTGAGATTGAAAATGAAACCAAATTGATTGAAGTTGTGGAAGACCCAATTGAGCTAGATAATAATAGTTTGATAGAGGACCACGATATACTTGAGGTAAATAATTCACTATTAATTAAGAAAGATGGGGATCTGATACAAGGTTTTTCTAGTCCTTTGCATAATTCTATATCTATCGATCCTTTTCCTCCAATAAAAGTAGCTTCCCAAAGAGTTGTTAACCCAACTTTTAAGAAAATACCTCACTTAGGATTGGAGTTTTGTGCTTCCAAAGTTTTAACGGATTATTTTTCTTCTAAATATCCACCACTTGATGTGTTTTATTCGAGTATTTTGCAGGTTCACCAAGTTGAGAAACCTTTTGAAGTTTCTGAATTCTATGTTCTCTATCCACTTCCAAGTGTAGAAAGGACTAAGTATGGGGGAAACTTCAATAAAGTGATAGCTTCAATATTTATATTTTGTGCTAATTTTTTTGTGAATCTGTTATTTGAATTGCAGATTGTTATTTGGAAGGATTACCAAATTTTCAGATTGTTGGTGTACGGACGATAACAATAACGCGACGTTAAACCAAGCGCTGCATGGGAGGCAACCCATCGGTTTTGTATTTCTATCCCTTTCGTTTTTAGTTTTCTTAGTTTTTCATATCATATCTTTCATTCCCATCTTAGATTTTACAAATTCATATACCTATAATGAAAGTTTTGACGAAACTATTTTCATCAGAAAAATTCTGACTGCGCACTTGTCACCAAAACAGCTCTCGGGACTTCATACGGAGTTCGATTTGAATGGTTGACCCCAAATTTTAAATAGAACAAACATACCTTTCTTTTCCAAAAATAAAATCTGGATTCGGAGTCTTTTAAGTTGGACCGATTGTCCTGGACATTTGAGTTTCGGTATTTTTTCAGAACTTTTTCAGATTGCATGTCTGTCAGTCCGGAAGCCATAAAAGTCAGACCTTTTATCGAAACACTGTGCACTTTTGACACGTTATAGAAAAGACGTAGGCGAATAACTTTAGTTTAGGATGTTTTTCCTAGTCCCCTACCCATTTGTACAGTTTTTGAGGTTTTCAGAGCTGTTATGTCAGAAATCAGAATTTTCGGTTTTGAACATTAAGGACAATGTTGTATTTAAGTGTGGGGGAGTAGTTAAGCATGTTTGTCTTGCATAAAGAAATTAAAATAATAATAATAATAATAATAATACTGTTTGTTTTCTTGCATTCTTGAGACTTCATCTTTTGGAGTTAATTATGAGCTATTTAGGATGATACTCTAAACCTTTTTAAGGTTGAAACAATTCTTCCAGCTATAAATTAAGTTCAATTTATTTCAATCCTTAAATATATACGTTCGAAATTGAATGCGAAACTCAGGTGCTAGCAATAGCATGGTAGTCGTTTGAAAGATTCATCCTCGTAATTACTCATTACTGAATCACTTTCTTTTTATTTTTGCAGTTATATGTTTCTCTGAAGTGAAGAGATGACCGTGCGGAGGAGACTCCTCGACCGAGCAAATTTCTTTAACCTATTGCAAATAGATGCAGTGCATGGGAGTTCTTTTATCTCTAGAGATCAATCTATAGGAATCCGGCCTAAACCAAGACAATGGTCGTTCAAGATTTAATTCGATCACAAGAGAGGATGGGTCGATCTGTAGGAGGGAAGCTAAGAAGTGTGTGAGATCAATGATGATCAAAGATTGTGGATGTATTATGTATTCTGCATGAAGAAATAAGGTAAGTTCTGATTGATTGAATGTATGTTCTGTTGAGAGTGATTGCTCAAATGATGAGAATTCTTGTGCGATGAGAATTCTTTGTTCAGACGAGCGTGCTTGTTGTTTCAATCATGGATTTAGAGACTTATTTATATTGAAAGAATAGTAGACACATTGATCTCAGTAAGTGTGACGTTTGCTGGAGTGAAAGAGTGGGAAAGTGGAAAATCGTGTTAAAACCAGTTAATCATCGTGCGGAGACTTGGTTGATTGTCCACCCACTAATTTGCTAACTCCTCTAACCGCTTGCACGACTTAATCACACTCTCATCGTGGATGAAATTGTGGAGTCTGCAAGGAAGACATGTATTTAGTTAGTCAGTTGTTGAATTGATCAGACGATGAGTCTTGATATTGTTGAGTCGAGCATGATTGACGAATACTCTATGATTCATGGATTGAGCATGTTTGTTGAGACAGATGTATAATTCTCGAATGAACGTTGACGGTTTAATCAACATGATGAATATTGATAATTTTAGCAAATATTGCTCATTTGATGAATTACTGAATATTGATAGTTAAATCAATATTGTTAACTTGGGAAAATGTTGCTCCTGTGAGCAAGTACTGCTCACGTGAATAATTAAATATTGCTAGTTGAACCAATATTCCTAGCCCGAGAAAATATTGCTCGTTTCATTTATTATTGGTAGCGCGACTAAATAAACTACTCCCTCCGTTCCACTTTAGATGATGTTTTTGAAGCGCAGATTAAGAAATATAGAGAGATACAAAAAAATTCTACTTATGCCCTTGAGAAAAGTCTTCAAACATTAATTACTATTTGTGTGTTTAAAAATAAACTTATGGTTCCAAGACAAAATGTGAGGGTATTGATGGTAGTTTTGTAGGAAAAATATGAAAACTATCAAGTAATGTGGAACAAAAAAATAACCCTAAACATTCATCTAAAATGGAACAGAGGGAGTATTAATTTAAAATATTGGCAGCTGGACCAAATAATTAATTAGAATGTTGATTGCTGGATCAACATAAAAAATATCGACGTTTGAATCTGTTTAGAATTATGCTTTGAAAAGCAATTGATTCAAAACCCTAATTTTGATCGATTGTTGATCAATTAATGATTTACATAAAACCAATCACTGAGCGATTGAGGGACCGGCTACATGGAATAATGGACGACCATGTAGCTCCCAGGTGCTCAAATGAGCATGCACCAAATTCCTTTGAAGATCAGTTGGTGAAAGGATGATTAAATGCTGGTTTAATCATTTATTAAAATATTGCTTGTCTAAGCATTAGGAAATAAAACCTAATTATGGAGAGATGAGGGACCGACCAAGAGGGCATGGAACCGGCCCTTGGACCTATGGATGGTCGTTTGATGAAATTCCAAGCTATTTGGAAAGGGTTTGAACCCAATATGAAAAAATTAGGCCAAATTATGAAGATGTGTGGGACGTCTCCTAGCAAGCCAAAGAGCCGACCCTGGTCGGTCAAGGTGACATTACCGTGTCACTATAGTGTCCGTGTCTCAGTCCTGAGAATTTTGGTATTTTCTGGTGCGCGTTTAAGCGATATTTTAGATTTTTAGAAGAGTTTGATCTCGACTGAAACTCTCAATTTTGCTCGAATGAGCAAGTAGAACTTTGCTCGCGCGACCAATATTTTGAGAATATTAAAATAATAATATTTTAATATTATCCGTGAGTAGCCTAGTCAGTCATGTGGCCATTTGACTTTTTGGATTTTTGATGGTTTGAGCAATATTTTAGAAAATATGGAAAAACCAGGGTGTTTGCTCAAACGAAGGAGTTTCATGAGATGAAGGAAATAATAATGATAATAAGATACGGGATTATAAGGCATAGGACCGGCCTCAACTAGGGCATGGCCGTCCGGCTAGTAAGCCCGGTCCCATGGCACCTTTCCCTATTTTTTAATTATTTTTCATCGTGTGAAGGAAATATGGAGAAACTGAGAGTTTTGCTCAAATGAAGGAGTTTTCATGAGATTAGGAAAAATAATAAAATAAGGTAAAATAAAAGGAAGAGCGTGGGACCGGCCACGGCTGCATGACCGGCCGGCCGCTGGGCCTGGTCCCTTTAGGCGCTCGTTATTATTTTATTATGTTATTTTTCTTCCCTATTTTGCATAGGTTTCCTCGTTTGTCCATATTTTTGAGTGCTCGTTCGTGCGCTCAGGTGCTCGTTCATGCATATTGCCAAGTACACTCGCACCATTTTCTCGAGGCTTACTTGGTGGTGGCCCAGATGCCCGTACGTTGAATATTTATCACTAACCCAGGGAATTCTATTGGGAAAAGACATGAATTGAAGTAACAAAATATTATGATTAACGTAGAATTCTTTCTAAGAGTTTTAAATTGATGAATCTTGCGACTAGAAATAATTAATTGATTAATTGATGGCTCTATACTAGCAGGAAACATTATGATTATTCGAGAATTAAGCGATATGAGCTAATTGAAGCGTCATATTTATTCAGTATAGTCAGGAAAAAAATTGTTACATCCTGAAGACGTTATCGCTCTATATTAGCAGGCAAGCTGTCTAGGAGTCGTCCAATCATTAAGATTCTATACATATGTCTTTTATATAGTCAGGGAAAACATTGTTACATCCTTAAGACGTTATCGCTCTATACTAGCAGGCAAGCTGTCTAGGAGCCGTCCAATCGTTTTTCGATTCTACATAAAAGTGATTACTGAAATTGTTCAGTATTGATGAAATATGTCGCGGTCTCAATTGAGAGACTGCATATTCATGTATGCTCTGAGAGGCAATACACTTAGTCAGAGGTTCTTATGGATGATCTGAGAGGCAATACACTCAGTCAGATATCATCGTGGCATGAGCTTTCATGCTTAAACGAGAGACATGAGTCTCCACACTCGTCTGATTACTGGATCGGGAATATGCAAGGTTATGATTCTACGATTTTAACCTTTGTCAACAATCCCAAGTCTCATTCAACATAAGAGCGCTTTTCTCATCTTTCATAGAACTTTCATAAAAATCAGCCACTTTTCTTCCTTACATGCTTCTCTAAATATTTTGGCTTAGAGATCGTAGTTAACAAACTTGTGAAAGAAGTAGAAACGGGGTGTTTAACTGAATAATTCAAGATAAAATCTGAGAATTGTTAAAGTTTTGAAATTCCTCTTATTGATCTAGTAATAATAGAAGAATCAGTATCAAAAGTTGATGGAGATAAGTCAAAATTTGAAGATTCTGCATTAGAAATCTCAATGGGAAAGGAGAAGCATTATATTAAAAATTTGATTCATCAAAAATGACATGCCTTGAGATGTGAAGTTTGTGACAGACATGATCAAAATATTTATATCATTTATGCAGTGCACTATAACCAATGAAGATATATTTGACATATTTGGGTGATATTTTATCAATCTATAGTGACCAAGAAAAGGAAAACAAATGGATCCAAAAAGTCTCAAAGAAGAATAGTCTGGAGCAACTTGAAAAAAGAACTTCATAAGGAGATTTCATGGATAAGATATGAGTTGGAGTTCTATTAATCAAGTATGTAGCATTAAGTAAATAATCATACCAAAAAAGTTTAGTAGTTGATGAATGGAATAAGAGAGTATGAATTTAGACCAACTTTCAAATTTCAGTTCACACCGGTCCGTGAACAGTCCCCAATTAAACTTGCGATTTGCGAGTTTTGGGAACTGGTTCGACAACCTACCCTAAGTAGAAATATTTGTAAGTTCAATATTTATCTTTTATGATGTTTGAATCATTCCGGTGTAATACGTGGACAAATTTCAATTGATCCACAAATTAATTCACACAACATATTGTTTAGTACTAATATTGTTAAGGATCGTTGAACATCTTTGCTTAGAATCATATTTCGAGATTTTTAACAAGACAAGCTTGACTCGAAACTTCTTAAAATCATTTAACAGATACAGTATAACGCCTATAAAATAACAGCGTTGGGACCGGAAAAATTTATCAATTTATCGCGATATTGAATTATCGGTAAAATAATAATAATTAATTTATCAAAACAATATATAATTCTTGTCACCAGACATTAAATCAAATGTTCAACCTTTGTGGCGCATGGATTATATGAGCTTGCAAGATTCATTATCGTCGTTCGAAAGGTTATCAAACATGGGAACCAAACCCCGAGAAGATTAATGTTTTAGACACAATGAACCTTGTCATTTCAGTTTGGTAAATTATTTTCATTCAATTGATGACACCATGTCTGAGAATTCAAGTGAAGTGTTAGATAATGAAGTTACTAGAGAATTACAAAATTCAATCAAATGATTGAATCATCACATTGGAATGGACGATGAAGTAATGATGTGGAACCCGAAGATGGAGTTATAGTTATAGAGCCACCTTCACGTAAATATATCATAGAAGCTATGAAGACATTTGATAGTTTTTTATGGCATAAGTAAATGACAACATGAAAAACTCTTCTAATTCTATTTATATGAAAAAAATCCAAGATGATATTCAATGTGACATAAAATTCAAGAAAAAATGGGTCACAATTGAATCATTCTCTACCAAACTAATTGTTAGAGCGCTGCTTTGTCGAACTCGCAAGCGTTCCTATATCAAGCTTGTTGTCAAGTTTAGTTGCCAAAATATAAGTCTTTATTTATAGTCTATTTATAGCTAAGTCTCGGATTAGGATAGTAAGTGTAGTTCAGCATTAGACTTCACGGCGTTCATCGATTAAGGACGAAGAACTACTAAGGGGAGCTTGTGGAACTTTATCAAAAAAAGGTATGTGGATACTTGAACTCATCTATCATTCAAAAGTCTATCTACTCTATCTCCTATTTGAGACAAAATTCGTATAGCTATATAGACTTTGATTATACAAATTTGATATTTCGAGCTGAGTTTAACTCGCTTACATATTTCTAGAAACATATGTTGGTAATCTTTCGCTTTAACCAAGTTCATCTTATATTCTTGACGAAAGTCAAAATATGATCACGTGAAAATCGCTTGGTAACATCTTACATGATTTCTGTGAGACAGCCATTTGATGTAGGCTCAAAATGTTTTGTATTGATCATTCGATCACTTGAAAATTGCTTTGAAGCTAATAGTTTGTGTGAGACAGCTATTCCCGTCTTCCGAGAATGTTTCAATGATTGAATTGGGAGTTTAGAACAAATAACCATGATTGGATATAACACAGTATGCATACTTGCATGCTAACTGTTGCAAGTTATTCCGAGTCCGGGAACCATGGTATGCATACCCGTATGCGTATTGATTGGTTTAGTAGAGGTCCGGGAAATAAATACACAGACCGATACGCGTACTAGCGTGATTTTCAAGTTCCGGCACTTAACTAAATTTGGTGGTATGCGTACCCGTTCGTGTACTGGCGAACCCAAACTTAGTCCGGCCACTTAGGTATGCGTACCCGTTTGCATACTTGAGTAGGTTATGTTCTAAAATCGATTTGTTCATGAACTAATACATTTATATAATAAAGAATGCAATCTTTTGCAAGTCGTGGCTATAATGTTCATGAATTGATTCGAGTGAATCAAAATCGATTTTGCTTCAATTGTGTCTTGTATACATCTATGAGAATATAAATAATTGAACAACTCTAAAACTACTTTCATTCGAGTCATTTGAACTAGTTATGGTTAAGATGAATATGGTTGATATGAAAGTGTTCATGGCTAACTTCAGTTAACTATTGTTGAGCCAACAAAGGTGTACATGTTTAGGTACGGTTACTCATATCTAAATGAAGTCACTTTTCATTTGTGTGTAACAAGCTAACTTCGATCTAACAGTTGAAAGATATTAGCTTGAGTCTAATCAGGTTTTCATCTAACGGTGAATATTTAATGCTTTGTTACCAAGGTAACATTGATTGCCAACCCTGATTTGAAGACTATACAAGGGAGAACTCTAACAACTGGGAAACATAATCCACACCTCTGTGTGATACTAGGTGCGACTAGAGTCGATTCTCCTTTAACCTTAAGGTTTTTCAAAAACCCTGTAGGTTAACGACTTGAAGACTTCATTGGGATTGTGAAGCGAGACCCAACTAATTTCTCTGTAGTTGCGTGTTATGATCTTGCTGTTTTCTATCGTGATTGAGTACTATCTTCTTTAAGATTGACTCGAGATTTAATCTCCGATAGGAAAGATAAAAAAGTAGTCATAAACCTCTTCGTCTTATCGTTTGTGATCCCACAATATCTTGTTTCGCTACCATACGATTAAGATTATTGTGATGTGATTGATATCTCTAGGTTGTTTTTTCGGGAATATAAGTCTGGTATATCAATTAGTTCATGTTCACCTTGATTTATCAAAAGACATAACAAAACTCATAGGTATATCTGTGAGAGACAAATTTATCTATTCAATAGACTTTTCTGTGTGAGACAGATTGGTTTATCAAGTATTCGACTTTGGGTCGTAGCAACTCTTAGTTATGGGTGAGATAAGCTAAGGGAATCAAGTGTGTAGAGTCCTGCTGGGATTCAAAGACGTAAGGAACGCGACTGTACCTTGATCAGTGTGAGATTAGTTAGGGCTCAACTACATTCAAGTCCGAAGTTTACTTGGAGTAGGCTAGTGTCTGTAGCGGCTTAATACAGTGTGGTGTTCATATATGGACCAAGTCCCGGGGTTTTTATGCATTTGCGGTTTCTTCGTTAACAAAATTTCTCGTGTCTCTATTATTTCTTTTCCGTATTATATTTTCTATATAATTGAAAAATCACAGGTTGTGCGTAAGTTCAATCAATTGTGAATCAAACTTTTTGTTGTTGATTAAATTGATTGACACTTGGATATTGGTTTTTGATACCGTTCAGGTTATTTTTTATATTCAATCGGGCTCACAAATTCCTGTTTGTTTGATTGCAGATTGAATTGATAAATAGAGATATAACTCTTTGATATAATTTTCTTAAGATTGATTCCGACTATCTAGTTGATTATTTTTTGAAAAGACGAGGGTACCCAAATATACCTCAGTCTGAAATTTTTCTTACCTATAAGTCCTTTCTCCGAAAGTGATTGTCTATGGACTGAGTCGAAACAATGGAACTAATCGGTTCACACTTCGTGTGATCGTCTATTTCTACGAGATTGAGACAATACAACAACGAAGCATGTTTACTTGATAAAAAGGCTCGGACTTAACCAAACACAATAGGATTCACTTATCAAGTAAATAGAAATTAACGTCTGTGTAATTTACTTTAAATTATAATTGCAGAAAACAAAAGTAAATGACACAGCAAGATTTTGTTAACGAGGAAAACCGCAAAGCAGAAAAATCCCTGGACCTTGTCTAGAATTGAATACTCTTAGGATTAAGCCGCTACACAAAATTACACCTAACTTAGTATAGTTGAAACCAAGCAACTAAACCTATAGTTCACCTAGTTCCGTCTGTATTCCCACTCCTCCAACTTATAAATAAGTCACGTACCTGGAACAATTCCTTTGGTTCGTATTCCAAACATTAAAGGAACAACAAATCTGTTTGGTATCAACTCTCTTCAACCAAGTGATATGAGTCGGACAAAGGCTCTTCTGTTTATCTTAACATAAACTCCTTCGTCAGGTCCTTAGATCTATCTTATGTTCAATTACCAAAATAATCGTTAAGATTTTGCAATCAACACTCTTAATCTAAAGAATTGTGTTGATGCCGATCTACTCAATTAATCAATCTAATTCTATCACAAGGATAAAACTGATTATTAAATTGGATCCTCTTTACCGAAACAAGTATTGTGCACACCAAAGATTATGAACCCACAAATCAGAAATCTTCAATATCTTCTTCATCTTCAAATCTTCTTAGATATTCAATAAACACCTGCACACAATCACTTGAATCTTGTCATCAATCACGCAAAGAACGGAGTCTGTTAACAATGGATTATCACAAGATCGTCTTTAGAACTAACAACAGTCTAAAGATTTTCGTCGAAACTCTGAACTAGTTTGAGTGAATCTTATATCAGAAGAGAAGATCCTCAAGCATAAACAAACTAGGTGCAATCAAAGTTCAACCACCGTTAGTCAATCGAATCAATGAAAACAAAAGATAAACCGCAATTATCTAGTTTCCCACCAATAGTACTAATAGAGCTTCTCAATCCCAAAGAAGACTTTAAACTGAGCGGCCGTAAGAGATTTCGCCTCATTAGGTTACTCTCCTCTCCGAATAGGTGGCTTCACCAATAGCAGCGCAACAAGAGGTAGTTTGATGTTACGAAGGATTAGTTTGCTAGAAATGCAAACTTCAAGTATTTATAGACTAGGAAGTTTGGACACCAAGGAATTTCTAAAACCGAAAATATTCTCAAGATATTCATTAAAGCAAAAATTCGGTTTCCATAATTCTTGGAAATGCTCTGTCCAAAAATAATGATCGAAATCTCTCAGAAAATCTTTAATTAGTAAATGCACATTACTAATTCTTATTTTCCTAAAAATGAAATTAATAACCTTAATTAAAAGATTTTTAACTTATTTATGTTTCGATCCTGAGATTCTTTTCTTTTAGCTATTAAGGAATAACTTTGAACAATTAAATAATAAACATTCACAGCACGTGTTCAAAGTATGTCGACATCCTAACTTTGTAAGTTCTCTTTGATACTTACAACCTTGAAACCGATTTGTCACACTTTCAAACAAGTTTAGAATTGGTTCATCTGACTTTCAAGAACTATGCGATTGATCAAATAACATTCAATCACAAATCATGGGTTTAACGGTTCTACCAAAAAAAGTTTCGGTTCTACCTCCATGTGAGTAATGTGCATAGTCACACTAGATTTCCAAAATTCGGTTCACTAGGTACTAGGATCGATTCCCCACATATATATGGTATCTAACTTATATATGTTGCACATGTCCATAGGATCGGTTCCACTTTCTTCCATAAACATGTTGTACCTTATACAAGGATCGGTTCCGCTTTGTGATGTACTGCACCTTTTACTAGGATCGGTTCCCCTTTTCCCAGTTTTGGTCAGACAAAAAATCACAAACCCAATCATACCTTCTCAGGTGATTACTTAAGATCGGTTTCACTAATAAAAGTCATACCAATACATAATTCAGGCCTTTGTGAATAGTTTTACCAAGAACACAAATAAGTCATGAGCGGTTCTACTAATCACACATATTGGTTGTTCATAAGATAAGCAATGAATAAAAAAACCAATAACACCTGGGGATTTATTTTTCGATCACAAACAAAGTTCATGAATTTACTTCCTTAGAACATATGAAAACATTGTTCCCAGGATGAAATCCTCACCTCATACCCATACATAATCACAATAGCATTCAAATGATTATGGCGATGTCTTATCTGCAAAGTTTAATGGTTAAGCAATAAGCCTCCTATTATATTCCTTAATACTATGTCTATCTAGAGTTCAAACATGCTTCGCAGTTTTGTTTTCAATATGCACGACTTGAAAGATACTTTAGGGAATGAAACAGTTCAAGTCAAATATCACTAACCTCAAGTGGAAGGATGATTGTTGTTGTTGTAGCTCCTTGCTTCTTCACATCTTCAAGTTTTCGCAATACTTGTAATGTCTCATATCCTAATACTTTCAAGCTAACCTATACAAATTTGATTCTAGTACATAATCAAGCGACTCTTAACACGAGTTTTGATTCACTAGAATATGACAACCAAACTTGACATACCAACGCTTGGTGGGTTCAACCGAGCTATGCTCTAAAAATCTCCCCCTTTGTCAATTTTAGTGACAAAACTCTTACATCATATGGATAAACAAATTACAAGAATTCATTACACATACGCTTGATTCCCGAATTCAACAGCACAGTAAACTGCATACATTCAATCCTCAAAAATGTCGTTGTTGACATTATAATAACAAAGCTAATACTCCCCCTCAGGAAGATAGGTATATATTCAATCTGCATGTCTTTGTTATACCACTTAATATGATATGTTACTCTCCCTTAGTCCGTGCTTTCACTCTTTCGTTTAGATTAAACGTTAAAGCACCAATGTTCTTTTCCTTAGCTATACCAATCAATATAAAATCAATGTCCGTATCACTTGTTTACTCCATATATTTCTCCCCCTTTTTGTCACAAAATTACAAAGAATCGAAAAAATAAAGGACAACACGAAAAGAATCTTACAAATATTAAAATAGAATTGCAACCTGTAGAGTTGGGCACGAGGGTTCAACACACCATGTTCTGATAACCAATATCAAAACCGAAACTACAAGTAGTTTTATTTTGATATGTTACCAAGGAAACAATTGTCCGAGACAATTTTTCCACTTTGTTTTAGCAAACCAAAAATCAACTAAGCACCTTAGTCCCTTTGCTAAACCGATTGTACAAAAACAATCGCTTATTCGATAAGACCAAAAATAAAGATAACTTTATTATTCTCATAAGGTTCTAATTATCCATAAACATAGACCTTTCAATTTTAAACAAGACAAGTAATAAGTTAGTTAACTATCATTTCTTGTTAAGGCATTCGATTAGACTTGAATAACAGAAACCTCACTTCGATAAGTCTAACTAAGATCAGAATTAACTTAGTTTCTCGTATCCGGAATCGAATTGGACTAAACAACTCATACGGTAAACCTTTTATTTCGTAAATCAACTTGCATAATTATTCACCTCAACCGGAAGCAATTGAAACAACATAGACATTATAGCACCGCAATTGCACCGAAATTTTGTAAGCCTAAACAATTGATACCACACAATAAAGCAAGATAGCAATAGTTTTTCTCAGATTTCACATCCACTTCTCCAATAAGTCTGCGTCTTCGACCAGGGAGAATTGATATCGAAATATCATCATGTTGTCATCCTTATGCAAAAACAAAGGAATAACAACAACCAACCTTTACCAGAGAAAGGTTGAAAATCGGTTTTAACAATTGCAAGAAAAAGTTGAAAACCATTGAAACACATATGCTTTTATGCTAAACCAAAACCGATTCAACATATTGTGACTTTTTCACATATTGTTTCTACTAGAACCCCTCATGATTCTTTAATAAAGCCTACCAACATGGGCTAGAACTTAATCCTGCTAAATCAAAAAGTCACCCAAACCACAAGGGTTCACAACATATGAGATCGAGTATTAAGGTAGTAAAACCGAAATCAAACATCCCATAAACATACATAGCAATAATATAAAAGCATTCAAGCACATACTATGTAAATCAAAAACTATCACAAGAAAAATTATAAATCAAATAATTTTATTCATAATAGTTTTATTCAAAATAGACCAATACAATCATTGAAAGAAATCAAAAATTGATGTCTATTTTACTAGATTAAGTAATGCAGTATATAACTTAATCTTTAGAAGACCTCTCATTATTTACCGAAGATTTTTCGGTATTTTGATTCTTGGGTCTTCTCTTCTCTTTCAGATGATTGAGTCTATTTTTCAGAAGATTCAATTCCACAACCGACTTCAAGAGGTTTGATTCAAGCAGTTTCTCATTCATTACTGCAGTTTCCAAAAGCTCACGAGCGACTTCAAAATCTCCCATTAACATAAGCATAAGCTCAAAAGAAATATGATTCTTTTTATGTTCGTTTGAGAAATATCACTTGAACTCAACTGGAAAGGTCTCAAGTTTTCGAAGTTGAGATTCAATGTCAATAGTATTTTCACCTATCTTTGACCACAAACAAAACATAGAAGACTATCAGTCCAAAATATGGTTTATATAATAATTCAAACTTGGTTTCCAAGAATGAAATACCTAATCGTGGTATTTTATTTGTGAAAATATACACTTTTGGAAACAACATAAGATTTTTTCCGAAATAGTATGACCTAGAGATTCTAAAGAAAAAAAATTCAAAAACTTTTGTCAAGGATTTCCCAAAGATAGAAAGATATTCCAAGTATTATACTTTAGATATTCAAGAGTATAAAATTATACGTTCTTCACATTCTTGTGCTCCTTTTAAGAATTTCCCTTTTTAATTGTATTGAGCACATCTAGGGAAATTCCAAAGGCCAACATCAGTTGTTGGTGTGAGGTGCTGATAACTCAGAATTTATGGAACATGATCCATCATGATATTTTTGAATATCTATCCTTTTGGGATTCTTCCAAGAATAAACTTCTTTCATAGTGTCATAATTGGAGTGGTATGATTTAACAGAGTGATCAAAATCATAATCGTGACTTCAAGTTTTTTGAGTTGTGAAATAATCAGAACTCTTATATTGACCCAGGAATTTCTTGGAATATGACATCATAATTTGATGAGATTGTTTCCTGGATTCAATCTTAAACAGTTGATCAACAAAATATCAACATGATCTGAAATCATTCCCTTTTGTGTGCAAGAGTTGATCTTTAGTTCTGTCTGAGAGATAATCGTTGTCACCATGAATGACAATTGGTCTTGACCGGATACTAATCATAATATTATACCTAAAAATTCATCCATCATGATTCATGTGAGTGGTTAGAAAATTTGAATCACAATGTTATATATTAGTTAAGAGATTCTGGAGGTTAGAATCACATATCCTTGTTTTAACTAATATAACTCTTTTGGCTTGAGAAAGTTCAAGTCCTTTAGATTCAACAATCTTTATAAAAAATTTAATCTCATCACCGTCATCTGAATATGACTTGTTTGCCACAACAGTTTGTTTTCTCATTAACACATCATGGTTAATACTTCATGGGTTGTGTTCCACTAGTAAACTAACAGTGCAAAGCTGTTTATCAGTTTTTGAAAACAAACATCCTTTAAGAAGTATATTATCTTCTTGCTCGACGTTAACTGAATCAGACATTAGATTCAATTTCTTATAGGTTGGATCGCACCAAACACAAATTGTTAGATCTTTTCGTGTTTTCCTGCTCTGATACCAATTGAAAAGATGAGGGTACCAAAATATACCTCAATCTAAAACTTTTCCTACCTATAAGTCCTTTCTCCAAAAGTGATTGTCTATGGACTGAGTCGAGATAATACAACTTATCGGTTCACACTTCGTGTGATCATCTATGGATATGAGATCGATACAATACAACAACGAAGTATGTTTACTTGATAAAAAGGCTCGGACTTAACCAAACACAATAGGATTCACTTATCAAGTAAATAAGAATTAACGTTTGTGTGATTTACTTTGAATTATAATAAAGACAATTATAATTGCATAAACCAAAAGTAAATGACACAACAAGATTTTGTTAACGAGGAAAACCACAAATGCAGAAAAACCCCGGGACCTTGTCCAGAATTGAATACTCTCAGGATTAAGCCGCTACACAAAATTACACCTAACTTCGTATAGTTGAGACCAAGCAACTAAACCTATAGTTCACCTAGTTCCGTCTGTATTCCTACGCCTCCAACTTATAAATAAGTCACGTACTTGGAACAATTCCTTTGGTTCGTATTCCAAACAGTAAAGAAACAACAAATCTGTTTGGTATCAACTCTCTTCAATCAAGTGATATGAGTCGGACAAAGGCTCTTCTGTTTATCTTAACATAAAATCCTTCGTCAGGTCCTTAGATCTATCTTATGTTCAATTACCAAAATAATCGTTAAGATTTTGCAATCAACACTCTTAATCTAAAGAATTGTGTTGATGCCGATCTACTCAATTAATCAATCTAATTCTATCACAAGGATAAAACTGATTATTAAATTGGATCCTCTTTACCGAAACAAGTATTGTGCACACCAAAGATTATGAACCCACAAATCAGAAATCTTCAATATCTTCTTCGTCTTCAAATATTCTTAGATCTTCAATAAACACCTGCACACAATCATTTGAATCTCTTGTGATCAATCACGCAAAGAACGGAGTCTGTTAACAATGGATTATCACAAGATCATCTTTAGAACTAAAAACAGTCTAAAGATCCCTGTCGAAACTCTGAACTAGTTTGAGTGAATCTTATATTAGAAGAGAAGATCCTCAAGCATAAACAAACTAGGTGCAATCAAAGTTCAACCACCGTTAGTCAATCAAATCAACGAAAACAAAAGATAAACTGCAATTATCTAGTTTCCCACCAATAGTACTAATAGAGATTCTCAATCCCAAAGAAGACTTTAAACTGAGCGGCCGTCAGATATTTCGCCTAATTAGGTTACTCTCCTCTCCGAATAGGCGGCTTCACCAATAACAGCACAACAAGAGGTGGTTTGCTGTTACGAAGGATTAGTTTGCTAAAAATGCAAACTTCAAGTATTTATAGACTAGGAAGTTTGGACACCAAGGAATTTCTAAAACCGAAAATATTCTCAAGTTATTCATTAAAGCACAAGTTCGGTTTCCATAGTTCCTGGAAACGCTCTTGTTTGTGGGTGAAAACTGTTTCTACCGGTTTTGGTAACTTCGTGTATGTGGATGAGAAACAAGTCTAGACCCTAAAAAATGTAGTGCACGGGAGTACTTTTGATTCGAGAGATCAATATGTACAAATCTGGCCTAAATCAAAAAATGGCCGTTCCAGACTTGTTTCGGTCACAAAGTGAAGGAGAAGAGTTGGTCTTAGGGAGGGAAGCGAAGAAAGTGTTGATACCAGAATAGTTGATTCTGAAGGTGTGGTTGCTTATGACTTGTATCTGAAAGTAAAACTGGCTAGCAGAATGGAAAGCTACCAGGTGATTTCTAGATATTGTGTTGTTGCCGACCAAAACTTGTTCTTTGGTGAAAATAGGTGAAGCCTATTTATACAAGTCATATTGAAACGTACCCTGGTCTCGTAGGAAGTGGAAACGATTGAGTGGTGGAAGACAAGAGTAAAGTGTAACCGCCAGACGTTATGCTTCCAAGATGAAGGAAGTGAATTCGTGTAACCGTCAGACATTATGCTTCCATGATGAAGGAAATGAATTCGTTTACACCGTTACTTTTCACCACCACTAATTGTCCCACTTCATGACACTTTCTTGTAACAGGCGCATTGCACGTCGCAGCTGTAAACCGCCAGACCAATACCCTGATGAGCATCCCCCAGTTTGTGACATGTTTGATGTCTTGAGTGTTTTCTTGGAAAACATGTAGCACTTCGCTACGTGTGACAATTCAAAGTCAAGGGACTTTCCGCAGGAAAATAGCATGTAATGCTATTAGGCTCGTTTTGGCTGCCTAAAACTCGCCAAAGGTTTATCATTTCGGTGGCGAACTTCGATGGCTGAGATTGCATCTCATGAAGTAGGGTAGTCGTTGATTATGGATATCTTGTGTTGGCTCCTGATAATGGTGCGGTGGTGTTTTGGTATACTTCGGTGACAATGTGGCATGGATGGCATAGCTCGTGCATGCCAGTGGCACGGTGGCGCAAGTGGCGCCTGGCGTAGCCATGGCCACTAGATTTAGGCAGCTGGTCGCCTGAAACTTGCCACAAGTCTGTCAGTTCGGTGGCGAACTTGAATGGCTGAGATTGCATCTCATAAGGAAGGATGGCCATTGATTATGGCTGCATCTTGTTGTACAGCGGAGTGGCGCCATTGGCATAATGGCGCCTAGTGAGGCCATGGCGTAGCATCATGCTAGTGGCGTAGCCGTGGCATAGTGACATGCTAGTGGCGTAGCCGTGCAATAGCGAAATGCTAGTAGCCGTGGCGCAACGGCATTCCAACGGCGTAGCTGTGGCACAGCGGCATGCCAATGGCGTAGCCGTGGCATAGCGGCATGTCAGTGGCGTTGTAGCATGGCCAAAGCTAAAATTTGGCATCGTGGCCAATGCTAGGGTTTGGCGCCGTGGCCAATACTATGGTTTGGCACCGTGGTGTTGGACCCACATGTGGCATGGCAACATTGGCTCTATTTCCACTTCAATCCCCATACTCTGGGAAACGTTATTTGGCTTTGGTTGGCGTAACAACTTTGCCCAAATTAGGGTTTGGCATGTCAAAACCCTAATTAGTGCGTGCGTCATGCGACCGTGATACTTTTGTGCAAATGGCGCCATAGCTATGTCAAAGGATTTATGGCAAGTCCATAGTGTGGAAACGGCCATGGGAGTAGGGATTGTCGTGGGTGGCTATTTATGGCAGGTTTCCACGAAGTGGTATGTTGGCATGTTACCGCGACAGAGTGGCATGTTGGCATGCCGATCAATATATTGTTGTGGCAGGGCACGTTTAGCTTTCCAGTTAGTATGGTGGTGTGGTAGGGTACGTTTGGCCTTTAATGTATGGTGGCAAGTTTAGAGCGATTTGATTGGCCAAGAAAAGGGGCCGGACAAACATAAGGCGCAGCTACACTTCTGGCGAGAGTGTGGCGGCTTTTGAGCGACCTGATTGGTTGATGGGAAGTGGGGTCGACCAGTATGGGACCAGCCACAACTTATATGTGCGTGGCTAATTTGAGGCGACACGACTGGTCGAAGGAATATGGCCAGTTTAGGAAGGGGCGTGGCCAATGGAAAGTGGCGCCAAGTTGGCCTAAGGCATGGCCACACATCCCTTAGATGTTGCGGCTCCCTGTTTTCTGATTCTGGGAAAAGGTTTTGCACCTCCTAGTCCATGGCGGATTAATTTCCTAGTTTTCCTAGGTTTACTTTAGAAAAGCAAGGTCTGGTATATTGCGTAAGGCGCAAAAGTAATTGATTGAATTCTATGTGTTGACACAGAGTTCTATAAGTTCATTTCCAGAGAGAAGCATGCTTTCTGATTGAATGCCTTATGCAAAGAACTTATCTTTGATATTTGGAAATTCGTGCTACTTTGCTGCGAGTGAACACAAATTGTTATGACATATCAGCATTAAGGGTTCATCTTGGGAACATAGCATATAAAGCATTCAAAGAAACTTATATTAAGTGTAGGCAAGGCGCCGAAATTTACAGAACATCTGGGATGGTTGCTACATGCACCAGTCTGGATAAATTTCATGTAAGTATATTTAACGGCTCAATAAGTATGCCAGTGGAGAGGTTGACACTCATGGATCCGTTTTCTTACAGAGTTAAGTCATATCAGATGCAAGGTTTTACAATTTTAACCTAAGCTAAAAACCACCATCAACATTAAGTCCCCTGCTTAGCTCGGAACAATGACATTGTTGCGGGGTAAGCATGAGATGGTGTCAGACGAGGATAAAATCGAAACAGAAAGTCATGAAGAGATTTTCAAGAAGATTTGGCTAACCTTTCTTAGGAGGCATGAAGAATCTGTGATCCTTATATTGGCGGCTTTGCATAAGTTCTGTTTCGCCATGGGGTGTTGGCGTCAGCGCTGCAACTTTGTCTACTGATCGGCAGAGATGGCATTCCAACTTGGATGGTGAAAATGGTGCTGCTTTGAACGGCTAAGATGGCACCGCTTTGGCTGGTGAAGATGATGCTGCTTTGAACGGCTAAGATGGCGCTTCCTTGGCTGGTGGAGATGACGCTGCTCTAGCCCGGGATCGGTCAATGGCGTTGCTGGATACGGAAAGGTGGATGGCGCTGCTTTGGCTGGGATGGGGAACGACAGAGATGGATGCTAGCTTGGACGCGGTCCTTTGGTACGGGGCTCGAACGTAGACTGTTGGCGCTGGCATGAAGCGGCAGAGATGGTTGCTTGGACGCGGACTGTTGGCGTTATGTTGGTCGCGGACTGTTGGCACTATCATGGCCGCGGGCTGTTGGCGCCATGGAGTGTTGCCTCCGCGGGCCCGGTTGCCTTTTTCCGTGCGTAGCCCAAAACAAGAAACTTTCCTCCATTCGAAATCCAAAAGTGTTATGCCTATAAAAGGCGTCACCTATTCTCTTTACCTCGTATTTTTGTTTCTATGTCTTGGTGCTGGCGGCAAAGGATTGGATCAGCGGAGAAAAAAGCAGCAAAAGTAAGCGAGCTTATTTTACGTATGTTTCTCAATGTTTCTTCTTTTGTTTGCTCTTATGTGTTGGTATAAAACCTAGCCATAGGAACGACCTCCATGAATTTGGAAAAAACATCAATATGAATAATTCTTCTTCGCTAATAGTATTGTAGTATCGTTAACCACAACGAAAACAATCATCATGTTAGTCAAGTATGCATGTGTGAACAATTCCGTCTGTTCCTTTCTCCACAAAAACTAGCTCTAGGGTTTCCTTTTGTTTGTGAGCATAACTCCCGCCGCGAAACGTAATATGACTGGAGCATATTTCCCGCGACAAGACATGATATGATTAATAGCATATTTCTCGTGGAAAAACGTAATATGACCGAGAGCATATTTCCTGCGGCATTGCGTATATCTCGTTGAGTAAGCACCAATCCCCATTCCCTTTTGACGTGAGTGCTATAACATGTGGCCAAAGGAGAAATTTCCGTAGAAAATATGTTGTTGGCTCTTGATTATTGTACCCGAATTTTGACAAAAATATCTATGTATGCTTTTCTTCAAAGTAGTAATTTTCTGTCCTATTCCATTGTAGTTACTTCAAAAGCATAAGGAATTTTGCTAAGATGTCACCTGAAAGCAATTCTGCCGCCGCATCGAAAAATGCTAACAACTCCAAGCCGAACAAGGATGATGAGTTCTTTACAAAATCTGCTACAATTACAAGGACCCATCCCAAATTCGTGCCAACTCTTCTTACTGATTCATAAAATGATGGAGAAGTCCAATCAGTCTGTCCAGGGCGCATAATGAGGTTTTGACTTCAGAAGAAAGAATATATGGCTTCTCCCATAGACATCAAAAATTTTCATAGTCCATTGCGCTCTTATGAAAAATGGATGAAGTTCATGATGAGCCGAGACCATGTAAGAGATAATATGGCTGGAGCGCAAATCGTGAACGCTTCCATGGTTTTTTCAATATTTCAAATCAGAAAAGACGATGCAGGCTTGATTACTTTCATCTCCAGATGAAGCCCGGAAACTCACACGGCTATACGTAGATGGGGTGAGATGACTATTTCTTTGGAAAGTGTAGCCGTTCTGCTGAGTCTTCCAATAATTGGGAAACTTAACGTTGTCTTGTCTGAGGAAGAATAAAGAAATACATTCCACCTTGGTCACGAAAGAAACAGGATATGTTAGAAAGAATTATGAGGAAAAGTGCTTCTATAACTGGTGGGTGTCTGAGTGGTTTCCTGATGATCCGGAGTTGGATCAACTGCTAGATGATACACTCCATGTTGCTGCATTTTTAGCTCTGTGGCTATCCAGAGACATTTATAAGCAAGAAGGAGATGAGGCAGAATCTCATTAAATTTTCTATCAAGCTAGAGAAAGGCGTTGTTCTTCCCATTGGCAGTTTATTCCTTGGCTCTTTATACACCCATCTGGATCGCTTGGTAGCGGAAATATACGTATCTAACGGGCACATGAAAGTAGACTCGTATATCCATGTCGCATTTCTCCAAGCATGGTTGTGGGAGCATTTCAGACATTACTCCCCTAACCCGAGAACCTCTTTTACTGATACATATGGCGGCTCTAGAATACTCAGTTGGTTCGAGAGGCGTCCAAGACCTGGCATAAAACTCATTGATTTTCTTGACAACTCGCATGCAGTTAACTTTTTTCCTTGGGCCCCGTCCCATGCCTCCATAGTTCAACCAGACATTTTTGCTTCTGCACCGAACATGATATTACATTCTGCTGACGAGAATATGAGCATTGGAGAAACTGTGTTCTTGCGAAGCTGCATACCTGGGTATGTACCATCTTTCTTCAGAGGGTCTTGCGGAGTAGTATCTTACAACATTGACAGAGCTACTCGACATATGGACTTTAATCATGGAGTCCCATTCCGTCGCCCACGGACAATTCCAGATGAATTGTTACCCGCCATTCTTGATTACAACGTCTTTTCACCGGATAAAATCCTTCCCTTCTTTCTCTCGGAACGAAAAACTGTGACGACTCCCAAGTATAATATCTTCTGGAAAGATGAGTTTCTCGCCATTCATCAGTTTGTGCAGGATGTTGTGACAAATCCACGTGGAAAACCTTCCTCTGCGGTTCTATCCAAGCATAAATTGCTGAAACAGCTTCCTTCGGGAAAACTTAAATCCTCTAGATTGTATGCAGAAAGTCCCCAGAGAAAGGAGCGAAGGTCGAAAAGTCATGCAAGTGGCTTCCAATCGGATTCGACATCTCTTGTGACTTTCAGTTCTTTCAACATGCAAGTACGTATGATCTTCTTACTAGTTTGGTTGAATTGCATAAATCCTCCATTTTGCTGCTGAACATCAGCTCGTCTTTTAACTCAGGATCTCGACAATTCGAACGTCTTCGCCAGACTTGCCCAGGGTCAGAAAATGGCGCCTCTTAAGGAAGCGTCCGACGATACTGAGTTTCTTGAAGTTGGGGAAGAATCTGGAGAGGAGGAAAGCTCAAGATCCGGTGGAAATGAGAAGAGCACTTCTGATAGTAGTGATAAGTCTTCTTCCAGTGATCTCTCAGAAGAGTCGGTGAGTTTTCACACGTTTTTCGTCTTATATTTATTTATTTATATGGAGAAAATATTCAATTGGTGATATCACAGGAAGAAGCCACTTCTGAAAGTAACCTCGAGATGGAGATTCATGGCAATGAAGATGTAACTGTGTCTCCAATCATGGAAACAGTACTCGTTGGTAATCTGGAGATTGGGATTGATCATCGTGAAGATGTTGTTATGTCCCCAATGGCGGAAAACGCTGTTGTGACGACGGGCGAGATTGTTCCCAAAGAACCCTTGTTGGTTGCGGGTTCAGCTGCAGGCGCCGCTTTCGTCCCTCCATTCTTGACTCCTTATGAAGATCACGTGTTGATTGGAGGTTTTAGTGTACCAGTTAAGTATGAGGCGTTGTATACCAAGATATGGAAAAGGTATGGACATATTGCCAAAACTAAAAAGATCACCAGCCGGTTTGTGTTGGTTAAGCGGGTGGAAGAAACATTATCTTCAATCCATGATATGTTCAACGTGACTGGTCATACTGTTTTTGGAGATGTCATCTCAAGTTGGAAGTTCCACCGGGATATGTGTGTAGACTTTGAGTTTAATGTTTCCTGGTTCTGTGAGGGATTTTACGAGATCCAAAGGCTACAGGCTGAAGCGGTTGACGGTCCTTCCGCGGATTTGATTAATCAACAGGAGGCAGAAGTTGAGAAGTTGTCTCAGGAGTTGAAGCTAAAGCAGGAGGCTCTCCAAAGCATGAATGACATTTTCTCCAAGAAGAACGAGCCATTGTTAGGCAATTTTCCTTGAGCGTTTTATTTTTCTGAACTTCTTTTCTTAGTTTTTTTTTTTGAAAGGCAAAAGAAACGCCTACTTCATGGTTTGATTTTCTGGTTTCTGGATTGATAGATGATTATTTCTTATAAGAGTTTTGGATTATTTTGGAATAATGTCCCTTTATTCAATTGATATGTCAGAATCTGAATTGCGAATGTAAGTAGCAAAATCATTCGGGAAAATTGCAAAACCGTGAATTTCACATGAGAAAAGGAGAAATATGCGATGATATGAAATCCTGAGGTGATTGGGTCATCGACTTCCATTTGTAACTGTGAAAACCCAAACAATAAATTGTGTAAGCATTGTCTGACAAAACTTACTCGCTTTAGGGTCTTTCATCAAACTGAATCTTCAGAGAATAAATCCGAGTCTTTATGTGATTCCCTCATTGCCACGAGAAGTCCCCAGTCATTCTTCATTGTCTGTGGAACATCTTTATGTCGATCCGAGGTAAGGCGAAGAATCTCTAGTCCCAAAACATAATTCTCCTGAATCCTTCTTTCCTTGGACGATGCACTTCAAAGAATTGCATTCACTGGTAGGATGATGGAACTGAGAGTTGAATTTGTAACCGAGAGATTAATCTCCCACTGTGGTCGCCAATTTTTGTGGGCGAAAACTGTTTTTGCCGGTTTTGGTAAATTCGTGTGTGTGGATGAGAAACAAGTTTAGACCCTAAACAATGTACTGCACAGGAGTACTTTTGATTCGAGAGATCAATCTGTACAAATCTGGCCTAAACCAAAAAATGGTCGTTCCAGACTTGCTTCAGTCACAAAGTGAAGGAGAAGAGTTGGTCTTAAGGAGGGAAGCGAATAAAGTGTTGAGACCAGAATAGTTGATTCTGAAGGTGTGGTTGTTTATGACTTGTATCTGAAAGTAGAACTGGCTAGCATAATGGAAAGCTACCAGGTGATTTCTAGATACTTTTTTGTTGCCGACCAAAACTTGTTGTTTGGTGAAAATAGGTGAAGCTTATTTATACAAGTCATATTGAAACGTACCCTGGTCTCGTAGGAAGTGGAAACAATTGAGTGGTGGAAGAAAAAAGTAAAGTGTAACCGCCAGACTTTATGCTTCCATGATGAAGGAAGTGAATTCGTGTAACCGTCAGACATTATTCTTCCATGATGAAGGAAATGAATTCGTTTACACCGTTACTTTTCACCATCACTAATTTTCCCACTTTATGACACTTTCTTGTAACAGGCATATTGAACGCCGCACGCTGTAAACCGCCAGACCAATACCATGATGAGCATCCCCCAGTTTGTGACATGTTTGATGTCTCGAGTGTTTCCATGGAAAACATGTAGCACTTTGCTACGTGTGGAAAGTCAAAGTCAAAGGAATTTCCGCAGGAAAATAACATGTAATGCTATTAGGCTCATTTTGGATGCCTAAAACTCGCCAAAGGTTTGTCAGCTCGGTGGCGAACTTCGATGGCTGAGATTGCATCTCATGAAGGAGGGTAGTCGTTGATTATGGCTATCTTTTGTTGGCGCCTGATAATGGCGCGATGGCGTTTTGGTATACGCCGGTGGCAATGTGGTATGGATAGCATGGCTCGTGCATGCCAGTGGCACGGCAGCACAAGTGGCGCCTGGCGTAGCCATAACCACTAGATTTAGGCAGCTGGTCGCCTGAAATTTGCCACAAGTTTGTCAGTTCGGTGACGAACATGAATGGCTGAGATTGCATCTCATGAGGAAGGATGGCCATTGATTATGGCCGCATATTGTTGTACAATGGAGTGGCGCCATTGGCATAGTGGCGCCTGGTGGGGCCATGATATAGCGGCATGCTATTGGCGTAGCCGTGGCATAGCGACATGCTAGTGGTGTAGCCGTGTCATAGCGACATGCTAGTAGCCGTGGAATAGCGGCATGCCAATGGCATAGACGTGGTACAGCGGCATGCCAATGGTGTATCCGTGGCATAGAGGCATGTCAGTGGCGTTGTAGCATGGCCAAAGCTAAAATTTGGAGCCGTGACCAATGCTATGTTTTGGCGTCGTGGCCAATGCTAGGGTTTGGCGCCGTGGTGTTGGACCCACATGTGGCGTGGCAACAGGGCCATCAATCCCAACACTCTGGGAAACGTTATTTGGCTTTGGTTGGCGTATCAACTTTGCCCAAATTAAGGTTTGGCATGTCGAAACCCTAATTAGTGCTTGCGGCATGCGACCGTGATACTTTTGTGCAAATGGCGCCATAGATATGCTAAAGGGGTTATGGTAAGGCCATAGTGTGGAAACGGCCATGGGAATAGGGATTGTCATGGGTGGCTATTAATGGAAGGTTGCCACGAAGTTGTATGTTGGCATGTTACCGCGGAAGAGTGGCATGTTGGCATGCCGATCAATATGTTATTGTGGGAGGGAAAGTTTGGCTTTCCAGTTAGTATGGTGGCGCGGTAGGGTGCGTTTGGCCTTTAATGTATGGTGGAAAGTTTAGAGCGATTTTATTGGCCAAGAAAAGGGATCGTTCAACATAAGGCGTGGCTAAACATCTGGCGAGAGTGTGGCAGCTTTTGAGCGACCTGATTGTTCGATGGGAAGTGGGTCCGGCCAGTATGGGGCCAACCACAACTTATGTGCGCGTGGCTAATTTGAGGCGACACGATTGGTCGAGGGAATATGGCCGATTTAGGAAGGGGCGTGGCCAATGGCAAGTGGTGCAAAGTTGGCCTAAGGCATGGCCACGCCTCCCTTTGTTGTTGCGGCTCCCTGTTTTCTGGGCAAAGGTTTTGCACCTCCTAGTGCATGGCGGATTAATTTCCTAGTTTTTCTAGGTTTACTTTCGACATGCAAGGTCTGGTATATTGCGCATGGTGCAAAAGTAATTGATTGAATTCTATGTGTTGACACAGAAATCTTTAAGTTCATTTCCAGAGAGCAGCATGCTTTCTGATTGAATGCCTTATGCAAAGACCTTATCTTTGATATTTGGAAATTCGTGCTACTCTGCTGCGAATGAACACAAATTGTCATGCCATATCAAAATTAAGGTTCAGCCAGGGAACATAGCATAGAACGCATTCAAAGAAACTTATATTAAGTGTAGGCAAGGCGCCGAAATTTACAGAACATCTGGGATAGTTGCTACATGCGCCAGTCTGGATAAATTTCATGTAAGTATATTGAACGGCTCAATAAGTATGCCAGTGGAGAGGTTGACACTCATGGCTCTGTTTCTTACAGAGTGACGTCACATCAGATGCAAGGTTTTACAATTTTAACCTTAAGCTAAAAACCGCCATCAACAGCTCTGTCCAAAAATAATGATCCAAATCTCTCAGAAAATATTTAATTAGTAAATGCACATTACTAATTCTTAATTCTTAGTTTCCTAAAAATGAAATTAATAACCTTAATTAAAAGATTCTTAACTTATTTATGTTTCGATCCTGGGATTCTCTTTCCTTAGCGATTAAGGAATAACTTTGAACAATTAAATAATAAACATTCATAGCGCGTTCTCAAATCATGTCGACATCCTAACTTTGTAAGTTCTCTTTCATACTTACAACCTTGAAACCGATTTGCCACACTTCCAAACAAGTTTAGAATTGGTTCATATGACTTTCAAGAACTATGTGATTTATCAAATAACATTCAATCACAAATCATGGGTTTAACGATTCTACCAAAACAAGTTTCGGTTCTACCTCCATGTGAGTACTGTGCATAGTCACACTAGCTTTCCAAAATTCGGTTCACTAGGTACTACGGTCGGTTCCCCACATTATATGGTATCTAACTTGTACGTGTTGCACATGTCCATAGGATCGGTTCCCCTTTGCCTAAAAACGTGTTGCACATGTCCATAGGATCGGTTACCCTTTCTGCTATAAACCTGTTGTACCTCATACAAGGATCGGTTCCACTTTTTGATGTACTGCACCTTTTACTAAGATCAGTTCCTCTTTTCCCAGTTTTCTTCAGAAATAAAATCACAAACCCGATCATACCATCTCAGGTGATTACTTAAGATCGGTTTCACTAATAAAAGCCATACCAATACATAAGTCAGGCCTTTGTGAATAGTTTTACCAACAACACAAACAAGTCATGAGTGGTTATACTAATCACACATATTGGTTGTTCATAAGATAAGCAATGAATAACAAAAAAAATAACACCTAGCGATTTCCTTTTCGATTCACAAACAAAGTTCATGAATTTACTTCCTTAGAACACATGAAAACATTGTTTCCTAGGATGAAATCCTCACCTCATATCCATACATAATCACAATAGCATTCAAATGATTATGGAGATGTCTTATCTACAAAGTTTAATGGTTAAGTAATAAGCCTCATATTGTATTCCTTAATACTATGTCTATCTAGAGTTCAAACATGTTTCGCAATTTTGTTTTCAATATGCACGAATTGAAAGATACGTTAGGGAATGAAACAGTTCAAGTCAAATATCACTAACCTCAAGTGGAAGGATGATTGTTGTCGTTGTATCTCCTTGCTTCTTCACATATTCAAGTCTTCGCAATACTTGTAATGTCTCATATCCTAATACTTTCAAGCTAACCTATTCGAAGTTGACTCTAGTACATAATCAAGCGACTCTTAACATGAGTTTTGATTCACTAAAATATGACAACCAAACTTGACATACCAACGCTTGGTGGGTTCAATCGATATATGCTCTAACACTCTTGAAAGTATATTAGACTTAGTCCATACATATTGCTAAGCGAAATATTGGGTGTGGTTGTTAGACCCCCGCTTTTTCACTAATATAAATGTAAACCTAATTTTATGTAAAATAGAGAGTTATTAATTTATATATCATAATTAAGGGACCTATAAAAAGTCTTAATTATTTATTAACTTATAAATTTAGCGAATTTAGCACGTTGTTCCCGACTCAGGACCGGCAAAATTTATTAATTTATAGGGGTTCTACTGTATGATCCTTCTGAGGGTTCTACTTCAACAACTTGAATTTCTGATTCTGGTGAATCAAGACATATGACTTGTGATAAGAATCTTCTTCAGGATAATTCTACTTATCATGGAAAGGATAAAGTCATTGTTGGAAATGGTAAGACTCTTTAAATCTCTAAAACTGGTACTTCTATATTAAACTTTTGACACTAGTTTTGAGCTGAAGCATGTTTTACTAGTTCCTGAGGTTTAACCGAATTTAATATCCATTGCCTAGTTTGCTAAGGATAAATATTTCTACTTTGTGTTTTATCCATGGAGTGTTGAGATTAAAGACTTTATTTCACATACTATTTTGGCTTAGGGAAAAATGGTTAACAACTTTTATCATCTATGCTCCGATCTTAAATATTTCTTTGAGTAATGCTCATTTTACATCATATTCTACTATTACTGCTTCTTCATCTCTGTAGCATAATAGATTAGGACATCTATCAAAGAAAATCATCCAACATTTACATTCCAATGAAGCCATAAATATCATCTATGCTCATGATGATCAAATGTATCATCCTTGTCAAATTGTTAAAAGTAAAAAGTTGTCATTTCATCTTTCACCTTCTCATGAGTCTAACCAAAAGGAGTTTTCAAATCCCATAAAAACCAAATGTTTTTCATTCCCATCAAAACCAAAATTTTCCCATAAAAAACCAAAATTTTGAAAACCCATTAAAACCAAATAGTGGGCTTTGTGTCTTTTCAATATGGGCCAACCTCGTGCTCTCCATGAATACATGTATCCCACAATAAAAATTCCATTATCATGTATTCTCTTACCTCAAACCAATAACCCTTTTAAAATAAATGCAAGCATGATACAAATACTTCCTATATTTCGAGGGTTCGATTCTGAGAACCCCTATACTCATGTAAGAGAGTTTGAACAAATTTGTCGGACTATGCAACCTGATCATATGTCCGAAGACTCTCTGAAATTGCGTTTGTTTACATTTTCTCTAAAGGAAAGGGCCAAAACATGGTTTTACGGTTTGAGACCACAATCAATCAAAACTTGGGACCAACTCACAGATCTATTTTTCAAAAAATTCTTTCCACATCATAGGGCCATCGCTATTCGTCAAAGTATCAATTGTTTTGTCCAATTGGATGAGGAAACTGTTTTTCACTATTTTGAACGTTTTAATGATTTGTTGAGCGAATGTCCGCACCATGGATTTGAGAAGTGGAGACTTGTCGTCATCCTCTATGAGGGACTAGACTTTAAATCTCGAACCATGGTTGAGTCTATGTGTAATGGTAAATTTCTTGATAAATCTGTGGGTGATGCATGGAAACTTTTAGCTGAGATTGCAGAGAAAACCCATCAATGGGAATCTGTTAGGGAAACAGGGACAACACCACATGGTATGAGTCACCCCCATGAGTTAGAGTCTTATTCTTGTGATAGCTCCGACCTTAGGATTGAAAATTATCCTAGATTGCAAAATCCCTATCATGATGATGATGATGATGATTATGATGTTATGTTAGAAGAACATGTCTATACTGAAAATGTTATGGAACCTTTGGGTTCAAATACATTAGGCTTCTCTGCCTCGACCTTCATGAATGATGTTTCTTCTAGTATTCCATATACATGTGATGTTGATACTGATTTTGAGCATGTGCATCTGTCCTATGAAGATGACTTAGGTAATATAGAATCTTCAGTTGACACTAATATGCATGAAAATATAATTGTTGTGTCTGATTCTCTACCTGGGTCACGTTGTGATGTTTCCACTGATTTGCCGATGCATGAGAATAATTCTTCTGATGATGTTGATGATTCTGATTTGTGTGAGCATGGTGAGCATGTTGTGACACTTGTAGAAGACTTAGGAGATGTTGATGTGATTAATAATGATGTTCCTATCGTCCTACATAAGTCACAATCTGATGGCCTTCCACCCAACCTAGATTTGGTTTGTACCGATATTGTCAAACCAATTTTTCTGAGAATGCCCAACCTAGGTTTGGAACTGTGTGCTTCCCAAGTCCTTTTGGACTATTTTGCATCTAAGTATAATATCTTTGAGGAGCCACAGTTGGAATTAGCATGTTTTCCCGTCCCTAGCAAAGTTCATTTCGAGCTAGACTTTGGGCATGATGAACCCCCAAAACTGCGAGATTTTGTACCAAAAATTATATCTGTTGAAAAATCCAGGTTTGAGGGTAGCTCATTTTTTTTCACAGCCTCACTTGCATTTCTTTCCTATTATTATTGTGTGAAGCTGTTGAAATGTCTACACTCCGTCTTTTGGGTTGATCCTCAACTCTTTAGATTGTTAGTGTATGGTGAATTTTCTTGTATATAATCCAGTAGATAATATTCTAGATAAATCTTTTGTTTCTTTTGTATATATTGTGCTAATCCAATATGATCTCGGCTAAAAAATGTTGGATTCTAGCCTTGAATAACGGAGTTCTAATCTTGCTTTCGCCGTCAAATTGGGTAATCTCTTTCCTTTTTGTCTACTCAGCATGATCCTCTTCGTATGTTGTATTACAATTTTGTTCATCTTTTGAAACATTGAGGACAATGTTTAGTTTAGGTTTGGGGGTAAAGAGTAGATACCACGATAGCATGCAATAATTGAAAACAGAACTCTTTCTTTTTGAAAAAAAAATCATAAAAATGGAGCTCATTTACCTTGAAATGTTGACTCTTGTGCATGTATGTAAACATAAGGATTCTTAGTCTAGATATTTAGGCACCCTGATTCTAGCACAATTCACATGTGATAAGAAACTTGCACACGCACAATCTACCAATACATGTATAGCCTCGATCTTCAAGGTGTTTGATAGGAAGATAGATTGCCAATCACTTTAGAATACTGAATGAGACTTGACTAGCTTGTTCTTTGGTTGGCTGGGATAGAAGTTGGAGGATACGTTAAGAACAACAACCATAGAATTTGACCGGATGCATTCGATAAGGGCCACACCTCTTGCTAAGAGTCATGTAATTATGTTTTTCTTTTTGTTCATATATCAAAAGTGTCACTATGTTGTAAAGATCAAAGTTATTTCTTCAAAAAAAAAAAATCAGAAAAATTCAGAAAAATCAAAAAAATATTAAAAAAAAAATAAAAATAAAAAAATCAAGTATTTATTTATTCCATGTTTTGTCATGTTAAAGACAATAGTTCTCTCTTGTTCCAAAAATAAAAGAGAGTAATTAATGTAAATAAGAGTCATGTAAAGAGTCATCTTTTTGTTGTAAATAGTCTTGTAATAAGCAAGGAGGGTGCAGCCATCGATGTACAACACGGGTAAACTGAAATATCACCAACCCATTGGGTGAACATTCACAATTCTCGTAAAGCCGGACAGCTAGCTTGGCTTAGAATTCGGTTCTTAGCCTAAAAACTATCTCTTGGTGATTAGTAGTCATAACTTCAGGTCATTCTAGAAACATGTGTAGATACACTTTACACTCTTATCACATGTCTTTAGTTGTTATCAGTGCTAGGATTGTGCCTTTGATAGCTATATTGACATCTCCATTTTGCTGTGAGCTTCTACTGTCTTGCACATGTCACATTTCATGGAATCTGAGCTTATATTTTGTCCTAGAACTTTGTAGGTACGTTCTAAGCAAACCTTCACGAGACTTCAACTCGTCCACTAGGGACACTTAGTGGTTTAAAAGGCTTAGTGCATACGCTAAATGCATTCGAGAGACCAGCGACAGTGGTATAGGTAGGATTTCCTTAGTTTTGTTTTACTTGAGGACAAGTAAAATTCAGGTTTGGGGGTATTTGATGAGTGCTAAAAAGTGCGTATTTTTATATATTTTTCTTGGCATTTAACTCATCTTTTGTGCATTAATTCTACATTCTATCCCATATTCTGTATTTTCATTGTTTTCAAGAATAAATATTTTTATTAATTAATTTTGCATTTTTAGGTTGTAAATAAAGTTTGGATGAATTGCGGAGCGAAAAGAGCAGAAAAGTAGTGAAAAGTCGAGAGGAATTACGCAAGGAAGCCGCGAGGAATGTTATGCACAAGAGTAAAAGGCTAGAAATGGGCTTAACAAGGAATAATTGTTCTTAAAGAAGGTATGGGCTTGGCATACCCAAGGTCCAAAACCTTTACCCAAACCCATTTCCAATATCCATACCCGCCTCCATCTTCAGCCGTCAGATTGGATCATCTCAGCATCCTACGGTCGCTTCATCATAGTGCATCAAAATCTGAAGCTCCTGTCAAACACTATAGCACCTAACTCCATCTTGAGCCGTCAGTTTCTTTGTGTCACGCATCCAACGGTCTCTCAAGACCTGCTTCCATCTTTCCGTTAGAATCAATCTAGAATTGATAATCCAATGTTTTCGCTTCGATGTGCATCAGATTTTGATGTTCCGCTCAACACTACAACACCTGACACCTATACCCTTCAGCCAAACGCACCTTACCCAAATTTTCATCTTCCTCCTTCGAGCAGTCGAGCTATGCTCCTGCCAACTCCACCCTCTCCGTCGCCTCAACCACCACCACTCCCCTCCACGAGCCGTCAAATCCCCAAACACTCGAACCCATCACTACCACCTAATCCCCCATCATTCTAGCCTACTATTCTATCACTTTCTCCTCTTCACAATTCCTGAAACCCTAGGAGAGAAAATGATGGAATAGCTCGAGCTAGGGAAATTTTACCAGAAGAGTGAGCAGGAGAGGAAGAGGAAGCGTGGGTCAAGCTAATTGAGTGGATATCAGAAGTAGTTGGTAAGAATTTTTGATTTAATTTGTAAACCCTAATTTTAGAAATTAGGTATTTTGGGGGAATTGAAATTGGGTATAAATAGAAGGCTTGTGTGTTGTGTTGGGGCATGCCTGGGCTAGCCAGAGCTTCACCCAAGAGGACTGGACTAGCCAGTTCCTCAACTGTGTTATTTTTAATTGTTTTGCACAATGTTTGTTATGTTCTGATTTCATGTCTAGGGTTTAGATGAAACCCCAATTCTGATGTTAAGTTGTTCATATTCTAGACAGTGTTCTTGTTGTGATATATTGTTGTGGATAAATATAATCTAAACATGTCAGCATTTTACTTTCACAATGTATGCCTTGTATCCATTGTAGTCAGGTTATTTCTATGTTGAATGTGTTGCAACTCATGCTTAACAGATTGTTGTTCATAACTTTGACTAATTGTACTTTAATCAGACAGTTAGTACTTTGTAGGAACACCTTAGTTGCGATTAGAATATCCTTCAGGATTGTTTAGCTATCTAAGAGGTTAATCCATAGTTAGTTGCATTGTGAGAAGGCAGCTAGAACTAGGATTAGGATCATCTTAGAGACACTGAACCATTCTCCTAAGACCATCCTTTGATGAGCAGCAGGCATAAAACCTCAACTGCCATCTAGATAGTTACATGAGGCTAGAACTTCACTAATATCTATACAAGGAACAAGACTTTGTTAGAACTAGGAGGACTTAGCTTAGGAAAAGGGTGGATTCAAGATCCTAGTCCCTCCCATATCACTGCCATTTAGAATTCTTTAGGAAATCACTTAGAAAAAAAAAATCACCCTCCTTGTCCCTGTGGACTTTCCCCTACTTGCACACTAGCTTCATCAAGACCCTGTATACTTGTAGGTAAAACATAGGTTGTAGTTTTAGGTACTCTTTGCCCAGCTACCAGTACGTAGTTCAATCAATTGGTAAATCTAAACTTTGGTTGTTGATTGAAATTGATTGACACTTGAACATTGGTACTGTTCAAGTTATTTTTCATAATAATCAGGCTCGCGTATTTCTAGCTGTGTGATTTGCTGATTACATTGAGAAACATAGATATAACTCTTGGATATATTTTATTTGATTGAGTCTGTCTGTCTAGTTGATTCTCTTGGAATTATATTGGAGTTAGTCCATAGAGATTGCCTAAACGAAATATTGGGTGTGGTTGTTAGACCCCCCGCTTTTTCAAATATAAAACTGGATTATCAATTGGTTCATGTTCACCTTTATTTTTCAAAAGACAGAACACAAATTTCATAGGTATTTCTGTGGGAGACAGATTTATCTATCAGAATAGACTCTTCTGTGGGAGACAGATTTGTGTATCAAGTCTTCGAATTTGGGTCATAGCAACTGTTTTTTGTGGGTGAGATCAACTAATGGAATCAAGTGCGTAGAGTCCTACTGGGATTCAGAGACGTAAAGAACGCGACTGTACATTAATCAGTGTGAGATTGGTTGGGGCTCAACTACATTCCAGTTCGAAGTTCACTTGTAGTAGGCTAGAGTCTGTAGCGGCTTAATACAATGTGGTGTTCAAATCTGGACTAGGTCCCGAGGTTTTTCTGCATTTGCGGTTTCCTCGTTAACAAAAATTCTGGTGTCTGTGTTATTTATTTTCCGCATATATTTTTTATATTATTGAAATATTACAGGTTATGCGTAGTTCAATCAATTGGTAAATCCAACCTTTGGTTGTTGATCGAAATTGATTGACACTTGAACATTGGTCTTTGGTACCGTTCAAGTTGTTTCTCATAATAATCAGGCTCGCGGATTCTATCTGTTTGATTTGCTGATTACATTGAGAAATAGTGATATAACTCTTGGATATATTTTCCTTGATTGAGTCTGACTATCTAGTTGATTCTCTTAGAATTATATTGGAGTTAGTCCATACATATTGCCTAACAAAATATTGGGTGCGGTTGTTGTACCCCCGCTTTTTCACTTACGATTTGCGAACTGGTTCGCCAACCTTCCCTATATTTCTGAAACTTAGATATCTATGGTTTGCGAAGTGGTTCGCCAACCTACACTAAGCATAAATATCAGAAGTTCTGAATTTCTCTCTTTTGATGTTTCAAACATTCCCAAGTGACAAAACCATTTGCAGGTGCAATTTTCAATTGATCTACAAATTAATTCTGGAACGATAAATTGTTTCGAACTAATATTCTGAAGGACCTTGAACAGCTACGATTGAATCATATTTCGAGATATTTAACAAGACAAGCTTGACTCGAAATTTCTTCTTTGTAAATCTACTAGAAGTCATACAATACAGTCTCAAATGATAGAATGGTAAGATAGTAAGTAAATAGAATGGTTTAGCCTTCACATACATGATACAAAAGTTCTCCAAATATCTTCATCAATCTTCCATCTTCGAGAGTGATGGATTTTATATTTTTTTTTAAACAGAAAAAGATTGACCAGGCTCACTAATTTTATGTTTTTATGATTTTTGTGATATATGTGATGGTAGTTTTTAATCTAGATTTCTTATGAATGGGTTTACTCTTGTAATTAATATTATTAATTGTAATGGATAATGGTTACAAACGAGACACAAATTACTTAGAAATATATCTATTGTCATCGGCATTAATATATAATTACATGTGTAAATTTACCAGTAATATGACATTGATAATTGAATATAGCGTATAATATTCTTATTATATGATAGCTTGAAAGTATTCATGTGTTATGAGACAATTTAATAGTCATGGGATTATGATAAAGAATCCAGGATTTGCTTTTTCAAATTTAAACTTTCTACATTGAATCCATACGTTTTAAGTCCAAGTTCTTCGAGTACACTTGATTGACAACAACCATTGTCGGCGGAACAAGAAGATAAATTACTTTTTGGTGTCAACATAGTTACTTTGGCACAAATGATATATACCTGCACTTTTGTATTTTTGGATGGCTTCGAAAGGAACATATACAAAAACGACACGATAAATGGCCATAAGTTTATTACAAGAAAACGAATAGGCGAGTGAGTCTGTGGCTTGTTAAGATTTTCCTTAGCTTGGATTCTTTACCAATTTATGGAGAACTTTTTTCTTATCTGTTTGGATCCTTCTTAAATGTCGCGGCTTATGGTCGAGCTCTCAAATGGTGTGAGCGAATTCCATGTCAACTCAATCCCCACTTAGGTCAAGTCAACCTGAGTCAGTGTTTTCGGTACTCTAGGTACATCTTCCTTATTTTAGCTTCTTTACTCTTTAGCAGAAATTATGGGTTTATTCTTAATTTGTTGGCTCCTCCAATTATTGATTGTGATGTGATAATTACCTCTTATTACTTAATGGCAATTTTCACAAATAATATCCCTTTTCTTTTAAATGTACACTAGGATATGACCCGTGCCATAATGACCCGGGCAATGAGTTGTTTTTGTATTAGTTGTGTATTTCGTTTCTTGCGAGACTACCATGAGCTGAGCATGGAAAACTCGGGGAATGGTAATCTTTCTTAAACTGAATTCGAAGCTTTAATCGATATTACTAACGTCAACGTGATTGTTTTCTAATTAGATGGTGATTAGGATGTCCATATATGCATGTACACAGACATATATACACCAGAGAGTAATTTTTTTGGTGGTAAAGATATCCAATGTAAATGTGTATACTGGAATCTGCACCTAGTTTCATTTATGCTTATTGAGATAACTATCCAGCCACAGTTGTTGCAAACAATACCAACAAACTTGAAAACCTAAATTCCTAAGCGGGAACTCGCAGAAATTCATTGTTTGAATAAAATTAACTTGTCGATTGCATTCCAAATTACAAATGCAGTTCAGTCAACATTTAATTAGATTGTTATTTTGCGCTAAAAAAAATTAGTGCAATTTTTTTCGAAATTCAAAAAGTTGAATATGAGTTGGGAACCCTTCATTCATATACCTAAAAAGTGTTACACATGCTTTAGTTTTTGGAACCGTTGACAATTTTGAAAATGAATATTAACTTTGTGCTAGTATCAATGTATAATTGGCATGGTTACACATTAGTAATACTCGAACCCATGGTAAAAAAGTTTAATTGGCTAGATTAATATAATGTACAGCCATTAAACATGTCATTTGTATATATATACATCCATCATTCCCTACAGTATTATAGTTTGAGAGACGTTACACTGTACTGTGAAGCCTCCTGAAAAAGAATGGTAACTATACATTTATGTTTTAAACTAACACATGAAAAACGCGCAGCTAACAACGTCACAAAAATAAATAAAAGTAAAATATTAAATCCTACAACCTTCCCTTGGATATTGGTGATATGAAGCGTCCTTGAATCTTTCTTAGCAGTGAAAAATGATGCGCCTGATGAAATTGCATACATCATATGCCAAGTATGCTTTTCCTTGCAATTGATAATACAATCTTGTTGTCTTACTAAATAGTGAAATACTCGCATTAAATAAATTACATATCCAAATAAAAGAAATTTCCCCCTCTAATACATGAATCGATAAATTGTACGTGTATAAGAGAGTTTCTCTTTATTAGCATATGTGTTTGAGGCCTAGAAGTAAATAAGAGACCCAGTCTAAATACCAATGGTATGAAAACTTGCAGATTGAACTGATATTATACCTTGACCTAATTGTACATAAGAGACCTAAAAAAACCATAATCTTACAAATTGCTAGCACAAAATGAATATGACATTACAGCTGAATATCAAAATATTTCTTAAATCAACTTCTACAAAGTGTAATATATTTATACATAATTTGGTTTGTTGGTATCTTAAATGAAATAAAAGAATCTCAGGTATTAGATGATATTCATGGAGTAAAAGACAGGTGATGGATCAAGCATTAGTCATGGTATCCTTACATGCAAGATCTAAATGTGTTCCTATGCACTAAGCTCTCTTGATCCAAGATAATCTTTAGAAAACTCGAGATTTTAGTCATGGAAATCACATATGTGCAAATGAACTACATATTCTAGCAAAAATTAGACTTGTACCTTTCTGGAATACCAAAACTTCTTCATCTTCGTCAATGATAAAATGTATGTAATGTAAATTTGTTTAGTCCCAACATATATAGGTATAGTGACGCACCACAAATAAAAAATGCATCATTGTATTGTTCCCTAAACCTATTCATTGCTTAAAAAGAATCTCCTGATATTAGAAAATGAAAGATTATAGGTGAGCTTCAATAATCCAGTTCTGTGTTGCTAATTTTAAGGCTTCCTAAATTTCAGTATTAGTAAGATGGTATCTTTACATGCAAGATCTAGATGTGTTCCTATGCACTAGCTCTCTTGATCCAAGATAATCTTTAGAAAACTCGATATTTTGGTCATGGAAGTCACATATGTGAAAATGCTTCATTGTATTGTTCCCTAAACCTATTCATTGCTTAAAAAGAATCTCCTGATATCAGAAAATGAAAGATTATAGGTGAGCTTCAATAATCCAGTTCCGTGTTGCTTATTTTAAGGCTTCCTAAATTTCAGTTTTAGCAAGATGGTATCTTTACATGCAAGATCTATATGTATTCCTATGCACTAAGCTCTCTTGATCCAAGATAATCTTTAGAAAACTCGACATTTTAGTCATGGAACTCACATATGTGCAAATGAACCACATATTCTAGCAAAAATTAGACTTTTACCTTTCTGGAATATCAAAACTTCTTCATCTTCGTCAATGATAAAATGTATGGAATGGAAATTTGTTTAGTCCCGACATATATAGTTATAGTGACACACCATAAAAAAAATGCATCACTGTATTCTTCCCTAAACCTATCCATTGCTTAAAAAGAATCTACCGATATCAGAAAATGAAAGATTATAGGTGAGCTTCAATAATCCAGTTCCGTGTTGCTTATTTTGAGGCTTCCTAAATTCAGTATTAGTAAGATGGTTGACTATGTATAGATAATTTAGTAATCCAGTTACTAAACAAAATCGAGATAGGAAAATTCAATATTAATGAAAAGAATCAAAAAGAAATTAAACTGTATAAATGTCACAAAAATTAGGTTGATATTGTATTATTATGTCAATATTAAACAGTACTAAGAAAATGATTCACATCCATTAATAACAATTATCTAAATCAACCAAAACAAGAGTGAATCATATCTTGGGAATAGAGTTGCACAAAAAATGAACCTTGGGAAAGAAATTTGATTATAAAAGGATTAAGTTAAGAGTAAAGTTAATGGGCGTTTAATTTAGAATAAGAAAATAAATAGTTTAACATTAAATGGGAGGAATAACTCCCAAATAAATGATATTAAATTAACGGGAAATCAATTTAAATTCATTATCTTAGGTAAAATTAATATGTGAATTAATCTGGACCCTCTTTATATTCCTAAAATATAGATTGAAAATCTTAAATATGTAGCTCAATCTTGACCATTCTTTATATGCCAGAAATGTAACTGAATAAGTTAAATAGGTGCCTTAATCTGGGCCGTTCTTTATGTGTCTAAACTGTAGATCTCCGTCCAAATAGAAAAACACCATTGTCCCTTATAATATAGATATCTAATTATATTTGTTATTGACAGTGAGAATAAGTATATATTCAGAAAATACTCGCCTGGTTGTTCGTAACCTTTGTCCATGACAATTAATAATTTTTGTTATATGTAAACTCATACATAAGAAATTATGTAAAATAATTATCACAGAAATCTTTAAAGAATAAAAAATTAAAATTGATCAATTTTATTCCTAAATAAAATAAAAGAAATCTTTCTCACTAGTTTCTAGTTAGATTTTAATATTCGATAAACATTAAAAAATAATTACGAAACTACGAAAATGAGAAGTTCGAAGTTGGTATAAATATATTATTGTCATTTGAAAAGTTTGCCCTTAAAAAGTCAATTAATATAAATATAATCGAAGGTAAAAATAAATAAATAGAGTTTTGTCTATTATTTATGAAAGTTTGATTATCAATAAGACGGATAGATAAAAATAAATACCAAAATTCTATTCAAGTTGTTTTATTTTTGTTTGATAAACAGAAAATTAATGATACGTATTTTGGTAGTTTAACCCACTAATTAATTTAGGCCGATAAATAAAATGAATAGAAAAACAAAAATATATTCACCGGACTCGAAGATATACTAATATTTTAGATTATGCTTACCATTCTCTATTTTTTATAAAAAATGTATATCTTCTCGGCAACCGTTTCAAATCTTGATTACGAAAAGTCATAACCTCGAAATTGTTTGTCGATATGGGACAAAATATTGTTTTCTTCCATAATGTGTTTCATATCTTTGTCACTTTTAATACCGAACGAAGGAGTACAAATCTTTATAATGATGGAATATTTGATCCCAAATACTATGATGGGATCACCACTTGTAAGAAGCAAAAATAGAAAATAAGTGATAGCTAAAATAAATAAAATATAAAAGTAAAGTGCATATTATATGTAGTTTACAAACTATATGTATAATTTACATTTTAAGAACCAAAATGTAAACAAACTACATACTACATTTTAAGAATAGTACAAACTACATACTATATGTATAGTTGATGAACAAGTCTGAAAAAACAGGGGTCTAACAACCACACCAAATATTTGGCTTAGCAATATGTATATGGACTAACTCCAATATAATTCTAAGAGTACCAACTAATAAAGCGAGCTCAATCAAGAAATATATCGAAAAGTTATATCTCTGTTTTTAATGTAATCAACAAATTAAACGGATAAAAATCCGTGATCCTGATTAATATAAGAAACAACTTGGACGGTATCAAAAAATAATATCCAAGTGTCAATCAACAACAAAAGGTTGGATTCACAATTGATTGAACTTACACACAACCTGTGATATTTCAATTATGTAAACAAATATAATGCGGAAAAGAAATAACACAGACACCGGAAATTTTATTAACGAGGAAACCGCAAATGCAGAAAAACCCCGGGACCTAGTCCAGAGTTGAACACCACACTGTATTAAGCCGCTACAGATACTAGCCTACTACCAATGAACTTTGGACTGGACTGTAGTTGAACCCTAATCAACCTCGCACTGATTCAAGATACAGTTGCGTTCCTTACGTCTCTGATCCCAGCATGACTGTACGCACTTGATTCCCTTAGTTGATCTCACCCACAAACAAGAGTTGTTATGACCCAAAGTCGAAGACTTGATAAACAAATATATCTCACACAGAAAAGTCTATAGAATGAATAAATCCCTCTCCCACAGAAATATCCAAGAGTTTTTGTTTCGTCTTTTGATAATCAAGGTGAACAGGAACCAATTGATAAACCGGTCTTATATTCCTGAAGAACATCCTAGAAATATCAATCACCTCACGATAATCTTAATCGTATGGTATCAAAACAAGATATTGTGGAATCACAAACGATGAGATGAAGATGTTTGTGACTACTTTTTATCTTTCCTATCGGAGATTAAATCTCGAGCAAATCTTAGAGAAGATATTACTCAATCACGATAAAAAAAAGAATCTCATAACACGCAAATACAGGGAAAATAGTTGGGTATGGCTTCACAATCCCAATGAAGTCTTCAAGTCGTTAACTTACAGAGTTTTGGAAAAACTTAAGGTTAAAGGAGAATCGACTCTAGTCGCAACTAGTATCACACAGGAGGTGTGGCCGTGTGGGGATTAGGGTACCCATTTGCTAGAGTTCTCCTTTATATAGTCTTCAAATCAGGGTTTGCAATCAATGTTACCTTGGAAACAAAGCATTCAATATTCACCGTTAGATGAAACTCAAGCTAATATCTTTCAACCGTTAGATCGAACTTAACTTGTTACACACCAATGAAAAGTGACTTCATTTAGATTTGAGTAACCGTACCTAAACGTGTGCACCTTTGTTGGCTCAACAATAGTTAATCGAAGGTATCCATATGAAAACTTTAATATCAACCATATTCATCTTAACCATAACTAGTTCAAATGACTCAAATGAAACTAGTTATAGAGTTGTTAAATTGTTTATATTCTCATAGAAGTATACAAGACACAATTGAAGCAAAATCGATTTTGATTCACTCGAATCAAGTCAAGAAGATTATAGCCACGGTTTGCAAAAAACTGCATTCCTTATTATATAAATGTATTAGTTCATGAACAACCGATTTTAGAACTTAACCCACTCAATTTTGCAAAAGGGTACGCATACCTAAGTGGCTGGACTAAGTTTGAATTCGCCAGTACGCGAACTGGTACGCATACTACAAACTCAGTTAAAGTCTCGGAACTTGAACCTCATGCCAGTACGCGTACCAGTATGCGTACTTGGTTCCCGGACCTTGACTAAACCAATCAGTACGCACACGGGTATGCATACCATGGTTCCCGGACTTGGGTTACACATATGAAAGTACGTATACTGTGCTTATATACAATTTTTCTAAACTCTCATTTTAACTATTGAAACATTCTCGGAAGACGACAATAGCTGTCTCACACAAACTATTAGCTTCAAAGAATTTTTCAAGTGATCGAATGATCAATACGAAACATTCTGAGTCTACATCAAATGACTGTCTCACACAAATTATGTAAGATATTACCAGACGATTTTCACATGATCATCTTTTGACTTTCGTCAAGAATATAAGATGAACTTGGTTAAAGCGAAAGCTTACCAACACATATTTCGAGAAATATGTAAGCGAGTTAAACTCAGCTCAAAATATCAAATGTGTGTAATTGAAGTCTATCTAGATATAAGAATTTGGTCTCAAATAGGGTATAAAGTAGATAGACGGTTGAGTTATAGATGAGTTCAAGTCTCCACATACCTTTTGTTGATGAAGTTCCTCCAAGCTCCCCTTAGTAGATCTTCGTCTTTAATCGATGAACATCGTGAAGTCTAAAGCTCAACTACACATTCTGTCCTAATCCGAGACATAACTATAAGTAGATTAGAAATCAAGACTTATAGTTTTGGCAACTAAACTTGAAAACAAGCTTGAGATAGCAATGCTTACGAGTTTGACAGAGCGGTGCTCTAACAGTCCCCCCCTTTGTCAATTTTAGTGACAAAACTATCAATACATATGGAATACAAAATAAATAAACTTTTATCTCTCAATACAAATGCTTGATTTCCTTGGTTCTTCAACATTACTCGAAATATTCGTCACTTCCAAATACTCCAGTGATTCTGAATGTGTTCAAAATCAGCATCGTAGTTGTTGAAGATCCGTAGCTGTAACAATGAGAGAGCAATAGCTCTCAATCATTGTTATACAATGTCATAGTATTATTACGCATCATCAAAGTCCAATTGTATCATAACTTTGACAACAATACTATGGTGATATGTATCACTCTCCCTTAGTCAATACTTCATCTCACATGAAAACCACTCCCCCTTACATAATGATCCGTAAACCATATGTATTTGTAGTGTGAACTATGATAAACATGTAAGTGATGCATTTTATACCCATATTTATATTAGCTAGGACTCAATATTTTGTGTAATAACACTATTTTAGTGCTTTTGTAGAAAGTACAAGTGAATTCGGCTCATTCGGAGAACAAATGGTTAAATGGAAGCAAAATGGCATTTGCGGATACCAAACTGAATCACAGCACCAAAAGAGACAGGGCTTGAATTAGTACTGATCAACCTTGTTAGTCACTACTTTTGTTGGTCGCAAAATCAAAGTCAACTCACATATTTCAGGCAAAGGGCCACGCATGTTAAGGCACTGAAAGGTAAGAAAGTAAGTGTAACTTGATGGTTCCGAGAGATGTAAAGCATTCAAGATTGAGGAGATAGGTGTCACGTGTTCAGTTATCTACCATTTTATTTCTTATCAACCAGAAGAAATTCTCGAGAAGCATCTAATATTCTTATCAAAGAAGGGGACAGATCAACTCATTAAGCAGAGAGTAAAGGCACGTACAACAGTGATGGAGCACTTGAATTTGGGGATATTTAGTGCTGCGATCAGTGGAAGAAGCGGCATCAATTATTTACAGGTTCCATGTCCGTGTTGAGCAAAGAAAGGTCGTTATGTGGACTGAAAAGCGAAAAGGATTGAATCAGCCGCCGTTGCATGCAATGGTGATTAGAGTGTCAGAAAGTGAGAAGTGTTGCTGTGATTGGAGATGGAAGAGAATGGAAGGAGATGATCGATCTTCTTTGTTCGGCCAGTGGAGGAATTGTCTCAACATGGCAGTCATATGCTTATGAGAAGAAATTACAGCTGGTGGTATTTGCTGATGCCTCAGTCCATAATGGAAGAACAATCAGCAACATGATTTGAATATGGAGATCAATTGGTGAAGTCTTCCATGAACTCATGTTGGAAACAATGCACGAAAAAATCAAATAATAAATCTCAAACAGCTGAGTCGCGGACTAAGCCTCTATCTTTATGGTGTTTCGCGACTCTGTCTCTTGATTGTGCAAGCAGTCAATTCTGTCGAAAACTTTATGGGATAAAACGGCTGATACTCTCTTGTTTGATTTCTCTGCACCTTGAGAAATCGAACCAACTACCACTCTTTCTAACACTTGGCTTGTTGGAAGTCTTATATAACACTTGGCTCTGTTGGTGACAGACAGAGAAAGAGAAGGTTGGCGGCCGCGAAGGTTTTTTCAGGGCGGAAGAACAAGACAAGACGAAGACAATCGATTTCGGTTTAATCATTTCTTATCTTGTTATTATTTTTGATGGGTTTTTAGAAACCCATAATTATGTATTGCTAGATTTTTATAATTAGGGTTTATGTTGAAACCACTTTTGAGCATTAAACCACTTTGATTTGAAACACATAAGGTTTTGAGGCTATTTTGATTTGAATAAATTAATTCCATGATTTTATATATTTGATTTAACGATGAATTTAGTTGTTGCTTCACCGGTTCTGTAGGACACAGTAACTTCTGTGCATAATTATTAAGATAGCAAATATTTGTGTCTACTTATTTGATATTCCATGCTGGGTTAAATCTTTTGATGGGGTATACTTAGAATAGCCAGGTAATATTTGTGAACCTATAATTAGTTTCGTATAACTTTCTCGCTAATGTAATTTGATGGTGCATGCTTCGGTTTAGTCTTTTGATGTGTCATGCTTAGGACGTCCCAGTGATATTTGTGACTCTAATACATATAATAGGTGATGTCAATATAACGAACAATAAATAATTCATGAATTATGTTTCATTTCAGTAATTGAATAGATATAAATAGTGGTGGATACTTCCCAAAAACCGTTTCTGGTTAGTTCATTAGAGATATTGATTAGAGTATTTCCACCGCTCCCTGTGGGTTCGACCCGTACTTGCCTCTGTCTACTAGTTAGACACCGTGCGATTGCGTTATTATATATAGGTTTTCCCGAGATCATATCAATTTTGGCGTCGCCGACGCGGACTTGTTTTTAGATTTGTTTTTAGGTTTTATTTTTATGTTTATTATTTTTGTTCTTTTTTACGCGTTTTGGTATTTTCTATTCGCTTTCAGAATCGGAGCTAAGCTAAAGAAAAAGAAAAAATGCTGAAAAGAAAGGCAAAGCCCAAAAAGTAAAGAAAATAGGAATCCAAAAGGAGTGAAGAAGAAGATTTTTTGAATAGTTATTTTATTTTTATTAGATTTTATTTTTTAGATTTTATTTCTTTTTATTTTTAGAAACTGTAATTAGGGATTTATTGTTGTAATCTTTTATTTTTGGACTTTTGGAATTTTATTTTTGGGACATTGAACTTTATTATTTTTTTAAAAAACCCCAAGGAAGGGTTAGTTTAAATATTAAACTGCACAGGTAAGGACGACAGTTACGATACTGTCTCGGCCCCTCGGGTTCGTACACTGACATAGGAGTCGGTGGCCCGAGTCGACTCCAACGGTTCGTCGCCCGTCTGGTACGGGAAGTAAGACTTTATCCACCCACGAATCCCCTGTCAGTGGGTTTTATTTTGTGTTGAGAATGTCAAATTGGTATTACAATAGCCAATACAACTAATATACAACTGAACAAAATGGACATTATTACTTTGACCATAGTGTGAATAGTGGTTGGGAACATCAACCTTTTGAAGGTTATGGCTCATACCATGGTGAGCCTAATTACTATTCGCATACCCACAGGTCATACGAGCAAAACGATCCTCTTATTTCTCTAGAAGAGTCTCTCAAGAGTTTCAATGAATCAACACAGAAGTTTCACTTATTTATGAAAAAGACTTATAATATTCCGCTTCTATAAGAGTCCATAGAGCGGTCAACTAAGATGTCTCTAGAAGAGTCCCTCAAGCGATTTACTGAGAATACAAATAAGATTGTGGAAATTTTTTCTCAAGATAGTCTTAATTTCCAATATAGTGTTCCCAATACCAATCTTGAAAATAATGATAGTGTTTATTCATATAATCAACATGATGAGGATAGAATTGGAGACAATACTTTAGATGAGGTTCAACCATTTTCATACTATTACGATGATTATGACGAGGATAGTGTTGATGAAGAATCTGAAATGTGTAGGCACAATAATCAGGAATTTGTTACTTCAAATATTGACCTTCACGAAAAAAATGTTATTTCTTGTTCAGATCCTAATAATTTTAACAATTATTCACCTATTCAAAAGGACAAGGATTTTAATAGAGATATTGTTTTAAACGATGTAGTATTTCCTTTTTACGAATCCGATAATGGTTTAGAGGAACGAGTTTATCCTGAGAACACTATTTTAAAGTCTAACGATTTAAAACCAATAGTCTTAGACAAGGAATATGAACTCGTAGAGATGAGTAAGGATGCACCACCTGATAATAACTTAGAAGAATCAATTAACCATTTTCAAGAATGTGATGATCTAGAAATTAGGGAAATTGTGGTCTATCTAGAAACACTGAAAACTATAAGTTTGGGGGTAATTATCACTTTCCTAGTGCCATACCCTTAACTTTTAAGAAGTTCCCTCACTTGGGACTTGGCATTTGTGCCTCAACCATTTATAGTATTTTTCAAGAGGTAAGTAAAAGTTCGTTGCTCGGACTTGAATAGATTTTAAAACGAAAATATATGTACAAATTTGTCACAAGATGTTCGAGAGGTATTGGGACTAAGGACTTGGCCAATTCTTCATGCATGTGGTATATTTTATTTAGTCTTAACAATTACTGCTCAAAACATAAATATATGAACTCTTATTTTGCCAAAATAGATTCTCAGAATATTAGTTATAAATCGTAAGCATGGGACATCAAACATTTAAGCAAGCATGCCGCATCAAATAAAATGATAACTAATTAATTAAAATCATTTTTCAATTTTTAATCAGTGCAAAAGTCATAAAAAGAATAAATTAAATTTACCACAATGACGAAAATAGACTCCCTCCGTCGTCCCAATGTTGGGTTTAGCTCCTCATATTAATCATAATCTCAAAATGTTTTATTATTGCTCCAAAGTTGATTACAATTGAGTAAACAATGCAACAGAGAAATCGCAACAGCAGTTCCTGTTGCGAAGACGATGTTGGACTGTTACAGAGAAACAAATGGTGACGGAAAATTAAATGCTGTGGTTTACTTCTCTGTTGCAAAATATGATGAAGAAACTGTTGCGATGAAGATAAACGTTGCAGAACAGTTGAAGAAACAGTTGCAAATGGATGAAGGAACCGTGGCCGATTCCTTGTTCTTCACGGGCAGCAGCAGCAGCAGCAACAGAGTTCTGAAAACTTTGATTTCTGCTCCTCTGGCCCTCCTTTCGACTCCCAACTCTCGACAGCCCTTCCCTGTGATAGTAGCAACCTATTTATACACCTAAGCCTCATTGAATCTCTCCATAACTCCTCAAAAATATTCACAATGAAGAAAAATATTTTTGAGAATAATTTCTTATTTCTTCCTCTGTGTACGTTAATTGTCTTGGAAATATTCATAAACTGATTGATACGCATCCTAGGAGAATATCTGGGCTTAACTACACAAACATGCAACATATTTTACGTGATTTTCTTTCCAAAAATGAGACGATATTCTTTTCTCTGTTTTGATTGGGAATTGATTTTCTGGACAAATTTGATCGATCCCAACCACCATAATATCTTCATATACTCATATCACATATACCCATTAAGTCTCATCTCTTTAATCTCGTTAAAACACCTTCAAATGTCGAATTGAAAATCTGCCAGTAAAGGAAAGAATTTTCCCGCCAAAACAAATTTTGAATTTTGAAAGAAGGTCGCCCCTTATCCAGTGGTCGCCCCTTATCCAAAAGCGAGAGTCCGAATAACACTTGTCCTCCGGGTGCCAAAATCAACTTTTCGAGCCGAATTTTCTTAAAATATTTATTTCCAAAAAATACCTACAAATACATAAAATAACAAAATTAGTACAAAATCGAGTGCCAACAATACGGACATTGAGGACAAATTAGACACAAAAATGTGTCTATCAAATACCCCCAAACTTATTATTTGCTAGTCCTCGAGCAAAATTTATTCTTGAAAAGTGACCGAGTTAATCTCGGGTGGGTTTATCAGAGGTGTACCCACAAAAACCAATACTCCAGACCCTAGCTATCTACGAAAAATCTTGGAAAGCACTAAAGAACCTCCTTGGTTGGCATACTTATTAATTACAGGAGGAAGTACCCTGACGCGAAATTCCAATTGTATACGAGTTTGCACTCAAGCATACTAAAATTCATATAAGTGACAGAGCTCTACTAAGATAGTTTCACGATGGACATCATACTCGGAGTCAGACTAATCACATGAAAAGATTAAGAAGATGGAAAAAGAAAAATGTAGATGGTTGAAAAGCGAACGGTGTTTCCCATATCTGTCTGAAGGCCTCTGCCAAGATGAACCTAACCTAAATGACTGAGATACCGGTCTGACTAATATTAACACACTGGCATATACAAGGGAACCAGTGGTCAATAACTTAAATCTAGATCAACAAACTGGCAAATACAAGGGAACCAGCAGTTGACTACACATAACAATAATCATTTTTTTTTTAACTTAACGGCATGAATAGATCTTTTGGATCCAAGCGCATGCTTCTTGTCAGCAGATTACACGATAGTTCCCACGGGTCCTGCATTCCACGCTTGCTTAGGCGACGGAAACAGGGAGAACACACGCATATTGCTATCCAAGTGTTAATACTTATTCCGATTGGTCTAACTGGTCCGGTCTTTTTTTTTTTTTTTTTTTTTTTTTTTTTTTTTGAAAAGGTAACTCAGTCACTCTATTTCACCCTAGCAAAGGTAACAACTTGAATCGTGTGCCCCACCAAATCACTTGAAATAAAAGAAAACTAAAAATAGAAAGTGAAAAGGACTCGACAAGATATGGCGAAACTATCATGTTATTTCTAACACCTGAGCTCTGTGCTTTTATGAATAGACTCTATAGATGTTTCCATCTAGTCAGATTGGTTCCTCAACTCCTAAAACAAAAATGTTTCCATCCACTTAGATTGGTTAGTGCTATCCTAAATACGCATAAATTTCTAGGCTCTGGAGTTTATTTATTGCGCAACTAAAAAGTTTCTCCCAATACCCCCAAACTTAAATCTAACATTGTCCTCAATGTTCTAAAGATAAAATTAAAAACATGAACAAGGAGAAACGGTTACTATTTGAAGTAAAAGAGTTAAGGAAGGATATTACCGTGTTGCGTGAGATTGGGTTACCTCCCAAGAAGTGCTAAGTTTAAAGTCTTCAGCCAGACTTAGGAAAGGATTAGTCAACTCGAACCATAAAGTAACAGTCGAAATAACTGTGGGTCTTCAAAACTAAATAGAGCTGACCAAAGGAAACTACAATAACCCAAGAAAGTGAACATGTACTGCATACCCTTATCTAGTTTCCTGATGAAGATACCTATGTCCCATTGTGGTTCAGGTTCAGGTTCTATGAAAGGATCTTGATAGAATATTTTCATTGGCTGCGTTTCTTCATAGATGGGATCCGAATCACTAGGTCTTAGAGTCTGTAAAAACTCAAATACGAACTTAGAATCACGAAGTAATAACCTAAATAATTGCGGATCCTCTAAGTCAATCAGATATGACTTACATAGTTGACCACAGTGAGAGTAGTGGTCATTCTTAGGAAAATGTGTCGATTCCATTAACCTAAAGTACTTAGGCTTAGTCTCAGAACTTAATAAGTGACACATTTGAAATCTATACGTTCCCACAATTGGAAGAAAACTATTTGGTGGGAAAACAAAATCAATCTTGGTATTATTGCATGGGTTAACCACATCAACCAGAGGATGGGTTTCTAACATTTGAGACTCTTGTTGGATATCATTAGGTTCTGGAAAACGATTATGAAGATAATCTTGTAAGATGGTTGAGGCATTGATGTCAAGTCCCAAGTGAGGGACCTTACTAAGAGTTAAAGCACATGGAGAATGATACTCACCCCCAAACTTAGAGTTTTCGGCGTCTCTAGATAGACTAGTCATAACCTCCCTAATTTCTAGGTCGGCAATTGATTTTTCTAAGTCAGGTTCATCCTCGCTAATCTCTACGAGTTCATCTAAGACTATTGTTTCTAAATCGTTTGACTCGATCTCAAGATAAACTGGTTCCTCTAAACCATCATCGGTTTCGTAAACAGGACATACTACATCGTCTGAAACGGGGGTATCTCTAGTCAAATCCTCGTCCTTTTGAATAGGTGAATAATTTTTAAAATTATTAGGATCTGAATCAGAAATAATATAATCATTATAAGGCTCAACTGGGGTAACAAATTCCTGATCACTATTCCCACATATTTCAGATTCTTCATCATCACTATCCTCATCATCATGATACAATTTTTGAAATTCAAGAATTCTCAATCTTTGTTCCAAACTACATGGTCTATGTTTATAATATTTCTCATAGATCGTTAGAGGTGATTCCTCAATAAAAGTTGGAGTATCCATATATCGCTGCCCACGCATATATTCACCAAGAGTCATTTCCGAAGACGTCTCTTGATAACGAGAATTTCTAGACATATATTCTCGCAACGTCATCGCAGGTGGCGTCTCCTCAAAAGGATTCATCACCGAAGAAATATAAACTACAGAGGGATTCTATACAATCACAAACAAGGCCGACTCGACTCCACCAAACAAACCTAAAGATTTCTAGCAAACAAAAAGCATGATGGCTCCACTTAGATTGTTTCTAGACCAGCTTCTATCTTTCGAAAGGGAATTCGTTGCAATTTGAGCAAACCCCTCTGGAATCAATCCGAGTCAAAGTAAGTTGAATTGAGGCGAGGGAAGCTCAGTGGAGCTTTGATACCCAAGGCCTCACCGCTATCACAAGGCGGCGCAGTCACGCATTCAACCCACAGAAACCATCATGAACTTTGGAGTGTGCTTAAAGAGCAACCAATATTTTTCGAACGAGTTTCCTATTAAGCTCGTTACCCTATCGGTCTCGTTCTATTCCAAATTTTAAGCTTGGGTTCGCGTTAGGTTTCGTTTTCCTAAGGCGGGCAAGAAGGGAACGGTGATGAAATCCGAACCCTTATCTTGTTTAGGCCAGGCCTTGCCCTTTACTAGGAAAATAAAGACAGTCCGGTTCGTCCTCAAACAATTATCACCTTAAGGCAGACAGTAACCCGCTTGCAGAAGATTCGCGGGTGTTTCGATTGGACTTACCTCCCGTACCAGACGGGCGATGAACCGTTGTCGTCGACTCGGGCCACGACTCCTATGCCGTGTACGAACCCGAGGGGCCGAGACGATATAGTAATCGTCGTCCTTCCCTGCACACAGTTTATATAATTTTTTTTTTTAATAATAATACCCTTCCGTAGGGTTAAAAAAAATAATAACAAAGTCCAAGAGTCCAGTCCAAAGTCCAACTAAATAAAAAAGAAAAAAAATTACAGTTTTCCTCACACACTCTAAAAAAAAATATTAAAAATTAAATCCTAAAATTGTCCTTTTTTTCTTCTCTTTTCGCTTTTCGCTTTAAGATTTTTCCTCTCCAAGTCCTTAGTTTTCACTTTGAACCTGCAAAATAAAGACAAAAAGAAACGTAAAAGGGAACAAACAATTCTAAAAAATAAAATAATAATAAACCTAAAAAAAATAAATCAATCTATATACAAGTCCGCGTCGGCGGCGCCATTTTGTTATAGTATTTTTCAAGAGGTAAGTAAAAGTTCGTTGCTCGGACTTGAATAGATTTTAAAACGAAAATATATGTACAAATTTGTCACAAGATGTTCGAGAGGTATTGGGACTAAGGACTTGGCCAATTCTTCATGCATGTGGTATATTTTATTTATTCTTAACAATTACTGCTCAAAACATAAATATATGAACTCTTATTTTGCCAAAATAGATTCTCAGAATATTAGTTATAAATCGTAAGCATGGGACATCAAACATTTAAGCAAGCATGCCGCATCAAATAAAATGATAACTAATTAATTAAAATCATTTTTCAATTTTTAATCAGTGCAAAAGTCATAAAAAGAATAAATTAAATTTACCACAATGACGAAAATAGACTCCCTCCGTCGTCCCAATGTTGGGTTTAGCTCCTCATATTAATCATAATCTCAAAATGTTTTATTATTGCTCCAAAGTTGATTACAATTGAGTAAACAATGCAACAGAGAAATCGCAACAGCAGTTCCTGTTGCGAAGACGATGTTGGACTGTTACAGAGAAACAAATGGTGACGGAAAATTAAATGCTGTGGTTTACTTCTCTGTTGCAAAATATGATGAAGAAACTGTTGCGATGAAGATAAACGTTGCAGAACAGTTGAAGAAACAGTTGCAAATGGATGAAGGAACCGTGCCGATTCCTGTTCTTCACGGGCAGCAGCAGCAGCAGCAACAGAGTTCTGAAAACTTTGATTTCTGCTCCTCTGGCCCTCCTTTCGACTCCCAACTCTCGACAGCCCTTCCCTGTGATAGTAGCAACCTATTTATACACCTAAGCCTCATTGAATCTCTCCATAACTCCTCAAAAATATTCACAATGAAGAAAAATATTTTTGAGAATAATTTCTTATTTCTTCCTCTGTGTACGTTAATTGTCTTGGAAATATTCATAAACTGATTGATACGCATCCTAGGAGAATATCTGGGCTTTACTACACAAACATGCAACATCTTTTACGTGATTTTCTTTCCAAAAATGAGACGATATTCTTTTCTCTGTTTTGATTGGGAATTGATTTTCTGGACAAATTTGATCGATCCCAACCACCATAATATCTTCATAAACTCATATCACATATACCCATTAAGTCTCAGCTCTTTAATCTCGTTAAAACACCTTCAAATGTCGAATTGAAAATCTGCCAGTAAAGGAAAGAATTTTCCCGCCAAAACAAATTTTGAATTTTGAAAGAAGGTCGCCCCTTATCCAGTGGTCGCCCCTTATCCAAAAGCGAGAGTCCGAATAACACTTGTCCTCCGGGTGCCAAAATCAACTTTTCGAGCCGAATTTTCTTAAAATATTTATTTCCAAAAAATACCTACAAATACATAAAATAACAAAATTAGTACAAAATCGAGTGCCAACAATACGGACATTGAGGACAAATTAGACACAAAAATGTGTCTATCAACCATTTTAAAAGATTATCTTCATACACTTTTTATTGAACCTAGTTGTGTCCATAAAAGAAGTTCAGTTGTGTTTGTGGGTGAAAACGGTTTCTGCTGGTTTTGGTAAATTCGTGTGTGTGGATGAGAAAGGAGTTTAGACCCTAAACAATGTACTGCACGGGAGTACTTTTGATTCGACAGATCAATTTGTACAATCCTAGCTAAACCAAGAAACGGCCGTTCCAGGCTTGCTTCGGTCACAAATTGAAGGAGAAGGGTTGGTCTTAGGGAGGGAATCAAAGAAAGTGTTGAGACCAGAATAGTTAATTTTGAAGGCGTGGTTGTTTATGACTTGTATCTGAAAGTAGAACTGGCTAGCTGAATGAAAAGTTGTCAGGTGATTTCTAGATACCATGTTGCTTTCCCGACCAAAACTTGTTCTTTGGTGGAAATAGGTGAAACCTATTTATACAAGTCGTAGTAAAACGTACCCTGGTCTCGTAGGAAGTGGAAACGATCGAGTAGTGGAAGAGTGGAATAACGTGTAACGTCAGAATTTATGCTTCCATGATGAAGGAAACATTTACACCATTACTTCTTGCCATTACTAACCGCTCTTCTTCATGATACTTTTTTGTAACAGGCGTATTGCACGCCGCACGTTGTAAACTGCCAGACCAATATCCTGATGAGTATCCCCCAGTTTGTGACATGTTTGATGTCTCGAGTGTTTTCGTGGAAAACATGTAGCACTTTACTACGTGTGGCAAGTTAAAATCAAGAGGCTTTCCGCAGAAAAATAGCATGCGATGTTATTAAGCTTGTCTTGGTTGGTCGCCTGAAACTTGCCACAAGCCTGCCGGCTCGGTAGCGAACTTTAATGGCTGAGATTGCATCTCATGATGAAGGATAACCGTTGATTATGGCTACTTTCTGTTGGCGCCTGGTAATGGCGCAATGGAACCTTTGTTGCATGCCAGCGACATCGCATCATGGGTGGCATGGATCGTGCATGTCAGTGGCACGGTGGTGCAAGTGGAGCCTAGCGTAGCCATGGACACTAGATTTAGGCAGCGGGTCGCCTAAAGGTTGCCACAAGTATAGCAATTCGGTGGAAAACTTGGATGGCTGAGATTACATCTCATGAGGAAGGGTAGCCGTTGTTTATGGATACCTCCCGTTAGCGCTTGGTAATGGAGAAATGGCACCTTTGGTGCATGCCAGCGGCATTGCAGCATGGCTGGCATGGCTCGTGCATGTCAGTGGCACGGTGGTGCAAGTGGCGCCTGGCGTAGACATGGCCACTAGATTTAGGCGGCGGGTCGCCTAAAAGTTGCCAAAAGTCTATTAGTTTGGTGGCAAACTTGGATGGCTGAGATTGCATCTCATGTGGAAGGGTAGTCGTTGATTGTGGCTACCTTCTGTTGGCGCCTGGCAATGGCACAGTGGCGCCTTTAGTGCATGCTAGTGGCGTTGCGGCATGGCTGGCATAGTCTGTGCATGTGCACTTGGCATGCCTGTTTGGAATGTGCGATTGGCATGCCGTTTGGCATGTGCATCTGGTTGCGAGCTTGGCATGTGCGCATGGCATGTGCGTTTGGCATGTGCGCCTGACATGTTTTTTTTTTTTTGGCATGTTTGACATGCTGTTAGCATGGTTTTGGGAAGCCAACTTGGGAGGGCAACCTTTTGACACAATTTCCACCCTTTTAAAAGTTGTGGCAGGTTTACAGAAACCTGATTGGTCAATGAAAGCAGGGATCCGGCCAAGCATGGGCGTGGACACCCTTTTGGTGTGCGTGGCAGGTTTAGTGCGACCTGATTGGTCGATGGGAAATAGAGCCGGTAAGTATGGGTCCAGCCACAACTTATGTGCGTGTGGCGAGTTTAAGGCGACTTAATTGGTCGAGGGAAATAGGGACGGTTTAGGATGGGGCGTGGCCAATGGAAAATGGTGCCGGTTGGCCTAAGGCATCACCACACCTCTCTTTGTTGCTGCTTCTATCCTGTGGCTCCTTTTTTTATGATTCTGGGCAAGATTTTGCATCTACTAATCCATGGAGGATTAATTACCTAGTTTTCCTAGGCTTACAAGCAAGGTCTGATATACTTCGCAAGGCGCAAAACCCAACTTTTGCAAATTAGTCAAGATAATTGTTTGAATTCTATGTGTTGACACAGAGTTCTTTTAAGTTCGTTGCTAGAGAGCAGCATGCTTTCTGATTGAATACCTTATGAAAAGACCTTATCCATGATATTTGGAAATTCGTGCTACTCTGCTGCGAGTGAACACAAATCGTCATGCCATATCAACATTAAGGGTTCAGCCGGGGAACATAGCACAGAAAGCATTCAAAGAAACTTATATTAATTGAGTGTAGGAAAGGTGCCAAAATTTACTGAATGCCTGAGATTGTTGATACATGCACCATTCTGGGTAAATTTCATAAGAAAGTATTGAGTTGCTCAATAAATGTGCCAGTGAAGAGGTTGACACTCATGGCTTCGTTTCCTTACATAGTGACGTCACATCAGATGCAAGGTTTTACAATTTTAACCCTAAGCTAAAAACCACCATCAACATTAAGTCCCCTGCTTAGCTCGGAACAGTGGCATTGTTGCGGGGTAAGCATGAGATGGTGACAGACAAGGATAAAATCGAAACGTCAAGTCATGAAGAGATTGTCAGGAAGATTTGGCTAACCTTTTTCAGGAGGCACAAGTAGTTTATGATCCTTGTGTCGGCAACTTGGCATATTTCCGGCTTGGCCGCAGGGTGCTGGCAAGCTTTGCTTCCCGGAACGTTGGTGCCAACTTGGGCCATGGGAGGGATGCTGACGTCGCGGCTTCGGTCGTGGAGCGGTAACGATGACGTTGCTGGCTTGGGCCACGAATCGGTGGATGACGCTATCTGGCTAGGTCACGGAACGTATAGAGATGGCGCTTTGCTTCAGTATGTCGAACGATGGAGACTGGCTTCACTTCGCGGAATGGTGGAAACTGGACTTGGAACTTTGACTATCCAAACAGTGAGGATGGGGCCGTCTAGGTCACATGATGGGTGGAGATAACACGGCTTTGATCACGGAGTGCTGGAGTCATGGCGCTGCTTGCTAGTCTGTGGAGAGGGAAGATGGCGCTGCTTTGGATGGCTGTGGAGCGGGAAGATGGAGCTGCCTAGGTCATGAAATGGTAGGGATGGCTGCTGACCTGGATACCAAACCCTAATTATCCGTACATTCAAGTATCTAATCCAGCTGGTATCCCGCGTTCGGAGCCTTTGTACACGGCTAGTAACAGGGTTTTCTTTCTCAGGCTTTATCAATCCGCCCAATATAAGAGGCGATATTGAACCTTTCTTTCATATAGATCACTATGGAATTGTGTCCATCCTCTTCGCAGGTACCATCTCGTATCTCTTATCCTAGTTATCTATTTTGTCTTCTTCATCATGTAGATTTCCGATGCAGACCTAATGTAAAAAAAAATATTGTTTGTTTGTAGTGCACAATGGGATCTTTCAGTGATGATCATACCTTTGACTTCTCGGAGAAAATTTTTGAAGTTGACAAACCCAGGTTATCTTCACATGAGGAGATACTAAACCAAATCAACCCTTTGTTCCATGTAACCGGCCATATTATACAAGGCATGTCTCTCACCCATCTACGCATCGTGTGGGTGCGTGCTCAGGCTTTCATGGCTTTGATGGACATGGAGGAGAAATGGAGACATGATGAAGCGTCCCAGCAAGAGAGGAAATCTCAAAGTGATGAAGCTTCTCCACATCCCAATGTCAGGGCTAGTCGATTCACTTCCCAATTGAAACGGCGAAGGACTGAGCCCAAGAAACTTCTGGGCGAGATCCAGTTTGATTACCCCATCCATAATGGCATCGTAATCCTTGATTCTGAAGTGGACGAACTGGAGCATCCTCAAGGGGTTGTTGGAAAAGTTCCGGAGAAAGATGTTGACGCGGTTTACGAGACTGAGGCAGCTTCCAGATTGGACGCCGAAACTGTTGCTGAGGGAGTTGAAGCGATAGCTGAGGATGTTGTCAAGGTAGATGGTGAGGCGGCGGAAGCATATGTTGGAGATGTTGTCGAATCGGATCCTGGACGGGATGATGAGGCTTCTACTGAAACGACTTCTAGTTGGTATGTTGAAGCTGCTGCTGAAACGACTTCTGGATGGAATATTGAAGCTGTTGCTGAAACGGCTTCTGGATGGAAAATTGAAGCTGTTGCTGAAACGGCTTCTGGATGGAAAATTGAAGCTGCTGCTGAAACGACTTCTGGATGGAATGTTTGCTATCGGAGAGGGTGCTGGGGAAAGTGCTTGAAAAAGCTCTGATGGAGGCATCATTGACCAAGGTGTCTTGTCATTGACAACTGGTTTTCCATTTTGTGATTTCCTTCCACAGAGAAAACAATCTTTTCGTAGATCGTAGATGTTTTTGATACTTAAGTTTTTCTTGTTGTTCGTGTGACTGAAACCACATTTCACCAAGTAATATTCTTTCATTTATGCTGCTTTGATAATTTCACATCCTTGATTGAATGAATAAAATCTCCCGGAAGAGACCTAAAACCCCTTTTACGAAAAACAAGTTCTTCCACCCTTCCAAAGCGATTCAGCGGATGGGAAGCCAAATCACATAAATGACGCAGCAATAGTGCTAGTAGGCGTGTCATATTCTCTCCATTTAGCTACTCCCATGAGAACTCCTCACATGTCGTTGGCAACAGTATCTCAAAACAAGGAAAAACAGTATCAATGATTAAGGATTTCGATCAACCTTTTATTGGATTGTCCCTCGCAAATTACACAGGACGTCTTTGACATACCGCCTGGGTATGTAGAAGTGTGAGCCGTCACAAGCTAGGAAGTACATCGTGAGGAATAGAGAATCCTCGTTGGGCAAAAGTTGAATCCAAATGTTCTTGAAGGAAGGCGTCTGTGCCGCCACTCGATGATCTTCTTCCTTGCACATTCCCTTCTTCAGTATTTTTTTTTCTTTTTCGAATAAGATATTTCTTGTAGGGTTTGATTTTTTCTGGTTTTTAATTGATGGGTAGTGACTTAGTGGGTTTGATGGATACTTTTCCCTTGAGATGATTTAGGAAAACTTATTTTGAAATAAAGATGCTTTTAATTAAAATCGAAACCCTAATTATGAATGCAAGCAGTGCAATCATTTTGAAGGGATTACAAATATTGCGGAGAAAAGGGAAATTACTGAAGAAAATACTTAAAAGGAAAACGCTGGAGGAAAAGGTAGCACATCGTTTTAGGTATTGAAGGGCTTGAGCCATCACAAGTGAATTGTCACGCCTTCCAGTTCGTAGGCATTGATGAGTTTGCAGTAACCTCCCAAGAAAACATATGCCACCAGGTATGGCTCGTCTTCCCTTTCTTTAGGAAAATTAGGTTGAGCGACTAGCTTCACTGTTACATCTCCAACTTGAAACGCGGTCGCCTTGACTACCATATCTCCAATTTGAAATGGGTTTGGGCGTTGAGCAACCACTTGATTTTTGACCTCGTTATCTTTGACTGGGGAAGCTTCTAAATTTTTGGCAAATCATTTGAAAGGCCCAGCATCCCATTCACATCTCTTAATGACGCCCGGGTTGATAACTGGACCGAGTCCCCATGCCTGACCGAGAGGAGAAGTGACTGGGTGCAGAAAATGGTTGTTTAATAAGACTTACTTGTGTTCGGAATCTTCGGATGAACGTCGACGGGAATTCTCTAGGTAATTGAGTTACCTTGGTAAGTTGTTGATATGGCAACATGTGATCTTCAGGGTTAGATGGCTTGTTGGAAATCTTTCGGGTATCGACACCGGCAGAAGAGATACTCCTAATTTCACTTTATTTCCATGTACCCATGAGCGCCCCAGAATCATGTCGTAATTTGAGAGTTCTTTGACAATATGGAATTTGCCATGTGTTAGAGCATCTCCCACCTTAATTTCAAGGTTGATGTAGCCATATGCGTCTATTGCTTCTCCTTCCAAGTTTTTGACCGCAATTTGGGAAAGAGTAGCCTCTTGCTTCGAAATTCTTGCAGCTCTCAGAGTCTTGATAGTAACGATGTTGAAGTCAGAATTCGCGTCGATTAATGTGCTATCAAGCTCGGCGTCTCTCAGATAAACCGTGGTCAGCAGTCCCCAGTTGTATTTCCCAACACCGCTTCCTGAGAGAGCTTGGGATTCTATTTGGAAATTCGTGATACTCTGCTGCGAGTGAACAAAAATTATCATGCCATATCAATATTAAGAGTTCAACCGGGGAACATAGCACAGAAAGCATTCAAAGAAACTTATATTAATTGAGTGTAGGCAAGGTGCCAAAATTTACAGAATGCCTGGGATTGTTGCTACATGCACCATTCTGGGTAAATTTCATAAGAAAGTATTGAGTTGCTCAATAAATGTTCCAGTGAAGAGGTTGACACTCATGGCTTCATTTCCTTACACAGTGACGTCACATCAGATGCAAGGTTTTACAATTTTAACCCTAAGCTAAAAACCACCATCAACAAGTTGTTAGAAATCCATCCTCTAGTTGATGTGGTTGACCTAGGCTATGATACCAAGATTGACTTTGTTTTCCCACTAAAAACTTTTCTTCCAATTGCGGGAACGTATGAATTTCAGTTGTGTTGGTTATTGAGTTTTGAGACTAAACCTAATTACTTTAGGAGATTAGGAACGACACATTTTCTTAAGAATGACCACCACTGTGGTCAACTGTGTGAGTCAAATCTGATTGACTTAGAGGATCCCCAATTATTCAGGTTATTGTTATGTGCCTTTAAGTTCTTAGTTGAGTATTTTCGGACTATACAACCTGATCTTCGGGATCTTACCTTTGAGGAAATCCAGTCCAAGAATTTTTTTTATCAAGAAATTTTTATAGAGCCTGAACCTGAACCACAACTAGATATAGTTGTCTTAAACAAAATATTAGATAAGGTTATTCAGGTTACTGGTTTATGATTCTACGAGGTGACTAAGACTTTCCTAGTCTGGCTGAAGACTTTAAACTTAGCACATGCTGGGAGGTAACCCATGTTTCCGGTACTCTGGTAATATCCGTCCTCACTTCCTTTAAGTAGTAACAATTTCTCCTTGTTCATGTTTTTAATTTCATTTTCAGAAAATTGAGGACAATGTTAGATTTAACTGTAGGGGAGTGGTTAACTTTTTACTTTTATTTTTTCAGGAATTTTCTTGCAATTTATGACCAGCTGTGGAGCGGGTCTATTGTAGGGTTCTTATGACCAGCTGTTGAGCGGGTCTATTTTCTGTTTTTTTATCATAATATGACCAGCTGTTGAGCGGGTCTATTCTTTTTCTCATCATTTTATGACTAGTTGTGGAGCGGGTCAAATTTTCTGTTTTTCTCGAGGACTAGGAAAATGTAAGTGGGGGGGAATTTGGTAAGCACGCAAGTGAGACGCATTTTCACCCATAACTACGTTAGCTACGACTCATTTTTCGCTAATAAACTTGTATTTGTAGGTATTTTGGGGCAATAATTTTTTTTGGAAGAATCGGTTCGGAAAGTGGTTAAAGGCACCCCGAAGGACAACTGCTAAATGAACTCTAAATTTGGATAAGGGGAACCTAAAATGATAAGGGGTAACCCAGTTATTATCGACACCCAGTTGTTGGATAAGGGATATCCTATTCTTCCTTGTTTGAAATGGTTTTTGGCGCGAAAATGGAGTAGTGAACTGGCAATGTTTAGATTCAAGAATTGGACGTGATTTCATGAGACTCAATGGCTGAATTCTGTTGCGTAGGCTTAATTCAGCTAGACAAGGGAGATATGGGCTTTGGAATCGGCTAAAATTGGCTGGATAATCCATTCGAAGTGAAACAGGGAAAGTTAACCCGTCACCTGCGACTTCTTCTGGAATTGATTTGGATGAGATTTAATCAGATATTTTTCTTGATTTGGATACATCCCAGCCTGTTATATCTAGATTTAAATTCGATTAAAGGAGAAGATTTCTCATAATATCGACAAAATAGGGAAAGCATATTCTCGGGAAATTTATGAATTATTTTGGGAAGGTTTGTATGTATTTTAAACGTGCTATAATTCTTATGAAGTGTGTATCATGCTGTTGGGAGTGTGCAGAGAACATGCAGACACGTGAAGGAGCTTCAAACGGAAATTATTCCCGTGATAGGAAGAAGAGAATAATCGAAATTAAATTAATGGAGGATTTTGGGAGTAATGGAGGAGGATTCTCGGTGCTGGAGGCTATATAAGTTGTATAGGGTGATTAGAGCGGGGCATGGAGTGATAGGGGAGGGAACAGAAGGTTGAGGATGGAGAAAAATCAAGTTGCAGAGATGAACCAGTTCTGCTGGTGAAGAAGAACACGAAGAACATAAGACGCTTTAAGGAAGACATAAAGCTACAGTGACAGTGACACTTTACTTTTATTGTTCTCTGTAACAATTGAGTTTGTAACTAATATAATTGTTACAAACCGGTTTTCACCATTTTCTCTCATTTTCATCATTTGTAAACACTTTGAGCAACGAAAAATTATTTTGAGAGTGTGTACCACATGAGGAGCTAAACCCCATCATTGGGACAATGGAGGAAGAAACTTTTCATGATTGTGGTAAATGAATTAATTATTTTTATGACTTTTTGCATAGATTTAATTGCTTTATGATTTCTATTAATTACTTGTTATTTTGTCTGAAGTCGCATGCTTAGTTTCAATTACTTTTGATGTGTCATGCTTACAACTTACAACTAATGTTTTATGAAATCTATTTTTGGCAAACAATTAGAGTCACAATTTTTTTTGTTTGAGATATATTGTCTAGAGTTAATGACTGAACCACAAGAATATGAAAATTAGTGAAATCCTGCGTCTCGGTGTCTCTTCATCTTGTCACCATAATTTGTATATTTTTGCTAGTTTAAGTATTTTTTTTATTAATTATTAAAATCAATCTCACCAAGTCCGAGTGAACGACACCCTTTCTTACCACTATATAAAATTCGATCAAACTACACATTAATTCTCCCCCTTTTTGTCAATAAAAATTGGCAAAGGTATGAAAGCTAGTGGGATCCTAATGAAATTTCCATAGAGATACTTCATGACCAAAAGAGAACAAAATATCAACTTTTTTTAGATGCAATCATATAGCCAAAACTAAATGCATTCATCTAAGGAGTTAATAAAGATACAAGAGAACGCCTACAATATTCCACAGCCGCACTCCCCACAAAGATTTCGCAATTAAGCACAAGTTCAATTAAGAACTCTCCCCCATAAAATGTCATTCCCGAAAGAACAACAAGAGTGACCTTACTTTCACAAGAAAAGAAGGATTTCTTTGGACATGAACAAAATACATGAAACATGAATTTGTATCCAAAGTACTAAATTAAATTAACCACAAGAGAATCCATGATTAATTTAGTCGAAAATGCTCACATGAGAGAACTTACTGAGCCACACAGTACTTACACAAAGATGTGGATCAGTGAAAGACCAATACTGCGGAATATTCAAAGATTCTTTCTATTTTTCATCAATATTTGCATAGAGACATGTAATAGACTTAATATTTGTGAACAAAAGTTTATCCTATCTTCCATCAATATTTGCATAATGACCTAATAGGCTTAACTTTTGTTGTCAAAAGTTCATTCAATCTTTTATCAATATTTGCATACTGACATATGAAAGACTTAACTTTTGATATATATGGGACAATCATAGTTCACAGACGCAAACACACATATCCCATATATAAAACCATAAAGATTAATACTGCAAAATCATCTTCCAAATAAGCTTTAGAATTTCAATAAATAAATCTAAAAACATTGCAAGAATCGTTGGAAATAGCTATGTATGCTCACAATAATGGCTATTCCAAACCTTAGTTATCCTTATTAAAATAAAAGAATAAATTCTCATAAGAAATTTCCTATACATTAAGGCCTCTAAAATATTCTTTATCGTCCCCGAACTCCTTGTCGTCAATATCCGTTGGAATATAAGTTTCATGAAGAAAGGATTCAATTCCAACGAACACTGATGCTGAACTAGGGCCTTCTGAATTTCGAGAGTCCTCAAAACAATAGCCTTTATTTGTTGAATCTCCTTTCTTGTCTCAATCAACTCTTCAAGAACATCATAAAACTTCTAAAGATTTGAAGGAGCATCTCTTGATTTCCTCACATTCCTTGTTTTTATTTTCAAAGTTGATAGAACATGAGATTTATATTTTTCCTTCATGATTGATGGCTTAACAATCATTTTCACATCTTTTCCATTAGAAGACATAATGCTTGGATTCTCCATAAAAGTATGGGATTGTGGGAGGAATTCACAAATCAGACTCAACAAGCATTTTTGTGATAAAAAGAGTATTTGGTGAAGGAGAAAGGAATGTAGGGTTACGGAACCTTTATATACTAAAAAGGATTCACGTACGCACAACTCACAACCCTAAAGAAGGCAGAATTATCGATTTAACCCTCTTTTATTGATCAAACAGAGTAAACCCTTTTAAATATCAATCAGATATGAAAGAATGGAAGAATTCCGAAACGGTGAAACAAGACCAAAAAAAAAAAAGTTTTCTTTTCCTAAATCCTGAAGTGTGCAAACCCTTGTCTCTTTTGAACCAGGAACATGAGACAAGATACACAACCAACACAATTAAGTTGTGCTGGGGTGAACAATAATTTGTCCACCATAACCTTCTTGAATGGAATTTGTTAGAGCACTTCTCGGTCGAACTCGCATGTGTTTCTATCTCAAGCATGTTTGTCAATGTTAGTGATCAAAACTATAAGTCTTGATCTCTAGTCTACTATAGCTAAGTCTCAGACTAGGATAGAAAGTATAGTTGAGCTCAAGAAATTCATGGCGATCATCATATAAGACGAAGAACTACTCAAGGAACTGGTGGAACTTCATCGACTAAGTGGTATGTGGAGACTTGAAATTATCTGTCACTCAAAATTCTATCTACTCTATCTCCTATATTGAGACAAAAGTCGTTTTGCTATATAGACTTGAAATTATCTATCACTCAAAAGTCTATCTACTCTATCTCCTATCTTGAGACAAAAATCGTTTTGCTATATACACATTTGCTATTTAGAGCCGAGTTTATCTCGCATATCTATTTCTCAAAATATGTGTTGGTAAGCTTTCGCTTTGGCCAAGTTCATCTTTGCCTAGTGACGAAAGTCATGTTAAGTTTCAATCACTTGAAAATGGCTTTGACGAAAAATGGTTTGTGAATAACAACTATATAACGTCCTCTAAGAATGTTTCAATGATTGAAATGAGAGTTTAGAATATATAACAATTGTTGGATATAAGCATTGTGTGGTAACACATATATGTATAAGTCCTTATTCCTTGAACCAAAGTATGCGTACTTTGTTGATCAGGAAAACCGGAACAGAGTCCGCGAACCCAGTCTGCGAACCCAGTCCGTAAATTGTCGGAGGTTCTCGTCCCGAGAAAATCTGCTGGACTTTGTGAATTGTTTACAAACTTATTCCGGGTACTTAAGTCCGCGAACTCAGTCCGCAAACTTAAGTTGGTTATTTTTAAAAACGATTATTCGTGAACTTATACTTATATAAACTAAGGAATGCAAGTTTGCAAATCGCGGCTATAAAGTTCATGAATCGATTCGAGTGAATCAAATCGTTTTTGCTTCGATTGTGTCTTGTATACTTCTATAATATCTAAGCAATTAAACAACTCTCTAACTAGTTCGTTTGAGTCATTTGAACTAGTTATGGTGAAGAAGAATATGGTTGATATGAAATTGCTCACATGGATAACCATTTGGTTAACTATTGTTGAACCAACAAATGTACATGTTTGGGTACGGTTACACAAATCTAAAATCGTGCATTTCATTTGTGTGTAACAAGATAAATTTTCGATCTAACGGTTGAAATATATTAGCTTTAATCTAATAAGGTTTTCATCTAACGGTGAATATTGATTGCAAACCCTGGTTTGAAAGACTATACAAGGGAGAACTCTAGCAACTGGGAAACCTAATCCTCATACCTCCTGTGTGATACTATTTGTATTAGCTAGAGTCGATTCTCCTTTAACCTTAGGTTTCTTCGAGACCCTGTAGGTTAACGACTTGAAGACTTCATTGGGATTCTGAAGCTAGACCGATACTACTTTCTTGTAGTTGTGTGATCTGATCTTGTTGATTCTATCGTGTTGAGTACAATCGTAACGATTGGCTTGAGATTGAATATCTCCGATAGGCAAGATATAAAAGTAATCACAAAAATCTTCGTCTCATCGTTTGTGATTCCACAATATCTTCTTTTGCCGCATCGATTAAGATTATTGTGAAGTGATTGATAATACTGAGTTGTTCTTCGGGAATATAAGTATGGTTTATCAATTGGTTCCTGTTCACCTTGATTTATCAAAAGACGGAACAAAACTCGTAGGTATTTCTGTGAAAGACATATTTATCTATTACCGTAGACTTTTATGCGTGATACAGATTTGTTTATTAAAGTCTTCGACTTTGGGTCGTAGCAACTCTTAGTTGTGGGTGAGATCAGCTAAGGGAATCAAGTGTGTAGTATCCTGCTGGAATCAGAAACGTAGGAGCGCAACTGTACCTTGGATCAGTGTGATATTGATTGGGGGTTCAACTACAGTCCAGACCGAAGTTAGTTTGTAGTAGGCTAGTGTCTGTAGCGGCTTAATACAATGTGTGTTTAATATAGACTAGGTCCCGGGGTTTTTCTGCAATTGCGGTTTCCTCGTTTACAAAACTTCTGGTGTCTGTGTTATTTCTTTTCCGCATTATATTTTGTTATATAATTGAAATATCACAGGTTGTGCGTTTGAATCAATCAATTAGAATATCCAACCTTTGGTCGTTGATTTACATTGATTGATACTTGAACATTGATCGTTGGTACCGTTCAAGTGATTTCTCTTGTATTCAATTAGACTCGCAGATTTATATTTGCTTGAGTAAGTATTGAATCAAGAAAGAGAGATATAACTCTTTGATATACTTTATTAAGATTGAGTCTAGTTGATTCTCTTGAAAGTATATTGGAGTTAGTCCATACAGATTGTTAAGCGAAATATTGGGTGAGGTTGTTGTACCCCCACTTTTTCAATTGGTATCAGAGAAGGAAAACATATTAACGACCTCATAAGTCTGTGTTTGTAGAGACCTTATTATGGACGAGTCTATCTCTAATAAAGTAACAGGTCAGAAATTACCAGACGTTTTTCAAATCTTGGATTCACCTGAGAGAACTGTCACATCTATGTCAATATCTAAACATTCTCTTAATGTAAAAACTGTTGATAACTGGGAAACACTCCTGGAAGAAAAGTTGGATGAACTTTCTGATGAAGGTGATTCAGATATTGATAGAGAGGTTGATGAGGAAGTCTCAGAGTATGTTAAGGTTTTGAATTCGTTGAAAAAGAAGAAGATGACAACTTGTCATGTCACACCTCTTCTGACTCATCTCTGTCGTAAAAACAAGCAATTGAGAAGATGTCGCGCAGGTGTTTATGTTTCGAATCGTTCTAACGAATCGATCCTCAAGGATTCTGAGAAAAACCTACTTATGAAGTCACTTGAATGTGATAATCTTTATCAAAAGTACTCTTTGTTGGAAGAGAAACTTGTAGAATCTGAAGCAAGGATTAGCTCTCGACAAGTTAGTTTTGATGACAGAGAAAGCGATTTTCTCGCTCGAGAAAAACGTCTTGAGGCTGATTTAGCTGCTGCTCTTGATAAAATCAAGATATTGGAAGATGACTTGAAAAAGTTCAATACTAGTTCAAGCAAGTTAACCACTATGCTAGGATCAAGTAAAAATCATCGTGATACACGAGGATTGGGATATAAGGGAATAGATGCTCCAAGTATTAACAAAGAGGTAAAATTTGTCAAGTCTAGTGATTCTTCTCAACAAAAGGTTTCCACTGATGGCAAAAGTGAAATACCTTCACCGGCAGTTAAAGTTCGAAAGAGCAATATATATCAACCTCTTAAGACAGCGCATATTGATCGAGGTAAGAACATTCCTTATGTTTGCCACTATTGCGGAAATAAAGGTCACCTGGAAAGGAGATTTCGTTTCCGTATAAGGAATGAGAAACTTCATGATGTTCTTGTTTGGGCATCACAAGAAGTTGTGAAACCAAGATCATATCTTAATACTAATCCCCTTAACGTTACAGGTTGTAACCGTCCAACCTTTAGGTAAAGGAATCAGTGTTGGGATAAACCTAGATTTTCCTATAAACGTCATACAAATCCTTTTCACAATCGTAATGGTTATCAAAAGGATAACTTCGTAAAGACGAAGACAAGATCCGATGTTCCCAATTGGAGAAAGATTAACTTGCAAAAGAATAGTCAATCCAATTCTATTTCGAAAAATATCGAAGAGAGTAACGGGTAGAAGGTTCCGGTTGTTTCTAAATGCACTCATAATTGGGTTCCAAAGAAAGTCAATGACGCTTTGAGTGTGAAAAGGAATGATCTCCTAGATAATTCCATGACTATGGAGAAGGCAGTATCCATGATGTTGGAACTTAAAGAGTTCTTTGGAAAGATGGGTTTGGATGTGAAAGGTTCTAAAAGCGATCTCTTTCATGATAATCCAAAAGTCACTTGTGGTGAGCAAGAAATTGTTCACCTCAACACAACTTGAGTGCGTTGTAAGTGCATCCTCACCAAGGAATACCCTGTTATGTATACGGTGAGGGAAGCATGAAAATTGGGGCGCACAGATTATGTTCGGTAAGGATGTAGAATTCAACTGGATTCTTCTAAAAAGGTATGTCTATAAACTTGAGCGATATTTGTGTTTTTATTTTCTTAGAGAACTTATAATGATCCACGTACCTTCCTTATCATTCATTTCTACCTAACTTGATATGTGTTTAAGGTTCTTAAATGTTTAGGTTTGAAAATAATAGTTTGGGATGTTTGGACTACATGGTACACATACTAAGTATGCATAACATCTTTTAAAATCAAAATCCAGAGGTTCAATTACGCATACCCGTTTGCATACTGCTCCAGGATACGAAAATTCGTTTGCAAACCCGTATGCATACTTGACGTCGATATTCGGTAAATTTGTTTTGGTTGTAACTTCTTCGTCCGACCTCATTCTTTTTGCATTCTACTCCTCTTTGAATTCTCTTCCTCTTTGAATTCTCTTCAAAATGGTGATGAGAAGTCCTTAATTTGGATGAGTTAAGATTGGTATTTGTCTTGTCTGTGACAGCCCGAATTTTCGGACTTCCAGCATCACGGAGTCGACCTTGTGGGTCGGGTCCGATCCAGCTAGCAAGTCCAAATTTCCGGACCGCCACTCGTGTAGGACCAGATTTTTTTGTTTTAAAAGATTTTAATAAAATACAAAACTCAACTCAAATGAAATGAAATTTATTAAATGAAATATAATATTACTTTTAAAATTACAAAACTATAAAATACTAATTATAAAATCGAAAGTACACAATCGAAACAGACAAACACCTCGATAGAATTTAAAACGCAATGCCCAACCCCTGTGATACATAATAATTTAAAACGCAATGCCCAATCTCTGTGATACATAATAATTTCTTTTACGGCTAGTGTTTCTTCAATCTCTGTGGAAAGGGAGGAAAAAGAGGGTGAACAAACCACAGCCCAGTAGGAAGTTTCAAAATATAATAGAGTGCATCGAAAAACAAACAAGTGCAGTAGATGCAATAATAAAATTCATGCACAAAAATCCACAAAAATACTTACGCCAATCTCAACCACGAATAATAAACATTTGTTACTCAAAATCTTCAACCTCAAATTCTAGATCATTAGTCTAGTTGTCATAGTTATTCCGGTAAACAAACCACAATTATTCACGATTAGTCTTGTTTTTCTTTCTTCAAATGATTCTTATTATAGTTGTAAGAGTTATTCTGGTAAACAAACCAATACTGTTCCCCGAACAGTCTTCCCGGGGTAGCCACCAGTGGTGGGATGCCATAAAGGCCTGACATTTTAGCAGCAGAGAGATTGTATATTCATTATTCATTTCTAAACATTAGACCCGCGTACAAGCACCAAAACATTTTCAATAACTAATAATATAATTCAATAAATTCACTTTCACAAATCAAAACTCAATTAATATGCATTACTATAATTTTCTTAATAAATAGAGAAAAAACATTACTACCGAGATCAATTGTTAAAAAAATCTAGATTAATAATCAGTATACAAAATTTCATAAATAAATCAATTTATACAAAGAAAACAACTTAATAAATTTAAAATAACCATCATGATTATTATCATAAAAATGAAAAGGAAATCAATATAATTATAATGCTAAAATAGGTTTTGATTTTTGTATTAGGTAGAAACCCCCTACATTTTAGCAAATCCTAAACTCTTGAATCATTCCAAATCCAAAGAAGGCATGCACAATTTCCAAGAAAAATAAGGATTAATAGCTTCGGTATTCTTTTTACTTTTTGTTTTCTTTTTATTGTTTAAAGAAAAAGGAAAAGAGAAAAAATTAGAAGGAAAGAGAGATGAAAATGACGGCTAAAAGTATTTTTGGGTTTTTGTGCTAGGAGACAAAGGAGAAGAAAGTTGGATAAGATGAAAGTGACGGCTCCTTTTTGATTTCTTTTTTCTTCTATTCATGTATTTGTGAATAAAAACCTTAACCAATTATTATATACCACTCAAATTTTGATAAGGGACATACTATTTTATAAACACATCATTAATAAGGTACATGTACCCCAAACACATAATAATATAATAGTGACACCAAAATTAGCAAAGATACATACATAACTATATATACACAAGCCACAATGCACACATTCACCATAATTAAAAATCATTATTATTAATTCATTTTATTTTGGCCATCATAAATATAATTAAGACTACATATTCATTCTTTATAAATTAAGATTTAAATTATAGCGGGACCAAAATATTATGGATGGGTTTTACGTGCCAAAATCGTATTAAAAAAATTACGGGGTATTACATTGTTAACCCCTTAAAAGAATTTCGTCCCGAAATTCAATAACCAAAAATACCGGGCATTACACTATTAACACCTTAAAAGTAATTTCTTCCCAAAATTCAATACCAAAAATACTGGGTGTTACATTGTCTCTTGTTTTTGAGTGTTTTTCTCCGTTTTGTCGCACTTGTTCCACTTGTTTTGGACTTGGTCACTTGGATTCATGGAGTACTACTCTTCTAAGCTCATTTGTAGCTTTTACAAGAATGTTGCTGGTGAATCATAAAGAAGGAAATTCAAGAATGGGCAGTAGTACGCATTACTATGGGATTCTTGAATGTTCACAATCATTTTATGTGAACTACGGTTCATGGTCGTTAATGACTTTATATGTTCTTCTTTGTTAAGAAAAACTTTTTACATGCCTTTGGTAGCTATTCTTGGTATAAATTCGGGCGAAAAAGATTGATTCTACCCTCTAAGGACAAATCATCTTATATATGCATAACGAGTTTGTCTTGATGCCTAGGAAACTTCTTATGAGAATTTATTCTTGTTTTTGAGAAGGATTACTACAGTTTGGAATATCAATTATTGTGATTACACATAGCTATGTCCAACTTTTTCATCTTCATTGTTTTTTAGGTTTATTTGTTTATATTATAAAATTGTTTAGAAGATGATTTTTGCAGTATTAATCTTTATGGTTTTATATATTATAATTTGTTATGGGGTATGTGTGTTTGCGTCCGCGAACTATGATTGTCTCATCCCTTGTCAAAAGTTAAGTCTTTCGTATGTCGATATGCATGTATTGATAAAAGAATGAATGAACTTTTAACATTACAAAAGTTTGAAGCCTATTATGTCATTATTGATGGAAGATAGGATGAACTTTTGTTTACAAGGATTATGTCTATTGTATGTCATTGTGCAAATAGTGATGGAAAATAGAATGAATCCTTGTCTATTCCGCGGTATTGATCTTCCCTGATCCATATTTTATGTATATACTGTGAGGCTCCGAAATTTCTCTTATGTTGAGCATGACCAATTGAATTGATCACACTCTTGTGGTAATTTAGTTGTATATTCCGATTGAATTAATCATGGGTTTTCTTGTGGTTAATTTAATTGAATATTATTTGGATTCAAATTCATATTCGTATGTGATTTGTTATCTCCAAAGAATCCTTTTTTTCTTATGAAATCAAGGTTGCTTTTGTTGTTATTTAGGGAATGACATATTATGGGGGAGAGTTCTTAATTGAACTTGTGCTTAATTACCAAATCTTTGTGGGGAGTGCGGTTGTGGAATATTATAGGAGTTATCTTGTATCTTTATAAACTCCTTGATGAAAGCACTTAGCTTCGGCTTTATGATTGCATCTAAATAAGTTGATATGTGCTTGCTTATGGTCATGAAATGTCTCTTTGGAAATTTCATTAGGATCTCGTTTTCGTACCTTTGCCAATTTTATTGACAAAAGGGGGGAGAATTAATATGTAGTTCACACTACAAATACATATGATTTTCGGATCACGATGTAAGGGGGAGTGGTTTCCACGTGAGATGGAGTATTGAATAAGGGGGAGTGATACATATCACCATAGTATTGTTGTAGAAGTTGTGATACAATTGAACTTTGATGTTGTCTAATAATACTATGACACTGTATAACAATAATTGAGAATTCTTGTTTTCTCATTGTTATAGCTACGGTTTTTCAACAACGATGATGCTAAACTTACAACCTTTGGAATCATTGGAGTACTTGGAAGTGACGAAGATTTCGAGTAATGTTGAAGATTAGGCATGTGGAATAGGATCTACAAAAGTTTATTTACCTATTTTTGTATTTCATATGTATTAATAGTTTTGTCACTAAAATTGACAAAGGGGGAGATTGTTAGAGCACTGCTCGGTCAAACTCGCATGCGTTTCTATCTAAAGCATGTTTGTCAATGTTAGTGATCAAAACTATAAATCTTGATTTCTAGTCTACTATAGCTAAGTATCAGACTAGGATAGAAAGTATAGTTGAGCTCAAGAACTTCATGACGATCATCATACAAGACGAAGAACTACTTAAAGAACTGGTGGAACTTCATCGACTAAAAGGTATGTGGAGACTTGAACTTATCTATCACTCAAAAGTCTATCTACTCTATCTCCTATCTTTAGAAAAAAGTCGTTTTGCTATATAGAATTTAATTATACACATTTGGTATTTCGAGTCGATTTTATCTCGTCTATCTATATCTCGAAATATGTGTTGATAAGCTTTCGCTTTGGCCAAGTTCATCTTTTCCTAGTGACAAAAGTCATGTTAAGTTTCAATCACTTGAAAATGGCTTTGACAAAAAATGGTTTGTGAATAAAAACTATATAACGTCCTCTAAGAATGTTTCAATCATTGAAATGAGAGTTTGGAATATATAACCTTTATTGGATATAAGCATTGTGTGGTAACACATATATGTATAAGTCATTATTCCTTGAACCAAAGTACGCGTACTTTGTTGATCAGGAAAACCGGAACAGAGTCCGCGAACTATCGGAGGTTCTCGTGCCAAGAAAATATGTTGGAGTTTGTGAATTGCTTACAAACTTATTCCGGGTACTTAAGTCCGCGAAATCAGTCCGCAAACTTAAGTTGGTTATTTCTAAAAACGATTATTCGTGAACTTATACTTATATAAACTAAGGAATGCAAGTTTGCAAACCGTGGCTATAAAGTTCATGAATCGATTCGAGTGAATCAAATCATTTTTTCTTTGACTGTGTCTTGTATACTTCTATAAGATTTAAGCAATTGAACAACTCTCTAACCAGTTCATTTGAGTCATTTGAACTAGTTATGGTGAAGAAGAATATGGTTGATCTGAAAGTGCTCATATGGCTAACCATTTGGTTAAATATTGTTGAGCCAACAAATGTACATGTTTGGTTACGGTTACACAAACCTACAATCGTGCATTTCATTTGTGTGTAAACAAGCTAAGTTTTCGATCTAACAGTTGAAAGATATTATCTTTAATATAATCAGGTTTTCATCTAACGGTGAATATTGAATGCTTTGTTACCAAGCTAACATTGATTACAAACCCTGGTTTGAAAGATGACAAGTGCACATGCCAAACGTGCCTCCTACCGCATACTACATGCTATATACGCTAATTAGGGTTTCGACATGCCAAACCGTAATTTAGGAAAATTTGTCGCTCAAACCGAGCCAAACAATGTTCCACATAACATAGGGATCAATGTGGCCATTAAAACTGATGTTGCCACACCACGTTTGAACCTAACACCAACGTGCCAAAACCCAGCGGCCATGGACACACCAGGCGCCACTTGCACCATCGTGCCGCTGTCATGCACAAACTATGCCAGCCATGCCATAACGCCACTAGCATGCACTAAAGGCGCCACTATGCCATTGCCAGGCACCAACGGAAGGTAACCACAATCAACCGCTACCCTTCCCCATGAGATGCAATCTCAGCCATCCAAGTTCGCCACCAAATTTCCAGACTTGTGGCAACCTTTAGGAGACCCGCCGCCTAAATCTAGTGGTCGTGGGTACGTCAGGCGCCACTTGCACCACCGTGCCACTGACATGCACGATCCATGCCAGTCATGCTACAATGCCGCTGGCATGCACCAAAGATGCCATTGCGCCATTACCAGGCGCCAACACAAGGTATTCATAATCAACGGCTACCCTTCATCATGAGATGCAATCTCAACCATCAAAGTTTGCCACCGAGACAACAGGCTTGTGGAAAGTTTCAGGCGACCAAACAAGACAAGCCTAATAGAATCGCATGCTATTTTCCTACGGCAAGCCTCTTGATTTTAACTAGCCACACGTAGCAAAGTGCTACATGTTTTCCACGAAAACACTCGAGACATCAAACATGTCACAAACTGGGGGATACTCATCAGGGTATTGTTCTGGCGGTTTATAGCGTTAATCGAATTTTATATAGTGGTAAATAGGTTGTCGTTCACTCGGACTTTGTTGAGATTGATTCTAGGCTTAAATATTAAAATAAATACTAAAAATAAGAATATATACGAAATATTTTCACAGGATGAAGAATTTACTGGGACTCAGGGTTTTACTATTTTTCATGTTCATCGGTTCATAAATTAATCCTAGGCATTTATAGCTCAAAACAAAAGAAACAATAACTCTAATCTTTGCCAAAGTAGATTTCATAAAACATTAGTTGTAAGTTATGAGCATGACACATCAAAAGTAATTAAAACTAAGCATGCGACATCAAAAAAAATAACAAATAATTAATAGAAATCATAAAGCAATTAAATTCTATGCAAATAGTTATAAAAGAATTATTTTAATTACCACATGAACGAAAAACAGCTTCGTCCGTCGTCCCAGAGATGGGTTCTAGCTCCGCATGGTGAAAACACACTCAAAAGAATTTTTCATTGCTCAAAAGGTGTTTGCAAGGAGAAAAGGTATAAAGCAGTGTGCTTGTAACAATTATAATTGTTACAGAACCCACTGCTACAGAAACACTAACAGACTGTTGCGAATTCGAAATAATTGTTACAGAAATTGTTACAAATGTATGGGATTTGAAAGTATAGGAAACGGTTTCTGCGACTGTCTATATATGTTGTTCTGTGTTCTTCCTCTTCTTCTTCAATGGCAGCAGCAGAGACAAGCTCTGCAACTCGATTCTGAGCCTCTGTTCGAACCCCTAACACTCCATACCCTTCTCAGCTTCCTTAACATCGTATTTATACCCACAGGATTCCCAAATCTTCGAGTAAATGTTCCCCAATATTTTGCAATCAATCACCACCATATATTCCTTCTCTGCGAATATTTTGTTTCCTTCTTCAAGTCTCTGATGATGTCTACACACACCCAACATGCTATGCTCATGTTAAGTTGGAGTAATACTCAGTCAATCCACCGTAGATATCACAATGAACACGGGAAAACATAATTGAAAAGTCGATATTCTTGTGGACCCTGTTTGTCGAGATAACGAAGGAAACTTCCTTTTTCTTCACTCCACGTGTCTTCTGGTAGTTTACTCAGGATAAACATGTTGAATACGTATTCTAAACTCTTCGCAAATACTCCAAATATCTCGAGAATCACTCCAACACACGTCTTGCCCTGGTTTAACTCAAGCCGATGATTTATCCCTTATTTGACGAAACAAAACACATTACCGTCCCCGTTTAATCGAAACAGGGTGATATCAATCGAATCCGGCCATTGAATCTCAACAAATCCCCTCCAAATTCTCTGCCAGAAGTTACGCTGTAATATAAATTTGAACTGCTAAATTCCCGCCATTTTTTTGTTTCTCGTGAAGAAGAAGGGGTTCCCTTATCCAGAGTAGGGGTGCCAATAACACTGGGGTGTGTGTAGTAAAGTAGGTGACCCTTATTGACAGAGGTGTCACTTAGTAACTGAGTACCCCTTATCCAAAGGTGAGAGTCCGAATAACACATGTCCTACGGGTACCAAAATTAACTTTTCGAGCCGAATTTTCCAACAAAGTTTATTTCTCAAAAATACCTACACAACAGATAAAAAATTAAAATTAGTACAAAATTGAATACCAACAATACAGGAAATTGAGGACAACTTAGACACGAAAATGTGTCTATCAAGCGCGCGGCGTGCAATACGCTCGTTATAAGAAAGTGTCATGAAGAAGGGCGGTTAATAATGACAAGAATTAATGGTGTAAACGTTTCATTCATCATGGAAGCATAAATTCTGACGTTTTACACGTTACTCCATTCTTCCACTACTCAATCGTTTCCACTTACTACTAGACCAGGGTACGTTTTACTACGACTTGTATAAATAGGTTTCACCTATTTCCACCAAACAACAAGATTTTGTCAGGAGAGAAACACAGTATCCAAAAATCACCTGATAGATTTTCATTCAGCTAGCCAGTTCTACTTTCTGATACAAGTCGTAAACAATCACACCTTCAGAATCAACTATTCTGGTGTCAACACTTTCTTCGCTTCCCTCCCTAAGGCCAACCCTTCTCCTTCACTTTGTGACCGAAGCAAGCCTGGAACGTCCATTTCTTGGTTTAGGCCAGTATTGTACAGATTGATTTCTCGAATCAAAAGTACTCCCGTGCAATACATTGTTTAGGGTATAGACTCGTTTCTCATCCACACACACGAATTTACCAAAACTAGCAGAAACCGTTTTCACCATCAAACAGGTTGTTGTACCCCCACTTTTTCAGAATTCTTAGAAACCTATTTCACAGACTGTTTAGACCATATTCTCTTCTCTAGTGGTCTAATTTTTTCTTTGGAAATTAACTTCTTCGGAGAAGAGATGAGATTACATACCTCAGACGACTTCTGAACAAGTTTGAGCTTATTTTCTAATCGATTCGCTCTTCGTTGAAGTTTGTTGACATATCTTATCTTATCTTTGTACTTGAAACATTAGGAAAGTTCATGACCATTGAGAGTACAATAAGATCATGTCAACATGAGGAAAGTTCAGACGTCATAGCTGTGCAGGCTGCTAGACAAATGGTAGAACCTGAAAAATTAGAAACTGAATTTCTAATAGATAAATATAACTCCATTTCATCCTCCATGGTGGTTGAATTTTCTCTTGGAAGAACATCGATATTGATGTATGTATTGCTACAATTTTCAGGATCAATATTTTCCCAGTGGAGTACAACACTTGATTTTTCGTCTCTATTAGAATCATAGTGATCAGACATTTCATCAAGGGTTACAGCAAGACCTTTGTTTCCAGTGTATTTTCTACGATTTAGACACTCATTTGCAAAATGACCAAAACCTTTACACTTGAAGCACTGTGGCATATCATCGTCATCAGTGTCGTATGACCCAACGATTTCTTAGAATCGTATCTAGATGGTAATGATCTGAGAGTTTTCATCACAATGTCCTTTTCAGGAATAGTCTTACCCAACACTATAGATGCGTTAACAATTTCAGACACTTTGTGATTAAACTCATCAAATGAATCTTCATCTGCCATACGAAGGTTTTCCCAATCAGAATATAGGTTTTGAATCCTAGCTTCGTTTTCACAGTTGTTCCCTTCAAATACGGTTTCTAAGATATCTCACGCATCTTTAGACCGAGTGCAAGTAGTTACATGGTGCTGAAGATCTGAGGTAATGGCATGGATGATTGCATTCAACCAGTCAGTCTTTTGCTTTGCAGCAAGAATCTAAAGGACATCATAATCACCGATATCCTTTGGAACAGTTACATCGCCTACTGTAACAACCGGAGGAAAATATCCATTAACGACATAAACCCATGATTGGAAACGCGCTTGAAGAAAAACACGCATAGAAAATTTCCACCATAAGTAATTCGATCCATCGAAGACTGGTTGTACGTTTATAGAGATAGCACTTCTGGTCTTAAACGTGTTTGCCTGCTCTGATGCCAATTGAAAAAACGAGGGTCTAACAACCACACCCAATATTTCATTTAGAAATCTTTATGTACTAACTCCAATATAATTATGAGAGCACCAACTAATAAAGCGATCTCAATCAAGAAATATGTCTAAGAGTTATATCTCTGTTTCTTAATGTAATCAACAAATCAAACAGATAGAAATCCGCGAGCCTGATTAATATAAAAAACAACTTGGACGGTATCAAAAACCAATATCCAAGTGTCAATCAACAACCAAAGGTTGGATTCACTATTGATTGAACTTACGCCCAACCTGTGATATTTCAATTATATAAACAAATATAATGCGGAAAAGAAATAACACAGACACCAGAAATTTTGTTAACGAGGAAACTGCAAATGCTGAAAAAGCCCAGGGACCTAGTCCAGATTTGAACACCACATTGTATTAAGCTACTACAGATACTAGCCTACTCCAAGTTAACTTACTGGAATGTAGTTGAGCCCTAACCAATCTCACACTGATTAAGGTAAAATTTCGCTCCTTACATCTCTGAATCCCAGCATGACTGTACGCATTGGATTCCCTTAGCTGATATCACCCACAACTAAGAGTTGTTACGACCTAAAGTCGAAGACTTGATAAACAAATCTGTCTCACACAGAAAAGTCTATTGAATATATAAATCTGTCTCCCACAGATAAACCAATGAGTTTTGTTCCGTCTTTTGATAAATCAAGGTGAACATGAACCAATTAATATACCAGACTTATATTCCCGAAGAACAGCCTAGAAATATCAATCACCTCACAATAATCTTAATCGTATGGTAGCGAAACAAGATATTGTGGAATCACAAATGATGAGACGAAGATGTTTGTGACTATTTTTTATCTTGCCTATCAGAGATTAAATCTCGAGCAAATCTTAGAGATGATAGTACTCAATCACGATAGAAATTAGCAAGATCAGAACACGCAACTACAGAGAAAACAGTTGGTTCTGGCTTCACAATCCCAATGAAGTCTTCAACTCGTTAACCTATAAGGTTTTGGAAAAACCTAAGGTTAAAGGAGAATTGACACTAGTCGCAACTAGTATCACACAGGAGGTGCGGTGATTAGGTTTCCCAGTTACTAGAGTTCTCCTTTATATAGTCTTCAAATCATGGTTTGCAATCAATGTTACCTTGGTAACCAAGCATTTAATATTCACCGTTAAATGAATACCTGATTACACTCAAGCTAATATCTTTCAACCGTTAGATCGAACTTAGCTTGTTACACACAAATGAAAAGTGACTTCATTTAGATATGAATAACCGTACCTAAATGTGTGCACCTTTGTTGGCTCAACAATAGTTAACCGAATATAGCCATATGAACACTTTCATATCAACCATATTCATCTTAACCATAACTAGTTCAAATGACTCAAATGAAACTAGTTCTAGAGTTGTTTAATTGTTTATATTCTCATAGAAGTATACCAGACACAATGAAGAAAAATCGGTTTTGATTCACTCGAATCAAGTCATGAACATTATAGCCACGGTTTGCAAAAGATTGTATTCCTTATTATATATAAATGTATTAGTTCATGAAAAAACTGATTTTAGAACATAACCCTCTCAAGTATGCAAACTGGTACGCATACCTAAGTGGCCGAACTAAGTTTGAATTTGCCAGTATGCGAACTGGTACGCATACCAAAAACTCAGTTAAAGTCCCAGAACTTGAACCTCACGCCAGTATGTGTACCGGTATGTGTACTTGGTTCCAGGAACTTCACTAAACCAATCAGTACGCATACGGGTATGCATACCATGGTTTCCGGACTTGGATTACACAAATGCAAGTATTGTGCCTACCCAATTGTTCTAAACTCTCATTTCAACCATTGAAACATTCTCGGAAGACAACAATAGATGTCTCACAGAAACTATTAGCTTCAAAGTAATTTTCAAGTGATCGAATGATCAATCATGTAAGATGTTACCAGGCGATTTTCACATGATCATCTTTTGAATTTCGTCAAGAATATAAGATGAACTTAGTTAAAGCGAAAGCTTACCAACACATATGTAAGCGAGTTAAACTCCGCTTGAAATATCAAATGTGTATAATTGAAATCTATATAGCTATACGACTTTTGTCTCGAATAGGAGATAGATTAGATATACTTTTAAGTGATAGATGAGTTCAAGTCTCCACATACCTTTTGTTGATGAAGTTACACAAGCTCCCCTTAGTAGTTCTCCGTCTTTAATCGATGAACGTCGTGATGTCTAATGCTCAACTACACTTTCTATCCTAATCCGAGACTTAGCTGTATGTAGACTAGAAATCAAGACTTATAGTTTTGGTAATTAAACTTGACAACAAGCTTGAGATAGCAACGGTTGCGAGTTTGACCGGGCAGTGCTCTAACAAAGTCTCTATTTGGGAAGTTTTTATATATTCTTTACATTTTAAGAACCAAAATTTCAAGTAAACTTATTAGTAATAATTTACCAAGACAAGAAATCAGGAAAATTTCATGGTTTTCTCTTTATGTCCGCTAAAACTTAGTTTCCAGTTATTGGTTAGAGGTTAAACTAGATTTATTGAGTATGATTATGGACAACCCATTACATAACGGTTTCAAGCATTATAAGATAGATGATAGTATATATTGAAAACGGGGGGTACCAAAATACACCACCAACTTTTTCTTAGGCAATATGTATATCGACAAACTTAACACAATTCGAGAGTTCAACTTAATGAATCTCAATCAAAGAATAGTATTGTACTGTTCTAGTACGATTGATTAACGGTTATTGAATTGGATCGGAGAAATTGAACGGAAAAAGATATAATATCCGTCGTAGCAGCCGCAGGTGTTCTTCCTTAACTTCTTCATGGAAAAGATACAGTTCCTTATATTATTAAAGAAGGAGAAGGAGATAACCCTGATCGGGTTTGGATAATCCTAACGCGACACATGTCTCTTAACCGACTAATCCTGGAGTGACACAACTCATGAATACAAACTACACCCACTGAGTTAATCATGGCAACCATATCTCATGGCTTGTCATACACAGGTATATGAAAAATACCCTCCCCATCACCAAGTCCTTGTCCTCAAGGATTGAACTTTGGAAAATGGCTCTTGATGTTGCCAGCATCCTCCCAAGTGGCATCCTCAGTTGTGGCAGTGGTCCATTGGATGAGTAGCTGTGGAACATAGACACCATTTCTGACAATAGTTCTGGTAGCCAGTGTAGCTGCATGAATGACTAACACTTGATCTTCACTGTTGAGGACTGGTAATGTGGGTAAGATAGTGTGCTTGGCTCCAATCTGCTTCTTGAGCTGAGAGACATGAAAAAAAGGGTGGATTCTGGCTTCTGCAGGTAAGTGTAACTTGTAGGCTACACTGCCAATTCTTTGGAGGATGGTGATTGGGTCATAATACTTTGCTGCAATCTTTAAATTCCTCCTCAGTGCTAAGGATGCTTGTTTGTAATGTTGTAGCTTTAAGTAGACTCTGTCACCTACTGCAAAACTTTTATCCACTCTAGTTTTGTCTGCATAGAACTTCATTTTTTCTTGAGACTTGTGGAGGGAGTCTTTCAGTAACTCCAACACAGCAACCCTTTGTTTTAAGTACTCTTCAACAGTGGCAACAGATATAATGGAGGTAGAAGGAAAGGCCAAGTGAGGTGTATTATAACCATAAAGCGTAGTAAAGGTACTTACTTTGAGGCTTGTCTGGTAATTTTTATTGTACCACCATTCAGCAAGAGGCATCCATTGGTGCCATTTTTTTGGCTGATGTCCACACATGCATATGAGGTAGCTCTCCAACCATGAATTCACTCTTTCAGTCTGGCCATCAGTTTGTGGATGGTATGCAGTGCTACGATATAATTGGGTACCCGGTGCCTTGAAAAAATCCTGCCAAAAATGGCTGGTGAAAATTTTGTCTTTGTCAAACACAATAGAGGCAGGCAGTCCATGGATTTTGTAAACTTGAGCTATGAATTCCCTGGCCATAGAGGAAGCAGTATATGGATGATGCAGCCCAATAAAATGTGCATACTTAGTTAATCTGTCTACCACAACCAAGATAACAGATTTCCTTTCACTCATAGGAAGGACTTCTATAAAATCCATGGAAATGCGTTTCCAAGCATGATCAGGAATAGGTAATGGCTGCAACAGCCCAGCTGGAAAAGTATGGTCATTTTTGTTTCTTTAACACACATCACAGGTGGACACAAATTGTAGTATTTCCTTCTTCATTGCTGGCCAATATAAGGTTGGCTTTGCTCTCATATAGGTGGCTTGAATACCAGAGTGTCCACCAACTGCATATGAGTGAATGCAGTCCAAAATCTTGGCCTTAATATCTAAGTTGGAGCCAACATAGAGTCTTGATTTGTATCTCAGAACTCCATCAGTGTAAGAATAGTGTGGAAGAGTAGTTGGTTGAATTGCAAGCTGAGCAATGAGGGTTTGTACCTTTGCATCATTTGAGGAACTATTTCTTGAGACCAAGTTGGTTGTGAAATGGAGATTACGTGACAAGCACCAACATCATGATATCTTCTAAAAAGTGCATCAGCAACAGTGTTGTCAGAACCCTTTTTATATCTTATTTCATAATCAAATCCCATAAGCTTCATCAACCACTTTTGTTGTAAGATAGTAGAGATTTTCTGCTCCAAAAAATATTTAATGCTCTGGTGGTCAGTTTGAATAATGAAATTGTTACCCTGTAGGTATTATCTCCATCTCGTGACAGCTTGCACAATAGAGAGCAGTTCTTTTTCATAAGTGGATAATGCAGCTGCTTGTGGCCCAAGAGGTTTACTATAGAAAGCCAGTGGTTTGCCCTCTTGCATAAGAACATCACCAATACCAGCATCACAAGCATCAATTTTTCTAATACCGAAATTCTCGTTGGGTTCTACCCGTCCTAGTGTACTAAGATGACCTCGCTTTCCTAAGAATAGTATGAGAGAGAGTTGTCTTTCCATTGTACCTTTTCCTTTCTTATATAGACTCTCCAAAAGCCCCTTCTTGTTATGACATCTTTCCATGTGTCCTAATCTTCCTTAATTACTACTAATGCCATCATTTTTCCAATATAACCTCCTTCTTTCTTGTTAATTCCTTTGTTGCCCTTTCCATCTCATGGATACTTTATTGGTGGACTTGGTCCCTAGTCCCCATGTCCCATGTGTGGCCTTTCCCTTCTTTGAGGTACCCTAGACCGGTTAAGGGGAATTATTTTTCATGTTTCAACATTAGTCCCCTGACTATGAGGTTAGTCGTAAGACAACTTTATATTCATTATCCATTTCTCTCCAATTTTCATGTTAGTGGGCGACGTTATAACTTCTCCTTACACGACATGTGTGATTTTTAATCGTTGTTGTAAATAAGATTAAATTTAAAGATTTAATGAAAATAATAAACAAAGACGAGAGTTACTGGGACTAGGATTCCACCGAATTCATATCATAAGGCTCAATTATTTATTCTCAAAAATTATCGCTTAATAAATAAAATAACATGGACTCTTATTTTTGTCAAAGTAGATTCTCAAAATATTAGTTATAAATTGGAAGAATGGGACATCAAACATCTAAGCAAGCACGACTCATCAAATAAAATGATAACTAATTAATTCAAATCATAATTCTATTTTAGTTAGTGCAAAAGTCAAATAGAAAAATAAAATAAATTTACCCATGTATGAAATTCGGATTCCTCCGTCGACCTAGTGTAGGGAACAAGCATGACCCATCAAATAAAATGATAACTAATTAATTAAAATCATAATTCCATTTTAGTTAGTGCAAAACTCAAATATAAAAATAAATTAAATTTACCCATGTGTGAAATTCGGATTCCTCCGTCGACCCAGTGTAGGGGTCTAGTTCATCATGTTGTAGACACTCTTAAAAGATTATTTTATTGCTCGAAAAGTGTTTACAATGGTGAAAATGAAGAAAAATTAAACACAACTATTTTGCTCTTCCAAAACTCCCCCTCTCCAGATGCCTGTTTGGTCCTATTAGCACCCTATTTATACACAACAACCCATTACTCAAACATCTTTTCAAAATATTCTTCCATAACTCCACCAGATCTTCTCTTTAATGAAAGATATCTCAAGAATAATTTCTTTCTCCATTTATCACACATCTTCCTCTATTTTCTAGAATAAAGTCCTGGGGATATTATCCTTTTCAATAAAAACAAACTTATCAGTATATTATCTCTTTTAACTTCAAGATATGAAACTTCCTGTATAATAGACAAGAAGATATCTTTTCCTTAAATCTTTGAGATTTCCTATAAATTATGTGAATCTGTTTCAAATGAAGAAGAAGAGGGTGCCTCTATCCATTTGTTGGGTGCCTGTATCTGAAATGATGTGCCTTTATCAGTTCCTCTGGTTGCCTTTAACACTTTTTCGAGCTATTTTTCCAAAAGAGCTTATTTCCTTAAAAAGACTTAAAACAAGATTATTAATGATTAAATTTGTCATAGCGAATGTAGTTATGGGTGAAAATGCGTCACACTTGCGCGCTCATCAAATTCCCCCACACTTAGATTTTGCTAGTCCTCGAGCAAAACAAAAAATTGACCCGCTACACAGCTGGTCATATAATAAGATAGAGAGAAATAGACTCGCTACACAGCTGGTCATATATTTTTTTATTTTTTATATATTTTTTTAGACCCGCTACACAGCTGGTCATATAATGCAAGAAAAAAGAAAAAACCCGCTACACAGCTGGTCATAACCCTAATAATCAAATTATTATTATTATTATTTTTCATTTTTTTAGACCCTCTACACAGCTGGTCATAACATGCAAGAAAAAGGAACAGACCCGCTACACAGCTGGTCATGATTTGCAAGGAATTTCCTGGGGATTTTTTTTTTTAAAAGTTAACCTCTCCCCCACACTTAAACATTACATTGTCCTCAATGTAATTGAGTCATCCAACGCAAATATTAAGATGGAAAATGTAAAAAGTAAACCAAAATAAAAATAAAATAACATAAATATACCTACTGCAATGTACAGAAATGGATCCCCAAAAATTAACAGCCTGAAAATTTGGAGATCAACCCAAAATACAGTACTTACAAACGACAGCTAACAATTATGCTATGAAAAAATGGTGACATTGAAACTGTTTGAAATAGAGGATTACCCCCAAACCGAGTTTTTACTTCACATGGAAGTGAGTATAGAACAAAATATGGGGATACTATTGGGACTGGGGAAATATCAATTGGTTCATGCACGATATCAGGAATAGGCAAGTCCTCTGGGTACTTAGATGCAAAGTAATCCAACAACATTTTAGAAGCACGTAATTCTAACCCTAAATTAGGAAACTTTTGGAAGTTTAGGGGTCTAGAAACAACCTCTAAATTGGGCGAATTATCTTGTGGGATGGATTCATCTATGGAATTAGGCAAATCATCCACAAAATCATCCAAAGGGTCATCTGTATGTTCTGTTTGGTACATATAGTCACTACAAGATTCATCCTCATCAGCATATAATCTTTGACATTCAAGAACTCTCAATCTTTGTTCCAAACTAGGAGATGTGTGTTTGTAATACTTCTCATATATTGTTAAAGGTGATTCTTCACTTACTTCATGTGGAGCAGAAACTCCATACCGTTGCTTACGCTTATATTCAACAAGCATCATCTCAGATGAGGTTTCCTGATAATTTGAATTTCTAAGCTTATATTCCGCCAGGATCATCTTAGGTGACGTCTCTTCAGAAGAAGTCATCATCCTCAAAAAGTCCCTGAAAACAAATACAAAAAGAAACGCATAAAAAGGAAAAAAAATAATCTAAAATGAAATAAAAATACTTTTACAAAATAAATAAAAATAAACCTAAAAATTAATCTAAAAACAAATCCGCGTCGGCGACGCCAAAATGGTGTGATTTTTAATCGTTGCTGTAAATAAGAATTCGAACTCTGAGACTTGTGAAGATTAAATTTAAAGATTTAATGAAAATAATAAACAAAGGCGAGAGTTACTGGGACTAGGATTCCACCGAATTCATATCATAAGGCTCAATTATTTATTCTCAACAATTATCGCTTAATAAATAAAATAACATGGACTCTTATTTTTGCCAAAGTAGATTCTCAAAATATTAGTCATAAATTGTAAGCATGGGACATCAAACATCTAAGCAAGCATGACCCATCAAATAAAATGATAACTAATTAATTCAAATCATAATTCTATTTTAGTTAGTGCAAAAGTCAAATAGAAAAATAAAATAAATTTACCCATGTATGAAATTCGGAGTCCTCCGTCGACCCAGTGTAGGGGTCTAGTTCATCATGTTGTAGACACTCTTGAAAGATTATTTTATTGCTCGAAAAGTGTTTACAATGGTGAAAATGAAGAAAATTAAACGCAACTATTTTGCTCTTACCCACCCCCCACCCCCCAGATGCCTGTTTGGTCCTATTAGCACCCTATTTATACACAACAACCCATTACTCAAACATATTTTCAAAATATTCTTCCATAACTCCATCAGATCTTCTCTTTAATGAAAGATATCTCAGGAATTATTTCTTTCTCCATTTATCACACATCTTCCTCTATTTGCTAGAATAAAATTCTGGGGATATTATCTTTTTTTATTTATAAATAAAACCACAGATTTTCTTTCTCCTTTTCAATAAAAACAAACTCATCAATATATTATCTCTTTTAACTTCAAGATATGAAAACTTCCTTTATATAGGAAAGAAGATATCTTTTCTTTAAATCTTTGAGATCTCCCATAAATTATGTTAATCTGTTTCAAATGAAGAAGAAGAGGGTGCCTCTATCCATTTGTTGAGTTCCCGTATCTGAAATGATGGGTGGCTTTATCAGTTCCTCTGGTTGCCTTTAACACTTTTTCGAGCTATTTTTCCAAAAGAGCTTATTTCCTTGAAAAGACTTAAAACAAGATTATTAGTGATTAAATTAGTCATAGAGAATGTAGTTATGGGTGAAAACGCGTCACACTTGCGTGCTCATCAAATTCCCCCACACTAAGATTTTGCTAGTCCTGGAGCAAAACAGAAAATTGACCCGCTACACATCTGGTCATATAATAAGATAGAGAGAAACAGACTCGCTACACAGCTGGTCATATATTTTTTTTATTTTTTATATATTTTTTTATACCCGCTACACAACTGGTCATATAATGCAAGAAAAAAGAAAAGACCTGCTACACAGCTGGTCATAACCCTAACAATCAAATTATTATTATTGTTATTATTATTCATTTTATATTTTTTCATTTTTTTATTGGACCCGCTACACAGCTGGTCATAACATGCAAGAAAAAGGAACAGACCCGCTACACAGCTAGTCATGATTTGCAAAGAATTTCCTGGGAAAAAAAAAGTAAAAAGTGAACCGCTCCCCAACACTTAAACATTACATTGTCCTCAATGTAATTGAGTCATCCAACGCAAATATTAAAATGGGAAGTGTAAAAACTAAGCCAAAATAAAAGTAAAATAAAATAAATATACCTACTGGAATGTACAGAAATGGATCCCCAAAAATTAACAGCCTGAAAATTTGGCGATCAACCCAAAATACAGTACTTACAAACGACAGCTACACAATTATGCTATGAAAAAATGGTGACATTGAAACTGTCTGAAATATAGGATTACCCCCAAACCCAGTTTTTACTTCACATGGAAGTGAGTATAGAACAAAATATGGGGATACTATTGGGATTGGGGAAATATCAATTGGTTCATGCACGATATCAGGAATATGCAAGTCCTCTGGGTACTTAGATGCAAAGTAATCCAACAACACTTTAGAAGCACGTAATTCTAACCTTAAATTAGGAAACTTTTGGAAGTTAAAGGGTCTAGAAACAACCTCTAAATTGGGTGAATTATCTTGTGGGATGGATTCGTCTATGGAATTAGGCAAATCATCCACAGGGTCATCTATATGTTCTGTTTGGTACATATAGTCACTACAAGATTCATCCTCATCAACATATAATCTTTGACATTCAAGAACTCTCAATCTTTGTTCCAAACTAGGCGGTGTGTGTTTGTAATACTTCTCAAATATTGTTAAAGGTGATTCTTCACTTACTTCATGTGGAGCAGAAACTCCATACCGTTGCTTACGCTTATATTCAGCAAGTGTCATCTCAGATGAGGTTTCCTGATAATTTGAATTTCTAAGCTTATATTCCGCCAGGATCATCTTAGGTGACGTCTCTTCAGAGAAGTCATCATCCTCAAAAAGTCCCTGAAAACAAATACAAAAAGAAACACATAAAAAGGAAAAAAAATAATCTAAAATGAAATAAAAATACTTTTACAAAATAAATAAAAATAAACCTAAACATTAATCTAAAAACAAATCCGCGTCGACGGCGCCAAAATGGTGTGATTTTCGTTGTTGTAAATAAGAATTCGAACTCTAAGACTTGTGAAGATTAAATTTAAAGATTTAATGAAATTAATAAACAAAAGCGAGAGTTACTGGGACTAGGATTCCACCGAATTCATATCATAAGGCTCAATTATTTATTCTCAACAATTATCGCTTAATAAATAAAATAACATGGACTCTTATTTTTTCCAAAGTAGATTCTCAAAATATTAGTTATAAATTGTAAGCATGGGACATCAAACATCTAAGCAAGCATGACCCATCAAATAAAATGATAACTAGTTAATTCAAATCATAATTCTATTTTAGTTAGTGCAAAAGTCAAATAGAAAAATAAAATAAATTTACCCATGTATGAAATTCGGAGTCCTCCGTCATCCCAGTGTAGGGGTCTAGTTCATCATGTTGTACACACTCTTAAAAGATTATTTTATTGCTCGAAAAGTGTTTACAATGGTGAAAATGAAGAAAAATTAAACGCAACTATTTTGCTCTTCCAAACCCCCCTCCCCCCCTCTCCGGATGCCTGTTTGGTCCTATTAGCATCCTATTTATACACAACAACCCATTACTCAAACATCTTTTCAAAATATTCTTCCATAACTCCACCAGATCTTCTCTTTAATGAAAGGTATCTCAGGAATAATTTCTTTCTCCATTTATCACACATCTTCCTCTATTTGCTAGAATAAAATCCTGAGGATATTATCTTTTTTTATTTATAAATAAAATCACAGATTTTCTTTCTCCTTTTTAATAAAAACAAACTCATCAATATATTATCTCTTTTAACTTCAAGATATGAAAACTTCATGTATAATAGGCAAGAAGATATCTTTTCTTTAAATATTTGAAATCTCCCATAAATTATGTGAATCTGTTTCAAATGAAGAAGAAGAGGGTGCCTCTATCCATTTGTTGGGATCCCGTATCTGAAATGATGGTTCCTTTATCAGTTCCTCTGGTTGACTTTAACACTTTTTCGAGCTATTTTTCCAAAAGAGCTTATTTCCTTGAAAAGACTTAAAACAAGATTATTAGTGATTGAATTAGTCATAGCGAATGTGGTTATGGGTGAAAATGCGTCACACTTGCCTGCTCATAAAATTCCCCCACACTTAGATTATTCTAGTCCTCGAGCAAAACAGAAAATTAACCCGCCACACAGCTGGTCATATAATAAGATAGAGAGAAAGAGACTCGCTACACAGCTGGTCGTATATTTGTTTTATTTTTTATATATTTTTTTTATACCGGCCACACAGCTGGTCATATAATGCAAGAAAAAAGAAAAAACCCTATACACGGCTGGTCATAACCCTAACAATCAAATTATTATTATTATTCGTTTTATATTTTTTCATTTTTTTTAGACCCGCTACACAGCTGGTCATAACATGCAAGAAAAAGGAACAGACCCGCTACACAGCTGGTCATGATTTGCAAGGAATTTCCTGGGGGAAAAAAAAGTAAAAAGTTAACCTCTCCCCCACACTTAAACATTACATTGTCCTCAATGTAATTGAGTCATCCAACGCAAATATTATGATGGGAAATGTAAAAAGTAAACAGAAATAAAAATAAAATAAAATAAATATACCTACTGGAATGTACAGAAATGGATCCCCAAAAATTAACAGCCTGAAAATTTGGGGATCAACCCAAAATACAGTACTTACAAACGACAACTTCACAATTATGCTATGAAAAAATGGTGACATTGAAATTGTGTCTGAAATAGAGGATTACTCCCAAACCCAGTTTTTACTTCACATGGAAGTGAGTATAGAACAAAATATGGGGATACTATTGGGACTGGGGAAATATCAATTGGTTCATGCACGATATCAGGAATAGGCAAGTCCTCTGGGTACTTAGATGCAAAGTAATCCAACAACACGTTAGAAGCACGTAATTCTAACCTTAAATTAGGAAACTTTTGGAAGTTTAGAGGTCTAGAAACAACCTCTAAATTGGGTGAATTATCTTGTGGGATGGATTCATCTATGGAATTAGGCAAATCATCCACAAGGTCATATGTATGTTCTGTTTGGTACATATAGTCACTACAAGATTCATCCTCATCAACATATAATCTTTGACATTCAAGAACTCTCAATCTTTGTTCCAAACTAGGCGGTGTGTGTTTGTAATACTTCTCATATATTGTTAAAGGTGATTCTTCACTTACTTCATGTGGAGCAGAAACTCCATACCGTTGCTTACGCTTATATTGAGCAAGTGTCATCTCAGATGAGGTTTCCTGATAGTTTGACTTTCTAAGGTTATATTCCGCCAGCGTCATCTTAGGTGACGTCTCCTCAGAAGAAGTCATCATCCTCAAAAACTCCTTGAAAACAAATACAAAAAGAAACGCATAAAAAGTAGAAAAAAAATCTAAAATGAAATAAAAATACTTTACAAAATAAATAAAAATAAACCTAAAAATTAATCAAAAAACAAATCCGCGTCGGCGGCGCCAAAATGGTGTGATTTTTAATCGTTGTTGTAAATAAGGATTCAAACTCTAACACTTGTGAAGATTAAATTTAAAGATTTAATGAAAATAATAAACAAATGCGAGAGTTACTGGGACTAGGATTCCACTGAATTCATATCATAAGGCTCAATTATTTATTCTCCACAATTATCGCTTAGTAAACAAAATAACATGCACTCTTATTTTTGCCAGAGTAGATTCTCAAAATATTAGTTATAAATTGTAAGCATGGGACATCAAACATCTAAGCAAACATGACCCATCAAATAAAATGATAACTAATTAATTCAAATCATAATTCTATTTTAGTTAGTGCAAATGTCAAATAGAAAAATAAATAAATTTACCCATGTACGAAATTCAGATTCCTCCGTCGACCCAGTGTAGGGGTCTAGTTCATCATGTTGTACACACTCTTAAAATATTATTTTGATTGCTCGAAAAGTGTTTACAATGGTGAAAATGAAGAAAAATTAAACGCAACTATTTTGCTCTTCCAAAACTCCTCCCTCTCAGAATGCTTGTTTGGTCCTATTAGCACCCTATTTATACACAACAACCCATTACTCAAACATTTTTCAAAATATTCTTCCATAACTCCACCAGATCTTCTCTTTAATGAAAGATATATCAGGAACAATATCTTTCTCCATTTATCACACATCTTCCTCTATTTGCTAGAATAAAATCCTGGGGATATTATCTTTTTTAATTTATAAATAAAACCACAGATTTTCTTTCTCCTTTTCAATAAAAACAATCTCATCAATATATTATTTCTTTTAACTTCAAGATATGAAAACTTCCTGTATAATAGGCCAGAAGATATCTTTTCCTAAAATCTTTGAGATCTCCCATAAATTATGTGAATCTGTTTCAAATGAAGAAGAAGAGGGTGCCTCTATCCATTTATTGGGTGCCTGCATCTGAAATGATGGGTGCCTTTATCAGTTCCTCTAGTTGCCTTTAACACTTTTTCGAGCTATTTTTACAAAAGGGCTTATTTCCTTGAAAATACTTAAAACAAGATTATTAGTGATTAACTTAGTCATAGCGAATTTAGTTATGGGTGAAAATGCGTCACACTTGCGTGCTCATCAATGACCATTCTTAACTTTTGTTAATTATTGTGCCTACTGGTATAACTGCCACCTTTGCTCATCCAAGCTCCTTATAAATATGGGTTCTATTTTACCTTCCTCCTTTCACTTATTTTACTACTTACCTCCTTCTTCAGACATTACACTCGTGGCTGCGCCATATCTAGCAGTTCTTACGACGGTAACTCTTCGAGCGAGCCTGACGAATCCGAGGGAACAATTAGTAATGGTACAGAAGAGAGCGAGTATTCAGAAGAACAAGAAATTCACCTCTCTCCTCCCGCTGACGTCAACGCTTACACGCTCGCGGAGTTTGCCGGGAGTCCTCAACTAAAGTGTGCGCTGAAGCTAAAGGAATATCGTGGGAATAGATGCGTGATACCCTTGAATGATAACCTTATCCCTCGTCTCCTGAATCCTCCGGTATTGCCTTATACGAATGCTCCGGTATGGATCGTGTATCCGGAGTCAGGAAGCACATCTAACTTTCCGCTAAAAAGAGTTCCTCGCATGGCTATCCATCGTGGTGACTCCAAGCTTCCGGACATCGACACCCGTTCTGTATCAAAGACTCCTTCGATTTTGACACATTGGGCGGCTTATATCCGCGCTAATCCCGATCACGCGGCCAAGCTTCGCAAAGCTAAAATCAACGAGGCCATAGATTCTTCTCTTCAGCGGGAAGTGGAGAGATGTAGGCGCGACCCAACGCGACTCTTCTGTCGCTGGACTCTTCCCCTTCATACTCTCCTTACAGCCTGGGGGGAGGCCACTGTGGTTTTGGAGGACGTCGTCGCGCTTATTGGCTTACCTCTTCACGGATCCCATTCTTACGATGAGGCGGGCGTTTATGAAGCGCTGACTCCATACGACCGAAGTTGATGGGATTATTTGTTAGAATTAAAGGATGCTTCTCGAGTCGAGCTGGTGCGGAAGGGCAACGCGCCAACCCAGAAAAGGCAGACAAAGAAATTTGTTACCGCGGGAGGCAGGACTATCAGTTCCAGTAAAGAAGGCTCGTCGGCTGCTGCCCAAAGGAAAGCTGTTGAGAGTAAAAAAAGAAAGACTCCCTTTATTCTTCCCTCAGGGAAGCGTCTACTTAACAGCTCGTTCCGTGCTTACGAGTCAATTCATGTCCCCAACACTCTAGTTGCTGCTTCTGATTCTGAATGGATCACCAAGGATCACAAATACACAACCTTTCCTATTTGGCTTCGATTATGGGTCCCCGATTAGTAGATGGAAAGGTGTTACCTCCGGAGCGTAAAAAATCCAATCCTCGAGCGGAACTGGATGCCTTCATTCTCCTTTTTCTTTGTCGCAATGTGTTCGAATATAGCCCCCAGGATACCATAAAGAATGAATTGGTCCCGATGGTGGTTTTGTTGTCTCGCGGGGTTTCCTTCCCTCTTCCCCCCATGTTCCTGGGGGGGGGGGGGGGGGGGGGGGGGGGGGGGGGGGGGTTATGCCGGTACTTATACTTGTTTTGACAGGATCTCCAGATGGTGGGCTCGGCACACAAGATCGAGACTTTCATTCCTGTCAATTTCATGCTCGCGTGGTCTTGGGAACATATTCCTCCATATGATCCTGACCCTCATAAGTTAGAGGTCCACCACGAGGAAGATTTCAAGCGAGATTACGGTTCGGTGGAAAGGGTTCCGGACGTATACAGCTATCCTCGTATGGCTCTTTGGTGCAAGAAGGGGAAGGTACCCAAAGGTGACATTGCGCAATACTTGGACGTGGCCAAGGATTTTAAGTCGCTTCCTTACCATGATGGCCGGTCTGTATCAACTCACTATGAATTTACTTCGCCTTTTGACGCGGACCTGGATTCGACCCAGTTTCTGTCGGATTCGGATTTTGATTCGGTGATGGTTGTGTTGCCTCGATATTTTCCTGGTTTCCATGCTGGTAAATTCATATCCATGTCTTACAATCCCGACCTTACAGCTCGTCAAGTTGGTTTTGATCAGGGGGTTCCTCGTAGGTTCCCACCTCCGGAGAGTACTGATACTTTAGATATCATAGCTAGTTTCAACCGCTATGTCTTCAAGGGGCCAGTACGCCTGAATGATAGGGGGATTAACTTCTCTTTCAAACATCCTCTTCAAGATTTTCAGCTTTTGATGCGGTTCCGGGCTTTGAACTTTCCTCTACGGGATCCATTTCCCTCCAAAGAGTTGTCTTACGAGGATCTTAAAGCGTTGCATGCGTCGGGAAGGATTAAACTTGATGATTCCATGGAAATGGCGCATCGTATCCTTTCAGGTACCAAAGGCCGCTCCTTGGAACCTGTCCCGACTTCTTGGGATCCTCCGAAGGGCTGTGATCCTATTCGGCCGAGGAAAGAGACGAAATTTTCGAGCCGAAAGCCTCCTCTCCCTTTTTTTTTGAAACTAACTCAGGCGCTGATGGGCCATCGGCTCGACCATACTACCAGGATGCACCGCTTCCTACTCGCGTGGGGTGGAAGCGCCCTTCATATGTGATAGAAGAGTATTTGAATATTCCTGAGCATGAATAGACCGAGAAGAGTCTTGCCGAGAAGGCCAAGCGTGAAGTGGCCAAATTTTTAGATCCTCCTCTGCGCTCTTGTTCTTCTGCTAAAGTTTCTCCTTTACAATCTGGGCAACCTTTGCACAAGATCGCGTCACAACCTCCTCAGGACATTGTTCGAAGTCCCGCTCCTTCTTTTGCTGATCAATTGCAGAACCTGGGGATCGGCTTGTCCGAGGGTGGTGGATGGGTTTCGTCACGTCTTAAAGTGATATCTGTCTGCCCTCCTCGGGCGCAGACTGTTCGTGCTCGAGCTGAGATCCCTGTGTCTCCTAATGTTGTTTTGGAGTCAATGATCCCATCTGGATCTAACCGATCAGTGGTTGGTGGGTCCTCATCCCACGTGGCGTTTCCCACTTGTGGTTTCCAAGGTGACCAGATTACTCTATCTTGCATCCATGAATGTTTCTCCCTCTTCCCTCTCCTTATTTTGATATAAATCATCGGGTCTAACTCATTATGTTTCTCACTTTTTGGATTCAGGCACACCTAGCGGTTCAAACTCGTCATCTGGCTCATCGGCGTCTCACGACAAAGATATTGGTAACACTCACCACCAAGTCACGTCTAAGGTTAGAGGAGAAGGCTAAAGATTTTCTTTTTTCTTTTTTTTTATGAACCCACATGTATATTAATAACTGGCTTTATTATCAGACTATGGGTAGTAATCGGAAAGGAGGGAACAAACCCGAAGCCCCTGAAATTGACATTGGCCGACGCGTAGTCGTTAGAAGCGATATTGGCTCCAAGCGCCCTCATAAAGATGACAATGGATTTCAGGAAAATGTGAATCCACGCGATGCCCAAACAGAGGTCCCTCAAAGCGATACAGGTGCGGAGCTTCAATTCCCCATGGTGGTGGAAGCCGCCGCGGCTGGGGTCGACCCTACCACTCATACTCTGGTTTATGGGTTCTGGGTTCCGTCCACTTTCTCCGCTGCTTACAAATATATTGTCGAGCGCACTGGTGGACATATGGTTAGGGTCAGGCTGTTGGATATGAGGATGCTGTGCTACATGACCAAGAATCTGTTGGAGGTCGCCGACGAGCTTACTAAAGTGGGAGATGGTCCCATTCCTGCATCAACGATTAGTGGTTGGTAAGCGTCAGTGCGTGAAGCCACCAACTTGAAGTTTCCGATAGGTTGGCTAGAAGCGTTGTTGATGCAGGTGAAGAATCGTAAATACACCCGCGTTCAACTTACCACTCGGGTAACCGAGATGGAGGGAGAATTGGAGAAGTGTTCTGGGGTAACCAAGCAGAGCAAAGAGGCACTGGATCAGCTTCTTATCCAAGTGGGAGTGGCAAGCGATGAGGTACTCCTTGCGGAGGCTGCAGAGAAGGGTGCTCGCGATGCTCTCGATCAGGCGCGACAGGAGCTGTCCTCCCTTCAATCAATCTGATGCACTCCCCCCCCCCCTTTTTTTTATTATCTTATAAACAATTTCATCTTTTCCGACCAACCCAGTTTGAGCCGAGTTGCTGTTGTATTGTCCTCTATGTTCTTTGTTCTACTCTCTTTTTATTGACTTGTGATGTTTATTTAAATTGATAGTGGTTTAATCTTATGGTGGTGAAATCTTATGTTGTTTATTTTTTTGTGGATTTCGAGCCGTGACTGGTTGTCCTCTGTCTAATTCTGGGAGGGTTTTTTCCTCGCTTGCACGGGTACGCTTTAGCCTTTGCAGTGATTTCCGCGTTATTCGCTCCTTCGATACTCCTGGTGAATTAAGGTGCTTTCTTCTTCTAAGGAGGAAGGTATATGTTGTCGATTTCTTGGGTAGCACTAGTTGGCAAGATGCGCACAGTTTATTGTAATCAAGAGGGGATGCTAGCTACTGATCGCAAATCAAAGGTTCCCGATGGCAATGTTAAACGCACATATTCCCCCTTTGTTTTTCCTCAAAAGGGGACTGGGAGGGATAGGTGTATGTGATGAACGCGCCTATTCCCTTCCTTTATTTTTCTTTTTGGGAGAGCGAGGTGTATGTATGAGTGCGCCTACTCCCCCCCCCCCCCCCCCCCCCCCCCCCCCCCCCCCCCCCCCCCCCTCTTATTTTTCTCAACAGAACTGGAAGGGCGGTGCGTGTGTTTGTAGGTATTTTTGGAAAATAAACATTTTTGGAAAATTCGGCTCGAAAAGTTGGTATAGGCACCCGGAGGACACATGTTATTCGGACTCTCAGTTTTGGATAATGTGCACCTAACTAATAAGGGGCATCCCAGGGAGCCAACTGCTAATCGCACCCCATTACTGGTTAAGGGGGATCCATCTTCTTCCTTGATTTGAAAAGAAAAATTGGTGGGAAATCTGGTTTCAACGGTAAAGGATTTATTATCTTTAAGATAAGAATATCTTCTTGCCTTACAAACATGAAGTTATCTTGTATTAAACAAGAAAGATATCCTAGAAGATTTTATCTTGGATTTTATTCTGCGAATTAAAGACGATATGGGTTTAGTAAAGACATATATAGAATAAAAAGAAGGAAAAATTCCTGAAGATATTTTTAATTAAAAAGAAGAAGATTTTGGAGTTATGAAAGAATATATTTGAGTGATGTGTATTTGTGTGTATAAATAGAGAGCTAGAGAGCACATTTGAAGGGAGTTTTTGGGAGAGAAAAGAAAATCACTGCTTTAATAATTTTCTCACATTTTCATCATTTGTAAACTACTTTTTGAGCCATGAATAAATATTTTAAGTGTGTTTTCGACGTGATGAGCTAATCCCCAACACTGGGACGACGGAGGAAGACGAATTTCATACATGGGTAAAATTATTTAATTCTTTTAAGACTTTTGCATTAATTTTAATTGAAATATGATTTGAATTAATTGGTTGTCATTTAATTTGATGAGGTATGCTTAGCTTAAATGTTTGATACATCATGCTTAGGATTTACAACTGATATTTTGAGAATCTACCTTGGCAAAAATAAGAGTCCATGTATTTATTTATTGAGCTATAATTGTTAAAAAGAATAATATTTGAACCTTATGTTGTGAGTTTGGTGGAATCCCGAGTCCCGGTCATCTCTTCATTCCGTGACATATTTTGTATATATTTTCTTTATTTATAGTATTTTCGTCTATTAAATAAAAAATCAATCTCATTAAGTCCGAGTGAACGACAACTCTATTTACCACTATATAAAATTCGGTCAGGGGACTAGGAGGGCGAGGCATATATGATGAATGCGCCTACTCCTCCCCTGATTTCATGTATCAGCTTGCGGTGTGGCTGGGCGGGGCACGGTGTGAATGTACTTGCTCTTTTTCCTTCCCCTTTGTCCACTGGTCGCGTCGTTATTTTTCAGTTGAGATGTGATTGTCGTTTCTAATATCTTTTATCAATCAATCGGACGCCGTTGGCGTTTTTGTAAGTTTCAGTCAATTGGGCGCTATCTGCCTCCTGTTTTAGTAAATTTTCCAGTCGATCGGGTGCCATTGGCGTTCCCTCAATTTTAATAAATCGATCAAACGTCATTGACGTTCCGTAATCTTCTGTTAATCGATCGGGTGCCATTGGCTTTCCCGTAGGCTTTCCCGTAGACTTTCAACAGTCGTTCGGACGTTATTAACGTTCCGCGATCTTTTGTCAGTCGATCGGACGTCATTAACGTGCCGCAACCTTTTGTCAGTCGATCGGGCGCCATTGGATTTCCCGCAACCTTTTGTCAGTCAATCGGACGTCATTAACGTTCCACAACCTTTTGTCAGTCGATCGGGTGCCATTGGCTTTCCCGCAACCTTTTGTCAGTCAATCGGGTGCCATTGGCTTTCCCGCAACCTTTTGTCAGTGGATCGGACGTCATTAATGTTCCATAACCTTTTGTCAGTCGATCGGACGTCATTGACATTACGCGACCTTTTGTCAGTCGATCGGACCTCATTAACGTTCCGCGACCTTTTTTTTTGTTAACTTAGAGAGAGATTTTTTTTTTTTTTGCAATCGTTTATAAGGTAGAGACATTAAAATTATTATTATTATTATTATATTTATTTTTACCCGTTGTTTGCTTATCGCTCTTTTACATTTAGCTCATCGTCTTCCTCCATTTTTAGTGACGCGGGAAAGGGTCTCGCTCAATCATTTGTCTTGCAGCCTCGAGCCCTCCAGACTCGCGTTTTCTTTCAAATATGCTTCTTATCGCGAGATATTCCACTGTCGGATGTCCCATTCTCCTATGATAGTGGCAATACCTTGAAGCGTCCTTGTTCATTTTATTGATATCCACCACCTTCGGCGGCAACTGAACCTCACCCTCGGCTACCCATTGGTTAAGGAGACGAACAGTCTGTTCTCTTTCATATGGTAATAGAGGAGGAGATAATCTTGACTCTCTTCTAATCCATCTGTTTTTCCTTTGGGTGAGGTCCCCTCCTTGTCGTTGGATTCCGCTTCCCTCTTTATTATTAGACTTGTAGGGGATTATGGATGTGGTACTTGCAGCATGAGACCAGCTAAAACCTGTGGGTGACTCTCCTACGCAGTCAGCAATTCTTTCAGCATCCTCCTCCAGCTCGATGAAGGTTTGAAATCTAAAGTTGATCAGACTCCCTTTGAAGGACTGAATCATTTCTCATACACATATTTCTACGAGTTCTTCTTCAATAATATCTCCATGACAATCTAGTGCCATCCGTCAGAACCTTGCTATATATGTCCCTATTTCTTCACCTGTCCTTTGTCCGCTTCTTCTCATATCTATGGATGTAACTTTCCGCTTGGCTGAATAGAATTTTCCCATAAAAATTGAGTACATAATAGTCCAAGAATCTATGCTTTCTTCCTTTAAGTTATCGTACCAAGTAAAGGCTGTCCCTTCCAGTGATTTGGGGAATTCCATCAAACACAGTTTCTCGTCGGAGATTCTATCGTTCATGGCCGAGAGAAAACGGATGAAATGTTCTCGTGCATTTCCCTGCCCATCGTAAGTCTTAAACTTGGGAGACACATAGCCCTCGGGATACCGATATTCCCGTATGCTTAAAGGATATGGGTTGTTTGTTTGCTGGTGGTTATCTTGTTTCGTGATGTGGTACATGTGCTCCAGGTACTCCGCCATCTCCTCTTGTGTGATTACTGCAGCTTTGGTATTATGATGTTTTTCCGCTTGAGTTGCTTCCCTAGGGGCACTTTGGCATGCGATCACAGCTTGTGCTATCCATTCTTCCAATGCCTGCCTATTTTGCAATCGCTCTTCTAATTCTTTTTGAATACTTTGCATGTCCGGGGTCACGGGTGTTAACTGTCGAATCGTTTGTACATCCTCCTTGTGCATGGTGTGTTGGTGAGCGTCTTCAGATCGCTTGTCTGTGCTCTGATGCGGTGTTTCCTCCTCGCTATTCCCTTCCTCTATGTTGACTTCGTCGAGGTCAATAGGGCGGTTAGCTGATTGATTTCCTGTCGTGTCATGATTAATGTTATTTGGTTGCATCATGGTGGACTAGGCACGAGTCTCCAGGTGTGGTAGCCAAATGTTAATATCGGAATTCTCGTTGGGTTCTACCCGTCCTAGTGTACCAAGATGACCTCACTTTCCTTAGAATAGTATGAGAGAGAGTTGTCTTTCCATTGTACCTTGTCCTTTCTTATATAGACTCTCCAAAAGCCCCTTCTTTTTATGACATCTTGCCATGTGTCCTAATCTTCCTTAATTACTTCTAATGTCATCATGTTTCCAATATAACCTCCTTCTTTCTTGTTAATTCCTTTATTATCCTTTCCATCTAATGGATACTTTATTGGTGGACTTGGGCCCTAGTCCCCATGTCCCATGTGTGGCCTTTCCCTTCTTTGAGGTACCCTAGCCCGGTTAAGGGGAATTATTTTTCATGTATCAACATTAGTCCCCTGACTATGAGGTTAGTCGTAATATAACCTTATAGTCATTATCCATTTCTCTCCCATTTTCATGTTAGTGGGAGACGTTATAACTTCTCCTTACACGACCATTCTTAACTTTTGTTAATTATCGTGCCTACTGGTATAACTGCCACCTTTGCGCCTCCAATCTCCTTATAAATATGGTCTCTATTTTACCTTCCTCCTTTCACTTATTTTATTACATACCTCCTTCTTCAGACATTACACTCGTGGCTGCGTCATATCTAGCAGTTCTTCCGATGATAACTCTTCGAGCGAGCCTGGTGAATCCGAGGGAATAATGAGTAATGGCCCGGAAGAAATAGAGTATTCAGGAGAACAAGAAATTCCCCTATCTTCTCCCGCTAACGGCAAAGCTTACACGCTCACGGATTTTGCCGGGATTCTTCAACTAAAGTGTGCGCTGAAGCTAAAGGCATATCGTGGGAATAGACGCGTGATACCCTTGAGTGATAACCTTATCCCTCGTCTCCTGAATCCTCCAGTATTTCCTTATCTGAATGCTCTGGGATGGATCATGTATCCGGAGTCAGGAAGCACCGATAACTTTCCATTAAAAAGAGTTCCTCGCATGGCTATCCATCGTGGTGACTACGAGCTTACGGACATCGACACCCGTTCTGTATCAAAGACTCCTTCGATTTGGACACATTGGGTGGCTTATATCTGCGCTAATCCCGATCACGGGACCAAACTTCGCCAAGCTAAATCAATGAAGCCATAGATTCTTCTCTTCAGCGGGAAGTGGAGAGATGTAGGCGCGACAAAACACGACTCTTTTATCGCTGGACTCCTCCCGTTCATACTCTCCTTACAGCCTGGAGGGAGGCCACTGTGATTTTGAACATCACTAAGATATTACCAGGCGATTTTCACATGATCACCTTTTGAATTTCGTCAAGAATATAAGATGAACTTAGTTAAAGCGAAAGCTTACCAACACATATGTGAGCGAGTTAAACTCAGCTTGAAATATTAAATGTGTATAATTGAAGTCTATATAGCTATACGAATTTTGTCTCGAACAGGAGATAGAGTAGATAGACTTTTGAGTGATAGATGAGTTCAAGTATCCACATACCTTTTGTTGATGAAGTTCCACAATATCCCCTTAGTTGTTCTCCGTTTTTAATCAATGAACGTCGTGAAGTCTAATGCTCAACTACACTTTTTATCCTAATCCGAGACTTAGCTGTAAGTAGACTAGAAATCAAGACTTATAGTTTTGGCAACTAAACTTGACAACAAGCTTGAGATAGCAACGCTTGCGATTTTGACCGGGCAGTGCTCTAAGAAAGTCTCTATTTGGGAAGTTTCTATATATTCTTTACATTTTAAGAACCAAAATTTCAAGTAAACTTATTAGTAATAATTTACCAAGACAAGAAATCAGGAAAATTTCATGGTTTTCTCTTTATGTCCGCTAAAACTTAGTTTCCAGTTTTTGTTTAGAGGCTAAACTAGATTTATTGAGTATTATTATGGACAACCCATTACATAACGGTTTCAAGCATTATAAGATAGATGATAGTATATATTGAAAACGCGGGGGTACCAAAATACACCACCAACTTTTTCTTAGGCAATATGTATATGGACAACTTAACACAATTCCAAGAGTTCAGCTTAATGAATCTCAATCAAGGAATAGTATTGTACTGTTCTAGTATGATTCATTAACGGTTATTGAATTGGATCGGAGAAATTGATCGGAAAAAGATATAATATCTGTCGTAGCATCCTCAGGTGTTCTTCCTTAACTTCTTCATGGAAAAGATACAATTTCTTACATTATTAAAAGAAGGAGAAGGAGATAACCCTGATTGGGTTTGGATAATCCTAACGCGACACATGTCGCTTAACCGACTAATCCTAGAGTGACACAACCCATGAATACTAACTACACCCACTAAGTTAATCAGGGCAGCCATAGCTCATGGCTTGTCATATACAGGTATATGACAAATGCCCTCCTCATCACCAAGTCCTTGTCCTCAAGGATTGAACTTTGGAAAATGGCTCTTGATGTTGCCAGCATCCTCCCAAGTGGCATCCTCAGCTGTGGCATTGGTCCATTGGATGATTTTCTATGGAACAGAGACACCATTTCTGACAATAGTTCTGGTAGCCAGTGTAGATGCAGGAATGACTAACACTTCATCTTCGCTGTTGAGGACTGGTAATGTGGGTAAGATAGTGTTCTTGGCTCTAATCTGCTTCTTGCGCTGAGAGACATGAAAAACAAGGTGGATTCTGGCTTCTGCAGGTAAGTGAAACTTGTAGGCTACACTGCCAATTTTTTGGAGGATGGTGATTGGGCCATAGTACTTGGATGCAAGCTTTAAATTACTCCTCAGTGCTAAGGATGCTTGTCTGTAAGGTTGTAGCTTTAAGTAGACTCTGTCGCCTACTGCAAAACTTCTATCCACTCTAGCTTTGTCTGCATAGAACTTCATTTTTTCTTGGGACTTGTGGAGGGAATCTTTCAGTAACTCCAACATAGCATCCCTTTGTTTTAAGTACTCTTCAACAGTGGCAACAGATGTAGTAGAGGTATAAGGGAAGGCCAGGTGAGGTGTATTATAACCATAAAGTGCAGTAAAGGGACTTACTTTGAGGATTGTGTGGTAATTTGTATTGTACCACCATTCAGCAAGAGGAAGCCATTGGTGCCATTTTTTTAGCTGATGTCCACACATGCATCTAAGGTAGCTCACCAAGCATGAATTCACTTTTTCAGTCTGGCCATCAGTTTGTGGATGGTATGCAGTGCTAAGATATAATTGGGTCCATGGAGTTTGTAAACTTGAGCTATGAATTCCCATGCCATAGAGGAAGCAGTACATGGATGATGCAGCCCAATAAAATGTGCGTACTTGGTTAATCTGTCTACCACAACCAAGATAACAGATTTCCTTTCACTCATAGGAAGGCCTTCTATAAAATCCATGGAAATGATTTGCCAAGCATGATCAGGAATAGGTAATGGCTGCAACAGCCTAGCTGGAGATCACATGTGGAAACAAATTGTAGTATTTCCTTCTTCATTGCTGGACAATAGAAGGTTTCCTTTGCTCTCATATAGGTGGCTTGAATACTAGAGTGTCCACCAACTACAGATGAGTGAATGCAGTCCAAAATCTTGTCCTTAATATCTGAGTTGGAGCCAACATAGAGTCTTGATTGGTATCTCAGAACTCCATCAGTGTAAGAATAGTGTGGAAGAGTAGCTGGTTGAATTGCAAGCTGAGCAATGAGGGTTTGTACCTTTGCATCATTTGAGTAACTACTAATGATTTCTTGAGACCAAGTTGGTTGTGAAATGGAGATTACCTGAAAAGCACCAACATCATGAGATCTTCTAGAAAGTGCATCAGCAACAGTGTCGTCAGAGCCCTTTTTATATCTTATTTCATAATCAAATCCCATAAGCTTCATCAACCACTTTTGTTGTAAGATAGTAGAGATTTCATGCTCCAAAAAATATTTAATGCTCTGGTGGTCAGTTTGAATAATGAAATGGTTATCCTATAGGTATTGTCTCCATCTGGTGACAGCTTGCACAATAGAGAGCAGTTCTTTTTCATAAGTGGATAATGCATCTGCTTGTGGCCCAAGAGGTTTACTGTAGAAAGCCAGTGGTTTGCCCTCTTGCATAAGAACAACACCAATACCAGCATCACAAGCATCAGTTTTGCTAAGGGAAAAATATTGTTTGGTCCTTCTTTAGGTGGGCCCATGTCTGTTTGGTCCTTTGGGAAAGCGCCTTTACTGTTTGGTCCTTAATTATTTAAAAATATTAAATGGACCAAAGTATCCTTCCGTGTTAATTTCAACTTATTTTTTTGTAGCAGTTCATTCTGCCTGGTGAAAACTGTACACTTCATTATATACTATAAAACAGACTTCATTCCAGAAATGAACTCCTGATAAAAACCTATACAGATCAGACTTCATTCCAGAAATGAACTCCATATAAAAACCTAAAAGAACAGACTTCATTCCAGAAATGAACTTCATATAAAACCTATACAAATCAGACTTCATTCCAGAAATGAACTCCATATAAAACTTATACAAATAACTTCATTCCAGAAATGAACTCCATATAAAAACCTAAAAATATAGACTTCATTCCAGAAATGAACTCCATATAAAAACCTAAAAAACAGAGTTCATTCCAGAAATGAACTCCATATAAAAACCTAAAAAAAAACAGAGTTCATTCCAGAAATGAACTCCATATAAAAACCTAAAAAAAACAGACTTCATTTATGGAGTGAACTGCAGCATCATCATCTTCGTCGTCTTCAACAGCAGCAGAAATAAATTCTTCGTCATTCAACAGCAGCAGCAACATCGAAAATCTTCTTCATCATCTTCATCTTCTTTGACAGCAGCAACAATAGAAGATCTTCATCTTTTTCATCATCTTCAAAAGCAGTAGCAGGAAGAAATGACGAAATGACGAAAAAACAAAAAATCATCGTCGTCTTCATCATCGTCATCTTCATCGTCATCTTCTTCATCATCATCAGCAGCAGCAGAGACACAAAAATCAAGAAAAATTCATTAAAAAATCGTCTTCATCATCTCCACCATCTTCAACAGCAAACAACAACAAACACAAAGCAAAAAACATACAAATCTTCATCGTTTCATCATCATCTTCATCTTAACACACCATCGTAAACAGTAGCAGAAGAAAAAGAAGAAAGAAAAAAGAAGAAGAAGAAGAAGAAGAAGAAGAAAAAAAAAAAAAGTAGATCTAGAAGAAAAAAAGGAGGTGAGAGAAAATAAATCTGAAAATTATTTTCTTCTCTCCTAATAATGAGTATATATATGGTCCCCACTAAAAGGGTATTTCTTTCATTACCATTTGAAAATTACATCATTCGTGACGTCATCCTAGGACCAAATCATAATTTTTAGGACCAAACTATAATATATTTTACCAAAAAGGACCAAACAGACAGTTGACTCAGTCAACTGGACTAGACTCTCTCTAATATATTTTCCCTAGGACCATATGGTATTTCCTACTTTTGCTAATACCGAAATTCTCGTTGGATTCTACCCGTCCTAGTGTACCAAGATGACCTCACTTTCCTTAGAATAGTATGAGAGAGAGTTGTCTTTCCATTGTACCTTGTCCTTTCTTATATAGACTCTCCAAAAGCCCCTTCTTTTTATGACATCTTGCCATGTGTACTAATCTTCCTTATACTAATGCCATCATGTTTCCAATATAACCTCATTCTTTCTTGTTAATTATTTTGTTGTCCTTTCCATCTCATGGATACTTCATTGGTGGACTTGGGCCCTAGTCCCCATGTCCCATGTGTGGCCTTTCCCTTCTTTGAGGTATTCTAGCCCGGTTAAGGGGAATTATTTTTCATGTATCAACATTAGTCCCCTGACTATGAGGTTAGTCGTAAGATAACCTTATAGTCATTATCCATTTCTCTCCCATTTTCATGTTAGTGGGCGACGTTATAACTTCTCCTTACACGACCATTGTTAACTTTTGTTAATTATTGCGCCTACCGGTACAACTGCCACCTTTGCGCCTCCAAGTTCCTTATAAATATGGGTTCTATTTTACCTTCTTCCTTTCACTTATTTTACTACTTACTTCCTTCTTCAGACATTACACTCGTGGTTGCGCCATATCCAGCAGCTCTTCCGACGATAACTCTTCGAGCGAGCCTGACGAATCCGAGGGAACAATGAGTAATGGCCCGGAAGAGAGTGAGTATTCAGGAGAACAAGAAATTCACCTATCTCCTCCTGCTGACGGCAAAGCTTACACGCTCGCGGAGTTTGCCTGGACTCCTAAACTAAAGTGTGCGCTGAAGCTAAAGGAATATCGTAGGAATAAACGCGTGATACCCTTGAATGATAACCTTATCCCTCGTCTCATGAATCCTCCGGTATTTCCTTATCCGAATGCTTCGGGATGGATCATGTATCCAGAGTCAGGAAGGACAAATAACTTTCCGTTAAAAAGAGTTCCTCGCATGGTTATCCATCGTGGTGACTACGAGCTTCCGGACATCGACACCCGTTCTGTATCAAAGACTCCTTCGATTTGGACACATTGGGCGGCTTATATCCGCGCTAATCCCGATCACGCGTCCAAGCTTCTCCAAGCTAAAATCAATGAGGCCATAGATTCTTCTCTTCAGCGGGAAGTGGAGAGATGTAGGCGCGACACAACGCGACTCTTCTGTTGCTGGACTCCTCACGTTCGTACTCTTCTTACAGCCTGGGGGGAGGCCACTGTGGTTTTGGAGGACGTCGTCGCGCTTACTGGCTTACCTCTTCACGGATCCCATTCTTACGATGAGGCGGGCGTTTATGAAGCGCTGACTCCAGATGACCGAAGTTTATGAGGTTATTTGGTAGACTTCAAGGATGCTTCTGGAGTCGAGATGGTGCGGAAGGGAAAAGCGCCAACCCAGAAAGGGCAGACAAAGAAATTTGTTACCGTGGGAGGCAGGACTATCAGTTCAAGTAAAGCAGGCTCGTCGGCTGCTGCCAAATGGAAAGCTATTGAGAGTAAGAAAAGAAAGACTCCCTCTATTCTTCCCTCAGGGGAGCGTCTACTTAACAGCTCTTTCCGTGCTTACGAGTCAATTCATGGACCCAACACTCTAGTTGCTGCTTCTGATTCTGAATGGATCACCAAGGATCACAAACACGCAACCTTTCCCCTTTCGCTTCGATTCTGGGCCCCCCGATTAGTAGATGGAAAGGTGTTACCTCCGGAGCGTAAATAATCCAATTCTCGAGCGGAACTGGACGCCTTCATTCTCCTTTGGCTTTGTCGTGATGTGTTCGAGTATAGCCCTCAGGATACCATAAAGAATTAATTGGTCCTGATAGCGGTGTTGTTGTCTCGCGGGGTTTCTTTTCCTCTTTCCCCCATGTTCCTGGGGGAGTTATACCGGTACTTATACTTGTTTTTCCAGGATCTCCAGATGGTGGGCTCGGCACACAAGATCGAGACTTTCATTCCTGCCAGTTTGATGCTCGCGTGGTGTTGGGAACATATTCCTCCATATGCTCCTGACCCTCATAAGTTAGAGGTCCACCGCGAGGAAGATTTCAAGCGAGATTACGGTTCGATGGAAAGGGTTTCGGTCATATACATCTATCCTCGTATGGATCTTTGGCGCAAGAAGGGGAAGGTACCCAAAGGTGACATAGCGCAATTCTTGGACGTGGCCAAGTATTTTATGTCGCTTCCTTACCATGATGGCCGGTCTGGCCCAACTCACTATGATTTTACTTCGCCTTTTGACGCGGACCTGGATTCGACCCAGTTTCTGTCCGACTCGTATTTTGATTCGGTGATGGTTGTGTTTCCTGGCTATCTTCCTGGTTTCCATGCTGGTAAATTCATAGCCATGTCTTACAATCCCAACCGTACATCTCGTCAAGTTGGTTTTGATCAGGGGTTTCCTCGTAGGTTCCCACCTCCGGAGAGTACTGATTGATAAGCACGTATGTGCTACATTTTATACCCATATTTATATTAGCTAGAACTCGATATTTTGGGAGCTTTGTGATAGACACATTTTTGTGTTTAATTTGATCGCAATATTATATATTGTTGGCACTCGAGTTTGTACTACTTTTGGTGTTTTATGTGTTTGCAGGCACCTTTGGAAAATAAACATTTTTTGGAAAATTCGGCTCGAAAAGTTGGTAGATGCCCCGGAGGACACGTGTTATTCGGACTCACCGTTGGATAAGGGGCACCTCAATTACTAAGGGGCACCCCAGGTCACCCCAAAAGGCATCTTCTATTCGCACCCTAGTACAGGATTAGGGGGAGGTCATCTTCTCCATTTGAATTTTGTTTTTGGCGGGAAAATGGAGAACACTTCTGCAGATTTTTGACCGAATTGTTGAACGTGTTCTAGGGAGATTCAATGGCTGATTTTTGGTAGATAGTTGTGATATGGCCTATTGAACACATTGTGGGTGTTTGGTTCGACCAAAATTGGCTAGAATCAGCTAAACAATTCACGGGTTTAAAATAGGGCAGTTCGTGTATATCACGGGTTTCACGTGATTTGGAGAAGATTCAACGTGTTTTGTGCGTGCATGGAAGACCCTCACAGCCTGTTTGAGCGTGAAGGAGTTAAATATGGTAATTTGGAGGCTTGAAAACGCGTGAGAAGATGAAACAGGAAAGAAAATATTCCCAGAAATATTTTCTTTACTGCCGAGTTAAAGAGAATTATATGGAGTGAATGAACGAGATTCAATGGGTATGTTGGCTATAAATAGGTTGCTGAGGTTGAGTAGAAAGGGGGTCGAGAGTTTGGGGGTCGATAGGAGAGCTCAGGAGCGAGAAATCAATAGTTGATGAAACACTGTTTCTGCTCCTGCTGATGATGAAGAACACAAAGAACACGAAGAACAGACTCGCAGGGACAGTCGTTTATCAACAGTGAAACAGACTCACAGGCGTGGGTCTTAGAACCACATCGACAATAGCACTTCTCTTTTATCGTTCTTTTGTGACGCTTCTTGTGGGTCGCACATTAGCTGTTTACACCATTTTCTCTTCTTCTCTTCATTGTAAACACCATTTGAGTAATAAATAAATATTTTGAGCGTGTTTTTATCATGATGAGCTAAACCCAACACTGGGACGACGGAGGAGGGTGAATTTCATACACGGGTAAATTTATTTTATTCTTTTTTATGACTTTTGCATTAATTTAAAATTGAAATATGATTTGAATTAATTGGTTGTTATTTAATTTGATGATGTATGCTTAGCTTAGGTGTTTTGATACATCATGCTTAGGACTTACAATCGATGTTTTGAGAATCTATCTTGGCAAAATCAGAGTCCATGTTAATTTTATTGAGTTTTAAATTGTCAAAGAATATATGAATGAATCCTGTGTAGTGAATTCGGCCAAATTCTTAGTCTCAGTACCTCTCGTCCATTGATAATATTTTTTGTATATATATTTTTTTTTTAAATCTAAAAATTCCATTTCCTTCACAAGTCTGAAACGAATCTTTTTACCACTATCACTACAACAACTTTTGGAAAAACATCAAATTTCGATAGGAGAGCTCAGGAGCGAGAAATCAAGAGTTGATGAATCACTGTTTCTGCTCCTGCTGATGATGAAGAACACCAAGAACACGAAGAACAGACTCGCATGGACAATCGTTTATCAACAGTGAAACAGACTCATAGGTGTGGTTCTTAGAACCACGGCGACAATAGCACTTCTCTTTTATCGTTCTTTTGTGACGCTTCCTATGGGTCACACATTAGCTGTTTACACCATTTGCTCTTCTTCTCTTCATTGTAAACACCATTTGAGCAATAAATAAATATTTTGAGCGTGTTTTTATCATGATGAGCTAAACCCAACACTGGGACGACGAAGGAGGGTGAATTTCATACACGGGTAAATTTATTTTATTCTTTTTTATGACTTTTGTATTAATTTAAAATTGAAATATGATTTGAATTAATTGGTTGTTATTTAATTTGATGATGTATGCTTAGCTTAGGTGTTTTGATACATCATGCTTAGGACTTAAAATCGATGTTTTGAGAATCTATCTTGGCAAAATCAGAGTCCATGTTAATTTTATTGAGTTTTAAATTGTCAAAGAATATATGAATGAATCTTGTGTGGTGAATTCGGCCAAATCCTTAGTCCCAGTACCTCTCGCCCATTGTTAATATTTTTTGTACATATATATATTTTTTTAAATCTAAAAATTCCATTTCCTTCAAAAGTCTGAAACGAATCTTTTTACCACTATCACTACAACAACTTTTGGAAAAACATCAAATTTTGGCGCCGCCGACGCGGATTTGTGCTTAGGTAGAATTTTTAGGTTTTTATTATTTTTTATTATTCCATTTGTTCTTTTTATGTCTCTTTGTTTGTGTCTTTGTATTACAGGTTTGAAGTTGGATACTAAAGACCTTGGAATCAAAGCTTAAAGCTAAAAGAGAAGGAAAAAAGACAAAGCAAAAAAATAAAGAAAAAAGAGAGAGAGAGAATTATTTTTTTTATTTTTTTTAAGAGACTTCCCTTTTCTTTTCTTTTTGTAATTATTATTATTATTTTTTGTATTTCTTTTCATTGGACTGGACTTTGGACAATTTATTTTAATTTTAAACCCTACGGAAGGGTTATATAAAAAAAAATTAAATATAAACTGTTTGCAGGGAAGACGATTACAATATCGTCTCGGCCCCTCGGGTTCGCACACTGACACCGGAGTCAGTGGCCCGAGTCGACTACAGCGGTTCTTCGCCCGTCTGGTACGGGAGGTAAACTTCTAAACACCCGCGAATCTCCTGTCAGCGGGTTTACTGTCTGCCTTAAGGTGATTATATGTTGAGGACTGAACCGGCTGCTTTAATTTCCTAGTAAAGGGCAAGAACTGGCCATATAAGATAAGGGTTCGGATTTCATCACCGTTCCCTTCTTGCCCGCCTTAGGTAAACGAAACCTAACGCGAACCCAAGCTTAAAATCTGATTAGAACGAGACCGATAGGGTAACGAGCTTGGTAGGAAAATCTTTCGAAAAATATTGGTTACTCTTTTAAGCATACTTCAAAGTTCTTGATGTTTGTTTGAATTGACGTGACTGCGCCGCCTTGTGATAGCGGTGAGGCCTTGGGTATCAAAGCTCCACTGAGCTTCCCTCGCCTCGATTCAACTTACATTAGCTCGGATTGATTCCAGAGGGGTGTGCTCAAATTGTAACGAATTCCTTTTCGAAGGAATAGAAGCTGGTCTAGAAAACAATCTAAGTGGAGCCATCATGCTTTTTGTTTGCTAGATTCTATAGGTTTGATTTGGTCGAGTCAGCCTTGTTTGTGATTGTGTAGAATTCCCTTGCAATTAAGAATGTCGAACTGGTATGATAGAAGCCAATACAATGATTATCGACCTGAATTTGAATATGGACATCATCCTTTTTATGACCATGTTGGGAATAGTGGTTGGGAACGCCATCCTTTGGAAGGATATGGGTCATACCCTGGTGAGCCCAATTACTATCCACACATGCATCAGTCTTACGAGCAAGAAGATTATAGTACTAGTTCTTCGTCTCTAGAGGATACAATCAAACTATTGAAAAGTAGTCCTTTTTATGATCCCTCTGTTCCTATTCCTCCTTTAGAAGAGTCCCTCAGAAAGTTAGCCGACTCGACGCGTAAGTTAGCTGAGATGAATAGTATAATTATAGACGAAAGAACTACAATAATGAGTGAACCTTCTTTAGAAGACCACCTCAAGCGGATAGCTGAGACGAACGAAAGAATTGCTCAAAATTACTTGAATTTCCAATATAGTGTATCCAATAATACCCTTGAGAATGAAGATAGTTATTTACATAATCAAGATAACAAGGTTAGAATTGGTAGCACTACTTTTTTTGATGAGGTTCGATCTTTTTCATGTTATTATGATGAGGATAGTGTTGATGGAGAATCATACTTATGTAGGAATAGTGATCAGGAAATGGATACTCCAATTGAGCTTTACAATGATAATATTATTTCTATTTCAAATCCAAATAATTTTAATAATTATTCACCTGTTCAAAAGGACGAGGATTTGACTAGAGATACCCTCGTTTTAGACGATGTAGTATTTCCTGTTTACAAAGCCGATAATGATTTAGAGGAACGAGTTTATTATGAGAATAATGTTTTAGAGTCTAGCGATTTAGAAACAATAGTCTTAGACGAAGAAGATGAACTCGTAGAGCTTTTAAATATGAGTGAGGATGCATCACCTGAGTATAACCTAACAGAAGCAATTGACTATTTTCAGGATTCCGATGATCTAGAAATTAGGGAAATTGTAGTTAGTCTACCTAGAGATACCCAAAACTCTAAGTTTATGGGTGATTATCATTCTCCCTGTGCTTTACCTTTAACTCTTAGAAAGTTCCCTCGTGTAGGGATTGACATTTGTTCCTCAACCATCGTACAAGATTATCTCCATACACGTTTTCCCGAACCTAATAATGTCCAGAAAGAAGTTCAGTCATTAGAAACCCATCCTCTGGTTGATGTTGTTTGCCCAGGCTATGATACCCTTATTGACTTTTTTTTCCCACCAAATAGTTTTCTTCCAAATGTGGGAACGTTTATATTTCAAATGTGTCGAATATGTAGTTGTGAGACTAAACCTAAATGCTTTAGGAAATTAGAATCAACACGTTTTCTTAAGAATGACTACTACCCTCACTGTGGTCAATTTCGTAAGTCAAACCTGATTGACTTAGAGGATCCTCAATTATTTAGATTATTATTATGTGCTTCTAAATTTTTATTTGAGTTTTTACAGACTCTAGGACCTAATAATTCGGATCTCACTTTTGAGGAGTTGCAGCCTAAAGAAATATATTTAGACCCTTATAGAACCTGAACCTGAACCACAATTAGACGTATTTGTCTTAATCATGAAACTAGGTAAGGGCATGCTAGTCTTGTTCATTTTCTTGGTTTACTGCAGTTTCCTTTGGTCAGCTCTTTTTGGTTTTGAAGACCCACAGTTATTTCGGCTGTTACTTTTTGATTCTATGAGGTGACTAATTCCTTCCGGTGTCTGGCTGAAGACTTTAAACTTAGCACTTCTTGGGAGGTACCCCAATCTCATGCGACACGGTAATATCTTTCCTTAACTATTTTGCTTCAAATGGTAATAGTTTCTCCTTGTTCATATGCTTTTAATTTTATCTTTAGAACATTGAGGACAATGTTAGATTTAAGTTTGGGGGTATGGGAGAAACTTTTTAGTTGCACTTTTGAAACTTCTAGCGTCACATGGTATCCGGTTAGCTAAGTTTACATATTTTTTATCACCGAAAAGATAGAAATTGGAATGCTAGAGATAACAACTTATTGAGACATTAGAGAAAAAGATATTGAGATCCTTGAAATTCAGGAGAGAACTTGTTCCTTTTAGAGGGTAACCGTGATGGACCTAACCATACATGATGGAAAGGCAAGTAGGTCAGGGAAATGCCAGAAACACAAAGCAACCTCACAATGTAGTCTTAGTTACTGGATTGCGACTCTCTCTCAGTAGAAACTTATCATCATCAACAAGCGGAGCGACATCAAAATCTATGAAGAAAGTTGAAGACGTTTTAGGTTTAGAAGCAACAATAGAAGAGAATAATTCAAAAATCAAAGTTGAAGTTATAAGAGCAAATGATATAAGTTGTTAGAATCCATGATACCAAGACATCACAAGTTGCGAAGATCCAAGTTTTGAAAGTCCTTCTCTCATGGCCATGTAAATTTTTGTCTTGTAATTTTTTGTTTTCAAAAAAAAAAAATGAAAAAAAATGAAAACTGAAAAATGAAAAAATAAAATAAAAATGAAACATCATTACGTTCTTTTTGTTCAATAAGGCCATAGGGAAGAAGAAATTTATAAGTCAAGCGAGAAATCGAAAAGAAGAGTTAATTGTCAAGGTTCTATGAGGTTCGAGAGTTTATCATCAACAGTTGAAGACCGAAGAAGGCGTTGTTTCTACTGAGCACTGTGAGAGAGTCGAAGAAAGATGCATTTTGGTTGCTTTGTTAGTCTGCTTCCAATCTGGCACAAAATCTTTCTAGCACTGGTTTAACTCATCACACGTAATTAGTCCAGCTGTGTAACAGATGTCCCTCTCATTTTTATCTCTCTCCTAATCTTATCCAGCTGTAAAGCAGCGGACGCATCTTACAATGTTTATCTAGCTGTGTAGTGGATATCTCTTTATCTAGCAGTGGTGTGGATGTGTCTCCCCTTTTCTTCAGTCATCTTTAGAGCTGACACCTTTAATTTCTCTGGCATTCTACTTACTTGGAGATAGGTTGAGAATATGTATGTCCTCATAGCTCTTTGGATACTTGTGACCAATTAGGAGTAAAGGTTTTGTGGGTGCACCTCTGGTAAACCCTCCGGAGACAACACTCCGCCGCTAGGGCCACCTAGCGGTTTAACGGCCTGCTGCACTTGCTATGTGTAGTCTTTTTATCTTTTCAAAAATAAATTTTGCTCGAGGACTAGCAAATAATAAGTTTGAGGGTATTTGATAGACACATTTTTGTGTTTAATTTGATCTCAATACTATATATTGTTGGAACTCGAGTTTGTACTAATTTTGGTGTTTTATGTGTTTGTAGGCACCTTTGGAAAATAAACATTTTTTGGAAAATTCGGCTCGAAAAGTTGGTAAAAACTCCGGAGGACACGTGTTATTCGGACTCTCACCGTTGGATAAGGGGCACCTCAATTACTAAGGGGCACCCCAGGTCACCCCAAAAGGCATCTTCTATTCGCACCCCAGTACAGGATTAGGGGGAGGTCATCTTCTCCATTTGAATTTTGTTTTTGGCGGGAAAATGGAGAACACTTCTGCAGATTTTTGATCGAATTGTTGAACGTGTTCTAGGGAGATTCAATGGCTGATTTTTGGTAGATAGTTGTGATATGGCCTATTAAACACATTGTGGGCGTTTGGTTCGACCAGAATTGGCTAGAATCAGCTAAACAATTCAGGGGTTGAAAATAGGGCAGTTCTTGTATATCACGGGTTTCACGTGATTTGGAGAAGATTCAACGTGTTTTGTGCGTGCATGGAAGACCCTCACAGCCTTTTTGAGCGTGAAGGAGTTAAATATGGTAATTTGGAGGCTTGAAAACGCGTGAGAAGATGAAACATGAAAGAAAATATTCCCAGAAATATTTTCTTTACTGCCGAGTTAAAGAGAATTATATGGAGTGAATGAGCGAGATTCGATGGGTCTGTTGGCTATAAATAGGTTGTTGGGGTTGAGTAGAAAGGAAGTCGAGAGTTTGGGGTCGATAGGAGAGCTCAGGAGCGAGAAATCAAGAGTTGATGAAACACTGTTTCTGCTCCTGCTGATGATGAAGAACACCAAGAACACGAAGAACAGACTCGCAGGGACAGTCGTTTATCAACAGTGAAACAGACTCACAGGTGTGGGTCGTAGGTGTGGGTCTTAGAACCACAGCGACAATAGCACTTCTCTTTTATCGTTCTTTTGTGACGCTTCCTGTGGGTCGCACATTAGCTGTTTACACCATTTTCTCTTCTTCTCTTCATTGTAAACACCATTTGAGCAATAAATAAATATTTTGAGCGTGTTTTTATCATGATGAGCTAAACCCAGCACTGGGACGACAGAGGAGGGTGAATTTCATACACGGGTAAATTTATTTTATTCTTTTTTATGACTTTTGCATTAATTTAAAATTGAAATATGATTTGAATTAATTGGTTGTTATTTAATTTGATGATGTATGCTTAGCTTAGGTGTTTTGATACATCATGCTTAGGACTTACAATCGATGTTTTGAGAATCTCTCTTGGCAAAATCAGAGTCCATGTTAATTTTATTGAGTTTTAAACTGTCAAAGAATATATGAATGAACCCTGTGTAGTGAATTCGGCCAAATCCTTAGTCCCAGTACCTCTCGCCCATTGTTAATATTTTTTGTATATATATTTATTTTTTTAAATCTAAAAATTCCATTTTCTTCACAAGTCTGAAACGAATCTTTTTATCACTATCACTATGAAAAAACATCACTTTGCGACAATAATCACCAATATCATGGGCAACCCCAAAGGAGACAGCTTAATTAGTGAGATTGTGGCGGCCAAAACTGAATATTCAAGTTAGTGGCACCACATAGAAAACTTGCCGTCAGAGAACTGAAGGAAACAAAGGGATGGCCTTTGTTAACGCACTCAAGCACCTCAAATCCACTAAGAGCTGCATAGTATTGGTATTCTCGACGATGTGGCAACTCCACACATTTTTATATGAATATAAAGGAGGGATCTATGCTCCTCATTTCTTATTAAGTTGGTGATGTTCTTATCGCCAGGGAAGATTCCCAAGAAGCTGTTGGCTTCTTCTTCAATTGGATTCCACCTGAATTATGAAGACGAGATCAAGCTTTGGTTCGAAGTGTCAAAGTCACACTGGTGGGTTGCTCTTCGAGCTAGTTTCTGAGATGGACTTTGCATTTGTTGGCTGAGTTAGTTGCATTCGGAGAGTGATGGACTGTATGTCGTTAGTTGATGTATGGTGCTTTGCTTGAACTGGTGGAGGTCCAAGAGATGTTTTCGAGTGAAAGAACTTAAGATGGAAGTTAAATGGAAGGAATACATAGATGGGTATTGAATGTGTTGTGGCCATGGTTGATTGCTGGCTTCTATTTACTATTGCTGTGTGTATGTATGGCGTGCATGGAGAGCGTGATGGTTTGCTGTGGACGTGAATGAAGCTGCAAATCTAAATGATGATTGGATGGGTTGACGGACAGTAGGTTGGCTGTAAAATCAGTTGGTCTAAATGATGCTGGGAATAACAGTTAGAGCTAAGATATGGACTGGATTCAGGCCAAAGGGTCAGTGAGAAGACTGCAGTCTCGATTGCACAACATCAACAGATGGGTTCGATTTGTGGTGGTGATAGTCTTCGAATGGTGATGATCTGAACTGGATTCTGCCAAGAACCAGCAAGAAGAACAGACTGATTCTGCTTGCATCTGGTGGTGTTTGCTGCTGCCTCAGTCCGTAATGGAAGAACACACAGCAACATGAAGTGAATGTGGAGGTTTTCAGTGGACGGAGATGGTGTCGAGACGGAACGAATGGAGCTGTGCAGTCGGTGTTGAATATTCAAAGATGGAGCTCATTGTTTGTGGCTGGAATGAAGAGAAGAGTTTACTTCCGTGGTGGAGGTATCTACAATGGGGTTTTCTGGTGGTTATATGCGAATCCTCAGTTGTTGGTTTAATGAAATTTTGAGCTGTGGTGTATCTGCGACACCTTATGACAGCAACAACGGACTTGAAGGTTTGTTGTGTGTTGGCAGAGTTGCTTTTATGATGTTGTTCTTGCGTCAATTAGTTTTGCAGAGACAAGAAGCTGCTATTGAATCGGTGCATTGGCCTGAGCTTGAGAACGATAGAAGCCAGTTGGTCGAGTTGTGATACCGATGGAGGAAGCTGCTGAGATGAGACTGGATGGCTGTGCTGACTTCTACAAGAGTTAAGCAGTGCGAAGATGAAGAGGAGTTGATGCTATGACCGAGATTTTGATGGCCAGAGAATGGTGATTCGCTGGAGTTCCTTGCAGCCATAAAGAAAAGAAGACACTGAAGTTGGTGTTGTACACCTGGAGTCAGGAAATTTATGATTCCCAGATTGTTAAGGAACTCATGTGGCCGAATATTTGAAGGAGTTGGATTCTGGAGTTGGGTCAGTATTGGACTGGGCTTCATTTGTTAGGTCTTATTGTGGACGTTTCCAGCATGACTTATATGAAGAAAATCGAGAAGAAAGGCAGGGGGGAGGAGATTGGAGGCTGCGGCTGAGAGCGGAAGAACAGAAACTGGTAAAGAAGAAGGAGGTCGCGGAAGTGTTTTGGGGCTCAAGAAAAGGACGCGACGAAGACGATATTGGTTTAATCGTTTCTCCTCTTTTGTTATTATTTTTGATGGGTTTTAAGAAACCCTTTGATATGTTCTAATCCTTTTGTAGATAGGGTTTTATGGGGAAAACTACTTCTACCAATAAGACCATTTGAATCGATATTGAATAATTTGGTATTAGGCTATATGAATTGAATTTCGAAATCCAATAATTATGGTTTATTGATTTTACAGCTTTGTGCAACACAATAGTCTAAGTTCGTTAATTCATGTAGGTTACAATTTTATGTGTTAGTATTTGATAATCCATGCTTAGGTTGATTCTTTTGATGGGTTATGCTTAGACGAAGCAAATAATAATTGTGAATCTATAAATTATGTTTTCGATAATTCTCTCGTAATTATAATTTGATAGGTCATGCTTAGAAATTTGATGGGCTATACTTAGGAGAAGCGAGTTTATGATAATAATAGGTGTTGCAATAGAACAAAGCTATAAACACATATTTGGAATTAGAGTTCTTTTCGGAACACAATTATAAATAGTAGTGGAATTCATAGACCCTAGTTACAGACTCCTTCTCATTGTGTTTTATTAATCTTCGTTTCTTTTGTTTCGTTCTTTTTAAATCCTTAATTCTAAAAATCCAAAAACACTGTTGTCGGTTAATTTATTAGAGATATTGGTTACAGTATTTCCACCGCTCCTCGTGAGAACGACCCTTACTTGCCTCTGTCTACATTGTAGACACCGTGCGATTGCGGTTATTATTATATATAGGCATCTCCGGATCCTATCACTGATACTTCAAATATCATAGATAGTTTCAACTGCTATGTCTTCAAGGGGCCAGTGCGCCTGGCTGATAGGGGAATTAACTTCTCGTTCAAACATCCTCTTCAAGATCGACCCTCCGGAGTTACTAAGGGTGATCATGATTTTCAGCTTTTGATGCGGTGCCAGGCTTTGAACTTTCCGCTACGGGAGCCAGTTCTTTCCAAAGAGTTGTCTTACGAGGATCTTAAAGCGTTTCATGCGTCGAGCAGGATTAAACTTTATGATGCCGTGGCAATGGCGCATCGTATCCCTCCAGGTACCAAAGGTCGCTTCTTGGAACCTGTCCTGACTTCTTGGGATCCTCCGGAGGGCTGTGATCCTATTCGGCCGAGGAAAGAGACAAAATTTTCGAGCCGAAAGCCTCCTAGTCTGAACGTATCCAAGCCATCTTCAAGTCCTCTGGCAACTCAGGTATTTGATGGATCGTTCCGTCCTTACTTAGCGTGTAATTTTTTCTCTCTCTCTTCTCTCCTTTTTTTTTTTTTTGAAACCGACTCAGGCGCTGATGGGCCATCGGGTCGACCATGTTCCCAGAATGCGCCGCTTCCTACTCGCGTGGGTTGGAAGCCCCCTTCATATGTGATAGAAGAGTATTTGAATATGCCTGAGCATGAATGGACCGAGAAGAATCTTACCAAGAAGGCCAAGCGTGAAGCAGCCAAATTTTTATATCCTCCTCTGTGCTCTTGTTCTTCTGCTAACGTTTCCCCTTTACAATCTGGGTAGCCTTTGCACAGGAGCGCATCACAGCCTCCTCAGGACATTGTTAGAAGTCCCGCTCCTTCTTTTGCTGATCAATTGCAGAACCTAGGGATCAACTTGTCCGAGGGTGGTGGATGGGTTTCGTCACGTCTTAAAATGATATGCCCTCCTCGGGCGCAGACTGTTCGTGCTCGAGGTGAGATCCCTGTGTCTGCTAATGCTGTTTTGGAGTCAATGAACCCATCTGGATCTAACCGATCAGTGGTTGGTGGGTCCTCATCCCACGTGGCGTTTCCCATTGGTGGTTTCCAAAGTGACCAGATTACTCTATCTTGCGTCCATGAATGTTTCTCCCTCTTCCCTCTCCTTATTTTCTTATAAATCATTGGGTCTTACTCATTATGTTTCTCATTTTTTGGATTCAGGCACACCTAGCGGTTCAAGCTCGTCATCTGGCTCATCGGCGTCTCACGACAAAGATATTGATACCACTCACCACCAAGTCACGTCTAAGGTTAGAGGAGAAGGCTAAAGATTTTCTTTGTTCTTTTTTTTATGAACCCACATGTTTATTAATAACTGGCTTTATTATCATACTATGGGTAGTAATCGGAAAGGAGGGAACAAACTCGAACCCCCTGAAATTGACGTTGGCCGACGCGTAGTCGTTAGCAGCGATATTGTCTCCAAGCGCCCTCGTAAAGATGACAGTGGATTTCAAGAAAATTTGCAGCCACGCGATGTCCAAACAGAGGTCCCTCAAAGCGATACAGGTGCGGAGCTTCAATTCCCCATGGTGGTGGAGACCGTCGCGGGTGGGGTCGACCCAATCACTCACACTCTGGTTTATGTGTTCTAGGTTCCATCCACTTTCGCCGTTGCGTACAAAGATATTGTCGAGCGCACTGGTGGCCATATGGTTAGGGTCGGGCTATTTGATATGAGGACGTTGTGCTACATGACCAAGAATCTGTTGGAGGTCGCCGACGAGCTTACTAAAGTGGGAGATGGTCCCATTCCTGCATCAATGATTATTGGTTGGTTAGCGTCAGTGCGTGCATCCACCAACTTGAAGTTTCCGATAGGTTGGCTAGAAGCGGTTCTGATGCACGTGAAGAATCGTAAAGACCTCCGCGTTCAATTTAACACTCGGGTAACCGAGCTGGAGGGAGAATTGGAGAAGTGTTCTGGGGTAACCAAGCAGAAGAAAGAGGCGATGGATCATCTTCTTATCCAGATAGGATTAGCGAGCGATGAGGTACTATGTACGGAGGATGCAGAGAATGGTTCTCTCGATCAGGCGCGGCAGAAGCTGTCTTCCCTTCAATCAATCTGATGCACTCCCCCCCATCTTATTTTTCTCAACAGAACTGGAAGGGCAGTGCGTGTGTATTAGACGCGCCTATTCCCCTTTTGTTTTTCCTCAAAAGGGGACTGGGAGGGCGAGGCGTATATGATGAATGCGCCTACTCCTCCCTGATTTCATGTATCAGCTTGCCGTGTGTATGGGCGGGGCACGATGTGAATGTACTTACTCTTTTTCCTTCCCCTTTGTCTACTGGTCGCGTCGTTATTTGTCAGTTGAGATGTGATTGTCTTTTCTATTATCTTTTATCAATTAATCGAACGTCGTTGGAGTTTCTGTAAGTTTCAGTCAATTGGGCGCTATCTGCCTCGTGTTTTAGTGAATTTTCCAGTCGATCGGGTGCCATTGGCGTTCCCTCAATTTTAATAAATCGATCAAACGTCATTGACGTTCCGCAATCTTCTGTTAATCGATCGGGTGTCATTGGCTTTTCCGTAGCCTTTCAACAGTCGTTCGGACGTCATTAACGTTCCGCGATCTTTTTTCAGTCGATCGGACGTCATTAACGTGCCGCAACCTTTTATATTCGATCGGGTGTCATTGGCTTTCCAGCAACCTTTTGTCAGTCAATCGGACGTCATTAACGTTCCGCAACCTTTTGTCAGTCGATCGGACGTCATTAACGTTCCGCGAACTTTTGTCAGTCGATTGGGTTCCATTGGCTTTCCCACAACCTTTTGTCAGTCGAACGGACGTCATTAACGTTACGCAACCTTTTGTCAGTCGATCGGGCGCCATTAGCTTTCCCGCAACCTTTTTTCAGTCGACCGGACGTCATTGAAATTCCGCGACCTTTTGACAGTCGACCAGACGTCATTAACATTTCGCGACCTCTCTTTTTGTTAACTTAAAGAGAGATTTTTTTTTGCAATCGTTTATAAAGGAGAGACATTAAAACTATTATTATTATATAGTTTTTTTTTACCCGTTGTTTGCTTATCGCTCTTTTATATTTAGCTCATCGACTTCCTCCATTCTTAGTGACGCGGGAAAGGGTATCGCCCAATAATTTGTCTTGCAGTCTCGAGCCCTCCAGACTCGCGTTTTCTTTCAAATATGCTTCTTATCTCGAAACATTACACTGTTGGATGTCCCATTCTCCTATGATAGTGGCAATACCTTGCAGCGTCCTTGTTTATTTTATTGACATACACCACCTTCGGAGGCAACTGAACCTCACCTTCGGCTACTCATTGGTTAAGGATCCGCACAGTCTGTTCTCTTCTATATGGTAATAGAGGAGGAGATCATCTTGACTCTCTTCTGATCCATCTGTTTTTCCTTTGGGTGAGGTCCCCTCCTTGTTGTCGGCTTCCGCTTCCCTCTTTATTATTAGACTTGTAGGGGATTATGGATGTGGTACTTGCAGCATGAGACCAGCTAAAACCTGTGGGTGACTCTCCTACGCAGTCAGCGATTCTTTCAGCAGCTTCCTCCAGCTCGACGAAGGTTTGAAATCTAAAGTTGATCAGGATCCCTTTGAAGGACTTAATCATTCCTCGTACACATATTTCTACGAGTTCTTCTTCACTAATTTCTTCATGACAATCTAGTGCCATCCATCGGAACCTTGCTATATATGTCCCTAATTCTTCACCTGTCCTTTGTACGCCTCTGCTCAAATATATGGACGTAACTTTCCGTTTAGCTGAATAGAATTTTCCATAAACATTGAGTACATAATGGTCCAAGAATCTATGCTTTCTTCCTTTAAGTTATCGTACCAAGTAAAGGCTGTCCCTACCAGTGATTTGGGGAATTTCCTCAAACACAGTTTCTCGTCGAAGATTTTATCGTTCATGGCCGAGTGGAAATGGCTGATATGTTCTCATGCATTTCCCTGCCCATCGTAAGTCTTAAACTTGGGAGACACATAGCCCTCGAGATACTGATATTGCCGGATTCTTAAAGGATATGGGTTGTTTGTTTGCTGGTGGTTATCTTGTTTCGTGATATGGTACCTGTGCTCCAGGTACTCCTCCATATCCTCTTGTGTGATTACTGCAGCTTTGGTATTCTGATGTTTTTCCGCTCAGTTGCTTCCTTAGGGGAACTTTGGCCTGCGATCACAACTTGTGTTATCCATTCTTCCAATGCCCGCCTCTTTTGCAATCGTTCTTCTAATTCTTTTTGAATGCTTTGCATGCTCGGGGTCACGGGTGTTAACTGTTGAATCGTTTGTACATCCTCCTTGCGCGTGGTGTGTTGGTGAGCGTCTTCAGATCGCTTGTATGTGCTCTGATGCGGTGTTTCCTCCTCGCTATTCCCTTCCTCTATGATGACTTCGTCGAGGTCAATGGGGCGGTTAGCTGATTGATTTCCTGCCGTGTGAGGATTAATGTTATTTGGTTGCATCATGGTGGACTAGGCATGAGTCTCCGGGTGTGGTCGCCAAATGTTAATACCAGAATTCTCGTTGGGTTCTACCCGTCCTAGTGTACCAATATGACCTCACTTTCCTTAAAATAGTATGAGAGAGAGTGTTTTTCCATTGTACCTTGTCCTTTCTTATATAGACTCTCCAAAATCCCCTTCTTTTTATGACATCTTGCCATGTGTCCTAATCTTCCTTAATTACTACTAATGTCATCATGTTTCCAATATAACCTCCTTCTTTCTTGTTAATTCCTTTGTTGTCCTTTCCATATCATGGATACTCCATGTTTCCAATATAGCCCCTTATAGTCATTATCCATTTCACATGTTAGTGGGCGACGTTATAACTTCTGCTTGCACGACCATTCTTAACTTTTGTTAATTATCGTGCCTACTGGTATAACTGCCACCTTTGCACCTCCAAGATCCTTATAAATATGGGTTCTATTTTACCTTTCACTTATTTTACTACTTACCTCCTTCTTCAGACATTACACTCGTGGTTGCGCCATATCTAGCAGTTCTTCCGACGATAACTCTTCGAGCGAGCCTGGCGAATCCGAGGGAACAATGAGTAATGGCCCGGAAGAGAGCGAGTATTCAGGAGAACAAGAAATTCACCTATCTCCTCTCGCTGATGGCAAAGCTTACACGCTTGCGGAGTTTGCCGGGACTCCTCAACTAAAGTGTGCGATGAAGATAAAAGAATATCGTGGGAATAGACGCTTGGTACCCTTGAATGATAACCTTATCCCTCATCTCCTGAATCCTCCGGTATTGCCTTATCTGAATGCTCCGGGATGGATCAGATATCCGGAGTCAAGAAACACAGCTAACTTTCCGTTAAAAAAGAGTTTCTCGCATGGCTATCCATCATGGTGACTACGAGCTTCAGGACATCGACACCCGTTCTGTATCAAAGACTCCTTCGATTTGGACACATTGGGTGGATTATATCTGCGCTAATCCCGATCACGTGGCCAAGCTTCGCCAAGATAAAATCAATGAGGCCATAGATTCTTGTCTTCAGCGGGAAGTGGAGAGATATAGGCGCGATACAACGCGACTCTTCTGTCGCTGGACTCTTCCCGTTCATACTCTCCTTACATACTGGGGGGAGGCCACTGTGGTTTTGAAAATCACTAATAAAGCACCAACTAATAAAACGATCTCAGTCAAGAAATATATCTAAGAGTTATATCTTTGTTTCTTAATGTAATCAACAAATCAAACAGATAGAAATCCGTGAGCCTGATTAATATAAAAACAACTTGGACGGTATCAAAAACCAATATCCAAGTGTTAATCAATTCAATCAACAACCAAAGGTTGGATTCACAGTTGATTGAACTTACGCCCAACCTGTGATATTTCAATTATATAAAAAAATATAATGCGGAAAAGAAATAACACATACACTAGAAATTTTGTTAACAAGGAAACCGCAAATGCAGAAAAACCCTGGTACCTAGTCCAGATTTGAAAACCATATTGTATTAAGCCGCTACAGATACTAGCCTACTCCAAGTTAACTTACTAGAATGTAGTTGAGCCCTAACCAATCTCACACTGATCAAGGTACAGTTGAGCTTCCTACGTCTTTGAATCCCAGCAGGACTTTACGCACTAGATTCCCTTAGTTGATCTCACCCACAACTAAGAATTGTTACGACCTAAATTCGAAGACTTGATAAACAAATCTGTCTCACACAGAAAAGTGTATTGAATAGATAAATCTGTCTCCAACAGATAAACCTATGAGTTTTGTTCCGTGTTTTGATAAATCAAGGTGAATATGAACCAATTAATATACCAGACTTATATTCCCGAAGAACAGCCTAGAAATATCAATCACCTCACAATAATAGATATTGCGGAATTACAAATGATGAGACGAAGATGTTTGTGACTATTTTTTATCTTGCCTATCAGAAATTAAATCTCGAGCAAATCTTAGAGAAGATAGTACTCAATCACGATAGAAAAAAGCAATACCAGAACACGCAACTACAGAGAAAACAGTTGGGTCTGGCTTCACAATACCAATGAAGTCTTCAACTTGTTAACCTATAGGGTTTTGGAAAAACCTAAGGTTAAAGGAGAATTGACACTAGTCGCAACTAGTATCACACAGGAGGTGTGGGGATTAGGTTTCCCAGATGCTAGAGTTCTCCTTTATATAGTCTTCAAATCAGGGTTTGCAACCAAGTTACCTTGGTAACCAAGCATTCAATATTCACCGTTAGATGAAAACCTGATTACACTCAAGCTAATATCTTTCAACCGTTAGATCGAACTTAGATTATTACACACAAATGAAAAGTGACTTCATTTAGATATGAATAATCATACCTAAACGTGTGCACCTTTGTTGGCTCAACAATAGTTAACCGAAGTTATCCATATGAACACTTTCATATCATCCATATTCATCTTAACCATAACTAGTTCAAATGACTCAAATGAAACTAGTTCTATAGTTGTTCAATTGTTTATATTCTCATAGAAGTATACAAGATACAATGAAGAAAAATCGGTTAGATTCACTCGAATCAAGTCATGAACATTATAGACACGGTTTGCAAAAGATTTCATTCCTTATTATATATAAATGTATTAGTTCATGAAAAAACTGATTTTAGAACATAACCTGCTCAAGTATGCAAACTGGTACGCATACCTAAGTGGCCGAACTAAGTTCGAATTCGCCAGTACGCGAACTGGTAAGCATACCACAAACTCAGTTAAAGTCCCAGAACTTAAACCTCACACCAGTACGTGTACCGGTATACGTACTTGGTTCCCGGACCTTGACTAAACCAATCAGTATGCGTACGGGTATGCGTACGGGTATGCATACCATGGTTCCCAGACTTGGATTACACAAATGCAAGTACGCATACTGTGATTATACCCAATTGTTCTAAACTCACATTTCAACCATTGAAACATTCTCGGAAGACAACAACAGCTGTCTCACAGAAACTATTAGCTTCAAAGCAATTTTCAAGTGATCGAATGATAGATACGAAACATTCTGAGTCTACATCAAATTACTATCTCGCACAAATCATGTAAGATGTTACCAGGCGATTTTCACATGATCATCTTTTGAATTTCGTCAATAATATAAGATGAACTTAGTTAAGGTGAAAGCTTACCAACATATATGTAAGCGAGTTAAACTCAGCTGGAAATATCAAATGTGTATAATGGAAGTCTATATAGTTATACGATTTTTGTCTCGAATAGGATATAGAGTAGATAGACCTTTGAGTGATAAATGAGTTCAAGTCTCCACATACCTTTTGTTGATGAAGTTCCACAAGCTCCCCTTAGTAGTTCTCCGTTTTTAATCAATGAACGTCGTGAAGTTTAATGCTCAACTACACTTTCAATCCTAGTCCGAGACTTAGTTGTAAGTAGACTAGAAATCAAGACTTATATTTTTGGCAACTAAACTTGACAACAAGCTTGGGATAGCAACGCTTGCGAGTTTGACCGGGCAGTGATCTAACAAAGTCTCTATTTGGTAAGTTTCTATATATTCTTTACATTTTAAGAACCTAAATTTCAAGTAAACTTATTAGTAATAATTTACCAAGACAAGAAATCAGGAAAATTTCATGGTTTTCTCTTTATGTCCGCTAAAACTTAGTTTCCGGTTTTTGGTTAGAGGTTAAACTAGATATATTAAGTATGATTATGGACAACCCATTACATAACGGTTTCAAGCATTATAAGATAGATGATAGTACATATTACAAACGCGGGGGTACCAAAATACACCACCAACTTTTTCTTAGGCAATATGTATATGGACAAACTTAACACAATTCCGAGAGTTCAACTTAATGAATCTCAATCAAGGAATAGTACTGTACTGTTCTAGTACGATTGATTAACGATTATTGAATTGGATCGGAGAAATTGAACGGAAAAAGATATAATATCTGTCGTAGCAGCCTCAGGTGTTCTTCCTTAACTTCTTCATGGAAAAGATACAGTTTCTTACATTATTAAAAGAAGGAGAAGGAGATAACCCTGATTGGGTTTGGATAATCCTAACGCGACACATGTCGCTTAACCGACTAATCCTAGAGTGACACAACCCATGAATACTAACTACACCCACTGAGTTAATCAGGGCAGCCATAGCTCATGGCTTTTCATATACAGGTATATGACAAATACCCCCCCCCCCCCCCCCATCACCAAGTCCTTGTCCTCAAGGATTGAACTTTGCAAAATGGCTCTTGATGCTGCCAGCATTTTCCCAAGTGGCATCCTCAGCTGTGGCATTGGTCCATTGGGTGAGTAGATGTGGAACGAATACACCATTTCTGACAATAGTTCTGGTAGCCAGTGTAGCTGCAGGAATGACTAACACTTGATCTTCACTGTTGAGGACTGGTAATGTGGGTAAGATAGTATGCTTGGATCCAATCTGCTTCTTGAGCTGAGAGACATGAAAAACAGGGTGGATTCTAGCTTCTGCAGGTAACTGTAACTTGTAGGATACACTGCCAATTATTTGGAGGATGGTGATTTGGCCATAGTACTTGGTTGCAAGCTTTAAATTCCTCCTCAGTACTAAGGATGCTTGTCTTTAAGGTTGTAGCTTTAAGTAGACTCTGTCACCTACTGCAAAACTTCTATCCAGTCTAGCTTTGTCTGAATAGAACTTCATTTCTTCTTGGGACTTGTGGAGGGAATCTTTCAATAACTCCAACACAGCAGCCCTTTGTTTTAAGTACTCTTCAACAGTGGCAACAGACGTAGTAGAGGTAGAAGGGAAGGCCAAGTGAGGTGTATTATAACCATAAAGTGCAGTAAAGGGACTTACTTTGAGGCTTGTGTGGTAATTTGTATTGTACCACCATTCAGCAAGAGGCATCCATTAGTGCCATTTTTTTAGCTGACGTCCACACATGCATCTGAGGTATCTCTCCAAGAATGAATTCACTCTTTCAGTCTGGCCATCAGTTTATGGATGGTATGCAGTGTTAAGATATAATTGGGTACCCAGTTCCTTGAACAAATCCTGGAAAAAAATGGCTGGTGAAAATTTTGTCTCTGGCAGACACAATAGAGACAGGAAGTCCATGGATTTTGTAAACTTGAGCTATGAATTCCCTGGCCATAGAGGAAGCAGTATATGGATGATGCAGCCCAATAAAATGTGCATACTTGGTTAATCTGTCTACCACAACCAAGATAACAGATTTCCTTTCACTCATAGGAAGGCCTTCTATAAAATCCATGGAAATATGTTGCCTAGCATAATCAGGAATAGGTAATGGCTGCAACATCCCAGCTGGAAAAGTATGGTCATTTTTGTTTCTTTGACACACATCACAGGTGGACACAGATTGTAGTATTTCCTTCTTCACTGCTGTACAATAGAAGGTTTCCTTTGCTCTCATATAGGTGGCTTGAATACGAGAGTGTCCATCAACTGAAGATGAGTGAATGCAGTCCAAAATCTTGGCTTTAGTATCTGAGTTGGAGCCAACATAGAGTCTTGATTTGTATCTCAGAACTCCATCAGTGTAAGAATAATGTGGAAGAGTAGATGGTTGAATTGCAAGATGAGCAGTGAGGTTTTGTACCTTTGCATCATTTGAGTAACTACTAATGATTTCTTGAGACCAAGTTGGTTGTGAAATGGATATTACCTGACAAGCACCAACATCATGAGATCTTCTAGAAAGTGCATCAGCAACAGTGTCGTCGGAGCCCTTTTTATATCTTATTTCATAATCAAATCCCATAAGCTTCATAAACCAATTTTGTTGTAAGATAGTAAAGATTTTCTGCTCCAAAAAATATTTAATGCTCTGGTGGTCAGTTTGAATAATGAAATGGTTACCCTGTAGGTATTGTCTCCATCTGGTGACAGCTTGTACAATAGATAACAGTTCTTTTTCATTAGTGGATAATGCAGCTTCTTGTGTCCCAAGAGGTTTACTATAGAAAGTCAGTGGCTTGCCCTCTTGCATAAGAACATCACCAATACCAGCATCACAAGCATCATTTTTGCTAATATCGGAATTCTCGTTGGGTTTTACCCGTCCTAGTGTACCAAGATGACCTCACTTTCCTTAGAATAGTATGAGAGAGAGTTTTGTTTCCATTGTACCTTGTCCTTTCTTATATAGACTCTCCAAAAGCCTCTTCTTTTTATGACATCTTTCCATGTGTCCTAATCTTCCTTACTACTACTAATGCCATCCTGTTTCCAATATAACCTCTTTCTTTCTTGTTAATTCCATTGTTGTCCTTTCCATCTCATGGATACTTTATTGGTGGACTTGGACCCAAGTCCCCATGTCCCATGTGTGGCCTTTCCCTTCTTTGAGGTACCCTATCCCGGTTAAGGGGAATTATTTTTCATTTATCAACAAGTTTTCAGTACAAACTGCTTGTTGAAGTTTGGTAGAGCTAGCACAGAGGTTGTGGACATTGGTTCCATTGGTTCCTTGAGTTGTTGGAAAGCTTGAGTATCTGCTGGAGACCAAAGAAATGCATTCTTCTTGAGTAGGTCAGTGAGTGGTCTGCTAATGAGTCCATAATCCTTTACAAATTTTCTGTAATAGCCTGTTAGGCCCAAAAAACCTCTGAGTTCCTTAAGTGTGTGAGGGAGTGGCCAATTAACCATAGAAGATATCTTGGCAGGGTCAGCTTTAACTCCATCAACAGTAATGATATGTCCCAAGTATTCTAGCTATTGTTTTCCAAAACAACATTTAGAAAGTTTAGCAAGGAGCTGGTGTTTCCTCAAGATATCCAATGTAAGTTGTAAATGCAAGAGGTGCTCTTCAAGGGAGGAGTTATAAATAAGGATGTCATCAAAGAAGACCAGAATGAACTTCCTTAAATGCTCCTTGAATATATCATTCATGAGGGCCTAGAAGATAGCATGTGCATTGGTGAGTCCAAATGGCATCACTTTGATATCAAAGTGGCCATGGTGAGTTCTAAATGAAGTCTTGTAGATGTCAGCAGAAGTGACCCTGATTTGATGATATCAAGCTCTCTAATCAATTTTGGAGAAAAATTTCTTGCCCTGTAATTCATCAAGAATTCTTCTACAATTGGGATTGGAAATTTATCCTTGACTGTGATGCTGTTAATCTTTATATAATCTACACAAAACCTCCATGTGTTGTCTTTCTTTTTGAATATAAGTATAGGAGCTTCAAAGGGACTATGACTTGTTTGAATGATACCCGAATGATTCATATATGTAACCAATTCTTCCACCACTGACTTCTGCATGTAGGGGCACTTATAAGGTCTCATGTTAACTGGTTCAGTATTAGACTTAAGATGAATTGAGTGGTCTAGGCTTCTCTTAGGGGGAAGTGATTTTGGCTAATAGAAAACATCAGAGTATTGATGGAGTAGGTCTGAAATGGGAGGTGGTAGAATTGGGGGTGTGGTTGAAGTGGAAATGGTAAATAGTTGACCAATGAGGCCATGAGTGTGTTTTTTGAAGAATCTTTTAGCTGCATTGCCACTCATCATGCTGATGAAAGCTTTATCTTGAGTACCAGTAAGTGTAATTTTCTTCCCATTGTGTTTAAAAGAGATGCTCAGTTTGGAGAAATTGAAAATCACATCACCCAATTGCTTGAGCCAATCAGCTCCCAGTACCAAATCACAGCGACCAAGTGGTAAAAGTCTTAAACTTCCAGAAAATTTGTGGTTGTGCATAGACCAAGTTAAGTTGGAGAAGATGCCATTACTGACAGTTTTATCACCATTAGCCATAGTGACTAACATGCTAGCAGTTGGCTCAATTGAACAGTTGAGTTTCCTAACTATGTCAATATCAATAAAACTATGTGTGATGCCTGTATTTATAAGCACTGATATAGCTTTCTTTTTAATAAGACCAGGAATCCTAATAGTTTCACCAGAATTATTACCTGTCAATGCATGAAGTGAAATTTACATGTCACTCTCCACAGGTGAGTCCTCATCCTCAGCACCATGAAGCTCTTCTTCTGAATCCAGTGAGAGTTCCTCAGCCTCAGTGCCCACTATTAAAGAAAGATGTTGCTTCTTACAGACGTGGCCCCTCTTGTAAACTTCATCACAATTGTAACATAACCCTTGTGCCTTCCTAACTTGGACTTGCTCTGGTGTTAGTCTTTTAATGGGAAGTGATGTTGATTTAGGTAGTAAGGAAGAATTAGAAGTTGTGGGTTTTGAAGTAGTATGTGATGAGGTGGTAGATGGAGGAGATAACTGTTTACCAGTGTAAAAGGATGTAGTAAACGGTTTTTGGGTAGGCTTGGTTGTCTTGTTTTGGAGATAAAGTGTTTTTTTTTTTGCATTCTGGCTTAGGAAAAAGCATGTAAAAGATTTTTGGGACCAAACATAAGCACAGGTTCTCTCAATTCATCTTTTAAACCCCGTATAAAACTTTGAATGAAGTAATCTTCAGGAAAATTTGGGTGTTTATTCAGCAATAAGGCCTTTAAGTACTCAAATTCCTCAAAATAAGCATCCACAATTGTTAGCTGAGACAACTTGTTAAACAACCCAACTATATTTTCATGTGCAGGGTTTTCAAAACGCAGACAAACATTCTCAGGTAGTTCAGGCCAAGATATATGATGCTTATTTAAACGGAAATTCTCAAACCATTTACCTGCTTTGCCATCAAAATGGATGGCTGCCATACCAGCTTTGTTGAACTCTGGTATATCTTGCATCTGGAAGTAATACTCACATTTATGGATCCAACTCTTGGGGTTTTCACCATCAAAACATGGAAAATCCATTCGTGGTGGACGGTGGTGAAAATCACGGCCACCCGAGTAAGATTGTAAACGATGTCCATCACCATCATTAGCAAAACCCATTTGATAACTGGTAGATCCACTATTGTCACCTTGTTCAAAATTGTTGGATGAACGAAGATTTCCTATCTCAGACTGAATTGTCTTTGTTAAAATTTACAGCTGAGCTTCAAAATTAGCTGTCATCCTGCTTTCGAACTCTTCTCTAATAAGCATCGAATCAAGTTGAAGCTGAATTTTGTCAATCTGAGCCTGGTGTGTCGATTAGATGCATCAGTAAGCTCCTTACAAGTTTGAGCGACCATGGTGAAAAAAAATTGTAGGAAGGAACGGCTCTGAATACCAATTGTACTGTTCTAGTACGATTGATTAACGGTTATTGAATTGGATCGGAGAAATTGAACGGAAAAAGATAAAATATCTGTCGTAGCAGCCTCGGGTGTTCTTCCTTAACTTCTTCATGGAAAAGATACAGTTTATTACATTTCTAAAGAAGGAAAAGGAGATAAACCTTATCGGGTTTTGTTAATCCTAACGCGACACATGTCGCTTAACCGACTAATCCTGGATTGACACAACTCATGAATACTAACTACACCCACTGAGTTAATCAGGGCAGCCATAGCTCATGGCTTGTCATATACAGGTATATGAAAAGTATTTACATATATATCTCGATCTCTCACAATCAGAAAGTTTACAGAGACTATTCCGTGAACCTGATTTACATGTGAGAGTAGTTGGGTGATTCCAAAGATCAATTTTTCAAGTAATAAATCAAGTCGTATCCAACAAACAAGATTGGACGTATCTACTATGATTGAGTTACGTACAACCTGTGATATTTCAATTATAAAGATAAACAATATAATGCGGAAAAGAAATAACACAGACACCAGATATTTTGTTAGCGAGAAAACGGCAAATGCAGAAAAACCCTGGGACCTAGTCCAGATTGAACGCCAAACTTTATTAATCCGCTACAGACACTAACCTACTACCAAATAACTTCGGACTGGAATGTAGTTGAGACCGAAAAGCCTCATAACAATTCAGTTACAGTCGCGTTCCTTACGCCTCTTGAATCCCAACAGGACGCCGCGCAATTTTATTCCTTAGCTGACATCACAATAACTAAGAGTTGCTTCAACTCAATTGAAGATTTTAAACCAATCTATGTAATTTCCTTTTTGATCAAATATCAAGGTAATGAAAATCGATAGCAATAGACAAAGTCTAGATAACCTCAAAATATGGACTTATGCAACCCGAAGTGCAGCTTAAATTATTATTCACCTCACAAGTATAAAACTTGTGGAATCAACAAAGTTTGAGATGAGGAGAACTTTTATGATTACTATCTATCTTGATCAAGTGAGAAGCTCAATGATAATATTTTTGATGATGTTGTAGTAATGAGGTTCAAACTCTCGGACTTGTGAAGATAAAATTTAAAGATTTAATAAAATTATATATACAAAAATATTAACAAGATGAAGAGAGTTACTGGCACTCGGGATTCCACCAATTCTCACATTCATGCAGTTCAATATTTAATTCCGGACAATTAAAGCTCATAAAATAACAAACATCGACTCTAAATATTTGCCAAGGTAGATTTTATAAAGAATTATATGTAAATCACAAGCATGACGCATCAAAATTACCTAAGACTAAGCATGCGACATCAAACGAAATCACAAATAATCAAGAAAAATCATAAATCAATTATAATAGTGCAAATAGTCATAAAGAAATTAAATAGAATTACCACATGGGTGAAAAACAGCTTCCTCCATCGTCCCGGTGATGGGTTCTAGCTCCGCATATTGAAAACACGCTCAAAATTCATTTTTATTGCTCAAAGGGTGTTTACAAGGATGAAAATGGAGATGAAATAATAAAACAGTGAATGTGCGACCCACAGAAAGCGTCCATAATAAACGACACATAAGAAGTGCTATTGTTACTGTACCTCTAAGACCCCCACCTACGAACCACGCCTGTGAGTCTGTTTCACTGTTGATAAACGACTGTCCCTGCGAGTCTGTTTGTTCGTGTTCTTGGTGTTCTTCATCATCAGCAGCAGCAGAAACATAGTTTCATCAACTCTTGATTTCTCGCTCCTGAGCTCTCCTATCGACCCCAAACTCTCGACACCCTTTCTACTCAACCCCAGCAACCTATTTATAGCCAACAGACCCATCGAATCTCGCTCATTCACTCCATATAATTCTCTTTAACTCGGCAGTAAAGAAAATATTTCTGGGAATATTTTCTTTACTGTTTCATCTTCTCACGCGTTTTCAAGCCTCCAAATTACCATATTTAACTCCTTCACACTCCAACAGGCTGTGAGGGTCTTCCATGCACGCACAAAACACGTTGAATCTTCTCCAAATAACGTGAAACCCGTGATATACACGAACTGCCATGTTTTGAACCCGTGAATTGTTTAGATGATTCTAGCCAATTCTAGTCGAACCAAACGCCCACAGTGTGTTTAATAGGCCATATCACAACTATCTACCAAAAATCAGCCATTGAATCTTCCTAGAACACGTTCAACAATTCGATCAAAAATCTGCAGAAGTGTTCTCCATTTTAGCGCCAAAAACAAAATTCAAATGGAGAAGATGACCTCCCCCTAATCATGTACTGGGTTGTGAATAGCAGATGCCTTTTGGGGTGACCTGGGGTTCCCCTTAGTAATTGAGGTGCCACTTATCCAACGGTGAGAGTCCGAATAACACGTGTCCTCCGAGGCTTTTACCAACTTTTCGAGCCGAATTTTCCAAAAAATGTTTATTTTCCAAAGGTGCCTACAAACACATAAAACACCAAAATTAGTACAAACTCGAGTGTCAACAACATATATTATTGAGATCAAATTAAACACAAAAATGTGTCTATCACTCAACAATCGATCAAGATGAGGATACTCGAGCTATCAAATACACAATAGATGGACCTGGCTTCACGAGTCCCTATGAAGTCTTTGTAGTCGCTAAACCCAAAAAGGTTTTTTGGAGAGGACGACTCTAGTTATAACTAGGAAACTGAAAACACGGGGGTACAACAATCACACCTAACTATTTCGTTCGGAAATATGTATGCACTAACCTCCAATATAAATCTGAGAGAACCAATTTACTGAGTCTCAACCAGAATAAATATTAAAGAGCTTTATCTCTTTCTCAACACAATCAGTAAATCAAAAAGATAGAACCTGTGAACCTGATTGTTAAGAGAATAACTCGGATAGTACCAAAGCTCAATGTCCGAGTCTCAATCAAGTATTATCCAACAAACAAGGTAGGATTTATCAACTACGATTGAACTATGCGCAACCTGTAATATTTCAATTATATAAACAAAATATAACGCGGAAAAGAAATAACACGGACACCAGAAATTTTGTTAACGAGAAAACCGCAAATGCAGAAAAATTCTGGGACCTAGTTCAGACTTGAACACCACATTGTATTAAGCCGCTACAGACTCTAGCATACTACAAGTTAAATTCATACTGGAATGTAGTTGAACCCTAACCAAGTCTCACACCGATTAAGGTATAGTGTTACGCCTCTTGAATCCTAGCAGGATTCTGCGCACTTGATTCCCTTAGATGATCTCACCCACAACTAAGAGTTGCTACGACCCAAAGTCGAATACATATAAACAAACTGTCTCCCACAGATAAGTATATTCTGGTTGTTGTTTCCGTATTAAAATAAATATCAAGGTGTACAGGATCCGATTTATATTCCCGAAGAGCATCCTAGAAATATTAGTCACCTTACAATTACCTAACTGATTAACATAAAAAATTATTTCAAATCACAAGAGTCTGAGACGAAGAACTGTTGTGATTAGTTTTTATATCTCACCTATCAGAGATAAATCTCGAAAAAAATATTAGAGAATATTAAACTCAATACGATAGAAAAAGTAATATCATAATACACAACTACAGAGAAAATAGTTGGATATGGCTTCACGAATCCCAAATGAATTTTTTCAGTCGTTAACCCTAATAATGATTTTCAGAAGAAATGTAAACATAAGGTTAATGGACAATCGACACTAGTTTGAAACTAGGACCCACGAGAGTGTCGAGATTAGGTTTCCCAGATGCTAGAGTTCTCCCTTGTATAGTCTTTCAAATCAGGGTTGCTTACAATCAAAGTTAAGATATCTTAGTAACAAAGCAATTGATATTCACCGTTATATGAACTCCTGATTTAAGATTCAAGCTAAGTCTGCTTAGAAATTAAGCAATCAATCTCCACCATTAGATGGTATTAGCTTGATACACACAAATGAAATATACTTATATTTAGATATAGGTAAACCGTACCTAAACGTGTATAACCAGTTGGCTCAATAACAGTTAACTGAAGTTAGCCATATGAACACTTATAGTTTAGCCATATTCATCTAACACTAATATGATGATCAATCGATCATGATATATAATGTCATGCATCTAAATGTGCTTTAAGATAGTTGTTCAAATATTCACTATCTCATAGAAATAACCATGAACAATTTTAAACATATTGGTATGGTTTGTAGTTGTACAAAATACTTATACAAGAACCAATTCATGAACATAATGCCACGGTTTGCAAAACAAGTTCTCATACCTTATTTCGTTACAGTTTCAGGGACTTTAGTTTTCAAACTGATTTCGTAAACAAACATGAGTTCATGAGTATGAATGTCACACTTACCGATTTTATAACCTATCCATTGTGTTCGTAAACTGAGTACGCGAACCACAGTTCCAGACCTAGCCTAGTCTAGTCGTTCGCAAACATAGTTCGCAAACCACGGTTCCAGACCTTTCACAGGTAAACCTGTTCGCAAACACAGTTCTCAAACAAGAGTTCCGAACCTGAACTAGTACTTCACAGTTCGCATACTAGGTACGCATATTGTGTTATAATCCAGACATTGATAGTCGTTCTAAAACTCTTATTTAATCATTGAAACATCCTTAGTAGACAACAATGGTAGTCTTACACATACCACTAGCTTCAAGTATTTTCAAGTGATTAATTGATCAACACGAAACTTCCCAAGTTAACATCAAATGATTTTCTCACACAAATCATGTAAGATGTTCAAGGTAATTTTCACATGATCATCTTGACTTAATATTTAGTTTCCAACAAATAAATTGTCCACAACTAAACTCGTCAAGTATATGATGAAGTTTAAGCTAAAGATAAAAAGCTTCCAATAGGTATTTCGAGAAATATATAAACGAGATAAACTCGGCTCGAAATTTCAAATGTGCATAATGCAGAGTCTATATATCTATATGACTTAGTCTCATTAGAAGATAGAATAGAATATACTTCTGAGTGATAGATAAGTTTTAGTCTCCACATACCTTTTGTTGATGAAGTTCCTCCAAGATCTTCAGTAAATCTTCTTCTTCAATTGGTGAATCTCGTGAATTCTAATGCTCAACTACACACTTCTATCCTAATCCGAGACAAAGCTATAAGTAGACTAGAAATCAAGTATATAGTTTTGATCAACTTAACTTGAACAAGCTTGAGATAGAAACGCTTACGAGTTCGACTGAGCAGTGCTCTAACATACACACCAAAAAATAGTGTGGGGATTCAAAGATCCCAGTTGTTTGAGGTTCCCCTTATATAAACATTCAAAGCATAGTTTGTTTTAGGATTAAGCTAAGATAGCTTTGGAACCAAGCAAACAATATCCACCGTTACATGAATCTTTGAATATTATTTACATAATCAAGATATATACTCTGGTTAGGATGAACCGTAACCGAACCGTGTATAAGACCACGCTCATAAATGGTTAGCCAAAGCTAGCCAACTGAACTATAAGCTTGAGCATTTTCATAAACACTTAAGACTTGACTCGAAATTCATTCAAGTGATAAACTATTTCTATGGTGTTATATAAATATAAAAAGAGATTATTCAAATGTTAATTATCTCGGAGAAATAATTTTATGTGCATAAGAATTTGATCGACACGGTAAGTAGGCGTACAAAGTACAAGTACTTAACTTGTTCATGAAAAATTATGTCATGGTACGTGTACCTGTATGTATACTTTACAACATAACCGAGTTCCGGAGTTCACAGAATTTTTTTAGTACGTGTACCGGTATGTAAACCATTTAAACATAACCAATTTTCGGAGTTAACACAGAACTATTCTGGTACGCGTACTGGTATGGATACCATTTAAACATAACCAAGTTATGGAGTCTACGAAACTTTTCTGGTACATGTACCGGTATGGATACCAAACCGGTTCCATAACCAACAGTTCCTTTCTAGTATGCGTACTAGTTTGCGTACCGATCCGGATTCACGGGTTCACAGACTTTTAAAGGTGTGCATACTAATATGCGTACCCAAAATATGTTTGTCGACATATAACTACTCTTCTACGTGTACTGAGTACATGTATTACGGCTTCAAACTTATAACAGTTTTCCCAGTTTGTAGGACTGATATGTACATTGTCTTATATCTGAATTTATAGTAGTTTTATGTTTCTCTAAACCGATTCGAAACATTCTTGAATAACATCAATGACACATATCACTTTTCTAGTTTATTTTCGAATTATAATCTTGAATCTCGATTTTGATAGTGAACAAAAAAAAAATTCTTAACCGAAATTCATCAAGTATGAAATGTTCATTAAGCTTAGTCATATTTCGAGTATTAATTACAAGAAGAATCTAAACTCTAAATGCTTGATATGCTTATGATAGTCTAGTTAGTTATTCGACAACGTCTCAAAGAAAGGTGAATATAACTTGAGAAATAGGTGGTTCAGTCTTCACTTACCTTTTGTTAAAGAAGTTCTCCAAAAGCTTCGGTTGATCTTCGTCTTCAAACGGTAGAACACAATGATGACTGTCGTGATGTTCGTTCCTCAACTACATCTTATATCTTAATCCGAGACTTAACTAATTGTAAACTGGAAATCAAGATATAGTTTTGACAACAAGCTTGAGATAGCAACACTTGTGAGTTTGACCGATCTATGCTCTAACATATATGATGTTGGATAATAATGTTAAGACATAATAACCAATTTATATGTATCAAAATTTGTTTGTTTATATATACCATCCACGGTTTTTTTATTTAAACCCCGACTTAACCAGTTAAAATATGTTTGACTTGGATGCAAGATTCACATCTCAACAACGACAAAAAAACCTTAGGAAACTCAAAAATATTGGCATATAACTAGAATGTAGGGGAAGAAAAAAAAATGAAACAGTAAAGAAAGGGACATCTTTTAATCATTAGGTATGAATTACATATATTACATAGATTTCAACTTTTATTTATAACTAGGAAGTAAATTCTAGTTTTGTATATATGTGGATCTGACACACATGGGCCCAAACCTTATAGCACTCCTCAGTGTGAGGTCAAGTAGTAGTGCTTCAAGTGTAAATTTTTACATGTAGTGCTTCATGTGTAATTCTCTCGTAAATGAACATTATCTAATTCAATTACATTAAACCCCGTATGCTTCAAAAGAAAGAAAAAAAAATCGTCAGGAAAATTCAGAGGGAGAAAACCTGAACTAAGAAAAAAAGTGTACAATGTAAAAAGTTCATAACATAGGTAGACTCGTAAATGTTACCTCGTTAAAGCCTTGACAGGTAAAAGAATTGTGGGAGGAGACCTTGACGAAGGTAAAAGAACACATTGCGGTTAGTCCAAATATATGCCTTTGCTTAATAATCATATAATATCCTTTTATGTCTTATGGATGATTGACTAAAACCCAATATTATAGCGCAATAGTAGTATCAAGATTGCTACTTGACTTTTGATGAAATTGGTGTTGTACAATCTTTTTATTTTTTATTTTGGTTCTGGAAGTTGTTTTCTTAGACAAACTATCGTGATTTGTTTTTTTTATTACGATATTATTCAGCAATTGTTAGAGCATTGCTCGGTCGAACTCGCATGCGTTGCTATCTCAAGCATGTTTATCAATGTTAGTGATCAAAAATATAAGTCTTGATTTCTATCCTATTTGTAGATGTGTCGGACTAGGACACAGATAGTGTAGTTGAGCTTAAATCTCTCGACGTTCATCTCTTGAAGACGAAGAACTACTAAGGGGAGCTTGTGGAACTTTTTCGAAAAATGGTATGTGGAGACTTGAACTTATTTATCACTTGGAAAGTATATTTCTATTATCTCCTATATTGAGACATAAGTCGTGTTACGATATAATTTTCTCTATACACATTTGAGATTTCGAGCTGAGTATATCTCGCTTACATATTTCTCGAAATATGTGTTGGTAAGCTTTCGTTTCGACCAAGTTCATCTTATATCATAAGAAAATTTCCGAGTAACATCTTACATGGTTTGTGTGATACAATCATTTGGTGTAAGACTTGGAAGGTTTCAATAATGATTATTTCAATATCTTGAAAATTGCTTTGATGCTAATAGTGTGTGAAAACGGCTATTGACATTATAGAAGAATGTTTCAATGATTGAAACAAATATTTGATGATGTAACCATCTTTGGATATAAGTATATTAGTGTGTTCGCACATTAGTGTATACGTCCACAAACCGGAAGCCAAGAGTATGCATATGTGTGTATACGAATTTGGTGAAGGAGACATGTTAAGTATGTGTACCCGTACGCATACTATGGAAGTTCTCAAACCGAGAATTTCTTCTGAGTTTGGTTTTGGCAAAACTATTAACTAGTTACATTAATTATGTGTACTCGTACGCATACTGGCGGAAGTTTTTGAACCGAAAATTGCTGTTGAGTTTGAGAACTTTACAAACTCAAAAACCGTTTGCTTAAGTACGCATATCCGTGCCCATACTTAAGCTGGTTACTTTGTCAAATCGTTCAAGTCCATGAACTTAAACATTTAAATCATAAGGAATACAAGTCTTTGCAAACCGTGGCTACAATCTTCATAATTGATTCAAGTGAATCAAAACGATTTGACTTCAATTGTGTTTTATAAACAATTGAACAGCTCTTAACTAGTTTCATTTGAGTAATTTGAACTAGTTATTGTTGAGATGAATAAGATTGATATGAGAGTAAACATATGGCTAACCTCGTTTAACTATTTGTGAACCAACATGGTGTACACGTTTAGGTACGGTTACATATACCTAAATGAGGGTATGTTTCATTTGTGTGTAACAAGCTAAGTTCGATCTAATGTTTGAAAGATATTATCTTGGTTGAATCAGGTTTTTCATCTATTGGTGAATATTGAATGCTTTGTTACCAAGGTAACTTGGATTGCAAACCCTGATTTGAAAACTATATAAAGGAGAACTCTAACAACTGGAAAACTTAATCCCCACACCTCCTGTGTGTTACTAGTTTCATAACTAGAGTGGATTCTTCTTTAACCTTAGGTTTTTTCTCGAGACCCTGTAGCTTAACGACTTGAAGACTTCATTGGGATTGTGAAGCCATACCCAACTATTATTTTTGTAGTTGCGTAATCTGATCTTGCTGTTTATATCGTGTTGAGTACAATTGAAATAATTGGCTCGAGATTTCATATCTCCAATATGCAAGATAGAAAAGTAATCACAAACAAACTTCGTTTCATCGTTTGTGATTCCAAAATAACTTGTTTCGCTATTCGGTTATGTTTATTGTGAGGTGATTGATAATACTAGGTTGTTCTTCGGGAATATAAGTCTGATTTATCAATTGGTTCCTGTTCACCTTGATTTATCAAAAGACGGAACAAAAACTCTTGGGTATTTTTGTGAGAGACAGATTTATTCAATCCTACAGACTTTTCTGTGTGAGATAGATTTGTCTATCAAGTATTCGAATTTGGGTCGTAGCAACTCTTAGTTGTAGGTGATATCAACTAAGGGAATCAAGTGCGTAGTATCCTGCTAGGATCAGAGACGTAAGGAGCGCAACTGTACCTTGAATAAGTGTGGGATTGATTAGGGTTCAACTAAAGTCTAGTCCGAAGTTAATTGGTAGTAGGCTAGTGTCTGTAGCGGCTTAATACAGTATGGTGTTCAATCTGGACTAGGTCCCGGGGTTTTTCTGCATTTGCGGTTCCTCGTTAACAAAATTATGTTGTTTGTGTTATTTCTTTTCCGCATTATATTTTGTTATATAATTGAAATATCATAGGTTGTGCGTTAAGATCAATCAATTAGAATATCCAACCTTTGGTTGTTGATTTACATTGATTGACAGTTGAACATTAGTCTTTGGTACCGTTCAAGTAACTCCTCTTATATTCAATCAGGCTCGCAGATTTTTATTTGCTGATTGCAGATTCAATTAAGAGTTAGAGATATTAAACTCTTTGATATATTTTATTCTAGATTGAGTCTGACTGTCTAGTTGATTCTCTAGAAAGTGTATTGGAGTAAGTACTCTTAGATTTGCAAACAAATTGTTGGGTGTGGTTGTTAGACCCTCGCATTTTCAATTGGTATGAGAGCAGGAAAACACATTAAAGACTTTATAATTCTGTGTTTGTAGCGATCTGAAGATGAACGATATAGTCTCTGATAAACGCATTACCAAATATAAAAATTATGTTTCCATAAAGTCTATTAAAGAGAAATATTCGTCAATATCGAATATAGAAAAACCTTGTGTTCAAAGGAAACATACATACATTGACAAGTGTTACCCTGACTACCTTACTGACGAGTCTTACTCTGAAGTTGAAAGGAATACAACCAAAGAGAGTGTAGTGATTCTGAAACTGGTTAGAATCCAGGTTGATAATGTCAATCGGTTGAAACACGAAGTCAATGTCCTTGTTGGTATGATAAATGAGTGTGAATCACTTCTAAAAATCCTGAATGAGGAAAACGTCTATGTCTTTCCTTTACAGAACTTTCGTGAAAAACTCACAGAGGATGTTTAAGAAACTGAACTTCTTTTGAGTAAACTCTCTATTCAAGAATGTTCCAAAGAGTCCGACATACGAACTGCTTCTGACATAACTCGAGGAATTTCTGGTTCAGAAGCAAAATCTAAATCCCTTCCTGTTGAAAAAGATGTGCCTGTAAGTGCCTCTAACCAAGGAGTGTCCACATCAAATGGAAGGAAGAAACCTCCCAACGATGGTGTTGAGTTTGTTTTGTCTAGTCACTCAGGTGATCAAAAGATGTGTCTCTTTTGTAATTCAAAAGATCATGTTGAACAGAGGAAGAAATCTAGATTGAATGAAAAATCAGTTATTCATCTTCAACACACCTTATATTTAATTCTCAAAGGTGTAACTGACATTTGTATGTCTAAGACAATTGATTTTAGTACTCACCCTGTGAATCCTACCAGGAAAGTCAGTTCGAGATGTTCTTCAAATGTTCAAAAACTTAACAAACTCCCCAACACCTTTCTTCCGAGAAGTTCTCAAGGATCTTCTTCGATTAAAAAGGGAGAGTATGTTGTTCACAATGTGGAAAAGGTACCAAAAGAAGGAAGCAAAAATGGCGAACTGAAAGACAATCTAAAAATGATAATTAAAGGATATAATAAGATCATTAACAGGTTGTTAAATCGCCCCTGTCAAACTGCTTCAGGTAAGAATAAAAATTGTGCATCGTATTTTTATGATAGCTAATTTTATGATAACTTTTCACACCGTAACGATTTTTCCTCAAGGATCAGGAGAAAGAAATTTAACCGTAAACAACAGCCGGTTGATGAGCTCAAGGCTCATACTTGTGCAAATAAATCACAAGGTTGAAATCTCATTCACAAAAATCCTGGTTGAGTGAGATATAGTCAGGTATACTTGATGGCAAAATGTTTTCGGACTCTGTGGCTATTTTCTTATCGCTTCTAGCCGGATTATCAATCACAAACATTTTTGCATAAGTATTTGTGTTTGTCTTGTCATACTTTTGATTTCTCATTTTGAATTTTTGTGTATCAAAAAATTGATATTCTTATGCTCTAATTTTCTCTCATATGAGTACACAAATTTATTGAGCTAAGATCTGTGAAACTTCTCACTTAGGCAAACATTCTTTGATTGAAAAGTTTTTGAGTCTTTCTCTTCTTGAGTTGTTTATGGATAATGGGACAAGTTAGTGTTCGTACGGGTATCCTTGTTACATGTTATGGACCGACTTTAGAAACCCTAATCTCCCGGTTTCCCGTGAAACCTTTTAAATACCAAACCCTGTTAAGAAGTACGCATACTCAGGCTGCGTTAGTCAAGAATGGCTTCTCCGTCGGGAACTTGTAATTTTCAAAGAGGATTTCTCGATAAGGGTTTGGATCTCAAAGAAGAGAAGAAAGGGACTCTGGTAGAAGTTGATGACACATCCTCTCAAAATCCTGACAACTTATCAGATTTTTAGGGTGATGAAGAGATTTCTAATGAAGTTGTTCAAAACTTTATCGAAAAATTTAACGATGCAAAATTGTTGCTTGTTAACACTCTAAAAGAGATAGATGGGTTAAGAACCGAATTGATAAAGGTCAACACCGAACTTGCTCTAATGAAGACACGTCTTAAAGATCGTCCCAATGTTGTGTCTGAAGATATTGTCAATTCTGTCAGTCACACGTTTGAAGGTTTTGGAACCAGTGAAGCTTCGGTACCGGAACTCTGATTATCACTTGTGATTGATCGATTGTTTTTAGAGTTGTTTTGATCTATTTTGTCTAGTAAATCTTCTTTTTATGTTTTTAGAAGAATAACTAGGGTTTGGAACAGCCACTATTGTGGGTACACATAGCTATGTCCAACGATTTTGATCTTCATTGATTTTAGATTTATTTATTTAAATTCTAAAGTATTTTTTGGAAGATGATTTTTGCAATTTTAATCTTTATGATTTTATATATTGCAAATTGTTGTGGGATATGTTGTTTACGTCCGTGAGCCTGTGACTGTCCCATACTTGTTCAAAAGTTATCTCTATTATGTCGATATCAATGTATTGATGGAATATATAATGAAGTTTTGTCATTACAAAAGTTAAATCCTTTTATGTCATTTTTTGATAAAAGAAAGGGTAAAACTTTTGTTTTCAAGGATTAAGTCTATTATATGTCATTGTGTGAATAGTGATGAAAAATAGAATGAATCCTTGTCTATTCCGTAGTATTTGGTCGATCTCCGATCCACAATCTTTGTGCATATACTATGTTGTTCCATAATATTTCTTATGTTGAGCACAATCGACTGAGTTGTTCATTCTTATGATTAACTAAGTTGTTGCTCCGTAAGGTTCCCTATGTCGAACATGATCAACTAAATTAATCATTCTCTTTTGGTTATTTTAGTTGTAGCTCCGTAAGTTCGCTTATGTCGAGCATGACCAATTAAATTGATATCTTTTTGTGGTTAATTTGGTTGTGTATTCCAATTTAATTATTCATGGGTTTTCTTATGATTAAGTTGGTTTTTATTTTTCGATTGAACTAACTATGGGTTCTCTTGTGATTATTTCAATTGAATTTTTTGGATACAAATTCATGTTTTCATGTGATTTGGTTGTCCAAAGACATCCTTCTTTTCTTGTGAAAGTAAGATCGCCTTTTTTGTTCCTTCGGGGATGACATTTTATGGGGGAGAGTTCTTTTGAACTTGTGCTTAATTGTCAAATCTCTGTGGGGAGTGTGGCTGTGGAATTTTTAAGGGTTATCTTATATCTTCATTAACTCCTTGATGAATGCATTTAGCTTAGGCTTTATGATTGCATCTAAATTTGTTGGTATGTTAATACACCTTTTGGTCATGATGTTTCTCCGTGGAAATTTCATTAGGATCCCACTAATTTTCGTACCTTTGCCAATTTTTTTGACAAAAAGGGGGAAAATTAATGTGTAGTTCACACTACAAATACATATGGTTTATGGATCATTATGTAAGGGGGAGTGGTTTTCATGTTGAGATATGTATTGACTAAGGGGGAGTGATGCATATCACCACAGTGTTATTGTCAAAGTTGTGATACAATTGAACTTTGATGTTGTATAATAATATTATGACACTGTATAACAATGATTAAGAGCATTTTGTTTTCTCATTGTTACAGCTACGGATCTTCAATAACTGTGATGCTAAACTTACAACCTTTAGGATCATGGAGTACTTGGAAGTTACGAAGATTTAGAGTCGCGTTGAAGATGCCAAAGAGATCAAGCATGTAGACAAGAAGCTACATTTTTTTATATTTTTTGTAATCCATATGTATTGATAGTTTTATCACTAATATTGACAAAGGGGGAGATTGTTAGAGCATTGCTCGGTCGAACTCGCATGCGTTGCAATCTCAAGTATGTTTGTCAATGTTAGTGATCAAAACTATAAGTCTTGATTTCTAGCTTATTTGTAGATGTCTCGGACTAGGACATAAATAGTGTAGTTGAGCTTAAATCTCTCGACGTTCATCTCTTGAAGACGGAGAACTACTAAGGGGAGCTTGTGGAACTTCTTCGACAAAAGGTATGTGGAGACTTGAACTTATCTATCACTTGGAAAGTCTATCTCTACTATCTCCTATATTGAGACATAACTCGTGTTATGATATAGTTTTCGCTATACACATTTGAGATTTCGAGCTGAGTATATCTCGCTTACATATTTCTCAAAATATGTGTTGGTAAGCTTTCGCTTCGACCAAGTTCATCTTATATCATGAGAAAATTGTCGAGTAACATCTTACATGGTTTGTGTGATACAATCATTTGGTGTAAGACTTGGAAGGTTTTAATAATGATTATTTCAATATCTTGAAAATTGCTTTGATGCTAATAGTGTGTGAAAATGGCTATTGACATTATAGAATATATGTTTCAATGATTGAAATAAAGAGTTGATGATGTAACCATCTTTGGATATAAGCATATATAGTGTGTTCGCACATTAGTGTATAAGTCCATCAACCGGAAGCCAAGAGTATGTATATGTGTGTATACGAATTTGGTGAAGGAGATAGGTTAAGTATGCGTACCCGTACGCATACTGGCGGAAGTTCTTAAACCGAGAATTTCTGCTGAGTTTGGTTTTGCGAAACTCTTAACTAGTCACCTTAAGTATGTGTACCCGTACGCATACTGGCGGAAGTTTTTGAACCGAAAATTTCTGCTGAGTTTGAGAACTTTACAAACTCAAAAAACCGATTGCTTAAGTACGCATACCCGTACGCATACTTAAGCTGGTTACTTTGTCAAATCGGTCAAATCCATGAAGTTAAACATTTAAATCATAAGGAATACAATCTTTTCAAACCGTGGCTATAATGTTCATGATTGATTCAAGTGAATCAAACCGATATTGATTTCAATTGTGTTTTCTAAACAATTGACCAACTCTTAACTAGTTTCATTTGAGTCATTTGAACTAGTTATGGTTAATATGAATAAGGCTGATATGAGAGTAATCATATGGATAACCTCGGTTAACTATTTGTGAACCAACATGGTATACACGTTTTGGTACGGTTACATAAACCTAAATGAGGGTACATTTCATTTGTGTGTAACAAGCTAAGTTCGATCTAACGGGTGAAAGATATTAGCTTGGTTGAATCAGGTTTTTCATCTAACAGTAAATATTGAATGCTTTGCTACCAAGGTAACTTGGATTCCAAACCCTGATTCGAAAACTATATAAAGGAGAACTCTAGCAACTGGGAAACCTAATCGCCACACCTCCTGTGTGTTACTAGTTGCATAACTAGAGTCGATTCTCCTTTAACCTTAGGTTTCTTCTCGAGACCCTGTAGCTTAACGACTTGAAGAATTCATTGGGATTGTGAAGCCATACCCAACTATTATCTTTGTAGTTGCGTGATCTGATATTGTTGTTTCTATCATGTTGAGTACAATTGAAATAATTGGATCGAGATTTTATATCTCCGATAGGCAAGATAGAAAAGTAATCACAAACAAACTTCGTATCATCGTTTGTGATTCCAAAATAACTTGTTTCGCTAGCCGATTAAGTTTATTATGGGGTGATTGATAATACTAGGCTGTTCTTTGGTAATATAAGTCCGGCTTATCAATTGGTTCCTGTTCACCTTGATTTATCAAAAGACGGAACAAAAACTGTTGGGTATTTTTGCGGGAGACATATTTATTCAATCCTATAGACTTTTCTGTGTGAGACAGATTTGTCTATCAAGTCTTCGACTTTGGGTCGTAGCAACTCTTAGTTGTGGGTGAGATCAGCTAAGGGAATCAAGTGCGTAGTATCCTGCTGGGATCAGAGACGTAAGGAGCGCAACTGTACCTTGAATCAGTGTGATATTGATTAGGGTTCAACTACAGTCTAGTCCGAAGTTAATTGGTAGTATGCTAGTGTCTGTAGCGGCTTAATACAGTGTAGTGTTCAATCTGGACTAGGTCCCGTGGTTTTTCTGCATTTGCGGTTTCCTCGTTAACAAAATTCTAGTGTCTGTGTTATTTCTTTTCCGCATTATATTTTGTTATATAATTTGTTAGAGCACTGCTCGGTCAAACTCGCATGCATTGTTATCTCAAGCATGTTTGTCAATGTTAGTGATCAAAACTATAAGTCTTGTTTTCTAGTCTATTATAGCTAATCTCGGACTAGGATAGTTAGTGTAGTTGAGCTCAAGGACTTCATGGTGATTCATCATACAAGTGGAAGAAATACTAAAGGAACCGGTGGAACTTCTCGAAAAAAAGTTATTTGAAGACTTGAATTTATCTGTCACTCAAAAGTCTATCTATTCCATCTCCTACTTCTTGAGACAAAATTCGTAAGCTATATATATATATACTTAGATTATACACATTTGGTATTTATAGCCGAGTATACCTCGCCTACCTATATCTCGAAATATGTGTTGGTAAGCGTTTCGCTTCGACCATGTTTTTCTGTACCTAGTGACGCAAGTCATGTATGTTTCGATCATCTTGAAAATTGCTTTGACGAGAAATAGTGTAAAAACTATATAACGTCCTCTAAGAATGTTTCAATGATTGGAATGAGAGTTTAAATTACATAACCATAGTGGACCTAAGTATGTTGTGGAAACACATATGTGCATAAGTCCCATGCTAGAAATCGGATAGTAGCCAAGTCCGCGAACTATCGAAGTTCTCGAACCCGAGAATTTCTGCTGAGTTATCAAACTGTGTTACGTGAACCAAGTTCCCGAACCAGCGAAGCTCTCGAACCCGAGAATTTCTGCTGGAGTTTGAAAACTCTTTCCAGTACCACAAGTCCGCGAACCTAGTCTGTGAACTTGTATAGGTTATATATCTAAAGATGATTTCTGAACTTAACTCATAAAGTTCATGAACCGATTCATGTGAATGAATCATCTTTGCTTCAATTGTGTCTTGTGTAGTACATGAGATTTCCTTGCAATTAAATAACTCTCTAACTAGTTTATATGAGTAATTTGAACTAGTTATGGTGAAGAAGAAAGTGGTTGGTATGAAATGCTCAAATGGCTAACTTTTTGGTTGACTATTATTGAACCAACAATGCACATGTTTGGGTACGGTTTACAAACCTAGAAGCGTGCAGTTCATTTGTGTATGACAAGATAAGATTTCGATCTAACGGTTGAGATATATTAGCTTGAATCTAAATCAGGTTTTCATCTAACGGTGGATAGCATTTGCTTTGTGAGCAAGGCGAAACCCTGATTTGAAAGGCTATATAAGGGGACATCTAGAAACTCTACAAACTAATCCCCACACGTCCGTGTGATACTAGTTTGTAAGATAGAGTCGATTCTCCTTTAACCCTCTGGTTTTCTTTTCTCAAACCGGGTTAACGACTTAAAGACTTCATTGGGATTGTGAAGCCAGACCGATACTACTTTTATCGTAGTTGTGTGATCTGATCTTGCATCTTATATCGTACGAGTACAATCAGATTGATTGGCTTGAGATCGTGAGAGTTCTCCGATAGGCAAGATATAAAATTAATCACAAACATCTTCATATCATCGTTTGTGATTCCACGACGTCTTGTTTCGCTAACATACGATTAAGATTGTTGTGAGGTGATTGATTAATCTAGGCTGTTCTTCGGGAATATAAGACCGGATTATCAATTGGTTTCTGTTCACTTTGATTTATATCAAAAGAAGAAACAAAAAATTTAGGGTTTTTCTGTGGGAGACAGATTTATCCTTTGATAGACTTTTCTGTGGGAGACAGATTTGTTTATTATTAAAGCCTGCGATTTTGGGTCGTAACAACTCTTAGTTGTGGGTGAGATCAGCTAAGGGAATCAAGTGTGTTGTATCCTGCTGGGATCAAAGGCGTAGGGATGCAACTTTACCTTGGATCAGCGGGAGACTGATTGGGGTTCAACTACAGTCCAGTCCGAAGTTAGCTTGGAGTAGGCTAGTGTCTGTAGCGGCTTAATACAGTGTGTATTCAATCTGTACTAGGTCCCGGGGTTTTTCTGCATTTTCGGTTTCCTCGTTAACAAAACTTCTGGTGTCTGTGTTATTTCTTTTCCGCATTATATTTGTTTATATAATATAAATAATACAGGTTGTGCGTTTGATCTAATCAATTGGAAATCCGACCTTTGGTTGTTGGTTGATATTGATTGATCCTTTGACATTGGTCTTTGGTACCGTCCAAGTTATTCCTTGTATTTGATTAGTACTTACAGGTTCTGTTTGAGGAAATCAAATAAGGACAGAGATATAAACTCGTCGATATAATTTTAATTGATTGAGTCTTGTTGATTCTCTTAAAAGTGTATTCGACTTTGTCCATACGGATTGCTAAGAAAAATATTGGGTGGTGTTGTTAGACCCCCGCCTTTTCATAATTGAAATATCACAGGTTGTGCGTTAAGATCAATCAATTAGAATATCCAACCTTTGGTTGTTTATTGACACTTGAACATTGGTCTTTGGTACCGTTCAAGTAACTCCTCTTATATTCAATCAGGCTTGCAGATTTCTATTTGCTGATTGGGGATTGAATTAAGAGTTAGAGATATTAAACTCTTTGATACACTTTATTCTAGATTGAGTCTGACTGTCTAGTTGATTCTCTAGAAAGTGTATTGGAGTAAGTCCTCTCAGATTGCCAAACGAATTGTTGGGTGTGGTTGTTAGACCCCCGCATTTTCAGAAATATCAATACGATCTTCAGGTCTTCAAAATTCAGTATATATCTTGTGTTGTTATAGTTGTCTCCTTAAACCACTTCTCAAGTTACAAAATTCCAAGAGGAATAGGTAATCTCAATCGAAGGGAAACTTTGAATAGCATACCTTCACATGTCGAGGTTAAATATGTTGGCGTCGTATTCTTAGACTCTCCCCCTGATCACATCATCTATGTGTGATTCTACTTAAGGACGTTCCTAGACATGCAGTTTCTTTAGTCACATACGTATTCGAAAGGGAATTTGAGTAATGACTTAGTAAATAAGTCTTCACATCTCCCCATGATTACTTTCGTGGGAGCGAGAAGATAATTATTGTTATTTTATAATCAATCATTATTTGGGTTGCATTCCTGTTAGAAGTCATCTTCTTTTTAAAGATAACTAAACCCATGCCAATGGTTTCTTTTAAACATATGGTTACACTTCTTATACCATTCCAATAGCATTGTGTTAGCGCTAAGCTATATCTATATAACTAGTTCACCAAGGATTCATTATTTGGTCAAATACATTATGTTAAGTACAATAATGCATCTAGCGCATTTAACGGAATCACATCTCCTAACACTTCTTCACCGCCTTCCTTTAGAAGAAATAAAAATTGGTTTACATTCTAAGCTCGACCAATCATGGGAATGCTAGTAGGACGCATATCCTTAATAAATCATTTGACAATTTTTTGGACATATGAAAATTTGTGGAATAATATACCACAAGCTCGGTATTTCTGTTAAAAACCTAGATAACATCGAGCTTTTTCAATATTTTTTTTATCACGATTCAGTTTTCAAATAGTTTGCAAAATCTCTTAGTCCATCAAGAGTGTCACCGTGCCCAACAGGTCAACATTAATAGCTACAATTCCAAATCGAAAACTTTTTTATTTATGAATATGTGTGGAATGTTATCTTGTTTTTTCATCCCTTCTTAATCAAACGGGTACTTAGATGGGTAAATCGCATCTCCCTGATTGGTTGAATCCATAAGTGAGCATTTCAATCTACTTTAAAATACACTCTATGGTGTAATTAGGGGCAATGACCTTATTAAGTTAGGCCTAAAGTGTGTGCGTATGTTGCGAAAGAACTATGGGAAGGTTGTTGAGTCTTAGATATTGTGAAACACATTATGTTAATATGAAATATGGACCAAAATAGGAAGCCCAATTGTGGAAGAAGGAATCTAGTGGTTAATGGCATTTAGCAAGGGTTCCACCGCTCCCCAAAAAATTTCACCATTCATAATACGATGATATAGTTTGTTGGTCTGTATTAGGGCTTCCTTTTTTGGTCCACCATTAGCTAGATCAATGTTAATATAAGTCCATATTTGCAGGGCGTGAAGGTTAGTGACCTTATAATAACCTTGGTTCCTACGGGAACATGCAAAAAAAAAATCAATTTGGCCAGGGCCGGCCTTGAAAATTTGCTGCCTCGAAATCAATTCGAAAATGATGCCTTTAAACGTGTATATATAAAGGAAAAACAAATCCATAATATGAAGCATAAACAACATAAATTACATATATAATACGATTATTCAGTTGATCATGATTGTTTAACCCTTAATCACCAGTAAATCTCTCCCCTTTTAATGCCAATAAGAAAAATCAAAGTATTACCTTTCATCACCGTTAGATCCCCTTTATATTAACTTTTAGCCATTAGATTTAGGAATATTCCAAAAAAAATTCCCGTCAGAACATTCCGTATTTACAGAAATGCCACTGTTATAAAAATAAAGACAAAAATTTAAGAACTTCACATCTTCCAAACCGTACGTCGGATTTTCCCTTTAAAAATTAGACATGGCTTAAGAATGAATTTAAAAAAATTATACCTTCAGATGAAAAATTTATACCTTCAAAAAAATTGAAAAAATCTATAAAGAAATCTATCAAGAAAATTGATTCATAAATACACAAACAACAATCAATTTCGGATAAAAAAATATAACACATGGTGTCAAAGCACCACCAAATTATTTGCAAATCAAGTAGAAAAAATAGTTTTGCCGACGTGCAACACACGTGCTCACTACTTGTTAATGTAAAAGGTTATCACTTAACATTTTCACATCTCAAACCCATTTATAAGATAGAGTTATCAATTTCAACTTGACACTTACACGTCCCCAAATCTGAAGAACAAACTAAATCCAAGGAAATCGTGTTCTGCCTAGAAAAAAAATAATATACATTCGCTAGCATGCCTACCGGTGAGAACAGAAGAACCGTACATGCATCAATTTCAACTTATCATTAATCAGAAGAACCACACATGCATCAGTAAGTAAACAAATTTAAACTCAATAATCGGTTATTTCGAAACCTTGCAGTATAGACGAGAACTATTCCTTAAATTGACTAAGGATACAATTACATTTAACTTTACGACTGAAATATGCAAGTTTACCAATGATAAAGAACGCTGAACTTGAACCTTAGAATCTAACCAATAATTGAATATGAACAAATTCAACCAACAACTATCCTTACGGTCAAATGCTTGATTCATATCTCCATGACCGATCAGTAAATATAAATTATAGTGTTATAATCGCATAATTATTACGAATAGAAGAAAAAAAGTGCAAACAATATCATTATACATAAACCTCATTAAATTCTTCAATTGTACTACTATTTTTTAGGCTGAATTTGTTGAATAACTTTATAATAGTTAGTAGAAAAAAACTCAACAATAATTAGATTAAAGAAATAATAATAGTAACAAAAAAATATTGGGATTTCTAAGGAGAAGAGAATTAAACTCTCTACTAGAATGCAAGGGAAGGTGTTCGTTAGGGGTAATGATAGTGTGTCTAGTAGTAGATTCTGTTGCTATAACCCAGGTGAAGATATGGGGTAAACGAGTATTGGGTAAGATGGATAGTTACGTCAATTAAAACAATATACGCTCCTGATGTTGGGGCCATATAAATTCAGCTAGAATCTCTTTAGGATTTTATTTTTCTGTCCTTAATGTTGATTTCTTATGTGTTGAAAACGGACCAAAATAATTTTTTTGATTCCCTAAACCATTTGTTAGCCAAAGTTGTATTTCGGATACTTTGCCTCAGAACCGGGCCTGAATTTGCATACAAGATGAACTGAATTTGCATACCAAAATAATGTTGATTTATTCTGTGTTGAAAACAGACCAAAATAATTTTTTGATTCCCTAAACCATTTGTTACCCAAAGTTGTATTTCGGATACTTTGCCTCAAAACCGGGCCTGAATTTACATACCAGTTGGACTGGCAAATGTGTTTCTCCGCTATGGTAAACGGGCAAATTTTTAATAAAATAATATTATTTATTTATTGTTTGGTGTGATTCTTATTAATAAAAAAACCTTGCTTAGGCTTGTTTGGTGGGATTTATATGAGATTTTTTCGTTATAATATATTCAGTGAAATCCTTATATAATATAAAAAGATATTCGAATAACCAAAAGGCAGAAGGGGAGAAGATATAATAGGCAAAATCTATATCGATGGAAAGAAAGACTAGGCTACGCGGAACGACACTCTACCAAGCGGGCAAGACTAGGCCGAGCGGAACGACACTCTCCGGATGGCCAAGACTATGCCAAATGGCAAACTGGCAAATTTAACAAGTGTTTCATCAACTTTGTCACTTTGCCAGCTCCATATTGGGTAAGATATGACGAATTTTCAATGGAACTTCGTAAGCCTAGAGCATCCTATACCAATTAAGTTACTGAAAATGGTTAGAGTTACAATAATTTTGCATTGTCTGAGTAAAGAAAACGACGTCAAAACGACAGACACATACTGAGGTTATGGCCCCATCCCCTACCCAAAGCTAACATGGGACATTTAGGACCAATAGTGCTACGATGATCGCGGAATCCCTCGGAAGAAATCCCACGACACTAATAGGGGTGGGCCCCATTCCTGTTAGTGCCACGGGATTTCTCCCGGTAGATTTCACGGTCAACAAATCATTTTCGATTTAGTACGTCTATCGGTTTACGAGGAGTTTGTTTTGCATTTTTTTTTGACGGAGTTATACTCAATTTATCCATGGAGTAATATCCATGTGGTAATACCAGTGATAGTGACCAGGGTCGTGGGCAGGTTACACAGTAAAGGAAGCTTATATGGGTTCATTTTTCTTCATTTTTACAAGAACCATCATTTGGGGCATACAGGATAATTTTGGGGCATACAGATTTGATATGCCATCCAATGCAAAATGCTAAGGGGTGTCCTAGTGGTGTTAAAGTTACTGTAATACCCTTACATAATTTAAATTACATTACTACACTTACACTTAATTAAATTCTAATCCTAAAACTTTCCCACTAATTAACTCATCCCCTAATTAACTTCCCTCCCACTAATTAACTCACTCATTAATCCTAAAACAGTTACTTAAAAAAAAATTAAAAACCAAAAACCCTTCTCTCTCCCTCTTCTTCTCATCTTCTTCTCCAAAATTTCTGAAAATTCTTAAAATTTCTTTGTTCGATTAAGTTCTCGATTAAACACATACATGGCACCTTGTGTTATGTGATTCCCTAGAAATATGGTGCCGAATAATGGTGTTGGTTCATTAGCATCTCAATCTAGGGTTTTTGGAAAAGATGGAGATGAAGAGGATAGTGGATCGATTGGTGTTGGAGAGCGAGAAATAGACCCTGATTCCTTAAAATTGCACATACAAAGGTATTTCCCACAAACCCATTGCTTGTTTTTGCGTATTTCGTTGACTTATGACGTGTAATCGATGATTCCTCTAGGTTTTGGTAGTTTCAGAGTAGTGTTCGGCTGACATTTAGCAGCCGAACTTAATTTTTTTTCCACAGAGGAAGAACAGTTCGGCTGAAAACTTGTTATATTTTGAATATCGAATGAGACGAACCATTATGTTCGGCTTATACGATTTTTATTCTAATCAGCTGAACTTGAATACCATTATTTAATAATCGATCTAATACTGTTGGGTACATTGTTCGGCTCATTGTGATAAATATATATAATGTGCCGAACTTTGCTCTGACCATGGCTAACACTGTTAAGAACATTGTTCGGCTTATTTTGATAAATATATAATGTGCCGAACTTTGGACCGTGTATGGATAATAATCCATCTTACTCTGTTGGGCACATGGTTCGGCTCATATTGATAAATATCGAATATGCCGAACTTTACACTGTGTATGGCCAATAGCTTCCTGTAAACTTGTCCACTTATAGGTGACTTATCACATTGTGTAATAGAATCATATTTTTTTTTAATTTGGAAAACTAATAAAGTTTGTTATTTGTTTTAGCACCCATCCGGGAAAATTCAAATCCAAGCTTAAAAGGAGAACAATGGAAGTGACTCCTTCTAACTCAAAAACTCCCAAACCTCGAGGTGGTGGCACAAAGAACTTACATGTAGGGAAAAGGGGAATTGACACGACTTTCTATATGCATGTAGAACAAGAGGATGACAATGATGAAGATGTTGGTGAGGAAGGTCAAGAAGAAGAAGAAGAACTAGAACAAGAACAAGAGAAATTTGTTACATCAAGGGAGACAGGTAAGCAAATTCCTCATCCGGATAATGTGATACGTCCTCGCAGGGATGGTTTGCCCCATGGTCTCCCGGAAGATGGTAGAAGAGTGTTGATTGGCTACAAGGAGTCATGGGCGAAGCGAATTTACGAGACTCCGGATCATATGGATGCAGTCCGCGTACTTAGACACCAAAGCACCGCACATTGGGATATTTTCAAAGAGGCTCCTGAGGTGGTGGCTTTATTACAAGGCTCTGGTTTATGGCCTGCTATTTTCTATGCACAAGGGGAATTTGATGCAGTTACAAACTCAGCCTTTAGTGAGCGATTTTGTCCGGAGACTTACACATTTCATCTCCCTTTGGCGAGATGTCAATTACTCCTGATGATGCACAGAAGATTAGTGGTCTTAGAATGAAGAGGGGAAATGTGAACTCAGCGGTTTATGAAATGACTTGGGATGAGTTGTATGTACTGGCTGAAGAAACTCTTGGTTGTCCAAAAGACAAGACAGAATTGGAGTTTTCCTGCGCTGCTAAAGAGGTGAAGTTTGTGGATTCTAGCACAAATAAGTTGAAGAAAATCAAGTTTACCGCTTTGAAAAAATATTTTGGAGACACAAAAGAGAAAATTTCAAACGGAGACTTGGTTATGGACGAGGTCACTGCTAGGCGCACTGCTACCGCCTATTTGTTGTATACTTTAGGAAGTGTTATATTTCCCGATAACAGTGGAATCAAGTGTAATGCTCAATACCTTCAATTGTTAAGGGATTTGCAAAGCTGACACAAGTACTCTTGGGGAACCGCGGCCGTTTCTTTCCTATTCGAGCAACTTGGAACTGCCTCTAGGTTAACAAGTAGAAAGATTGGAGGTTATTTTACAATGCTTCAGGTAAGTTTACACATTGTAGTTCCATTTTCAAGACAAAACTCGGCTTAAAATTATCGTTTTTATTTATGCGAACCTACTTTTCAAGAGGTTCGGCTATTTAGGTTTTAATTTACTAAGCCGAACCTAGTGGGTTTGGCTTTAACTGTGTTTTGAACATAAGCCGAACTGGCTTCTGTTTCCCAAAGTTGACAACCTCCATGAACCAATTCTACTGATCCTAATAAATAAGTTTTGGGATTTTTTTTTAATATTGTTCTTGCAGGTATGGATATATGACCATTTCCCGGAATTGAATTTTTCCAAGGAAGATGATAAGTGGGTAGATACATTCCCTACCTCGGCCAAATGGAGTTTCAAGGAAAATAAGAAGAGGAATAAAAAGGAAATTTTGATAGCTTTGAGAGAAAAGTTAGACTCTTTGACTGCTGAACAAGTTGTATTTCAACCATACAAAAAGGATGAAGAAGATGATGAAGTTGTTGAGGACGAAGATATGCCATTGGGGATGTACTATGGGCCGTTGTTTTATCCCGAAGGCTTTACATTGTTTGATCCCCGTCGAGTACTCCGTCAATATGGATTTATCCAAACAATTCTGGTGCTAGAGGAATCAAAGTTCAAGTTGTTTCCCAAGGGTTCTAAGGGAACAAAGAGTACGGAAAGTTCATGGAATGCTGAATATGACCCCGATCCTACCACTGCTTGTTGGGATAAATTGGAAGAGAACTTATTAAGTTGGGTTGACTTAGAAGAGTTGCGTGAAGATCTTTGTGAAGTTGACCCGACTTATATAGATTGGTATAACCAAATTTCACATCCATTAATCATTAATATGGAAAGTCAAGCTTTGGTAGATGGTAAGAGGGGAAAGCGAACACAAAAGGAAGTGGAGCCGAAGACGAGGAAGAACACAAAGGGCATGGTTGAAGATGTTTCGAAGTCTTACCGAACTATGGTATATTGGGTGCATACTTTTAAAGTTTTTTTCAATATTTTTGTATTTTGTTGCTTATATTGTAACTAAATTTTATTAGGTGGCTGGGGGTAACGACGTGTTGAAGACTATGAAGAAGAAAATTGATTGCAATGTGGAGATGACGGTGGAAGAGCAAGAATATATGTACAACCGTTGCGATGGAGTAATCAACAAATGTGAAGCTGCGAGTGGAAGTGGTGGTAAAAAAGGTCATGGTGGTGGAAGACGCGGTCGTGCTCAATAAATGATTATCTTCAAATTGAAGTACACTAGGTTTTTATGGTTTGGTTTTTAAGTAATGTTTGAATTTAGCGCAGTGTTATTTACTTGAAGAAAATAATGTTTTGTGTTTGGTTTTCGGTACAATGTTTCGATGTTTAACTACTATGTTATGCTTTTATGTTTAAGTGAAATATTATGCTTTGAGTGCACTGCGATACGTAAGTTACGGTATAAGGTTCGGCTTATAAACATGTAATACGTATTAGACGAACCCGTTTCTGACATTCCTTAATTTTCAAAGTAGAAAGATCGGCTTATAAGTGTTTAACGCATATTAGCCGAACTAATTTGGTGACATTCGACTGTTCTCTTGGAAATAAGTTCGGCATAAAGTTTCAATTTAGTTTAGAGCCGAACCAAAATGCTGGCACTCGATAATTATCCAAGGAATCCTTTTGGGCTTAAACTGAGAATTTATCAAGACCCGAACTATTTGGAAAGTATTGGAATATTCTAGAAACTTGTAAATTACCATACTGCCCTTAAGTTGATATAAAAGCAAAAAATTCTATTTTGTGTCAAAGCATAAGGAACATCAAAAGAACATTTTCGGTTCCTCTCCTCTTCTCTTCTCTATTCGTAAAAAAACGGTTAAAATCATATATCATCGCCGAAATTAATCGTCGATTCATAAAAATTTGATCGTCAATTAAACACAACTATAAAATGGCTCGGGGAAAACAAAAAGCAATTGGTAGGCGGTCAAAATATTATTTTAATCCGTCAATTGAAGACCAACAACCGTTAGAAGGATTTCAAACTGAAATTGACAAAGAAGTTCAATCAAGTGAAGAAGAAACCCCGGAAATAAGGATTAGAAGGTATTTTACACAAACCCAACCTTTTAATTTGTTGATTAATGCATTTTATTGTATTGTTAGATTAGGTTTCATTCAAAAAATCTAGGTTTTTCCGGAACACAGAGAAAGGTTCGGCTCATAGGGTGTTATTTATTATCTGCCGAACTTATTACTGAAGAACAGTTCAGCTAATTTAAATCATCGCCGATCTTTTGATTTCGTAGGTTCGACAGTTTCGTCTGGCGTTCGTATAAGACGAACTTGGTTCTGTAACTTTTTTTAAGGATATGCCATATATTCTGTAGGATTATACTTATTTATGTTTTTGTACTATGTATAGGAACCAAAAGGGTAAAATGAAAAACCGGGAAAATCAACCATATGTGGAAGATCAACCTGAAGTGGAAGAACAACAACAACCAGAGAAGAAAGATGCTACACCTCTTGTTGTTGGGTTTCACATGCCTGATGATGATGATGTAATAGATGCATGAGAGGATGGTTTATTACACGGTCTTCCAGCCGATGGAGGCAAAGTGTTGATAGGTTACACAGAGTCTTGGACTAAGAGGATATATGAGACTCCTGACCATTGTCGTGCGGTCCGGGTTTTGAGAAATCAAAGAGCTGAACATTGGGATTTGTTTAAAGAGGTTCCTGAAGTGATTGCTATAGTGAAAGCCTCTGGTTTATGGCCTGCCGTTAGATATGGTCATCAAGAATGTGATAGAGTGACAGCCTCCGCCTTTGCTGAGAGATTTTCTCCTGAGACTTACACATTTCATCTCCCCTTTGGCGAGATGACAATCACTCCTGACGACGCGAATAAGATTACGGGCCTTAGTGTCACCGGCGAAAGCATGGATGCAGCGTTTTATAATATGAGTTGGGATGAGTTGTATAAGTTGGCGGAGGAAACTCTAGGTTGTCCAAGATCAATAACTGAACTAGAGTTTTGTTGTTCTGTGAGAGATGTCACTTCTACTCATGATGATAAAGGTGGATCCAACAAGAAAAACAAGAAGTTCAAGTTGTTGAGGTTGAAAAACTATTTTTCAGATACAGCGAAGAGGGTTGAAGATGAAAAGTTGGTGATGACTGAGGAGTTAGTGAAGCAAACTTCTACAGCATATATGTTGTACACTCTTGGAAGAGATATCTTTCCAGACCTTTCTGGGAACAAGGTGAATGCTCAATATATCTCCAATTTTTCAAGGATGTTTACTCCGTTAATAGTTATGCTTGGGGGACATCCTCACTTTCCTACCTACTCAATCAACTCGCACAAGCATCTAGGTTAGCAAGTAAAAATATTGGAGGAAATTTCACTATGCTTCAGGTAATTATCTTCATTGCATTTGAATTTGTTGTTCAAATTTAATTTTTTTAAAACAAAATATCGGTAGTTCAGTGTAAGGTTCGGCTCGAAATCGAAACTACAATACAAGCAGATCCTTGTACTGTGAAGGTTCGGCACGTAAGACAATTCTACTTTTGTGTCGAACCTTACACTGCAGTGGAAAGTCAAGCATATTTATTTTTGGTGAATATTCCCAGAATTCTTGATGAACAATAGGAATTCAGTTTCTTTGTTGGAGGATATTTTGATAATTGTTGCATTATTTATGTAGGCGTGGGTATATGACCATTTCCCGAAATTGAAATTGGCCAAAGTACATGAAAGTTGGGTTAACACAACGCCAATAGCGACTTGATATGAGTTTGAGGAAACCAAGAAAATAAATAAGAATGAAGTGTTTATTAACTTGAGAGAGAAATTATACTCTTTGGATGGGAGTGACGTCGTATTTGACCCATATTTGAGAGATGTTCAAGAAGATTATGTTGTTCAAGATAATCATGTGCCGATAGGTATGTAATACGGACCTTTATTTTATCCCGATGGTTTTGTAATATATGATCCTCGTCGAGTACTACGTCAATTAGGATCTGTCCAAACGCTCTCAGTGGTTAACGATAAGTTTAGGTTGTTTCCGTTGGGTTCCAATGGGACTAAAAGCACCACCTCTTCGTGGTCCCCCAAATATGATACAGAACCAACCTTAGAGTACTGGAGAAGGTTGGAAACCAACAAGTTAAATATGAACCACTTGCATATTTTGGGTGACGGTCCTCCACAAGTTGAGCCAGGCTATATGGATTGGTATAATGAAATTTCACATCCGCTTATTATCAATAGAGAAAGTCAAGTTATAGCCGAAAGGGAGAAGGAAAAGGTTGCCAAAAAGAAGTCCAAGGCCATTGACATTCAAAAGGCATATAAACAATGGTAAGTGATGTCTTTAATTTTTACTTATTTAATTGTTACTTCTTAAATATAAAAGTTCTTCGACCTTTAAATGGAACCAGGTTGCGGCGGGTAAGGAATTGTTAAGAAATTTGAAGAAAATAAGTTCTTGCAAAATTAAGATGACAGTGGAGGAGCAAGAGGATTGGTACAACCAGTGGGATGCAGTCATAAACAAAGTAAAATGACCGAATAAACCAGAAAAAAGGCCGACGAGCAAGAGGCCACGACAAGAAGGTGAAGGCTCAAGTGGAGCTGCTAGGGGCGGGCCAACCGGTGAAGAGGATGATAATGTACGTCCTATAGGGAAAAGAGGTCGTGGTCAGTGAACTATAAGTTTGGATGTGTAAACTTCCTTGAATGTCTAGATTTTCTTTCTTAATTACACTTTCTTTGTTATGAGTCGTGAAGCACACTTAGTTTGTTATGCTTTGTTAAATACACTTAGTTTGTTATGTTTCATTGAGTACCTTGAATCGTATGTTTTAATGTATTTTTAAATGCTTTTATATGTTTGGTTCGAATGTTTGTTGGTCTTTGAAACAACATAAAGGATATTGGTTCGGCTCAAATTACTATTTTCTTAGTTGTCGAACTTGTTGCCTTTAACAATATTTAGGTTTCTGCGCATCTGATTCGGCTGATTATGCTATACTCGAATCAGCCGAACCCTGAATTCAACAAGTTCGGTTCATAAGGAAATCGTTAATATGAGCTGAACGTTACACTGATTTCTGTAAAATACAACGGCTATTTTTTTCTTTTTCCAAAAAAAAATATCCGTTGTGGTTTTTTCTATATATAGTATTATATTCATAGCATTGGGTCTGTTTAACTAATTGATGGAACCATTCACCGTAGAAGATGATAAGTTGCTTGTTAGAGCTTTCATTTGGACTTATCGTATTTATGGTGAACATTCTGATGTGCATTATTCGATGTTTTGGAAAAAAGTAAAAGAATTTCATTTTCGGTTAGATGGAAATTCTAAACATCGTACGCGTTCAAAATTAGCCGAAAGATTCCGACAAATCCGTTATACGATGAAAGATTACATCAGAATATTAGGATGGGTTGATTAATATCATCCCAGTGAAACTAATGAAGAAAAAGTGAGTAATCCAAAAGCTTAATGTTTTATTATAGAGGTGTTTAGTTTTCTTTTTATAAAACTAACTTCTTATTCCTTTTTATTTAGGAAGCTAGAATTCAAATCCTTTGGGCTATATGCCATGGAGGAAAAAGATACGAGCTCGTAATATGTTACAGATGGCTGAAAAGAAGAATTCTGAGATTTATTAGAGACCTTTGCACCTAGATACACTAGATGGACGAAATATTTTCAGGTTCGGCTTGTAAATGAAAATGTATGTCTGCCGAACCTTGTAACGTTTTTCAAATCCCAAAAACTAGTTATTGGGGTTGGTACGTTTAGTATATTTCGGCTTGTAATATAAATGATGTATTAGCAGAACCAGATAGATTTAAACAGCATTTGAAAATATAGCCGTTACAAATAGTGCAATCCTTGAAACATATATATATCCACACATGGTATCTCATTATCAAAGAACAAAATGGCAGCCTCTATTCCTAAGTATATTCTAGAAGAAAATTTTTCTCTTTTCAAACACTACGTAACGTACTATCCGGAGAAGGGTGTCGAGCGACGGGTAAATGGTCTAATGAGTATGTACTACTTGGTCAGAATTCATGAAGCCTTCACCAACGAAACAGGTAATCCTAACAACCGGGATGGGGCATCATTGTTTTGTCGAATCGAAACAATTAAAAATAAATTTAGAGACTTCATATCTATGGTTCAGATTGTCAATCGATATCGGTTTAAAGGTGAAACAAATGATGAGATTGTTGTTCAAGCTCTAGAGGAATGGCGAAAATGGAAAGGAAATTTTTTCGAATACCAAGCTCATTACACTTAGGAAGTTTCTCATAACTCGTTTTGGTTATTAGAATCTTTTAATGGTTAATTTGTGATGGTTAGTGATTTTGTAATGGTTAATTTGTAATGGTGATTTTATGATTTCAAACAAATTAGGTAATTTAATCTCAGTTTGTGGTGCGGCTTTTATAAGAAATACACTAAATCAGCCGAACCTGATTACTATAAAAGTTTTAAGCTCAGCTAATATGGTTCGGCTGTATAAATAATTTAATATTAAGCCGAACTATAAAACTTCTGAAATCTTCTCATGACCGGCTTATTATAGAATATTACGAATTAGCCGAACATTACTCTATATGTTGCGAGAATGTGCATCATGATATTTTGGCTCACAACAGTCATCATCTTTAACCCAAACCATGACACTTGGGAAAACAACACAGGATCGCCTTATTAGTTATATTCCATTATCAGTCGAACATTACACTGTATATTGTGGAACTTTGAATCATTCTGGTTCGGCGCACAAATGTCTTCATCATTAAGCCGAACCATGCCACTTGATAAATATTTTGTTTAAACTTTGCACCAATTCATAATTTGACAAACCACAAAATATATTCAATTCATAAGATGCGCTTGAGGATACATTATATAGCATTCATAATCTCATATCATCCTAGGCATCTAATGAAAACAAAATGCAAAAAAAGAATATATATTCACCAATGTATTAGATTAAGTATTAGGGTGATCCTAACCTTACAACATCTTCTTCATCATCTTCAAAAACATCTTCTTTATCATCTTCATCCTCATCGTCCGTTAGACTAATTAGTCCGCATTGAAGCGGTGGATGCAGACTTCTCCAAACCTCCATCTCCGTAGCGTAATTTGCACACCAATCCATCGAGTAATTTTCTTGAAAAATAGGTCAAAATGCTAAAGGACACCGTGGAGGTATTGGGAAACCGGGTCTAAGCTTAAGACCGATATAATGGCAGCCTTGAACGAATGCGATAACAAATCTTCTATCTTTAACAATCTCATGGAAAGGTTTTGTTGGCGGCGCGTAGGTGTAACTACTTCCAGCCCTCGCAAAAGAATGAACAACACAATTGAAGGTCTCCGCGATTAAAAACCCACATATCGGTATTTGCATCCAATGGTCACTTGTGATGACGATATCTCCATGTAAACGCCGTTCAAAACTAATGAACTCTTGTGCGACCCCATGGTCTCCGCCACCTCACATCATTGACTTGTAGAAGTCCTTGTTTAGGCGTAGTGTTTGTAATAATCTTTGCCGAATATAATTTACTTCGTCCCCTTGGACAATCGGATTGTTCCCATCGTTAAAAGGTCCTAGTTGCCCACGGTGACATGGAAACCACAATTGCCATCCTCTTCGACATCGTCCATGGATATAATATACTCATGAATAGCTTCGGGTAAGTTCTCCAAGTAATTCTTGTAAATCATATTAGAAGGTCTCAAATACTTTCCCAAACTATCTCTTTTAGGACCTTTCATTTTCCCTTCCGCATATATGGTTTTTTTCTCCTTTTGCTTGGGCACCGGAGTTGTCTTTGTTAAGCTTGAAAGGGGGGGGGGGGGGGGGGGGGGGGGGGGGGGGGGGGGGTACATAGTGACCTACTATTCTTAACATCTTTGTTACTTGTTTCACCTTTATCCTTGCTCGGTCGACCACGTTTCTTTGAGAGTTTCACTCCATCCATCTTGTCCAACTTCTCTATTTCCTTCTTCTTATCTTCATACTTTGCATCATGGTAATCAACCCCGCATGGATCCCTTGTGATAGGATCCCTTTTTTTCGAAAGTGCATAGGCTTTTGCTCTTTGCACTTTTCGGGTTTCTTTCGACGGTGGCCTACCTTTTTGTGGCCCCTTTTCCGGTTCTAGTATACCTTGTTGGGTGTGAGGATAGAGGATTGGCATCATGTTGTCCCATAAGATTTGTTTTTGAGGTCGTAACATCCACGATACATTTCGGCCAACCTTTTCTCGTAAGGTGTGTCCCAAATCTCTACGTTATCGTCCTCGTAGGGCATAGGTTCACAACTCAATTGTTTCCAATGAGGATCAATATCATCGAAAAGGTATAAGACAATCCTTGTACCGAAGTAGATCATGCCGACACGGAAGTCCCATACTATCCCTCATTTTACAAACACATTCTTCTTGGGAGTTAGCATCCATTTTTCCCATCAAATCCACTTCATTCATTATAAGTTCAATGCACAGATGAGAGACCCTATGGATTAGTCCCCGGAGCCACTTTTCATCCGGGAAATCATCATGCTTCATCATTAGACTTTTTTCGAATAACGTTTTAATTCTTATAACATCATTCATGAAATAGTCTTCCATTGCGTTAAAAACCGTGATGAACGTGTCCACGCACCCAAATAGATTCCTCTTCAAACGATAGTGAGCCGACTCTACCATAATTGTAGCTTGGTTGTCGAAGTGCTTGTGGTGGTTTTTAAATGCACTAACAAATCTATGTTTGTTGGTATCCAGGAATTGCTTGCGTAAATATATAATGATTTCCGGGTATTTGACGCCCCAATTCGCAATGAGTTTTGCAACATTTTCTTCATATACTTCTTCGGTGATTGACCAAGTCAAAGCATCCCATTCATTGGAGAAACATTCCCACATCCTTTCATTATCCTCATATGCTTTCTTAAATTGTTTCTTCTTCACTTCTCGTTCTCCATCCGGTAATTTAGCAATATTCTCTAGCTATTTCAACTTGAGCGGTTGAATTATCCCTTGGCATTTCTTCCTAACATTATTCCATACATGAAAGGTACAAAGAAAGTTTTGCGCGTTCGGAAATACCTTCCTTATAGCAAACATCAATGCCGCCTCTTGGTCGGTTACCATGACCTTTGGAAGAGCATCCTCCCGGAAGATTAACTTCACTTGTTCCAATGCCCAAACATAGCTTTCTTTCAACTCATCATGCAAAAAACAAAAAGCAACGGTGAAAGGTGACTTGGTTGACATATGACCAACAACGTTCATCAAGGGCATCTCATACTTATTAGTCTTGTAAGTTCAATCCAATATGAGAACTTGTGGGAAGCATAACACCAACTTTATGCATTCCGGATGGGCAATAAAAAGGTGTGTCACATGGCCGAATTCATCCAATTTATTTTGGCAAGCATAGTTCTGCTTTTGCGCCAACCACAATAATTGTTGCATCACCAACCTACCTTGCAAATCCTTTCTTCTCAAAGTACTTATCGCGTTATATATTTGTTTCAACGTAGTCTTGTTATTCTTATCATTCGTCTTCAACTTGCTAAGAATTTTAGAGGGTGGCATACGTGCTCGTGTCACTTTATCTACCTCTGCATATTCATGAGATTTGAGTCTACCGGCTCTATAATGTCCATGAAGATCCTTTGGACGTGGGTGGTTATGACGGTAATCCATATCTTTATTCATTGTGAAAACTTTTTCATTTATGTTCCAATTAAAGACGGTCTTGAAGGGACAATTTATTTTCCTTGTTTTAGTCTTATATTTTTCCCGGTCTTCCCAATATACACCGCACCTTTTTTCTTCTTGCTTACTTTCTTCCCGCCTCTCTCACAAACCATCTCAACCCGCTCCTTTCGGCTTTGTCTCCCTTTAACTAGGACACAATTGATTTTCCAACCATGTTCCTCAGCCCATTTAACAGCTTCTTCTTTAGTTTTCCATGTTTACATATCCACATGTACAAAAATTAAGTTTTATTAATGATTTTGAATACCATATACTTGAAAATTAATAAAAACATAAATTACGTTACCTACCAAGTCAGTTTGGAAGTGATCTTTAGTATCTTCATGAATGACATCAACAGGCGGTGGTTGATCCTCCATAGTTTCCATTTCAGGAACAATCTACAACAATATCACACAAGTTTAGGGTTAGGTTCGTCTTACTCGCAGTACTACTTGAAAGCCGAGCTCAAATGTTCGGCTCATCCGTGTTTGACTTATAAAGCCGAACTACCTGTCATACATGGATTCGGATTATTGGTCACTAATATTATAAGTCGAACCATAAGACTTGAAATTTATGAAAACAAAAAAAATATGTTCGGCTGGATCACGTGTGAGCCGAACATTACACTGTAACTCATAAAAAAAATTGTACAAGGTTTGGCTAATATTAGCACATCCTATTCAAGCCGAACCATGAAAATTATTTGGCGCGTAAATAATTGAATGACAGTTCAGCGTATAAATATTTCAATCGCACAAACCGAACTGTTCTTATTTATCAAGGTTCGGCATACATTATATCTGCCGAACCTAACTCTGTTGCGCCGAATTATATGCAAAAATCATAACTTTTTGTGAAATCAAGCTACAAAACGGACATTAAACAACGTCTACAACCATACATGTGTATTATTATCATTGGGTTCCTCATCCATGTACTCATCTTCGGGATTTGGCTCCATAAAGTCATCATCTTGAGCTTGAGAAAAAAGTTGAGTTTGGGTAAAATCATTTTCATAATCCAACAAATAAGCCATTTCCGGATCTCCATCATGATTGATATGTATTTTCTTAGCTTTACGTGATGAAGATTCATCTTCCTCACTCGAATTTGGATCACACATCTCTCCATAATCACAAAGATCTCAAAGAAAAAAAGAAAAAAAAAATTCCTCCTCTTCTTCTTCTTTTTCTAAAATAACTCACTAACTATCTTTAAAAAAAACATTATTATCCTAAATTAACACTAAAATAACTACAATCATTAACAACTAATTATCAAATTAACATTAATTTAACACTAATCAGTCAGGGGTATTTTGGCATTTATGAAAATAGGTTGGATAAGGGATACCCTAGAAACACGATTTCCAACCCTGTTTTTGTCTTATTCAATATGCCCCAAAATTTTCTTGTATGCCCCAAATGATGGTTCTTTTACAAGCATACTTATGGGTTCATGTGTAACCCAATTGTCTTATTCATATCAAATATGGGGATAGGGTCCGTTTACTTTATTTTAGCGCCATTTTTTCTACCACCCAACCGGTAATGAATTTGAAATTAATTTTTTGGTGACATGTTCTTCTTATAAGTCTCTACACTCTAACCAAATATGAGAACATTCCGAGATGTATAAAACCACCATCTACCATTTTAAATATCAATTGTTGAAGATTAACGTTGAAATTAAAATTTATGGATGGTGAAGTTTCGTATTTCGGAATACTCTCATTTTTGATACAAACGTAGAGTTTTATACGAGAAACATGTCACCAAAATCTTAGCTTCAAATTCATCGTCATTTGAATTTTTTAGGAAAATGGTGCCACCATATCATGATAATGTCATTCTAACCATGTTGTCGATCCTTTCCACATCTGGCGTTTGTTTAGCAAGTCATAAAATTTGTAGGTCAGAATTAGTCTTTATAACAAAGTGGTCTCTGTCACCGGGAGAGCTAGAGTTAATCATTTATTCACTAATTGCAGCATCATTCGTAATTTGTGGAGTTTACCCTCTGTGAGTCTCTAGCTCATGTAGACTAGTTGGAACTGGGAACAAGCTGGTCTTAGTAACACACTTTTTAACGTTGTCAAACATCTTCAATATGGGAATGTACTTGGGCAAAGTTTATTGCAGTTCAGTTAGCAATGTTATTACCTGATGCTCAAATATAATTCATGTTGACTGGGTTTTTCCCCTCATGATGCAGTCATGCTAAATGTAGGTGGAGAGTCTTATCAAGATCGTTTTGCAGAAATCGACAGTCTTCAAAGAATGCAGCTGAACAGTAGACGTAGATATGAAGTATCTAAAATTCCATGCAAGAGCAACTGTCGATTAAGATTTTAACAATTTCAAGTAGAAAACTGTGGTTCAGCACGAGAAGGGTAAAATGACCCTGAAGCTAATGTTTTAAGGGTAAAATGACCCAAGTAGGTGGAAATTTAAAATTAATGGCCATAAATATTGTAGGGATAACTGCAAAGTCCGTAGCTAAATTAGGTTAGCCGTGTAACGGCACCTAGCTCAGCTGGTCATCCCCGTTCCCCAAAGTTTTCTGCGCTCCAGGAGGTCACAGGTTCGAGTCCCCAATGGCGTAATATTGCAGGAATTAACATGGAAGGTAGTGTTAGTTTGCCTCCCTTGTGACACAATCTCAGACCCCTCCCGCCGTTTCGGCTCCCTTGGCTAGGTTACTCATGAGGCTCGCTGGTAGAGTAGCACAGCAACTTGTTCAATTAATGTAATAGTATGTCGTTGGAGCTTAGCTTGTTAGGCTTCCAACTAGTTTCATGTAATAACGAGGAAGAAAATCTATAGAAATAAACAAAGATTTATATAAGAAGATTTTGATCTCTTTTAAGGAACATGAAGGAGATAGGACTACAGTTGGACGAGAGAGACGAATATTACAGACAAGTTTAAGACAGAATTTAAAGAGAGATAGAGCTGCATATTTTCTCTCTGATTTTTTTACTGCAAAACTTTGCAGCAGATTCTGCCCTTCAGTGTGACCCTGCTGCACATCTGCCAGAAAATTTGCATACTATAAAATCAAACCAAGCATCCGCGAAGTGATATTTCCTTGCGAGATACCAAGCATGGCCTTGACGAGTTATAACATCAGGTCAACATGCATCCATTCTGATATCCAGGTGCAGCCAGTGGTATCTACATGGATTTATCCAGAGAAACTATATGGAAGTGTCAAAATTCAACCATTTGAAATAGCCAACCATTAATTACTGTTTCGGTGGCCTCTCAAGTGCAACCCAACCAAATTTCCCTTTCCGAAAGTCTGTCAAGAGACGAAATGATGCTTGATGAACATCTCCGTTGAACATTTGAAGAGCCAATTTATCAATAAATCTGCAATAGGAAACAAATGAAATCAAGAACTTAATGATATAATCATATAATGGTATATACCCTGTTAAGCGTAAACAACTTACATTTTGCCACTGTGACCAGGACCCTCTGCAATGATCTTGTAACGCTGGTAAAGAGCTTTTGAACCTAATTAGATTTGGGAGGTTGTAATCATTAGAGGTTGTCCACAAAAAGATATTACAAAAGCTTAAGAACGGAATATATGTATTCACAAACACAAAGATGTAAAAACTGCCTGGTACATATACATCTTCAGAAATCCCAATTACCTTCTTCCAATAGTATCAAAAAAGTCCAAATAATTTACACACAAATATGACCCAAAATTCAAACACTTTCGAAGAACAATTATTCTGAAACTGTCCTCCCTTTTCACACTTAGCCACCTTAGTGCCCTTAAATCAATACATAAACATACAGCAGATTGCAAAAATCAAGTGTATATCTGATCGGATTGGACAAACCAATCTGTAACAGGTCGAAGGCAGCAACTAACACTCCCCCTTGGCTTAATCAAGCAAATGAAAATCATGTTTAATCCCTATTTGTAGTTGACTTTTCATCATGAAATTAAAACTATTAGCTTTGCTGTTAAGAATCTCAAATAAGTTGAATAAAAGCTTCTATTGTTTGATGTTAAACATATATCATCCCCTTTTCCACTAAGCTTTTCTAGGCCCATGCATCTTGGAAGACGAACCAGATATGCATTAAAATACTTTTTCATGATCAAACTATACAGGTCGACTAAGCCAGTAAACTTGTTAATTTTTTGAAGATTCAGGGAACACACCTACTGTCGGTATCCTCATCAGCATCTGTACAAGAATTGCGGCTACATCAGCAACATTATATGATCTCTCTCCAATGTCATCACATATAGCGAGCTTTATTGCAGATGTTTGGTCACTTATCCTCATCGGGATTATACCAGGAGAATCTAACAGCTCCAGATCTTTCCCAAAATGGACCCATCTTTGCCACAAGAAAGAAAAAACACCAAACAATTAGAAGAAAATACTGGAAGACTGCACTATATCTTGGTCATCCTTAATTATGTATAGAATATTATTTGCATGTTTACCAAAGATAAGAAGACCATAAACTGGGAGAGGGAGCCCATGCTACAAATGATATATGATCATGTACTTATCTAAAACCATATGATGCTTGCAAAGGGTCTGAACAAAATACGTACTTCAAATGCCTTGTGACACCAGGTCTAGGGGCTGCAGTACACAAACGTCGCTTCAGCAAACGGTTAATTAGTGAAGATTTACCAACATTTGGATACCCAACAATTCCAGCCCTAACCTGTTACATAAGGAATAGCACAAAGTATGACATAATATAATGAAATCAATAATACAAAAAGAACAGAACAATTTGACAAACTTTTGGTGCCCTCACAGAACAAAATTGCCAACAAATTGTTTTCCAAACCATTTCAAGGAATCAGTTCTCACAATATTGGTATATTAGTACTACATCAAGTTCAGAGCTATATGAAACTCACTGCACGGGGAAGTAATCCTTTTGATTTACGCTTGACATTCACCCCAACAGCCATAGACTTTGCTAATCTCCCAAGTTTGATGGCTCCCTACATAGCCAAGAATAAGTACACATTGCTTGTCTGTGTACAGATCAAGCAAACATAAGCTCTAAAAGAAACATACCATCCCAAGTTTCCCATTGGCAAAGACAACTTTCGTCCCCTGGTTGGCAAAATAATGTGCCCATGCATTTCTATCGGAAGTGGATATCATATCTTCTCTATTGAGAACTAGAATTCTTTTCCTATTGCCAATCCAAGCCTCCATCTGCTCCAAAATAAAACAGTATGTGAGCGGTCAAAAGCAGAAAACGCTATCGACACACATGACTGCAATTCTACTAAGCACAAACTCCTCGAGGGGAGAGGTCATTGTCGGACACAACGAAATGTGTCAAACACAGCATATGCATGTTCGCATGATTTTTGCTGCGAACCGAAATACCACTGCGATTTGTCTCTTGGGATTTACAACATTGAAGTTATAATGACTATCTCTACGGGTGTATAATTTTCTGTCCTGTGTTTTCAAACTAGCCTTACTCTGCATCCATGTCGGTCTCCACGGTTCCTAGGTCCTAGCTTCTAATGAATAATCTAAAAGCAGATATATGTAAACATAACCAAAATCAAGTGAATAGAGTTCCCACCTGGGGATGACCTGTGGCAAGAGGTATTCTTGCATCTCGAACCTCAATGACAACATCCATCAATTTGAGTTGTTCTTTAAGCTCCTTCTCAGTTTTTGCAATATGACCAGGATACCACTGCAAAAACCTCATGTTAGGTCATAACTAAATTTCGAATAGTCATTCTTAGACAATGCCCTCCCACCTCCGAAACAATAATAAGATCATTTTGGAAGAGCACACCTTATTTGTACCTGAACAGGACGAAGTAATCTGGTCCAGTATTGAAGGTCTGCATCTAAATCAGGCCAATCAATTTCTCCATCAGCCCCTTCATATGTATCCCCATTATTGTACCAATTCGGTGACTTCCCACCCACAATCTGCAAATATCTTACATCTAAGTCACACTTCCTTTAAATTACAACAACCCCACAAAGGAGACACATCAAATAGAAAATTCAACAACTGGGTGTTAGAATTATGTGTTTCTTCAATCACTAATGAATTCAGACTGTGTGAAAATAGAATAAAAATTTTCTGTACTAATACTACTACCACTAATTTTACTAGAAAAGTTAATAAGAAAAATTGTTTACTCACCTGAATAGAAGATGTTTGAGATGATGCAAGACACATTTGTATTGACTTGGTTTGCTTCCGAAGAAGAAGAGGGTGACTGGTTTTACTGGTGGTGGTGGTGGTGGTGGTAGTGGTGATAGTAGGTGGTAGCCTCAGACCAGAGCTTTGAATAGACATTGCTTCTCTTAAGATTTTGAGCGTAGGTGCTTCTTACTGGTTCAGGGTTCAGAGTGGGAGACAAGAGAAGAGGAGGGAAAGTAGATAAGAGTTCTGTTTTGGGGATTTCTTTGTGCTAGATATTTCTACCTAGTCGGGCTCAGGCAGGCCCTTGTTCTTTACCAGCTTAAGCTTACACTTTGGTTACACTGCATTTGCTATTCAGTCTACAACCTGGCTTGATTGGGGTATACCCAGATTAATTGGGGTATACCCAATGAGACAAAATCTGGTCATTATGAAGTAAAATCAAGCCACCCCTTAACCTTGTATTTTCTAAATGGCTAATATGCCCTTGTTTAATTAACACTAAAAATTCTGATTAGGTTAATTAATTGAGTTTAGATTGATTGAATAGATTAAAACTTAAGAATTGAAGTTATGAAATTTTGTTTTTGATTGAACTTTTGTGGGATGATTTTGGATGAGATTTTTTTTTTTTTTTTGAGAATATCTCTTGCAATGGAAATGAAGTACACAACCGAAACACTTCTAAAAGGTGATTGCAAATCTGTTATATGAAATCATACTCAAAATCAAAGAAAAAATCCACACTTTCAGTTCTGAAAGTATGAAAGGTCGGCAAGGTCGACTAGTGAAGATCATGCCGACCATACTAGGCCGGCAAGGTCGACGAATGAAGAAATTGCCGACTTAGTGCGGCCGGCAAGGTATACGAATGAAGAAGATGACGACTGTAATATTTTTGACACACAGGAGACTGTTATAAATGGGTGGGTAGTCGGCACGGTATTGATTTATCACCTTGTCGGCTTTTTTTAGTCGGCATTTATTAACTTTCTTACCTTGCCGGCTACTTCTAACCGGCACTGTAGTAATCTTATAACCTTGCCGACTTTGGTTATCCCCCAAAAAATAGAATTCTAATAGATTCAATTTACTTTATTCATGCAATTTTGGTTACTACATTGATTGAAACATAAAATACAACTCCTTGTCGGCGGAAAAACAATGCACTTAGCATGTGCATCAAGCCTTTTAACCCTTAGGCGATCCTAGTGGACGAGTTATAGTCTCGTGAGGGTTTACATAGAGGTCTACCCACAAAACCTATACAAAAACTTCTAAAGCCATCAATCTTCCTCCTCCGAAGACGATACAGCAACCAAGTAGTCTGGGTTATCCTCCGGGATTCTTTCAGCCAAGAAGTGATAGCTTGCATTGAAAGCGAATGCTTCCCCCTTTTCCTCCAAGTAGCGCGCTTTCACGACTTCGTGCTACAAAAACAAAGTTACATTTGTTAGTGGTGTTTCATTGGAAGATAAAACAACATGGGTTACATAAAACAAACCACAAAAATAATCACAAATTGTGCAATGGACAAGGTGAAGAGGCGAGTGTTAAAAATCCGAGGTTGGAGAGCTAAAAAAGCAAGTATCGCGTTTTCAATTACTAGGTGCCTCTCATGGAGTTGTTGGATACTTCTTGCATTAGGATTTCCAAATTCTTGGATAAATTTATTGTGTACTTTAGCCCAAAAGGTTGTTGAATCCTCCCTTTCGGAGGATTAACGTCTAAGTCGTTTTTCTGCATACCAAGCTTTGGTGATTGTCAAATCTTCACTAGAATCAAATGAAGCCATTGTTATATGTAGAGAGCTATTGGGTGAGTTAGATGGAGTGTATGATGATGATATGAGCTCTGGAGAGTATATGGAACTATTTGTATGTTGTTTTGTAGAGAGAAGTAGTGTATTTATAGGATGGTGGCCAAATTTGGCCGTTATAGTGCCCAAGTATAAGTCAATCAATGAAATTGTACTTGCCAAAAATTTGAATTTTGAATTCGCCGGCGAGGTTTGTTTTCCTTAATATGCCGACTAAACCTGGCCGGCAGGGTAGGAAGTTTCTTACTATGCCGACCTTATGCTGATTTTAGACATCAGGAGAATATTTTCTTCTGTGTATCCGCTGATAATGTATTTTGTCATTAACATGCCAGCTATGATATGGCCGGCAAGGTGGAAATTTTGTTACCATGCCGACCTTATTACTTTAAGGCATCAGGAGTTCAGGAAATTTTATGTTAAACCGTCGGAAAGGTGTTTGTTTACTAGCGCGTCGCCATGCTGTGGTCGGCAAAGACCTTAATTTAGAACCATGCCGGCCTTATGATGATTTTAGGCATCAGGAGAAGGTTTTTTCAGCAACAAATAGCCGGCATGGTCGATAACATAATACCCTGCCGGTTGTATAACAGCCGACTTGGTATTAATCTGATTACCTTGCCGACCCTGGTATGCAAGCATTTTCTGTTGTCAGGGTCGGCAGTCTGACAGTTCAAAACCTTGCCGGCCCTGTATATTAGTAAAAGCATGCCGGTAGAAACATTGAAACTTTACATAGCTAAACAAACCATTCATTCAACAACTATAAATCCAACACTTTTTTTCCAATATACGAAAACATGTCCCATAAACCTTAAAAAAACATTTGTACACACCATTAACTTAAACATTTGTCATCCACAACATAAAGAAATAAACTATGGAAAGAATTCATTCACCACCACGACCACGACCCCGTTTAGGAACACTACTACTACCTTCACCACCACGACCGCTACGAGCCCTTTTTTTATCAGCATTCAGCTTGGCTTGTGCTTCCCTCCTGTCTTTTTCTTCCCTCTTTACTTCAGCATCAGCTTGCTTGAACAATTCATGGGCATCCTCACTGTCAATATTACAAGCATAGTCAATGTGCTTGCTTTGCTCTTCAATCGAAAAAGGCTCTCCTTGGTCTTTCGCGCAACACAACACCTTCACAAAGGTCTTCAATTGCTTCTTCTATTTTCAATCAAACAACAAACAATTAATAGAATGATTCGATAATGTAATCTTAAAATAGTAAGAGCAACTCTAAAATACTTACAAATAACTTAAGACTTGTTGCTGGGTCTTTCAATCCCATCTTCCTCTTACGAGCCAATTCTTCAGCAGTCATTTCCCTAATCACAGTAGGACGAGCCCAACCCAAGTACCACGCCATGTATCTCTCACTAGCTTCATTACATGTGATCACCTCGTCCAAAAGACTCACATCGATGTTACGCCCACGTCTATCGTCCCAATGTTCTAGAGCTAGCGGTGGAGCGTAAGCGACGTTAATAGTTTTTTGGGACGTGGAGCAGTCATCCTTTAAAAAAGTAAAGAACGTATTTTCTTCATCGAAATGAGGTTCTTCTTGGACGTAACCCAATTGTCGCATTACCCGATGTGGATCGTACATTGAATATCCCGGTGAGCACAACAAGGGTCTGTAGTATAATGCAACTTCATCTCACCCTTCCTTCCTTATCAAAGATTTTCTTTGTCTCCCATAATGTGTCCCTCAACTTCTTCAGATTAAACTTCTTGGTTAGACGGCCATCCTTCTTCTCAAGAATAGACTCCGTCTCACTCTGATTCCAACCAAACAATTTCTGGCTGAATTCGTAAATATCCTTGAAAGAAAACTTATTATTGAATCCATCACTGACTGTTTTTCCATCAACCTCGAGGCCTAGAATTTGATGAGCATCATAGGGAGTTATCGACATCTCACCGAATGGGAATAACATTGTATCAGTCTCTCCGTAGAACCTCTCACAGAATGCAGATATGGTTACTCTATCATGCTCAATATTCGAACTCTCCACCGCATGCCACAACCCGGAGTTCTTGACAATCACTTTCACCTCCTCACATTCTAGATCAAGATCCCAAGTCTTAGTCATTGAACATGAAGCTTGGCGCCTCATGAGACGGATGACATGCTTGTGATCCTAAATACCAAAAAAACAAAATGAAAAGAAATACAAACACTTGACGCAAACTTAAGATAGTTACACACTTGAATAAAAAACAAAGACAGATTGAGATTACTTACGATAGTAATATAGATCGCACATGCTCATGAGTCTTTGTATCCAAAAAGAACATTTCCACCATCTCTTGGAGTCCCCCTTGGAAGCTCACCTTTTTTCATTGTAAGCATCAAGTGAGTGGGAGGCATGTGAGAATTAGATGGTTTAGTGATCATCCTCTTCTTCGTTCCGGTTTTAGTTGAAGTTGAAGCTTCGGTTTGTTGAACATTAGCTTGACTTTGTTCTCGATCGCCTTCTTCTTCTTCCACTGCCTCTTCAATAATTTCCTCTTCAATTTCCTTATCTTTATCTCAATTACCATCATCATCATCACCTCCTCCAACATTAGGCATGTCTTCATCACCATCATCATCATCATTGTTACCTCCTCCAGCAGCCGGAGTTCCTTCATCAACATCATCATCATCACCTCTTCTACCAGATGGAATTGATTGGTCTTCATCTGGAGTATCGTCTGAATCACTGGGTTCCGATGGTGGTTGAGAATCATTCGGTACACGGATCTTGAGCGTTCCCGGCACAACGTATGCCCCTCGATGTGTTAAAGTCAAGAGTTTATCACCAACACGAGGAGGTCTTGAAAGAGGACTAAGAGCTTTCATAGCTTTCTTCTTTTCCTTTTCCAACCTGAACAAGAATAGTTAAGAAAAAAAAAATTACAGGTCGGCAAGGTCGACAAATATAACCAATCCGGCGGAATAATGGCCGGAAGGGTCGACTAAAACATACATGCCAGCAGGGTCATTCAAATAACCTGCCGGCTTATAACAAATATGAACACAGGAGATACAAGGATTTTCCACATTACTGGTCGGCAAGGTCCATTACCCATACATTACCGGTTGACAAACAGCCGACATGGTTTTATCCAAATACCATTCCGGTTTTAAAAATTCAAGGCATCAGGAGACACAAAAAACTTGAAATAAAGCCGGCAAGGTAAAAAATTATAACTAACCCGGCTAAAAAAAAACTGTCGCCGGCAGGGTCTGAGGTTGAATAACTTGCCGGCCCTGCAAGTACCAGTTACAGGTATTCAACAGTCGGCACGATCTTCAACCAAAGAGCCTGCCGGCCAAACCTTAACTATGAAAAGCCGGCAAAGGTCGATAACATAATACCTTGCCGGCGATAATAACTGAAAATCAAAGAATCGATTTTTCTGACCTAATTTGACATGCAAACATCAAATAGAAGTACTAGAGTGAGTTTAAGTAGGCCCTTACTTTCTTAATCGCACCATTTCTTCTCTTTGAGCGGGTTCAATTTCTTCTTCTTCAACCGTTCTTTTCTTCACTTTCTTAGCAACCAAACTTGCAATTCCAGGGTTGTACTCGTTAGGTTTTCGATTAGTTTTTTTCGTACGAGTACCCTTACGTCTTGGCGGATCCATTGATGAAGATTAATCAGAGTTTTCGAATCGACGATTTCAATCAATTAATCGACGAGTTTTGATTATGGTGGGGGTGATGGAGCCGGTATGGTTGTGGGGGAGAAGAAGAAGATGAAATGAAATGAAAAAATTAAAACTGATTTAGGGTAATATGTTTTTAAAGGGTAAGGGTAGTTTTGTAACTTACCCATTATGACTCCCCCTAAAACCCTTAAAAATAGTCCCTTTAAAATTGGGCATACCCCAATCTCGCCGGGGTCTACAAGGCTGCCTCAATGAGTTACATGGCTGATGTTCAAATGCTAAGATTTTCGTATCTTCTAGACTAGAATGAGTTCACTTTTTTTTTTTTTTTGACAAAGGCAGAACGAGTTTACTTATTCCATTAGCAAAGGTTTTACCAACTGTAGATATTGCATTTTGCTCAGATTTCACTGCAGTCATTTCTTAATTCACAAAATTATTTTGTCAAGTGCAAATATCATGGCACGGAACAGTTATGGAAAATCACATGAACGAGATGCATGAGCTTACTGAACTAGTATTGATATACATATATGATAATAACTAATGAAAACTATCCGAAGCAAAGGTGTATTTTTTTTTCTTTTACTTTTCGACAATGAAAACCCTCTTATGTACAGCAGTACCCCTTCATCATTCCACCCCTAACCACAGAGTAGTATTGAACATATCACCCTTGTAAATTTATCTTTATCTTACAAACGGCATACCTCTTATCACTCAGATCACCTCAGACCCTTTACATAAATCCGCCGCGGAACACGTAACAAGAAGAAACTACAGCAGGATTACATCGGATGCAGATATTGAGAGTACGCACTGCCTTCTCTTCTGCGTCAAATCATCAGAGTTCTTGTACAAATATGCAGCCATAAAAGTACACACTGCCTTCTCTTCTGCATCAAATCATCAGCTCTTGCACAAGATGCTATAAACTTCTCAGGGTATCAACTCTGTCAATGACATCCAGAGTTTTGATCCTATCGATATCAAAATCGATGACTGGGACTGCAGGTGCCCTTCTAATTGGGAAGAACTCCTTATTAAATCCAGTCGTTGGTGAATGACTATTACTCTTGCTTAATCTACAGTGCTTGCTCAATCTGGTCTTATCAAACTCTTGGCTCTTGCTAATTCCAGGAGTCAGTTTCCTTTTACTCACATCTCGCAACATTTGCTGGTCTTCATCCGTAAGCAGTGGTGATGGTGGACTAGGTTTATGTGAAGATAACTGAAATGTCTTTTGGTTTGGTGATCGAATTGGCGATTTGATGGGAGATCTGATTCCACCATTAGGGCCATACCTTGATTGACTAACTAGGTGGTGAAGCCATACTACCAGTTCAAGTATATAAGATTCAGTCTTCTCCTTTTCTGCATGGTGCAGAGTCTCAATTCGAATTAATTCGGTTTGCCCAGATGGTTTTCGGTTTACATCCGATCTGAAAAACAACGTTATTAGGTACTGCTACATTATTTTTGGTTTACACCAATTTTTAGTTAGAAGTTTCAGTATAACAACCAGTTGTAATTTACTAACCCTGTATTCGCCCATTCTCCAACCCAACCGAAACCGTGATGAGCCCTGGTTTGGGAACAACATTGAAACAAATATTAAATAAATGAATAACCATACAAACCAAAAATATCGCCTATTACATCATAACTAACAAAACGCCATAGAAATTTACTTGGTAGTGTTTGTAGCAATTGGAACAAGCCACTGCAAAGTTTTCTCCATTTCAGCCTTGATTTGTGGAACAGTGAGCTGGAGTGGAAGAAAAGATGGGTGGTTAGAATGGTATTAATGATTGAAACAAAATTAAGGAAATCCTGGTGGTGAATATTAGAAATTATAGAACAGGCCAAATGATACCTCTTCCTTGACATGAAATGACTGTAGCTTGGAGCGTAAAGCTGACTTTACAGTAGGCGGCAATCCCTGGTACAAATTATCTCTAGTATTTGGAGGCACAGAACTCGATCGAGATACCTAATCATACCCAATGTCAGTCATGCAAGTCTCGTAACTGACTTTACGATTCTAATTACAGTGATGTACGCATAATTAGATTTAGAAAGGACTTACAAGGGTATCAATTTGCGTTATTATATTCGCATAATGCAAAGCAAGACCAGCAGGACCCAATCTTTGATGATTGTTCATAGATTCTTTCACTAGTTTATCATTATCTGCAAGATTAGCCACACAAATGACAACATTATGAATCTTGTGTTTTCCGTAGATCACCAAGAAAACTATCGTCTTGTGAGTAGATTTAAGATATCAAGCTTGTTATCTGGTTAGTTGAACGGACATGTACAATACACATATTTCCCATTACTTGAAAGTGGGTTGTACAGTTTCAATTTGGCACTTTACTGTAGACACTCCTTGATTCCTTTTATATCTATAATTAGTTGGTGTTTTAAGAAATTGTTGTCTGATTCTACAAAAAAGTCCACCTTTAGTTACATTCTCATGGATCTCTTAGTCACAGTAACAAATGAACATAAATTTTAAAGTAAGACAAATACCAGCAGTACTGAATGCTTCATGAATTTCTAGATGTAAGAAGTGGACGAGGTCTACAAGCTTTTCCATTACCTGCAAAACATAGGATTTCAAACCCTTTCAGAAACTCAAAATTTGAGGGTAATTACATAAAGAGCTGGACTTTTAGAAGTTTAAGAAAAAACACTTTAGCGATTCTGAATACACAATCCATGGGGTGAGCAAGAAAATGTAAATAATATTAGTTGAAAACAACTTTTGGACATGCTTAGGTTAATAGGTTATTCTCCGGAAAAAAAAAAGAAAAAAAAACGCTAATTGGTCCCATTTATGTGAAATTTATATTGCGATCGAATCATTAAAAAGCAAAACTTCTACTGCTTCTGCAAAAGCGACCCAGTTCTGCATAAATGAGGCAGCATCAGGACCAATATTAGTGTTTCCCAAGTATTCACATTTAACCCACTGAAAACATGAATTGTGCACCCATCCATCCACCCATACAATAAACAGTATCATGGCCAAGTCATTCTGTTGGCATTTGAATGAAATTATCTGAGAAGATCAAGATGCAGTTTACCTCTTCCAAAATTCTTGACCATAGAGATTTTTTCTTCAGACCTCTTACATGTTTCCTCTGGCTTTTTAGCTCAGCCCTTAAAATCGCAAGACTATCTCCTACATGCCAACATAACCCAGTTATATCATAGCTCGTCGATAACTGTGTAAAAAGTGCAACCCATGGGTAACTAACATGAATAAACATGGCACAAGAAGATATGATTCTGTTGTTTCGTAGTCTCCATGCAACTTAGTTTGACAACTAACAGAACTGCAATGTAACTAAACAGAGAACTCAAGAGGGCAGCCAATTCCAAGGAGAACAACAGTCATTTCGTTTTTAGAATTTGAAATTATATGAGTGGATAGAGTTATGAGGATTCAGATTCTAATACGGATGGTTTAAGAGTACGGACATACCATTATATTATACAGGAATTGAAGTGCAAATGTATTCAGGCAGAATACAAGCTGTGTACGCTTTTTTTTTCCTACTAATACTATTTGTTAACTTTAAGAATTTAGACTACCACAGGGTCAGCTATCCCACATGAATGTGTTTCCTAAAAAATACTATACGTTAACTGTAAGAATTTAGATTCCCGCAGGATCAGCTATCCCACATGAACTGAATAATGGCTAAGGGTCACAAAGCTTCAAGCTGTACGTTTTAATTTTCGGCATGACTACAACCAACAACTTCTAAGCCATCTTGGGCACAAACAGTAGCACTGCAGCTAATTCGAAAAATGAAAGCATAGAAAATTATTATGCCTACCTAAACATAACTTCTAAGCCATCTTGTACAAGTAACAGTTTCATCACGTTTCCTACTAAAGATGTTTCCCCACCAAAATGGCCGTGTTTAATCATTTTGATCACTTAACATTAAACTGGGAAAACTACAACCTTGGCATACTACAATGGCGATGTTTCCCGGAATGCTACTTAACTAGCTCCTGTTAGTTACGACTTAGGAAATATTTTTATTTTTTCATCATATATTTTTAAAGCTTTCAAAGCCTGATTATAACAACTGTTTGACCTGCGTATTTCATGTCTCATAAGGACCCACTTGCCAAGCAGAGAACAAATGTTTGGCAAGCTTCAATGAAGTAAACAACAGAAAATGTCCTCTGTAAACATAAAACTGAAAAACATAGATTTCGAACCTTTTTGAGCAACATTTGAGTTATCCTCTTCCTGAAGCTTACGACGATAATCTTGTTCAAATCTATCCAAGGCATGCAACTCATGATACAATTCCTGTAAGAGACAAAATGTTCAGTCCTCTTGTTTTGCATAAATTCTCAATAAAACAATCCTGTGACAAATAAGATGCTAAAGAATAAAAGGAGTTGAATGCTTATAAATAATTTAGAGAAAGACACATATTTTATTTGAAGGAAATGAATATTTATGAATAGAGATTCAACAGCAAGACTCTTTATCTTTAGTTGGAAAGAGCTCCATAAGCTATTGACATTATAGAATTGCCCTACCTAAGAGGAATTTTAATGATAAAAATGACAGATCAAGTGAAATTTATAAAACACAAGTGGGCTTAAGAAAGAACTGAGCCGCAAAATAAATAAGTTAAAAAGCCAATTTGGCAATATAAGATGACCAAAGTCAAATTTCTTTTTTCTTTTTGATCGGTAACAAAAGTCAATAGTGAAAGAGGTGGTTGGCAACATGGCAGGGCGGTGTGGTTGTGGTGACAAGGTAGCGATGATGGTTAAGAGGTGATTTTATGGTGGTGTTGAAGAGGTGGGGTAAGGCATGGCAAAGTGTTGAGGCAGTCATTACGTTCTAAGGCGGCAATGAAGAAGAGAAAAAAAAAGGTGACCAAAGAATCAGCGCTAATTCATTTTGAGGAAAAGTGACTTGGATGGAAGTCAAAAATGTTAGCTTACAAAAAATTGACTTTCTGGTTCTTATAGCCATTTCTTTAAAGCAAGTCAAGAAGCAGAAAGACAATGTACTGAATGCTAACGCCTATTTATATTGACTTCAAGCATCGATGTCCTTGATTCACCTTACTCTTATCTTTTCATCTCTTTTGCTCTTCCTCTCCATACACAATATTATCCACGATACATAGTTGGAATGGAAAATCGAAACAAGCATATTTTCTTCGAACACACAACAACGAGTCCAATAAATTATAGCAATAGCCAATATGTATCGAAATTTGTCCTTGCTTTACAGTTTTGATGACAATTAAATCACAAACAGAAGGACATTATATCTCAATTTACTAGTTTGGTAACAATAAAGAAAATACTCACAGCTGTATTCTGAACCAAAGTCATCAAGTGATGCATGACTGTTTCGGCTTCCACTTTGAGGTGCCTTTGAGGGGCAAGCTCTGAAGCCAGCCTAGCAAACCACCAATGCAAAAGCAAAAGAAAAACATGAGTTACCTATCAATAACGCAGAAATGATGACAACTTAAGATGCCTTTAATGATTACCTCTCAAAATAGCGATCTAAGTGATGCCATTGAGGATCTTTACAACGGTTCCCAAATCGGATAACTTCACCTGAAAATATTTTCAGTTCCTCCCTGTATCATGATACAGCAGTGCGACATGGTTAGCCTTTCAGTATGCGAAAAGATTTGGCCCCCAGCACTAAAACGATGAAATGAATTAAAATGATCCACCTCTTATCAGCAGCAGCAATCCTTAGGAGTTCGTCCATATCTTTTGATACCAAATGTTGTACACATTCTGAAGGAAGTACTTCTTCTTTTAAATGTTTAATGTTTTCCTTTGAAAGGGAGTTCATAAGAGCAGCACCCTTGACAATTGTGTTTGCCACTTCAAAAGCCAAAATTGATATTTTATTGCCTTTTGTTGCAACGCCGGAAACAAATCCACTGCTGAGGTTCAGATTTGTCATACTACTTCCAAGAGTGTCCAAAACCTCCACTGCCTTACCAAGCCCGGCAGTACCAGCTCTACCCAAAAGCGAGCTAACCTCCGAAACCTGCTGCACGAGGTAAATCCAGACTATCATTTGGCTTGACAACATTAAATGAATAACCATTATAATACTGATATAACAACTCTAATGACAATCCAGACTATATTCATACCTTAGCTACTGCAGCAGGCCTCAATTTCGTCGACCTAGATTTGTGTGAAAGGGCCCTATCTAGCCGTGGGATTCCATCATCAATATCATTCTGGTTGGTAGCATATGCATTTCTATTCATCTCTTGAAATGCAACTGGTTCTTGTAATTGTTTCTCCATGCGCTCCCCATTGGGTGGAGGTGTCAGGACATCATCCTTTGTCTTGGATTGTATTCCAAAAGCATCATGTTCATCTTGACTACCATTAGGTGGTAAACTTCCACTGGGAGCATGCTCAACAGTCGATCTCCTCGAGCATATCCCTCCCATTGTTTCAACAACTAAATACAATATCTCACTTCTCCGTCGACCTTCCGATACCAAAAAAGAAAAATTAAAGCAAACCCTAGTCTGATAAAAAAAATATTCACTTAAGTAACCATTTTTACAATAAAATCTTCCTCAATTAGTCAAGTAAAAGACTGAGGGAGGACATTACAAAGACCAGGTGTCAATAATACCCGCCCAAGTCCAGAAATTTGATCCTGTATTCCACCATGTAGTCCCACAACTTCGATTTCGATCACTACTTGGTTTCCAGTCCATCAACTCTAGAACTGCAAAACCCCCAAATTCAATAATCAATTGAATTTCTCAAACAAAAAAAAGAAAAAATCAGCTAAACAAACCTAAGATCAATCACCCTCAAATAATAATACAGAGAACATGAAGTAACGAAAAGTAAGTAAAACCCAGGAAATAAAATCACACCTTTAGACTTTTCCAAAAGAAAAAGGCAGACCTTTAGATCAAGTAACAGCACAAAGTACAAAACATGACTGACTCACTGAAGCAACAAGGACAAAGGAGGGGGAGTTATTAGATCTGTATGGAAATCGAAAGAAAGATGATTAGTCTTGTGTTCTGTATTAATCTGGGTATGCCACCAACAAGAGAGAGAAGGAGAGAGTTAGGTGCGTGCAGGGTGGGACAGAAACGCCAAACTCAAAGGCAACACAACAAGAAGAGAGACTGGGAGAAATGAATGAATGAATGTAGTAAAGAAGATGATGGAGTGAGTTAGAGAGAGAGAGTTGGTCAAACCCAAACCCTCCACTACTGACTTTTACTAGGAGTTTTTTTTTGTTTGTTAAGTTTTTTCAACCTTTCTCCATCTACTCTCTCCTCAGCTGCCTTAAGCTGTTAAGCTCATCACTGTTTCCCCTTCAACATTTTTCTCACCTTTTCTCCCCCTATATTTACTCTCTCTATATATATGTATATATATATACGTGTGAAGTGTGAACTTAAACCCCAATACCCATATTTTCGGATCGGGTCGGGTATTCAGTTTTCACTTTCTTAAACTTGAAAATTTATAACACACTGCTAATCTAATCTCACCTCTTATTTATGCTCATAATCTAAGTACATGGGTAATTTTGCACACATAGAGCTTTGTATTTATGGTGATAATCTAAACACATGGGTAATTTCGCCTTATTTATACTTGCGTTCTGTATCCTCGCTCCATATTAATGTTGACAATCCGAATACATTCTTGTCTCGTGTTTCAAAAATTACTGACATTCTAAACACATAGGTAATCTCGTCTCATTTATGTTGGTGGTTTAGACGCGTGAGTAATTCTTCCTTGTATTTATGTTTGTAATCTAAATATACAGGTAATCTAGTCTCGTGTGTCAGAATTAATAGATACTGACATTCTAAACACATAGGTAATTTCTCCTAATCGAGCATGCATCCAGATGGGATGGTAAGATGTAGTATGGATTGCGCCCCTAGGATGGGCTCTTCTTTTTTTTTTTCATGGAATGCTAAACTGTGTGGTAATTTCTAAATTGGGCGTCACTAGCGTGAATAGTTTCGAGAAGTGATAACTTCTTTAGTACTGCATCTGATATGGTTTCGTATAGTACTAGAACCGAAACTAAAAGAACTAGTATTGTATATGATATGGTTTCATATAGTACCAGAATAGAAACTAAGAAGAACGGTTGTTAGGTTTTTGGAACAGTGTCAAACTATTTCTTAATTGGTTTGTGCAAATACGAATCGCCTTAACTTGTAGCTAAACTGACAATCATGTCGGCTCCAAACGTCTAATAATCTAAATTTTAATATAAACAAAAGAAAGGGAAGGGTGTATCATAATATAAAATGATTACATTTTTTTTATCAATAGAAAATTTGGTGTTGACGAGTTTCGAACTCAGATCGCTAGTCGCATCCCTCTGGTGATTTTAACCCTATATTACACTGACATCGACAACATTTACTTTTTTATGGTAAAAAACTATGAAAATCATAAAAGACATAATCCTGCTGGAAAAAATCGAAACCATGTTAATTTGGATTTTATGTACAAAATTAGATGGAGATAGCCACAAAATATTTATTAAAAATCTAAGTCGTTTAAAACTAATGATTCTCCATTTGATTTGAAGTTCACCAAAACCGAACCAACAACAACGGTCTTCAAAAAATTAAACCTATCTGAAGTCATTAAATAAATGATTCAATTTGGTTTAGGCTTAAACTATCCGTGTAGTCGATTTTTGGATATGGCTTGGCTTTTGTGCATCCCTATCAATCACGTTTATTTCAAATCTTGAAAATTTCAATACTTCTTTGTTAACTTAAGTTTCCTAGAAAACTTGTAATGATGAGGACTCTCTTTGTTAGCAGATTTTTAATGAAAAATATTCTAAAAAATAGTAATTTTCTTCACTTAGATAAGCTAAAAAATGACTTTTCTTGGTTAACGAAAAGCAATTACTCTGGTCTTGAAATTGTGCAGAAAGGGGGTGTGAAATATGGTACTAAAATTAATATTTGGCTAGATTGTTGGGTTATAGAAAGATTTACTTTTGTTTGTGATCTTTTCTTACCAGGTACTAGAGATTCGAATGTTGATATATCTTTTTTCACAGGATTGTGCTACTTTAATCTTAAGAATGAGAATACCAAATGGAGAGAAGATTTTATTATTTGGAAGCCATGTAGAAAAGGAAAGTTATCTGTAAAGAGTGTTTATAATACTATATATAGCAGTGATGTCAATAATATTATTTATAGTGATACTACTCATGGGGATGTTTGGAGGAATTTATGGAAGTTTAGAATTCCTCACAGAATCCGTATGTTTATCTGGAAGTGCATTGAGGATATTGTTCCAGGTAGAACCAAAATAGCTAACTATAAGTATGAATAGAAACACTCTGTTGTTTTTGTAGAACTAGTAAGGAGACTATAAACCATCTTTTTATGGGGTGTAGTTATACTAGAGATATTTGGTTAGCCATAAATATCAACATTGGTGCAGTCATTGATCAAATATGTTAACTTTCATAACTGGGTTATTAGTTTGTTTTTCTGGCAATCATAATATTGATGTTTTGTACTTCAATGATGAAAATATTCTTTGTAGGATTATGTACACTGTTTGGTATGTTTGGAAATACAGATGCTCGCTTATATTTCAGAACATTAAGCCTAATGTTCAAACTATTATTGTCGGAGTCTATTATTCGAAAACTCAGAGTTGTCTAATGTTCATGATACTAATGCTTCTAATGCCTTACAGATTAAAGTATAGAATCCTTCAGAAAAGAATTTTGTGAAAATAAATGTAGATGGATCATACAAATCTGAAACAGAAAAGAAAAAAAAATGTTGGTCTAATCATACGTAATTTTGCAGGTAAATGTCTACGAGCTATAAAAATAAGCTTCAATAAGGAGGTTGGTGGGGTATATGGAGTTGACCATTTTGAATGTAAAGCATTGGAAGTGGCAGTGAACTGGATGGGGATGGGAATAGTTAAAGTAATATTTGAATTGGATTGTGAAACCGTAATAAGGTCTCTTAACGAGAAGGAGTTGCAGGTTCATTTGCTCGACCAAAACATTATGCAAGTGATAAAACAAAAGTTTAATAGTAGTAGATTTTGTTTTTGCAAGTCTATTATATAGGCTTGGTAATAATATAGCACACATTCTAGCAAAATATCTAGAGACGATGTAAGTAGTTTTCATTATTCAGACAATATTCCGGATAACATTATCAGGATGGTGGAAAAAGAATTATTGTAACATCCCATTTGAACTAGAGCACCGCTGCCACGGTGGGGAGGGCCAACCGGGAAAAAAACGAAACACCGCTGATTGTATAACACTTTATACATCTTTTTTTTGTTGGAATGTGATTTTTGAGGCATATATATCATTTTAGTGGTTGCACAACCAAACTAGTGGATGCATGAACAAAAATACGACTGTATAAACTATTATGCATCCTTTGTGGTGGCTCCATAATTCGTTATGCATATTTTTTTTGTTGGAATGATATTTTTAGGCGTATACTCCTTTTGTTTGAGAAAAAAGAAATATTTTTCATTTTTTACTTAAAATATGTAAAATTGAAAAGGTGAAAGTATCACTTTTCCTAGCCACAGGGTGGAAGATCGCTTTTCCAGAAATCGGGTGAAAGTATCCTGACATGGAGTGAAGTATCATTTTTCCTGATATAGGGTGAAAGTATCACTTTTCCTGACATGGGAATGTATCACTTTTCCAGAAATGGGATGAAAGTATCACTTTTTTTAACACGGAGTGATAATATCACTTTTCCTGACACGAGGGAAAAGTATTATTTTTCCTGACACAAAGTGAAAGTATCATTTTTCCTGACACGCGCGTGAAAGTATCATTTTTCCTGACACGGCGTGAAAGTATCATTTTTCCTGACACGCGCGTGAAAGTATCACTTTTCCTGACACGGCGTGAAAGTATCATTTTACCTGACACGGGGCAAAAATATCATTTTTCCTGACAGGACGTGAAAGTATCCTTTTTCCTAACACGGGGTGAAAGTACCATTTTTCTTGACAAGGGGTCAAAGTATCAATTTTCATATTTATATAATTAAAAAAATTAAAACCAAGGAGGGAATTTTTGATCTTTTAATAGTAACTATTTCCAATCTTTTTATCAAATTGCACATTTGTATTATGCTTCATTTTACAAAAAAGTAGTATAAAATGGAGTCCCTCCCTTCGGGGCCTTCCGGTCGATCGGCCCAATCTATATGCTCTTTGGTATAAAAAATAAAATCAAATCAATGGCGAACTGAACTAGTGAATAGTGCTGAAATTAGTGAATGATTCTCCGCCTATACAACCAGTCGGTTTGGACTGTAGTGTTGTCACTAGTAACTTATATGATGATTGTACTATAGTTTATTGTGATGCTTCTTTTGACAAAGATACTAATCTTTATGGTATTGGTTTGATCGTGAACAATGTTGCAGGTAACTTTCTTGGGTGCAATACCATTTTAGGTCTAACTAGAAATGTCGAAGAAGCTGAAAGTCTTGCTTTCTTAGAAATCATGTTGTAGGAAAAGAAGCAAGGAAGATCGATGCTTGCATTATCAGCGATGCAAAAGTAGTTTTAGATTGTTTGAATTTAAATAATAACCAATTGAGTTGGTTTAACAATTCTATTTTAGATGAATGTAAGTTACTTGTGGATTTCCTTTTGTTCTATCAATTTTGAATTGTTAAATAGAAGTTTCACACAGTTGACGGATGTGGTAGCCAAATACTGTAGAACTCTTAGATGTTCGGAAAATGGGTCATTTGTCCAAAAAAAATTAAAACATGGTTCAAATGGACGAGTAAAAATTAGTATGAGTGAAATATACACCAAAAAAATAGCAAGGATGAAACTGGATTCATCCTGACTTAAACTTAAAAAATAGCAAGGATGAAACTGGATGCATCCTGATGTAAATTAAAAATAAGAAAAAAGTATTTGAAAATGGGTAGGATGAAACTGTTTACATCCTGGCTACTTTTACATTTTTGTACATTTAAACAGTATCAAAATCTAAATGTCATTTTCACCCAGGAATTGTTGATTTTGGTCTTTTTAACCAATTTTGTGTAGAATGTTTCGATATTAAGCAATTTTTCACTGAACAATTTTAATCCTTCTCTCTTAATGAATTTAATCTTTCCAAGCAAAAAAAGAAAATAATAAAAAAATAAAAAACGTTGACGTAGTTGAGAATACCGCCTGATGTTACACCACAGAAGGGTTGAAGTGGAGAATGTGTTGTTTCTGTTTTCTAAGGAGCATGAGGAAACTGCAGATCATATGTTTTACACTGTAAGTTTGCTACTGAGGTTTGGTTTTACTTTCTTAAGGCTTTTAAAATCTCTTGGGTTTTTCCTGCTACTGTGAAGAAATTGTTTGAGATGTGGAGTTGGAATGTCTTAAGTGGAAGAAGTAGAGAGGTTTGGTGGATAACTATTTATGCAGTGTTGTGGCATTTGTGGAAGGAAAGGAGTAGCAGAGCATTTGAGGGTAGAGAAATGGATTTTGAGGAAGTTTGTTTGCAAATCAGACAGACAATTGTTCTTTGGTTATCAAATAAGGAGACTTTTAAAGATTTTTCAATGTCCCAAATTTTGTTTTTGTGGGATACAGTTCTTCACTTGTAACTGGTGACTGAACTGTTCCTAGGATGCTCTCTGTAAATATTTTTTCCTTTAATATAACCTTCCAAATTCAAAAAAAAAAAAAAAAAAACCCCATAATGTCCTTGACAGTGGAATTAGGAGGACCACATGAATCAACATGCAAAATACAATAAACACTTTTCGTCTAAAATAAGTGGTATATCTTTGTTTTTCATACGTAAATGATCTTCTACGGGTGGTGGAAGAGCACATATCCATCTCTGTTACGGAACAGGTCATCTTTTGGGGGTAAAGATAAGCAAAGATAAAGGATGGCTAATACCGTGTGTATCTACCAGTTTAGATGGATTTTTCATTTTCATTCCTTCTAGTAAGACGCATGTATTAAAAACCTCGTTTAAATGGTTTTAAATGGGGACTGCCAATTTAAGTCTCATCCGCCCGGGGTGGAGAAGGGGTGTTTAATCATAATAAAAAGACTAGAATATACTAACTCCTAAAATTATGGATGATACACATAATCTTTTTATATATTTTGTCTTTTAGGTTTCTTGTAAATTTTTATCGCAGTCGTCATGGTCGATGAATCACGACCATGACAACCCACTTAAACTCCGAGTAAAAAAATGTCTTTATATAATATTCATTACGTTCGTCATTTTTCTAAATTTTTGACCATGCCGTCTCTTTTCGATTTTAAAATTGAAATTAATCATGAAAAATCGACATGGTACAAATTGATAAATAATAATGACTCTTCTAAATCGTCAGGGTTTATCGACCGTGACGACTCTACTTAAAAACTTGGGAGGCTAATTTCAACTATGATGATGCTTCCCAATTTTGAAACGATAATGAACTTGTACAATTATAAATTATAAATGTCAACATTCTAAATTTTAACCATGACTACTCTTTTAAATTTAAGCTAGAAATTGACAGTAAAAAGTCGTCATTATTCTAATTTGTAGGCCATGAGGACTCTTTTATATCGTCATGGTACAAATTTATAATCGTTATGACTTTTCATTAAGTAAGAGTGGTCTATAAATTTGTACCATGGAAATTTAAAAGAGTCGCCATGATCTATAAATTATAACCAAGATGACTTTTCATACAAATTCCGGGTAAAGAAAAATTCAAAAAAAAAAAAAACCTAAAAAAGGAAACTATTTTTTTTAAATAATATAATAACTATCTCCTAATAATTAAATAAAATTAACTCTAATAATTAAGTACATATTAGTCTTAATTAAATAAAGGCAGATTAATCATTACAATAAATATATGGATAAGGGGTTCTGAAAATTACTTCAAAATGACCCGACTTTTTCTTATACACTAGCCCTTTATTAATTCCCATAACCCCCAATTAAGGAAAATTAAAAAAGCTAACTACTTGAGAAGCCAGGGGAAAGCTCTCCCAGACACATCACTGTACAAAACATGAGACAAGAAAAAGGGAGAAATATTTGTACAAACATTTGAGATATGCAGCTTATTTTGAACAAAAATATTGACTGCGTAGTTCCCTTCCATATAATGATGTTCAAAGACAACACTCTCAAACACATGACGGATGTCCTGTATCAAACTACTGTAGAATCAGTGCAAATATGTTAGTTCAACGATTTTTGTTCAGAATAATAAAATTGTTATTGTGTTTACTACAATAAACATCATTGTAATAATGAATGTATAAAATGTTCAGAAATAGGAAGTTTATTTTATTTTATTTTTTGTGTTATGCGAGTGGATAACCATTCAATTCTATGAACTGGAGCTTGCATTTCCATGAGAAATTATATTTTAGGTCATGAGATAAAAAAAAATTTATAGATAAAGGTTTTTAAAAAGGCTAAAGATTTACCCCAACAATTATCAGAAGTCATAATGGAGATGTAAACCAAATCATGATTACGAAGTTTATTTTAGCCAAGTGGGCCAAAGCATGAGCAACCTCGTTACAAAAATTCGGTTGGAAAGTAAATTTACAAGCAACAAGTTGAGAACTTTAGAAAAAAAAAAGAAAAAAGAGGGCACTCATCCTTTGATCACTATCAAATTTCCCTGCTGAGAATTGGTCGATCAAATCCTTGGCGCAACTTTCAATAATTACATGTGTAAGCTTTAGTTACATAACAGTCTTCAAAACAACCCAAATTGCTTGGGTTTCAGCTTCTGTAGAAGGGGAAAACTCAAAAACAATTGAAGCACAAAATGGGGTTTTATTTATGTATTCTCTCATCATATAACCTCAATTATTAGCCAAAGAGGTTTCATTAAAGGCACATCGTTATTGCAATTTTTCCATCTAAAATAACAACGATACTAGGGAAATCCGAATATTATGTTTTCTAAACACAATCATTGCTTTGATTATACTTATACTAAGATGAGGGGTCTCTTTCTTATCATTGAAGATTATTGTTTATACCCGAATATTTAGGTACCAATATAGGCTAACTGTAGCCTTGCTAGTGAGAAAATCTTCGATCCATGCCCAGCACCCTTGTACGTTATCCCATTTCCACCGGCCCGTTTTCGTCAATGTACTCAAGAAGAAAGTTCTGGAGCATTCCAGTTTACTTGGCGAACAAGTCCATATTTATATAAATACATGGGTCAAAACCCCAAGGTAGGGAGCGATTCTAGGGTTTCATACCCATAGAATACCATTGTAATTCTTATCAATAAAATATATCACCATAAAATTTGTGTCTATTTTATCTTTGATTCACTTTCTAACTCTAATTTACATCACCATCGTCAAATCATTCATGTTCCGAGCCTGAAAGTATTTACTGGTACAAATAATTAGGTTATTTCTATAACTCCAAATAGGCCATACAATGGAAGCAAAGAAACACTAGGAATCCTCGGGAAACCACGAATGATCAATAAGCCAAAAAAGGAGCCAATCTAGCATATTTTTATCTTTAAAGTTTGAAGTAAGTATGCATAAAGAAGAGAGATACCAAACATGACTAGCAAAGGGACAGAGAACAAGGGCATGCATCATAAACGTATCATGTAAAGAACATATATAGCACACAACATAAGTCATAGGAATCCTAGAATATTTAGTCATAAAAAGAATTATATATCTAACAACCTTCTAAAGAAATATAATTAAATTCGATGAGAAATTTTGAGTTTCCAAATGCACTTCCAAATATTAATACCCGAGGAAGGTCTGATACCTCTAAGACCCAAGTACGCGGATTAAATAGTGAATCTAAAATTCTTTAAAATTTCTCGAACCTTCCCGTCATGATTGCAAATCTGCCTTAAGTAAATAGTAACAATTTTTTAAAAAGAAACATTTCCAAAGTGGGTATTTAATCTACTTATGTTTCAGGCTTTAGTATCATGGTTAATGAAGTATGAGACTTTAATACTGGGATTTTGATGGATATGAGAATTTGGCTTAGCAGAACCCAGAAACAATGTCCACTTATCACACCGGGGGTCAATAAAATGACCACGTTCCATAATCCAGAAAATAAATGATGTGGACAGCTTTTTTATAGTACGAAAATCCATGTCTAGGAGCAGTTTCTGGGATACTTGGCGTTTAGAAAATCAGACTTGGGGAAATATCTAACTTTTAGAATGAAACCAAGAATGCAGTCAGGACTAGCAACTAGTTTTCAAGCATTTATGGCAAGCATTGCCAGATTATTCGATTCAGCTTTTAAAAACTTAAGCCTTCGTCATATTTAAGAGAGAACAGATGTCCCATCCAAGCAAATGGAGTTTCCTATCATTAGGTTCGCGAGTTTTCCCCCACTTAAAATGAGACAAAAAAGATTCCATTATTCTGCAAAGATACTTAGGAATAAGGAAATCAACCATATGAAATATAGGGATATATAACTTGACTAACGTATTTAACAAGAGAAGTTCTAGCGGCCTGGGATAAAATCTTATGGTACCAAGTAGTAATTTAATAATCAATAGATTGCATAATACACATATGAGTTTGGATTCTAAAAGCTTTGAAAGAGATGGGAGTACCAAGATATTTCTCTTTAAGATCTCTTATATGGATATTTAGTAGCAAAGATAACTGATCCATCAAGTGATCAGGGATTTTATGGCTAAACAGGATACCAGATTTGTCAAAATTTATCTCTTGTCCAAAATATAAGCAGTACTTATGAAAATAGTCTTTGATATTTTGAAAATCATTTGCAGTGCCTTTGGAAAAGGGCATACAATCATCAGCAAAAGGGGGATGAGTAATGGCAGGTGCATTAATACAGTCTTGAATACCTTTAATAAGGCAATTTCTAGTAAGTTTGTCAATATAGGTAGTCAAATACTTAGAGTAGAGAATATAAAGATAGGAAAAAAGAGGATCTCCCTGTCTAAGTCCGATCTCAGGTTTGATTAAGATGATAAGGACACCGTTTAAGGAGAACATAATAAGACTTATACAAAGACATTGATTTATTAAGTTAACCCGATGGTCACAAAGCCCAAGCTTCCTGAGAACCTTACTAAGAAAGGACCATTCCAACTTATCATAAGCTTCGGACATTTTCAATTTTATAACAGCTATTCTTTCTTTTCCCTTATGATGCTTAACATAACAGACAACCTCATTAACAAACAACATATTTTCGCATGTAATTCTTTCATGGACAAAAACACTGCGATTTTGGGAAATGTGTTGGTCCATACGAGTCAGGTTTTAGTCGATTGGCTAGATTTTTGGACATAATTTTATAAATAAAATTATAAATACCAATTTTGTATGAATTGATAGACTAACTCATCCAAAGGGAACTTAGGGATTAGATCTATGTTAGTATGATTCAAAAATTTAGCCACATGGCCAGTCCTAAAACAAGTCTGGGTCATATCAATGACAGACTCTCCCACAATATCCCAATGCTTTTGGTGAAAGAGATCTGTGAAACCATCAGGACTAGGAGCCTTTTTAGATCATATTTAAAAACAACATTCTTTATTTCCCTAGTAGATAGCGGGGTATTAAGGACATTTTTTTTCTCCTCTATAAAAGATTTAAGAGAAAGATACTTAAGGATAATATCTTGAAATTGCTGAGGGTGGGAGGAATAAAAGTTCTAGTATGTAAAGGATTTTTTTATATTTTATCTATCAGTTAGAATAATACCCAAATTATATTTGATCCAGCTAATAACATTTTTCCTTCTCCTAAAAAGGGTGACTTTATGGAAATAACGGGTATTTCTTTCACCTTCCATAAACCAAACCTCTCTAGTTTTATCCTTCCACTAGATTTCTTAACGACACAAGAAGGCCAATCTATCTTTAAGTTTAGCAATGATTTTAAAGTCAGTTGGGTTGGAAGTCTGAGTTTCATCCAATTCATTCCTGGTGGTAGATATGTAAGTTTGGCTATTACCATACTTTGCGTACTCTCTCCCGATCTATTCTTTATTATCCTCCTTTTTACCCGGTTTTGCAAGAGAATGGAGACAAAAAGGCTCGCTCATTCACTTGTGTCTATCTCAAAAAGATGAAGTAACAAAAAACAATTAATAAGTATCATGTTGTTATTACGACGTGTGATGGTTGTAATTAATATCATAGAAACAGTTATACATTTTATAGTCAATATTTTTTCACTTGTGTTCTCGTGCTCTTTCTTTGAGTCCGTTTCTTGTTTCTATCATATTTCTCTTTCATGGATAAAAAATTGTATCTTCTTTGTATGGGAACGCTACCAACATAATTCTTTTCACCTAAAATTCTCCTTCATGCTTATACCGTATGCTAAGGATTTGCTTCCTTACGCCGTAACAGACTTATTCCACTCTCTCAGACCTTTTTTTAGTATTAAGAAGTTAAATTGTCAACTTAATTACCGGGGAACCCACGAATATTGACATATATATCCCTATAGGTAGCCATGAAGTGAAATGGTTTAGATATATACACATGCATATTCAAAATCAAAACCAATATGCACGAGAGAATAGTCATAGAAATTTCTAGGCAGATTATTCACACAAAGTTTAAGAAAGAGAAATTTATCAAGTTAATTAATCAAACATCTATTTAATCTTTCCAAAATAATGTTAGAACCAGATTGCATATTAGAGCAGGTAAACCTAGTTAGGACCAGAAAAACCGGGATCATGCATATCATATACATTACATAAATTCATAAGAGTGTTATAATCAGGTACGGAGGTATCTGGTAATCCAGGAGGGATGAAAATCACACTGGTTAAAGTAGGTTTCACAACTCAGCTCTTGGATTGATTTTACGTTTAAAATTAATGAGAGCATTGTGATCAGCAACAAGAGAAACAACCTCTTCTCTAGTTAAAGATGGTGGGTGCGCTAGAACTACCGGGATTATTAATTTATGACAAATTAGAAGTACGAGTAATATTAGAAATCTCTGGTTATCCAGGCATGATTGAATAGTAAGTGCCTCATGCTTATATCAAATAGTTGATCTTCCACCTGCTTATGAATAACTGGAAGACCATTCTCTAGGATAGTAAAGGAATATGCTTGAACGTGGCCCATATTATAGATATCTAGAGATGGTGATCTGTTATAAAAATATCCCATGTAAACCTTTCTATTTCAAACTATTATAATGCTCTCCATGTGAAGTTTGAGGAACAACAACTGTTAGAGCATTGCTCGGTCGACCTCGCATGCGTTGCTATCTCAAGCATGTTTGTAAATGTTAGTGATCAAAGTTATAAGTCTTGATTTCTAGTCTACTATAGATAAATCTCGGATTAGGATATAAAGTGTAGTTGAGCTCAAGGACTTCATGGCGATTCATCATACAAGCCGAAGAAATACTCAAGGAACCGGTGGAACTTCTCGACAAAAAGGTATGTGCAGACTTGAACTTATCTATCATTCAAAAGTCTATCTACTCTATCTCCTACTCTTTGAGACAAGAAGTCGTATGCTATATACATAGACTTAGCATATACACATTTGGTATTTTGAGCCGAGTATACCTCACCTATCTATATCTCGAAATATGTGTTGGTAAGCTTTTCGCTACGATCAAGTTTATCTTTACCTAGTGACGAAAGTCATGGTATGTTTCAATCACTTTGAAAATTGCTTTGACGAGAAATGGTGTAACAACTATATAACGTCCTCTAAGAATGTTTCAATGATTGAAACGAGAGTTTAGATTACATAACCAATGGTGGACATAAGCATTGTTGTGGAAACACATTTATTTATAAGTCTTATTCCTTGAACCAAAGTTTGCGAACTTTGTTGATCAAAAGAAACCGGAAGAATGTCTTGTTGCCAAGTCCGCGAACTGCCGAAATTCTCATCCCGAGAAATTCTGCTGGAGTTTGTAAACTCTGCCCGGTTGCTTAAGTCCGCGAACCTAGTCTGCGAACTTGAGAAGGTTATATATTTGAAGATGACTTCTGAACTTAAACGTATAAAGACTAAGGAATGCAGTTTGCAAACCGTGGCTATAAAAGTTCATGAACTGATTCAAGTGAATCAAATCATCTTTGCTTCAATTGTGTCTTGTGTAGTACATAAGATTTCCTTGCAATTGAACAACTCTCTAACTAGTTCATTTGAAGTCATTTGAACTAGTTATGGTGAGAAGAACATGGTTGATATGAAATGCTCATATGGATAACCTTTTGATTGACTATTATTGAACCAACAAGTGCATACGTTTGGGTATGGTTAAGAAACCTAGAAGCGTGCATTGTCAAGTGTGTGTAACAAGCTAAGTTTTTGATCTAACGGTTGAGAAATATTAGCTTGAATCTAAATCAGGTTTTCATCTAACGGTGAATATTTAATGCTTTGTTACTAAGCTAACATTGATTGCAAACCCTGATTTGAAAGACTATATAAAGGAGACATCTAGTATTATGAAAAACTAATCCCCACACCTTACGTGTGATACTAGTTTGCATACTAGAGTCGATTCTCCTTTAACCTTTGGTTTTCTTCTTCTAAAACCAGGTTAATGACTTACAGACTTCATTGGTATTGCGAAGCCAGACCGATACTACTTTTATCGTAGTTTTGTGATCTGATCTTGCATCTTCTATCGTACGAGTACAATCATACTGATTGTCTTGAGATTGATATCTCCGATAGGCAAGATATAAAAAGTAATCACAAACATCTTCGTCTCATCGTTTGTGATTCCGCAACATATTGTTTCGCTACCATACGATTAAAATTGTTGTGAGGTGATTGATAACTTTAGGATGTTTTTCGGGAATATAAGACCGGATTATCAATTGGTTCCTGTTCACCTTGATTATTATCAAAAGACGGAACAAAACCTTTAGGGTTTATCTGTGGGAGACAAATTGAACCTTTGATAGACTTGTCTTTGTGAGACAAATTTGTTTATTGTCAAAGCCCGCGATTTAGGGTCGTAGCAAATCTTAGTTGTGGGTGAGATCAGCTAAGGGAATTAAGTGCGCAGTATCCTGCTGGGATCAGAGGCATAGGAGCATAACTGTACCTTAGATCAGTAGGAGACTTATTGGGGTTCAACTACAGTCCAGTCCGAAGTTAGGTTGGAGTAAACTAGTGTATGTAGCGGCTTAATACAGTGTGTATTCAATCTGGACTAGCTCCCGGGTTTTTTCTGTATTTGCTGTTTCCTCGTTAACAAAATTTCTGGTGTCTGTGTTATTTCAATTTTCGCATTATATTGTTTTATATTTATGATTGAAATAATACAGGTTGTGCATTAGATCATCAATTAGAATAATCCAACCTTCGGTTGTTGATTGTCATTGATTGATCCTTGGATATTGGTCTTTGGTACCATCCAAGTTATTCCTTGTATTTGATAAAGACTCGCTGATTGTTATTAGCTTGAGTAAAGATCAAATCAAGAGAGAGATATTAACTCCTCGATATACTTTAATCTATATTGAGTCTGAACGTCTTGTTGATTCTCTAGCAAAGTATATTGGAGTTAGTCCATACAGATTGCTAAGAGAAATATTGGGTGGTGGTGTTAGACCCCCGCTTTTTCAATTGGTATCAGAGCAGGCAAACACGTTCAAGACCTTACAAGTATGTGTTTGTAGCGATCTGACTCTATAGACAGTAATGCTATCTCAATAAATACACCACCAGATCCAGGGATTTCAGAATTCTCTTCCATGACTTATTTAATAAAATCTGTAGAAGAAATTCTATCTAAACCTCCACCAGGTTTAAAATCCCTTGAAGTGTTTTCAGGGCTTGAAAAAAAGCTTGAGAGCTTATCTCTTGATGTTGAGTTATACCTCCAAAAAGAGCAAGAATCTCTTGACAGGCTAAATCAAGTTATGATGAATAATATTCATGTTGAGGTTGATATTGATTTAATAATCAGTGAGAGCAATGCTCTTCCTCTGCGTAATCCAATTAGTTGTGATAAACTAAATGAATTACAAGAGGAGTTTAAATCTCAGTCATCTGAGTGTATCACCTCAAAGCATAAATTGATTCGTTGCTCAATTCCTGATACTTCCTATCAAGATAGTAGTATTGCCTTCTTTTATGAAGAATCTAGAACGTCTCTTTTTATCAAAAGAGTTTCCCTTCGCAGTACTAAAAACTATCTTCAGAAACTGTTTTTTATAAGTTGGAAAACAAGAAATCAGAAACACAAATCTTTTTGGGTTCTCTTGAAGTTCTTTGATAGCCTTATAAAAACAGTTCCTTGGGTGTTTATCAACACTACAAGATTTAAGAGTTGTTGGAAAGAAACTCTTTCTTGGTGCCATGGTGAACAAGACATTGTTCACCTCAACACAATTTGTTTGTGTTGAAAGTGCATCCTCACTAAGAAATGTCCTGCTATGTATACGGTGAGGGAAGTACAACAACTGGGGCGCACAGACTATGTTCGGTAAGGCTATAGAATTCAATTAGACTTTTCTAAAAAAGGTATGTCTATAAACTTGAGCAAGTTTTATATTTTTATTACTTGTTTGAGTACTTATAATGATCCATTATCATTCATTTGTACCTAACTTTATCTGTGTTTAAGGTTCTTAAATGTTTAGGTATGAAAACATTAGTTCGGGATGTTTGGACTTCATGGTACACTTACCAAGTATGCATAACATTATTTAAAACCAAAATCCAGGGGTTTAAGTTCACAAACTCCGACTGCATACTGCTCCAGGATATGAAAATTCGTTTGCAAACCCGTATGCATACTTGACGTCGATATTCGGTAAACTTGTTTTGGCCATATCTTCTTCGTCCGAACTCGGAATGACCTAATTCTTTTTGCATTATCTTCCTCTTTGAATTATCTTCAAAATGGAGGTGATAATTATTGAATTTGGATGAGTTAAGATTGGTGTTTGTCCTGTCTCTTGTTTTTGAGTGTTTTGCTCCGTTTCGTTACACTTGTTCCACTTCTCTTGGACTTGGGAACTTGGATTCATGGAGTAGTACTCTTCTAAGCTCATTTGTAGATTTTACAAGAACGTTTTTGGTGAATCACAAAGAAGGAAGTTCAAGAATGGGCAATGGTACGCATTACTATGGGATTCTTGAATGTTCACAATCATTTTATGTGAAATATGGTGCATGGTCGTTAATGACTTTGTATGTTCTTCTTTGAAAATATTTTTATACGCCTTTGGTAGAAATTCTTGGTATAAATCCGGGCGAAAAAGATTGATTCTACTCTCTAAGGACAAATCATCTTATATGTGCATTACGAGTTTGTCTTGATGCCTAGGAAACTTCTTATGAGAATTTATTATTGTTTTTGAGAAGGATTACTAGAGTTTGGAATAGAAATCATTGTGATTACACATAGCTATGTCCAACGTTTTTCATCTTCATATTTTTAGATCTATTGGTTTAAATTCTAAAATTGTTTGGAAGATGATTATTTTTGCAGTATTGATTTTTATGGTTTTATATATTGCAATATTGTTATGGGATATGTGTGTTTACGTCCGTGAACTGTGACTATCCTATACCTTGTAAAAAGTAAAGTCTTTCGTATGTCGATATGCATGTATTGATAAAAGAATGAATGGACTTTTGACAAATACAAAAGTTAAGCCTATTATGTCAATCTTTGATGGAAAATAGGTTAAAATCTTTTGTGTTCAAGGATTATGTCTATTGAATGTCGTTATGCAAATAGTGATGGAAAATATAATGAGTCCTTGATTATTCCACGATATTAGGTCGATCTTCGATCCAGAATTTTTGTGTATATACTGTGTTTTTCCATAAAGTGTCTTATGTTGAGCTTTATCGACTGAGTTATTGTTTTATCTTAGTTGTTGTTCCGTGAGGTACTTTATGTCGAGTAGTTTCAATTAAACTAATATTCTTGTTTGGTTATTTAGTTATGGATCTATAAGTTTTCCTATGTTGAGTACTATTGACTGAGTTGATTATTTCTTATGATTAACTTAGTAATTGCTCCGTAGATTCTCCTATGTCGAGCATTACAATTGAGTTGATTACTTTTTGTGATTAATTTGGTTGTGTATTTCTATTAGATTATTTATGAGTTCTCTTGTGATTAATCTAATTGAGTAATTTTGAGTCTCCACAAGTTTTCTTATGTCGAGCATGATCAATTAAACTGATTACTTTTGTGATTAGTTTGATTGTGTATTCTGATTAAATAAACCATGGGTTCTTTTGTGGTTAATTTAATTGAGTATTTTGGATTCAAATTCATACTTGTATGTGATTTGTCCAAAGAAATCCTTCTTTTCTTTTGAAATTAAGGTCGCTCTTGTTGTTCTTTAGGGAATGACATTTAATGGGGGAGAGTTCTTTTGAACTTGTGCTTAATGGTCATATCTTGAGGGGTGTGCGGCTGTGGAATATTAGAGGGGTTATCTTGTATCTTTAAACTCCTTGATGAATGCATAAAGCTTCGGCTTTATGATTGCATCTAAATTAGTTGGTATGTATTCTTCTTTTAGTCTATGACAAGTCTCTTTCGGAAATTTCATTAGGATCCCGTTCTTGTACCTTTGCCAATTTTATTGACAAAAAAGGGGAGAATTAATATGTAGTTCGTACTACAAATACATATGGCTTTCGGATCATTATGTAATGGGGAGTGGTTTCCATGTTAGATGGAGTATTGACTAAGGGGGAGTGATACATATCGCCATAGTATTATTGTTAAAGTTGTGATACAATTGAACTTTGACACTGTGTAATAATACTATGACACTGTATAACAATGATCGAGACCGATGCTTTCTCATTATTATATCTACGGATCTTCAAAAACGGTGATGCTAAACTTACAACCTTTGGTATCATTGGAGTACTTGAAAGTGACGAAGATTTCGAGGAATGTTGAAGATTAGACATGTGGAATAGGAGCTACTAAAGTTTCTTTATCTTTTTTGTATTCCATATGTATTGATAGTTTTGTCACTAAAATTGACAAAGAGGGAGATTGTTAGAGCATTTCTCGGTCGACCTCGCATGCGTTGCTATCTCAAGCATGTTTGTCAATGTTAGTGATCAAAACTATACATCTTAATTTCTAGTCTACTATAGCTAAGTCTCGGACTAGGATATAAAGTGTAGTTGAGCACAAGGACTTCATGGAGATTCATCATACAAGCAGAAAAACTACTCAAGGAACCAGTGGAACTTCTCGACAAAAACGTATGTGCATACTTGAACTTATCTATCACTCAAAATTCTATCTAATCTATCTCCTACTCTTTGAGACAAGAAGTCGTATGCTATATATATAGACTTAGATTATACACATTTGGTATTTCGAACCGAGTATACTTCGCATATCTATATCTCGAAATATGTGTTGGTAAGCTTTTCGCTACGATCAAGTTTATCTTTACCTAGTGACGAAAGTCATGATATGTTTCAATCACTTTGAAAATTGCTTTGACGAGAAATGGTGTAACAACTATATAACGTCCTCTAAGAATGTTTCAATGATTGAAACGAGAGTTTAGATTACATAACCAATGGTGGACATAAGCATTGTTGTGGAAACACATTTATGTATAAGTCTTATTCCTTGAACCAAAGTTTGCGAACTTTGTTGATCAAAAGAAACCGGAAGAATGTCTTGTTGCCAAGTCCGCGAACTGCCGAAATTCTCATCCCGAGAAATTCTGCTGGAGTTTGTAAACTCTGCCCGGTTGCTTAAGTCCGCGAACCTAGTCTGCGAACTTGAGAAGGTTATATATCTGAAGATGACTTCTATACTTAAACGTATAAAGACTAAGGAATGCAGTTTGCAAACCGTGTCTATAAAAGTTCATGAACTGATTCAAGTGAATCAAATCATCTTTGCTTCAATTGTGTCTTGTGTAGTACATAAGATTTCCTTGCAATTGAACAACTCTCTAACTAGTTCATTTGAAGTCATTTGAACTAGTTATGGTGAGAAGAACATGGTTGATATGAAATGCTCATATGGCTAACCTTTTGGTTGACTATTATTGAACCAACAAGTGCATACGTTTGGGTATGGTTAAGAAACCTAGAAACGTGCATTGTCAAGTGTGTGTAACAAGCTAAGTTTTCGATCTAACGGTTGAGAAATATTAGCTTGAATCTAAATCAGGTTTTCATCTAACGGTGAATATTTAATGCTTTCTTACTAAGATAACATTGATTGTAAATACTGATTTGAAATACTATATAAAGAAGACATCTAGTATTGTGCAAAACTAATCCCCACACCTTACGTGTGATACTAGTTTGCATACTAGAGTCGACTCTCCTTTAACCTTTGGTTTTCTTCAAAACCAGGTTAACGACTTAAAGACTTCATTGGGATTGTGAAGCCAGACCGATACTACTTTTATCGTAGTTGTGTGATCTGATCTTGCATCTTCTATCGTACGAGTACAATCATATTGATTGGCTTGAGATTGATATCTCTGATAGGCAAGATATAAAAAGTAATCACAAACATCTTCGTCTCATCGTTTGTGATTCCACGACATCTTGTTTCGCTACCATACGATTAAAATTGTTGTGAGGTGATTGATAAATTTAGGATGTTCTTCGGGAATATAAGACCGGATTATCAATTGGTTCATGTTCACCTTGATTATTATCAAAAGACGGAACAAAACTTTTAGGGTTTATCTGTGGGAGACAGATTGATCCTTTGATAGACTTGTCTGTGTGAGACAGATTTGTTTATTGTCAAAGCCCGCGATTTTGGGTCGTAGCAAATCTTAGTTATGGGTGAGATCATCTAAGGGAATCAAGTGCGCAGTATCCTGCTGGGATCAGAGGCGTAGGAGCATAACTGTACCTTGGATCAGTGAGAGACTGATTGGGGTTCAACTACAGTCCAGTCTGAAGTTAGCTTGGAGTAGGCTAATGTATGTATCGGCTTAATACAGTGTGTGTTCAATCTGGACTAGGTCCCGAGATTTTTCTGCATTTGCGGTTTCCTCGTTAGCAAAATTTCTGGTGTCTGTGTTATTTCAATTTTCGCACTATATTGTTTTATCTTTATAATTGAAATAATACAGGTTGTGCGTTAGATCATCAATTAGAATAATCAAACCTTCGGTTGTTGATTGTTATTGATTGATCCTTGGATATTGGTTTTTGGTACCATCCAAGTTATTCCTTGTATTTGATAAAGACTCACTTATTGTTATTAGCTTGAGTAATGATCAAATCAAGAAATATATATTAACTCCTCGATATACTTTAATCTAGATTGAGTCTGACTGTCTAGTTGATTCTCTAGCGAAGTATATTGGAGTTAGTCCATACATATTGCTAAGCGAAATATTGGGTGTTGTTGTTAGACCCCCCGCTTTTTCAACAACGTATTTTCATTTAACTTGATTTCCCATCACAAGATTATTTTCTTGAGTATTCATAAAAATATCAGGACGTGATGGAGGTTGATTGGTGATTTCAACAACAAAAATTTAATCTGAGGAAGCAACAAATGGTTATGACGGCATCTAAAGAGAAAAGTGGGTTTTGTTGGAGTACTTTTGAGATTATATGAATTAGTAGCTTCACCGCGATTGTTTTTAAGTTTATATTTCATTTTGAGGCACCAATCATCTAGATGATATATAATGCGACAATAAGTACAGAAGAATCTTTGGACCATGAAGTATTTATACTCAATAAGAAATGGTTAAATTTTTCCTTCGGTAACAAGGGGAATACCTGTTGGTAAAGGCTTATGAAGATATAAGCGAGAACAATCTTTAACATTCCTCTTTAAGGGATGATGACCATAAGGATCCTTAGATTTAATAATCTCACCAAATTTGAAGGTTAACTTCCTGAGATCTTCAAATTTTGTACATTTATTAGGAACCTCGCACAATATAAGCCACATCATTTCTTCTGTGAAAGTGGTTGACAGTTATTTGGCCACCTGATTGGAGGAACAACCCTAAGAATAATAAAATATTCACATGCATACCAAGGATGTTGCTCTTCAACTTTACTGAATTCATTTTTTTCCAGAATGCATTTAGGATGTTGTTTGCGAACCAGTGAATGTGGTTACAATGGGAGTTTGTACAAGAGGCCATTGTGGACAGATGCAACTCCTAACTAAAGCAGTTGATACTCAAGTTTCACTATGCACATTCCCTCTCATACACTTCTGGTGGTCGTCATTATCGGATAAAATAACATTTTATCAATGAAGATAGGTTCAAAAAGAGTAAATGGAAGATCGGTTGAAAGGGTTAGTTTATCAGCCATTTGAGATGATAAATCTTGGATATCTTTCTCTGGAATGTTCTGTATCTTGAGGAGATTTGATGATCCATATATATAATACAAGATCGCTGGCACGTGCTTTGCGCGTGATGTAATTTTACAAATCAAGGGGTAGGGGACTTGGGTCTGCACACATGCATTTCATAAGTGTGAAAATACATTTTCTGAGAGACGCATGTTTGTTGGATACCCAAACACGGCAACACCTGTTTGGTTATTCCTCAGACGGGAGGGTAATTCCATCATTTGGGTTTACATTGAGAACCGTAACCCTGAAAGCATGACTTTCTTCTCCACTACCTGCTCTGCTTCTTATCTTCTGCTTTTTTCTATTTCTTCCTCCAATTCTCTTTCTCTCTCCCGATCGAGACTAATAACAGAATCCAAACATCCCAAATCAAAAAACTAAGTCTATGTATTTCAAAACTTCGATTTGATCCACAATTAGTACAAACCCTAACAAAAACTTGCTCGCCTGATCAAGATGTATTAACCCTCAAAATCATCAAATTAGTTGAATGAAGTGTTTGAAGAATTGGGTACTTTATTACAGTTCAGATCGGTGAGATGGATGCTTGGGAATCTCGTCTAATTTTGGAACTATAATCGTTTCTAATTTAACTTAAATTATTTGTGAGGTTTGGAGGAATGGATGTCTGTTACTCATTTTTTGATGAAGAATTTGGAGTAAATTTTATAAACTTCAATATTGTTAGATTAGATTGATTTTTCACTTTGATTATATGGAGATTTTTTATTCCCTTTAATTACTTTTATACCCCCATTAATTTTATATCATGGTCGAGTGAAAAAATGAAACAAAGGATAAAATCGAAAGTTCAAAATTTACAGCTTCACCTGCTATAGAAAGGGGTGTTCCCTTTATATAATAGAATAGATGAAATAATGATTATATTTGAAAGGGGAATGACTTTTTAAAATGACTGTTGAAGATAAGTCTATAACTGTAAATCTGAATAAGACAACACCAGGGCTTGGTATCACTAGTGAAAAAAGATAATGACATTGTATTGGAAAGATGACATTGAAACAAGAAGGAGGAGATCAAGAAGTAACAACTTTAAAAATAGTATTCTGAAAGCTGAAATCTATCCAGGTGCAAAAGGTGAAAGAAGTAACAACTTTAAATAATGAAAGTTTATGGTTTTTCGTGGAAGAGATTTTTGCATGTATAATAGGTCTTACTCACCCTTTCGCTAGATATATTTATTATATGGCCATCTCTGGTACCCTCCTATCTTGTGACAAAACGGATTCTCAAGAAGATAACATAGTGAGGGATGGTGGAGAACGTCATCCTTCCAAAGAAAAAATTTGCCGTGTCACTAAAAAAGGTTAATTGATTAAGAGCCTTGTTTTGTAGCCAACATGAAATCTTTTGCAAATGGAAACCTGGAAAGAAATGTTTAGAACAAGTTTTGTGGTGGAATCCAAACTATTCTAAGTGTGGAAAAATCATGGAATGTCAAGTCTAGTGGCTTTCAAGTTGGGGTCTTCCACAGAAAATCCAAGCAAGGTTCCACGGTTTCGTGGAAGGGTTCGTGGGATCCATCTGAACGCCAATAAGAATAGCGTTAAACTAAGAATGGAGCTAAAAAAACGCAATTAAGAATTGCATTTTTTTTTATCCGTAGATTTAAAATGAGTTGTTGAAATCTAACGGCTGAAAAAAAAGCTCCATTCTTAATTGCGTTTTTTATCTCCATTAAGAATAGCGTTTCTACTATTCCAAAATTACACTTGCGCTTCCATCCACAATTCCAAGTGTTGAGGTGGCGTGGAAGATGGAAGATGGATGGATTCCACCATAAGACTTGCTCTTACTATGTAATGGATGGCAATGATTTGACACAGGGTGTTGGGTGAGGCTATGTTAATACTAATTGGCTCGCCACGAAAAGATATGCTCTTTAATACAAGTAATTTAGTATTAAAAATGTACTGGATATGGATGTAGGAATTTGGAGATAAATGTAGTCTAGGAAAGTACTCTAACTACCCATGATGCTTCTCAACAGGTGTTGCCTAGTATGGATCAGCAAAAAAAATTCAAGTATGATAATCAGAGATACTCTTGGCACATTAAAATTAAGTGACCTTCCTATCAACCCCTTAATGGCAATTCTACAAGAAATTAGGGAACATGAAGGATATAGAATTAGGCGAACAGTATGAAGTATCGAGGAGTCATGATGGTTTAGGAACTGTTGTGTATGGTATTGAACCCAATGCCTGAAATGGCTATTAATGGCATCTTTTAATGCTCTATCTAAAAGGAGATTAAAGAGATAATTTTCAAAATATAGAAAATTAAACCAAATAATGAAAGAAAATTAACGAAAATAGAGAGCTAGAAAAATGGCAAATAAGAGAGGGGGTAATGTAAACCGTAATAATCAGTCATCTACACCACACAACTTTGCAAAGAGGGTTGTTGTAACTTTAACAACTAGAGAGCTTGAAAATTTGACGCTATTTCTTCAACATGAGATTGATAACTGGATCCGCTTGGTAAAATATAAAAGGGTGAGTTTGAGCATTGGAAGAGAAAGAGGATTGCGAGAGATGAGAGAAAAAAAGAAAACTAAAAAAAAATGATGAGACAATTGTTTGAAATAAAACTCATAGGACACTGAGAATAATTCTGAAAATGGTGAATGAAGTTGAGGAAAATGGAGATTTTGAAAGTGGTTCTAAGACAGATGATCGGCATAAAAAAAAGAGAGATGCAGAAGATGCTTGCTATAAAAGATACTTAGCAAAGAAAGTAACCCGACTTTCTATGCTCACAGAATTATAACCCATAAAATATCTCCAAGAGAAAATCTACGACATTCAAATGGGTCTCATTCTCCCTCTCTTTAGCTTGACATATATCAGGATTATATCTCGGTATGTGCACGGAATTTTTTGCGGCAACAAAATAAATTTTGGATCACCAATTTCTTTTAATTTTTTGGTTTAATTTATGGAAGAGGCTAATGGATCATATTTTTATTAATATGAAATTGTTTACAATACCATCAATCACATTAAGATAAAAAGTACAATGTTTACATAGAACAAAACTTTAAGAAACGAATAATGAAACAATTACTAAATGTCCATAATCTGACAAGAAAATTGATGTCACTTTAATATTTTTGAATCTTTCTTTTATCAACATTGGTTTCAAAAAATTATAGTTGATGTTCAACATGAAACTTATATGCTTCCACAGAAAAGAAATGCTACGCACAAATTGCTCCAATCGATTTCGATAATTGCTGACATTATCAGATGAATTGATCAATATGTTGACTAAAGTAGATCATCCTTGTATGGTGCTCGATAAAAATGAAGCACCACTAAAATAGGATATAATAAACCACTCAAAAGAGTGTATGAGAATACAGATCAATAATATGTTATCATTTGATCTTATTTATAATACATAATACATATAAAACTAAATTACTCTGCCCGGATCTTAAGAAATAATCTTGATCCGAGTACAAAGCTAAACAGAATTTAAAAAAAAAAATTGAGAAAAATAAAACACAAAAATATCAAAAATTGGTTAAAGATGAAGAAATTGGACGGTTGTTGAATATAACTACCTCTAAAGAAGAAGAAAAATAGCCGACGTTCTTGAAAATATTGGCAGACACAATAGTTCAAGATTTTTTTGTTTTTTGTTTTTGAAAGGCGGGCTTATATATAAGCAAATTCTAGATCAAAATGAAGATATTTGGTCCGAGATGCAAATTATATATATATATATATATATATATGTGTGTGTGTGTGTTAGAGCATAGCTCGGTTGAACCCACCAAGTGTTGGTATGTCAAGTTTGGTTGTCATATTTTAGTGAATCAAAACTCAATTAAACAGTCACTTGATTATGTACTAGAGACAACTTCGTATAGGTTAGGCTAGAAAGATTAGGATAATGAGGCATACAAGTATTACTCGAAGACTTGAAGAATGTAAAGAAGTAACAAGCTACATCGACGACATCATCCTTCCTCTTGAGGTTAGTAATATTTTGATTTGAACTATTTCATTCCCAACGTATCTTTCAAGTCGTGCTATATTGAAAATATAACTGCGAAGCTGTGAATGATTATACTCTAGTAGACATAGTGTTAAGGAATTACATATGAAGTATAACACTTATCTTTTGAACTTCGTATATAAGACATTGACACGATCGTATGCATGCTATTGTGATTATGTGTATGGGTATGGGTAAAGATTTCGTCCTAGGAAACAATGTTTACATTCGTTTAAAGGAAGTACATTCATAAACGTGTTTTGAGAATCAAAAGTGAAATCACTAGGCTTATTGGTATAGTTATTCATTGCATATCTTTGGATTACCAATACGTGTGATTAGTAGAAATGATCATAATTTATTATCTATCTTGGTAAAACTATTTACAGTGCCTGACTTATGTATTGGTATGACTTTTATTAGTGTAACCGATCCTAAGTAATCACCTAAGATGGTATGATCGATATTTGTAATTGGTGTGACCGGTCCTAGTAAAGGTGTAACAGATCCTAGTAATTGGTGTGACCAATAACAAAAGAGTGTGTAATCGATCCTTGTAATTGGTGTACCCGGTCCTGGTAATTGGTGTAACCGATCCTGGTAACTTGTGTGGCCGATCACAAGTAATACGATGAGAATATGGTAACTGGTCATGGTAATTGATGTATCCAATTTGGTAACTGATGTAACTGGTCCCAGTAACCATATTAAGGTAGAACCGATCCTTGTGTTTGGTAGAACCGTAAACCCATGATTAGTGTGTTGATTTGATCAATCATATAGTTCTTGGAAAACAGATGAACCAGTTCTAAACTTGTTTGGAAGTGTGGTATAATCGATTCCAAGATTGTAGATACGAAAGAGGCTTTACAAAGAAATAAGATGTCAACATACTTTGAACATATTCAGTAACTCTTGTATTTTATTGTTCAAAGATATTCCTTAATAACTCAAGGAGATACCGGACCGAAATAAGTTGAGAATCTTTTAATTAAGGTTGTTAATTTTATATGCTTTTAATTACCAGCAATTAAAATGCATATCTCTGGAAAATAAAAATTCGTAATATGGATTTACTAATTGGAGATTTTCTAATAGGATTTCGGCTAATTTTGGACAGAGCATTTCTAGGAATTATGAAAACCGAATTTGGAAATATATTGCATATCTTGAGAATATTTTCGATTTTGGAAATTCCTTGGTGTCCAAACTTCCTTGGTCTATAAATACCCAAGTTTGCATTTCGAGCAAACTATCCTAAGATCCAGCAAAACTTCCTTGTTGTGTTGTTACTGGTGGAGCCGTCCATTCTGAGAGAAAAGTACCCTAATTAGGCGAAATCTCTTACGACCGCTCGTTTAAAGACTTCTTTGGGGATCAAGAAGCTCTACGAGTACCGTTGGTGGGAAACTAGATAATTGCAGTATTATTAGTTTTCGATTTGATTTGATTGACTAATGGTTGTTGATCTTTGATTGCACCTAGTTTGTTTATTCCTGAGAATCTTCTCTTCTGATATAAGATTCACTCAACCTAGATCGAAGTGTCGATGGGATCTTTAGAACTGTTTGTTGATCTAAAGACGTCTTATGATAATCCGTTGTTAACAGACTCCGTTTTGTGCGTGATTGATCACAAGAGATTCAAGTTGTGGTGTGCAGGTGTTTATTGAAGATTTAAGAAGATTTGAAGACGAAGAAGATTTTTGATTTGGGTTCATAATCTTTGGTGTGCACAAAACTTAATATTCGATCTCATATGATGTGTGAACCCTTATGGTTTGTGTGGCTTTTTGATTTAGCGGGATTAAGTTCTAGCCCGTGTTGGTAGGCTTTATCAAAGGATCATAAGGTGTTCCGATTGAAACTCATATGTGAAAAAGTCACAATATGTTGAATTTTTGTTTAACATAAAAACATATGTGTTTCGGGGTTTTCAACTTTTGCTATTCGCATTAGTTAAAACCGATTCAACCTTCTCTGTTAAAGGTTACTGTTGTTGTTGTTCTTTTGTTCTTGCGAGAGGATGACAACATAATGGGGGAGAGTTCTAACTTGAAATTGCGCTTAATGATATATCTTTGAAGGGAGAAGAGGATGCGGAATTCGAGGTAACGAATTTGTTAGTTAATCGTTTTCCTGTTTAAGAAAAGCATGAGTTTATTGCATATATTTTTCTTTTGCTTAACAAAATTAGGTACAATTGATGTTTATTCCATTATGTGTGTATGATGTATGTGTGTGCGTGATTCAATTATTTCTGGTTAAGAAAAACTGGTTTGATATCTTTCTTTATTGTTTGGTATCAATTTTTTTAGACTTAACGAAATTTCGGTGCAATTGCGGTGCTTTAATGTCTATGTTTGTTTCAATTGCTTCCGGTTAAGAGTAATAATTATGCAAGTCAATTTATTTGGTTTGTATGTATTGTTTATGGCTTAACAAAGTACGTGATCATTTGTTTAGTCCAATTCGATTCTGGATAAGAGAAACTAAGTTAATTCTGATCTTAGTTAGACTTATCAAAAGTAAAGGATTCGGTTATTCAAGTCTAATCGAATGCCTTGACAAGAAATATTAGTTAACTAACCTAGTATTTGTCTTGTCCAAAGTGAAAGTGTAAGTTATTGTCTGAAAAATTAGTGCCTGATGAGAAAAATAAAGTTAATTCTGATCTTTATTTTGGTCTTATCGAAACAAGCGATTGTACTTGTGAAATCGGTTTAGCAAGGGAACTAAATTTTCTTAGTCAATTTGTTAAACTATTAGGGAAAATTGTTTCGGGAAATTGTTTCCTTGATAACATATTAAAACCAAATTATTTGTAGTTTCGGTTTTGATATTCGTTATCTAAAGTGTTATGTCAAACCCTCGTGTTTAACTCTTATAGGTTGTACAATTCTTTTGGATTGTAAGATCCTTTCGGTTTTATGGTATTTGCTCGTACCTTTGTCATTTTGTGACAAAAAGAGGAAGAAATATATGGAGTAAACAAATGCTTTGGAATCACTTAGAAAAGGACAATTGTGCTTAAACGTTATATATAACGAAAGAATAAAGCATTGACTAAGGGGGAGAAATATATCATATGATGATTGTAGTTATTTGGACTACAAAGGAAAATAACAAAGATGTGAGGATTGAAAATATACCTACCTCACCTTTAGGGGGAGTACTAGCTTTGTTATTTAAATATCTTCAACGACATTTATGATTGAATATATGCAAGGTATTGTGCCGTTGAAACTTTGAATTAAGTGAATGTATAATGAATTTTTGTAATTTGTTTATCCATATGATTGTAAGAGTTTTGTCACTAAAACTGACAAAGGAGGAGATTGTTAGAGCATAGCTCAGTTGAACCCACCAAGCGTTGGTATGTCAAGTTTGGTTTACATATTTTAGTGAATCGAAACTCAATTAAGAGTCGCTTGATTATGTACTAGAGACAACTTCGTATAGGTTAGGCTAGAAAGATTAGGATAATGAGACATACAAGTGTTACTCGAAGACTTGAAGAATGTGAAGAAGTAACAAGCTACATCGACGACATCATCCTTCCTCTTGAGGTTAGTAATATTTTGGCTTGAACTGTTTTATTCCCAATGTATCTTTCAAGTCGTTCTATATTGAAAACATAACTGCGAAGCTATGAATGATTATACTCTAGTAGACATAGTGTGAAGGAATTATAATACGAAGTATAACACTTATCTATTGAACTTCGTATATAAGACATCAACATAATCGTATGAATGCTATTGTGATTATGTGTATGAGTATGGGTGAAAATTTCGTCATAGGAAACAATGTTTACATTCATTTAAAGGAAGTACATTCATAAACGTGTTTTGTGAATCAAAAGTGAAATCACTAGGCTTATTGGTATTGTTATTCATTGCATATCCTTGGATTACCAATATGTGTGATTCTTAGAACCGGTCATAATTTATTATGTATCTTGGTAAAACTATTCACAGTGTCTGACTTATGTATTGGTATGACTTTTATTAGTGTAACCGATCCTAAGTAATCACCTAGGATGGTATGATCGATATTCATAATTGGTGTGACCGATCCTAGTAATTGGTGTAACCGATCCTAGTAATTGGTGCGGCCGATCACAAAAGAGTGTGTAATCGATCCTTGTAATTGGTGTAACCGGTCCTGGTAATTGGTGTAACCGATCCTGGTAAATGGTGTGTCCGATCACAAGTAATACCATGAGAATATGGTAACCAGTCCTGGTAATTTATGTAACCAATTTGGTAACTGATGTAACCGGTCCCAGTAACCATATTAATAGAACCGATCCTTGTGTTTGGTAGAACCGTAAACCCATGATTAGTGTGTTGATTTGATCAATCATATAGTTCATGGAAATCAGATGAACCAGTTTTAAACATGTTTGGAAGTGTGGTATAATTGGTTCCAAGATTGTAAATATGAAAGAGGATTTACAAAGAAATAATATGTCGACATACTTTGAACATGTTCAGTAACTCTTATCTTTTATTGTTCAAAGATATTCCTTAATAACTCAAGGAGATCCCGGACCGAAATAAGTTGAGAATCTTTTAATTAAGGTTGTTAATTTTTATATGCTTTTAATTACCAGCAATTAAAATGCATATCTCTGGAAAATAAAAATTGGTAATGTGCATTTACTAATTGGACAGAGCATTTATAAGAATTATGAAAACCGAATTTGGAAATATATTGTATATCTTGAGAATATTTTCGGTTTTGGAAATTCCTTGTTGTCCAAACTTCCTTGGTCTATAAATACCCAAGTTTGCATTTCGAGCAAACTATCCTAAGAGCCAACAAAACTACCTTGTTGTGTTGTTACTGGTGAGCCGTCTATTCAGAGAGGAAAGTACCCTAATTAGGTGAAATCTCTTACGACCGCTCGTTTAAAGACTTCTTTGGGATCAAGAATCTCTACGAGTACCGTTGGTGGGAAACTAGATAATTGCAGTATTATTAGTTTCCGATTTTATCTGATTGACTAACAGTTGTTGAACTTTGATTGCACCTAGTTTGTTAATTCTTGAGAATCTTCTCTTCTGATATAAGATTCACTCAAACTAGATCGAATTGTCGACGGGATATTTAGAACTGTTTGTAGATCTAAAGACGTCTTGTGATAATCTATTGTTAACAGACTCCGTTCTGTGCATGAATGATCACAAGAGATTCAAGCTGTGGTGTGAAGGTGTTTACTGAAGATCTAAGAAGATTTGAGGATGAAGAAGATTTCTGATTTGGGTTCATAATCTTTGGTGTGCACAATACTTGTTTCGGGTAAAGAGGATCCAACTATAACTGGTTTATCTTTCTGATAGATTGGAATTATTAATTGAGTAGATTGGTATCAATACAATTCTTTGTGATTAAAAGTATTGATTGCAAAATCTTGGCAATTAATTTGGTTATTGTTATTGGATAAATCTAAGAACTTGACAAAGGAGTTTATTAAGATAAAAGGAAGAGCCTTTTGTCGAACTCATATCACTTGATTGAAAAGAGTTATCACCGAACATATTTGTTGTTCCTTTATTATTTGGAATACGACCCAAAGGAATTGTTCCAAGTGCGTGACTTACTGCAAGTTAGAGGCGCAGGGATACAGACGGAACTAGGCGAACTACAGGCTTAGTTACTTGGTCTCAACTATACGAAGTTGGTGCGATTTTGTGTAGTGGCTTAACTTTGAGAGTATTCAATTCTGGACTAGGTCCCTGGGTTTTTCTGCATTTGCGGTTTCCTTGTTAAAAATATCTTGCTGTGTCATTTACTTTTGTTTTCCGCAATTATAATTGTTGTTATTATAATTTAAAGTAAATTACACAAACGTTAACTCCATATTACTTGATAGTGATCCTATAGAGTTTGGTTAAGTCTGAACCTATTATCAAGTAATCACACTTTGATTGTTGTATTGTCTCGATTTCGTATCCATAGACAATCACACAAAGTGTGAATACCGATTCGTTGTATTTTCTCGACTCAGTCCATAGACAATCACTTTCGGTAAGAGGACTTATAGGTGGAAAAGTTTAGGATTGTGGTATATTTGGGTATCCTCGTCTTTTCAATTGGTATCAGAGCAGGCAAACACGAAAAGATCTAACAATCTGTGTTTGGTGGGATTCAACCTATAAGAATTGAATCTATGTGTGATTCAGTTAACGTAACGGCGGGACTTGACTACTTCAAAAACTCGTGGTGGAGAACACAGATGAAGTATGTGATACTCTTATTTCTAAATATATTAGGAATTGGGGTTATATCTATGTATGTCTTGAGTGACTTACATAATCCTTTGGCTTTCATAGGATTGTATATCATTGCTTCGGATACTAACCAGTTTAGTGACAATGTTACAATGCTCTATGAGACAGGTTGTATCTCGAAAATGCATAAGATTCCTCTCAGAATTTTTTATATGAACTATGGCTATCGTGTTCTTGAAAAATCTGGAATCTTAAATATATTTTGGATGTCCTATCAAAGTATATATATGTACATTTTCAGATCTAAAACTGTCAATGTATCGCTGGTTAGGATGCAATTTTGGAACCTTTGTGATTGCACAAAGAATGATTTTTCAATTAATAGTTCTGCTAACAATGAACTGCTTCATACACCTCAAAACTGTTTTGATGAAGCAAGTGATCTTTTAAGATATTACTGGAAATATGATTCTAAAGATATTTTTAACAAGTATCTTGTTATGTCCAAATATATTTTTGTATACTCTACTGAAAAATTCTTGAGTGAATTTCGAAAAATATTATCAGATGTTGGTAATAATGGAGTAAACGGATTTTTTAACATGAATGTAGGATTAATCAATAATAGATCTGGTTCATAAAATATCGGTTTTCCAAAAGAAACACCTAGATATAAAATCGGATTTGTTTTCCCACAAGTCAAGGTTTCCGATTTTGGAAGATTTTCCTAAAACTAGTTATTTCCGGAATTTGACATCCTCTTTTCCTATAAGAGGAGAAAATTTCATTGTGTTTTTACAAATAGCCGTTGAAAAACTGTTCGGAACAAAAATTAGGTTTTCTCATACTTCTTGGAATTCTGAAAGTATGGGAAAAAGGAAAGACAAAGGAGAAACCAAAACTGATAACCTGGTTGTGAATCTTTTTATTCCTGAAGGTGACACCGATAAAACCAAGAATCCTCACTTGATCAAACACAAACATGACCTTACTGTCTTTGTGGACAGTACATGTTTCGAAAGATATCAAGTTTTAAAAGTGTTAGAGCACTGATCGGTCAAACTCGCATGCGTTGCTATCTCAAGCATGTTTGTCAATGTTAGTGATCAATACTATAAGTCTTTATTTCTAGTCTATTATAGCTAAGTCTCGGACTAGGATAGTAAGTGTATTTGAGCTCAAGGACTTCATGGCGATTCATCATACCAGTGGAAGAACTACTCAAGGAATTGGTGGAACTTCTCGACAAAAAGGTATGTGAAGACTTGAACTTATCTGTCACTCAAAAGTCTATCTATTCTATCTCATACTTCTTGAGACAAAAGTCGTATGCTATATATATATACTTAGATTATACACATTTGGTATTCATAGCCGAGTATACCTCGCCTATCTATACCTCGAAATATGTGTTGGTAAGCGTTTCGCTTCGACCATGTTTTTCTTTACCTAGTGACGCAAGTCATGTATGTTTCGATCATCTTGAAAATTGCTTTGACGAGAAATAGTGTAAAAACTATATAACGTCCTCTAAGAATGTTTCAATGATTGGAATGAGAGTTTAGATTACATAACCATAGTGGACATAAGTATGTTGTGGAAACACATATGTGCATAAGTATGTTTAGAATAATACCCAAATTATATTTGATCCAGCTAATAACATTTTTCCTTCTCCTGAAAAGGGTGACTTTATGGAAATATTGGGTATTTCTATCACCTTCCATAAACCAAACCTCTCTGGTTTTATCCTTCCACTAGATTTCTTCACGACACAAGAAGGCCAATCTATCTTTAAGTTTAGAAATGATTTTAAAGTCAGTTGGGTTGGAAGTCTGAGTTTCATCCAAGTCATTCCTGGTGGTAGATATGTAAGTTTGGATATTACCATACTTTGCATACTCTCTCCCGATCTATTCTTTATTATCCTCTTTTTTACCCGGTATTGCAAGAAAATGGAGACAAAAAGGCTCGCTCATTCGCTTGTGTCTATCTCAAAAAGATGAAGTAACAAAAAACGATGAATAAGTATCATGTTGTTATTACGACGTGTGATGGTTGTAATTAATACCATAGAAACGGTTATACATTTTATAGTCAATATTTTTTCACTTGTGTTCTCATGCTCTTTCTTTGAGTCCGTTTCTTGTTTCTATCATATTTCTCTTTCATGGATAAAAAATAGTATCTTCTTTGTATGGGAACGCTACCAACATAATTCTTTTCACCTAAAAATCTCCTTCTTGCTTATACCGTATGCTAAGGATTTGCTTCCTTACGCCGTAATAGACTTATTCCACTCTCTCAGACCTTTTTTTAGTATTAAGAAGTTTAATTGTCAACTTAATTACCGGGGAACCCACGAATATTGACATATATATCCCTATAGGTAGCCATGAAGTGAAATGGTTTAGATATATCCACATGCATATTCAAAATCAAAACCAATATGCATGAGGCAATAGTTATAGAAGTTTCTAGGCAGATTATTCACACAAAGTTTAGGAAAGAGCAATTTAGCAAGTTAATTAATCAAACATCTATTTAGTCTTTCCAAAATAATGTTAGAACCAGATTGCATATTAGAGCAGGTAAACCTAGTTAGGACCAGAAAAACTGGGATCATGCATATCATATACATTACATAAATTCATAAGAGTGTTATAATCAGGTTCAGAGGTATCTGGTAATCCAGGAGGGATGAAAATCACACTGGTTAAAGTAGGTTTCGCAACTCAGCTCTTGGATTGATTTTACGTTTAAGATTAATGAGAGCATTGTGATCAGCAGCAAGAGAAACAACCTCTTCTCTAGTAAAAGATGGTGGGTGCGCTGGAACTACCGAGATTATTAATTTATGACAAAGTTAGAAGTACGAGTAATACTAGAAATCCCTGGTTATCCAGGCATGACTGAATAGTAAGTGACTCATGCTTATATCAAATAGTTGATCTTCCACCTGCTTATGAATAACTGGAAGACCATTCTCTAGGATAGTAAAGGAATATGCTTGAACGTGGCCCATATTATAGATATCTAGAGATGGTGATCTGTTATAAAAATATCCCATGTAAACCTTTCTATTTCAAACTATTATAATGCTCTCCATGTGAAGTTTGAGGAACAACAACTGTTAGAGCATTGCTCGGTCGACCTCGCATGCGTTGCTATCTCAAGCATGTTTGTCAATGTTAGTGATCAAAGCTATAAGTCTTGATTTCTAATCTACAATATCTAAGTCTCAGACTAGGATATAAAGTGTAGTTGAGCTCAAGGACTTCATGGCGATTCATCATACAAGCAGTAGAACTACTCAAGGAACCGGTGGAACTTCTCGACAAAAAGGTATGTGCAGACTTGAACTTATCTATCATTCAAAAGTCTATCTACTATATCTCCTACTCTTTGAGACAAGAAGTCGTATGCTATATATATAGACTTAGATTATACACACTTGGTATTTTGAGCCGAGTATACCTCGCCTATCTATATCTCAAAATATGTGTTGGTAAGCTTTTCGCTTCGATCAAGTTTATCTTTACCTAGTAATGAAAGTCATGGTATGTTTCAATCACTTTGAAAATTGCTTTGACGAGAAATGATGTAACAACTACATAACTTCCTCTAACAATGTTTCAATGATTGAAATAAGAGTTTAGATTACATAATCAATGGTGTACATAAGCATTGTTATGGAAACACATTTATGTATAAGTCTTATTCCTTGAACCAAAGTTTGTGAACTTTGTTGATCACGAGAAACCGGAAGAATGGCTTGTTTCCAAGTCCGTGAACTGCCGAAATTCTCATCCCGAGAAATTCTGCTGGAGTTTGTAAACTTTGCCCGGTTGCTTAAGTCCGCGAACCTAGTCTGCGAACTTGAGAAGGTTATATATCTGAAGATGATTTCTGAACATAAACGTATAAAGACTAAGGAATGCAGTTTGCAAACCGTGGCTATAAAAGTTCATGAACCGATTCAACTGAATCAAATCATCTTTGCTTCAATTGTATCTTGTGTAGTACATAAGATTTCCTTGCAATTGAACAACTCTCTAACTAGTTCATTTGAAGTCATTTGAAGTAGTTATGGTGAAGAAGAACATGGTTGATATGAAATGCTCATATGGCTAACCTTTTGGTTGACTATTATTGAACCAACAAGTGCATACGTTTGGGTACGGTTAACAAACCTAGAAGCGTGCATTGTCAAGTGTGTGTAACAAGCTAAGTTTTCGACCTAACGGTTGAGAAATATTAGCTTGAATCTAAATCAGGTTTTCATCTAACGGTGAATATTTAATGCTTTGTTACTAAGCTAACATTGATTGCAAACCCTGATTTGAAAGAATATATAAAGGAGACATCTGGTATTGTGAAAAACTAATCCCCACACCTTACGTGTGATACTAGTTTGCATACTAGAGTCGATTCTCCTTTAACCTTTGGTTTTCTTCTTCTAAAACCAGGTTAATGACTTAAAGACTTCATTGGGATTGCGAAGCCAGACCGATACTACTTTTATCGTAGTTGTGTGATCTGATCTTGCATCTTCTATCGTACGAGTACAATCATATTAATTGTCTTGAGATTGATATCTTCGATAGGAAAGATATAAAAAGTAATCACAAACATCTTCGTCTCATCGTTTGTGATTCCGCAACATCTTGTTTCGCTACCATACGATTAAGATTGTTGTGAGGTGATTGATAACTTTAGGATGTTCTTCGGGAATATAAGACCGGATTATCAATTGGTTCCTATTCACCTTGATTATTATCAAAAGACGGAAAAAAACCTTTAAGGTTTATCTGTGGGAGACAGATTGATCCTTAAATAGACTTGTCTGTGTGAGACAGATTTGTTTATTGTCAAAGCCTGCGATTTAGGGTCGTATCAAATCTTAGTTGTGGGTGAGATCAGCTAAGGGAGTCAAGTGCGCAGTATCCTGCTGGGATCATAGGCGTAGGAGCATAACTGTACCTTGGATCAGTGGGAGACTGATTGGGGTTCAACTACAGTCCAGTCCGAAGTTAGTTTGGAGTAGGCTAGTGTATGTAGCGGCTTAATACAGTGTGTGCTCGGTCAAACTCGCATGCGTTGCTATCTCAAGCATGTTTGTCAATGTTAGTGATCAAAACTATAAGTCTTGATTTCTAGTCTATTATAGCCAAGTCTCGGACTAGGATAGTAAGTGTAGTTGAGCTCAAGGAATTCATGGCGATTCATCATAAAAGTGGAAGAACTACTCAAGGAACCGGTGGAACTTCTCGACAAAAATATATGTGAAGACTTGAACTTATCTGTCACTCAAAAGTCTATCTACTCTATCTCCTACTTTTTGAGACAAAAGTCGTATGTTATATATATAGACTTAGGTTATACACATTTGGTATTTCGAGCCAAGTATACCCCGCCTATCTATATCTCGAAATATGTGTTGGTAAGCGTTTCGCTTTGACCATGTTTTTCTTTACCTAGTGACGCAAGTCATGTATGTTTCGATCATCTTGAAAATTTCTTTGACGAGAAATAGTGTCACAACTGTATAACGTCCTCTAAGAATGTTTCAATGATTGGAATGAGAGTTTAGATTACATAACCATAGTGGACATAAGTATGTTGTGGAAACACATATGTGCATAATTCCCATGCTGGAAATCGGCTAGTATCCAAGTCCGCGAACTCAGCTCGCGAACTGCCGAAGTTCTCAAACTCGAGAATTTATGCAGAGTTATCAAACTATGTTGCGTGAGCCAAGTCTGCGAACCAGCAAAGCTCTCGAAACCGAGAATTTCTGCTGGAGTTTGGAAACTCTTCCCAGTACTTCAAGTCCGCGAACCTAGTTTGCGAACTTGTATAGGTTATATATCTAAAGATGATTTATGAACTTAACTCATAAAGACTAAGGAATGCTTTTGCAAACCGTGGCTATAAAGTTCATGAACCGATTCATGTGAATCGAATCATGTTTTCTTTAATTGTGTCTTGTGTAGTACATGAGATTTCCTTACAATTGAACAACTCTCTAACTAGTTCATGTGAATCATTTGAACTAGTTATGGTGAAGAAGAAAATGGTTGGTATTAAATGCTCAAATGTCTAACCTTTTGGTTGACTATTATTAAACCAACAATGCACACGTTTGGGTACAGTTAACAAACCTAGAAGCGTGATGTTCATTTGTGTATGACAAGCTAAGATTTCGATCTAACGGTTGAGATATATTAGCTTGAATCTAAATCAGGTTTTCATCTAACGGTGGATAGCATTTGCTTTGTGAGCAAGGCGAAACCCTGATTTAAAAGACTATATAAGGGGAAATCTAGCAACTCTACAAACTAATCCCCACATGTCCGTGTGATACTAGTTTGTAAACTAGAGTCGGTTCTCCTTTAACCTTTGGTTTTCTTTTTCTAAAACCAGGTTAACGACTTAAAGACTTCATTGGGATGGTGAAGCCAGACCGATACTACTTTTACCGTAGTTGTCTGATCTGATCTTGCATCTTCTATCGTACGAGTACAATCAGATTGATTGGCTTGATATCGTGAGAGTTCTCCGATAGGCAAGGTATAAAAGTAATCACAAACATCTTCGTCTCATCGTTTGTGATTCCACGACGTCTTGTTTCGCTACCATACGATTAAGATTGTTGTGAGGTGATTGATTAATCTAGGTTGTTCTTCGGGAATATAAGACCGAATTATCAATTGGTTTCTGTTCACCTTGATTATATATCAAAAGACGAAAAAAAACTTTAGGGTTTTTCTGTGGGAGACAGATTTATCCTTTGGTAGATTTGTCAGTGTGAGACAGATTTGTTTATTGTTAAAGCCTGCGATTTTGGGTCTTAGAAACTCTTAGTTGTGGGAGAGATCAGATAAGAGAATCAAGTGTGTAGTATCCTGCTGGGATCAGAGGCGTAGGGGTGCAACTGTACCTTGAATCAGTGGGAGACTGATGGGGTTCAACTACAGTCCAGTCCGAAGTTAGCTTGGAGTAGGCTAGTGTATGTAGCGGCTTAATACAGTGTGTATTCAATTTGGACTAGGTCCCGGGGTTTTTCTGCATTTGCGGTTTCCTCGTTAACAAAACTTCCGGTGTTTGTGTTATTTCTTTTCAGCATTATATTTGTTTATATAATAGAAATAATGCAGGTTGTGCGTTAGATCAATCAATTGGATAGTCCGACCTAACGGTTGTTGATTGATATTGGTTGATCCTTGGACATTGGTCTTTGGTACCGTCCAAGTTCATCTCTCTTTAATAAAGACTCGCAGATATCTATTTGCTTGAGTAAAGATCAAATTGAGATATTAACTCCTTGAGATACTTTTACCTAGATTGAGTCTGCCTGTCTAGTTGATTCTCTAGAAAGTGTTTCGGAGTTAGTCCATACAGATTGGTATGCGAAATATTGGGTGTTGTTGTTAGACCCCCGCTTTTTCAAAAAGGAGTAAACTTCACTGCTCAGAAGAGATTCGATCCAGATGTTTCATAAAGAAAATATGTGAAGTTCGTTCAAGAGAGAAACTGGGGAAACTTGTTCGGGTTTAAAAAATATTCACCTGATATAGTAAGAATTTTTTATGCTAATATTCACAATATTTATCATGAAAAACTTACTTTCAGTACCTTGGTCGGATGTACTTTTCATCATGTTGACAGAAAGATGATATCCAAGATCATTAGTTACAAAGTGAAGGGAAATCATATGATTACAGGTTTTGAAATTGAGCACGATAGCATTTCAAAACTTATCACTGGAAAATCTGTTTACTGGAAGAAGGGAAGGATGTTAACCAGAGAAATACAGTTCTACTTAAGGGTTTTCGGTAAACTTGCAATATCAACTCTTTTTGCTTGTACAAGGGATACTTCTCAATGGGATAAGGAATTTGCTGAGTTTGTTTACTTTCTTCTTGAAAGTAAAAAGAAAATTGATATTTGTGGGATAATTATTAATCAAATGATCAAGATCTTCGAATATACCAATACCACAACATCCCAGAGAAATCTTGGGTATCTGTCTCTCATCACCAGCTTGTGTGAACCCACAATGGGAAACAATTTCGGAGATGAGAAAGTCACAAAATCTGTCTCCCAGGGCATCATCAAACAGATGAGTAAAACCCAAAAGGAAAAAGGAACTATTGTTTCTACTGCTCAAGTCTATAGCAACGGAGATCTCTTGTTTCATATTTTGCGTCTTCGAAGACAATTGAAATTTATTCAGAAACAGTTAGCTTTTGCCTCTATAAATAATCCATAAACCCTTAAATGAATCTTGGAGATCAATGATCTGTTCTTAAAAGACGAAAAAGATCAAGACTCTGAACAAGAATCTATTGAGCAGCTGATAAGCGAAGAGTAATAATTCTTGCAAACAAAATAAACATCGGTTTTTGATTTCTTTCAAAGGTCTATTATGAATAAAACTACCTATTTATGAATAAAATTATTAGTTTATAATTTTTCTGGTGATAGTTTTTCGATTACATAGCCCATGCTTAAATGCTTTATATTATTGCTATGTGTATGGGATGTTTGATTTCGGTTCTCATAACCTTAATATTCGATCTCATATGATGTGTGAACCCTTATGGTTTGTGTGGATTTTTGATTTTGCGGGATTAAGTTCTAGCCCATGTTGGTAGGCTTTATCAAAGGATCATAAGGTGTTGCGACTGAAACTCATATATGAAAAAGTCACAACATGTTGAATTTTTGTTTAACATAAAAGCATATGTGTTTCGAGTTTTTCAACTTTTGCTATTTGCATTAGTTAAAACCGATTCAACCCTTATTTGTTAAAGGTTGTTGTTGTTGTTGTTGTTATTCTTTTGTTTTTGCGAGAGGATGACAACATAATGGGGGAAAGTTCTAACTTGAACTTGCGCTTAATGATATATCTTTGAGGGGAGAAGAGGATGCGGAATTTGAGGTAACGAATTTGTTAGTTAATCGTTTTACTGTTTAAGAAAAGCATGAGTTTACTGCATATATTTTGCTTTTGCTTAACAAAATTCGGTACAATTGATGTTTATTCCATTATGTCTGTATGAATGTATGTGTGTGTGTGTGATTCAATTGTTTCCGGTTAAGAAAAACTGGGTTGATATCTTTCTTTATTATTTGGTATCAATTGTTTTAGACTTAACGAAATTTCGGTGCAATTGCGGTGCTTTAATGTCTATGTTTGTTTCAATTGCTTCCGGTTAAGAGTAATAATTATGCAAGTCAATTTATTTGGTTTGTATGCATTGTTTATGGCTTAACAAAGTATGAGATCATTTGTTATCTAAAGTGGTATGCGAAACCCCCGTGTTTAACTCTTATAGATTGTACAATTCTTTTAGATTGTAAGATCCTTTAGGTTTTTTGGTATTTGCTCGTACCTTTGTCATTTTGTGACAAAAGGGGGAGAAATATATGGAGTAAACAAGTGATTTGTATTCACTTAGGAAAGGACAATTGTGCTTAAACGTTATATCTAACGAAAGAGTAAAGCATTGACTAAGGGGGGGAACATATCATATGATGATTTTAGTTATTTGGACTACAAAGGGAAATAACAAAGATGTGCGGATTGAAAATCTACCTACCTCACCTTTAGGGGGAGTACTTGCTTAGTTATTTATATATCTTCAACGACATTTATGGATTGAATATATGCAGGGTATTTTGCTGTTGAAACTTGGAATCAAGTGAATGTATAATGAATTTTTGTAATTTGTTTATCCATATGATTGTAAGAGTTTTGTCACTAAAATTGACAAAGGGGGAGATTGTTAGAGCATAGCTCGGTTGAACCCACCAAGCGTTGGTATGTCAAGTTTGGTTGACATATTTAAGTGAATCAAAACTCATTTAAGAGTCGCTTTATTATGTACTAGAGACAACTTCGTATAGGTTAGGATAGAAAGATTAAGATAATGAGACATACAAGTATTACTCGAAGAATGTGAAGAAGTAACAAGCTACATCGATGACATCATCCTTCCTATTGAAGTTAATAATATTTTCACTTGAACTATTTCATTCCCAATGTATCTTTCAGGTCGTGCTATATTGAAAACATAACTGCGAAACTATGAATGATTATACTCTAGTAGACATAGTGTTAAGGAATTAAAATACGAAGTATAACACTTATCTTTTGAACTTCGTATATGAGACATCGACATAATCGTATGAATGCTATTGTGATTATGTGTATGAGTATGGGTGAAGATTTTATCCTAGGAAACAATGGTTACATTCGTTTAAAGGAAGTACATTCATAAACGTGTTTTGTGAATCGAAAATGAAATCGCTAGGCTTATTGGTATTGTTATTCATTGCATATCTTTGGATTACCAATATGTGTGATTAGTATAACCGATCATAATTTATTATGTATCTTGGTAAAACTATTCTCAGTGTCTGGCTTATGTATTGGTATGACTTTTATTAGTGTAACCGATCCTAAGTAATCACCTAAGATGGTATGATCGATATTTGTAATTGGTGTGACTGATCCTAGTAATTGGTGTGACTGATCACGAAACTGTGTAATCGATCCTTGTAATTGGTGTAACCGTTCCTGGTAATTGGTGTAACTGATCTTGGTAACTGGTGTGACCGATCACAAGTAATACCATGAGAATATGGTAACCGGTCCTGGTAATTGATGTAACCAATTTGGTAACTGATGTAACCGGTCCCAGTAACCATATTAAGGTAGAACCATCCTTGTGTTTGGTAGAACCGTAAACCCATGATTAGTGTGTTGATTTGATCAATCACATAGTTCTTGGAAATCAGATGAACCATTTCTAAACTTGTTTGGAAGTGTGGTGTAATAGGTTCTAAGATTGTAAATATGAAAGAGAATTTACAAAGAAATAAGATGTCGACATACTTTGAACATGTTCAGTAACTCTTATATTTTATTGTTCAAAGATATTCCTTAATAACTCAAGGAGATCCCAGACCGAAATAAGTTGAGAAAATCTTTTAATTAAGGTTGTTAATTTTATATGCTTTTAATTACCAGCAATTAAAATTCTTATCTCTGGAAAATAAAAAATGGTAATGTGCATTTACTAATTGGATATTTTCTAGCGGTTAATTTTGGACAGAGCATTTCTAGGAATTATGAAAACCGAATTTGAAAATATATTGCATATCTTGAGAATATTTTCGGTTTTGGAAATTCTTTGGTGTGCAAACTTCCTAGATCTATAATTACCCAAGTTTGAATTTCGAGCAAACTATCCTAAGAGCCAGCAAAACTACCTTGTTGTGTTGTTACTGGTGGAGCCGTCCATTCGGAGAAGAAAGTACCCTAATTAGGCGAAATCTCTTACGACCGCTCGTTTAAAGACTTCTTTGGGATCAAGAAGCTCTACGAGTACCGTTGGTGGGTAACTAGATAATTGTAGCATCATTAGTTTTCGATTTGATTTGATTGACTAATGGTTGTTGAACTTTGATTGCACCTAGTTCGTTTATTCTTGAAAATCTTCTCTTCTGATATAAGATTCACTCAAACTAGATCGAAGTGTCGATGGGATATTTAGAACTGTTTGTAGATCTAAAGACGTCTTGTGATAATCCATTGTTAACAGACTCCGTTCTGTGCGTGATTGATCACAAGAGATTCAAGTTGTGGTGTGCAGGTGTTTTTTGAAGATTTAAGAAGATTTGAAGACGAAGAAGATTTCTGATTTGGGATCATAATCTTTGGTGTGCACAAAACTTGATCGGCTGGGATCCACTGGTAGGCTAGGAAAGATGTATGAAATAAGAGAATAAGAAGCCTACATGTTATAACCGCAAGTGCACGGTGTCGTGATGTAGTGTGTGCAAGTGCGAGTCGATCCACAGAGACTTGTGTGTGTAAGTTGAAGTTTCCTAAGCTAATTCTCTAAGCAGTGAACTAATGAAGCAAAGAGTAACAGTGGAAGTGAGTGACAAAGAGTGACAAAGAATGACAGTGGCAAAGAGCCAAAGGCAGTGACATAAGATGATGGCAGTGAATAAACTAAATGGTGAGATGAGTGAACTAGGGTCTCTAATTCCACCTCTAACCTACATCATGCATTTGCTGAGTAGACAACTCTTGTCCTTGTGATGACATGGGTTAAGATATTGGTCTTACCTATGTCTAAGGTGTTTCCCCATTATAATGTTCAAACCCACTAAGATATCTTCCCATAGCACTAATTGTCTAACTAAAGTACAACTAGTCTAAGGATCAGCATTGGCCTGGTTTCGCATGAGTGGTAGCTCTATCAACACGGAATAATCCTAACTACAATGCATACATGGCATACATTGTGAAAGTAACATGATGACATGCTAAGTTTGAATCTTTCACAGACAATGTTATCATTCAAGAGTGGCATCATCAACAACACACAACAGCATCCTATGGCTTCATTGAAACCCTAGAATTGAACTAAAACATGAACTGAAACAAAAAAAACATTTGAACTAAAAACTAAAAACTAACCCTTGAGGCACTGGCTATTCCAGTCCTCTTGGGTGAAACACTGGCTAGTCCAGGCTTTATTTAGTACCTAAAAATGCAAAATTAATTAAGAAAAGTATTTATTCTTGAAAACAATGAAAATACAGAATATGGGATAAAATGTAGAATTAATGCACAAAAGATGAGTTAAATGCCAAGAAAAATATATAGAAATATGCACTTTTTAGCACTCATCAAATACCCCCAAACCTGAATTTTACTTGTCCTCAAGTAAAACAAAACTAAGGAAATCCTACCTATACCACTGTCGCTGGTCTCTCGAATGCATTTAGCGTATGCACTAAGCCTTTTAAACCACTAAGTGTCCCTAGTGGACGAGTGAAGTCTCGTGAAGGTTTGCTTAGAACGTACCTACAAAGTTCTAGGACAAAATATAAGCTCAGATTCCATGAAATGTGACATGTGCAAGACAGTAGAAGCTCACAGCAAAATGGAGATGTCAATCTAGCTATCAAAGGCACAATCCTAGCACTGATAACAAATAAAGACATGTGATAAGAGTGTAAAGTGTATCTACACATGCGTAAAGAAAGATCGGATGTTATGACTACTAATCACCAAGAGATAGTTTCTCAGGCTAAGAACCGAGGTCGAAATCTAGCTAGCTGTCCGGACTTTACGAGAATTGTGAATGAGTTGGAGGTATTTCACAATTACTCGCGTTATACATCAATGGCATGCACCCTTCCTTGCTTACTATAATACAACAAAAGATGACTCTTTACATGACTCTTATTTACATTGACTACTCTCTTTTATTTTTGGAACAAGAGAGGGTGGAATTGATAAATACTTGATTTTTTTTATTTTTTTTATTTTTTTTATTTTTTGATTTTTTTTTCTGAATACACATCATATTTTTTTTTTTAACATGGTAACACTTTTGATACATATACAAAAGGAAACAAAAAATTACATGACTCTTAGCAAGAGGTAGCCCTTTTTGATGCACCCAATTAAATTCGATGGTTGTCTTTCTTAATGTAACCTCCACCTTCTATCCCAACCAACCAAAGAACAAGCTAGTCAAGTTTCGTTCAGTATTCTAAAGTGATTGGAAATCGTGACTTCCGATATAACACCTCAAGGATGAGGTTATACATGTATTGGTAGATCGTGCGCGTGCAAGTTTCTTATCACTATGTGAATTGTGCTAGAATCAGGGGTGCCTAAATATCTAGACTAAGAATCCTTATGTTTACATACATATACAAGAGTCAACATTTCAAGGTAAATGAGCTCCATTTTTATGTTTTTTTTCAATTTTTTAATTTTTTATTTTGATTTTTTAATTTTTTTAATTTTTTTAATTTTTTTTTTAACAAAAAGAAAGAGTTCAGTTTTCAATTATAGCATGTGATTGTGGTATCTATACCATACCCCCAAACCTAAACTAAACATTGTCCTCAATGTTCCAAAATATGAAAAGAATTATAACATACGAAGAGGATTATGCTGAGTAGAGAGAAAGGAAAGAGAATACCCGATTTGACGGCGAAAGCAAAATTAGAACTCCGTTATTCAAGGCAAAAATCCAACATATTTCAGTTAAGAGTCACATTGGATTAGCAAAATATATACAAAAGAAACAAAAGATTTAACTAAGAAACTATCTACTAGATTCTATACAAGAAAATTTGGTTTTTAATGGGATTGGACTTTTTGGAAAAAATTTGGTTTTGTCGGGAGACATTTGATTTTGATGGGAAAAAGAAAAATTTTGGTTTTTAGGGAATCATTTGGTTTTTAATGGGTTTTGAAAAGAAAAATTTGGTTTTAAAATCGGGAGCAAGCCCACATTGGTGGAAGAATGCACAGCCCACTAGAAATTTGAAAACAACCCACAACTGCTGTGCAAAATGAAGCCTAGATGAGTGTGAAGTGAAGCCCAACGAATCAGTTTGAATTGAGCCCAGCAAAAGGTTTTGAATAAAAGAGCCCAACCGTTTGGGGCAAAGCTTGGTCTGAAGCCCAGATGGGTTGTTTTTGGAGCCCAAATTTGTTTTAAAAACTTTGATTCTTAGGCCCACTGTTGGTGAGTAAATCTCACCGTTGGTTTTTTGGAATTTTGAAAGTTTGGCCCACTCGAAGTTTGGTTCAGGCCCACAGTTCAGAAACAAGCCCAGAGTTCAGAAACAGTTGGGTTTTTGGGCTAGCAGTTAACTGGAATGCGAGGCACAGCTGGGTTTTAAAACTTTAAAACGTTTTTCAAATTTTTGGTCTGGGTCTAAGCTCACAATGTAGGGGTTTAAAGTTCAGTTGAGTCTAATCCCACGAATGGTTGGAGCCCACAGTTTAAACAAATTTCAGTTTGAGGCCCAAAATGTAACTAAGTCCACAGTCCAATTCACAAGCCCATAATCACTTTTAGAATTTACACAGCCCAAAAAGAAGTGCAACTGGGTTTGAAAATGGTTGTCAACTTTTGTTTGGGTCAAGCCCACAGTTCAGGCTTACTCTTGTAGCATAGCCCAGCTGTTCTGTTTTAGTTGCACAGCCCAGTTGGGCTTGGTTCACAGCAACAACAACTTCAGCAAGAGCACCAGAGGCTCATCAGCAACAGCAACAAGAAGAAGAAGAAGCAGCAGTAGGAGGCAGCAAGACAGCAGCAGCAGCAACACAGAAAACAGCAGCAGCACCAGAGGCTGGCTGTAGCAGCACCTGTTGGCTCAAAAGAGAAGATCAGTCTCTTTGAAGCAAATGGGTGAGGCCAAGAAGCAATGAGGAAAAAGGGCAAGCAGCACAGCAAGAAATAACAAGTATGCTCAGACAGCAAGTTTCAGACAAGGCAATGCTATAGGTGCTAGGCCACAAGGCAATGCTGCAGATGAAGCAAGGCTGCAGAGCATCATGCTTACAGGGCATGGCAAAGCTACATGCAATGAGCAAAGCTGAAGAGCAAGGATGCAAACACAGATGCAAATGCAAGATGCATATATGGAGAAGATGCAGGCATGCAATGATATGCAAGTGACAGATGCAAGTTATGATGACAATATGCAGACTAGAGATGATGCAGGTATGCAGATATGGATGTAATGGATGCAATGCTTACAGCTAAGATGCAGATGCTAAATGATGCAGATATGGATGCAGGAGATGCAGAACTACAGTTACAGCTAAAGATAAGTTACACTAAGTTACAGATGCAGTTATACTAATATAGCTAAGTTATACTAAAACTATTACACTAATATAGTTATACTAAGTTACAACAGCAAAACACTAAGTTACATCTACAACAGGCTAAGTTACACTAAGACAGGTACACTATTTTTATTTTTTTTTCTTTTCAACTACACAGCACCAGTCCCCGGCAACGGCGCCAAAAACTTGGTAGGCTAGGAAAGATGTATGAAATAAGAGAATAAGAAGCCTACATGTTATAACCGCAAGTGCACGGTGTCGTGATGTAGTGTGTGCAAGTGCGAGTCGATCCACAGAGACTTGTGTGTGTAAGTTGAAGTTTCCTAAGCTAATTCTCTAAGCAGTGAACTAATGAAGCAAAGAGTAACAGTGGAAGTGAGTGACAAAGAGTGACAAAGAATGACAGTGTCAAAGAGCCAAAGGCAGTGACATAAGATGATGGCAGTGAATAAACTAAATGGTGAGATGAGTGAACTAGGGTCTCTAATTCCACCTCTAACCTACATCATGCATTTGCTGAGTAGACAACTCTTGTCCTTGTGATGACATGGGTTAAGATGTTGGTCTTACCTATGTCTAAGGTGTTTCCCCATTAGAATGTTCAAACCCACTAAGATATCTTCCCATAGCACTAATTGTCTAACTAAAGTACAACTAGTCTAAGGATCAGCATTGGCCTGGTTTCGCATGAGTGGTAGCTCTATCAACACGGAATAATCCTAACTACAATGCATACATGGCATACATTGTGAAAGTAACATGATGACATGCTAAGTTTGAATCTTTCACAGACAATGTTATCATTCAAGAGTGGCATCATCAACAACACACAACAGCATCCTATGGCTTCATTGAAACCCTAGAATTGAACTAAAACATGAACTGAAACAAAAAAAAACATTTGAACTAAAAACTAAAAACTAACCCTTGAGGCACTGGCTATTCCAGTCCTTTTGGGTGAAACACTGGCTAGTCCAGGCTTTATTTAGTACCTAAAAATGCAAAATTAATTAAGAAAAGTATTTATTCTTGAAAACAATGAAAATACAGAATATGGGATAAAATGTAGAATTAATGCACAAAAGATGAGTTAAATGCCAAGAAAAATATATAGAAATATGCACTTTTTAGCACTCATCATCCAACTATAATCGGTTTATCTTTGATAGATTTGATTGATTAGTTGTGTAGTCCAGCATCAGTATTTAACATCCTGATAGATCCTATTATTGATTGCATAATCTAAACCCTGCTACTTTGGTAGTTGATCTAAACCCGACAAAAGAGTTTATTGGATTAAACAGAAGAGCCTTTGTCTAACTCATATCACTGAGATTGAATAGAGTTGTTACCGAACAGATTTGTTATTTCTTTACTATTTGGAATACGAACCATAGGAATTGTTCCAGTGCGTGCACTTTTGAATGTCGGAAGCGCAGGTATACTGAAGAAACTAGGTGAACTATAGGTTTAGTTGCTTGGTCTCAACTATATGAAGTTGGTGTGATTTTTTATAGCGGCTTAATTATGAGAGTATTCAATTCTGGACTAGGTCTCGGGGTTTTTCTGCATTTGTGGTTTCCTCGTTAACAAAATCTTGCTGTGTCATTTACTTTTGTTTTCCGCAATTATAATTGTTATTATTATAATTTAAAGTAAATTACACAAACGTTAACTCTGTATCACTTGATAGTGATCTTATAGAGTTTGGTTATGTCTGAACCTATTATCAAGTAATCTCACTTTGATTGTTGTATTGTGTCGATCTCGTATCCATAGACGATCACACAAAGTGTGAATACCGATTCGTTGTATTGTCTCAACTCAGTCCATAGACAATCACTTTCGGTAAGAGAACTTATAGCTGGAAAAGTTTAAGATTGTGGTATATCTGGGTACCCTCGTCTTTTTAAGGTTGTAGTAACGGACTATAAGCCACAATGAAAATTTTATCCACGGGGAATAATTTGAGTGACGTGTCATGAGTCAGATTTAGGCTAAAATTATAAATCACATGGTATGATATGGATCACGGTAGTAGTTTAGGACATAATAACATATTTCGGATTATATCGGCACTAATCGAGTTGTCAAGAAAATTTTGGGTTGAAACGAGGTTTTTGGTCGATACATAAATTTTGGATCACAATGAAAATATTTGGACCAAGATGCAAATTTTCGCTCACGTATTTGATTCTAGGTCATGAGATACATTTTATGTCAAAATGTAATATCTTGTCCCAACGAAGTGGATTTTGGGTCACAAAAAAAAGGTATTCCGTAGGCCTGTCAATATTTGTCCGATATCCGGTATCCGTTTCCGAGTATTCGAGATCCTATAGGATTTTATTCGTTTTATCGGATATCAGATATGGAATCGTATATTTTTATCGAATATTTCTTCCTTAACATATCGGAAACGGATTAGACCCCATCGGAAATGTTAATATCCGATATCCGATAGTATAGGAACTTATTTGTAATTTATCCTAATTTCGAGTATAGTATCGGATATTATCGGATATTGTCGGATAAATATCCAATAAGTGTCAATCATGAAAATGTTTTACAAGGGTATTTAAGATTTTTTGTTATAACCGGATATTATCGGATATCCGATAGCTTAGCCTATCGAAATTGATATCTGATTTTGATACACTATAGGATATTATCGGATATCGAATATCCGGTAGTGCTTAACCTGTTGGATATCGGATTTATAAATATCCGACGGATATTCTTCCATTGACAGGCCTAGTATTCCGTCAGATAAATTTTAGGAACTTGTAAAATTCGAGTTACACGACAATTTTTGGGTCTGAAAGAAAAATTATAGGTTATGATGAATATTTTTGGTGACGGGGATTTTTTTAGGTCATGAACCAGAATCTGGGTTGCTAAGCATATTAATCATCACACACCAAATTTGCACGATGCAGATTATGAATCACGTGGAGAAATTCATATTAGAGTCAAATCTTGGATCAGAACGTATATCACAAATTACTCAGAGGTATTTTGTGTTTCCTCCCCTCTCTAATTGGCTAATTTGCATTACCTCCCATGAGATCGTTAGTTAGCAAAACCCCACACTATTCTGTCTAGGTGTTTGTTAGAAGAGTCACCATTAGGTACACTAACAACTATTATATATTTTTTCAGAGGGGAGGCACTGCAAATTGATGATGACTCATATGAGAAGTCTTGTTTATTAGCGATCTATAAATGAGGTAACGCGAATTAAACATCTTCCGAGTTTGGGAACACAAAATACCCTAGATACTTAATTTTGGACCAAAGATATATCACAAATAACTTAGTACATTTGTGGCCCCAAAGCATATAATTGCTACTTGAAAAATCCAGACCGTAAGATGTATGTTTTGATTTACACTGGCAATTTATGGATTATGATGCAAATTTTGAGGCATCAGATAAATTTTGTCCTTAATAACAACAATTACACATATTTTGGTTTCGGATCAAGTTTGATGCCAGAAGACATACTTTAAATGACTGGGCAATTTTGGGACATGTGGCAAATTTATGGTTACAATTATCACAAGCAATGTAATGGATTCCGAATCTCGATCACATAGAGGTTGGGACTGGAATTCCTTGTCTGCTTTATCTTGGTAAAATATTGGAGTCCTTGTTTCTAAATTTTGTTATCAAGAAGTTTATAAAAACATCGACGGGTTTGGACTGATTTGAACTTTTGTCTCGTAATATGATTCACGATTTCACACAGCAAGAAGAAAATCAAGTCTTTTAAGATTGATTCTGACTTTTTAATGAAATTCCTATGTTTTACCTCAACTTGCTAATTCATTTCGGTAAGATCGTGACTGTCTCGACAAGTTCCTTGGCTGAGGATCGAGACTGTAAATCTCGGGAGAGATTGACCATATTAGTCATGAGGTCCATTTTGCATTCCAAGGTGACTATATGTTAAGTTACGGTTTGGATCACAAGATAATTATTAGGTCATACAATAAATTTGGATCACGAGAGAGATTTTGAGTCACTTAGAAAACTTTGGTTTCACATGTAGATTTTATCCTAGCACGAATATTTGATCATTAATTTGCATAAATTAGATGACGAAATAAGTTTACGCCATGATAAAAATTTAATCTCTAAGATTTTTCTTTGTCTAGTTTCACCGTGTAGTATGCATTTAATCACCTTGAATGAGAATAAACTCGTTTAACTATTTGTCCTCAAAACATAAATTATTACCTAAACATGGGATAAAAAATAAAATGCCATGTGTAACAACTTTTAACAAGAGTAAGGTTTAAGCGCAATGGAAAACCGTTCAAAATAAATAAATACACGGTATTGATTCTTAGACGATGGTAATTTGTCTAGCGATGTAAAATCTACATCATGATCCAAAATTTGTCATGTACAAAACACAAAACCTACCACATGACCTACGATCGTACTTTATCCCAAATCTATTTTTTGTCGCAAAATATTTTGGGAGACTTAGGAATAAATTTTTGCTCCAACTTTTGAAAATCATTTTTATTTCTGGAGAACCAGAAGCCAAATCTAAACATGCTTAACAACACAGTTTCATAATGGTTCTCTACCAAGTGTAATGATGCGTGAATCGTGAGTGAGGCTTAACACAGAGCTGATTTTATTTTTAGAAGCAACTTTATTATGAAGTAACTTTTTTTATGTTTTTAAATTCCAGGATTGATCTCTACTTTTCACCAAAGTAAAATTAAAAGCAAAAGGTTATTCCGGGATTGATCTTTACTTTCTCACTTTTTTACTTACAAAGGATAAATAATTTTTTCTTAATCGGTTGCCAAGCACCTATGAATGTTTTCTCAAAAAGAGAGGAGTTCAGTAAAACCGGAAATCAGCCACCTACATTTTATTTTATTTTTGAAGCATGGTCGGGTACCTGCATGTTGGAAAATTCTTTATATAAAAACAGAGTTTTTTCGAACGTTGTGGTTAATCGGAGCTTCTGGTTGATTCTGGTCCCACCATATTTTAAATTTAGTAATAATATTAACACGACATATTTTTAGAACTTATAGAATTTTATGATGTTGCCAAAAATACATTAAAAAATCTTTGTGGAGATATTTAATTCTAATTATTAGAACTTCATTGATATAATCACATCAAAATTTTCTTTTTTCATCATGATTCCATCAAAAACTTAAATCGATCATAAGAAAAAAAATTTAAAAATCAATCAAAAGAAAAACAATAAAAAAAAGTCCAGTGTACACTGTCCAATTACACTTTTTGTAGCTAAAATAAACCTAAATATTACACTTTTTATAGCTAAAATAAACCAAAATATTACACTTCCAAACTTCTGAAAATTAAATTAATGTTGATTATGATTATGATTACGATGAAATTAATTAAAACTTCGATAAAATGTATAAAATCAAAATTCATGGAGTTGTGAATGCTTACAGCAGATCGAACCAAACTTCCTCTTCCGCAAACAAATTGATTATTAATCTTGTACATTAATTGAAATACAAAATTGTTAATAGAAAATCGTAATAAACAATCAACCATATCAAGTAAAATTTCGAAAACAAATGAACAAAAAGCATTAGTAGAAAAGTATAATACATTCATTTCACCATAAAAATAGAATATTACTATTCCTTTAAAAAATAATAATAATATCGAAATAATATCTGTTTTTAGCTCGGCAGGAGATGCTCAATATTTTTTGTACAAAAATACAAACCATTCATTGCTTTCCAATGTTATTATTTTTTTGTTATTATACCATAAGAAAAAAAATGATTTCTATTCTTAGCTATGGAGGAATTGCTCAATATTTCTTACAAAAATATTTCTATTGTAAAAGGTAAACATCTAGGAATAAATGTATCCATAAATAAATTTTAGGTGCAGCTTAGAAGTAATGGTAATATTCGAAGAAATATTGTATTATGGAAAATCTTAAAATATGGAAAACAAATCTTTAAAGGAGGGATTTTTTTTCCATTTTACCTATACTAATCTTCTTATAAATTCTAAATTTGACATATACCAATATATTTGCAATTAATACCCTAGACAAAATTTTATAAAATTCTAGATATATTATATTTCACTAGCATTATTCTCCAAAATAGCATCGTTTTGGAGTGCTCAGTGTATCTCTATAAAAGTTTTCTTTTGTCCGTCTGATTTATATAGAATTCAATTAAGCCTAGAAATTCCATTAATATAAATTGATATTCTTATTCTTATATTCAATTTAGTTATGATAGCAAGAGTTATCCTTTGGAATATTTTTAGTAATCAAAATCATTTTATTATTCTTTTAAAATAATAATAATAATATCGAAATAATATCTATTTTTTAGCTCGACAGGAGATGCTCAATATTTTTTGTACAAAAATACAAACCAATTATTCATTTCCAATGTTATTATTTTTTGGTTATTATACCATAAGAAAATAATAAAAACAATGATTTCTATTCTTAGTTATGCAGGAAATGCTCAATATTTTTTTACAAAAATATTTCTATTGTAAAAGGTAAACATCTAGGAATAAATGTATCCATAAATAAATTTTAGGTGCATCTTAGAAGTAATGGTCATATTTGAAGAAATATTGTATTATGGAAAATATGGAAAACAAATCTTTAAAGGAGAGATTTTTTTTCCATTTTACCTATAATAATCTTCTTATAAATTCTAAATTTGACATATAGCAATACATTTGCAATTAATACCGTAGACAAAATTTATAAAATTCTAGATATATTTAGATTTCACTAGTATTATTCTCCAAAATAGCATCGTTTTGGAGTGCTCAGTGTATCTCTATAAAGGTGTCGGAGAAAAAGCAAACCTCCCACTTCTCGCTTTATTTTTTATTTTTTGTTTTTCTTATTGTTTTTTTCCAGTTTTAAGGTTTCGTTGACTGATTTGTGTATTGTGTCTGTTTTGTAGTTGAATGATCATACGTGTGTACGCCAAGAAATGGTAATCGACAGCTTTTTCTCCCTATTGATGTTGTTTCATTTAATCCGGTTATTATACATATGCAATCTTTTAGAAATAGCTTTATTTTCTTCTAATCTTTTAATATTTTTCATTTTATTAATTGTTTGCAGCAGAATAATCTTTTTTGCCGGCTTTGCTTTTAGGACTCATATCTGTTGCATCTCTAATCATAATCATAAGGTAGTACCTAATTGTTTATTGTTTTGCTTTTTCTCATGCCACTGTTGGTTTTTCATGAATCCCCTCCAAGAATGGGGAACAACTATTTCTAGGGTGTTTTTTTGTAGGTGCAAATGGAGAAAAACATTTGCTTCAAGACAGGGAGAAGAACAACAAAACGAAAACACAAAAAATGGTAATGCAAAAACAATTTTTGCTTGATGTTACATTCCAAAAATAAAATGATAAAAAGATAAATATATTCGATGCAAATATCCCGGCATTTAATATGGCTATCCCATTTACGTAAAGAATATTTTTGAAATCATAATATTCTTTCCAAAATTTCGGTTTTTTCGTTGAAATTTCTAGCCTTGGGCACCCTCTATATAAAAGTGTTTGAGCTAACGCCAGATCCCATTTTTTAAGTGTTGCTTTTTGTTTTGCTAGGGTTGGTATTTTCCCAACAATTTCGTTGCCAAATTTTTTTCTTCGTTTTTCGTTTTGCATGGCTACGCAGTGGGAACTCATGAGTATTGAAATACATATTCAGAGCTTTGTGTCCATAGCAACAAACACAAAAAAGGTATATAATCGTGAAATACTATTTCTTTTTTGTTTTATTGGTATTTGTTTCCTTGATTTAGTTTTAGTTTTGGATGCTGATGATACTTCATGAGCTCTAGAAAGTTGGGGTTAAAGACTTTGTATTTATAGAATTTATGATGATTATAAGTTGGTTAAATATTATGATGATTTTGGAATTTATGATGATTTTGGTTACATATAAATAAGTTTGATTGTCTCTATGTTTCAGTTTGACATATCTTATGATACCATTTGAAATGTGATTGATGTAACGCCCACAATTTTCCAATTAGTTTTTAAGCTAGCAATCCATATATGTCAGGGACATCTCATATAGATATTAACTATTTTCAATGTTCTCTTGGTAGCCTTTTGTATATACATTTTCTCTACGGAGTTGTACTTTACATGCATGGTGCATCTTTAGGTGCTGATAACGATTTAATTTGAACTTATTTATTTGGTTATGGTGTTTTTGTAGTTTATGTGTTTTTGGTGACTGTAGTTGGGTGACTTGGTGTTCTTTTATTGCTTTTGTTCCGCTGTCGATCCCATGGATGCGCAGTGGGAGCTCATGAGTATTGAAATAGATATTCAGAGCTTTGTGTCCGTAGTAACAAACACAAACAAGGTATATAATCGTGAAATACTTTTTTTTCATTGGTATTTATTTCCTTGATTTAGTTTTAGTTTTGGATGATGATGATACTTCATGAGCTCTAGAAAGTTGGGGTTGAAGACTTTGTATTTATAGAATTTATTATGATTTTAAATTGGTTAAATATTATGTATTTATGGAATTTATGATGATTTTGGTTAGATATAAATAAGTTTGATTGTCTCTATGTTTCAATTTGACATATCTTACGATACCATTTGAAATTTGATCAATGTAACGCCCACAATTTTCCAATCAGTTTTTAATCTAGCATGAAATGTGATCGATGTAACGTCCACAATTTTCCAATCAGTTTGTAAGCTAGCAAGTCATATATGTCATGGAAATCTCATACAAATATTAAATATTTTTCTTGGTATCCTTTTGTATATACACTTTCTCTACGGAGTTGTACTTTACATGCATGGTGCATCTTTAGGTGCTGGTAACGATTTAATTTGAACTTATTTATTTGGTTATGGTGTTTTGTAGTTTATGTGTTTTTGGTGACTGTAGTTGGGTGACTTGGTGTTTTTTTATTGCTTTTGTTCCGGTGTCGATCCATAAATCGTTGATATCTACTCCAACCGACATGAAGTACGATTTTTTAAATAAATTATTATGTGATGACGGTTTCTTTGTTGTTTGTTATATATTTTTTGAAGATGTGCATATTTTTTGGGGTTTTATGGATGCCTAATTGAGGCTGTTTTGCATCTAGATAAAGCTATTGTTAAATATTTAGTAAAATGTAAATGCACAATTTTTCGTTGTCGTGAGATTGCTTCACATAGAACATCATAAGATTGTACTGAGTATCTGATCAAAGAAAAAAAAAGAAGATCGTACAGAGTAAGTCTAACTGAGTTATGGGTATATCAAATGAAGAATTTGACAAAAGTATCCCTTCACTTAAGACTAGAAGGTATTTGATTTTTTTGAATTTATAATTTTGTCACAATGGGAAATAACCAGTAATTGCTATATATACAAGGAAAAAATATTGGACGACAGTGCCATTGAAGTTCTTTTGTTCAGGTGTTTTGCTGAGGTTGTACGAGATCTCAATTGTATGAGTGTTGGCATTTTTCCTGTTCAAATCAATTTTGTTTTCGTGTTACAAGTAATGGTGCAAGAGTCTGTTAAACCATGAGTTTTTCTCGGGAATGTTTGGCAACTATGTTTATAGAGAAAATGAGGGATATTAAGGAACAAGTCACACATATGTCAAGTCACGCATATGTTTTCTCTGGATTTGTTGGTAAAATCTTTCATCTTCACTGGTGAAATTTTTTTTGAACTCGCAGAGTTCAAAACTGAATTCGCAGACCCATAACCATCGGATTAATAAGATCTGGTATTATCTAACTATGGACTTAACCATGGTTATCTTCCCGGATATTTAGTGTTACGTGTGTATCTTTACCCGATTTTTCATATATTTACTTTCTAACAACTTCTTAAATCAATTTATGGACTTAACCATACTATAATTTCATATTATATTCTTTTAAGTTTCTGCATAACTCTTGATCCGTCAATGATGGCAATGCCGAAAGCATTACTCAAGTCATTATCATCATCTTTGCATGGTGTATAGAGAACTCAAAAGGTAAGATCTAAAAATGAACCGTGTCCTGATGATTCATCAGTGAAGTATTGACATATGTGTCAACGTATTTATATTAGTAGTTAAGTGTATAGAGAACTCAAAAGGTCAGAGCAAAAAATGATAAATCTAAAACCATTTAAAAATCATAACACGAGCAATAAGTTTCAGTACTTTCAAGTTATATTTGAATGAGGGATCATTTACTTAGCTTGATGGAACAGAATTCTAGGTTTTGAATTAAATAAGTTGGATTTTGAACCAAATAAGATACGTACACATAGGAAGTATTCTTGGCGCCAGATAAATTGAAGTAGTCGATAAAAAAAGTGGTTGGAATATGAAAATATGTGAAAAAAATCGGTAAATATGTTGTAGTTCACTAAAAATCTGGTCATCTAACCATGGTTAAGTCCATAGTTAGATGATGTCAAATCTTATTAATGCGATGGTTATGGGTCTGCCAATTCAGTTTTGAACTCGCACGTTCAAAATCTTTCCCACTCACCGGGCATCTGCTTTATATTTTTTTAGAGAGAATGTCCGTCCCATATTTCCATTTCGCCGGAATGTTTGAGGTCCCTAAGCTTTAACCCCTACTACAACAATGATATCAAACACATGCAACTCCGTTGTGATTGCCAACTAATAGTCTCCCTGGCTTATCCTGTTTGAGGAAAAAAATAAGAATACGAAAATCTCGGAATGAATGAAATCATTCTTCCAAGATGGCATAAATGTATTTGTGCATCTATTAGATGAGGAATACTATAGATTTTTCAAATCTTCAGCTGTTTCCATATAAAACTCATAACCCAGTCACTTAATACATAATTGAAGATTATAAATATTTCTAGAATTTTAAGAAATGGGAACTGCAGAAGCGCCGCCGAGAGTTGTTGAGACAAGAAACCTTGATGCGTACGCCTTCAAGGTTGAGGCACCTCAGAACTAAATTTTTGCACAAGTTGAACTTAGCTTTCTTAAATATTTGTTAGGTAACATTTTGATCACGTGAGGCGTTTCCAACGCCTGAAACTCAATGCACTTAGAAAAGTCCGGAATCTGTGAGTTAACTGGTTCGCGATAAAATACGCAGTGTTGTCATCATTGTACAAGAGATGCCTCCTAATTTCACAAAGACCCAGTGTTTCTTGAAAATATTCGAGGAGACATGTTTTGATCGCAGGCCAACCACTTTACCACCACAAGAAGAATCATTCACAAAGTGTCTAAGCTTTTAGTTTAACCTAAATTTTGAGAATTACATGATTTTTACAATTTTTATTAGATTCTACAAATAACAGAAGCCAAACTCAAGATTTTCCCAGGGTGCTAAAACTCAAGAGTTGGTTCCCTCATGTTTGAGGTAGTTTTTTTTTCTGAAGTACTTTTACACAAAGTTAGTCTATGCCGACATAATTCAAGTGGAAGTGTTTATGTTTATAATATGGTGAAACTAAAGTAATCATTAATGTTTCGAAGGATCAAATGATATCTAATTTTATAGGAAAATAATACTTACCATATATGTAGTGGTCACCTCTTGAATTTTTCATGATCCTCATCATAAAATAAAACCTGTCATTTTTAGGGCTATCCCAAAAGAATTAGGGGCGATTAATAAGACAAAAACGGGTCACCTAAACCTAAAATGAAGCCACCCTTATCTCTGATTTTTCGAAACGGCTAATATACCTTTTATAATCGGTAGATAATTAGTATAATCGGGAGTTAATCTTTAGTATATATTGATAGGAAAATTTATTTGAGTTATTTAGTTTTAAGTTTTAGAGTGAAAGAAGAAGATGTGGGATCAAAACCATTTTTTCTCAAATCCATAACAACAACGAATGGGGTATGAAGAAGCAGGTGAGAAACATCGTGAAGAACATAATTTCGAAGGTTCAATAACGATTATAGAGCATTTAGCGCCACTAACGTACCAGAATCAGTAGATAATAAGATATTTTTATCTACCGATTATACTTTTCTGTTCCGATAGAGAAGCACAATCGCAAGTCTCGTGATTTTACTTATCTACCGATTGTGGCCCAAATTCATTTTTTTCAAAAACTAATGGATTTTTGAATTTCTCTATCTTCACAATCAGTAGTTTCGTGGTATTTATTATTTTCCGATTGTACAATCGGTAGTTTCGGGATGTTCATTATTTACCGATTATTGTAGTAGCCCCAAATAAAAAATTTCAAAAACCGATGGAATTTTGAATTTCCCTATTTTCACAATCGGTAGTGTCGTGATGTTTATTGTCTACCAATTGTACAATCGTTAGTTTCGTGATGCTCATTATCTACCGATTGTGGTAGAATCCCCAAATTCAAAATTTTCAAAAAGCAATGGAATTTTAAATTTCTCTATTTTCAGGATGGGTAGTTTCGTGGTGTTTAGTATCTACCGATTGTACAATCGGTAATTTCGTGATGTTCGCTATCTCTGATTGTGATAGTAGCCCAAATTTATTTTTTCCCAAAAACTAAAGAAATTTCAAAATTTCATACTTCTACAATTGCTAATTTCGTGATGGTGATAGTACGCCCAAATTTATTTTTTTCCAAAAACCAATGAAATTTCAAAATTTTCTACTTTTACAATCGGTAGTCTCGTGATGTTCCTTATCTACAGATTGCGATATTATCCCCAAATTCAATTTTTTCAAAACAAATGAAACTTCAAAATTTTGTACTTTTATAATCGGTAATTTTGTGATGTTCATTATCTACCAATTGTGATAGCATCCCCAAATTTAGTTTATTTATTATTTTTTTTTTCAAAAAAAAGCATAGAAGAGAAGAACATAGTCACAATCTGTTGATAAAACTAATAGTGAATTACCGATTATAAAAGAGCATATAAGTACTTTCTAACCACTAGGACACCCCATAGCCACGTCAATGGGATGGAATAAAAAAGTCACCCCTAAATATTTCTATGTCGCTCCAAAAAATGCTAAGAAATAAAGCCAAACATATAATTAAAGAAAAAAAAAGTCCAAATACCAGTTACGTTACTTATAAATAGATTGAATTACAATTTGGTCGATAATTAAACTATTTTGCATGAAATGGTTGCAAAAGTGCTAATCGGAGCTGCAGTCGGGGAGGAAGTAGTGATAGGGAGGCATATGATGAAATCAAGGGACACACAATACCAATTATTTCGGTGAAAATTTCTTTTATAATGCACATGGACAGAAGCAGGGCACAGAGCTTACACAATGCGGGATTCTACTTGAAATCAAGATTTTTCGATGAGAATGACTATCCGACATACATTGGCATTTTAGATACAACTAAGGGACAATCAAAATAAAATATTACTATCATCAAAAGAATGATTTACCAAATGGATGTATAAAATTATTGTCCGCCAACATATTCCTGACAATTCCAGATCTATAAACCATATTTTTCTCCAAGCACTGAATGAGAATCGTGAACGGAAGGTTAAAGTGATTTGGGTTCATATTTGGTGCCTTGGGGGTATTTATTTAGAGTTTTCCTTTTATTTTTTCTTTGGAGTACAATTGCTTGATTTCTTAGGAACTACATTTAGGTAGATTTTTTTGGAGTCACCGATTCATCGATTCCAACTTCCGGTTTTATTATTATTTTAGTAAATGTTTGGGTTATGGTTTTACAGTTATACTAAAATTTTCGTGCTTGCAAGTTTTGCAATTAACTTTTGATCAATAATTAACATTCCATCATGGTCTAAGCATCACCTAGAATACATTGTTGTAGAAGTACTGATTGCAGATGAAATCAGAGAGGAAATACTAATAGGGTACCATGTGATGAAATCAAGGGATGCAATACCACTTACTAAATATCAATTTCCAGTTAAAATTGGCTTCACGATGCACGTGGACGTGTGCTCGGCACATGGCGTATACAACGTAGGATTCTATTTGAGATCAGGAGATTTCGATGAGAATGAAAATCCAATGTATATTGGGATTTCAAATACAGCTAATGGACCATCAGTATCAAAAATTACTATCATCCAAAAGAATGATTTACCATATATATATACCAGAATCATTATGCGCCAGTACATTCGTGCCAATTCCAGACCGTATTATTCTCGAAGCATTGACATGGAGGAATGAGAATAGCGAATAGAAGATTAAGGTGATTTGGCTTAAATATGACGCTTTTGGGGTACTCATTTAGATTTTTCCTTTATTCCTTAATTATCACGTACCTTAGGTCGTTTTTCTTAGGAAGTACAGTTTATTAATTGTTTTGGTGAATTTTTAGGAACTACAGCTTAATTGAAGTTTTCTTTTATGTTTGTTTTCTTTTAGTGGATGGTTTAGGTTCCAAGATGTTTCAATTTTTTCAACCTGCTATGTTATTGTGGAGTGGTATTTTGGATAATTTGTGTTTTTTATGTACTGAGTTACCAATGACACCATCTCAAAGGTCGTACAATAACCCTTCACATCAATTGTTACGTAAGAAAGAAACAGACCCGTGCATCACACGGGTGAGCAACTAGTTGGGTTAAAAATAGAGGATGAAAACAATATAGAAGAATGGTGTACCCTGACTTCAAGGCTCTTTCGATTCTTTTAGACAATAATTCGACCTTTCCCAAATAACTTGGCGAGTACAACAGGTCTCTCGAATTATGCCTTTAGGATTCAATGAAGCCTTAACACAATAACTGAATTCAAGGATTGTACTTCCTTGACCCGACCCAGAACACAACGTATAAGCTACTGATGATGCTATTAGAGAAGATGAAAACAAATTGATTTGATGTGTTGGAATGGGAGAAAACCTTCGTTATTTAAAGATGGTTTCATGCCTTTTGAATATGTCTGTTCATCTCCAACAGACGCTTTCAACAGGCATCCATTAATGGTATCTCTCCAGAGAAACCTTATGGAAAAAAAAGCGATTGTAGAAATTTCTGGAAAACCGAAATAGGTTTCCAAATTCAAAACCTATTTCGAAACCTGTTCAATTAATGTAGTAGTACGTTGTTGGAGCTTAGCTTGTTAGGCTTCCAACTAGTTAGTGTAATATTTTTTATCTAATAATATATTTTTTTTTAAAAAAAAAATCAAAAAAAGAGAAAAATTCTTCGAGACATCGTCTCGCACTCTGCTAGGCGGCGCTACCCCTACACCCCCGCAACCTGACATGTCAGGTTGTAAAGAAAAACAATGCTCTAAAAATGAACTTTTATAGATAAATGAATGGATGAACCTCTGTATAGAAATCGTAAGCGAGATCCTACATCATGACTATAGAAATCGAAATATTTCGATTGTAGAGTTTATAATCGGATCTTCTAAACCGACGGACCCAAAACCCGATTTTAATTAAAAATAGAGTAAGATTAAGCAGACAAAACTCCATCCCTAGTGTGTGATTTTTCTACGAAGTTCGACATCAACATCGTAATCGTACGCGAGAAAGCTTGTTGAGTTACTTAATCAAGTTAAACAACACAAATTCATACTTATGTTCACACGTTATCTACCCCAAACCAGCAGTCTCCATCTTCCTAGCGGTGCCTCTTCCTACTTCCTAGACTCCACACTAATTATGGAGATTAATAAATATATTAGATTATGTTAATACAAAGCATCCACATTGTCTTGAAATATGCTTCAAAAATATAAAAAATGATTGTCTTGAAACATAGCACTTACATAGATGTCAGTTAAAATGTAAACAGATCACTAGTATCATCGTCCAATTAACTTTACCACTATACTAGAATGACGTGGAACAAAATACTACATTAGCCATCTATTCAAATTAAATAAACGGTGATGCTGAAAAATGGATACAATAATTTTTTTTGTATGGTAGAAGATATCCATCATTTGCGAAACTCTATTTTAAGGAAGACAAAGTCCAAGGAGTGGAGCCTTTTGGAAGACAGGGAAGACCGAGGACTCTTTCAAGAGTGTCTTAATCTTGAAAACTAGTCAAAGAAGATACATCTTTCTTTTGATTCTTGAATGCACTAATTGGCTGTTTGATTAGCGTAATTTGGAATATTCTATCGTAATCACGTGCCTAAATTACTGAGATATATTTGGATCCATATGATAGTGGACATTGGACACTGGACACCATTTTTACCCAAGAAACCATTGAGAACTTGTCAGATTGGATTTCCTAGAGCTGGATTCAAGTGATTACTAGTACAGTTCTTCTAGTTCTTGTTGTGCCACTACACAAGCAATCTACAGAAATTGGGATGTGACAAGTTTCTGGGTCGTGATTATCAACAACTATCTTTCCGCCTAAAGATATCTTCCTAAATCTTCCTGAACATATGATACATCCACTAATTGTTACATGTTTTGTCTTCCATAAAGTAAACACATGATTCGCATAAAGTCATAGACTGCTGCACACTTTTAATAATACTCGAGTCAAATGAATTTGATCTCCGAAAATAAAAAAAATTCATCTGATTTGATAAATAGCAGAATTTAGAAGACTAATACTGTTTGAATGTCCAAGTCAAAGAAAAACACCAATCATAAATTCTTTCAGCATTTTATTACATTTAATGATTTCAAGCTGGGACAGTGAGAACAACCAAATCTTGATGCCATATGGAGACAATTCTTTGTAAATAGTATAGGTCAATATAAGTAAGACGGCTGCTGTGGATGTCGGCCTTGGAAGCCTGGTAGGATACGCGGAGCTTAAGAGGTCAAGTACTATCTATGACTCGGTGCTACCTGCAATTGATTTCGAGTGCGAAATGAGATCTTCCAATTCGTCAGCTACGACATTATAGCAAAACAAGAATTGTTCCTGACAAACAAAAAGGAAGTCAGTGAGCAATTTGGCCAAGGTGCATGTGGATTGATGAATAAGTCTACTTTGTCCATAAGAAACTCTGAATGTTTCAAAACCTGCCTTCTTCCTAACTTCTAACGATTAACCACTGACCTGGTCATATCGCACCGGCAAAACTAAGTAAACGGCGGATTATACCAATGTGTGATTGTGTAATTCTCTTCTCAAACATTAATCTTCTAATAGAGAGTGTAAAAGGGTACCGTAGTTGTTGGGATTTTCACCACAACGCTTTGATGTTGGGGATTAAACGAAGAAGACAACAAAGAACCAAGAAAATAACGATAAACGATAAACAATCACAAGACAAGGATTTACGTGGAAAACCCCAAACTGGATAAAAACCACACACAAGAACACGATTTATTCAATTAACCGTAAAGGTGATTACAAAGAGAACTCTTACCTTCTCACACAGCTCTTACCCTTCCACGAAAACAAGAAGCTCACAAAGAGACCGAAAACCCTAACTTTCCCACTCTTTAGAAGAACTCTACGAGATATCTTTCAAACACTACCAAGAACTCCTATTTATCCTAGTTAGCTAGCTAGGTCTTATTCAAGTTTACTTGGCCGACTCCAAAATAATTCCTACAAGTTAGGAATTATTCCCGACCTTGCTTTGAGATAAACACAAAGACCACCGACTAATACACGGTTTTGGAGTTCCACACAATTTAGACTCTCACACAAAATCGTGTCCTATAATCTAGCTAGCATCCAACAATTCTCCATCTCGGATCATGCGTTCATGCATGATACGATCAATACAAGAAATCTCCTTCGTCTTCCAACGTCGATTGCGCCATAGGCTGCCTACGTATCCTCTGCAAGGAATCATACCGACCAAAGTTCACTCAAATTCTTCTTTCTTCAAACAACTAACGTCCACCGTGTTTTTGTCTACTTGCCCTTACGGACCGTTATTCATCAACGTTGATGACCAACAAAGTCCAAGTTATCCTTGGACTTGCCAATCTTTGGAACCCACTTCTTGACCATACGACCTTTGGAACTCCACTTAATGCCAAATTTCCATGAGACTTTACATTCTCAAAAGTTGACTCAGGTACATCCTTAGCTCCACCTACCCCTGACTGCTTCAGAGTATACAAGCCGCTGCTACGACTTACTTTCATGATCATAGTAGACCCTTGATAAATCTTAATTACTCCACCATAACAGGAATAACCAAAACCTGCAGAATCTAATTGGGAAAAGATTAGATTCCACCTTAACTCCGGCACGTGTTTAACTCCCCGGATTGTTCGAAATTTACCATCAAACTTCCTAATGCGAATATCACCGACTCCCTTAACTTATAGTTCCGAGCCATCGCCAGTAAACACTTTTCCACTACACCCCACATGCCTATCGAAATATGACCGGTGTGCACACATATGTGTCGTGGTACCGCTATCCAAAATCCAACCCTTTTCTTGATTAAAATCAGCATCAACCAAAAGAAAGAAATCGCTTTCATAACTAGCATCGTCGACATGGTTAGCTTGACCTTCGGGACCTTTTTCCGGACCAGTCACATTGCCTTTCCACTTGCAATCACGCTTAATATGGCATGGTTTGCGACACTTCCAACAAACACTCTTACCATGTTTCCTCTTCTCGCCAGCATATAAAACATCATCTTCCAACAAATTACCCTTAATACTCTTCATCTCCTTTCCAGACAAGAGAGCACTTGTAACTTCGGAAAGACTCAAAGCATCTTTTCCATGCTTTAAGTATATTACCATGTGTTTATAAGATGGTGGAAGTGACAAGACGAGACGAAGTGCCTTATCCTCATCATTAACAGTTACTCCTAACGCTTTCAGTTCAGAAACAATTGAATTCAAAACACTGAGATGATTAGCAATAGACGTACCTTCAGCCATCTTCAACGTATGAAATTGCTCTTTCAAGTACAATCTATTCGAACGAATGTTTGTCATATACAACTCTTCAAGTTTACTCCACAAATCCTTTGCTGTTGTAATCTTTGAGACATTAGCTAGAACATTCTTTGCTAATAATAATCGTATTTGACTTGCAGCTCTTAAATTAACATCTTCCCAGTCTTCAGGTTTGACACCGCTTTCAGCTTGTCCTTTCAGCGCCTTGACTTATCCCGATTGTATCAAAACATTTTAAACTTGAATTTGCCATAAACCGAAGTTAATAGAACCATCGAACTTCTCTACCTCGAACCGCGTAGAACCCGCATAAACCTTTGTTGTCATCTTGTTTTTCCCTAAACCTAACCCTAAATACCATTTGTTGGGATTTTCACCACAACGCTTTGATCTTGGGGATTAAACGAAGAAGAAAACAAAGAACCAAGAGAATAACGATAAACGATAAACAATCACAAGACAAGGATTTACGTGGAAAACCCCAAACTGGGTAAAAACCACGGACAAGAACACGATTTATTCAATTAACTGTAAAGGTGATTACAAAGAGAACTCTCACCCTTCTCACACAGCTCTCACCCTTCCACGAAAACAAGAAACTCACAAAGAGACCGAAAACCCTAGCTTTCCCACTCTTTAGAAGAACTCTACGAGATATCTTTCAAACACTACCAAGGACCCCTATTTATACTAGTTAGCTAGCTAGGTCTTATTCAAGTTTACTTGGCCGACTCCAAAATATTCCTACAAGTTAGGAATTATTCACCGACCTTGCTTGGAGATAAACACACAGACCACTTACTAATACACGGTTTTGGAGTTCCACACAATTTGGACTCTCACACAAAACCGTGTCCTATAATCTAGCTAGCATCCAACAGTAGTTTCCACCATTCCCATAGGCTGAGATCTTAAAATGCTGATAGTGTGACCAAGATCCAACGCAGTTATATTTCCAACAAGGATTCTCTGTACGGTATTAAGAATTGTACAAAATGTACCCGTTCGCCCAATACGTGCACTGGGACAAAAGACAAAAACTATCAGGCATACATATGGATTTGTGGTCTAACGGTCTTAACTGTACATGTCCAAAAATGTAAAAGTTGATGTATATGAAGAGAAATACCTGCAATGCACAATTATAGAGCCTAGATCACGGGGTATATGATATATCATTTTTAAAATCTCACGAACTGGAAGTGTGTTGTAGGGTACTTCAAAATCAGGCCAGTCGAGATACTGAACATGGATAACAGAGTGCAGTGGCTCCTCTGAGCAACAGACATAATTGCAGAACAAGACACGATTTATACATTAAATGCTTGATCTTATAAGACGACTCGATGAGGCAGCTAAACGATAAATGGAAGGGACAGAATGGGTATCCCCCATCCACCACCTACCATGTGTACAGGGGGAATTTCCTAGCCTCAACTGCAGTACTTACTGACTTTTGGTTAAGTAAAGCCAGAATTGCTTCTGATTCTCATTTTCGGGAATTCAAAAAAGTCAATTCTCGCATGTGTAATAATACATTGTTGTCGGCAACGGGAATCATATTTCAACACTGCCAATTAGTTCCTAAGAAATCTGGACAACATTTGAGCCATGCACTTAAAATCTCATCTGTTTAGAAACCCCAACTTGCACCAAACACTGCTCAGTGGACAGGGTTTATTTTAACTTTTAATTAATATTCAACACTGCCTACAGTGAAAAGACTTCAGTCTTTAAGTTAAGGCTTTCATACTAATGTTGCCAAGGCCTCTTAGGGAGGTCAGAGTTTTGGGCCGGGCTAAGGCTCTTGCCAAGAACAAAACCCTGTACCATGAGTACAGGCAGCTCAGAGTGCCAATTAGTAACATGCAAGCACGCAAAGCCATTCATGACATTTCTTACCAATCAGTGAGCCACTGGCTCACTGCGCCTATTTCTGTTATTTGCTCGTCTAGTGTGTTTAAGGTATCTCCATATTCCAGATTCAAATTATTCTTGAGAGGGGAGAAAGGGAAAATTGAAGTATTAACAAGGAGCTGATGTTACCTCTCTGTGTGTCACCTCCAATCTGCGCAAGATTAACAATGTATTAGTTGTTCTTTTCCATCTAGTAGTGACACGAATCTTTCCGAATACTATAGCGCTGTCTTCTGATTGAAAGTAATCTTCACATTTGATCACCTGCTTAAAGTATTTCACCACCGTACTAAGATTATAGATTGATGCGAATGAATGAAACAAAGACATATTAAAAACATGAAATAGCTAACAGAAACGCAAATGAAAACCATATAACTAAGAAATCAAATGTAACTTAGACGGATGACATATAAGACCTTAGCGTGAACATCAAATACAAAAACGGAGATGAAGAATTAATCCATTTTTGTAAATAATAGTATTTTACTATTTATTGGTTGAGATCGAGATCTTTTAGTATGGGGATATTAACATATATCACAGTACCTGATGACCATCAACTAACTGAGTCAGCATAACAACCAAGGGGCAATGATGCTGGATTACCATCTCCCAGAAGTGCTCACATGTATGTTGTACTGGACCTAGTGCAGCTATGATGCGTGGATTGCTTTCACAAGATCTAACCTACATTATTGAGAGGCACTCCTTAATTTCAAGCAAATTAGCAAACGTTCTGGAACTTCACTAATACTATATAATCACTCCCTGGCGTTTTAGAATCCTGGGATGACTTCAAAACGACCCTGTTTTGGCCAACTGAAAATCAATGAGACGTAAAGAAATAACCGACCCCCTTGTATCCAAAGGAACTACTCTTAAGAATGTCATAATTATGAAATCGGAACTAATTTTACTATTTCAATAGAAAAATCAATTACTAAGCCTTTAATACTCTTAAGAAGAGCTTCTTTGCAGCTTTCCATCATTTCAGCATTCTTTATATTGTTGAACTGGAGATATGTAGTTAAAAGCTTAGTAACTGTCGATGCGTCAATGTATGGTAATAGCGAGAGATAAATCAACCAAATACAAACTTTTCCTGAATCTCTTAAGTCTATCATACAACAATGTCTTAAGTTTCTAGTATATCTTTAGAACCACAACAACAAACCAACAAACTAGCTATAAATTAAGAGTTTAACAATAATAATCCTGATAATTACGCTACATCTGGTGGTAATCGAACAAGATACAATATGAAATTAAACCCAGAATTGGGAAATAAAATCTCCAAATGATTCAATTTATAACCTGGCAAACAAGATATATGCAAGAAAGAAATTTAAATTTACTCAACAAAACCTAGATAACTACAAATGATCAGTTAGATATTGTGATTTAGTACTAATTGATCAGGTAAAGGCTTATATTCATGTAGGATGCAAAATTCATAATATCATTATAAACTTAATCGAAGTTTTTCAGGTGCAAAATTAAAGAGAGGAAAACCTGCAAGTGTAAATTCCTGTAATATATTGTTGGGGTTCTGGAGTATCTCCTTTAGTGACTTGAGCGCGTCAGAGCAGTAGACTGACTGATCTGGGGAGAGAACTAGTTACATTGGAGGATCAGAAGAGAAGTCCATGGGTTTTGATGCCATGAAAGAAGCTCAACAGGTGCAAAATGGAGGGAGTCACTCGGCTGTGTTTTATTTCTCAGTTCACTTAGCATTAGAATTTCCAGTTTTTGACCCTCTTTGACTTGATATTCGGAAGAAAAAGCAAGCAAAAGACATTGGGAGACTTGGGGACAGACCAAAAAGGCAAGACTTGAGAGAGACCGAAAAGGCAAGTCCCGTTCGCCAAAAATACTAGGACAGAAGTCTTTTTGAAAAGTACTTGGACAGAAGTTAGCATTAGGGTCTGGTAGTGTTTTTTTCTTTTCTTTTGAAGGTGGGTTTGGGATTGTCAAGTTTGCAAGATTGCTAATAAGGATACCAAATTGCTTGAGGATATACCAACCCAAAGGCAATGGATGTTTTGTCTTTAGTATATTTTGGTACACCACCAAATAATTGGGTATCCCTGTTAGCAGCCTTGTTAAGTTTGTGCCTCCAAGCTTAGACCATTTTCAAAGAGGGAAGAGGGGATTCCCTCAAAAGCTGAGGTAGCGCCGAATCTATTCGACGTGTAAAGCATTAGTGGGAAGACCATCTTATGGTTATAGAAAATGATAAGTCCACCGATTGATTAAAAATGTCGTGATCGGTTAACAAATTTGCGGTCGGTAAATTCTTCCCGAGAACCTTGTTCTCTATTATTTTAGATAACTACTTATAATTATCTTTTTTGTATTTTATGCAATTATTATACTTGTTTTTTTATTTTGGGTTTTTAACGGTTTTAAAGGAGATTTTAATTAAGAACGCGCGATTGTGGGATATAAAAACTAATTGAGGGATATAGATTACTTCCCCCAACCAGTAGTGTCTGTTAAGGGGTGATTTTTTGGATATGAAAAATACTAAAATACCCTTTGGTTAATCAAAAAATATTATTAAAAGATCATAATACCCTTTCTACTAAAACTTAAAATCAAAAACCAAATTCATATATCCCCAATTCTCTAAAAACAGTACCAGCACTCTTAGGGTTAGGTTTTGATTTTTTTTTTCTTCCATCTTCTTCTTCATCCGTTCTTCATCGACGATTAATCGTCAATTCAAAAATTTCTTCGTTGATTAACCTACGAGAATCATAACAATGCCTCCACGAGAAAAACTAAATGCCCAATCGAAATCAAACTCGATTGCTCAACAGAAATTATAGGAAAGACTTGCTTTGATTGCTCAAGAGCAAGAAAAAGAGGAAGCAGCCAACTCGGACAATCAACCTCTCGTAAACATGGCTTCTGTGAGAAGGTAAGTGATTTTGAACTACTTTATGAGTGTTTAAATCGATTTATAGCAATGGGTTTAGGTTAGAATCGCAAACCCTAACTCAAACAATTGAGTTTCATTGAGTACCGGCATTGAAATTTGTATGAATACCACGTCGGTACTCAATTATGGCATTCAATTTAGAATGAAGGAAGTGCTGGTATTGGGTTACGACATTGATTTTAGTATGAATACAATGTCGTTTTCAAATTCAGAATCTCCTGAAGCTGAATATTCTATACCGGCATTCAAATTAAGTTGAATACTATGCTGGTATTGGGTTACAGCATTACTTTAAAATTGTTCGCGTATGCCGGTAGTGCAATTTTGGTATCCAGGATCATTCTAGGAATTACCGGCATTGGTTTGAGTTAGCATTCTGTCCCGGTACATGGTTATGGCATGGAGTGAATTATTAAGTGTTTGCCGATAGTGTTCATTTTGTATCCAGGTACAATCTAAAATACTACCGGCATTGTCGATATTTATTGTACATTATCGGAACTGTGGGCATGCGGTATTTTCTTGATGACCATGAAATTGTGTTATCTTGTGTTCATTTCGTGTGGCTTTTGATATAGGAAAAAATCCAAGGAAGCTAACAAAGGAAAAACTAAAGATGTTGTCATTAAGAGTAGAAGGAAGGACGGTCTTGATACTCCTCAGTCTCTGCCTCCTCGAGGGAAATACAAAGGTCGCAAAAAGCATTTGGGGGATGATACAAGAGGGATAATTTGGGAGAGTGGTGGTGATCGTAGTCGACTTGTAATCCGTAAACCTACTAGAACAGTTGAGGACGATGGGCATGATGAAGAGGAAAGTGAGGAGGAAGATGATGAGGTTAATCCAAGTCAATTAGCAAGCCAAAAAGCGAAGTTGGTGGGCCAAGTCAACAACCAACGTAAGGCAAGGACAAAGGCAAAGTCACAGTAAAAGTTAAAGGTTCGCACCTTCCTCATAAGGATGACATGATACCTGACCTTGCTCGTGGTAGAATTTGGGGTGAAGCTCCGGAACCAAAAACGCTATTTGGATACAAGGACTCGTGGGCTCGTACTATCTATCAAACCTATGTAAGCATTTTTTTTATCTTGTGCATATGTATTGTTGTGTATTTATGTAAAATATCTTAATTCTATTGTCTCCTAATTGTAGGATCATAAGAAGTCTGTGCGTGTTTGCCGAAACCAAGCCGCGGATGGTTGGAATTTGTCTGAGGAATGTGAAGAGGTCCTTAAATTGCTTTGGTTGTAAATTATGGTCTATATGCTTTGGTTGTAAATTATGTGAAGCCTGATTTTGTGACTGTCAATTGCTTCGTCGAAAGGTATCATGGTGAAACTGATACCATGCACTTCCCTTATGGGGAGATGACCTTCATCCCTAAAGATGCTAAGAACATTCTAGGCTTGAATGTTATCGGAAAATCAATTGCAGAAGGAGATAAGTCTGCGGACCTAGAATGGTCGAAGTTGCACGCTCTGACTAACAAGTTGTTTGGTTGGGACTACAAAACTTCTGTGGAGAGCTTCTATGTATCTAAGTCTATTAGGACAAAGACATTCAAGATGACGCTGCTTAAGAAGAAGTTTGAAAAAACAAAGGAAAGAAGTTTGGAGGATGGATGGGACCCTGCGAAAATTCGTTATACAGCCGCTGCGTACCTGTTATACATCTTGGGCACTAAGGTATTCCCTGACACTAGTGGAAACAGGGTTAGTGCAAACTATCTTCAGTACTTGGATCCGTCGGAAGATGTCTATAACTATTCTTGGGGCACCGTGGTAATGACACATTTGATGACCGAGATAAATTGTTTACGTGTGTAGTTGTAATCCCAAACTATCTTCTCAAATTCTTGCATAACGCTCCTCCCTTCCCATTCCACCCTTCTAATATTTGCTTGTGCGCTATAAATTGTACTTAGAGAAGACACGTTCGTCTTATCCTTTTCCTTGAAGCCTCTGAGAATTTGTCTCGGTTTGATAAATGCTTTGGTCAATCTCTTTACATCCTCCATTTCATGAGGTTTTAGCTTCGCAACTAGGGACTGACCAACAAAATCTTTCGGATCCTGGTGGTTATGACGGCCGAACGAAACCTCACAATCCCATTCATTGTTCTTGTCATTTAAACGGAATACAAACTTAAAGGGGAAATTATCCTTCCTCGTATGAGTTTTGTATACCTTATTAGTCTTCTTTGGATGTACATAATCCTTTCTCTTGTGGCTATTCTTCTCCTTGTATTGCCCACTTCTCTCGCAAACCATCTCAAAACAGCTTTTTGAACCTTGGGTATTCCTCACCAACAGACACATGTTCTTAAGAGCAGTCTCTTTAGCCCAAGCAATTGCTTCCTTTGGATCTTTTATTACCTAAATAAGGACAACAATGGGAGATTATAAGGTTCATTACAAGAAATTCATCGGTAATATTCAAGATACTAGGTGAAAAGAAATCTTTGGTAACACACCAGAGGCATTTTATAGTATTCCGATGTATCCGACCGAGCGGTTTTGCATTTGTTGGATCAATATAGGTCACAACCTAAGGATCGAACAAAAAGAAAATAAATTAGTTCCAAAAAAGAAAAATTTAATACTATGCCGGTATGCAGTTCCGGCATGCTCGATCACAGTCCCAGCATAGTCGAAATGCACCGACACTGAAGACCAATTTTGAGACGCTTGCGGCATTAACAATATATTTGAAAGAAATGCCGGAAATAATGGTTCTGGCATGCTCGTAATCTAAGTTACCACGCCTGTAGGAGGTTCCGGCGTAGCCCATACTTAATATACCATGCCGGTATTTAGATTTGGAAAATACTCCTTCTTGTATGTTTTTTTGTAGGTACCGGCATGGTAACGTTAAAATTAAACAACGCCGGCGGAGGTTCCGGCATGCTCGTTATCTATGGTTCCACGCCGGTACACAGTTCCGGCGTGGTAGTTAATTAATTTTACATGCCGGTATTTAGCTCCGGAAGACACTGCTTCCTGTATGTTTTTCATGCAGTACCGGCATGGTAACCTTATAATTTAACCATGCTGGTAGCATATTCGATAGAATATTTCGTGGTAGGTTAAAAGTAACTCCTGTACCGGCATAGTTTTTTGGTTGCAAACTATGCCGCTTTTAGTTTTAAAATGGGGGATCCCAAGGTTCCAGCATGGTTGTAGTATGAATACTATGCCGGTATTTGTGGTTCTGGCATGGTATTCATACTTTGACCATGCCGGTACCGATCTTTTACAGCAACAACAATGGTGGATTCAAAGAAAAAAATCAATTTTTCAACCTATTCGCAGATGGGGAGTGCTTATATGTTGAGATAGTTTACTCTCTTGGGTTGGTTCTTCACGAAACACTTCATGCTCGTAAAATTCATGTTCCAAAGGTGTTGGTTCCACAAAAACTTGCAATTGTGAGTTGTTGTCATTGGATGAAGATTCAAGATATGCTCATTGTTGTAGTTGAGCTAAAGATTCAGCCGCAGCAATTCTCTCTTCACAATCATCCTCCATTTTCACAATTCCCTCTCAAATTTTCTTTCTCTCCTTCTACTCTCACATCATTCACCCAAACACAAATAATAACACACACTAATCGTTTATCAAAAATCTTAAGATTTTATTAATTATATTAATCACTAATCCTGATTAATAATGGGTATATTAGGAATTACATAAAATACTTAGATAAGGGGTGACCCTGATTTGATATTTGGATCTTGTTTTTGTCTTTTTCCTATATCCCCCAATTATTTTTTATATCTCCCGATCGCGCGTTCTTAATTTATTTATTTTTTTAACGGGTTTTTTCTCTTCTTTTTAGCTTTTTTTTTTGTAGTGTTCCACGATGAACATTTCACTGATCGGCTAATGGTTTGTGGGGATTGGTCGGTGATGCTAAGTTAATCGGTGATTATACACCGATCGATGGACGGTTCACCTATCCCTAAATATTTTACCTATCATCGAATCGAATTGTTTGTCTTCCCTTATTCCCCTAATCCCTTATCAAATTCCCAATATATGGGGTAGGGAATAAAGGTTTTGGAGAAATCCCCAGCCCATAGGAGATGATATTTCCCATAAATAAGGGTATAAATCCCTTGTTGGAGATGGTCTTACAGACACTACTATGTATGTTACTTTCTTTGTAAATTGACTCGTCACTACAAAATGAATATTAGCGGAGAGTAAAAAATTGGGCAACAAGAAAAAAAGAATCCCCTGAAGCAATAAGGTACTCATATAGGCGAAATCCATTCTTCTGGAAAATCTTTGATGGAGGTTCTTTTTTCATTTATTCATTCATGGAAGTAGGATTGTTAGTTATGGAATCATAATTTTTTTTAAAAGCAACTAGGCACTTATTTACTTTTACTATTAAAGATAATTCATCAATATAGCATCTAAAATAAACCCCGGACAACATATTTCCAGTCTACAATAAAAAATCAAATTACATCATGAAATCAATAAACACTCTTCAAGTGTGTTCCACAACATACCTGCAACCTCGTTGTCAGCTTCTAGATTCAAGAACATAACAAATTTAGGATACCTGCATGATTACTCATCAACTTCTTAAATATATTACTGGGTAACCCTTGAAGCATCAAATTATCATACTAGAACTTTCATATAACCACCATCACATTTTAACCCATCCACGCCTAGATTTTCTCTTCCTAAAGATTGTTGTTAGATGTAAGATCCTCCAACTCATCAATTAAGACATTATAGCAAAAATAATATTGTTCCTGGTAAACATTAAGAAATGGACAAAGTTTAGAAAAGGTTCAAATACTTGAAAAACGAACACAAATCTCAGAGAGAAGTTACTCTTGATCATTTGCATTCTATCAGAGAGGTCCAAAATTTTAAGGCATTGTAGTGTCAAATCTCAAGGTACATGATATTGTAAAACTTATCATGTTTTTCATGAGCAAAATGAATTATAATTCATACACCGTTAAGTACCTTTGTTTGCACCATCCCGATACGCTGAGATCTGAAGATGCTGACAGTATCACTAAGATTTAAAGCAGTCATATTCCCATCAAGGATTCTTTGGATCGTATTAAGGATCGTACAAAATGCACCCGTTCTCCCAACACCTGCACTGAACAAAGGACCAAAAAAAATGTCAAAAAGATGTGTATGGGTTTCTGATCTTATCATTACTAATCAGTTTGAAACATTAGAGAATGGTAAAGTCATGAAGAGAAAACCTGCAGTGAACCACTATGGGGCCAAGAACAGGGGGTATATGATATATCCTTTTCACAATATCACGAATTTCAAGTGTACCGTCGGGTACTCCCATATCAGGCCATTCAAGATATTGAATATGGAGGACATTGTGGGCAGGCTCTTCTGACTGATCAAACAAACAGTTACAAGACCGATAATCATGCAGTAATACCTTTGATATGATGTAGTAGATAAGAAAATTCATGGATACAAATAAAAAAACGACAACTAGAAACCATGACATTAGGAGTAATACAACTCCAAACAACGAGAAAATAAAGAGTATCCGACTTAGAAGATTTAATCTTACATGTTTGTACTTCAGCTCCAAACAACTCAAGACTAACGAAGTATCAGTTGTTCTTGTCCATTTAGTGGTGACATGAATGTTATCAAATTCTCTTGGCTTGTCTTCTGAATTAAAATAATCTCCACATTTGACAATCTGCACATAGCATTTCAATCTAATAAACAAAGAGAACATACAACAGACTACACGTTATGGAAAACCAAAATGAACTTAGCAAAGATCATACATCACGAGAATGATATGCAATAAGTAATGGATTATAGATCATGCAAGAAATTGGAATGGCATAAAAAAATCACAAAGAAGATTCAATAACATGCAGTACCTGATACACAAGATCTACACGAAATAATACAACAAAATCTAACCAGCATGACAATGGCATATGAAGAGGAATTGCCTTCCGACGTTTTAAAATGAAACATCGGCATAATAAAAATTCAAAGTACAAGCGAATTATTCCTTCTTTTTATAACATGATTGTATAATTATTTCCATATTATTTATTCAGGCCTACACATCCTAGACCACAAAAATACCAACAGGTAAGTACATAAGTTTGTGAGAGAAGCTTATTAACAAAGAATTTCGTAAGTATTCTCTTAAATTTTTAAAAATAAAAATAAAAAAAACTTTGCAAAAGTAAATCTTTTTGCATCAATTTATTTCTTTTTGGCATAAGCTAGTTTGATAAAAAAAATATGATGTTTTGTTGTAATAAATTATCACTTAAAGCTAATACAATATCAATCAACAAGAAAGGTTAATTTTGCGCTATATGTACCACATATACATGATATATATAACTCAAATATAGTATTCTTAATTATTTAAGGGCCCGATCATGCAAGAGCCCAAGGCTTTGCCTAGATATCTTATTCCCATGGTACGACCTGCAATGAGTTACCTTTCCATCGTCGAATAATTGAGTAAGCATCACAATCACAGGGCAGTGATACTGGATTACCATCTCCCAAAAGTCTTCATAAGTATCTGGCAGCGGACCTTGTGTAGCTATACAACGTGAAACGGATTCACCGGAACCAACCTACATTTATGAGGAAGTAGTTAACATTTAAAAGCATAAATGAAATTGTAAAAAATAACTCCCATAAGCCAGAAAATTATGCTTGCAGAGAAGGACACAAAAAAGCTAAAATACCAGAGGTACATGAGTTCACGGTGTAAGAAAACATAGTCTATAAGCTTTCTAAAGGTACATTACAACTCTACAAAATAGTATGACTACAAAATTACTTCCCTTTTCACTACACTTTCCTATCCAATGTTCGTTCCTTTACTATTTAACCCATTTCTAAAGAGATATAAATTTTTATCAGTGAATTCAATTCAATCAAACCTACACAGCACTAATTATCTAATTTAATTAAGACTCTTAATTGAAAATTACATGAAAGAGTTTTTGAATGAATTGATTGGAAACACTAAGCAATCAAACAAAACATAAAAACTTGATGAAATATAACAATTAAGATGAGATTAAGTAACAAAATCAAGAAACCAAAAACAATCAAACCTAAATGAAAAGATGAAAACGGTCATGATTGATGTTGAAGAAGAACAAGATATTTTTTATAAAAAGAGAAAAATCGACCCCGGGTATAAAACATGACCACTGCTTGGTTAACCAAGTTAGGATGGTCATTGATATTAAGCGGGCATATCTATTTCTTGTTCAGTTTTTCTTTCCTCTTCGTATTTTCGGGAGCTCGAAAACATGGCGGTTTTCATCAATGGACTCAGCCTTCTGCAAGTTTTGATCCCTGTAACTAGAACATTTTAGAAATCTGCTATTTCTGAACTTCTTCGCAGTCTAAGGATGAATCTTTGATCTTTTCCCTTGGGGATAAGATTTATTGGATAATTGAGTTTTGATATTTTTTAGCCATTTTTTCTTTCTTTTTTTCTTCAGGTTTTTTTATTAATCTTTTTTCTTTTTCTTTATTTTAATAAAGTCCTTTCATCCTTGTGTGATGAGTTTAAAGTCTAAATCTTTTGAGTTTTCTTGGTCTATCAAAGGAAAGTTAGAGAAATTAAAGTTTTGGAGAGATTTAAGGGTATCGTAAATTGTATATTGCCTCCTGAAAAATCTATTAGGTAGCTTTACTCTATCATTCTAGAGGCTTTAGATGGCTCAAATAATACCTGAAAGTGGTCACAGAGGTCAATCAGATTGTTATTTTTAATTGAGGTTATAACAAAATTTCAAGGTAGTTTTATGAAGATCTCAAGAAATGATGCTTCTATGGAAGCGAAGTCTCGTTTTGTATATGTCCCATGTGGTGGTGATGGATTCATTTGGAAGAAGTTTCGGAAGTTTTTGAATCCATCTCATAAGCTGGTACAACACATAGATTTCAGGGATAATGATTTTCCTCCGTTACCTAAATCAAATGGAAATATGGAAGGTGTTTTTAACCCTTACATGAGAGGTGTTTATGTTGAATCCATCAATTTCCATAAAGGTTGGGTTGGTGTTTCTAGAGAAATTTTTAGTCATTTCAAGATTTTGATCCCCTTAAGCAACCGCTTATCCTAAGAGTTGGTAAATCAAAGATTTTTTTAAAGCAATGGGAAGTGTATGACTCTTTAATCAATCTAGTGATTGAGAGTAAGAAAAGTCATTGGATATGGATTAGAGGTCTGCTTATGCATTTTTGGGTAAAAACAATCTTTCGAAGGATTTGTTCTCCATGGGGTATCCCAAAGGACATTCATTTGGATACGGTGAATCATATATGAACTTTAGTAAGATCGAAGTTGTTTGTGATATGTTGAAAATAGCGACAGTAGTAAAATTTTCAAATTATTGGTTGTACATTGAATGGATTCATCAGTTAAGGAATCAGGGTGAGGTCCATTTTGATACAAAGCAGAGGAACATGGAATATCAAAGAGTGTCAAATCACATGAGGGTTTCTCATTCTTCTTAGGTGAATATTGATGATTCTTTAACTATAATAGTCATAAGGATCAATATCAAAAGGTGGTCGATAATCAGAAAGTTTCTAAATGATCTTTTAATCAAACCAAAGATAAGATCAGCGGTAGTTATTCCATTAGAATATTATGCCGCAGATAATAAAAACTTTTGCTACGAGCCGGAAATATCGAAAGTGTTGAATGTATCTTCTAAAGACAGTAAAAAAAAGGATTTTTCGAATTTCAAATTTGGTAAGCCGATTTGAGAGTGGAGAGAGTTTGGGTTGAAAATACACTATTCAGTACTGGACTAGTCTCTAAATTGGTGAGTACACCAGCTCATCTTGCCATACAGAATCATTCGTATTCGAGTTTGGGTCAGGGTTCGGGTCAAAGGTTATAATTATCTTCGAGAGGGGTTTTTGACCCAGATTTGATGTCTCGTCCGGCCATGAGTCAATCAACTCAGCTCATCATTACATGAGAGAAATGGTGTTTAGAGATCCATCGGGTTTTGACCCGTATAAAAGAGCTTTATTCAGTCCAGCCCATGATCCGACTGACGCTGGTACATTGGATGTTTCTTCGATTTCTGGAGACAAGTTAGATCTTGACAAGTATCATAAGGAGTTAATATGTTTGAGTGTATATCTGAACAATGATATACTTGTCTCTAAGTTGTTAGATGATTCTTAGAGTTCAAAATTACAAGATGTGGTATCTCCATCATCGGGTCTAATCTCTAAGAATATTCAGACGCCCTTATTTGTTCATCTAACTGCGGAAGCCCAATTACTCAATGATATGCTCATTCGAATAACACTTCTCAGAACGAGCAAGAAATGAAGTTTAATAACTTAATAAATTTTTACTTGGCTTTCAATAAGAGGTTGGGTATAGATTGTGATTCCAATATCTTGAAGGATATTTGTAAGCACATGTTGATTAAGATAACAAGATCTGAGACAAAGATGGGTCACAACGAAAATCAGCTGGATGGTTTTGATAAATTTGATGCTGATTCTGAGGACGAAAATTGGGTGGGTTAGGAGGATAGGGGTAACTTCTATGTGGAGGAAACATGTAATATGCGTGTGAATGTTTCTTTCACTTCTGTTTATTCTAATTTAATTGCTAGGGATTTGATGCAGTCGAATGGATCATGAAATCCTCTCTTAGAACATTAGGGGTTTAGGGGATGACTTGAAAGTGTCTGCAATGGGGAATGCAATTAGATTAAATATTCAATTCAGGAAAATAAGATGAAGGAAATTGATGATTCAATCTTTTCCCATCGGTTATAAGTTTATGAGGCAAGAATGGTTGTGATTCAATCTTTCTCCCATTTGAAGGTAGGTCTGGGGGTATTTTGGTGATGTGGAATCCTTCAACTGTAGCAATGGAAGAAAGTTTGCTTGGGTTTTTTCTGTTTCTATAAAATTTTGTAATATCTCAAACAATTTTGTGTGGATTTTTATGACGGTATATATATGGGGCTTCAGATGCGGCTGCTTACGATCAATTTTGACAAGAGTTACAGGAATCAGGCTACTTATGACTGAACTGTGGGTTTTACATGTAGATTGGAATGCTATCCTTTGTCAGGCAGAGAGAAGTAGAATTGGTGTATGTACAAGGAGTAGAAATTAATTTAGGATGTTTATCAATACTAATAATTTGATAGATATTCCGTTGTCTGGGGGAGCTTATACTTGGACAAATTCTCAAAACCCGCCAACTTTGATAAGATTAGACATATTTTTGTTTAGTGCAGAGTGAGAGGAGAAGTGTACTTCTTTGGTGCAGTACAAATTGAGAAGACCCATATCTGATCATGCGCCAATTCTTCTTAATTGTAATGCTGGTACACATACACATGATTAGGGAGGTGACTATGGTTAAACACAAGCAAGTTTCTTTAAACCTTGCTAGGAAATAGTTTTCTAGAGAAAAAGGGAAGTGGTTGGAGGAGTAAGGAAGAAATTCAAGAAAAATTCATAAAAATGCTTATTATCTTTAGAATATATAAATGCCACTAATTCTCTTTTAGTGAATGAGGTTACGAGTCATGACAAGGAAGTAATCAATACGGAAACTAGAACTTTTTATGTGGATTTTTTTGTAAGACATGGTGCATAACAAGCCTACTTTTGAGGGTTTTGATTTGCGGAGTCTTAGTGTGCAACAAAGTATTCAGTTATAGAAGCCCTTTGAGGAAGAAGAGGTAAAGAATGTAATATGGGGTTTTGGAAGAAACAAGTCGTCGGGGGCGAACATTAATATAATAAAGTTCTTTAAAGCGGTTTGGGACATCATCAAATCAGATCTCATGGCAGTTTTGAAAGAATTTGGGTAAAATGGTAATATTGAGTGGAGTATGAATTGCAGTAACATTAAATTGATACCCAAGTGTGATGATGCTGTCTCTATGCACAATTTCAGACCAATTAGTCTAATATGGGGTATTTAAAAGATTGTTTCTAAGTTACTGGCAGATAGACTAAAGCAAGTTCTCTCCTCTAATTATTTCTAAAATTCAATGAGTGTTTGTGGATAATAGACAAATTACAAATGAGATTCTTATTTCTTCTGAGTTGATTGATTTTAGAGAGATAGATAATAATCTTGGATTGGTGGTCACAATAGATTTGAAGAAAGCTTTCGACAACGCCGGATGAAGTTGTTTGGATTACACTCTTGCAAGATTTGGATTTGCCTTTAGATGGAGAAATTGGATTAAATGGTGTCTGTCTAATACTAGATTCTTTATGGCAATGAATGGAACATTCATTGTTTAGAAGTGGTAAAGGAATAATGAAAGGTGATATCATGCCCCATTTTTTATTCATTTAGATTGTGGAGATTTTATCTTCTATGATAAAGAAAGCAACTACAATGAATCTAATCGCCGGGTTTAAGCCTGCTGTGAATGCTAAAGACATAAATCATCCTATTGTCTTTTTAGATGATAATGTTAAGCAGGTGATAAATCTTAAACATGTAGTGCTTGCTTTTAAGCTAGTAATTAATTGGACTTAAAGGTTAACTTTAAAAAGAATGCTTTAGTGGGCATGGGAAATGCTGTGGAGGGAGCGACCCATTTTGGTTGTTCTTTATCATCTTTCCATATGAAGTATCTGGGCATACCCTTGGGAAGTAAATCAAAGGCACTGGGAGTATGTGAGGTGATTATACAGAGATTTCAGAAGAAACTAAGCACTTGTCATAGGAAGTACTTGTTAAAGGGTGGTAGGTTGATGTTAGTAAAGTCGGTACTTTCTTCCATTCCCATATATTACATGTCATTATTTCAGATGCCTACTTCGGTGGAGAAGTAGCTTGAGAGAATAATGAGGCAGTTTCTTTGGGCTCGGTCAATAACAATTAGTAAACCTAACAAGGGATGGGTGAGATGGAAAAAGGTGAGCATTTCCAAGGAAGGAGGGAGTCAAAATAAAAAAGCTTCAGATTATGAATAAAGCGTTACACGCTGAATGGATATGGTGGTATGTTAATGAATAACATGCATTTTGGAGGAAATTGATTCATTCTAAGTCCAGTGGAAACATAAATGTTTTTGTCTTCCCTAATCCTTCTAACAAGACAGTAGGAAAATTTTTATGGTACGATACTCTAAAATGCAATAGTGAAATTCAACAAAATACTACATTGCCAGTGAACTCCGGTGACATGATTTTATTCTGGAAGACTTTTCTTTGAATGGGAATTCTTTATAAACTTTATTTCCTGCACTCCACAATTTCAGTAGAGTGCAAAATGCAACCATTCAAGACTGTGTAGACAAAAGTAATATGGTTAGTTGTAATTTAGCAATTTTGCAGGTAGTTGAAAGACAGAGAAGTCGAGGATGTAGCTCATCTACTAGATTTAATATCAACATTTAACACAAGAAATGGTGGCGATGAAAGAATTTGGTTACACGGCAGGAAACTTTTTTCGGTAGTGGAGTGTTATAAAGCTTTGGAGGATGATGGTTTAATTTTAATTCCTTAAACCCAAAAACCCAAGTGGCATTAGTAATTTTTTTCGTATGTAATTTATGCTATATTACTTCCCCAACTATGGATGCCTATAGAAATTCATTTCAGTTCAATGGATGTTTATTCTGCAAACAAGCAGGTGAATTAGATAATCATGTTTTCTAATTACATTCCGAAACCACCAGAGATTTTTTTCTCGAAGGGTAATTACAATAAGTTTTACAAGAAACAGTCAGGAAAACTATTTGAGAGTGGAATAGAAAGAAAGGTTCAATCTCTAACATAAGGAGAAAGATTTGGGATATAGTACCATTTGCGATTTGGTGGTCTATGTGATTGGAGAGAAATTCAAGATGTTTTAATGGAAACTATAAGCCTCTGAATGGGATCATAAACAGTCTGAAGGTGCTACTCTACACATACAAGAACAAAAACTTTTAGTGGTGTGAGTTTAGATATGGTTTTAAATAATATGGCAAGATTGGGGTATACCCAGATTAATTGGGTATACTCATTTTGTTCCCATCCAAAGTAGTGTGTTAAGGGGTGTCTAAAAGATGCTAAAATACCAAATCACCCTTACTATTGATACCTAATATCCTGCCGACTGATCAATCAAAAACAAAAAAAATTTCTCAAATTCTTTAGAAATCAAAACTCTATCGGATTGTGATGAAATCAAAAATCAAAACGAAACTAAAAAAAAAAAAACTGCTACAGGATTTCATATTCTTATCAAACAGCCAGCAGGGTATTTATTTATCGACCTTGCCGACTAATATCAGTCGGTAGGGTGTTTTTTTGTCGACCTTGCCGACTTTTCATCTCTGTAAATAGCATTTACAGGGTCGGCACGATATTCATCCTTATACCTTGCCGACTTTTCATCTCTGAAATTAGCATTTACAGGGTCGGCACGGTATTCATCCTTATACCTTGTCGACTAATCATGCATTTGTAACACCTTTCTCTGTATGTCAAAGAGCCTATAGTCGGCAGGGTATTTTTTGTCGACCTTGCCGACTATAAGTTAGCCGGCAAGGTAAGAAATCAATATGCATGCCGGCCAAAGTTAGTCGGCATCTTCTTCATTCGTCGACCCTGCCGACTTTTCATAATTTCAGAACTGAAAGTGTTGATTAAATTCTTTAATTTTGAGTATGATTTCATACATCAACTTTGCGATCCCCTTTTTAGAAGTGTTTGGGTAGTATGTTTTCATTTCCGTTGCAAAAAAAATTCTCAAAACAAATTTTTTTCATCAAAAATCTTCCCACACGAGTTCAATCAAAAACAAAATTTCATAACTTAAATTCATAAGTTTTAATCTACTCAATTAATCAATCTAAACTCAATTAATTAAGCTAATCAAATTTTTTAGTATTAATTAAACAAGAGTATGTTAGCCATTTAGAAAAAACATGGTTAAGGAGTGGCTTCTTTTAATTCAAAATGACCTGGATTTGTCTCATTAGGTATACCCCAATTAATTTGGGTGTACCCAGAGGTTGTTATGTGCTAATTTAGTCAGGAGCGGCAATTTTGTAAATAAATGGCCATTTTTTTTGTTACAATCACTGAAGTCAACTCACGGTCAAGCGACTCAAAACCATCAACTGATAAATTCGCTCAAACTTCAAGTGTACCAAAATTTTAATTTACGACTCAAATACAAAATATAGTCAAGAGATATATGTATACCTCCGCAAAGCTTGCATTGATATAATCGCTTCCAGATGATCTGGTGACCTCGGATGACTTGAGCACAACCCTGGTTTTATCAACTGAAAATCACCCATAAAATACATACATATTAATCATGCGTTCCTTGAGAATCTTACAAAATGGAAGATAGCAAGAAAATGCGTTTCTGGTGATATAGTTTCAACTATTGAACAGAAAAACTGGAGTGGATTACTATACATGGGATGATACTCTTGTAACGGTTTTTGTGCCGATTGACATCCCGGAGAGCTTCTCTGCAGATTTCATTCGCAACATCCTGTGTGCAAGATATTTACAAATTTAGTGCCGTGTACAAATATGCATCAACATCGGACCTATATCTATATTCTTTTGCACTGGTTTGTTCATACTTTTATTACCAGGCTGCTGCTTATTTGTATTGTTATAAAGAAAGATTGGTTTATATGGACACAATATGTTGGGATTTTGTTTCAAAACCTTCTCTGTTCATTATTCATCAACTATACCTGTAGCTTCAAGTGATCAAATTCCTTGGGGATATCAAATTCCTGCTCAATCTTATCTGGAGACCGAGTCTTCTCCTTGAATGATTTGATAGCATCAGAGCAGTAGAATAACTGGTCTCGGGATAGAACAAGTTTAGGAGGAGGATCAGAGGAGAAATTGAAGGAATTTGCAAGAGAAGAAGAAACGGATGATTTTCCAGTAGAAGTGGCAGCCATTGCAGATAATAGACCTTCGGCTACTGGTAAGACAGAGATAGCCCACTATATAGCCCGTCCGTCTTTCTCTTTTCTTTTCTCCATGTTTCCCACACCCACTCACTCCACCCATCTCTCCCTCTCTGTCTCTCTGGTTCCCACTTTCTCTCTGCTTTCTACCAAGAAATGCACCTTTGCAACTCATGATTCTGGTGGATCATTGACGCCTGGGCCCCGGACCCTGGTGATTGGTTAGCAGGACAAGTCTCTTTGACGTTGGATGCACATGCGACCAGGAGATGTCCTCACCTTTTCTATTTTATTTTTTGTTGTTTTTCTTCTTTTTCCTAAGCAGTACAGATTACAGACTCGAAACAACATGTAAGTTTAACTTTGAATTTTTTGTTTTTTCCGAAGGAATGCAGCAAGCAACCAATAATTCATTTTCCCTAAAAAATGATATTAAAAGATTTTTGTTAGAGGAGAGCAAAATGTGATCCGAGGAGAGTAGAAATCGTGGTCGACTCGCTAGTTAAGACCTATTCATTATTTTACTATGACTCGGACGAAATTACCCCCACAAAATTAACACCCCTTCCCTAAACAACTCCACCATCGACAAATTTTTGATTAATTCCCATAGCTTGCTGAACTCTTTATCTTCCTCGCGGCAAGTTGTGTGTGTCGATAGTTGATGCAATCTTATAGTTATTGTTAAGAACTCTATATCCTACTTTCATTCTTATCGAATACCGATACAACGCCATGTTAAGCACAAACGATTCCACTGGTCATCTTATCAAACGCACAAATGCAACAACATTAAAAAAACCCTTTTCACATTAACAAAAAATAAAAATCCATTTCACAAATCATTTGGAGATCGAACCTAAGATCCAAAATGAGTAATCGGAATAATTCTTAACTCTGTTAACAATAGAATCAATCAGTAAAGCAACAATGTATATTAATTACTGATGGGTCGATTACAAAAACCTAATTAATTCTTATTGATTTTATATCACAACAACGATATACTTTATCATCTACTGATCTTCAAGAGCCTTTAAGATTAAGAATCACTCTATTAGAAAGTACAAACCTTATTTAGAATTTTTGATATATTGATTATTATGTATGTTTTCATTTTGTGTTATGCTGCTTTAATCAGTGTTCATTGTCCATTGGTATCCATGGAGGAGCTGATTGGAGAACGGAAAATTGGTATTCGTGGTCGGGTTGATTGGATGTAGTAAGAGGGCAAGTGGTGTCCTGGTATTAGGTATTTTTTAGTATGGTTAATTTGGTCCGAGTCAGGATCTATACTCGACAGGTCCGAGTCAGGATATTTTTTAGTACGGCTTCTACTCTCTTTTTAGTACGGCTTCTACTCTCCTCGGATCACATTTTGTTCTCCCTCTAACAAAAATTTATTATAAAGAAAACAACAAAAGACGTATTCTACAAAGAAACTGATTAGAGGAAAAAAAAATCTAGTAAGTTTCCAGTCATTCACCCTCTCTCCCTTGGAAATCGGGAGATACCGGAAAGTCAAGATGCTATAGAAACTAGGACAGTATTTGGGGTTCTGAAGTTGGAAATTTTAAGCTTGAGCCTCTCAGCCCATAGCAACAGTATACTAAACTAAATGCTAGCAGGCAATAGAAAACTGAGTAATTACTTGCTTCTTTGAGTTCTTGCTTTATTCACAAGATTATCCTAATGTATAAGTAAAACCTTTTCTTCTTTAGAAGCTCTGATGGAGATTCTTCATTCACTGATTCATGACAAAAAAGGATTCTTACTTGTCAGTTATGGAATCATGATAGCACTAAATTATTCTGATGATATGAAAGATAACCAACCAAAACAACATTCGAAGAACTAAATAAACTTAGTTACATGATTCCAACAATTAAAAAACAAAAACAAATCATTACAAATAAAATTAGCATGAGATAAATTAACATTCTCAGTTCAAGCATGTTCCTTGAGTAGCTCGAAAACAAAGAAATTAGTCTTAGAATTCCACTACACATTTCCAACCTCGTCGCCAGCTTCTAGATTCATGGGCCTAGCAAAATTAGTATATGAATGATTGCTCCTTCACTTCTCAAATACATTAGTTAGTATATGAACCCTTGGAGTATCAAATTTCCCTTACCAGAACTGTCAAAGAATTGCCATCGCATTTTAGCCCATCCCTGAGAGGAGTTCCTCTTGCTATGGATTGGAGTCTGATGTAAGATCCTCCAACTCATCAATTATGGCATTATAGCAAAAAAAGTACTGTTCCTGATAAACATTAGAAAGTGACAAAATTCAGCAAAGGTTCAAATACTTGGAAAACAAATGCAAATCTCAGAGACAAGTTACTCTTGATTATTTGGATCCTAACACTCTTTCTATCTGAGAAGTCCAAAATTCTTAACCATTGTACTGCCAAATCTGAAGGTACATGAGAGCGTAAAAATCTTATGTTTTCACATGAGCAAAATGACTGATCATACACCCTTTTAGTAAGCTTACCTAGTTTTCCACTCTCACATTTTACTCCCAACTTTTAACAAACAAGATGAAATACCAAATTTTCAAACATAAAGGGTGAGATCTAAGAAGATACCATTGTTTGCACCATTCCAATACGCTGAGATCTAAAGATGCTGACAGTATCACCAAGATTTACAGCAGTCATATTTCCATCAAGGATTCTTTGGATCGTATTGAGAATTGTACAAAACGCACCCGTTCTCCCAATACCTGCACTGAGAAGAGGACAAAATAAAATGTCAGAAAGATGTGTATGGGTTTCTGATCTTATCGCTCCTCATCAATTTAAAACATTAGGGAATGGTAAATTCATATAGAGTATACCTGCAGTGTACAACTACGGGGCCGAGACCAGGGGGTATGTGATATATCCTTTTCACAATTTCACGTACTGCAAGTGTGTCGTCGGGTACTCCATGATCAGGCCATCCAGGATATTGAATGTGGAGGACAGTGTGGACAGGCTCTTCTGACTAATCAAACAAACAGTTACAGGACAGATAGCATAGAGTAAATACCTTGGATTTGATGCATTCGACAAGATAATCCATGAAGATGAGTAAACAAACGGCAATGAGAAATCATGAGACTTGGAGTAGTACAATTCATTTTCAGATTTGGCCATGAAAAAGAAAATTGTTTCTGATGCAACTTAAAATAATATACTGCAAGATCTTAGAAATATTGGTTCTAATTCTCATTACTGGAATTCAAGGAAAATCAAGCCTCACATAATTTGATTAACGACTATACAGCTTTAAATTCAACATATTCACATTATGACCTGTCCACAATATCTCAACTTTTTTTGCACATTTTTTTTTACGTCAATTATATCTTAAGCATTAAAAAAATAAGAACTATATCTTAACCATGAGATGTGCTTCAAAAACTTTTATCTTGTTATCATTTTAATAGAACCTTCAATTTAGCAGTAATACTTGCTAAATGATGTCATTAGACTCGTTACTAGGGTTTCTGAAACTACCATACACATATTCACCGCAGTTTGCCCCTTCACATTCATCTCATATATATAAATTAAACCAAAAGTGACATTCAGGTTTATCTAGTGCTGAGAAAAAAACAAAGTGACTTACAAGACTTATCTTACCTGTTTATACTTCACCTCCAAACAACGTAATACTAATGAAGTTTCAGTTTTTCTTGTCCATTTCGTGGTGACTTGAATATTACCAAATTCTCTTGGCCTATCTTCCGAATTAAAATAATCTCCACATTTGACAGTCTGCAAAGAGCATTTCAGCATAAGAAAGAAAGAGAACATACAACAGACTACATGTTATGGAAAAAAAAACAAAAAGAAGTACTTAGCAAAGATCAAGATCATAAATCACAGGAATGGTATGAAATAAGTAACGGATGGTTGGGAAAAAAGAAAAGGCAAACAAGGACTGGAATCTATATAATAAACTAGGACGACTTGGATCCAGAATTTCACCGAAGGCTCTTGAGATCTAACAGACAAAATGAATCCAGACTTAAACTTGTAATAAAGTTGTATAAGGATCCACTACATTTGACGCCTAAATTTGAGGAATTTTTTTTCGCAGTATCACTTGCGACACAGGTTACAATTAGTAATTTCATAAACAATGAATGGTTGTAATTTTCATCAATTAGAGTGTTAAGCACTTTCAGCTATTATGACAACCACAAGCCAGAGAATAGCCAAGAAATTCAGAAGGCACAAAAAGTCACAAAGAAGATTTAATAGCATGCAGTACCCTGACAGACATCGTCAACACGAAGAACAGCAAAACCTAACCAACATGAAAATGGCACATGTTGATGGGAAGAGAAATTTCCTTAGTAAATAAGTACGGACACTTTAAAAAGAATCATCAGCAGAACAAAAATTCAAACAGGTAGCATCACTCCCACATTTTGTAATATAACTGTGTTTTTAAATCCCTATTATTTATCCAGGCCTACACACTCTAGACAACAAAAATACTACTGAAGTTTGTGAGCGAAGCTTATTAGCCGAGGGTTTTCATGAGCCATAAGGCCGTTACCCTATGCCTGATTTCTAGTGACTGAACTGTTCGTCCCATACATCAGCCTCATTGAAAATCATATCATTCCAAAACTCTAATTTTAGAATCACGTTGTGTAATTTATGGATTTCCCACCCATTAAATTAATATTTATAAGATTACAGTTTTAGAATGGAATGAGGAATGTGGCAAGGACATCATGCTACACCATTGGTTAATCATCATGTTAGCCCACAAAACATTTGTGATCCCAGTTCAATTTGTTAATATGTATATAACACTGTAAGTCCTGAAGAGTTCAATTAAAAACAAAATGGAACCCTATAAATGCAATATCATTTGTAGAATGAAAAGATGGATCTTCTTTTAGAGGTAAAGAAATAAGGGGGTAATTAATCCTTCAAAGAATCGCTTAGGTCTTTTAGTCTAAAATAAAAATGGACTATCTAGTATCTAGAGAGAACAAGCTAATTACTAGTGTCTGAAAAATTCGAAAGAACACATAATTGATGATTCCAACAAAGTCGCCTCTTACCAGTACATAAGGCATACCCTTATACTTCCATTAAATAATGATAATTAAGAATACAGTTTACTTTCTAAATTGGCATCAAAATGGTATTGATATAAGCTAACAACAGCCTGAGACAATGAATACCTTGTAATTATCGACCAACCGAGTAAGCATTACAATCACTGGGCAGTGATACTGGATTACCATCTCCCAGAAGTCTTCACAAGTCTGTGGTAGCGGACCTTGTGTGGCTATAAACTGTGAAATGGATTCACTGGAACCAACCTATATTTAAGAGAAACTACTTAATATTTAAGCACATAAATATAGCTATCCTTACCACAAAGTAACAAGGCCTCAGAGGTACATGGGTTGACAGTATAACAAGTCTGTTGAAATGTTCTAGTATAGAACAATTCCAATACTTAGTTCATCATTCTAAAGTATATAGAGATGTATACCTCGACAAAGCTTGCATTAATATAATCCCTTCCTGATGATCTGGTAACCTTGGATGACTTGAGCACAACCCTGTTTTCATCAACTGAAAATCAATGATAAAATACATATATATTAATCATGTGCTCCTTACAAAAAGGAATATAGCAAGTAAAAGGCATTTGCTTCTTTGTGACTGGTGAATCAGTTTCAACTTCTGGACAGAAAAACTGGAGTGGGCCACTATACATGGGATGACATCTGTGTAACGGTTTTTGGATAGATTGACATTCTGAAGAGCTTCTCTGCAGCTTTGTGTCACAGCAACTTTCTTAAATCTGTTGGCCTGTGTCCAGGATATTCACAGATTTAGTGCTGTAAGCAAATATGCATTAACATTGGCAGATGAACTATAGCAAGGTAGAGTCCATATGTTAGAAAACAACAGGAAATACAAATTCACAGAGAAATACACAAACTATGGAAACGCGGGAAAGCTCTTTTCTTAATCAATAGTCTTAAAGTGTCTAACGATGACAGATAATAAGACTCCGGCTCACGTTCCATTATGCTATCCGAAAGAGAGCGCTAGGAATTGGTACTCTAGTCCTATTGGCACCATCTTCGTATTTCCTTGCACTGGTTTGTTCATACTTTTATTACCAGGCTGCTTAGGTTCCACCGAGTTCTCTCTATAGTATAGTGTGCCACCCATTGATTACAACTAGAAAATCTATGAACCAACGAAAGTAGAATGTCAGTGTTGTATGCGTGTGTACAATGTACTGGTAGAAGCTATCAACTTACATTTTGGAAAGTAGGTTATTTGCTTAACAAGCAATTTGAAGTACCCAGACTTTAAAGCAAAACTCTCAAAATTGCTTATGTAAATGGCATGTAGTAACATAACCCAATAGATAATGTAGTAGTCAAAGCTTCAAGATGAGAAATCTCTCTAACTATGCATTACAAAACCAATTCAACTTTAAGGTTTCCATACTCAAAAGGCATTAGCTATCATGAAAAACAAATTTCTAGCCAGAAACATTCAAAGTACCCAAAAAAAAAAAAAAAGAAACAACTAAATTTATTCCATCTTAAAAGTTGTTCAGTTTTACCTACATATAATTCCCTTTTTTCATATCTGTTTTCATTTTCTCAAATAGATACATAATGATATTCTTAGTGCTCTTCGAAAATCTATTGAACCACAGATTCGTCATACTAGAACGAGATTGGAGGAGAGTGATTATACCTGTAATCGATCAAATTCCTGTTCAATCTTATCGGGAGATCGAGTCTTCTCCTTCAAAGTTTTGATGGCATCAGAGGAGTAGAATAACTGATCTTTAGAGAGAACAAGTTTAGGAGGAGGATCAGAAGAGAAATTGAAGGATTGTGTAGGAGGTGGAGGAGAAGAAATGGATGATTTTCCAGCAGAAGTGGCAGCCATTGCAGCAGACCGCCGGCTGCTAAGACGGAGAGAGCCCACTATATTCCCCGTCTTTTTCTTTTTTTCTGTGTTCCCCTTTTCCGCAGCCACTCCTCCACTCTCTTTCTCTCTCTGTCTGTCTCCCTCTCTCTTTGCTTTCTACCAAAGGCACCTGTAACATCTGTAGGAATGGGCGCCTGGGCCCCGGACCCTGGTGCTTGGCTTGTTTGTGCTCACATAACATAAACAGCTGCTAAGGCTGCTTGTAAGTTTAACCTATGCGGGGGAATGGTGGTATAATCCACGACACTAGTTAGTTTCCCACTTGGAACATGATGTCAATTCTTTTTTCTATGATACATAAGAGCTAGCACCGTTCCCTTCCCTATCCCTCAAATGTAGGGAAGGAATGGCACTTGAATAGTGTCATACGCGTACTCAGTATCCGTATGTATAAGTCAACTCGTTTACTTGACCAAAAAACGAGTACTCGGTACGCGTTTCATAGGTTTAAGAACACAAAAACAAAACTATTCGACCATTCTTTTTTTCTTCCTCCTTCTCTATTTCTCTCCTCCTCAACACTTTCGATTTGAAGACCTTGATGTGCGATTTTGGAGCTCAAATTGAATGGGTTTGTTCATTACCATCCGGCGAAGCATTTGCCTTCTTTAATTTCGTGGTTCATCATCAAAACCCTCCAAGGTGAGTGATTAAAAATTTAGGGTTTAAATTTGATTTGAGTTTGATTATGATTAAATTCGTGATGTTGGGTCGAATAAAATGCGTCATTGTATGTTGTTTGATAATTTAGGACATTGTTGATTGATTTTATGGTATTTTGTGGATAGAATCAAATAAGGTGTTGTGTATGAATGAATTTTGATATGGATATGTTGTTGATTGATATGGGTATTGTTTTTGATGATTTAGGATTGATGAATGATTTATGATTGATGAATGATTAAATTATTGAGGAATGATTAAGTTATCCACTTCACCCTTGATTTTGCTAACCCGATTACGAACGCTTTTTAAAGTGCGGTCGCTCCGATTTCCGCCATAAATTTCCACAAATTTATTAAAAAGCACTTCCCAAAACACTTTCTTATCCGAATAATTGTGATAACCAATAGCAACATACTGAGTAATCATGTGATGATCTTCCAAAGAAGTAAATCTCGTTCTGTGTTTCCTTTTTGCCCTTTGAGTCTCCGACATTGATGAGCAAAACAAAAATTAAAACTCTTACTTAAACAAAAATTAAATTAGAAAGATTTAAGAGAAGAAATCAATTGATGTAGGAAGAAGAAATTGATTTGGTGTGGTTTGAGTAGAGAATTAGAGTGGTATTTATAGAGGATTTTGAAAAAATGTCCGTTGGGATCCGATGGTGTAGAAAATAGAGTCGTTATAAAGATGGATGGTTATGATCGGGTGTGAGAGAAGTGTGAACGAGAAAAGGTCAAACAAATATAATTTCAGAAACGCGTACTCAGTAGCCGTGTAAAAAGCTACGCGTTACTGACTACTCGTATCAACGGCTTTACGGGTACTCAGTACGCGTAAAGCGTAAAATAATACGGGAACTGAGTACCCGTGCGATTTTCCTTCCCTACAAGGCTGATCAGATCTGATCAGCCTTGTAGGGATACATCAACCATCCCTTCCCTTTATAAAATTTGGGAGACCATAGTAAATGATTTTTTTGGGTTTTGAGGGATGGAGAGGGATAGGGAAAGGATATCCCTCTCCATAGTGCTAGATCTAAGTTGTTTTTCTTTGTTCTAAGAAAAAAAAACAGTCAAACATAAAACACCAGAAGAAAAACAACAACATGATTTTTAATATATCTGCAAGTAGAGGACACTGTTATTGTGCACTTCTACTTACTAAATTTAACTGATTAATGTTTGTACCATGCATGTATTTAACATTTTTCTTATTGATAGTAGTAGATGTTGAATCAACACGGTTTATGCCTAAAATTTGGTTTTAGGATAAGCAGTGTATTGTTGAAGTACTTTCTTTAGGTTCGAGGATCAAAATAGTACAAAGCGAGCCTAAACCAAGAAGTTGGTCGTTCACGTTTTGCTTCGGTTACAAAGAGAGAAGATGTGTTGATCTTAGGGGAGGGAAAACAAAGAAATTTGAGGAAATCGGAAGTGACCGAATTTCTGTGTGTGTAAGGTTGTCAAACTATGAAAAACCAGAGCTTGAGAGTTGTAAGCTTGTTCCTTTTTTCTGAATTGATAAAGGAGTCTATTTATAGTTGTAAGGGTCGCAAACTGTTTCCTCAAAGTAGTGGAGGTAGTGAAGGGATGGAGAGATGGAGATCGTGGATGTAATGGTAGAGCCATGTCAAATTTACTATGGAAGCTTCTAGACTACCACTTCATCATCTTTTCAACTGCTCTAAACTATTAATTTTATGGTCAATAGTTTCGCATGGATTTTATTGTTGGGTGTTTAATTTTAATATCACAAATCTATTATCTTTTTTTTTTTGCTACTACATCGCTTACATATATTAAAATGTTCCCATCTTAATTTATCATTACTGTTGATGAATTTGGGTGACCAGTTGCTGTTGGAGCTGTAAAATTCGGATCATATATTGGAAAGACATTTAGGGCACTGTATATATAAGCGACTGTCAATGCTGAGTAAATTTGTAGTATTGTATAGGTTGTTGAAGATCCGTAGCGGTAACAACTTATGAGAATACTCTTTTAGAGCTTTTCTAGAATGAAAAAGTGAATCTAATCAATGGTTATTATATAAGTGGTAACATTTTTACCTACCTCGAGGTCCAATTATACCAAAACTTTAAAATAACGTTACGGTGATATGTCCACCCCCTTAGCCCTTACTTGTAGGTGAAACCTAAAGTTTTCAAGTCCCCTCCATCCTCCAAATAATGTTCTGAAAAGCCATTTTTTTCTTTATTATATTGTAGTGGAATACTACTAAATAATTCTCACTCTTTTTGTCAATGAAATTCACAAAGGTGAAAGAAAAAGGATCTTAATGAACTACACAAAAGAGTTATCGAGATTAAAGATAACATACCAACTTTTTAAAACAATTTCACTAAGTATACTTAACGCCTTCATCAAGGAGAGATAAAAGTACAGTCATATCCTATAGTTCCACAACTACATTTCCCACAAAGGTATGACTGAAAAAGCGGGGGTCTAACAACCACACCCAATATTTTGTTCGGCAATCTGAATAGACAAACTCCAATATACTTTCAAGAGAATCAACTAGACATCCAGACTCAATCTAGAGAAAAGTATATCAAAGAGTTTATATCTCAATTTCTCAATTCAATCTGCAATCATCAAATAGGAATTTGCGAGCCCGATTGAATACGAGAAATAAATTGAACGGTACCAAAGACCAATGTTTAAGTGTCAATAAATATCAACAACCAAAGGTTGGATTATCTAATTGATTGATCTTAACGCACAACCTGTGATATTTCTATTATATAACAAAATATATTGCGGAAAATAAATAACACAGACACCAGAAATTTTGTTAACGAGGAAACCGCAAATGCAGAAAAACCCCGGGACCTAGTCTATCTTTGAACATTACATTGTATTAAGACGCTACAGACACTAGCTTACTACCAATGAACTTTGGACTGGAATGTAGTTGATCCCTAATAAATCTTACACTGATCAAGGTACAATTGCGTTCCTTACGTCTCTGAACCCCAGCAGGATTCTACGAACTTGATTCCCTTAGCTGATCTCACCCACAACCAAGAGTTGCTACGACCCAAAGTCGAAGACTTGATAAACAAATCTGTCTCACACAGAAAAGTCTATTTGAATAGATAAATCTGTCTCCCACGGAAATACCTACGAGTTTTGTTCCATCTTTTGATAAATCAAGGTGCACAGGAACCAATTGATAAACCAAACTTATATTCCCGAAGAAGAGCCTAGTATTGTCAATCACCTCACAATAATCTTAATCGTATGGTAGCGAAACAAAATAATGTGGAATCACAAACGATGAGACGAAGATGTTTGTGACTACTTTTAATCTTACGTATCGGAGATAAATCTCAAGCAAATCTTAGCAAAGATAATACTCAATCATGATAGAATAAGTAAGATCAGAAAACACAACTACAGAGATAGTTGGGTCTGGCTCCACAATCCCAATGAAGTCTTCAAGTCCTTAACCTACAGGGTTTCGTTAAAAACCTAAGGTTAAAGGAGAATCGACTCTAGTCGCAACTACTATCACACAAGAGGTGTGGGGATTAGGGTTCCCAGTTGGTAGAGTTCTCCCTTATATAGTTTTCAAATTAGGGTTTGGAATCTAAGTTACCTTGGTAACAAAGCATTCAATATTCACCATTAGATGAAAACTTGATTAGATTCAAGTTAATATCTTTCAACCGTTAGATCGAACTTATCTTGTTATACACAAATGAAATGTACCTTCATTTAGGTCTAGTAACCGTACCTAAACGTGTACACCATGTTGGCTCAACAGTAGTTAAACGAGGTTAGCTATATGAACACTGTCATATCAACCTTATTCATCTTAACCATAACTAGTTCAAATGACTCAAATGAAACTAGTTAAAGAGTTGTTCAATTGTTATATTCTCAAAGAAGTATACAAGAACACAATTGAAGCAAAACCGGTTTGATTCACTCGAATCAATTCATGAAAATTATAATCGTGGTTTGCAAATAATGCATTCATTATTATATAAATGTATTAGTTCATGTCACAACCGATTTTAGAACTTTAACCACTCAAGTATGCAAATGGGTACGCATACTTACGTAGTCGGACCAAGTTTGGTTTTCGCCAGTATGCGAACGGGTACGTATACCTCCAAACCCAGCAGAATTTTCCGGAATCAAACATTCGCCAGTACGCTTACGGGTGCGTGTATTTAGGTTCCCGGACTTCTCAAACCAACATGTATGCATACGGGTATGCATAATCTGGTTCCCGTACATGGATTACATATATGCAAGAGTGCATAACATGTTCATAATCCAATATTGGTTAAGTGTTCTAAATTCTATTTCAATCATTAAAATTTCTTAGAGGATGACAATAGCCGTTTTCACACACTATTAGCATCAAAACAATTTTCAAGTTATTGAAATAATCATAATGGAACATTCCAAGTCTACACCAAATGATTGTATCATACAAACCATGTAAGATGTTACTCGGCGATTTTCACGTGATCATCTTTTGATTTTCGTCAAGAATGTAAGATGAACTTGGTTGAAGCGAAAGCTTACCAACACATATTTCGAGAAATATGTAAGCGAGTTAAACTCAGCTCGAAATCTCAAAAGTTCATAATCGAATATTGTATAGTAATACGACTTTTGTCTCAATATAGGAGATAGAGTAGAAATAAACTTTCCAAGTGATATATGAGTTTTAGTCTCCATATACCTTTTGTTCATGAAGTTCCACAAGCTCTCCTTCTGGCTTCAGATCCCAATGAAGTCTTCAAGTCGTTAACCTATAATGGTTTCAGGAAAAACCTATGCTAAAGGAGAACCGACTCTAGTATGCAACTAGTATCACACAGAAGGTGTAGGGATTAGGTTTTCTAGTTTCTAAAGTTCTCCCTTATATAGTCTTTCAAATCAGTGTTTGATAGATAAGAAACAAAGCAATCAATATTCACCGTCAGATGAAAACCTGATTTAAGATTCAAGCTAAGTTTGCTTAAAATCAAAGCAATATCTCTCAACCGTTAGATGGTCTTAGCTTGTTACACACAAATGAAATATACCTTCATTAAGATATGGGTAACCGTACCTAAACGTGTATATTGAGTTGGCTCAACAATAGTTAACCGAAGTTAGCCATATGAACACTTTTTATTAACCACATTCATCCAATACTTCTAGATCAAATGATAATCAAATGAATCTAATTGCGTTACTCATAGAGTTGGTCAATTTTTTATATTTTCATAGAAGTATACAAGACACAATTGAAACAAAATCGAATTTGATTCAAGAGAATCAATTTATGAACATTTAGCCATGATTTGCAAATATTTCATTCCTTAGTATATAAATGTATTTGTTCAGGAGTATGAAATCATACTTAACGTATTTTAGAACTTAACCACTTAAGTTTGCAAACGGGTACGCAAACTTAAGTTCCGGACTTTTGGTCTTGACCAACAGTTCGCAAACGGGTACGCATACTGTCGTTCCGGACCTCAACTCAGGTAAAACCGTTCGCATGCTGGTATACAAACTTGGTTCCCGAACTTTGACAATCAAAACCGTTCGCATACTGGTATGCAAACTTGGTTCCTGGACCTAATCATACCACAATAGTTTGCATACCGGTATGCATACTGTGGTATATCCAGACAATGGTTAATTGTTATAAACTCCTATTTCAATCATTTGAAACATCCTTAGAAGACGACAATAGCTGTCTCACACAAACTATTAGCTTATAAGTAATTTTCAAGTGATTGAATGATCAATACGAAACATTCTGAGTCGACATAAATGACTGTCTCACAAAAATTATGTAAGATGTTTGATCCAGACAATTTTCACATGATCATATTTTGACTTATTATTTAGTTTCCAACAAATAAATCGTTTCTAACTAATCTCGTCAAGAATAATGATGAACGTAGCTAAAGCAAAAGGCTTTCCAACACATATTTCGAGAAATAGATAAGAGAGATAAACTCGGCTCGAAATATCAAATGTGTATAATATAAAAGTCTATATAGCTATACGATTTAGTCTCAATAGGAGATAAAATATAATAGACTTCTGAGTGTTAGATAAATTTTAGTCTCCACATATCTTTTGTTGATGAAGTTCTTCCAAGCTCTCCTCAATAGATCTTCGTCTTCAATAGATGAACGTCGTGAAGTCTAAAGCTCAAATACACATTCTATCCTAATCCGAGACATATCTATAAGTAGACTATAAATCAGGACTTATAGTTTTGATCACCTAAACTTGACAAACAAGCTTGAGATAGCAATGTTTGCGAGTTCGATCGAGTAGTGCTCTAACAACATCATCCTTGTGGGATCTTCCGATACTTGACTTACTTATTTGTAGATTCTTTAAAATACAAATTTACAACGAAGGACCTAAGATCACTACATTATTTTTTGTGGATTGAAGCATATTTTGATTCTTCAGGTAAGAAATTGCTTTTGATATAGAACAAATACTTCTTGGATTTTCTATGATAGGTTATAAGTGTTGTAGAACTCTTAAAGAGTTTTTGCATTTGATAGTGATATTTTTTATGTGGCTTCTTATAGGAGTTTGGTAGGTAGGTTGCATTATTTGATACTCATTAGACCTGACATTAGTTATGCATTTAATTATGTCTATCAAATTATGTATTTTCCAACAAACATTTATTTCTAAATTGTAGAGGGAATTCTCGGATACTTAAAAGGGTCTCTTTGTTAGGGAATTACTCTTGGCAGTGCAAATTTCTCTAAACTTATTGTATTTTGGGACAGTGATTGGGTAGGTTGTCCAGATACAATGAAATCGACTTTCGGGTATTGTGCAATTTTGGGTGCAAATTTGGTTTCCTGGTTTTCCAAGAAATAGTAAACTATTTAATGTTCTTCTACTGAAGCAAAATATAAAGGCCTTGCCACTGCTGGAACTTTATGGTTAATTATCATATATGTTTGATGAAATATTAGTTAAATTATTTCTTCCATGCAAGCTATAATATGACGAAATTTCCATGCTCATACTAAACATATAGAAACTAAAATAATTCGGGATCTTATTAAATTAGGGTTTCTCAGAGTTTCTTATGATCATACCTTGAGCCAGATTGCTTACTTGTTCACCACGTGATTATCTAATGGTTTGTCTAACGACAAATTGATGTCTCATATCAAGACATAATTTAAGGAGGTATGGTAAAGCTATTACAACTCACGATTGATGTGGTGATCCGAGTCAATTGAATTGGTTAATGTGTTTGAGTGACTGACAACTACGTAATATTTTTTCGTTTGAGTCGGTTGTAAATTTTCTTTGTTGTTCCTTTATTTTTAGTTATGTTTTGTCTTTGTTACAAGACTTATTTTTATAACGATTACCATCAGTGCAAACCTAATTGTTTCAGCGGCGATAATAAATAAACATATTTAAGTAGGTTTTATCTCGTTGTCGGTAATTACATGAATTTTGATTAAATTCATATATAAACATTATCTAAAGTAAAGTAATCACAAAAAATAATTACAAATATTTTTTTAACCCGGCTTGATGGATACACCAATTGAGGAGAAAATGACGGGTATGAAAACCTTCCGATGCAACTATACAAATATTCGTGCAATTTCGGAAGAATTTTTTAAGCGATCCTTCCATAAAACCGGAGACCCACTTTCACTGTGTTGACTATGTATATGGTATGAGAGTGTGCCTTGAGATACAAACTCATAAGCGAATAAAATAATTTTAGCCTCCAAACAACAACCGACAAGCCACACTATGTGGCTATGTTTGTGAAAGAAGGGCAATTTAGTTAATAAATGAATGAAGTTACTTTTCATTTACCTGTTGAGTTATCTTGGAGGATACCACTATTCCATATGATAACATTCCTATATACACTTTGCCGAAACCTCCTTCCCAGATGACACTTTGTTAAACTACCTAGTGAGACAATGAATATCACAAGAATATGTTTATCTCGTGTGCAACCAGTTCTTAAGTTTTTTTCCATATCCCTTATAACCATTTGGGAAAACATAGTAAAAAATCATCTTGCATTCTTATAACATGCTTCTTTGTGACAAAAGCCTTTGACATTGAAGGTTTGGAAAAAAAAAAGTCTACAACCTGCGTTGGAATTTTCGATTCCCAATTTACAGGAACCATTACATTGTCATTAAAGATTGGAGATGTGGATTTTGAAACTCTCAGTAGTCTGTATAAGAAGTGAAAATAAACATGAATTAGTTATAGCCAAAGTCTTTGACTTGAAAATTTTCTAACGCTATCCCGGAATTACACATCATGCTGCTTGGATTCATGATCAAGCATAGTTAATTTTCATTTAGACTTGAGAAAGTATTGAGTAGTCACAATTGGATGGGTTGTTGATCCTGTTCGGACGGTATAAAACAATTCTCTTACATTGTGATTTCTCTAGCCAATTCTTATTCTCGGCATGATGTAAGAATGCAAGGGAATATTGGAGAAGTTCGAAGCTTTAGTAAGAATGAAATGATTTGTAGTGTTAATAGTTTGCAATGTCAAGATAAGCATGTGTAGTTGTGCCGCGAAAAAGTGCAAGGCCTAAAGGGAGTAATACATGTTATAGCAAGCAAAAATGTGTTGGATATGAGGATTTGAATGGATGACAACCAATGCCCATGTTAATTTTTATTACATAAACAATATGTAAATTAAAAATAACTACCACAAATATCACAAAAATCGCAAAAACACATAAAATAAAAATCGATGTTAATTGATGAATTTTACTTCCTAAATTAAACATAACAAAGCTTTCCCCTAGTATCATTTGGCCGAACACAGTTGTAATTTCCTTTGGTCCTATTGCATAAATATGTGACATTTCTTTTCGTCATTTATTGAAATATATCAAATATTTTGGTTTCAAAATTCGACAAGAGAGTTGTTATCATCACTACCAGCTATTATTTCCGATAATTAGATGCCAAACCAATGATTTAATAATAAAAGTACAGGGGAAAAATCGAGTATTTTTATTTCATTTTATTTTTAAAGTTAATAGTATTGGATGCCAATGTACCACTCAAAGGAAAAAAGTAAATCAAGCTTAATATAGTTCTAAGTTATTTATTTTACTATAGTCCACCCTTATTCACAAATAAGTTGTAAAGGCTTCAATAAAATCTCGGATAATTTGCGTCTTCATGAAAATGAGTGCCGACCTAGTGCACCACCAACTTTTCAACTCACGAATCTGTATGAAAAATATTTCTTGGACAATTTCAAAAATAAGTACCCAAGAACAACCTAGTACGTAACCTAACTGCACAAGATCCAAATCTCAACAAGAACAAGTCTTGTAATCTTTTTCAAGATACAAATTCAATAAGAACAAGTCTTGTTAGGATATATACAAGATGAGTTAAAAACTATATATGTTGATTAATGTACTATGTGATATTTAAAATTATTAACATAAACGATATAGTTGTAAAATAATTAATACAAGACACTAGAAATTTTGTTAACGAGGAAACTACAATCTTGTAGAGAAACCCCGTTACCTCGTTCAGCTTAAACATCGCACTGTATTAAACCACTGCAGACACTAGCCTACTATCAGACTTCGGACTGGAATGTAGTTGAGGTTGAATCGACCCTCCGAGAAATTCAGCTTCAGTCTTGCTCCTTATGTCTCTTGGATCTCGCAAGGCCCTAAGCACTTGATTCCCCAATATGACGTCCTTTACAGTCCTAGGAGTTACTTCAGCCTATATGAAGACTTTTAACTAATCTTTCTCTAATAGATATCCTATTGATTTCCTTCAATCAAGTTACATAATTCTATTTTCTTATGAGGGATCTTCAAGGGTATAAAAGAATCAAGAACTTCAAAAGGTTATAGAGATACCCAATCGATTCTACCTCACATGATCAATCTGAAAATAAATATGAAACTTATGTAATTAAAAATTCTGAAACGAAGAGAACATTTAATTTCTATAAATTTTATTCTCTGATTATTAGTTCTTGAATGGCCGTATAACAGAAGATACAGACGTTGGAATAAACATGATGATCAAGAAAAGATTCCAGATATCAAGAACCATCAGATAAAATATAGTCTGACTGGTATTCACGAATCCGTTAGTGAAAACTTCAAAACTGGTAACATAATTATGATTTTCGAGGAAACCTAGGTCTTTAGAGAAGTCACAACTAGGACACGACGTGCATGGATCAAAGTTGAGTTCGTGATTAAATATGGCCCGTTCATCGAAAATATTGTCATTTTTTGATGAGACTGACCCAATATATTTATGTATCGGGTGTAAATGAAGTGTGATAATTTTTTAAGATAATAAAAGTTTCCTTTACCAAAATTTGCCAGATACCCTCACCAAAATTGATGTATCATAGCAGCATTTCAAACAAGGATTCTATTACCGTTTAACATAGGAGCTTTATTTGTATATCCTTTTAAATGTTGAGATTTTAACTTTTTTTTTGAAGCATGCGATTGTATTAAAATTAAGCGGCAATTACATGAGGGTATGCGATACCGAATGAGTTGTCTATTACAATTTAATTAATGCATGATGGGATTATATGATCCCAAACCAATGTTGAAAGGTTCCCCAGCTGGCTTCTTTCCGCAGTACCGCTGGCCAGTCTGTCTGCGCGCAGCTTGATTACCTTTCTTGTAGATGTGGGTGGTGTTGCATTGGGGGATTTGTCCCATGATTAACTTGGTTTCAGAGATCATACTCGAAATGTACCAAGGCGGCTTGGCGTCTGAAGTTAGGAGTCGATTTAGGTTTTCCGAGTGGGTTTCAAATTGAACTTTTGGCCAACTTCGATCTTTTGCCGTCCTAGATGCTATCATGGTGTTCAAGATTCGGCTATCAAGGCAGTGGTGATTCCCAGCGGTTATGCTATTGCTATCATGGTGTATACAGACGTATCCCTGCAAATGAAACATGTTCCAGCTATTCCAGGATGTCCTCTCGTTGCGCCTAAGGGTGCACACGGTACGGTTCGGCTCGGTTCTTGCCGAGTCCGAGTACTTGTACCTCCCTAGTCTCGGTTCTTAGTTTTTGGACCGGTACCTGTACCTCTTTCCTCGATTCCGGTACCATTCGGGACAAGTACGGTACCAGGAACGGTTCTGGTACCAATCGGTACTTAAAGTCCAATATATTTTTGATAAATGCAGCGACACATAATCCGTTCCTGCTTAAAGAATTTCAATCAAATCGGGCTTTAAGAAATAAACATTACCCATAAACAAGTACTTAGGGAAAACCCGATTCTAAAATTGCATATCTCAATATCCACTCATGACCTGATTACAATATTTTTATAATACCCAGATTATATTGCTATTCAAGCTTGGCAAAATAAACTTGCGAAGAAAATAAAAAACACTATTGCGTCAACCCAAAACCAAATTGTACACATTTGATAAGAAATTAAAGATTTCTTCTTTAATTATACAGGTGCATGGATACCTAATAGAAACCTTTTAAGTCTAACTAGTGAAGTAAGCGATAATAGAATAAGAAGGAATAAAACCTCTGCTATTGTTGTACAAGAGTTGATGTAGTGGGAGTTTAGAATGAGTGAGGCGATCGCCGACAAAGGTAGAGAAAAGACGAGGTTGAAGTGAAGAAGTGGGGACCATTTTTCTCGGAGATGCAAAGAAGGAGGAGGAAAAAGAAAATGAGAAACTCTATTCTTCTGACCTAATTCTTCTATACATACCACCAGATTAAATCCTTAAATCTAATGTTCAGTATTATTTAGTATAAACGGGAAGGGACGGTACAGAACATGAATAGGGTCGTGCACCTGTACCTCTAGAGGCTGGTTCTCTGTTTTTGAACCGGTACTTATAGCCCCTTCCTCGGTTCGGTACAAAACCAGGTACGGTTCCACTGGTTCCAGTACGGTCCGGTTATTCGGCTCGGTTCCTGTGCATCCTTAGCTGCGCCCCGTATTGATCTTGATCCTAGCTAAATTAGGTTTTTTTCCAACCTGCCAGGATTGTTGTGGAAGCTTGTGTTCCATTTCTACGGTTGATAGAAGTTGGCATTTCAGGTAACATGAGAGGGAGGTTTGTTTGTGCCCAAGAGAGCTCCCGTTGAAGACTAAGTGTCATGTGTGCTATGTTTCCCGGATTTGGTTGTTTTTGGTGACAAATGAAATCATTCCTAGCTATCCATAAGGACCAGAAAAGGAAGCAAAAAGCGGTGCTGATAGAGCAATGTACCTTTGATTGTACAATTTGAGAGATTTTCGTCTGAGGGTTTGGAAGGTCCGGGAGATTTTGGACGAAATGGTTAGGAATTCCCATAATGAGAATGTTCCATGCGGCCGGGATCACTTGATAATGAAGGAGAATATGATTAGCAATTTGTGGATGGGAATTACATTGCGGGCATATATTGGCGCTGATGAGGTGGATATGTACAATGGAGAGAGTTGGGAGGCCCTCGTTGATTGCTTTCCGCAAGAAAAACTGTATTTTTGGAGGACACAGAAGTGTCCATGGGAATTTCGATGCTGGTATGGGGTTCTGGTGGGACTTATTTGATCTGCTTACCAAACAATTGTATCAAGATGTTGTGGTGTACTTTTCAAATTTGGTAAAAGGCCATATGATTTTATAGAAGGGATTGTTTCGTGGAAGATAGATATTCACGATTCGTTGGATTATGCAGGAGAAAAGAGGTTTAACTTATCGTGGTTCCTGGTGTGAGTAAATGGATCAATGGAATCGGCGACCGTCTGGATGGGGTAACACTTTGCGAAATTCAAGATATTAGTGAACTCTTGGATCCAATTTGCTTAGACAGGAATTATTAATCCATATCCGGTTTTGTGCAAAAGATAAAGGTAAGAACGAGGGATGCTAATTGCCTTCACTAAAGGCTGGTTGGAGAAGGGGTAGCTGGATATTGGTTATCTACAGGGGGCCCAATAACAATACCAAAGTTTTAGAGTAATTCTCTCTTACGAAGACAATAGTCATGGCAATCCTTTATGACATCGTCCGAAAATTCGAGACACTACTTGTAGCTGGCAGAATGGAGAACCGAACGGTTTCTCCCACAAAACCTGCAACAGCTTACGTTTGTAACACTGTACGTTATGCGCAACCAACACGTGCTGCATCCTAAGCTGACCGCTTACAATCAGCCAGCTCGCAAAGGTGGTCATGACTCATGACTCATAACTTCCAAGTTACCAATGTCATTCCCTTGGCACGTAACCTGCAACGCATTTCCATTGAAACCTGGCAAGACAAAAACTTCAATCAAACCAAAACCAGCTTTTAAACTACAAGCAACAGCAAAGAGAGAGAGTGAGGGTTTTGAGAACTAGCTAGTATAAACCATCAGCACTTCTTATATATATAGGCACCTCACGAAAGATACAAGTAGAGAGACAGAAAAATCATGGATGATAAACAGCCTTTGCTGTTTTTGCTAGAACAGCAACAACAACAACAGCAAAAACCAATATTTTCTTCTCCAAAGCCAGCATCACACAAGAAACTAATACTAGTATCATCAATAGCAGCAGGAATCCAATTTGGATGGGCACTTCAACTTTCTCTTTTAACTCCGTATGTTCAACTCTTAGGTATCCCACATAAATATGCAGCTTTCATTTGGCTTTGTGGTCCAATTTCAGGCATGATCGTTCAACCCATCATCGGTTACCATAGCGATCGTTGTCTCTCTCGTTGGGGCCGCCGGCGTCCTTTTATAGTTTCCGGTACCTTGCTTGTTGTAATATCTGTCATGTTCATTAGTTTTGCTGCTGATTTGGGTCATTCTTTAGGTGACCCATTAGGAGATACATCTTCATCAGCATCTTCTTCTTCTTCCAATAGACCCAAAGTCATTTCTATTACTATATTTATACTGGGGTTTTGGATTCTTGATGTTGCTAATAATATGTTGCAAGGGCCTTGCCGTGCACTTTTAGCTGATTTAACCGGTACTGATCAAAGAAGAACTAGAACTGCTAATGCTTTCTATTCATTTTTCATGGCTGTTGGTAATATACTAGGTTTCGCCGCAGGTTCTTACACCAATCTTTACAAATTCTTGCCTTTTAGTAAAACCGAAGCTTGTGATGTCTATTGTGCAAATCTTAAGACATGTTTTTTCATGGCTGTTATACTCTTGTTAACCTTAACAACCATTGCTCTCACTTCAATTCAAGAGAAACCGATAACAGCATCGTCATTATCGTCGATATCAATATTGCCGTCAACTATTAATGATGTTGAAATGGACGAGGAGGCTGAAGCAAATATTGCATTTGTTGGGGAGATAGTGAAAGCACTGAGGGACTTACCTAGACCAATGTGGGTTTTACTACTAGTAACATGTCTGAATTGGATCGGTTGGTTTCCGTTCTTGTTGTTTGATACGGATTGGATGGGTAGAGAGGTGTATGGCGGTAAGATTGGAGAAGGGAAGCAATATGGTGATGGGGTTCGTGCGGGTTCTTTCGGGTTAATGTTCAATTCAGTTGTGCTAGGATTTACCTCTTTAGGAGTTGAATGGTTGGCAAAGAAAGTCGGTGGTGTAAAAAGATTGTGGTTTTTTGCGAATCTGGTGTTGTCAATTGGTTTGGCGTCAACAGTGTGGATTACGAAAGTGGCAGAATCATCCAGGGCAGGGTCAGATGAAGCCGATCCAGCGCTAGGAGTTCGAATCTCTGCATTGGCTCTCTTTGCCGTATTGGGTGTACCTCTTGCGGTTAGTTTTCCATTCCTGCGTTCATTTCTTCTGTAACTAGTGAAAATATTTGAACACTTGACAAGAGATTGTTCCCCATACTACCATGTGATAAACGAAGAGCTAGTTAGTTTGTAAGATTGAACCTCTAAATGGAGTTACCAGATATGCGATACTCATTGTTTGCTAAATTGAATGTTTTTCAGGTGACATATAGTATTCCGTTTGCATTGGCTGCAATCTTTTCCAACTCCTCCGGTGCAGGTCAAGGTAATATGATGTAATCCTAGTCACATACTTTCATTCAATTGCTCAAACAAGCAATTGTTGACTCATTTTCCATCTACATATGCAGTCATCATTCTGGTTTCATTTAGCTACAGAGTGATTCGGAACGTGACTTCTTTTTCTTACGGATTTTCTGGATTATTAGAATTCTTTTAAGAACTTGGCATTTTGATTTACAGGACTTGCAATGGGGGTTCTAAATCTGGCAGTAGTTATACCACAAGTAAGCACCACTCTGCTCAAACTTATTGTTAAGAGTTTGTAAAACAATTTTTACACTTCCGGCTAATGATAGTTGCTGAATAATCTGTCTCAAACTATTTATTTTCAGATTCTGGTATCAGTAGCGAGTGGACCATGGGACGCCTTATTTGGAGGTGGCAATCTCCCTGCATTTGTTGTTGGAGCTGTAGCAGCAGCTGCAAGTGGGATAGTTGCGCTTACAATGCTGCCTGCACTACCCCCTGATTTTACCAACAGAAGTAGAATCATGAGAACAAGAAGTTCACCATTCCCTTGACCTGATCAAACTTAGTGTTCTGCATTTTACATCTCAAGTACTACGTATAGATATTCTGTTGCAAGTTTAACATTGTGGGCCATTTTATTCAAAATTTGTCCATCCTATTTATATGGAATTCTCAATTGCTGGCTATCCACTAAAATTATGTACTTCAATGAATTTGCCTATTCTTAATGCCTTTTCTGAGCGCTAATTCTCAGTCTTCTGCGCACCATCTAGCTTGTCAGTCGTGTGCCGCTTAGGCATCCACTAGGCCTGTTGCTGCCGCTTAGGCATCCACTTCGCGGGACTTGATTTCACAATGGTCCATCTAACTCCTATGCAACAGCGCATCAGCTCGAGCAGAAGCTCAAAAGTTCTACCAAAACTGGGACTTTCCAAATATGACTTGAACTCCTATATTTAGAATCCTTTCCTACTTCGGATTCGAAACTCAAGACATCCATATATAATCACTTCTTGGCCTATCACTCTTCATTCATCACCGTTATCAATGGGGAGAGGCCAGAGCTGTGGTACTAGAAATTCTAATGATCGTGATGGAAGAAACCATCAGAGAAAAAGGAGTTTAGAGATCACTAAAGAAGAAATATGTAAATACAGAGTAAAGAAAGCGCAGAAGAGGGCATCGAGGGCTGCAAAGAAATTAAAATCAGAAAGTCTGTCATCAGGTTATTCCAATGATTCGCACGGGATGTCTCGCAAGGTATGCACATTGATGCAATTTCGGCAAAGTTTTTAAAAGAGAAACAAAAAGAAAATATGGCGGAGATTCAAAACATTGAAAAGAGAAGGGAAGAAATTGTTATCAAGAAAGCTCGACGCGAAGAAGAATCGGCAATGTTAGCTAGCGAGCGCGCAAGAGCCGGAAATCAGGACTGGGAGAAAAAAGGACAAGGAGTGTGAGTATAAACGAAGCAAGAGGGGGTCGGAAATCAGATTACGTGAGGGCCGCGCTAAGCCTATTGATGTGCTCTTCAAGCATCTGAATGATTTGGATGACGAGGTTGGTGAACTAGATGAACCATGCAAGGTTTTTGAGGGTTTAGCAGTGAAAGATATGGAAGAGCTTCGTGATGACATAGCAACGGTTCTGGATATGGACAGGGTGACGCCTAGACATATAGCGTATTGGGATGCATTGCTGGTGGTTTGTGATTGGGAACTAGTTCAGAAGCTCGAAAAAGTGATGCTTTATATCGAGCTATGCTACAGTTGCTTGCCGAACAAAGGGGATTACACCCGAGCATTGAAGGAGATGTGAAGAATTTCTTGCATGGGAAGACTTACCAGGAGTTAGAAGTGTTTCAGGCACAGATCGAGTCACAGATGCGTTCTGGCGGTGCCATGGTAGTTGAGTTCTGGGAGGCTGTTCTGAAACAACTTCCTCTATTCAAGGCGAGGGCGTATCTGAAGCATCTATATCGTTCACAGAACCCTGCGAAGACTGAAAATAATGTGGCAAGTGAGTATACTGATCCAAAGCCTCAAGTGGAGGAGGATATTATGCATGGTGGAGCTATTGAGGAAGGACATGCAATACATGGTCCTGAGTCAGAAGTAATAAATCTAGATTCAGGGGTTTACTGGTGGCATGATGACAAATATCATCCAAGAAAACCCAAATATTTCAATCGTGTTCATACTGGATACGAGTGGAACAAGTACAACCGAACCCACTATGACCATGATAATCCTCCTCCAAAGATGGTGCAGGGGTACAAATTCGATATTTTTACATTTTCTACCCTGATCTCTTGGACAATTCTAAGGCTCCGGTATTTTCCATAGAAAAGAAAAAATGCAGCGATGAGACATGTCTTATCCGGTTCCATGCAGGGCCTCCTTATGAAGACATTGCATTTAAGTGCATTTTTCAAGGAGGAATCTTGCGGTTATACTTCAACTTCAAACGCTACCAGTACCGCAGATAAGTTCAAGCTGTCTCCTCTCCTAAGTTTGCATGATTCACTGAAATATAAACTTCATTAAGCATCTCTTAATTTACTTAATGATATTGTTTTTCAAGTAATTGCAAGTTCGCAAAAGCAGTTCATTCATAAACAGTTCATTCAGGTAACCAAGATGTTGGAAACTAGTACATACTTCTGGTAAAACTGCCTGTATTTCACTTCAAAGACTCTTCATACTAAAAATATTTATGAAGAAGCTTTTTGACCATGTTTTACTATCAAATAAAGCCTGTATTTCACTTAAATCATGTACAATGAATATTGAATATTAACTATTGAGTTACAATTTTGTAGAGCTAATGAAACTCTAAAGAATAACTATGTTGATAAGCTCTCTTCTAATAAGTTACGTTCCAAACATCTAAATTGACAGATTGTTTAAATATATTACTAGGCAATTACATGTATGGAAAAATGTTGCAGTAATCTGTTATACATTTCTTCATGTATCATCCGTTCTAACTTATAGTCACCGTTATGTTACCATCTATATTTCGTACTTCTTCTGGTTCTTGCTGTTTACACATACAATCTGGCATGGGAAAGGTGTACAATGAGCTACTAGGTTTCCTCGTTTCATAACCTTTTGAATCACTGTGGCGAAGCATTTCGTGCATTTGGAGCTTGAAATTTTCCCATCTGCAATAAGATACGGCGATCAACATTTTCTATCATGTCTGACGTCTGAAGTTATTCAAAAGAACACTACAGAGACTCTATACAAAGATGATTTCGTGATGCTTTCGAGAAAATATATCAATGCAGTGGTAAACTAACATGGCTAGTTACCTGATGTTTGGGCTATCAAATAATATGGCAAGTTTCCTTTTATCAGGCCTGATTGTCTTTGCGTGTCCTCCATATAGATAACGTCTATGACCCATGAGAAAATGGGGAAAGTTTCCACCTTGAGTTGTTAAAAACACTTCACTATGAAGGCATACAGCATAATCAAGGGCAGCCAGCCTAGACGAGTGACCCTATATCAAAAACTCTAATTGTTAGGAAGCATTAACATATTGACAAATAGGAAGATCAAGATATAAGCATTAAGCAGATACAAAATATAAAATAAAATACTTATAGTGCGCTCTAAATCATGACAACAGTGGTACCTGAAATGGAGCAAGTTCTAATTCCGAGGCGAGAGTTTCCTTGGTTTCTAACAATGGAAACATCTGTCGAAGTGGTGCCATATATTTTTCTGCCCTATAAATTTTCCCAGCGGCAACATATACTGAGGTAGTATTGTCAAAACCCATACCTCTAAGTATCATTCCTACCTGCAGAAACCAGTGAAAAGAAAATTTTGATTCAAGGCACATCAAACAGTGCAACCTTAACTGCTCAAATGTATACAATAAATTCACTCCAACAAAGTAACACGGTATCAAAAGGTTAACAGTAAACCTTCGGAGGTTAAAAACTAACCTCTATCGGAGTTAATGGGCATTTCCCATCCATCCGATTTGCGCCAGGTTTTATTACTCGACCAGCTTTTTTAAACTTTCCCCTCCAATTCTTTTGCCGAGCATTATCCATTTCAAGTTTTTCTTCCTCACCACCATCATAAATACAGCATGAAAAAGCTACCATATCCTTCATTGAAATACAAGAATCCCTTAGAAACAGTGCACAGAGGGGTTTTATAAGATGTAAAAATGCACATAATATAAGCAATATTAGGTGACATAAAAGTACCTCTTCAAATCGAAGATGTACTGAGACATAGTTTCCACCACTAATAGAGCTATTTCTGATCATCCGATCAACCATCTTCTCAGCAAGTGATTGTATAGGTTTTGAAAACCTCAATGCTTCATAATTGGCCAAGCATCTAAGGCTCTGAGTTTCTGAGGGAACTGCATGAGCCAATCTGTTGGAGAAGGGTGCAATTCGTACAGCTCTACACAGGCATTAGGGAAAGAACATATAGCACTTGTCAGGACATAAACAAAAATGCTGAAACCTCAATATAATTTCAACCATGCACGATGCTAGCTACTAGGTAGTTAGTCCCAAGCTTGGGTGGAAAATGACGTGGCGCCCATCTGGAACCCCTAATTCTTGCAAACCTTTGGGGGTGAATATAGTGTCAAGTCATTTGCACATAAGCTTGGGAGTAATATTTTCCGTTAAACTTAATGATCACAGGTTAGATAGATATGAGGAAACAAGCAAAGAACAATGTTTCTAGATAACGCATTACCCCAGTTCCAACAGCTTTGGAAGAACCTTATGCAGATAATATGATGGAGTAGACCAGGCTTTAACTCTCAAGTTCACTATATTACTTATATTATTATCGAACCGATGTAATACATCTTCTGGAAGCTCTTTGATTACGTTAACATTATTTCTGAGAGCATATATGAAGAACTCCTCGTCAAATATTTCACCGAACTTGCTGCAAAATTCGCAAGCATAAAGAATTGTGTAAGCCTCACAAATTTTGCAAAAGCATGAAACCAGTTTGGCCATAAAGAAGCAAGGTAATAGTTCTCAGTAAAGTTGTGGACAATGAGGTGCAACAGATAACTTTTTCCTTTAATAAGTACCCTTTATAAATATAGAGACATCATACCACGTCATCACAATGAGTATAATAGGATAGTCACCTGGAATCACGCCAAACACTATTCAAATGAAACATAGGAATGACGAGGGTAGCGTTCAGTAACGCAGCAACAGCCACTGCATCACATATCTGTATCAAAACCGAATTATAAATTAAACAAAACAGGCAAGAACAAGAAGCTGTAAACTTACGAGATTATTCACCTCAAAATTCCCTGAACATGGTCTAGACTACTCTCCATCTCTAAGTTAAGGCATCAAGGTAAAGAGTGGAGCGAGTAACCTTGTTTTCTTATTTCTATGGGAATGCCCTTGCTTCTATATGGCAAATATTAGAATATGTTGTATGAATGTCTTGACTAGCATTGCTAGTATTATATGCAAACTCTCCATTCCAAATTCATGAAATAATTGCCTGATATAAAGTGTTTAAGGTGTGAGACATACAGATATACGTTGTTGATTCAATCCACCATTTGCTTCAATTATAAGGAAACCATTTGACTTCGGCAGTTCGGACAACCCTTGAAGCAAACAGAAAGCAAATTAGCCTATGATATATACCCTTTACAAATATAATAGGCAAACAAACAGAAAAATATAAATAGGTTTTTTCCCCAGTACTTAAATCCCAAATTTCAAAGACAGCATCTTAAGTACGCTGAAGTTCATCAAAATATGGCTAAAAATATTCTTACATTGGTCTCGCTTAACTGGTTTGACCCAAAGCAACTTAAAAAGAAAACCACATGAAATCGAACCTGATGCAGCAGTACTCCAGTTAACACAAGGCTTCCAAGTTTGATGTAATCTTGGGCGCCATGCTGACATCAACTGCAATATTACCAACTCTTTAAGTGAGCATAACTGGGATCAATTTGGTTATCAGGAAAGAACACTTTAGACTAAAATCGGACAGTCTAATGATTCTATTCCAAACGCAAACTGATTACAAGGTGTCTTTCCTATTTCCACACAGATTTTTCAGCTAGGTTTATTTACTCAAATTTGCAATCATCATCCATCCTATTACACAAAAACTACAATTTTCCATGAATAACAACAATCCAACCACAAAAACTCAAGAAATTGAACAATAAACCATACCTCATTGTAGCTATGATTCGTATCCAGTTGCATATACGGCCAAAGCTTTTCAAAAACCTGAGGACTCCGATAAATCGAACCGGGCGGTGAAGAACTCCGATCACCACCACCACCACCGCCAATTCTCGATCCAGGTAACAAACTTAAAGAATCCATATACATTAACATACCAGAAAAATAAAAAATTGGAGCAAATAATAAAACACCTCTTCTCCTAAAAACAGCAGATAAAAAAATATACACAATTCTCTCTATAAAATTCTCTAATTTCGGCGCCCCTCCTGAACTTTTAACATAAACAGAAGAAGAAGATTTCCTTCTACTACTACTATGTCTAAACCTAGGTGATACAGTAGGCGATGTTGGTGGTGATGCAGTAGCCATTACTGTAGCTGTAGTCATTAATGTTGGAGAATCACCTTCACCACCACCACTTATCCGTCCTGACCCTGACCCTAATCTACTAAACCCGTGCATGACTCAAACTAGAAATCCTCCTGCTGCTGCGGCTGTTATCCGAAAATCTCTACTTCTTCTCTTCAGAAAATCCCGCATTTTTCGGACAAATGCAGTAAGTGTTATAAATTGATGTTTAACTACAATGGGTTTCTGGGTTTTTCTTCTTTTTTGTGTTTTGTGATTGTGATCTGGTATCGATTGATGAGAGAATTGAATTCGATGAAGCGAATTTTGAGAAAAAGAAAGAAAGGGAAAAGAAAAGTGTGGCTTTTTTTTACCACTAGAATTTTTCTTTGTTTTGTTTTTGTGTGCCAGCTGTGTACTTTGTTGTTTGTTTCACACTTATCAGTCTACTCCAACTGGAAGACGGGACTGACTGTAAGTCCAAATTAAATGTTTGTTGGTTGGGGTGTTTTTTCTTAGTGTATGCCTTAAGGAGGAGGTTGTTAGGGGTTTTGTGTTTACCGTTTGATTTTTTATTGAAATGTGTGAAAGATACGGATATGTGTTGAAAATCTAACCGTGTGGGGGTTTTGATGAGATTTAAGGTACAGGGGGGACTGAGGAGTATGTACATTAATTTTGTTTATTATTGGAGTTACTGTACTGATGTTTTGGAGGTTAGGGTCACCGACACTTCTTATTGGTTGTTAGTATATTCTGTGTTGAATTTTGTTGGATAGGTGTCTGGAGGAAAATTAAGCAAATTCTCCCGTGAAAAATAATAGGGAATATTGATAAAGTGTCCATGTTTTGAAATACTTTAATAAAAGTGCCTCCGTTTTTTTGAAATTTTTCAAAAATGTCCCTTGTTTGACCGTTTTATTCAAAAATCGGCTAACGGATTGTTAGGGTCGTTAAGTTCCAGTTGGCACCAGAAAAAATCTCAAAAGCCCTTAATAGAGTTGGTCTGAATAAGGCTGATTCGGGTGAGTCATCGAGTTAGGGTTCATCAAGTCACTGAGTTGACTCACTGAAAAATAATCAGGCAAAGTCTTGTTTGCTTTCGGTGCTATTCCGGTAATTTTCAGGCATGTATTTCTTGTCACCTGCAAAACCTAGTATACATCTAATTAACGACTCAATCACTTACTAGGATGACCACTGCCGGTTCTTATTCTAGTTTATTATACCAATTCCATTAGCTGCAACACCCACACTGCATAACCCAACCACTGCCTATCTAAACAGTTTCTTAATTCTTGAACTGCAATTCCCCCGTCTCGGTAACTAGGGTTCGCAACTAATTAAACCCCATTCATCAAAACCCAATTGTTTATCAAATCAGTTGTTATATCATCACTAGATCAATACACCTGCAATTGTTGGAAATTTTGGGTTAAACAAGAGGATGAAAACAGAAACAGAAAATGGTGTACCCCTGACTTCAAGGCTCTTTCGATTCTTTTAGACAATAATTCGACCTTTCCCAATAAATTTGGCGAGTACAAACGGTCTCTCGAATTATGCCTTCAGGATTCAATGAAGCCCTAACACCGTAATCGAATTCAAGGATTGTACTTCCTTGACCCGACCAAGAAACACACTGTATAAGGTTCTGATGATGCTTTTTAGAGAAGAAGAAAACAGATTGTTTTTGATGTGTTGGAATGGGAAAACATCTTCGCTACTTATAGTGATATTCATGCATGTTGGTAGTGTCGTTTCATCACCAACAGACGCTTCCAAAAGCCATTAATGGTGGCTTATGGGAAGAGACGCGTCTGTTCAATTTTGAATGGAAACTTCCAGGTCGATCACCGTATAACTCTGCGTAGCGGCAAACCTTGAAAATATCCAACACCTGCAATAACTTAAGATGCATCTAAAGCTTCAATCCACTCTGAACTCATCATATACATCACACTTCCTCCTCCCTGCAATTCAACACAAACCTAAACTACCTCCCACGGTTCAACCTCATACTCAAATCATTCTCAGTTTCATTCTTAATCACACAGATTCAACAATCAGACAATTAAATTCAAATTACTAAAATTAAGAAAAATTGAAGGCTTACCCAAGTACTAACACCTTCTGATCGCTACATCATCAATCACCTCTATGGAAACCCTTGCCGTTTATGGTCCTGAAATTCATCACCACCATCAATTTCATCCACGAAAACTTGATTTCACCTGTAACTTTATTCTAATTCACTCAATCGTTCAATACCCATGTCTAATCGTCGTCCTAGATTACCAAATTCATCTTTCGAAATTTCTCTGAGGTCTTCATGAAACCCTAATTCTTCGATCTCCATCAAAATCCACACTACAATATCAGTTAATCAATAATACTCTTGATTCTTCATCCTTAGATAACTCAATACACCTCTTAATTTCAAGCACACAAAACCTAATCGAAGTATGGAGGCAACAGAAAAAAAAATGAGATAGATTAGGAGGGTTTGTCTGCAGGATGAGAAGGAGAAAACAAGAAAAAGGGGTCGCCTGTTGGAAAGAATTAAGGTTTGAGAGGATAAACACGTCATTATATAGGGTTATTTGACTTGGTAAACGAGTTTTTACTAAATTGTGCGGGACAAAACAGAAAACAAAACAAAAAGCGAAGTTTTGAAAAGTTGAAAAAAAACGGGGGCAGTTTTCTAAACCGGTAATTGGAAGTGGGGCAGTTTATCAAAATTCCCAAAATAATTTAAGTAGTAACTGGGTCTGGGCATCTTGTTAGCTCCTAAAGGTTTTTTTTTTTTTTTTGCCTGTTGGATCAAAATTTAGAAGGATGTTTTTAGGCATACCTAAATCTTTCTAGGCATACAAAACAATAGTCCCATCTTGGGTGACCTTATAAGGGGTACCCTAAAGGTAGTTCAACTACCTATATACCCTTAATACAAAAATCTAAAATCAATTTTCTAAAAAATCAAAATCAGCTTCCCTTAACATCTCTTCTTCTTCCTCCTCTAGCCGAACTCTTACCCTCCCGCGAAAAAAAAAATTCATCACCGTGATTAATTGTCGATTCGTAAAAATTTGATCGTCGATTAAATTCAACTACATAATGACTCGTACAAAGAAAAGCAGGGACTAGGCAAACCAAATCGTCTTCTAATCCATCAACTGAAGAAGAAGAACCAATTGAAGATGAAGGTGTAGAAACTGAAAATCAACCGCCAATTGAATCAGAAATTGAACCAACTGCATCTCCAACTCCAGAAATGAGGATAAGAAAGTAAGTTTTACAAACCCAATCTCCTATTTGTTGTTTTTCATCGACTAAATGACGGTTATGGTGTTGGGTTCGTCTCAAAATTAAGTTGCGTTTTTAGCCGAACTGTTCTTCACAAAAGCTTCCTGTAAGTGCAGATGAACAGTTCGGCATGAAATATCAAGCCGAACCTAGTCACAGATAGAGATGCATAGGGTTTCAGCGTATTCGATAATCATAATATGTGCCGAACCTAGCACATTTACGAGGTTCGGCTATTATGATATTCACATTATGTGCCAAACCAATACAAAATTCTTACCCCAACAATTATCAGGAATATAAATGATCAGGTTCGGCTTATATAATACTTATGTAAATAGCCGAACCATGTACTACCAAAAGGTTCGGCGCTTACGATATTCTCAATATAAGCCGAACCTCACATAATTTTTCTTCCAGATCACACAGGATTAGGTTCGGCTCATTATGACATTTTTAAACAAGACGAACTAGTTGGTTCGGCTCATAATAATAACACTTTCAGCTTGCCGAATTGTTCATTAGTTGTCAATATCCAGGTGGGTTCGGCTGATATATTAAGCCAGACATATTCCAGACTCGTCGAACCTTAGTGAAAAACACAAACTTTTTATGATTTTAAGCTACAAAAGTGAGATTAAACATAAGATAGAAGTGTACCCTCCTCATCCATTGAATCAAATACAAGCTTTATTCTCATTTTCCCCTTCTCCCTCTCCAAAAAAATCTAACTTTTTTTTTCTTACTCAAAAATTTTCATCTACACAAATTTATAACTAAATAGTCTTAAAATTAATCATTAATCATTAGTCACTAATCAGAATTATTTTAACTGATCATTTGTATTAACACTAATCCTAAAAGGGCAGTTGCCATTAAAAAAAATTGGTTAAGGGATCTTCTGATTTTATTATTTCACATCATTTTTTGTCTTTATTAGGTATGCCTAATAAGATTCATGTATGCCCAAAAACAGCCTTCAAAATTTATATCCAGTCGAACATATTATTAAACCAGTTAAAACAAACAGAGTGGGTTCTTGCAAACTTAGGCCCGTTCCTATGGGTGTGGCAAACATGAATGTTTGTCATTTAAGCACCCACTATGGAGCTGGCTAACTGGAAAACTGGCCTGGCTAAGTGGCAAATTTGCCACTTAGCCATGCCAGGTCAAGTTTCCATCGAGCGGTGTAATATTAATTGTTTAGTCGTTTTTTTTTTCTTCTCTCCTACTTTTTAGTTATTATAACATATTTTTATTACAAGAGGACCCCACAAAATATTATATAATCCCTAAAATTTTGTAAAGACTCCACCAAATATGAATAATTAATTTTTTTATTGATAAGGGACCCACAAAACACAATATAATTATCCAACTTTAATAAAATTTGCTAGTTTTACCATAGTGGGGAAACACATGGCATGGAAAAACAACTTTTATACTAGTTTCCATAGGAACCGACCTTAGCTAGATAGTCAGCTAGGTGGTTTGCATCTATGTATACATAAGTATAGATTCAGAAATCAAAAGAATTAAGAATAACTAGTGAATCATAAACTAAATTATGCATAGTTCATTTCACGGCTCCCATTAAACGTAACTATCACGCTCAAACAGTCCCCTCCAGGTGTAATTTTTTTCCATCCATTATTTCTTGCTCGTAACACTACTTTCAAAAATGTATGCTCTTCAGCTTGTTATGGGTCTATGCCTAATGATGCGCCTCCTCAGTCCATTTGTTACCTGCAAAGTCCTTACATATTAGTCCTCATCCTAACAAACATCTTTATCTATGTGTGAAGCATCAAATTTTATTTTGCAAACATCATTTGTTGGAGGTTTCCAGTTATGATCAGAATATCTAAGTGAACCATTTTGATTGCTTGGTACCACTTTAGTTCTGTTCCAGTCCCTTATCTGCAGAATAATATTGTTAGCTACTTCACCAGTGTTGATGGACTTATTATAAAAAAGAAAAATGCACATATTACTTTCCATATCAACCAGAAGATGAAACTGACTAACTCGTATATCTTGAAATCTTTATGCACAATTTTGTTCACCCTCGTGAAGAAGTTACACATCTATTGGTGCAAGACATGATTTTGTAATTGATTGGCAAAGTTAGGATTTATTGCAATCCATATTGGCCTGATAACATGGCAATCAAACAAAAAGTGTTGAGGAGTTTCTACATCAGCATTACAAAGAGCACGAATTCCATCATGGTGGTTTATGTCTCCAAAAAGATTTCCAACAGATATCTAAGTTATTCTTGATAGGCTTAGAGACTAAACTTTCACATAAGATGGCCTTATAAGCAGATTCAATGGTAAAATTTCCATTACAGGATGGCTCTTATCTTAGTTTAGCTTGACCTGTAAATATTAGTTATTTCCTTGACAATATCTCCATCGAATGAGGAATTAGGAATATCAACCTTCCAAGTTTTCAAGTCCAATCAATGAGTTGACTGACAATAGTCATTCTAGATGAGTAAAACTGTGAACTAGGAGGTACGTTCATATTAGGAATCCATATATCTGTGCATATATGCACATTTGAGCCATCTCCAATTTCCCATACATAATACCTCTTAACTATATCTAAACCTGAAAATACGAAGGTATCCAAATATACCACAATATTTTATTTATCAACCTATAAGTCCTCTACCGAATGTGATCGTCTATGGACAAAGTCGACACAATGCTACAATTCGGTTCATACTTTGTGTGATTGTATATGGATACAAGATCGAGACAATACAACAACAAGATAACTTGTTTGATTGACTATGGATACAAGACCGATAGAATACAACAACAAAGTGTGATACTTGATAATAAGTTCGATAATAACCAAACTCTATTGGATCACTATCAAGTATTTTGGAGTTAACGTAAAGTGTGATTTATTTTTAATTATAATAAAACTATTATAATTGCGGAATAGAAAAGTAAATGACACAACAAAATTTTGTTAACGAGGAAATCGCAAATGCAGAAAAACCCCGGGACCTAGTCTAGTTTTGAATACTCTCAAAATTAAGTCGCTATACAAAATCTAATACCAACTTCATATAGTTAAGACCAAGCATACTACCCCTAGCTACTTAGTTCCCTCATTATACCTGTGCCTTCGACTTCTAGAGTCACGCACGTGAATTGTCCTTTGGATCGTATTCCAAACAACAAAGGAATAATATTTTTGGTAACCACTCTAATCAATCTTTCTAAAGATATGGATAAGTCGTTGACAAAGGCTCTTCCGTTTAATGTAATAAACTCCTTTGCCTGGTTAGATCAATCTAACTTTAACTACCAAAATAGTCAAGTATAGATTCGCACTCAATCAATATAGATCTCAAAGAGAAATACATCGATGTCACACAACTAATCAATTAGATCTATCAAAGATCGATTCTAGTTGGATTCCAGCCGATCAAGGTTTATGCACTAAATCCACAAGATGCGAAAACTAAGAAGAAATCTTCTTCGTCTTCAAATCTTCTTTTATCTTCAAAACCTGCACAACACCACTTGAATCTCTTTTGATCAATCACGCATATAATGGAGTCTGTTAACAATGGATTATCACAAGATGTCTTTAGATCTAACAACAATTCTAAATATCTCGTTGATACTTTGATCTAGTCTGAGTGAATCTTATATCATAAGAGAAGATTCTCAAGCATAAACAAACTAGGTGCAATCAAATTTTCAATAACCATTAGTCTATCAAATCAAATCGAAAACTAGTAACACTGCAATTATCTAGTTTCCCACCAACGGTACTCGTGGAGATTCTTGATCCCACAAAAGTCTTTAAAAGAGTGGTCGTAAGAGATTTCACCTAATTAAAATACTTTCCTCTCTGAATAGACGGCTCCACCAGAAAACAACAAGAAATGAAGTTTTCCTGGTTCTTAGGATAGTTTGCTAGAAATGCAAACTTAGGTATTTATAGACCAAGGATGTTTGGACACCAAGGAATTTTCAAAATCGAAAATATTCTCCAGATATGCAATGAATTCCATAATTCGGTTTTCCTAATTCCAATAAATGTTTGTCCAATATTTCTGAAACCTCTCAATAGAGAATCTCCAATTGGTAAATGCACATTACTGATTTTTATTCTCTAGAGATATGCATTAATTGCTGGTAATTAAAGCATATAAAATCAAAAACCTTAATTAAAAGAATCTTAATTTATTTCGGCTCGAGATCACCCTGAGTACCAAGCAATATCTTTGAACAATAAATGATAAAAATTATTGTTCATGTTCAAAGTATATTGACATATTTTCGCTGCAAATCCTTATTTCATATTTACATGGATTTGCTTTCTTGGAATCTGTTATACCACACTTTCAAACAAGTTTAAAATTGGTTTTCCAGTATTCCAATACTACTATGTGATTGGTCATACCAAATCACAACAGTTAGTTGTGATCGGTCTTACCAAGTCACATACATGGGTTCAGAATGATTATACCAATCACTAGGATCGGTTATACCTAAATATGGTACTTATTTGTGATCGGTCACACCAGTCACTAGGATCGGTTACACCAGTTACAAGGATCGGTCACACCAGTTACCAGGACCGGTTATACCAATTACAGGGATCGGTCACACAACACTTATGATCGGTCACACCAATTACTAGGATCGGTCACACCAATTACAAGGATCTATCATACCATCTCATGGTGATTACTTAGGATCGGTTACACCAATTATCAAGACCGGTCATACAAAATCATAACTCTAGGCATTGTGATCAGTTATACCAAGATACATAACCTGAGTTAAGATCGGTTCTACCAACTCACACATATTGGTCGTCCAAAGATTTGCAATGAATAGTCGGACCAATAAGCCTGTTGATTTCCCTTTCGATTCACGAAGCAAGTTCATGAATGTACTTCCTTTAAACAAATGTAAAACACTGTTTCCTAAGATGAAATCTTCACCATAACCCATTCACATAATCATAACACTATATACAAGATTATGTTGATGTCATATCTACGAAGTTTAAAATATAACCGTTATACTTCGTAGTCTAATTCCTTAATACTATGATCATACTATTATGATCATGTCACATCACTAGAGTATTACATACAATATGTACAATATATACAACTTCACGGTTATGTTTTCAATATAGCACGACTTGAAAGATATGTTAGGAATGAACAGTTCAACTCAATATTACTAACCTCAAGAGGAAGGATGATGACGTCGTTGTAGTTCATTACTTATTCACATTCTTCAGGCTTCGGAGTAATACTTGTATGTCTCAACATTCCTAGACTTTGTAGTTTAACCTAAACGAAGTTGTCTCTAGTACATAATCAAGCGACTCTTAGATGAGTTTTGACATACTAAAATATGACAAGCAAACTTGAAATACCAACGCTTGGTGAGTTCAACCGAGCTATGTTGTAACAAAACCTGTACATATTCCTTGCCAAACCTAAGAGCACTTCGTATTGACACAATCAATCAGGGGATTATCACTAGAAATATATTTTTCCCTTAAGAAAACATCAAATGGTTCATCAGGGGTAGTTATCAATCTCCAAGTTGACTTAGTAAGAAGAGCTAGATATAACATATCAGTTTTTCTTATATTGATACCCCCCAAGTTCTCTAGGAAGAGAAACGCCCCTCCAACCTTTAAGATAACAACCTTTTTCATTTACTTTTTTTTTCCCGCCAAAATTTCATTTGTATATTGTCAATTTTATCAATAAGCTCATTAGGCATTAGGAAAACAACAAACTGGTGACTTGCTAAGCTACCTAGTACGTACCACTTGATTCATCACAGTTTTACCTGGAGATGCTAAAAAAATATGTTGACAATTATCAAGTCTACCTCTAAAATTTTCTAGAAAATGAACAAAAGAGTCATATTTCCCTTTTTGAAAAAAGAAAAATAAATAGGGACTCCTAAGTATTTATCTTGTAAAGACATTTTCCTTATTCTAAGGATGTTTGTTGTATCGTTTTTCACTGGGTTAGGAACCTTACGAGTGAAGCTATAACTGATTTATCAAAGTTCACAGATTGGATTGAGAACTTACTAAATTGTTCTATCTAAGTAGATAATTTCTAGAATCTTTAGTTCTATCCTTTATGAATATAAGACAATTACCAATAAAGAATAAGTGAGAATAAAAGATAGCTCTTAGTTTCTTTAAGTCCATGTATGAGATTTTTTTGTTCATCTTGAATTAAACTCCTAGAGAAGCATTCTATGCATAAGATAAACGTATAATGGGAGGGAGGTTTCCCTATCTCAAACCCCTTTGAGGGAAGTATACATTACCTAGAGATCCATTAAGCAAAATAGAGGTGGAGACAGTTGTGATGCACCACTCAATCATGCTGCACCTTTCCTTTTAAAAAACAATTTTTTTTTAAGATTATCAATAAGAAAACTCCGTTCAACTCCGTCAAAAGCTTTTGGCATGTCCAGTTTTATTGCAACATATCCATCTTTAGCTTTAGTTTTCTTCATAGAGTGAATTAGTTCATGAGCAATGATGATATTATCATGAATTGATCTACCTAAAAAGAAAGCAGTTTGTGCAGGAGATATGATTTTATGCAGTACACATTTGAGCATAGAAGCAAGTAACTTTGAAATGATTGTTTAAGACACATTAAAAAGACTGATGGGTCTTAAGTCTACTGCACTTTTTGGACAAGCATTTTTAGGTATGAGTATGATAAAATTATAATTTAGTTTCTTTAAAAGATGATGAGAGTGAAAGAATGCTTGAACCATTCTTACAACATCATAACCAATAGTTTCCCACACCAATTAGTAGAAACTAGGTGGGAAACCATCAGATCCTGGTATTGTCCAGGTTTTCATCTCAAAAACAACTTTTTTGATCTCATCAGCATCAGGAATGGCTATTAACATTGCCTTGTCAGACTTACTTGCACTAGCATGCACATTATTAAGATAAACATCAATATTACGAAGGTTGGATGTCCTGCTAAGATGTTACTAAAATGTCTTAACAGTTCATCCACCATGTATTTTCTATCATCTAACCATATTCCTAAGTTGGATTTAAGAGATTCAATATGGGTCCTTTGTCGTTTAAAGTTTGTTTTCTGGTGAAAATAAGAAGTATTTTTTATCATGAAATAACAATTCATCATCCTTACCTCCTTGTTTGTTAATCAGCTACAATATCATACCAACGCATGATATTCTGAGTTAGATCATTGACTTTTATAGAATTTTGAGGATGACCACTACTAGAGAGAACAAATAATTGGGACTCAAGATTAACAACCTGAGTATTTATATTACCAAAATGATGGTAGTTCCAGTGTCTAAACCAATGTTTTGTGTTTTTAAGACAATGTTGTTATGATCATGTGAATGGATAATGATGAAGATTTAATCGAAGGGGAAATCGCTAGGATTATTGGTATGGCTATTCATTGCAAATCTTTGGATTACAAATATGTGTGAGATGGTAGAACCGATCATAAATTTTTTATGTATCTTGGTACAACTAATCACAAGCCTGACTTATGATTTGGTATGAATAGTTTTGATTAATTAGCGTAACCAATCCTAAATAATCACATGAGATGGTATGATCAATATTGGTAATTGGTGTGACTGATCCTAGTAATTGGTGTGACAGATCACAGAGTGTTGTGTAATCGATCCTTGTAATTGGTGTAACTGGTCCTGGTAATTGGTGTAGCCGATCCTGGTAATTGGTGTAGCCAATCCTGGTGACTGGTGTGGCCGATCACAAGCAATACCATGAGTATATGGTAACCAGTCCTGGTAATTGATGTAACCGATCCTGGTAACTGATGTAACCTGTCCTGGTAACTTGTGTGACCGATCACAAGTGTTTCCATATTAGGGTATAACCGATCCTAGTGATTGGTAAAACCGATTGAACCCATGGATATGATTTAATATTTGATCAATCACATAGTAGTTTTGGAATACAGGTGAACCAATTCTAAACTTGTTTGGAAGTGTGGTATAACCGATTCCAAGAATGTAAATATGATGATGATTTACAGAGAAAAGATGTCAACATACTTTGAACACGGACACAACTCTTATCATTTATTGTTCAAGGATATTCCTTAATAATTAAGGAGATCTTGTACCGAAATTAATTGAGAATCTCTTAATTAAGGTTTTTGGTTATATATGCTTTTAATTACCAGCAATTAAATGCATATCTCTAGAGAATAAAAATTAGTAATGTGCATTTACTAATTGTAGATTTTCTATTGAGGACAAGCATTTATTGGAATTATGAAAACCGAATCTTGCCATTCATTGCATATCTTGAGAATATTTTCGATTTTGGAAATTCCTTGGTGTCCAAACATTCTTGGTCTATAAATACTTAAGTTTGCATTTCTAGAAAAATATCCTAAGAGCCGGGAAAATTTCATATTTTTGTTGTTTCTGGTGGAGCCGTCTATCCGGAGAGGAAAGTACCTTAATTAGGAGAAATCTCTTACAACCGCTCGTTTAAAGACTTTTGTGGGATCAAGAAGCTTTACGAGTACCGTTGGTGGGAAACTAGATAATTGCAGTGTTATTAGTTTTTCGATTGATTTGATTGACTAACGGTTGTTGAACTTTGATTGCACCTAGTTTGTTTATTCTTGAGAATCTTCTCTTCTGATATAAGATTCACTCAAACTAGATCGAAGTATCGACATGATCTTTAGAACTGTTTGTAGATATAAAGACATCTTTTGATAATCCATTGTTAACAGACTCCATTCCTTACGTGATTGATCACAAGAGATTCAAGTGGTGTTGTGCAGGTTTTAATTGAAGATTAAAGGAGATTTGAAGACGAAGAAGATTTCTCTTTTGGTTCTCATATCTTTGAGTGTGCAAAAACCTTGATCGGCTGGGAACCAACTAGAATTGGATTTATTCGATTGATTAGTTTCGTGAGATCAGCATCACTTTATAGTTTCTTGTTGGAATCTATATCTATTGATTGCGAATATAAACTTGACTACTTTTGTAGTTATTAGATAAATTGATCTAACCATACAAATGAGTTTATTAGATTAAATGGAATAGCCTTTGCGTATGACTTTAGATATCTTTGTCTTGAAAGAACAGAGTTGTTACCAAACAGATTTGTTGTTCCTTTACTGTTTGGAATACGATCCAAAGGAATTGTTCCATTGTGTGCACTCATCGAAGTCGGAAGCGCATGGATACTGAGGGAACTAAGTGAACGAGGGGTGGTTTCTTTGTCTCAACTATACGAAGTTGGTTTAGATTTTGTATATCGTCTTAATTCTTAGAGTATTCAATTCTGGACTTGGTCCCGGGGTTTTTATGCATTTGCGGTTTCCTCATTAACAAAATCTTGCTGTGTCATTTACTTTTCCTTTCTGCAATTATAATTTTTGTTATTATAATTTAAAGTAAATTACACAAACGTCAACTCCGGTTTACTTGATAATAATCCTATAGAGTTTGGTTAAGTATGAACCTATTATCAAGTAATCACACTTTGGTAGTCGTATTGTCTCGATCTCGTATCCATAGACAATCACACAAAGTGTGAATACCAATTTGTAGTATTTTCTCGACTTTGTCCATAGACAATCACCTTCGGTAAGAGGACTTATAGGTGGATAAGTTAAAGATTGTGGTGTATTTGGGTACTCTCGTATTTTCATTTGGGTTGTGGGATCTAATGAGCATATGAAGATGGTTTCCCATGTCCTTGTTTCCAAACCCGGATATATTCCATGATATGATTTTCATGCTTAACTGATTTTTTCTAAAACTAGTACAATATCTATCAGATGAGTGATTATATTTAAAACTATATGGAAGAATATTTGTAAAGAACAAGGATTGAAAACATATTCGATTTTTATCTTGTTCTCCCCTAGTGTTGTTGGATTGTTTCCCCTATGTTGTGAGTAAATATGTAGCTTGTGTTTCCATTTGATTATCGTCTTCTTGAGAGCATGGTTGGTTTTGATTGTGAATGGTGGTTGTATGATCCTCTTCTGGTTCTTGAATATCTGACATTCTAAGTCTTTTACCAAGTCTGGCTAACATGTTGCAATACCCATCTTGAGCTGATTGTCCGATCATAGGAATTATAAGTACTTCATCTTCGGGTGGAAAAAAGGGGGCATGTTTGATTTCTGTTTTTGTTTCTAACTTCGGTATTTGAGCTACTTTTTTGCCTTCTACAATTTTTTTCTTTCCAGTAGCATTATTGACTCAAAGTAGTAAGGTTTGTTGTGAGCTTTAGTAAGAAAATCAGCAGTTTTTAGGACAAATATTATGGTGTTGCTTCTCATAAAAGAAATTTATCCACCGTGTATAGACCGCATTAGTCCTTGCCATTGCACATCTCCTAAGAGGGTTTTTTATATCTATTATAACATGGACTTTGACTCCATATTTGTTAATTGCAACAACATCCTTTGGCTCAATGGTTATTACTTTACCCATCATTTTTCTTATCTTAGTCACAAACATAACATTCATGTGTTCTGGTAGGAGATTCTTGAGTTGAATCCAAAATCATTGTTGATTCCACTTTAAATTTTGATAAATCAGTTTTGAATTGTAGCCATGCAAAAGAATCAAGTTTCTATTTATACTCCAGGGTCTAGTTTGGTAGACCTTATTGAAAGTATCTTCATCTTTGACATTTTTGCCAATCTTCACCACCTTAACCTCATCTTCAAGAATAAAAGACCATGTGAACTTTATTTGTTTTTCCACAGCTTTAAACCCCATTTTTTCCTTCCATGATAATCTTGCATATAAGGGCAGTTATGAACAAAGAGAGCAATTATGCGATATGACTCAACATAAGAGTTATATCTTCCCTAGCCATGTACAGACATAATAGATTAAATTTCACCACTTATTCCCTGGCAGTTATGCAATCAAGGAGGAAAATAGATTTCTAGAGAACATCTTACAAAATCATGTAGTGGTATATTCATAAAAGTTTAATCGTCGAAAAATAAGAAATGCAATTCTCAAAATAGTTTACTCATCTTTTTCAAGAGTTAAGAGATTAACCTATGAGAAAATATAAGATATATATTCTAAACACCAGTAATATGATAGCAAAGACCAAATCTCACAGAATAAGCAATACATATATATAATCCATGAAGATTAAGTATTGCGAGTCATCTTCCAAAATAAAATTTAATTAAATAATCTTAAACATGCAAGATGATAGTATTCGGAATAGCTAATGCAACACATAAAAACTACTCCAAAAGCTAGTATTCATCCTTAAACAATAGGAATAAAAATTCCTACAAGGAGTTAACTAGTAAAAAGATCCTTGAAGAATGCTTCATCATTCCCGAAATCATTGTCATCAACTGGCATTTCAACATAAGGTTTATGAATATGAGCGTAAACTCCTTCAAACCTATTGGTTGTTGACTGTTTGACTAGTACTTCTTGAATCTCGAGAGATTTCTTCGGAATTTCCTTGAGACCCTGCACTTCCATCTTAGTCTTCTTAAGTTCTTCAAGAATATTAGCAAACCTTTGTTGATTTGAGCAATTTGCTCTAGATTTCTTTATGTTTTTCCTTTTTCTCTTAAAGAGTGAATCTTTTTCCTTAGGGTAGGATTTTCTTTCATATCCTTAGTAGTGAGATCAACCACCATATAAAATACAGGTCTCACTAGAAGATATCTTGCTTGAAGGATCCATAATTCAGAAAATAAAATTTTAAATTATGTAACTTGTGCAAAGCACAAATATATAGCACTTCGGAAGCAATTTGTGTTTTTGGAAGAATTCCAAAATAGTGAGAGAATTGAAAAGGAAGATTATCAAACCGTGAAGTTCCGGAACCTATATAGAATTCTTTGAACAATTTTTTTTCTCTCACGAACCAATTATCAAACTGGAGAGGTGAAATATAATTTTACCCTTACTTAAGTTTGTACATGGGATAAGCCTTTACAATATCATTACTTGATAAATAGTTTGAGAAGAGTGGATGAGTCTCCATATGATATCTTTAAAAAATCATGTCGATCATGTAGTAAGAATAAATTTTGATATTCCAGTCACATAACTGAGACAAAAACTAGAGTATTTAAACTGGACAAGATTCTATGGAGAAAGGCTTGACATTAACTATTATTATTCTCTATTTAGTGGATCAATTTGACAAAGGATTTCAAACTCGAGAATATAATGAAGGATGAAAGTTCAAGTAATAATATTCAAGATATAAATTAAGAAGTTTGACCCTGAGCCATTGAGGTGCACAGTTTTTGTCTCTTTAAAGGACACATGAGACAAGAAAATACATTTTCAACAAAATTAATTTGTGTAAGGGAGAGCACTAGTGAGCTCACCACTAGATTCCTACACATATTTTTCAATTTCCATTTCCACTGATCGTTCATATATAGATCTCTTATTTCCTTTAGGGTTATTCTTGTCCTTAGAATCATTCACACTTTTATAAGTAGAAGAAGATACAAAGTTATATACCTTAGAAGGGTTTGAATTTTGGAAGAATTTAAGAACACTTATCAAACAACTAACCCTCTGTTGCAGTTTGTTGACATACCTTACTTTTTATTTTTACTTGAAACATGGTTTGAGTTCGTGACCTTCAGAGGTACAGTAAGGACATGTCCGGTTGAGGAGAGGTTCGAGAGCATCTCCTCTTTCTGCAGATAAACATACTTGAGATGTTCCTGAAACATCAGTAACAGAGTCCTCATTAGTAAGTGAAAAACCATTATATCCTTAAATGTATGTATTAGATGGAGGATCTTCAAGAAGTTTATCAAGATTGATGTGAGTATTGCTACATTCATCAAAATTAACCACTTTTCCCACAAGTGATACACTTGAATCATCCTTTTCTCCTGATCATAATGATCAAAGTTTTCATCAATAGTAATAGCAAGACCCTTGTTGCCAGTGTACTTTTGCGGTTTGGACATTCATTGACAGATTGACCAAAACCTCTGCACTTGAAGCACTGAGGAATATCCTCCTCATCACTATTATCATCTACCTTTTTAGGAGGAATACGATCACGTGGATTGCTTGATGATGAAGGACGTTCTCTGGAGAACCGTTTATTTTTCTTCTTGAGAAGATCTCTAAACTGTCTTGTAATAAGAGATACCGAATTTCCAAGATTTTCATCTGATAATTCTTTAACAAGACTTTTCTCAGAGTTTCCAACACTTTCACTTTTATCAAGTATTTCAGTGTCTTTAAATGCTTTGAAGGAAATATCATTTTCAGCTTTGGTTTGCTGATCATGATCAAAGATCTTTAACTTTCCAATGAGGGTACTTCTGGAAAGTGTAGAAAGATTGTTTCCTTTAGTGGTGGCATTTTTCATAGATTCATATCGAGCTGGCAAGGATATTATAATTGTCATCACAATATCATACACTTGTGATTAAATTCCTCAAACGAATCTTTTTCAGCCATACAAAGGTTTTCCCAGTCAGAAGTTAGGTTTTGAAGCCTTGCTTCTTTCTCTGCGGTATTCCCTTCAGATACGGTTTCTAATATATTCCAAGCATCCTTCGATCTAGTACACGTAGTGATGTCAAAATTATTGTATTATGGCATAAATAATATCATTCATCTCATCAGAGTTGTGTTTAGCATCAATGATTTCGCCTTCACTATATGTAACTATATCTTTCGGAACAACAACTGCCCCTTCTCTACACATTGGAAGATTGTATCCACTTACGATAAGAACCCATGTTTTGAAATCACGAGCTTGTAAGAAGGATCACATGGCTATTTATACCATAAGTAATTTGGTGTTGTCGAAAGCTGGTGGTATGCTAATCGAGATTTTACTTTTGTCCATAATTCAAATTTCCACAAACACAGACTTATTAGGTCTAAGGGTCTTGCATGCTCCAATACCAATTGAAAAGGAGAGGGTACCAAGTACACCACCAACTTTCTTCGTTAGACAATCTGTATGGGAAAAACCTAATACAAACGCAAGTAGACCAACTTAATGATCCTTGACAATATGTATGTAGAGTTTATATATCTATATCTTCTCAATCAGAACTTATAGACTATGGAGTCCGTGAACCTGATTGTTAAGAAGAGTATTTGAACAATATCAAAAATCAATATCCAAGATCAATATAGTTGTATCCAAATAATCCAATCGAAACTCTGCCAAGTAATAAACTTTTAATCTATCTTTCAAGATACGAATTCTACAAGGAAAAAGTCTCGTAATCGATTACAATTTATGGACGTATCTACTAAGATTGAATACGTAGAACTTGTATAACTTCTATTATAAAGATAGATAATGTAATGTGGAAAAGGAAAAACACAAGATACCAGAAGTTTTGTTACCGAGGAAACCTCAATTGCAGAAAACCCCCGAGACCTCGTCCAGATTTGAACACCAAATTGTATTAAGCCATTACGGACACTAGCCTACTATCAGACTTCAGACTGGAATATAGTTGAGACCAAATCCACTCTCCAAGCGATTCAGTTACAGTCACGTTCTTTACATCTCTTCAACCTCACAAGGCTCTACGCAATTGATTCCCTTAGCTGGCGCCCTTTACAACCTAAGCGTTGCTTCAGCCATGTGAAGAATTTTGATACCAATCTTCCCCTAACAGATAAGCCTATTTGATTTCCTTTTAGACCAAAGATCAATGCTTGAAATATGTTTGCAATAGATAAAGCTAGCAAGCCTCACAAATCCTGAACATTTACACTCAGTTAGTTGAGAAGCATGGATTATTAACCACCCCTCAAGAACAATTGTGAACTAATCAATTAGGAATATTTTTCTAATATCTATCTTGAGGAATCACAAATTTTGAGACGAAGAAAGAACTTTGTGATTTCTATTTATTTTGCATGAAAGGGATTATGAGAACCCGGATAACAGAAAATCAAGGTCAAGATACACGAACTATCAAAGTAAAGATATTCGGACCCGGCTTAACGAATCCCCAAGGGAAATCTTTAAGTCATAGACCTAATTATTTTTCTCAAAGGAAACCTATCTAGGTCAATAGAGAATGACTCTATCAATCAACTAGGACATGAAGTGTCAGGGAATAATTTTTCCAGTTGAAAGAGCATCTCTATTTATAATGGTCCGTTTATATGAAACTTTAATTAGGTAATAACCTGAGAATATAATAAACACTTTCTATTTTTAGATGAAACTCTAATTAGGGTTTCAAGTAAGCATGAGAGAATTAGTCTTGAGATCACATTATAAGAATATATACAGTGGTCCGGTTACAGAACCGTCCATAGTGATTGTTTTTTGTCAAGTATGCCTTATGAACTATGAGAAATTCGATGATAATTTAAAGACTTAAGAATTTAATCATGATACGCATATTTAAATAAAATTAGTGATGAGTGATGTCTTAGAAATGTTTCAAATAGTCATAGCAATGCTAAAAATATTGAAAGAAATTTAGTTCTTGAGCATCTGCTAAATTCAACTAGGACCGTTGGTGAAACGGTTTGTGAACCGTAAGTAAATAATTCACGAGTCAGGATGCTACTGTTCGTAAACCGGGTTCGCCAACCCTACTCAGATCGAGAAATCAGATGAACTTGGTTTGTGAATCCGGTTCGCCAACTCCTAGCCTTTTACGCCAACTTGGAAAATTCAGATCACCACGGTTCATGAAATATCCTCAACTCAACTTACAAGTTTGCGAACAGGTTCGCCAACCTTCCATGTATTTTTTAAACTCAAATATTGATGGTTTGCTAAGTGATTCGCCAACCTTCTGTGAGCCAAAATATCAGAAGTTCTGAATGTCTCTCTTTTGATGTTTGAAACATTCCGAAATGATAGAATCGTTTGGATGGACAATTATCAATTGATCCAAAAATTAATTCTTGAACAATAATTTTTTCAAACTAATATGGTTAAGGACATTTAAACATCTATGCCTTGAATCATATTTCGAGATGTTTAACAAGACGAGCTTGATTCAAAATTTCTTCTTTGTGATAAATCTACTGTAAGTCATATGACATAGTTTCATACGATAAAATGATAAGATAGTGAATAAAATAGAATGGTTCAGTCTTCACATACATGAATAGTGAAATTCTCCAAATTTCTTCGTCAATCTTCGGTCTTCTAGGGTGATGTCTGATACTCAACTACCAAATTATATCCTAGTACGAGACTTGACTTAGTAGACCAGAAAGCAAGATATAGTTTTGATCAACTAACATTGATACCAAGTTTGAGATAGAAAAACTTGTGGGTTCAACCGAGCATTGCTCTAAAAATCTCCCCCTTTGTCAATTTTAGTGACAAATCTATTCAATACATATTGATTTAAAATAAATAAACTTTTCAGCTCAATCCATTATGCTTGATTTCCTTAGTTCTTCAACAAACGTCTTGAACTTCGTACTTCGAGTTCTTATATGGTTCAACATGTGTTCGTTTAACACTTGGGACCCATCATAGTAGATATCCTTGATAAGTGATCGTTCCTAGTAAAGATCGATATTTAAGGGGTTGGTACTAGAATAGATTCTTTGACTCCTTTTTCAACTACGAAACAAGTTTCGCAAGTCTATTTCCTTAAACCATGATAACATAGCTTTCTAGGTATGGATCAAGCCGAAAGTTCAAGACATTAAATGATAACGAATTATCAAATAATATTATGTCAAATCTACGAAGTCCAATAGATAAACAATACTTTATAGCTCCATATACCAAAGTTATATTAAACAAATAGTATATCATTCCTCGACACTTTGATCATAATGAAATTACCAAGTCTCCAATACCTCAGACACGTAAACAAACTTCGTATATTATGTTTTCAGAATAAACCAACTTGAAAGAAACGTGTATAGAACTGGAATAATTCAAGTCTGTGTTACTAACCTCGAATGGAAGGATGATGTATTCGTTTATGACGATACGTCTTCAGGTTCTTTAAAGTAAAAAAAAAAACGAGTCTCAACATTCATATTATTCTTAGTCAAGCAGCTTTGAGTTTTGGAAATAAAATATGAGAACCAAAATTGACATAACAACGCTTGGCGGGTTCAACCGAGCAATGCGCTAATAGGCACAACTGCAACAGATTGGCTCGGAGGGTTTATTTAGTCTCATTGCATTCAGACTAAAGTCTTATATGAGTCTAGTGTTTATAATGACTTCATACTGTGTGTGTTCCTACTGGACTAGTTTTCACGGTTTTTCTGGTTAACAAAATTTCTGGTGTCTTGCTTTATTTTTATTTTTCGCATTATGATGATGTCAACCATATAATTAAAAGTATAAGCAAGTTGGACGTTAATCAATCATTGTGATTTGAGAATGTCTTTAAAAGATTATTCAAAGATATTTTCTTGCATGCTTTAATTTTGGATTAAAGTTCACGCAAGATAATTATCTATAGGTTATGTAGCAAAAAAAGTTGGTGGTGTACCTGCTACCTCCCTTTTTCATACTAGATAACGCAGAATTCGTTGACAATTGTTAAAGCTTTTGGAAAACCTATTCAAGTAGATAACACTGCCACCATGTATATAAATTTTGGTTTGTTTGCTAGCATTTTGGTGGAAGATGATTTTGCGAGAAAGATTTCAAATTGTATATGGATGTCAAATGGTTACGATCATAGTGAAGAAGGTTTTTGTCAACTTCTTGAGATCCCAAAATACCAAATTTTTGTTCTCATTGCAAAACGGTGAGGCATTTGGTTACAGTTTGTAGATCAATTAGTAAAGATGTTGAAAATAAGAACTGACGTTTCTAGTGAGAGTGTAAAAAAAGAAGTAAATTAGATCTAACGATAATAAAGAAGCTTTATTCGGGGAAGAGATTAATGAAGATATTAAGTTGGATATCGTGGTTGATGAGATTAATGTATATATTAAGTCGGATATGGTGGTTGATAGTTGTATGAAACTAGTTATGGAAGGAGTAAGCACCACTTCATTTAATACATCCATTACACCTAGTATCAAAACTTATAATAAATTCCATGGTTGAAGAAGAAGATGATCATGTAAGTGTTTCAGAATTAGTAGTGGAAGACTTAGAAATTAGCAACAAGAAACCGTCCTCATCCGAAGCAATCTTAGTATCGAATAAAAAAAAAGATTAAAATGTAAGGGGGCGGATTTTTTTCTCTAAATATACATTTCATACAAAAAGGAAAAATTTGCATAACCCTTATAGGGATCCAAACAAGATCTCAACAACAAGTTACGTATTAAGGTTAAATTTTTATTTTCGAGGAAAAATCGCCACGATATGTTTAATGTAAACCTTGGGAGTATCTTACATTTTGAATTCACTCTCCGTGATTTAAATTGTTTTCTTTGGCTTGGCAAGTTGATTCTTGTTGGATGTTTAGAATTTCTTATTTTTTGGTTTTTCTTATGTTTATTGCTGTTTTTTTTTTTTTTGAAGCTTTTTGCTCCCCTTGTCTACCTTTTAAATTAGTTATGTTTGCCGACTACACACAAAATAGAAAATAAAAAAATAATATTAACAATAAGTTGCATTCATGAACTTGTACTTTGTAGGAATTTAGAAGATTTTTCGGGCCCCAACAAACAAAATAGGACATTTTAGGCCTGAGAATGAAGCTCAAAATGATAATTCCCATGTGAAGTTGCCTTCGTGGTCACGACATATTATTACGGCCCATATAGTAAAACGACCAACATAAGTTAAAATGAAAATTGAAAAATGAAATGGAGAAGTGGGGCATCGATCCCAATACCTCTCGCATGCTAAGCGGGCGCTCTACCATCTGACCTACATCCCTTGGGGCGTGCCATTTAGTCTCTTCACATGCGGCTGTGTGTGAAGGAGCCCAAAATCGCAGCCAATCACATGTTTTGCAGCTGGTTTGCAGCAGAATCAAGGGATACTATCCACCTATAAATCTACCATTATTTAATTAACTTTTTTTTTATGTGATGAAAGCCTGCTATTTTGGCATCCTTACCAACGATTTCGCCGTGTGCGCCCATCGATCTTGTCTAATTGGTCGACCAAAGGGAGACCTATAGGGTGACTCATATGGATTTTGTCCGTTATATTTTTATGGTTCTCAAAATTGAATTTGAAGAAACAAATTAATTCTTCAAAATTGATCGAGTCTCGATCGTTTTTCTTCAAACTTTTTGCACTAGAGAGATTTTAATCATAATATCTCATATAAATCGTAAGAATTTCCGAAAAAATTCATCATGATCAAAGAATTTCTTGATTGAAATTTCAATCAAAAAAAGTTTTCGTGAAATCTTAATTTTTCGATTATCATAGATTTTACGTCGTTTTTCTTCGAAAATCTTCCGTAATAGAGTTAATAATCATTGTATTGTATATGAGTTCAAGGGAATTTGGATGAATTCAATCAAAATCGATGAACTGTGAGTTTCAAAATTACCCACAAAAATGGGTTCGCAGGGATAGAACCGGGCGAACAAGAAAAGATCTATGGGTTATTTTGTAACAGATATATACGTTCCAAATTAAGTAAAGCGCGATCGTTGCAAATTCTCAGGATTTTGTGACTTTCAAACCGTGGTTAAATAATTTGGAACTTTTATATCTGTTGCAAATATTTCTTGTTTTTTTTGGTCGACCCTCCACTCCACTGCTGCTGCAGTAATCTAGTAGTAAGGCTAAGTCCTATGGGCTAGATATCTAGCTGCTAGATTGGCCATCCACGTCAGCATGGAAAACCTCCTAAGTCCTATGGCATGGCGAATCTATCAGAGAAACGCTGCACCGTTCAGCGTTGAACGCCGAACCAACCAGCATTTGACCTGGTCAACTACGTTGACAACGCCGCTCGGTTCAGCGTTCAAAAGAATCGATACATTCAACAGAAGCTCGACCTTCTCCCCTATTTTCATTTCTTCACAAAATTTTCACTTCTCTCCCGAAAATGCTTCTTCAAGATCTTGAGTTGTAGATTTTTTTTCTTCAAATTCCTTCCGTGGGTTTGTTCTTCATTGGATTTGTGATCGATTGAAGGTGGTTTAGTGCGATTCCATCCACGAAATCATTCAAGGTAAGAAATTTAAGTTTTAGGTTAAAGTTTTATGATTTTTGATGTGAAATCAATTTCAATGTACTTTTTTATGTTTTAAGTTATTTAGAAGTAGGATTTCAATTTCAATGTACTTTCTTATGTTTTAAGTTATTTAGAAGTAGGATTTCAATTTCAATGTAGTTTTTTATATTTTAAGTTATTTAGAAGTAGGATTTCAATTGCAATGTAGTTTTTTATGTTTTAAGTTATTTTAATTTAATGTATTTTTTTAATTTCTTCAAAAAACATTGTAACTTTGTTTTGCAATGTAATGGAAGATTACAAATTCTCAAACGACTACATTTACTTTGATAAATTTTCAAATTTTGAAACAAACTACGATTGAAACAAATTGCCAAACATGTAGAAAATGGAATTCTGGAAAAAAACAACCGTTGGTTAAAAAAAGGGTCAAGCGCTGGATGGTGCAGCGTCCCAGCCGAACGCCGAATGGAACAGCATCCACAGAAGCGCTGAACAGTTCGGCGTTGATTCTCTAAAATATTCGCATAATGCCGAATCATTCAGCGTTTCGATCACTTTTTGAGCGCCGCACTACTCAACGTTTCAATCTCGCTGATAGTTGGACTGCGAGCAAATGGTAGGAGAGAGAAGTAGCCAGAAAGAGTGTTAACCTTTTTCCCACACTTTTTTCATTATTTGCAACACTTATTGGTCAATCTAGCATTTCAATCTAGCCCATAGGGATTAGTCTAATAAGAATGGAAAGTAAATGTCCCTGCTTGCTAATAAATTAGTCTAATAAATTAGACCGTTGATATTCTCTAACTAGCTTGTGTTATAAAGAGTATCTGCATTTCTTATGTTTTTCGTTTGGTATCAAAGCCCACGTCGGAAAAAAAGAACTCTCTTATGATTTGATGGGCTCCAGACATGAGATATTAAATTGGCCTCATCCCGGAAGGAATTGTGGAAAGTAATTAGTATTTAGTAGTATCTTCTCTTCGCATAATTATGTGTTTGGGTCCTTGGGGATCACAAAAATGGCGAATCATTGCATATACAAGCGGAGTCGGCAAACACCGTTTTCGCAAAACTACGGCACTGTTGTTACCTAACGGCATAACCGTGCATATGCCAAATTAGTAAGACTACTACGGTACTACCTAACAATTGAATTTGAATTGACATGACATAGTGCTGGATATTAGGGTGATAAGTAGCAAGAGTCATTTGTGGTTTGTTGATGCTGCTGGGTAGTTGTTGTTAATAAGAAGGTGTCGGGATTTTCTTAGGGAATCACTGATAACCGCGGAATAACGGATTTTGAGATATTATGATGAATAATAAGTAAACCAAGCACAAGCAACTATAATAATACAAGAAAGATAAATCAACTCACAAGACACAAGATTTATAGTGGTTCGATCAATACATACAACTTGTATATATTGTCTACGTCCACTTTGAGCCGCACCAACTCAAATCCACTATGAAGAAAAACAATTACAACGTCGTGTGAATCCCAGCAAACCCTTGGTTAGACCGCAACAATTACCCGAGACGATAACCTTGTCTCTTGTTCCTCACCAATATGCTCTCACAACGAAACCATAGCTTTAGCCCTAAAATCTATACAAGAAATCTCTCACCGATCTCTTAATCGTTTTCTACACAATACAATTCTACAAGGCCTAATTACCTACTTATATAGGTTACAAACGTGGCCACCAAGAATTATAACCGGTTTAGAAAACCCCTTTCCTAAAATATCACACCTAATTTTAAGAAATAATTAATTAATCTTCAATTAACTAACAGAAGGTTGATGTCCTTGTACAACACCAACAAAGAAATTGTTTCAAATGCAAATACCAAAATAATAATCAAATTTGTACGCATGTTTAACAAAAATTCTTACTGGAATCAAGTGGTGAGGTGTGAATTTAGTAATTTGGAGACGTAGCTTTCATCTCCCTTTTGGTCCCCAAACTATTTTGGACATGAATTCTTAAATTCACATCCCTATTAGCTCTTAGAATCACATCCCTATTGAGTCTTAAAATCAATCCCTGTTAGCACCACCAAGTGGATTTCTCGTTGTAACCTAAAAATGGGAACTAGAAGGATGATTGAGCATAGTTAAAAAAAAGACTACATTATTAGCACGCTTCTGATCATCACTAGAATACCTTCATAAAGAATGACATTATGATAGAGAAAATGAGTTTTATTGTTTCGGTTTTGTAGTCTTGGTGGAAATGGAACTTAGGACCTTTGAGTCTCCAAGGGAACTTGCTCATTTTCTTATGAGTGAATGAAATATGACATTTAGTTCTACATAGGGTATAACTAAAGAGGAGCTCCACTATTTAACTATTCCTTTATGGATAGTCAGACAAACAATGTGGGTGGAACGGGTGGGGCAAACAATACTTGTTTTCACTAAGGCTTGGGCTTAAGGCTTAAGGCTCGGGCTCGTTCTTACGTCGTGGACATAGGTCAATCAAGACGTATCTTTTTGGACAAAATTCTTTTGAAATATTTCTTTAAATATTCTAATATCAAATAAATTTTGTATTTAATGTGGGGGCGTATGACTTGGAGAGGATTTATTTATTCCCGTTTTTATTTTTATGTCGACATAATGTGCAGTTAATTGCGTAACTGATTTTTACCGTTTTGGAAAATCTTGAACTAATGAAAATTTATTTTGGTTTTATTACAAAATTATATTCTCTTTAATTCACTCTTAATGCACATTATTCTCGATTATCTCTCTTCTCCACTATATAAACCTTTTGGTTTCTTCATTCCAATTTGTGTCCAGAAGAAACTACTATCCTTCTTCTTTTCGTCTCTCTCCCTCTGTGTGGTATTTTTATTTTTCCTTCCGTGCCATTGCTGTTGAGTTCGTAAGAGTGGGCCAGTTTCTATAGTGCTTCTAGTACTTGCAACGGGCAGTTTTATCCTGGATACAACTTCACCACGGGGTATAGGCATCGCTCATTCTTGAGGTGTACCGGTGAACTATCGTGTTAAGGAAAGCGTGTTGAACACGTGACTCTGTCCTCCGTTTGTTGTCCATTGATTGTTTATTTAATCTTTCCAGAAATTTACTTCTAACATTTTTCTTTGAGTAATTTATTGTTACAGTTGCAACAATCTTAACATGATAGTCTTCTCTGTCTGTAACAATGAGTAAGAACGATGTTAAAAGGCTAGCAGAAATTTCTGGGAGCTTGCACCATTTCTTCAAAACAATCACTTCCATTATAAAGGTGCTAAGTATCAATAAATTTTTCTTATTTGATTTTTCCCTTGTTTTTTATTATTGCACCAAACACTCTTAAGAAATAAGAGTCAGTAATAATCTTGGATGTGAAAAACATAAAAAATGAACTTTTGGTCAGCTGTAGAGTTTCGAATTTATCTGTTAACCTAGAAGGAATGTCGATGAACCATTTTGGCATAATGTAGTAGACATATTGATAGTTACCCACGTAAAATTTCAGAATTTTTGGAGTTATAAAAGTATTTTTTTGATATTTTACAAAACAGAGAAACGTTTCTGAAAAATTCTGACGAGCAGAATTTTGGTGTTGACAAAATTAGTTTTTTATGGGGTAACCATGAGTTTTTGAAATGGTGATTCAAACGAAGTTTGTAAATCTAGATTTTATCTTCAAAACTCATATCTTAATTTCTGATTCAGAATTGTGGTTTGTGAATAAAAGGTGTCATCTGCAAGGGACATGGCTAATAGGCGCATGTGGCTAGAAAAAATTCTTCCAAAGCTGACAGAGTTCTTCCAAAGTTGACAAAGGTGAGAAAATCGAAAGCAACACTAAGCGTGGTCTTCGTAAGAAAGGTATGTTTCGTAAACCTGAATTAGGCATTACTTTAATTAAGGGAGATTGTTATGTTTGTAAATTTCCTAGTCATACGACATTAATATGTAGACAACATAAAAACCTTAATAAGAAGAAAGGTAATGCTAATTTAGTTGAAACAAACTATAAAGAGTTTAGTGGCATGATAACCTATGTGAGAGACTGGAGTAGACTCTAGAGCCACTAAGCATGTTTGTTAAAAGAAAGACCTGTTCACCTCTTATCTGAGAATAAGGGATGTTGAGAAACTCTATATGAGTAACTCATTTGCGACAGAGGTTGCATAAAAGGGAAAAGTCGAGCAGAAGCTCATATCTATAACATTCTCACACTGAATGAATTTTCATGTTCCGAGCATATGAAAGATAGAATCTTGTATCTTGTTCTATTGAAGATAGTAAAAGATTTGAGATATTAAATGAATCAGGAAAAACTTGTAGTAAGTAAGGGCGATGATTTTTTAGGCAACGATTATAGGACTTAGGTTCTATATAAGCTTCAAGGAAAATCTGATGAAGAACATAGTTGATTCTTGTGCTTTATTTTGTGTGAATTTGAATGATTTGCATGGTAGAGTTCGACATGTAAATTATAAGTCAATGTATAAACTAGCTAATGTAGGCTGCATACCCAAATTTAGTTTGGAAAAGGAACACAAATGTGAAATTTGCGTAGAATCAAAGTATACTAGAAAACCTTTTAGAAAAAATGTTCATAGAAATTCTAAACCCTTAGAATTAATTCACTCAGACTTAGTTGACATGAAATCTGCTCAAACTACAGGGTGGTAAGAAATGGTTTGTTACTTTTATAGACGACTGTACAAGTTATTGTCATATATATTTGCTTAGAGGTAAGGATGATGCCATAGAAGCCTTTAAGATGTATAAACTAGAAGTTGAAAACCAATTGAATACTACCATTAAAACCATTAGGTCTGACCGTGGTGGTGAGTACAAAATTCCTATAGGAGATTTCTGTGTAGAACATGGCATAATACACGAGGTTATCCCTCATTATTCACCTCAGTCCATTGGTGTAGCTGAACGTAAGAACCGTACCCTTAAGGAGATGATGAATTCCATGTTAATTAGTTCAGGATTACCTTCGAACTTGTGGGGGGAAGCTGTCCTCTCAGCCTGCTATATCCTGAATAGAGTACCTTTTAAATGATCAGATAAAACTCCATATGAATTGTGGAAAGGTAGACAACCTTATTTTGCATACTTCAAAGTGTGGGGGTGTTTGGGTAAGGTTGCCATCCCTAAACCTAAAACAATCAAGATAGGACCCAAAACTGTTGACTTTGTCTTCATAGGGTATCCTGAGCACACTACTGCATATAGATTTAAGTTTGTGAGTTCTGAAATTTCTGAAATTGGTGTGAAACTATTATGGAATCTAGGGATGCTGTGTTTTTTGAAAAAAAAAATTCCATTAAAATTTGACTCTCGTAAGAGAGGTTTTGATCCCCTAGATGTCCTTTCAACCAGTCAGACTTTACCTTTAGAGGAAGATGAAGTAAAAATTGATCCTAGGAGAAGTAAAAATTGATCCTAGGAGAAGTAAAGGGGCTAAAACCAAAACCTCCTTTGGACCTGACTTCGTAACACTAGCCGAGACTGATCCTCAAACTCGTAAAGAAGCCATAACATTTACTAAAACCCCATTCTGGTAAGAAGCCTCATTTAGTGAAATGGACTCAGTCCATATGACCCAGACTTGGGAGCTTGCTAGTTTACCTCCAGGGAGTAAGAGCATAGGATGTAAATGAGTCTTTAAGAGGAAACGTAAGGTAGATGGAACTGTGAAAAATATAAGGCTAGGTTGGTAGATAAAGGCTATAAACTGAAAGAAGGTGCAAATTTCCTTGATTCTTATTCACATGTGACGAGAATTATTTCCGTTGAGATGCTAATTGCTATTGCTGTCATAAACAACTTAAAGATACATCAGATGGATGTTAAGAAAACTTTTCTAGAAACATGAATTAGATAAAGAAATTTACATAGACAAACTTGAGGACTTTGTAGTGAAAGGTTATGAAGACAAAGTTTGTAAGTTGAAGAAATTTTTGTATGGTTTTTCAAAACAGTGATATGAAAATTTGATCATATGATAATGAATAGTGGATGTAAGTTAATAAATGCAATAAGTATATTTACAAGTAACTTGTTGAGGATGCCTGCGTGATTGTATGCTTGTATGTTCTTGATATGCTTATACTTGATACAAACATAAATGTGATTAATTCCACTAAAAACATGCGCTGAATGAGAACGTTGACTTGAAAGACTTAGGCCATGTTGATGTAATCTTAGGGATGAGGATTACAAGATAATCTATTATTTATAGTCTTAGTCGTTCTCATTATGTTGAATTTGTGGTTAAGAGATTCAATCAGTATGATTGTAATCCTGCTTGTACTCCATACAATTCTTCTTATAAAATCAAGATAAATAAGGGTAAGGAGTATCTTAACTTGAATACTCAAGATTTATAGGATGTCTGATGAATTTAATGAACTACAAGAGTCTAGACATTGCCTATATTATGAGTAAGTTAAGTAAATATAACTTTTAATCCAGATCAAGAGCATTGGATACACTTAGTAGAGTAATATGATACCAAAAATACTCTATTACCTTTTGTTTGGTTTATGAAAGGTATCTTGTTGTCCTTGTGGGATTTTGTGATGTTAACTGGATAATTGACTCAGAGGAGTCTAATCAACGAGTTGATATATTTTCACTCTAGTTTGAGGGTCTATTTTTGGAAGATTTCCAAACAGACATGTTTTGCTTCACTATGGAATTTGAGAGTATTACATTAGATAAAGCACGATAGGGGTCCGAGTGAGTAAGATGCTTTTTAGAAGACATTCATCTCTGGCATAGGCCTGTGCCATCTATATCTATACTTTGTGTTAGCCAAGCTTTAATAGATACTAAGAATAACTAATCTCAATTGATGTTATTTCCATTGATTGGATTATGTCCAAGGAGAATATCGCAGACCCTTTGACGAAAGGTTTGTCTAAAGAGATAGTTAATTATGCATCAAAGGTGATGGGGCTTAAGCTCAATAAATAAACTTGCCATGAAGGATACTCAACCTTGCTGACTGGAGATCCCAAGATCAAGGTTTTGAATGAGACAACTAATTTGTGGTGGTCAAGGTAAACACTATCAGAGAATTTCATTCTCTATCCCTTCCCTATGGTGTAGACGTGATAGTGTGACTGCATGTGAATGATGACTTTTGATTAAGTCTTAATGAGTTCTATAGTTTCAATTTAAGATTGAAGTGGGATGTAGCAGTAAACACTCTTGATGGAATTCACCTATCTGAATGTGGAAGTGGGTCGCTTCCTATAAGAATAGAGCTGATTCTCTAGAGCATTCTGAGAAACAAGATTTGTCCATGGCCAAAAAGGACACAAAGGCACGAACTCGACAGCACCTAGAGAGATATCACGTGTGGTTATTATCGCGGATTACACCAAACAATGGCAGTTCAAGACATCGAGTTCACTGTCCATCAAGTAGTTCCGGAAATTTCTCACTAAGCAAAGGTTCAAGACCTCGTGGACACCTCTTGTCTAAGTGGTATTTCTCGCTTTCCGTTTTCTGTTTTTTATCGGTATTTTTCATTCATGTGGGGGATTGTTGGAGAATGAGTTTTATTGTTTCGGTTTTGTAGGCTTGGTGGGAATGGAACTTAGGACCTTTGAGTCTCTAAGGGAACTTGCTCATTTTCTTATGAGTGAATAAAATATGACCTTTAGTTCTACATAGGGTATAACTAAAGAGGAGCTCCACTATTTAACTATTCCTTTATGGGTAGTCAGACAAACAATGTGGGTGGAACGGGTGGGGCAAACAATACTTGTTTTCACTAAGGCTTGGGCTTAAGGCTCGGGCTCGTTCTTACGTCGTGGACATAGGTCAACCAAGACGTATATTTTTGGAAAAAATTCTTTTGAAATATTTTTTTAAATATTCTAATATCAAATAAATTTTGTATTTAATGTGGGGGAGTATGACTTGGAGTGGATTTATTTATTTACGTTTTTATTTTTATGTCGACATAATGTGCAGTCAATTGTGTAACTGTGTTTTACCGTTTTGGAAAATATTGAATTAATGAAAATTTATTTTGGTTTTATTACAAAATTATATTCTCTTTAATTCACTCTTAATGCACATTATTCTCGATTATCCCTCTTCTCCACTATATAAACCTTTTGGTTTCTTCATTCCAATTTGTGTCCAGAAGAAGATACTATCCTTCTTCTTTTCATCTCTCTCCCTGTGTGTGGTATTTTTATTTTTCCTTCTGTGCCATTGATGTTAAGTTCGTAAGAGTCGGAAAGTTTCTATAGTGCTTCTAGTACTTGCAACGGGCAGTTTTATCCTGGATACGAGTTCATCACGGGGCATAGGCATCGCTCATTCTTGAGGTGTACCGGTGAGCTATCGTGTTAAGGACAGCGTATTGAACACGTGATTCTGTCCTCCGTTTGTTGTCCATTGATTGTTTATTTAAGCTTTCCAGAAATTTACTTATAACATTTTTCTTTGAGTAATTTATTGTTACAGTTGCAACATATTACACATAATATAATTACCAAGTTATAGTAGAAGAACAAAACAATTAGTTTATTTTTTTTTCCAATTCATATATGTTAGATTCTTTTTAGAAAAAAATAAAACTAACGTGATAATAATAGTTACAATGAATAATAAAATTTGATTTGACTAGAGATGAAAATCATCAATTCAATTCTTGTTACCTTAGAAAAAATTTTGGAGGAGAAGAGAGAATAAGGTTTCCATGTTATTGTGTAATGTTTGGGAAAGCACTTTGGACCTTCGTGCTAAAATATTGATCTTTTTTTTTTGAAGCATGATATATATTATTATAATTAAGCGAAAATTACATGAGGGTAAGTGATACCCAAGGAGTCATCTATTACAATTTGGTTAATGCATGGTGGGATTGTATATTCCCAAAATAAAGTTGTAATGTTCTCCAATTGGCTTTTGTCCGCCGCCAGGTTGGCTAGTCCGTCCGCCGCCTGATTTCCTTCTCTATAATTGTGGTTGACAGTACAATATGGTATTCGCATCATGATTTGTTTGGTTTCAGAAATCAATCCTGAGATATACCAAGGCGGATCAGCGTCCGAGGTTAGAAACCGAAGCAGGTTTTCCGAATCTGAACCTTTGGCCAACTTCGTTCTTTTGCTGTCCTGGACGCTATGAGCATTTCCCAAGACTCATCTGTGAGAGCGGTTGTGATTCCTAGTGGTTGCGCTACGGCTACTAAGGTGTTCGCAAAAGCATCCCTACAAATGAAACGTGCTCCACTTATTCCCGGGTTTCCTCGCGTTGCTCCGTCTGTGTTGATTTTGATCCAGTTGATAGTAGGTCTGATCCAACCTATTAAGATTGTTGTAGACGTTGGTGTTTCATTTCTTGGGGTTTGTGGGAGCTGGTATTCCAGGTAGCACGGGAGGGAGGTTCTCTTGGGCCCAAGATAACTCTTGTTGAATACTGAGAGCCATTTGGGTAATGCTATTGGGATTTGTTTGCCTTTGTCGATAAATGTAATCATTCCTAGCTATCCATAAGGACCAGAAAAGGAAACAAAAGGTTGTTTTGATAGAGTGATTCGTTTTAATTTGTAGAATTTGTGTGATTGTCATCTGAGGGTTTGGCAAGTTTGGAAGATTTTGGGTTGTGGATGATTGATTAGGGAGTCTTATGAGGAGAGTGTTCCATGCAGTGACAGCCATTGGACAATGGAGGAGAATGCGATCAGCAGAATCCGGATCAGAATTGCATTGTGGACAGATATTGGTATCAGCGAGGTGGATATGGTTTAAAATGGCGAAGGTCGGGAGACCTTCGTTGATTGCTTTCCACAAGAAAAGCTGTAATTTTGGAGGACATGGAAGTGTCCATATGAAATTAGTTGGTGGCAGTGGGTTTGATGGGAATGATCCAATGTGTTTGTTAAGCATTGATATCCAGATGTTGTGGTGTATTTCCCAGATTTGGTGAAAGGACAGATGATTCTATCATAGAGGTTGTTTTGGGGTAGGTGGATATTCACGATTCGCTGAATTATGTGGGGTGGAAGGAGATTTAGTTTATCGTGATTCCAAGTATGAGTGAGAGGATCAATGAGGTCAACAACTGTTTGGATTAGGTAACAGCTTGCCGGATCTAGGGTGTTATCGAATTGTGGAATCCAATTTTCTCGAATATGGGTTGTCAATCCATCTCCGATTTTGTGGAAAATATGTTGTTTGATTATGGCAATGAGGGACGCTAATTGCCTCCATTGGTGACTGACTGAAGATGGGATAGTTGTGTTTCCTGAAAAGAGAGGTTGTTGCTTAAGATATTTTTCATTGCAGAGACTAGCATAGATTGAATCCGATTTGTCGTGAATGTTCCAGATCCGCTTCATGAGTAGCGCTTTATTATGATCGATGCTTCTTCGAATTCCTAGACCGCCTTCTGATTTGGTCTTAGTCAACTTATCATATCCCAGTGGGTGAAGCTTCTTGATTGAGGAGTCATGTCCCTAGAAAAAATTCCAGGTGATACAATCTATCTTCTTGTTGACATTGATAGGAAAAAGTTGTGCTTGCATGACATGGTTTGATGTAGGGGTTAGGGAAGATTTTATGAGAGCTAGTCTTCCTGCCATCCATCCTCTTGCCTCCATGCCAACCGATTTAGCAAAGGGTCAAAAATGTGGCGAGAGGATCTTCCATGTTTGAATTGAATTCCTGGGTAGATCGGGGGTGACGATGTTGTAGGCATACTGAAAGCTTCATGAAGCTCAAGTATTTTTTGTTGGTTGTGCTTTGGATGGTGGATGATGGTGGACTTTGAAGTATTAATTTGCTGACCTGCCGATATGCTGTATGCTTGCAGGAGGTGTTTGAGTTGATTTGTGCCTTCTTTGGAGGCCTTGTATGTAATCAGATTTTAGATAGTGGTAAATAGAGCTGTCGTTCACTCGGACTTTGTTGAGATTGATTATAGGCTTAAATATAAAAATAAGAAATTATATACAAAATATGTCACGGGATGAAGAATTCACTAAGACTCGGGATTTCACTGTTTTTCATATTCAAGTGGTTCAGAAATTAATCCTAGGCAATTATAGCTCCAAACACAAGAAATATTAACTCTATTCTTTGCCAAAATAGATTTCGTAAAACATCAATTGTAAATTACAAGCATAGTGTATCAAAAGCACCTAAGACAAAGCATACACTATCAAACAAGATAACAATTGATTAATAGAAATCATAAATCATTTATAATGGGTGCAAAAAGTAAATAAGGAATTAATTAAATTTACCACATGATGAAATTCAGCTTCGTCCGTCGTCCCAGTGATGGGGTCTAGCTTCTCATGATGAAAACACACTCAAAAAGATAACTCATAGATCAAATGGTGTTTTTATTGGAAAAATAGTAGAAAACAGAGATTTGCAATGGTATAAGGGTGTTGCAAAATAAACTGTTACAAAGAGCGATAAATGTAAAATGCCACTGTTATTGTAGCAAATACAACGCTTCAGTATGTGTCGTTGTCACTGTTGATGAACGACTATTCTTTGGCATCTTATGTTCTTCGTTCTCTCCTTCAATGGAAACAGCAGAGACAAGCTCTGCAACTTCCTGTTCTACGCTCTGTTTCCTCCCCTCACTCTTCGTGCCTTCTCTGCTCCCAGGAAACTCTATTTATACTCACAGGACTTCAAAAATCTTCGTAATCACTCCGCAATATTCTTCCAGTACTCGGCAGTAAAAGAAAATATTCCCGAGAAGTTTTCTTCACATTCTTGTCTTTTTCATGCATCTGTTATAGAAGAACTTCATCCAAACACGTTTTTACATGTCCCAAATGGTATTAAACACTTTCAGGCCGCATGCAGATCCCTCAAATAACTCAACAGCTCGTGACAGCAAAAGTATACCCGTGATATTTTCGTGTTTTTACTCTTTCCGCGTGTTTGCATGTGCCATTCCCTTTTATCTCACTGCATGTCCGAATCTCTCAATTACTGCAGAATACAATCCCAGGATCTCCAAATCATAACGTATCTTGCAAAAATAACACCAACAGAATCTTCAAATATCTTCATCCTCTGTTTTCTTCACTGCCGATTATCTAATCAAATCCAGCTGATTTTGAAGACCATACCATTCCTGTTACACTGATTCAAGTTTACCCCTAACAGTTTCAGCCATTTAATCTCCTTAAAACACGATCAAAACTTCAACCCTAATTCTGCATGTGTATACTCCAAATTACCGTTATTTTCTAATTTTGAATTTGGGAAGAAGATGTCCCCCCCCTAATCTTGTACATGTGTCCCTTTAGCTCTTGCCTTATGGGGGTGTAAATAGTAAGGAAGATGCCCCTTATCCGTTGAGGTACCCCTTAATAATTGAGGTGCCCTTTATCCAAAACTGAGAGTCTGAATAACATGTGTCCTCCGGGGGTACAAAAACCACTTACATTTTGCTAGTCCTCGAGCAAAACAGAAAACTGACCCGCTACACAGCTGGTCATATAATAAGAGAGAAAGAGAGACCCGCTACACAGCTGGTCTTTTTTTTTTAGACCCGCACATAGCTGGTCATATAATAAGATAAAGAGAAAGAGACCCGCTACGCAGATGGTCATATATTTTTTTTTATTTTTTTTAGACCCGCTACACAACTGGTCATAATATGCAAGAAAAAAGAAAAGACCCGCTACACAGCTGGTCATAACCCTAACAATCAATTTGTTTTCATTTTATATTTTTCAATTTTTTTTTCTTTTTTTTAGACCCGCTACACAGCTGGTCATAATATGCAAGAAAAAGGAGCAGACCCGCTATACAGCTGGTCATGATTTGCAAGGAATTTCCTGAAAAAATAAAGTAAAAAGTTAACGTCTCGCCCACACGTAAACATTACATTGTTCTCAATGTAATTGAGTCATCCAACGCAAATATTAAGATGGGAAATGCAAAAAGTAAATAAAAATAAAAATAAAATAAAATAAATATACCTACTGAAATATACAGAAATGGATCCCCAAAAATTAACAGCCTGAAAATTTGAGGATCAATCCAAAATACAATATTTACAAACGACAACTTCACGATTATGCTATAAAAATATGGTGACGTTGAAACTGTCTGAAATAGAGGATTACCCCCAAACCTAGTTTTTACGTCACATGGAAGTGAGCATAGAAAAAAATAAGGGGATACTATTGGGACTAGGGAAATATCAATTGGTTCATGCACGATATCAGGAATAGGCAAGTCCTCTGGGTACTTAGATGCAAAGTAATCCAACAACACTTTAAAAGCACGCAATTCTAACCCTAAATTAGGCAACTTTTGGAAGTCTAGTGGTCTAGAAACAACCTCTAAGTTGGGTGAATTATCTTGTGGGATGGATTAATCTATGGAATTAGGAAAATCATCCACAAAATCATCCACAGGGTCATCTATATGTTCTGTTTGGAACGGAGATTCACTACAAGATTCATCATCAGCAGCATATAATCTTTGACATTCAAGAACTCTCAATCTTTGTTCCAAACTAGGCGGTGTGTGTTTGTAATACTTCTCATATATTATTAAAGGTGATTCTTCACTTACCACATGTGGAGTATAAACTCCATACTGTTGCCTGCAATTATCTTCAGCAAGCGTCATCTCAGATGAGGTTTCCTGATAATTTGACTTTCTACGCTTATATTCCGCCATACGTATCCCCAGAAGAAGTCATCATCCTCAAAATGTCCCTGAAAAGAAATACAAAAAAAAAACACATAAAAAGGAAAAAAAATGAAAATACTGTACAAAATAAAAAATAAACCTAAAAAATAATCTAAAAACAAATCCGCGTCGGCGGTGCCAAAATTAAACAGGTTTTTAAAGTGTTGTAGTAAGAAAGATTCAAACTCTAAGACTTGTTAAGGTTAAACTTAAAGATTTAATAATAAAGAGAGAGTTACTGGGTCTAGGATTCCATCGAATTCATATCATCAGGCTCAATTATTTATTCTCAACAATCATCGCTCAACAAATAAAACAGCATCAACTCTGGTTTTGCCAAGGTAGATTCTCAAAATATTAGTTATAAATCGTAAGCATGGGACATCAAACATGTAAGCAAGAATGACCCATCAAATAAAATAATAACTAATTAATTCAAACCATAATTCTTTTTTACTTAGTGCAAAAGTCATATAGAAAATAAAATAAATTCACCCATGTATGAAGTTCGGATTCGTCCGTCGTCCCAGTGATGGGGTCTAGCTTCTCATGATGAAAACACACTCAAAAAGATAACTCATAGCTCAAATGGTGTTTTTATTGGAAAAATAGCAAAAAACAGAGATTTGCAATGGTATAAGGGTGTTGCAAAATAAACTGTTACAAAGAACGATAAATGGAAAACACCACTGTCACTGTAGAAAATACAACGCTTCAGTATGTGTCGTTGTCACTGTTGATGAACTACTGTTCTTTGGCGTCTTATGTTCTTCGTTCTCTCCTTCAATGGCAGCAGCAGAGACAAGCTCTGCAACTTCCTGTTCTATGCTCTGTTTCCTCCCCTCACTCTTCGTGCCTTCTCTGCTTTCAGGAAACTCTATTTATACTCACAGGACTTCAAAAATCTTCGTAATCACTCCACAATATTCTTCCAATACTCGGCAGTAAAAGAAAATATTCCCGAGAAGTTTTCTTCCCATTATTGTCTTTTTCATGCGTCTTTTATAGAAGAACTTCATCCAAACACGTTTTTACATGTCCCAAATGGTATTAAACACTCTCAGGCCGCACGCAGATCCCTCAAATAATTCAACAGCTCGTGACAGCAAAAGTATACCCGTGATATTTTCGTATTTTTACTCTTTCCGTGTGTTTGCACGTACCATTCCCTTTTATCTCACTGCAATTACTGCAGAATACAATCCCAGGATCTCCAAATCATAACGTATCTTGCAAAAATAACACCAAAAGAATCTTCAAATATCTCCATCCTCTGTTTTCTTCGCTGCCGATTATCTAACCAAATCCAGCTGATTTTTAAGACTTTACCATTCATGTTACACTGATTCAAGTTATCCCTAAAAGTTTCATCCATTTAATCTCTTTATAACACGATCAAAACTTCAACCCTAATTCTTCCTGTGTATACTCCAAATTCCCGCCATTTTCTAATTTTGAGTTTGGGAAAAAGAAGTCCTCCCCCTAATCCTGTACAGGTGTCCCTTTAGCATTTGCCTTATGGGGGGTGTAAATAGTAAGGAAGATGCCCCTTATCCGTTGAGGTACCCCTTACCCAAAACTGAGAGTCCGAATAACATGTGTCCTCCGGGGGTACAAAAACCACTTTTCGAGCAACTTTCTCCATAACTGCTTATTTCACAAAAACACCTACAAACAAGTTTATTAGTGATAAAATGAGTCACATCTAATATATTTATGGGTGAATATGCGTCGCACTTTCGTGCTCATCAGTACGTGATGAGGAGATCGTCCGCATACATAAGATGGAGAACTGATGGAGATTTTTGTGAAATGAATAATCCTTCCACAGCTTTTTGGGCCTCTAGAACTGCTAAGTTTGTTGATAAAATTTCCGCACAAACAATAAATACATATGAGGATGGGGGATCCCCTTTCCTAATTCCTCTAGTTGGAGTAATATATCCATGTGGCGTGCCGTTGATGTAGAATGAATATGTGATCGTTGATATACAAAGCATGATATATTCTATGAATACTGTCGGGAAACCTAATTTTGTAAAGGATTTTCTAACAAAACCCCAGTCGAGACTATCGTATGCTTTTTGGATATCCAATTTAAGTGCTATTTTGGGGTCTTTAGTGCTGGTTGACGTTTTAATATGATGAAAAAGATCTCCAGAAATTGCAATGTTATCATGGATAGATCTTTGAGACACAAAAGCGCTTTGAAAGGGCTTATTAGGAATGGGAGTAAGGGGCGTATGCGGTTAACCAAGATTTTTGAGATGACTTTGTAGGTTACATTGCAGAGTCCTATAGGCCTGAATTGTGATGGTTTAGATGGGTGATCTATTTTGGGGATTAAGGTGACGTTCGTATGGTTCATGAGTGGATGGATATTGAAAGAGTTGAAGAAACTACATACCATATCTATTAGTTGTACGTGGGTTGTTTCCCAGAAGACTTTGAAGAACTTACTAGTGTATCCCTCTGGACCCGGAGCACGTTCAGACCCAATGGAAAACATGGCTTCTTTGATCTCTGCAGGAGTTACTTCTTTCGTCAGTGAGGCGCATTGTCTAGGTGTTAATCTTGGGTTTATTGTTTAAAATAGGCTCACATCTATCATTGTATTTGGGTCCGTGTATTGATCAGTGAAATGATCAAGCAGTATTCCGACCACGCCATCTTTATCTGTAACCCATTTGTTTTGTTGATCCTGAAGTTGCTGAATGTTATTGCAGCTTCGGTGGATTGTTTCTTTAGTGTGGAAGAAAGTGGTATTACGGTATCCTGATTGTAGCCATTGAATTCTTGATCTTTGTCGCCACTAGGTTGCATGAAAATCAAGTAACGTCATATGTTGTACTCTAAGTTATTTTTCATGGAGTTGCCAATATGTCAAATCATTGCCAATACGGGTGGCACATTAATGTTGTGCCATTTTGATTTGTGCTGTCGATTTCTTGATCATAATGGAGAGGTGGCCGAAAGTTTCTTTGTTCCAATCCGTAAGGATTTCGATTGTTGAAATGAGCTTGAGATGCAAATTCACTGTCGGATATGTGTCATGATGCCTGTTCCACGCTGAATTCACCACTTGTTGCAGTTCTGGGTGGGTAAGCCATAAGTGCTCAAACTTATAATTCTTTCTCCCCTGCCAGTCAATTGCTCTTGTTTGGAGAAAAATTGGGGCATGATCGGAGGAAATCCTCGGTAAATGAGTAACTCCTGCATGTGGGTTGGACGTTCGCCAATATTGAGTTTCCATAGTGATAAAAACATTTTTGTGTCTGAATTGTCCTCAGTTTCTCTATTGCTAGTGCTTGATTTTGTACTTATTATGGTGTTTTTATGTTTGTGTAGGTGTTTTTGGAGAAATACACTTGTGTGGAAAAAGTTGCTCAAAAAGTGCTATTTGGACCCCTAGAGGACATTTGCTATACGAACCCCAGATTTGGCTAAGGGACACCCAAGGTTATGCGTAGCCAAAATTCATCCTCAGCACCCAAATTTGTCCTCAGCACCCATCTGCTATTAGCACCCCAGAAAAGGATAGGGGCACTTCATCTTTAACATTTCAAAAATAAAAATGGCGGGAAAACATTTCCATTCACAGGCAGATTTTTCGATCGGATTTTAGAGGAGTTTTTGTGCGATTCAATCGCTGAAACTTCATGGGTAGTTGTGATATGTCCTAACAGAGCTAGTATGGATGTTTGTTTCGATCAAATTTGGCTGGATAACTTGGTTTAATCCAAACAGGGAGTTGGAGGAAAAACATGAGCTTGCACGAGTTGTGAGGAATTTAAACGTGTACTGCACGTGCTTGGAAGAGTTGATCGATATTATGGAGCGTGAAGAAGGTATAGAAGGAAAGAAATACAACTGCAGACGCGTAGGAAAACGATTTTTGGAAACAATATATTTTCGAGAATAAAATAAATAATGGGGTTAAATAAAGAGATTTTGGGAGATTCAATGTCACAATGATGTATAAATAGGTTCCTAGGATCACATAGAAGGGGGACGGAGAGTTTAGGGTCGAGAGGAGATCTCAGGAGGCATGAATCAAGAGTTTTCAAAACTTTGTTTCTGCTGCTTCACCAAGAACACGAAGAACAAAAGACCACCAGAGAGTCTTATATGGTACAGTGAAAACGACAGCCACACGAGGATCGTAGAGATACAACAACAACAGTTCTTATTTATCGTACTTTGTAACAATGTTTTGCAACAATTATAAACGTTGCAAACACCCGATTTTCATCATTTTCTCCATTTCATCATTTGTGCACCTACTTTGAGCAATGAAATCAACTTTTGAGCGTGTTTCCAACATCATGATGAGCTAAACCCAATCCTTGGGGCTATGGAGGAAGCCGTTGTTTTGGTAAAAGTGATATATTTCTATTAATTGATTACAACAACTCTATTATGATTTTCGCATTGAACTAAAAATTGTTTATATGATTTTGATTAGTTAGGTGTATTTTCTCTTGATAGAATATGCTTGCTTTAGGGTTTTGATATTCTATGCTTGGATTAACCTCTATTCTTTTGGAAATCTACATGTCTAGGAAATACTATTAGAATCAATTTGAATGTTGAGTTGCATAATTATTATTTTATTAAATCACTAATATCAACCAATGGTGGAATCCTATCCCCATTCTCTCCATAATTTTCACAACATCTTTTTAATTTATTTCGCTATTTTTATTTATTAAAAAAAATCTAAAAATCCGCTTTCACAAGTCTTGAACGAATCATATCACTACAACAACATTGAAAATAACATCACATAGCTCTATCGAGTCGTTCCAGGATGTTATCTTGTCCTTGCTGGTTGTTCGTCCAAGTGAACGGATCGCCTCGAAATACTAAATCCATGAGTCCCATATGATCAATTACGTTGAGAAATGGTTGAGTTTGTGCATATGTTACTTGTCTGCCCCTTTTTTTCTGCTTGGTGTGTTACTTCGTTGAAATCTCTTATAAGGACCCATGGTTCATTGATGTTGGAAAAAATTGATGGGAAGTCGTGCCAAAAATCTTTTTTTGCTACTGGATGTGGAGGGGCATAGATGCTCGTGCACATCCAAGGTTGTTCAGGTGCCGGGGGGTAATACAGATGTGTATATAACTTTGACAATGTAAGATGATTTGCACATCGTAGTTGTCTTTCCACATTAGGCATAGTCCTCTCTCCTACCAACTTTGGGAACAAAAAAATATTGATCTTGTTATTCATTTAATCAATATTACAAAAAGTGAAACTAGAAACAAAGTGCAATTGTTCAAAAAATTGTCTTACGCATTCTAGAAAGAGAAGTTGAGTTACGTCTATACAAGCATAGAAACAGAGAAAGATCATGAACAATCTGTGACCGAGAAGCGAGACATGAATGTGTAGAGTGACAGTTGGTACAACTGGTAATCCTGTTAACTAACACAGAGAGATATAATATAAAATAGGTGTTAATAACCAGTACTGTTATCAACCCCGCTTAAATTGAGGTGCCTAGAGGGAAAAACTTTCAACTTGTCTCTTTAAAAATTGAATCTTGGTTTGGAGAGACCCTTTGTGAAAACATCTACTACCTGATCAAGAGTTGAGATATAATGAACTTGCAATGCGTAGGTTTAACAAGTTCTCTGACAAAGTGATAATCCATAGCTAAGTGTTTCATTCTGCTATAAAAGATTGGATTGGAGGAGAGTACGATGATATTGTCGCAACGAAAAGTTAGAGATATTAGCAGGAACATATGTTGATCTTTGGGAGGCTGACAAACCCAGATAATTTCAACAACTGAATTGTTTAGAGACCCGTATCCAGCCTCTGTGCTATAAACCTAGCCACAATAGCTTGTCTTTTACTAGACCATGATATATAATTAGATCCAAATAATATGCAATAACCACATGTGCTTCTTCTTGTATAAAGTTCACCTTCCCAATCAGCATCACTGAATCCATGTACTGCTAACATCCCTTTGCTGAAAAGAATAACATAGTCAAGAGTGGAATTGATGTGTCTGGATTTTTTTTTGCAGGAACGAGAAGAGTGGAAGTAGAATATTGCATGAACTGACAGATTTGGTTGACTACATAACCAATTTCTGGTCTGGTCTGATCCAAGTCAAGTACTGTAATGCACCTAGAAGAGATCTATAAGGAGTGGGATTTGCTAATAAATCACCATTTGTAACACACAACCTAGTGTCAATAGAAACTGGTGATGAAGGCTTGGCACCCATTATGTCATGTTTATTCAATATAAATCCAATGCATACTTGATACATATGATCTCTATACCTTGGTAGCTATTATTATAGAGGCGGAATTCAGAATAATAATAGACGAAAATCTTAGAAAACAGAAGATACAAGAAAGTAATCCGAAGAAATATCTTCTCTAGATTATGAACAAGAAAATGATATACAATTCTCTCTTTGTTACGCTCACAATCTCTCTAAACAGTAGTTAACCCTAAACTGTTTGCTAAGTTTTCCCTTAAAAATAACACATGTAAGCTTTCTCTAGGTTTGTGTATTTAGTTAACATCCAAACCTCTATATTTATAGACTTTCATCGTACTCAGCCGACAAGGCCTTCTATTAAGAATCGATTTCCTAAACTAAGAGTGCTGCCTAAAACAAAACTCTTCCTAACTAGGAATTCTGCCCAAATAAGGTTTCCTTTCCTAATATAAGATTCTTCCCTCAACTTAGCTTGAGGTTTACTAAGTTCCCAAGAGGAGTAGGGATACACATATATCATGGGTCCCCCTTTTAAGAACTTGAACTCCTGTGAAAGCTAAAAATGAAGGTTAGGGAACTCAAGAGTCTTTTTTTCCTTGTTAAACCACTTGGCCGTGCTGGGAACTTGACATTTACATCCAATTAGAAAAGCTTATTGCTCTCTTTGTCGTGTTTTGGTCACTCTTCTCTCCAGTATGCAGTCTTCCTTGAGTGGTTCCTCTCTATCAAACTATAAGTCTTCTGCTCGTGGTAACATCATAGTATCGTCGTCATCATCATCTAGTAATGGTGGTTCAAATACCTTCAAGTATTCGGCATTTATAACCGAGTACATTCCTAGATAAGGTGGTAAATCCATACAAAAGATATTGTCACCAATCTGATCGAGTATACGAAACGGTCTATAACTCAATGGATTCAACTTCTTACCTCCCCCTTCAGCCGCTTCTTACCTAATTTTAACCATACCAAGTCACCAATACCGAAATTAAAAGAAAAAAGATGCTTGTCATGTTTTGCTTTGTATTTGGCTTGTGACTTCTTTAACTGTGCTTAAACAGTCGCTTGAATCTGAGATATATTTTCCAAGAACTTTTGTGCCTTTTGTCTTTCACTTCCTTCCTTCTCCCCATTGAGGTGTCACTATAAAATACTAGATCTAAAGGGCTAGGTGGTAAATAACCATAACACATCTCGAAAGCAGATTTCCCCGAGGAACTGTGAACTTCTCTATTGAAATAAAACCCTAGATATATTAAACTCTCATCCCAATTTTTAGGATGTTTGGAATTATATCCCCTTAACATGTGAACCCTACTCCTGTTGACCACTTTTGTCTGTCCGTCTGTTTGCGGATGAGAAGTTGTACTATTCTTTAACCTAGTGTCCATCATCTTCCATAAAGAATCCCAAAAATGACTAAGGAATCGACTATCCCTATCAGAAATACTCGAAGTAGGTAAACCAAAATGCTTCCACACATGCTCAAAGAAGAGCTTTGATGCACCGGCTCCCGTTACCGTCTTTGTATATGGAATTAATCCAATCATATTGCTGAATAGGTCGACCACAACGAACAAGTAATCATAACCAGACTTGGTCTTAGGTAACCCACCAAAAAAATCCATAGAAATACTCTCCCAAGGCCTTGTTGGTACTGGTAATGGTAGATATAACCACGTTTCCTGTTAGAAGGTTTAAATGTGTAGCACAACTTACACCCTCTAACCAACTTAGCCACATCATGTTCCATATTTTTACAAAAATACATAACGACGAAGGTTAAGAAAAGTTTTATTCATCCCAAAGTGTCCATTAACTCGGGATGTGTGTGCCTCTCTCAACCATTGTAAACGATATCCATCTTCTGGAAGGAAAAGTAACTGACCCTTGTATAACAATCAATCCCGGAGTTCAAACTCGCATTTCAAACCACTCTTTACATATTATAACACCTTCTTGAAGTCTTTTCTAGATGCGTATGACTCTGCATATTCTTGAGGAACAATCAGTTGAATTCACATGGCCACCATTAATGCTCGGACTGGTGTACGAGACAACATATCTGCCAACTTGTTTGTTACTCCCTTCTTGTACTTAATAAGAATGTTGAAAGTCATCAAGTAAGACATCCACTTCATGTGTCGGGCTTGTTGTAGTTTCATCTATACGTGCAGATACTTCAATGGTTTTTGATCTGAATGTACCACTATTTCTTTACCTAAGAGATACACTCGCTAATGCTTGCTACATTGATATAAAGCATACAATTCTTTGTCATAAGGAACGCAGTTCTTTATAGCACCTGAAAACAATTCTGAATGATACTCCACTGGTTTACCATCCAGTAACAATACTCCTCCCATTGCATAGTTAAAAGTATCGGTCTCAACTTCAAAAGTACACTGTCAGCTAGGCAATGCCAACGCTGGTGCTTATGAAATATTCATTTTTAGTAACTGAAAAGCTTCTTCATGGGTTTGCTTCTATTCAAAATTTTCCTTAGCTCCCGCCAAACCATGTAATGGTCCTACAATAGTCGAAAAATATCGGAAAAACTTATGCAAGTATGTGCAAGCCCCTAAGATAATTCTGATTTCATTTACAATATTATGTCTATGACACTTAATGATCACTTCAACCTTCCTTGGATCAATCATCCATTATCCACCACCAATAATAAATCCGAGATACACCAACTCCTCATTTTCAAACTTACACTTTTTTCCGTCCAACTTCAGCTGGCCTTCATGTAACACTTTAAACACCTTATCAATGTGAACGAGATGCTCTTCCCCAAGTTCTGTTGTATACTAGGATATCATCCAAGTAAACAATCACAGAATCTTCTATAAAATGTCGTAACGAATCATTCATCAAATGCATAAACATCCCTGGAGCGTTACATAAACCAAAAGGCATCACCAACCATTCGAACAAGGCTTGTTTGTTTTTGAAAGCATTCTTGTATGTATTATCTTCTCGGACTCTCACTTAGTGGTATCCGGATTAGAAATCTAACTTTATAAAGACTCGAGCTTTTTCCAACTGATCCATCATATCATACATCCTAGGTATAGGGTAACGATTCTTGATAGTGATCTTGTTCAATGCTCTATAGTCAATACACATACGCCAACCTCCATCTTTCCTTGGTACCAACAATACCGCTGATCTACAAGGTGAAGCACTTGGCACCATCATTCCTAATTCTAGAAGTTCCTGAACTTGTTTCTTGATCTCATCAGATTCTTCTCTATGGACGTGCAGTAAATACCTACATTAGGTAGAGAATTACTCTCCCAGGTCAACATGATCTCATGCTCCACACTCCTCTTTTGCGGTAAACCCGTGACATTTGAAAATAACTCTTTGTATTTCAACTTCAACCTTTCTAGGTCGTCTTCTTGTTGTGTAGTCAAGGCTTCTAAACAAACTCTACTTGGATTCTCCTCAAGAGAACGTATCACAAGAAGAATAAATTTTGTGCTAGCATTCACAAACCGTTTAGATTGAGTGGATATGATTAAGCTTGCTCCCTCAAGAGGAGAATCTATAGACCGAATCACAAAAATTTCCCCATCTTTGGTAAAGGTATACTTTTATTCCCTCTTGTGTAGAGTTGCATCTCTATCCCATAGGTAAGGACTACCTAATACTACCTGACAAACATCTAAAGGAACTACGTCGCATGTAACTTCGTCGATGTATGACTCATCTAGAGAAAATTTGAACGTGTACTTTTGTGTAACTTGCATGCACCCTTCCTTTTGAAGCCATCCTAAAGGGTATGGTTTTGGATGTTTGAAAGTATTCAATCCTAACTTCTGCACCAAAGAATTTGAAAGTAAATTCTTCTGACTTCTCAGGTCAATAACAACATCAAATAGTGATGTTTTGACTTTCATCTTCACTGTGAAGAGTTGTTCCCTAAGATCATTTTTGGAAGGTCTTTCTTTTTCCACTGTCATAAGAGAGAGCTTTGAATTGGGTTCAGTTAGTCCTTGGACTTCTTTTGGAGTTTGAGCGACTACCGCTGCCTTCTTGGTTTCTTTCCTCAGCAACCCTTTGGGTTTTAGAAGATGGTTCTTTACCCAACATTTGTCGATAACGTGGCATGTTTGTTTGCAATGGGTGCAAGTCAAACCTTCCTTATCACTAGACTTCCCTTATTATTTGCTCCTTTCATCTCCTTTCACAGTGGTACCTCCAGATTTCCCCTTAGTATTTCCCCTTGAATCAGATTTCTTAAGTAAAAACTGAAAACATCTTCAACTCCTTCCATATATTCATGGAACCCGGAGATATACTTCATATAGATAACATAATCTCCCAAGTCTAAATCCAAAACCATAACTTGATTCTGAGATTCCGAAGTATATTCTTGCACAGTTTGGTTGTAGGACTGCTTCAGGTTGTACCACTTGAACCATCTCTCCTCAAGGTAGCCAACCGGATAAAACTGTTTCCTTACAACTGCCTTGAATCTTTTCCAAGACAATACTCCCTTATCCAGGTTTTGTCTTTGATAAGCTTTCCACCAGGTTAGAGCATGATTTTGTAGCTTCAATGCTGCAAAAAAGATATTTTCCTTTGAACCATATTCAAAGAAAGAAAAATACGTCTCTATACGTTTAATCCAATCATCCAAATTTTCTATATCGACACTCCCATCGTAAAGTGGAATATCAACATGAAAATCAATTTTCAGATTCTTACCATGAAGTTTAGTTGATGTAGGACTTTTAAGAAACTCTCTTTTATTATTTTCTTCGTCCTCGTATTCTTCCTCTTCCTCTTCTTTTTCCTCATCATCTTCTTCTGAAGCTTCAAGGGAAGGTGTAATCTTTTTCTTCATCTTCGGCTTGGATGTATGAGAACGAATGCATTCACCCAGTTCCTTATGGTAACTTGAGTTGACTTCATTGTCTGTTTGAAGCGTAGCCACCTTTTCTTCCATAGTTTGCGGTTCGCTTTGCTTAAGATCATCATCTGATTTCGTCATCCTTGATCCCCTTGTTCTCCTAACGTCTTCCAGCTTCTCGAGTACCTCACCAAGATTTATGTATAGAGATCTAGTGAAAACCATAAACTACAGGGATCTACTCTAGAAACTAACCTTGCTCTGATACCAACTTGATAGTATGATCCTATACCTTGGTAGCTATTATTATAGAGGCAGAATTCAGAATAATAATAGACGAATAGCTTAGAAAACAGAAGACACAAGAAAGTAATTTGCAGAAGTATCTTCTCTAGATTATGAACAAGAAAACGATTTACAATTCTCTCTTTGTTACACTTACAATCTCTCTAAACATTAGTTAGCCCTAAACTGTTTGCTAAGCATGCCTTTAACAATAACACATGTAAGATTTCTCTAGGCCTGTGTGTTTAGTTAACAACCAAACCTCTTTATTTATAGACTTTTATCATACTCAGCTGACAAGGTCTTCTATCAGGAATCGATTTCCTAAACTAAGAGTGTTGCCTAAAACAAAACTCTTCCTAACTAGGAATTTTTCCCAAATAAGGTCTCCTTTCCTAATATAAGATTCTTCCCTCAACTTAGCTTGAGGTTTACTAAGTTCCTAAGAGGAGTAGGGATACACCTGTATCAATACTTGGTTTGTGATAAGAAAAGAATGGGGGCATTCATCTTGACTTCAAGACCTAAAAAGTAATGCAGGTCACCCATGTTTTTGAGAGGAAAGTGAATTTGCAAAAGAGTGATAAATTATGAGCAGTATAAAGCAGAGTTACCTGTAATCAGAATTTTTAGAGCATTGCTCGGTCGAACTCGTATGCGTTGCTATCTCAAGCATCTTTGTCAATGTTAGTGATCCAACCTATAAGTCTTGATTTCTAGTCTATTATATGTAAGTCTCGGACTAGGATAAAAAGTGTAGTTGAGCTCAAGGACTTTATGGCGATTCATCATACAAGTAGAAGAACTACTCAAGGAACCGGTGGAACTTCTCGACAAAAAGGTATGTGAAGACTTGAACTTATCTATCACTCAAAAGTCTATCTACTCTTTCTCCTACTCTTTGAGACAAGAAGTCGTATGCTATATATATAGACTTTGATTATACACATTTGGTATTTCGAGACGAGTATACCTCGCCTATCTATATCTCAAAATATGTGTTGGTAATCTTTTCGCTTCGATCAAGTTTATCTTTACCATGTGACGAAAGTCATGATATGTTTCAATCATCTTGAAAATTGCTTTGACGAGAAATGGTGTAACAACTGTATAACGTCCTCTAAGAATGTTTCAATGATTGAAATGAGAGTTTATATTACATAACCAATGGTGGACATATGCATTGTTGTGGAAACACATTTACGTATAATTCATATTCCTTTAACCAAAGTTTGCGAACTTTGTTGATCAAGAGAACCGGAAGAATGGCGTGAGCCAAGTCCGTGAACTGCCGAAGTTCTCAAACCCGAGAATTTATTCTGGAGTTGACAAACTAATTGCATGAATCTAAGTCCGGGAACTCAGTCCGCGAACCGGCGAAGTTCTCATTCCCGAGAATTTCTGCTGGAGTTTGTAAACTCTGCCCGGTAACTTAAGTCCACGAACCTAGTCTGCGAACTTGAGAAGATTATATATATGAAGATGATTTCTGAACTTAAACCTAAAAAGAATAAGGAATGCAATTTGCAAACCGTAGCTATAAAAGTTCATGAACCGATTCAAGTGAATCAAATCATATTTGCTTCAATTGTGTCTTGTGTAGTATATAAGTTTTCCTTGCAATTGAACAGCTCTCTAACTAGTTTATCTTGAAGTCATTTGAACTAGTTATGGTAAAGAAGAACATGGTTGATATGAAATTCTCATATATCTAACCATTTGGTTAACTATTGTTGAACCAACAAGTGCATACGTTTGGGTATGGTTAAAAAACCTAGAAACGTGCATTGTCAAGTGTGTGTAACAAGCTAAGTTTTCAATCTAACGGTTGAGAAATATTATCTTGAATCTAAATCAGGTTTTCATCTAACGGTGGATATTGATTACTTTGTTACCAAGGTAACTTAATTGCAAACCCTGATTTGAAAGACTATATAAAGGAGACATCTAGTATTGTGCAAAACTAATCCCCACACCTTACGTGTGATACTAGTTTGCGTGCTAGAGTCGATTCTCCTTTAACCTTTGGTTTTCTTCTTCTAAAACCAGGTTAACGACTTCATTGGGATTGTGAAGCCAGACTTTATCGTAGTTGTGTGATCTGATCTTGCATCTTCTATCGTACGAGTACAATCAGATTGATTGGATTGAGATTGATATCTCCGATAGGCAAGATATAAAAAGTAGTCACAAACATCTTCATCTCATTGTTTATGATTCCGCAACATCTTGTTTCGCTACCATATGATTAAGATTGTTGTGAGGTGATTGATAACTCTAGGATGTTCTTCGGGAATATAAGACCGGATTATCAATTGGTTCCTTTTCACCTTGATTATTATCAAAATATGGAACAAAACCTTTAGGGTTTATCTGTGGGAGACAAATTGATCCTTTGATAGACTTATCTGTGTGAGACAGATTTCTTTATTGTCAAAGCCTGCGATTTTGGGTCGTAGCAACTCTTAGTTGTGAGTGAGATCAGGTAAGGGAATCAACTGCGCAGTATCCTGCTGGGATCAGAGGCGTAGGGAGTACAACTTTACCTTGGATCGGTGGGAGACTGATTGGCGTTCAAATACAGTCCAGTCCGAAGTTAGCTTGGAGTAGGCTAGTGTTTGTAGCGTCTTAATACAGTGTGTGTTCAATCTGGACTAGGTCCTGGGGTTTTTCTGCATTTGCGGTTTCCTCGTTAACAAAATTTCTGGTGTCTGTGTTATTTCTATTTCCGCATTATATTGTTTATCTTTATAATTGAAATAATACAGGTTATGCGTTAGATCATCAATTAGAGTAATCCGAACTTTGGCTGTTAATTGTCATTGATTGATCCTTGGATATTGGTCTTTGGTACCATCCAAGTTATTCCTTGTGTTTTATTAAAGAGTCGCTGATTTCTATTAACTTGAGTAAATCAAAACAAGAGAGAGATATTAACTCCTTGAGATACTTTTACCTAGATTGAGTCTGACTGTCTAGTTGATTCTCTAGAAAGTATTTCAGAGTTAGTCCATACAGATTTCTAAGCGAAATATTGGGTGGTGTTGTTAGACCCTCGCTTTTTCAAGAATGTCATCTTCATAGACTAGAGTCATTGTAATTTTAGAACCAATATTTTGAACAAAAAGAGAGAGGAGTTTGCAATTGAAGAATTGAAGCGATAAGAGAGAAGGACATCCATGAATTCCTCATACGTGTGAGGTTTGTTTTAATCCGTATGGAGATTTGTGAAGTTTACTTACTTTGAGAGGATGATCTGGATCAACAAATCCGGGTGTCTGAGTCATATAGACCTCCTCATGCAAATTACCATGTAAATAAGCATTGCTGGTATCCACATGATTGAAATTTTTTCATAATGAAGTCCAGCTTGTTGATGGAAACCCTTTGCATCTAGACTTTCCTTATACGTCTCTACAAAACCATCAGGATTTTGCTTAATCCTGAATAGGAGTTGTGTCAAAAAAAGTCTGGGATGAATGTGGATCAATTAAAGACCAAGTTCTTGCGGTTTGAAGAGCAATGTACTCATTGAACATAACAACACTCCATTTGGGATATTTCTTGTCTTAAGTGGTGCAGGTAGGTAGAGATGATGGAGTAGATGAAGTCACTTAAGAAGACAGAGCATACTTAGTACAGTAAACTTTGGGCTTTTTGATACCCATTTTACCTCTGGTGACCATGCTGTGGTCATTCATGACTATAGCAGGTGGGAGTACAGTAGGAGAAGTAGGTACTGAAGTAGCTGACGCGGTAGAAGTAGTTTTTGTAAAAGTAGATGGCTAAACAATAGAAGTAGTAACAATGATACAATTGACATTAGTATCTGACGTAATGCATGTCAGAGGAGGAGAAACAGGTGAAGAATACGATGCAACATCTGGCAAACTAACTGACAAGGAACTAGAAGCAGATTCTGTAGAGCATAATGATGTTGTCTGAGAGGATATGAAGCTTCGTGAAAAATAACATTTCTATATTTGTAAACCCTACCAGAATCAAGATGAAACATTTTTAACCCCTTGTGCTGAGAGCTATAGCCTATAAAGATACATTATAAGCTCCTAGGCTCCAGTTTGTTGGCATTGTAAGGTTTAAGCCATGGGTAACACAAGCAACTAAATGATCTTAGAAAATGATAGCCCGAAGCTTTCTTGAAAAGAGCTTCATAAGGAGATTTATATCTTATATATTTTATAAGAAAAAATGAATACAATTAAATGCTTGAAATGCATCAACCCAATATGTGTCATAAAGGAAAAACTGAATAAGATATGTTCTTTCTACTTCAACGATATGCTTGTGTTTTACTTCGGCAACTCCATTTTGCTGAGGAGTATGTGGACATGAGAATTCATATATGATACCATAAAAAGAAAATAAATAAATTATTTCTTTATGCAGAAATTCACCACCCCCGTCAGTTCTGATGATAACAATATTGTGATTTGACTAATTCTCTAGTTAAGCTTTAAATTAAAAGAAAACAAATTTGAAATCAAGATTTATCATTAAATGAAAAAATCCAGCAATGCTTTGAATAGTCATAAATGATGTTTACATAGTATACCTAAAGCCACTGTTTGAAGTTACATGATTTGGATCCCAAAGATCTAGATGAAGTAACTGTAAAAGTTTAGTACTAGAATGAACATAAGAGCTGAAAGGTAGTATATGACTCCTACCAAGTTGACACTCACGACAAAAAGTGAGTGTTTTTATTAAATTTGACATGACAAGACCTTAAAAACTTGTTACATAGTTTAAAATGAGGGACGCCCAAGCCTCTTGTTCCATACGGTTGCAGTAGAAGGAGTAGTAACACTGTAAAAGGCATGATTCTTTGAAGTAGTTTTTGAATTCTTATTAAGAAAGTGTAGAGGATATAATCCATTATTTTGACGGTATTGTAAAGTTATCTTCCCGGAGAAGATATCTTTCACAATAAAACCAACCGAATCAAAGGTAATAGAGCAATTGTTACCAGAAATAAACCTGTGAACTGATAACAAATTTGTTAAAGACTTAGGAATATGAAGTATATTGTTCAAGGAGAATAATTTAGCATAAGTATACTTCAAAGTGGAATGAATACATGAGATTTTTATACCATCACCATTTGCAGCTTGAATCTCTTCACTTCCAGTATAAGGATGGGAGATTTATATCTCAGATTCATCAATAATGACATGATTGTTAGCATCTGTATCAGCATACCAGGTATTTTATCCCAAATATTTACAGTTACTCGCATAACACTGAGATTATGAGGAGTACTAACATTTTGATAGACAAAATTCAATCTATGTCAACAAGAGAAAGTTGAATGACCAATTTTGTTTCATATTTGACAAATGATAGGTTAGATGAGTCTGAAGTAGATTTTGATGGTGAAAAAAAGTAATACATAAGTAATTCTGGAGCATGAGCCCCAGGATGACATTGGAAATTGCTCCTATGTGACTGATTAGGAAAGTTACCTCTATCAAGACCTCGAAATCCATAAGTAGATAGTTGACGCATAGAAGATTGATAAGCATTTGTTAGCTTCAGAGAGTAAAGATGAAGATCTATTTTTCAACAATGATTTTTCAGTGATAAGAAGATTATGAAGCTCTATAGAGTTAACAAGTGGATTTCGAACTCGATTGAAGTGCTGAAAGCTTAATAATCTTGACCAGTTCCACTCAAGATAGTGACGACAAGTTCATCATCAGAAATTGGTGAACCAGATGCAGAAAGTTGATTATCTATTTTCTTGATTTCTCCCAAGAAATTGACATTGATCCAGATCCAAGTTTCATAGATTGAAGTTTGGTGTTGAATTGAATAAGATGCAAAGATTCTTGCAAACCTTCAATCGATGTTATCCCATAGTTCTTGAGCAGATTCAACACCGAGTAACCGAAAACATAAGAGATGATAGAATCGGAAATTGCAAATTGTATCCAGATAAATAAGGTGTTGTCATCATCAATCCAGGCAACATAGGAAGGATTAACAACATTCCGGTGTTCTCCATCAATCCATTCAGTAGTAATATGGGAAAGGTATAGATCCATCAAGAAGACCATAAACGTTGTACCTCTTTAATATTAGAAGAAAAACACTTTTCCAGGCTAAAAATTTGTCTTCTGTAATTGAATAATATTGGAGATCTGATTAAGAGGAACGTGAGATATCAATATGTGTTGTACCGAAAGCCATTAAAAAGAAAACAAGAAAATTTACATATAGAAGATGATTAAATACCAGAATGTTTTGACAGCGGAAGAAGATCTTAAGACGAGTGATACCATGACATAATATGGATCTTGTTATTCATTTAATCAAGAATACAAAAGGATAAAGAACTAGAAACAGACTGCAATTGTTCAAAACTGTCTTACCCTCTCCAAAGAGAAACTAAGTTACACTTATAAAGACACAAAAATATCAGTGACTGAGAAGTGAGACAAATGAGAGAAATGCACGTGTAAAGTGACAGTTGGTACAGCTGGTAATTCTGTTAACTAACAGAAAGAGATAAAGTATTAAAATAGGTATTAACAGTCAGCACTGTTATTACTTCGGTGCTATTTCTCTAGCTATGTTTCTATACGTAACCAAGAGCAACCGCTATGGTAGCCAAAACTTTAACTAAGCCATGGCTTAGATCGCAAAAATATATTATCCGCCGAGGTTGGAAATAGTGGCTGCGTTTTTCTCAAAGCCTTAGCTTAGATCGATCCATTTAAGGGTTTTAGCTAAGCCAAAGCGTACCACAGTAGCTCTTATAGTTAACTTTATGCTTTTGCATGTGCATACGCCAAATATGTCTCAATTGTCTAGCGGATATTTTCTGCCAGCATTAAAAAGTGGGGAGATAGATTCATTATTAAGTAATTAGATCCATCTCCTCTCCCGAACTTCATTATTTGGTCAGTCAGTCTGAACACTAGTACTAGGTTTTCAAAGTTAGATACAGTGTAGAAACATATCTTCTTGATATATTCTCTATTGTGTACCAAGTACCAAACTGAAGGTGATTTCTTCTGATATGTGGGCTTGGAGAAAATACGGCCAGAAACAAACTGTATGTTGTTGGCTGGAGAAAAAAGGTGGGATGAGATGAAGCTGCATTAAATGGCCGAACCGCTGAACCCTACCAGTGGCGCTGTTAGCATTCAAAACGCACACACTTTAGTCCCAGCCCTTCCTTGTCACAACACCTACTCTTCTCGTGTACTGTCTGCCTGCCCTTCCCTTCCCTTCTCCAATCCCAACCTTTTTTTCCCATCCGCTCTGTAACTACTCATTTATTAGCCGGTATTACACCCATTTTCTCTTATCATGATACATAGTATTTATTTATTCCTCTCTAACTCTCAGTTACAGTATAACTTATACCCATAAAGCGCTAACGTTACTGCGTAGTGTATGAGAGGATGGTACCAACCGTTTCTCACATTCTTTAACGTAAGATAATGATTGGTTCTGTTAAAATTGTTTAATGAAATGGTAACTAACTACCAAACGAATGTACTGTGTACTGAGTACTGACCGAGTTGGCGGGTTTCATAAAGCTTTCCAGTCTCTTTCGGCTACCGGTAACAACAACAAATTGATGTGTTTAATTAATAGCCTTGTTTTTACCCTGTTCTGGCCAAATTTGAGGTGTATATGAATGTGTACAACGCAAGAGCAGATTTGATCACGATCCAGTTTTAGATAACGTAAAATATACGAGGGAGGGCCGGGCACATAGAGACAGTAGATGAGTATTGACAACTGCCATTAATACTACGTACTCAACTCTACAGAACAAGATGAACATCAACTATATAGTATTAAGTAATCAAAAGTCATCACAGCTCATTTCTCATCAAAATCTCATCTCAGTAATCAATCACAAACCTTTTCATTGATACAAAAGTTTGATGATTAAGCATCATCATGATAATGACTAAATTATCAAACAATATGGTTAGCAGATAGATATATGCATTAATGACACCATTTTACTAATTACAGTCATAATATGTATTTTCACTCTATATACTCACTACTCTAAATGGTTCTCACATAATGCATTCCTCTGACTCCATTACGCACTTATCTTTTTCCATATATATATATATATATATATATATTGATGAACTACCTCACTAATTATTCATCAACAACTTATTGCATTTCTTAAACTCCTCTCCCCCTCTCTCTCTCTCTCTCTCTGACAGACAGAGTAGTACGCTGAAAATGAGCTCAGATGAAGAGCCTGCTAAGTTTCAAAAGAATAATGAAAAAGAAGAAACAGAAGAAGAAAATAAAAGGAAGATGAAACCAAAAAAAGTGTCATTCTTGAAACTATTTGAATTTGCAGATGCTTTTGATTATGTGTTAATGGGGATTGGATCTTTAGGTGCTATCATTCATGGTGCTTCCGTTCCTGTTTTCTTTATTTTCTTTGGAAATTTGATTAATATCATTGGTGTTGCTTATCTTTTCCCTGCTTCTGTTTCTCACAAAGTTGCTAAGGTAATATTACTACTTACAACTTCTCTTTCATTTGTGTATTTGTTGGAATTAATGAAATTCTCTATTTTTTTGTTTCTAAATTTGGGTAATTCTTTAATTTTGCAGAATGCCTTGGAATTTGTTTACTTGAGTATAGTGATTATGTTTTCTTCATGGGCAGGTAATTTTGGATTATTCATATCAGTTGGAGTACTGTAAAATACTAGTCCTCACTGTTTTAGAACAATTTTCTTATATAATTTGTAGGGTCTATAAACAGTGATTTTTGCGACTTAGACCCACTGTTATTTTATACTCATGGGTGTGGAATTTGGGTTTGCAGAGGTGGCATGTTGGATGTATACAGGAGAGCGACAAGCATCAAAAATGAGACTAGCATATTTGAGATCAATGCTGAATCAAGATATAAGTCTCTTTGATACTGAATCTTCAACTGGTGAAGTCATCTCTGCAATCACTACGGACATTATTGTTGTTCAAGATGCCATCTCTGAGAAGGTATATACATAATGTCAGGGTCATTTCAGTAATTTGACACTTTTTTGGGGAATATGTTTTTGTGCTTCTCCCCGTTTTAGCCCCTAGCTCAGTTCAAATTTTACTAAACAATTCTACCAAGGCAACAACAAGGTTTTCTTTTTCTGTTTTAGGTAAAAAATTTGATGTTGACGAGGTTTAACGAGGTTTTAGATGTAAAATTTGTGCTTCTGTTTTACTAAACAATTCTACAGTGACATAGGTGATAACGAGGTTTAATTACGTCGGTTCTAATAACTAATTCCTTGTCTGGAATTTTACATATTCCGCAAGCTAAGTCTTTGTTAGGTGGCAATAAAACTCTCCTCAAAATAGCAAAAGCTATTATGCACTTATATTATGTCTCTGGCTTCAAAACTCACTAAAAAAAAGTAGCACAAGACTTCAAGGTACATATGCCTGTCTACCTCCATTGAGCCCATTCCATACCTAACTCTCCCTTCAGTCAACTTGTCCATCTATCCGTAACTTTTCCGTCCATCTATAGTTAGATGGTAAAAATGCAAATTTTAATTTCTTTGAAGGAGTGATAGAAAATGTCCTACTTACCCAAATTCAGAGGCACTCCCAAGTCACACCCATTGCAATTCACAAACTCTGGTTTCCTACTGAAGTTCTGAAGGATATGAAGCAAACCCTAATGTCTCCCGTGGCTGTTTCAGGTGTTTAACTGCAATTTTGTAACTCTCTTCCATCCTTTACTTAGGTTTTTATCTTGAGTAGTTGTGTAGTGTCACTTAAACCAATTACAGTTTTTACTATGAAAATTTTGTCATTAACCAATTAGAAGACAGACTTTTGATTAAAAATTTGACTATTTTGATACATTCTTGTTTAATTTCCTGCATATTACTCCTAGAGACCTAACGATATTTCTGAATTGTTATTACTATTTTTAAGATTGTTGGGTGCAACTGTGCAAGGGGTATTATGTAAGATCTCTAGGCATTTACCAGTTAAATATGGTGAAATCCACACTATGGAACCGCGTAGTTCAATCGCCAAGATACAAAGGAATTCACATTAACATTTAAAAATCAGGGTTCTTAAAATTTTGATTCTGTGTTTCTCATTATGATTCATATAAATGTAGTTTGCAGCTTGCACACATCACCTATTAATTCTAATGTTTCCTCTGTAGGTTGGAAACTTTATGCACTACATAAGCCGCTTTGTTGCAGGCTTTGCAATTGGTTTTGCCAGAGTGTGGCAAATAAGTCTTGTAACATTATCTATCGTTCCGTTGATTGCCATTGCTGGCGGTGTATATGCATATGTAGCGGTAGGTCTTATTGCACGAGTAAGGAAATCGTATGTAAAGGCAGGAGAAATTGCTGAAGAGGTTAGTTTCCCAAGTGTCTATCTAAGTTATGTGCTTTTGATTGTTTTATACGTGGCTAGCATCGTACGTGGATGATGAATAGATTTGTGGGTATTTCTATACTAACTTGTTATCACTATTTTTAGGTGATTGGTAATGTCCGGACTGTTCAAGCATTTGTTGGTGAAGAAAAAGCCGTAAGATCCTACAGGGATGCTCTCTTGAAAACTTACGAGTATGGGAAAAAAGGAGGACTAGCCAAGGGTTTAGGACTTGGAACACTGCATTGTGTGCTTTTTTGTTCATGGGCTTTGCTCGTATGGTTCACTAGTATTACCGTTCATAAAGGTATAGCAAATGGAGGGGCCTCGTTTACTACCATGCTTAACGTTGTCATTGCTGGCCTGTAAGTTTCTCTCCTATCCCTGGTTTTCCAAAATAAATTTTTAGATGAATCTAGTCTACCAAATGAGATTTGTAACAGTAATGTTAATAAATTTGTGCTCTTTGCAGTTCACTTGGGCAAGCAGCACCAAATGTCTCTAATTTTATCCGAGCAACATCTGCTGCTTACCCAATTTTTGAGATGATAGAGAGAAATATAGTTAGTAAATCTATCTCGGGCAAGGGCAAGAAACTAGAAAGAGTTGATGGTCACATTGAATTCAAAGACGTTTGTTTCAGTTACCCATCACGACCGGATGTTGTGATATTTGACAAGCTTTGTCTAGATATACCTTCCGGAAAGATCATAGCTCTTGTTGGAGGAAGTGGGTCTGGCAAGAGTACCGTGATTTCATTGATTGAGCGCTTTTACGAGCCTCTTTATGGGAAAATATTGTTTGATGGGCATGAAATTAGGGAGCTTGATCTCAAATGGCTTAGACAACAAATTGGGTTGGTTAATCAAGAACCTGCCTTATTCGCTACCAGCATCCGCGAAAATATCCTCTATGGGAAAGATGATGCCACAGGTGAAGATGTTAACCGTGCTGCAAAGCTTTCTGAAGCGATTTCATTCATCAACAACCTTCCAGATAGATACGAGACACAGGTAACAATTGATTTTACAATTGTGAGATATACTGGAATAATTACTTTTCCTCCTAAATGTTGATTTGTTAAGGAATTTATGTATCTTTGTTTACATCAGGTGGGAGAGAGAGGGATACAGTTATCAGGTGGACAGAAGCAAAGGATCGCCATATCTCGAGCGATACTCAAAAACCCCTCAATCCTCCTCCTTGATGAAGCAACAAGTGCCCTTGATGCAGAGTCTGAGAAAAGTGTGCAAGAAGCTCTTGATCGTGTGATGGTGGGGCGGACCACAGTAGTGGTTGCTCACCGACTTTCCACCATAAGGAATGCAGACATGATTGCTGTTGTTCAGCAGGGAAGGATTGTGGAGACTGGGAGCCATGAGGAGCTGATGTCAAAGCCTAACAGCGTCTATTCATCCCTTGTTCAGTTCCAAGATTCAGCTAATTTGCAGCGACACCCCTCGCGAGACTCGAGCATGGGTAGACCACTCAGGTACCTTACTTATCCGCAGTAATATACTACTCATTTGGTGGATGCGTATTCTCGTCCCTTCAGCTAGTATTTTATCATCTTTTTTTTTTTATATAATGGTGGTGATCAATTAGATGGTTGTGATTGTTTGGACTAAGCAGATTTCTAGCTAGATCTCAGGTCTCATATTTCCATCAATCTATAGATCCCATAACCACTAACACATTCTTGATAAATCTTTTCAAATTGCACTTTATAAGTACACAAGGCTTTATTTGCTGTTGTTGTTAGAAACTGTTGTAATGCACCTTTCCTGTTTATTCTTGGCCAGCATCAAATATTCAAGAGAGTTATCACTGTCAAGAACGAGCTTTGGTGCAAGCTTTCGTTCAGATAAAGAATCTGTGAACCGTTATGTTCCTGATAGGGATGAGCCTGTCCAGCTAGAGCACGTGTCACTGAGAAGATTGTATGCAATGGCAGCTCCATACTGGATTTATGGTTTGGCTGGCACAATTGGTGCCATTATAGCTGGTGCCCAAATGCCACTTTTTGCTCTTGGTGTCACAGAAGCTCTTGTTGCGTACTACATGGATTGGGACACTACTCAACGTGAAATTAAGAAAATCTCTCTACTCTTTCTTGGGGGTGCAATCATAACTGTAAGTGTTCACACCATTGAGCACTTTTGCTTTGGTATCATGGGCGAACGACTTACTCTTCGGGTGAGAGAGAAGATGTTTTCAGGTAATGTTAATTCCCAACACAACTATTAGACTCGCATCCAAACATAGAGTATTTCAACTCATACTTTATGTATTAGCTATGCCTATTAAATATTCTTAGAAAACATGTTGTCCTCTTTTTACAGCAATTTTGAAGAATGAGATTGGATGGTTTGACGAGACAAGTAACAACAGCGCAATGCTGTCATCGCGCCTAGAAGCTGATGCGACTTTGTTGAAAACAATAGTTGTTGATCGTTCTACTATTCTCATACAAAATTTATCTCTTGCTGTAACCTCGTTTGTCATCGCCTTTATTCTTAATTGGAGGCTCACACTTGTCGTCATGGCCTTGTATCCTCTACTGGTCACTTCACACATCAGCGAGGTTTGCTTCTGTTCCTTAAACATTACATTTCTTGCATCATAAAAGTATATGAATAATGGGTTATGATAACTTGTACAACAACAGAAACTATTCATGAAAGGTTATGGGGGAAACTTGAATAAGGCCTATCTTAAAGCTAACATGCTTGCTGGTGAGGCAGTAAGCAACATACGTACTGTTGCCGCTTTTTGTTCGGAAGAAAAGGTCATTGATTTGTATGCTCGTGAACTCGCCCAGCCATCAAAAAGTGCTTTCCGTCGTGGTCAAATGACTGGCTTGTTCTATGGTGTTGCTCAATTTTTCCTCTTCTCTTCTTATGGGCTTGCCTTATGGTAATGCTTTCACTAATCTATGCTTTTAATATAGGGCTACAATTGAAGACTTAGAATTACTATGCACTTCCATTTCAATGAATTTTTTACTCTGTTACATGCTGGTAGCAGATACAAAATTTTGTATCCAAAATGTATGCTAATCGACTCTTGATAGACGAACCTTAGATTTATATTTACATTAGTCAACCTTTGGTGGCGAAACTAAAGTACTCATAAGTTTCAGCTTATCATTTTGTTAACACAGGTACGGTTCTGTCTTGATGGGCAAGGAGCTTTCGAGCTTTAAATCTGTCATGAAATCGTTCATGGTATTGATTGTGACAGCGCTAGCGATGGGAGAAACCTTAGCAATGGCTCCGGACCTTATAAAGGGAAACCAAATGGCTGCTTCAGTCTTTGATATTCTGGATAGGAAGACAGAGGTGGTGGGTGATATTGGAGAGGAAGTAACAAAGGTGGAAGGTACCATTGAGATGAAGAGGGTTAAATTCAGTTACCCTTCAAGACCGAATATACTGATTTTCAAGGATTTTAGTTTGAAAGTCAGGGCTGGCAATAGCATGGCATTGGTAGGATCAAGTGGTTCTGGCAAGAGCTCTGTACTCGCGCTGATATTACGTTTCTACGATGCGACATCGGGGACGGTCATGATAGATGGCAAGTCTTCTGTAATCTCGCACATAAATAACTTCCATTTGCTTTTTATAAAGCTTATTGCCCTCGTAGTAACAGATATACAAATATTTTCTAATTTTATGAACATATGTTGGTTGACTACAGGAAAAGATATCAAGAAACTAAAGCTGAAATCTCTCAGGAAATACATTGGTCTTGTCCAACAAGAGCCAGCACTATTTGCTACATCAATCTACAAAAACATACTTTACGGAAAAGATGGAGCAACAGAGTCAGAAGTCATCGAGGCTGCTAAGCTTGCCAACGCACACAACTTCATTAGTGGACTGCCAGAGGGCTACTCAACACAGGTGGGTGAGCGAGGGGTACAACTATCCGGAGGTCAGAAGCAAAGAGTTGCCATTGCAAGAGCTGTTCTCAAGGACCCAGCAATTTTGCTACTTGATGAAGCCACCAGTGCACTTGATGTTGAGTCTGAACGTATAGTTCAACAAGCTCTTGATAGACTTATGAAGAATCGAACTTCAGTGATGGTGGCACATAGGTTGTCTACTATCAAGAATGCAGATGAGATCTCGGTTTTGCAAGACGGAAAAATTATTGAGCAAGGGAATCATTCTTCTCTAATCGAAAACAAGAATGGACCATATTATAAATTAGTATGTTTACAACAACAGCAACATCAACAACAGCAATAACATAAACACACGCTAACCAGAACAACAGATTAAGGATGTCACTTTGTTTCTGTAGTACCATGAAACCATCTCTTTGTTGAAATTCTTTTTACATATTCTTGTTGGCTCTGTTCTACTATAAGTTTGTAACATTTATGCATATATATATATACAATGGAATTATTATTGGTAGATATTAGTTGATTGCCTTTTCATTCAAACTGCTACAAGAGGTACCAATTTCACAGGGGTGTACCAGTAGGCATTAGCAGTCACGTTTTCATTAGCAGATGAGAATAACAACAAATAATAAAATGAGGTTAAATTACAGGCCTATGATAAGAATCCTATTATTGGGGCTGCACGGGATGGGACTTTGGAGGCTTAAATTACTAAGTGGAGCCTAAACGTTAGAGGGGGAGATCCGATTCATGCAAAAATTCAAAAATACCCTCAATCATTTTCACTTATTACCTTTCTACTCTTCCATTAATTAATTAATCTAATCAAAAAGAAAAAAAAAACTGAAAAATCATTAAAGAAAAAAAATCCGAAAGCATTAAAACCCAAAGTTTTAAAACCGTCCCCTTCTTCTTCATTTTTCCTCTTCTTCTTCCCACACTCTCCTCTTTCTGTTTTCCTTCTTCTTCTTTTGAAACAAACGATCAATCATCGATTTAAAAAAATTTCGTCGTCGATTAAATTCATTGTATAAAATCATGAAACCTAGCTAAGTCAATTTTCGTCGAATCCACCTCCTCCTGAACCAGAGAAACCAACTTCATCAAATGAAGATGAAACTGAAGGTCAAGAAGAAGTGAATAAAGGAGATGCAACATCCGTCGAGACTCCTGATATGACAGCAATAAGGTATGAATTGAAAAACCCAGTCTTTATTTAAGCTTTTTTATTGATTATTCAGTTGATTTCGAAAATTTTAGGTCTGAAAAAACAGTTTTTGAAAATGCTTACGGCTGGGAGTTCTTGTGTTCCAGCCGTAAATAGGCCTCACTGTTGGAATGTATTGTTTTCCCAGCGGTGTATATGTCATACAGTTGGGATATCTAAGAACTCCCAGCCGTTTGTAAGTTTTACGGTTGGGATGTATAAGAACTCCCAGCTGTAAAATAGTCGATGCGTATGAGATTGAGAAATCCTATCCGCAACAAGTTGTATATCCTAGCCGTATATTTTCCTGTGTTCGATTTTTTTTCTTCAGACGTAATGTTTACGTCTCGGTCTTTCTATCAGTAATTTTGTTTCCTAACCGTAATTGTTAGCTTCCTAGACGATTTTATATTACGGCTTGGTTTTTCCTAACCGTATGTGTTACTGTGCTGAATATTAAACCAGCTGTATTTTCACGTATAGGTTTTCCTATCCGTAATAGGAGTAACCAAGCCGCAAATTATGTTTGTTAGACGTTATTTGTTTTACGTCTAGGTCGACTACTAAATTTCCCATCCGCAATTGTTTTTGCGTCTGGGGCTATCAATTTGTCCTAGCCGTTTTCAGTGTCATGGCTTGGTTCTGTCAAAATTTCCCAGCCGTTTTTAATTATCTACTTTTGGTTTTTGGCCTTATTTGTCTTTGAACAGAGCAAAAGAAAAGAAAAAGAAAAGGTCACAAGAAGTAACACCTCGTAGTGACCCGACTCCACAACCTCGTCATGCAAAACCATTGGGTGCAAATGCAAGGAATGCAAGTGGAGTTGTGACTGATGGAGAAAGTGAAGGTGGAGGAGATGGAGTTGGAGATGGGACTGCTTTAGGTAGTCAAGATGTAGTTGGTGGAGGAAGTGAAGTTGGAGTTGGTGGAGGAAGTGGGGTTGAAGTTGTCGTTACTGGAGGAACTGAAGTTGGAGTTGGTGGAGGAACTGAGGTTGGAGTTGCTGTTACTGGAGGAACTGAAGTTGAAGTTGGTAGAGGAAGTGAAGGTGTACTTGTTGTTACTGGAGGAACTGAAGTTGACACTTCAAGTGGCTCTGCTATTTATAAAGGTAAATCCGTAGTTGAGGAGGAAAATAAAGAAGGAAAGAAGAAGTATCCACCAAAATAAAGTGCAAGACAAATCATCGATGCTATGGTGTTTTTACCTCCCAAGAGGAATGGGAGACCTTAGGGTGAGCCAAGAGATAGATCTGTCTTGATTGATTACCAGTCATCATGGGATGCTAGGGTCTGTGCCGCAAAGGTAATAAATCAAACTTAATATATTTTATTTTTATTTTATTAGGGATATTTAATTGTAACAACTTTATATTCTTTGTAGTTTCCCCATAAATCGATCCCCAAACTAAAGCACCAACAAGGAAAGTTTTGGCCGTTAGACGGAGAGCATCCAGCTGTGGAGCTTCGGGTTTATGGTCTTGAATCGAGGCTTTGCAGAAGACATATGATGTTGTGACAGTTTGTGGTTTTAGAGAAAGATTCTGGCCTAAAACGATGACTTTTCTACTCCCGTTCGGCGAGATGACTATGACTCAGGATGATGCAAAACAAATCACCGTTCTTTCTTTGGAAGGAAAAACTGTGTTTGAGGGTTTCAAAAATTGAAGCGAAAAACTGTCTTGGGTGGGGCAAAGATGAAGCGGAAGAAGAGTTTGAGATAGGGAATGGAGTCGCGCCTGGAGCTAAATGGGAATTTAGTCAACCGGGTGAACTTAGTGAAACAGTTAATATGGCAAGAAAGATTAATTTGGTTCTTCTGAGGGACAAGTTTGGGGATTCTGACCGCAAGACTACTAGTGGAGAAGTGGTGATGGACACAGAAAGAGCTAGACATACGGATAAAGCTTACTTGTTGCACGCCCTTGGGACTGCTTTTTCCCCGATTTCTCAGGAAATAAGGTAAATGCTTGTTATTTGCAGTGGTTGAAGACTCTCACTATCGATCCGGAAACAAACCAGGTATTTAGGTAACAAATAAGGTAAATGCTTTTTTGGAAGGGATAATGCTGGCGTCAGAAGAACCAACCAACGCGACGTCCTAAGATAAAACGCCGGGTTTTTGCTACCGATGCCAATGGGTAGTTTTTTAAAATTCAAAATTCACTTTTTACCTCTATAAATTACCACAAACAATTCACTCATACCAAAATTCAATTGAATTTCCTCTTATAAAATGGTTGAAAAGGCGATCACACTTTTTCAGAAACGATGTGCTTGAGATGGACCATCTTTTAGAACTCTGAAACACGCTTCGTAAAGAAAAGGTTTACCGTGAGATTCCTCCCAATTATCAAGAGTTGTTTGGATCACTTCATCTTCAGTTACACCGACGAACTTTTCTCGATCAATTTCCATTACCAGAACAAGAAATGGCTGGACTTCAAGCCTAATAGAATGAAAACGAGCACGCAATTGACGAGCATCTCGGTTTCTTGGGTTTCCCGTCAGTGAGACGAACATTGAAAAAAAGTTCTTCCAAAAAGAACCGTCATGAGAAATAACAACACCAGTGATTACCCTATGAAAGAAATATGCTTTGCATAGAGTTATATCCTCTTCTTGAGTAAACTTGGGACCACGATTTCTAACAGACATTTTTGTCAAAGAGGGAGAGAGATTTAATAAAAAGTAAGAAGAAGAAGATGTGATTTTGGAGATGGGAGGAATGAAATTTATAGGTCGAGAAAGAAAAAGGAGTCGTTTGAAATTTTTCCGTTCGCGCTGGACTAAAAGCGCTGGCGACTTTACTAAAACCGTCCGTTTGAATTACCAACGCCTATTTTCTATAATAAATATATCACTAGTTTTATTCTAAACCAAACCAACCGATTTATTTCTCAACATCCACCATGTTTTCTAAAGGAAAAGCGAAGCAAATATTATGTGTCGAAGCAAAAGAGGTTTGTCCATTATGTTTCATGGATAACCACAGTCTTATGCAATGTCCTTGGATGTATTCAAAGTGTCCGCAGGAAGGTTGTTCACGCATCAGAATGGTGATTGAATCACAACCGGAAAAGCTCAGATTTTTGCAATGTTAAGATCCCAATTGTCCAGAGGAACCACATATGCTAGATGATGCTATGAAGATTAAAAAAAAGAAAAAAAAGATTGCAACACTCTGCATAAATTTCAAACTTAAAGGAAAATTGAAGAAGGAGCTATTACACTACAAGCATTGTGGATATGGAGATCACGAATACAAACATTGTCCACAGAGAATCAGTGCACGCTCAAAGCCCGGTTGCAAGACTTTTATGCATTTGCGGAATTCTTCTGAAGAAGACACATATGGAAGGCATTTCTGGGAATGTCCCAAATGTTTTTTGGTGGAGTGGGTTGATTGAAGTTGTATGACAAATCGATTCACTATGGTATTATGTTATTACGATTAATATTCACATTTGCACGTCAGTAATTTAAATTTTTCCTGGGTTAAAAATTGCACCATCATAAATAAAAACGTAGTGCATTGAACAACCACCACATCATACATGAAAATAAAAGAAATACATTAGATTAAAACAACTACTACATAGGCGTCAATTCTCGGCAGGTGGTGGAATTCCTAGAGTAGGGGATTGTATCTGTTGAGCGCCCTAAGAATGTTGGAACAAGCATGGAAGTCGAAAGGATGACCGCGGTGAGTTACTGGCCACATCGCTAGAGTTATGGGTTCCACTTCATGTTCGGATTTACCATTGAGATTATTTTTGTGATTCTCCATTAGTAAAGCCATGATCTCCAATAATTCATACTAATTACACTAAAACGATGCTGCAATCCATGAGAATCACGCCCAGAGATGTTCCCAATTTCAGCGGTGAACATTCTGTAAACTTTCTCCCAGAAAGTCAATGTCGAATCAGCTACATTATGCATGACAACATCTCGTGTGTGAAAAACAAAGGTTCTACAAATAGCTAAATCCTCTTGTTTAGTGAATCTAACAGCACGAACTCTGGGAGGCATTTTTGTAGATGATTTGAGAGTGAAGAATGTGTGAATTTGGAGTTGAAATGAGGAGTATTTATAGAATTCAAAAAATGTAGCCGTTGGATCCCAAGATTTTCCAGCCGTTCAGATTGACTCGTTGGCGCCCTTGGGTCAGACGCTGGCGTTTCTAATAAGGACGCTGGCGCTTTACGTCATGCCGCACGTTCAATGTTCAAACGCTGGCGTTTTTTCTTCAAACGCCAGCGTTCGTAGCAAGGTCACCCATTGTTACCACAGGCGCGCGTTGGGCTGTCCATCTCGATGTTCAAATCAACAAATATATTGATTTGAACATCCATTTTTCATGTTTGTTCATTCCATAGTGGGAGCAAAATGAACAAACTCCAAGTTTATTCATTCTATAGGAACTGCTCTTATGTATCCTATCTTTTCAGGGGTATAGTTGGAAAACAAACTTTAATATAACATATCTAAAAATCCGTTCCTTGAAATTTTACAAATTTTATCTAGTTGGAAAGGTTATAAAAAAATCTACGCAACGAGGGCAAACAACAATATCAAATTTAGAGTTTTTACGAAAAATTCGGAGGCATTTATCATTTTAGGCACAATTTTAGAAAATCATGTATATCTATTATGCAAACCACCACAAAGAATACACAATAATTTATGTAGCCATATTTTGGTTTATGCATCACCTAATTTCCCGTTGCAACTAATAAAAAGATGTGATCCCTCTGTTTCAAGAAAAGTGATACTTTCACTTTAAGCACGATTCTCGAGAATTGAATGCAGAACCATTATGCAAACCAACACAAATGATGCATAACACATCATGCAACCATATTTTATTTTATGGATCGACTAATTTTCCGTTTCTTGAAAAGTGATACTTTCACATTCCGTTTCAGGAAAAGTGATAATATCACTCCGTTTCATAAAAAGTAATATTATCACCCAGTTTCAGAAAAAGTGATATTTTCACCTTGTTTCAGGAAAAATGAATCTTCAGATTCTTCTTCGGTCGGCCCTCCCACCGTGGAAACGGTTGTACTAGTAAAGTTCTAACCTATAGTTTTAACCTATAAAAATCGTTTTATTTAATTCGAAATTGTGTTTTTTTTTTTTAGGAATTGGTTTTTCTTGCATTAAAAATAAGAAATTTTGTTACCAATACAAAGAATTACTAATTTCAATACAATAGAACAAATAAATCTTTTTTAATGCAATATTTTTTTAATGAACCTTGACATGTATACGGATATTCAAATTAACAGTACCTTTTATTTCGGGTAAAATTTAACCCACTGGGTCTTTGTCATACGTAGAAAAAAGTCAGACTAGTTATGAAGCTGAATTCCACTCGAAAATGGAACTGTGACGTCTGAGAAATTTGTTTAGCTAATAACTTATGACAAAGTCGACCGACCCTAAACCTAAATTAAGATTATGAGTATCATTTTGCACAAAACAACCTTTTGGTCATTTGCAAAAAGGTGTGAAGTTTTTTACTTTTTCATATATTTGGCACTAACATGATCAGTCTTCTTCACAGGGTTTTTCACGTCATGCGATATAATGCCCGGGCGGCTGGTCCCATCATAGGGTGCACGAACCCATCATCCACTGTCTATCCACTGTCCAAAACGGCAAACTATATCTACCTAATTAATTCAGTTTTCTGGCCGATATTCATGTACCAGAAGGAGGTGCGAAATGCAAAACTAGAAAGCACCTTGGCATAAAGAGTCAGATCGTGATTCGTGATACAAAACGATACTAGGGGACAAGACAATATCCAACAGCATGGGGAATCGGAGCCTTCTGCTTCAAAATCAAAATCTTGTTGTTTCCCCTCCCGTGATCTAGTAATGCGAAATTCGGAACTTGCAGTTTCTCTTCACTTCATCGATAATGTTTGTCCACGTATGTACTTTTTTCAAATCCTGATTGAATTGTTGATGAAATTCATTTGTCCATATTAACCAGCAAAGTCATATAACTTAAAGATTAATTAAGGCATTCTTACAGTCTTTCAGAATAAGTTGAGAGCATGAGGGGAGACTTGACATGCACGGTACGTAGTTGACAGATAACAAGCAAGAGAAGGGCGAGAAGCTGTTCTCTTGACATGATATTGATCAGATCGAGATCAACCAATTAATGAACCCCGTGAATTATGCCATGCATTAGCATAAAATTGCTTAACGTGTAAAGTTTATATTAGCATTAATGTTGGTTATTTCCACCTTAGAGTTCGACCATGTTGCTTTGTGCATTGTGAGTAGTCAACACTGACGAGTGACAATGGATGATGCTATTACTGAGTAAACTAACGTGTGCTGTTCAAATAGTCTATTCTATTGTTACAGGTTCAACGAACTTGGCCGTCCATTTTAGTCGTTAATCTGTAATAAATAAGATCCACCTGACATATGGATGGTTTATGAGCCCTCTAGGTGTTCTTTTAGTTCTTCACTAGCTAGCTAGATTCATGGTAGATTTTCGTTTCGGGATATTTTTACATTACAGTGCAGGGTAATTAACAGACACATACTTGGTTGACATTTAAGAACTGCAATTACTTCAATTTAACGTGTCTGTCGAGTCTTTCAATCAATGAGCAATCGACATATATACATCTTTTAGACGCAACAAATCCAGACATAAGATAAAAAGAAGGTCCACGGACCTTCAGATTTATAAGCTACCTAGTAGCTTAGTACTGGTGGAAGGCCCTTGGAGTTGGAACCTTTACTGGTTATGGTTGAATTATGGTACAATTATTTGACAAATACGCATGCAACAGTGCTTCATGTTTATTTATATATGTGTGACAAGTTCTTGTTGAGGCATATCTGCACCTTTCACGCATCTATTATTTTTTCGATCCAGATTAATGAAGCTTGACACAATAACAAAATGAAATTTGTGTATTGTGCAAATTTGGGTTTAGTCGCACTCATGGCACTTGTGAGGTCAATTACTCAATGATGCACTTGTGCTTAGTAACATCATGATCTTAACTATACAGACATACAGTTTTTGTATTTCTTTTCCATAAAAAAACACCCACTAGTTTTGCTGCAGGTATCATACATATTTATTCAGAGATTATGGAGTGGAGTGAGTGCACGTTTGAGGTCAATAATGCACTTATGGTGCTTCATAGCAATCATATTTCGCAACTCATCACGATCTTCCACCAAACAAATTGCATTTTAGCAGGCAATCATGCATATCCCGAATTCAACGCCAAAACACAATCTAATCAACGGCCTAAATATAGTCCCACCATCACATGTTCAAAAAGACCAAGACTCAATGATAATGTACTACGATATTCCACCAATTATCTACCACATAGGTCATCATTTTGTCTTCGTCCTCATCATTTTAAATAAAGCTCTAATTATCTATGTGACTATGCACGACTCTGTAACTCTTTCTCTACAAAATAAAAAGAAAATCAACTGAGCCAGCCAGCCAGTTTGATTTTAATCCATATAGATATAAAGGTCATATTGGTCCTTTTCATACTCAACTCTAGTTTTTGTTCGTTTTGTTGGTTAGTGATATTCCCTCCCCCACTCTTCTATAAGTATTCTAAAACATTTCTTCATCATACTTATTTACACACTCTCTTTGAAATTTCTCTCTGGTATTCTTCTTTTCTTATCATCATCGTCGATGTCTTCATCTTCCTCCTCTTCGTCGTTCGCGGACACCGAACACGAAACCGATAAGCCTTTACAACTCGTCGGTCACTCATTCTCGTCTACTTCATCGGTTTCATCACGTTCATCCTCGTTAGAATCATGTTTATCTTTCGCATCCTACCCAAATGACGATTCATTTGTAGATTCATCATCTCCCACTCTCCGAATTCCATTTTCATGGGAACAACACCCCGGAGTTCCCAAATTTTCTCGCTGCAGAACAAAAAACGACCCATCTCTGATTGTGCTCCCATTACCACCAGCGCCAGGGAATTCAAGAAAATTCAATCTAGAATCTATTTTCACAGTGCAGAAGAAAACTAGTTTTACGAATATGAACAGAGATCCGTTTGCTGCTGCGTTGATGGAGTGTTCTAAAGAGAAGGAAATGGATGATAGCTTAATGAATGCTTACTGGGAAAGTGGAGATAATAATAAGGTTGTGACATCTCGATCATTAAGTGACCGGTTCGGGTTCATTGATCGATATGTATCTTGCAAAAGATCGTGTGCGGTTTTGGAGTCAAAAGTTTTTGTACCGAGATCCAGCAAAAGTTCATATGATCGAGTAAGGTTAATCAATAACCGGCCATCTTCATAGTTAATCATGGATCAGGGGTTTTAAGTTATAAGCAAGGTTTCTAATTAATTCTGCAAAGTAAGTTCCTTTGATGCTTGAGTTTATGATTGTATACTCTCTGTAATTAAATTATGTTGTAGAAGACATATAGTATGGGACAAGCTTTTCTGTCAGGGCGGCCATATGTCAATAATTGATCAAAGAAGGTGGTTGGCATATGGTATTGGTAGCTAGAGGACCAGAGGTTTTTGTCTGTGTTTTGATTTTTATCATCATATCCGAAAGTGTTGTAGATACAATTAGTCTTTGATATATAATGTAGCTTAATTGTTTATCAAAAAAATGAAAAATATATAGTGTGTAGCTTAATTGCAATGCACCTCAAAGTCTTGCCATTTTGTGCCGGCCAGCTATGGCCTAGACCAGCGGAGACCGGAGATTCATCTCCATAGTAAAATACCAAAAGCAGCAAAACAAAACAAACCCACTACGCGAAAGGAATGTTCGCTTTCTGTAAGGAAATTTTTGCTAGGGCTGCTTTGTTGTGTTGTTTCTCGTCTCGTTCTTACGTGGTGCATTAGAAGACTAATTAATAAATAAATCATCTCCTTTCATTAATAATATTCAATGATTCTTTTGGGCGACGTTAAAGTTTTTAAGACAAATTATGGCTAATTGACTTGGCAAAATATAATCTCCACTCCTTAGATCCTCATGTAACTTTCTAACAAGAATAAGAATGAGAAGCCATCGTGTAGCTTCTTCAATGGAAAGACTATTCCACCAAGAATATTAACCATATGTGTATCGATCACTTTAATGAACCACTGGTGTTAAAGATAGGGGAAAAAAGTAAATTGATTTGCTTGAAGAGAATACTTTTATGGTATGTCAAGTCCATTTAGCGAATAAAGTGTAGGGTATATGCATTTAGCTCTAATAATAAGAGCTTAAAAGACTCGAAAACTAAAACAGATCAAGCTTGAGTGTGATGTCCATTCGAGTATATTGCACTCATCACTCATGACGGTGAGGCCCTCCTTAAATCTCTTTACGATTTATTGTTTTGGTTGTCGACTAATTCTCCCACATATAGGGTGCTATCCTCGTGGGATCTTGATGGTATTTCGTGGGTTTTCATAAATCTTGGTCACCAAATTACGTACGCGATAATAAATGACTCACTAACTATCAAGGTTGAATCGGGCGCCATGGAAATTAATTGGGGGTCATGACACATTTTATACTCACACCAAAAAATATATGGGATTCCAAAATGATGGTAAAATAACTATTTTATTCTTCTCTAATAACTTCTTCTCCTCCGCTCCCTCTCTCCCACTGTTTCCCATTCCATTAACGACTTCTGAGAAAAAAAAATTCTCACCGATTCATCGTCGTAAGTGAACTAAAAAACAAATAGATTTTCAACTGCAAAATTGCAGTTACAGTTCCAGGGTTGTTAACCACGGTTTTTTATTGCTTAACGGTTTTTGATATGCATGTTGAATTGATAAAAAATAGTTAACCATTAGGGTGTAGTAGATAACGACCCTAAACCTGGTTTTCTGCCATAGAATAGTGTCGTCTAGGGATTTCTAAATCGCTAACGACTCTATATGATATAAAGTTTGTTCCCTGTTCAAAAAATAGGAAGGGTCGTCATGTCGAATGGTTGTAGTCGTTAACTATGTTGAAGGGTCGTCATGTGAAGTCGTTAACGATGTTGAAGGGTCGTTTGGTTTTATAAATTTTGCTTGCCGACCCTTGATCTATGAAATGGCTCGCTAGGATCGTCAGTATATAGGAATGCCTAATTAACGACCCTAAGAGTAACATCTTCAGAGAGTAAAAAGTTTTAGAGTAGTTGGGTTCTAAACATATTAAGTTAACGACTCTATATGACCTAACCAACTGGAGTCATCAATTATATCACACTTGGTTGACGATTTTTCATAACCTGCAAAAGTTGCAGGTTTGAGTCGTCAAAGGTTGTATCAAGTAATTGACGACTCCTTAGAGTCGTTCGTTTATTACCCTCTCAACTTAACGACCCTCACTCTGAGTAGTTGCATAGTGTACATGAATCGACCACTTGGAGCATCATTCATACAATTTGAAGAGTATAGGAAGTTTACCTGATTGTTTTGAGTTTCTTTATTTTGAGGATTGGTTCCTTCATTTTGAGCAATATGATTCCTCTACTGGAATCCTCCAAAAACTCAACTTCTTCCTCTCCACAGCACAAAACACAATTTTTCTTTTATCAAAATTTTATCCTTAAATCTGATTTTAATCTAATTAATCTAATTAACAATTAATTAACTTAATTACCACTAATGATTTGAGATAGTTTAGCCACTTAAAAAAATTGGGGATAAGAAATAACTCCCAATCACTATTTTTTAACCTTTTTTATCATGTAGTTAGGGATCCCCAATTATTTTTCCAGGGCCCAATTCAGCCTTGTTAACTATGTACCTGAGAAAAGAAAGGAATGGGATCCAGTGCTCCTACTACTTCAAATGACTAATATTTTCCCATCCAGATTAATTTTTTCAGGTGATGATTGTTTTTATGTCGACAACCATGGTTAGTTATCTTTTATACAGAGAAAGGCAAAACCAAAACCCATAATGACATACAATCCAAACTATTTACTTCACACTGACAGTGGCCCAATTATCTTAGAAAGTTACTAAAAGATCCTGTATGTTCTCACTTTTCTCCAATCCCCATGACTAGTCACTGTCTCAACATTGTACCTACAATTATGGGGTCAATGGGGCATAAATCCTCTTTAAGAAGTAAATACGCATTTTGCGTCTCCAGAGACGGCCATACGTCATACAATGTTGCTAGGCATACGCGGGAGTCATACAATGTTGCTAGCTCTGAGAAATTCCACGATATACCCAAAATAACTTCTAAAGAGATATATTATATAGTGTGTGGTTAGATTTGCAACAAGGTAAATGAAATACTAAAGACACAAACGATTCACGCGATTCAGCGTTAAACTTACATTCAGTGGTGATTTCAGTATAATTTGTAGTACAAGAGTATATTCTCTAGAGTGTCTGCTTATAACCTCTGTGTGTGTGCTGTTAGAGTTTCCGTCATTAGTTAACAGTTCTATCTGTATCCGTACACTGTATAGACACTTCTTGGTTTTCCGTTAATTGTAATAGGGGTTAAGAGGCAAAATGTCCCAATTTCGACCATCACCTTGTCAAAATGTCCCGAACGTTAAAAAATAAGTCAAAATGCCCCAAAACCTTACTTTTAACGTTAGAGAGATATATCTGGTCAAACCAGGGAATATTGACTAGTCAACACCAATGCTAAATTTCAATTTTACCCTTGCTAATAATTTATGGTGACACGTGTTTATATCCTATGGAGTCCAGATCACGAAGAAAATTAACGGACATATGGGAACATTGGACACATATCAGAACCTTATTGCCCACGTGTGTATGACGAAATTACAAAGTTTACCCTTTGATGACTCATCTATTGGTGCCACGTGGTTTGATATAAAACGGACACGTGTCATTTTAGTACATGGTGTCATTTTTGTGCACGTGTGAACCCGTACGTGTGTTGCTAATGTCTTATCCTTCTCTTCATCGAGTTTCATCCACAAAAACTCAAAACCTGAAAGAGAAAGTTATCCTGAGAGAGAGAGAGACGGATTTCGAGAGGGAGGGAGAATACTGAACTAAACTTAGAAGATCGAGAGAGATAGGTCGAGAGGTTGACAGATCGAGAGAGATAGGTCGACAGAGAGACAGATCGAGATAGTTTGTTGATGTTTAATGGAGTGAAGACTGAACTGTAAAATTTAATGAAAAAGGTGAGTAATCTAAATTATTAATTGTTTTTTTGACTTATGTTGATCGTTATTTAGATTTAGTATTTACTATTTCCAGTAATCGTTGTTTTGAATCTATGTTTTAAAAAATTAGGGTTTATAGAATTGGGAATTTCAATTTCTGAAATTAAGGTCTTTTTTTTCCCGTCAAACGGGTTTATAACTGATTAGGGTTGTATTGTTCTGTGGTTCTGAATCTATGTTTATAGAATTAAGGTTTATAAAATTGAGAATTTCATTTTCTAAGATTAGGGTTTGGATATACCAAAATTCTGTATTAGGGTTTATAAAATGTTGCTGCTATTTTATTGTTGTTTTTTTGTATTTATAATTTTGATCATGATTATTGATCTGTTTTTTTTTTTTGTTTTTTTTTGAATGTTTCAGAATGACTATTATTGAAGATAGGGATTTCTGGATAACTGATATAGGTCGGATATATAAGGACATGTATTTTTATGATTGCAAAGCTGGTACAAGTGGAGACAAATTCATGGCTATGATAAAGGAAAGGATGGTAAATGAACAGGGTATGGATCCTACACTTGAGTTATTTTTATTTAGTGATAATGATGGGAATGCATGGGATAAGTGTGAATAAGAAGATATGTTCGTTCATTCTGGAAAATTGGAAAACCAAATAAAAGCAATTTTGTAAGATTGTGGATTGCTCCAATTATTCCTACAACAGTAGAATGGGGTTTTTGTTGTGATACTGCTAGTGCTAGTGGGATGAGTTGTGTGACTGAGGTGATAAGTCAAGTGAAGAAGAAATTAGTGAGTAAAAGGGTTGAGGTTAGGAGGAGTCCAAAACTTACTAAACAAGATAACAACCATGTTAAGAAGCCTGATATGAGACCAACAAGACTTGATTTTGTGCATGAAGAGCAAGATGTTCCAACACAAGCATCTGTTGCAGACAACCAAGAACAGGGGTATGAAGATGATCAGGTGAATTTACCTAATGTACATACATATGAGTGTCATCCTGATGATAGGCCTGAGTTTCTGTTTAAGGAACATGCAGATGAAGATGCAGAGGAGGGTGAAGATGAAGTGAAGCTGAAAGTGAAGATGAAAGTGAAGATGAAGAAACACAAGAAAAGTTCATTTATGAAGATTGGGTTTCTATGTGTGCTAGAGGTATAGATGTTGGTAATGAGCCTGATGATTGTAATGAAGATTTCAATCAAGGTGGTTATTATGAAGAGAAGAATGCACTAGTGAATGAAACTTCACATGATTTGGTTCCCATATATGATGTCACCCAAGAGGATGAAACTAAGTGGCAACAAGACTTTGGAAAGCATTTAAAGGAACAAGAAAGACTGGAAATGATAAATGAAAAAATTCCAGAAATTGAACCTGGGGAAATAAGTTCTGGTATGGCTTTTGGATCCATAGAAGCTTATAGAGATCATTTAAGGGAATATTCAGTGTTGAAACATAGGGATTTTAAAGTGAAGAAGGGAGATAGGACTAGACATTATGCATATTGTGTGAACAAGGGTTCCCAAGGATGTGAATGGAAAGTGAATGCAAGACTGTGTCCAAAGGAAGACACGATCACAGTAAGAGAGTGTAACATGAAACACACCTGTAAAAATCTGAATGCAAACCACAGTAGAAAATGCAATGCCAAATTTGTATCTAAGTATTTGTTGAAGACTATGGATGTGGGTTCACCAATGGACAAGGCACAGCATATAGCCAAGAAGATCATTAGTCCCAAGTTGCAAACTGACATACCATATTGGGTTGCCAATGATGCAAGAGTATGTTTCTAATGCTTGTCTAAGTTTTTTTTTTGTTAGTTTAACTTGTTGTATGTGTGAAATGTTAATATTTAGTTTGTTTATGTACACAGAAATTGGTTTTAGCAGAGTTGAAGGGAACTTTTGAGAGTTCTTACACAAAAGCACCACAACTGGTCACAGCTGCTACTTCTTTGAACCCAAACAACATAGGACATTTCAGTTGGACCAAAGAGGGTGAAGATAACAGATTTGAGTCTGTCATTTTAGCCTATGATGGACAAATAAAGGGTTTTTTGAATGGTTGTAGAAAGGTAATTGTCTTATATGGAGCTCACCTAAATGGTAAGCTAGGTGGTACAATCTTGCAGCCACTGGTATAGATAGTCAGTTTGGGGTATATCCAATTTGTGTGATGTTTACTACAAGTGAAACTGAAGAAAACTGGTTCCTGATGTTGAAAGAATTGAGGAAAAGGATTCCAGATATGGATGGACTTACCTTTATTTCTGATAGAATGAAGGGCATACTTGAATCAGTTAAAAGGTTGTTTCCCTTGGCCAATCATAGATACTGCCTAAGGTAAATGCATTTTGTATTTTTATTTCCTTATTCACACATTTGTAATTGTATCTCTGTTAATGTTTGGATTGTTTTTTTTTCCAGGAATCTTTAGTTGAATTTCATGACCAAGGGATTCAGGAATCCAAGACTAACATACCTTCTTTGGCAGGCTGCCAAGGCATACAAGTATAAACATTGGGAGGTAATTTCTGAATGATGTTTCAATATAATGAATGAATTGGCATGTTTCAATAGTAATGAATGAATTGTCATGTTTTTAGTTAAATGATTTAACTTAGATACTCTACATATTTTCTAGGAGGCCATGCAAGAAATGGCAGGGATAGATCCCAAAGCATACCAGTACTTGATTAACGCAGAGCCAAAGTCTTGGGCAAGATCATGGTTTCCTCATGATGTTGCTTATGAACACATCTACTCCAACTTTTCAGAAAGTTTTAATAACATGTCCCTCAAGATTAGAGAAAGCCTCTCACTCAGATGGTTGATTGGTAGACGCATTTATGTGTCTAATATAACCCAATTGTATATAATATTTGTGCTCGATTTTGTACTTATTATGGTGTTTTATTTATTTGTAAGTGTTTTTGGAAAAATAAGGTTTTGCGGCGAAATTGGCTAAAATATGGCGTTTGGAGCTCCGTTGACATTATACCGGAAGTACCCCAGAAATACCCCGGAGGAATCCCGAAAAAGTCCGGAAAACATCCCAGAAAAATTAATAAAGGCACCCCTGGACACCCCAGCTGCTAAAGGAGTCCAACTTTTGGATTAAGGGAACTCCTTTTGTTATTCAAATTTTTAAACTCAAAAATTGGCGGGAAAATGCATGCAGACGGTTACAGATTTTGGATTTCGAATTTGAGCAGCTTTGAGCGAGATTCAATCGCTGGAAACCATTGAGCTGGTCTTGAATGGAGTTAACAGGCCTTGTACGTCTGTTTTGATCGATGAATTTGGGCTAGAATAGCCGGACTTAGCTAAACAGAGAGGAAGAATATCTTTGCGAGAATATCGGGTCCTGTTGGAAGATTACATGCATGATATTGGACGAGAATATCTTATCATGATTATTTTCTATCTTTTTTTAAGAATAGTACGCAGTAAACAGGGAGAGATTTTTGGATGAAGCATTGACGCGTAAAGAGAGTTTAACAGGGAAAGAAATACCAGACTTTACGTGAAGAATAAAAAAAAATATTGGGAGATAAAAGAGATTCTTGGTGAGGATTTGGTGGAGCTAGATGGTATAAAAGGAGTTGTTCGAGTCTCATACAAGGGTATCAAGAGTTTGGGGTCGAGCCAGAGCCGAGAGGAGCGAGAAATCGAGACTTGTAGGATTGTTCACCTGCTGCTGCTGAAGAAGAAGGAGGAGCTCAAGAACACGAAGAACGGACGGCCAAAGACCGTCGTTCTTCAACAGTTCCAGCAGCAGTGGAGAAGTGTCGCAGTTTAGCTGCAGTTTTCTGGTATCGTTTCTTTCTGGACGTGTTTTGTGAGTCTCAGAACCACTGTTTTATAACTTTTGACTCTTTTAATCATACTTTGAGCATCAAATATATATTTTGAGAACATGATTATTATGATTAGCTAAACCCCAACACTGGGATGATGGAGGAACCCGTTCTTTACGCATATGATAATTATATTAATTCTTTTTTTGACTACTTGCACTTTTTATTAATCGATTTATGATTTTTCTTAATTGGTTGTGATATCGTATGATGATGTATGCTTGGTCGTAGTGCTTTTGATGCGTCATGCTAGTGATATACAATAAATATTCTAAAAATCTACCTTGGAAAGAATGAGAGTCCTTATGATTTGAGCTATAATTGTTTCGAATAAATATATGAATTGTGTGAATGATTAATGGTGGAATCCTGTGTCCTAGTGTCTCTTGATCCTGTGACAAATATTGTGTATATATTTTTGTTTTAAAAATATTTACAAGTCCGAGCAACGAATCCTTATTTACCGCAATCTTAATACTACAACAATGGCGCCGCCGACGCGGACTTGTGTATAGATTTATTTTTATTTTTTAATTATTTTTGTTCTTCTTTACGTTTCTGGGTTTTTTGTCTTTTTCTTTCAGATTTTGGAAGTTGGAGCGAAAGAAAATTTTGCCAAAGTTTTTGGTGAATACTTAAAGACTGGAGTAAAAGGCAAAGCGAAAGGGGCGAAAGAAGAAGATTTTTTATTTTTTTTATTTTGATAAAAAAAGAGAGAAAAAAAGAGAGATATTTGTATTTTTTTTTTTATTTTTATTTTTTTAGACTTTTTATTTTTCTTAGACTATATTTTTTCTTTTGCACTTTTTTTTATGGACTTTGGAATTTAAATTTGGGACATTATTTTTCATACCCTACGGAAGGGTATTATTAATTAAAAAAAAAATTATATATAAACTGTGTGCAGGGAAGGACGACGATTACTATATCGTCTCGGCCCCTCGGGTTCGTACATGACATAGGAGTCGTGGCCCGAGTCGACTTCAACGGTTCATCCCCCGTCTGGTACGGGAGGTAAGTCCATCGAAACACTCGCGAATCTCCTGTAAGCGAGTTACTGTATTCCTTAAGGTGATTCATTGATTGAGGACGAATTTGGACTGTTTTTAAATTCCTAGTAAAGGGCAAGGCCTGGCCAATACAAGATAAGGGTTCGGATTTCATCACCGCTCCCTTCTTGCCCGCCTTAGGTAAACGAAACCTAACGCGAACCCAAGCTTAAAATCTGATTAGAACGAGACCGATAGGGTAACGAGCTTGGTAGGAAAATCTTTCGAAAAATATTGGTTACTCTTTTAGCATACTTCGAAGTTCTTGATGGTTTCTGTAGTTGAATGCGTGACTGCGCCGCCTTGTACCGGTGAGGCCTTGGGTATCAAAGCTCCACTGAGCTTCCCTCGCCTCGATTCAACTTACATTAGCTCGGATTGATTCCAGAGGGGTGTGCTCAAATTGTAACGAATTCCTTTTCGAAGATAGAAGCTGGTCTAGAAACAATCTAAGTGGAGCCATCATGCTTTTTGTTTGCTAGAAATCTTTAGGTTTGTTTTGGTGGAGTCGAGTCGGCCTTGTTTTGGTTGTGTAGAATTCCCTTGCAATTAAGAATGTCGAACTGGTATGATAGAAGCCAATACAATGAGTATCGACCTGAATTTGAATATGGACATCATCAGTTTTATGACCATGGTGGGAATAGTAGTTGGGAACGCCAACCTTTTCAAGGTTATGGTTCATACCATAGTGAGCCCAATTACTATCCACACACGAATTGGTCTTACGAGCAAGAAAATCAGGAATATTATAGTACTAGTCATGCGTTTTTGGAAAATTACTTAAAAACTAGTCTGATTATGACATTTCTAAACCTGTTCAATCTCTAGAAGAAACCTACCAACAAGTTCGAAGGGAGTATGAACGTGCAGTTAGTTCAAGAGAAGAGAGTACACAACGGTCTAAGATATTCAATGAGACTTGTGAACGTATAAGTGTTACGCTCAGTGAAATTCAAGCACGTTTAGAGGCAGAAAATGAACAGTTAGCTAATGCTGCTCGAAATAATCTAAATTTCCAAAATAGTGTTTCCAATTCTACCCTTGATATCAATAGTGAATATTTTCCCAATCTAGAGGACGAGGTTAGAATAAAAGACACTACTTTAGATGAGGTTCATGATGATTATGATGAAGATAATATTGATGAAGAATCATACATTTGTAGGCATAGTGATCCGGAACTAGTTACTCCATTTGAGCTTCATAATGATAATATTATTTCTGGTTCAGATCCCAATAATTTTAATGATTATTCACCTATTCAAAAGGATGTGGATCTGACTAGAGATACCACCGTTTTAGACGATGTAGTTCATGATCCTTTAGCCTACAGAGTATTGGACAATCCATTATTTGATGAACTTATTAATGGATCGGAGGAAGTAACTTTGATTAACACCTTAGTTAATGAGCTTTTATTAGAAACTTTCTCTTATAATCCTTTATATGATGATGGTTTAGAGGAACCGGTTTATCTTGAGAATTCTGTTTTCGAGTCGAACGATTTGGAAACAGTAGTCTTAGATGAACTCGTAGAGATTAGTGAGGATGAACCTGACTTAGAAGAATCAATTGCCCATTTTCAGGAATCTGATGACCTAGAAATTAGGGAGATTGTGACCAGTCTATCTAGAGACGCCGAAAACTCTAAGTTTGGGGGTGATTATCGTTCTCCGTGTGCTTTAACTCTTAAAAAGGTCCCTCACTTGGGACTTGACATCAATGCCTCGACCATTCTAAAAGATTATCTTCATACACGTTTTCCTGAATCTAATGGTGTCCATAAGGAAATTCAGTCGTTAGAAACCCATCCTCTGGTTGATGTGGTTTACCCAGGCTATGATTCCAAGATCGATTTTGTTTTCCCACCAAAAACTTTTCTACCAATTGTGGGAACATATGAGTTTAAAATGTGTCAATTTTTAAGTTTTGAGACTAAACCTAATTATTTTAGGAGATTAGGGTCGACACATCTGTTTAAGGAAGACTATCACTCTCTGGCTTGTGGCAGTCTCCTTTTGTCAGCTCTTTTTGGTTTTGAAGACCCACAGTTATTCCGATTACTGTTATACGGTTCGAGTTGACTAAACCTTTCCTAAGTCTGGATGAAGACTTTAAACTTAGCACTTCTTGGGAGGTAACCCAATATTCATGCGACACGGTAATATCTTTCCTTATCTCTTTTGCTTCATTGGTAACAGTTTCTCCTTGTTCATGTTTTTAATTTTATCTTTAGAACATTGAGGACAATGTTAGGTTTAAGTTTGGGGGTATGGGAGAAACTTTTTAGTTGCATAATAAATAAACTCCAGAGCCTAGAAATTTATGCTTATTTAGGATGGCACTAACCAATCTAAGTGGATGGAAGCATTTTGGTTTTAGGAGTTGAGGGACCAATCTGACTAGATGGAAACATCTAAAGAGTCTATTCATAAAAGCACAGAGCTCAGGTGTTAGAAATAACATGATAGTTTCGCCATATCTCGTTGAGTCCTTTTCATTTCTGTTTCTATTTTTATTTTTAAACTATGTTTCTCTAGGTGATTAGGTGGGGCTCACGATTCAAGTTGTTACCACTGCTAGGGTAAAATAGAGTGACTGAGTATTGAAAAAAAAAGTTATGAAAAAAAAATTAAAAAAAAAGTTTTAGACCAGACCATTTGACCAAACGGAATAAAATTCAATAAAGTCGGCCACTGGAACCCTTGTATATGCCAGTTGTGTTGACCTAGAGTTAGGATTATCGAACACTGGTTCCCTTGTATATGCCAGTGATTTGATATTAGTCAGACTATCTCAGTCATTTAGGATAGGTTTATTTTGGCAGTGGCCTTCAGACAGATATGAGAAACATCGTTCACCTAGTTAACATCAAAACCATCTATATTTTATATCCATCTCTTAATCTATCCATATGATTAGTCTGACTCCGAGTATGATGTCCATCGTGAAACTACTAGTAGAGCTCTGTCACTTATATGAATTTTAGTATACTTGGGTGCAAACTCGTATACAACAATTGGAATTTCGCATCAGGGTACTTCCTCCTGTAATTAATAAGTATGCCAACCAAGGAGGTTCTTTAGTGCTTTCCAAGATTTTGCGTAGATAGTTAGGGTCTGGAGTAATGATTTTGTGGGTATATCTCTGGTAAGCCCTCCCGAGACTATAACTCGGCCACTAGGGCCACCTAGGGTTTAAAGGCTTATTGCATATGCTAAATGCAATCGACGATGCCTGCGAAAGTGAGTTAGGATTTTATTTTGTAGTTTTGATTTGCTCGGGACTAGCAAATAATAAGTTTGGGGGTATTTGATAGACGCATTTATGTGTCTAATATAGCCCAATTGTATATAATATTTGTGCTCGATTTTGTACTTATTATGGTGTTTTATTTATTTGTAGGTGTTTTTGGAAAAAGGTTTTGCGGCGAAATTGGCTAAAATATGGCGTTTGAGCTCCGTTGACAGTATACCGGAAGTACCCCAAAAATACCCCGGAGGAAGCCCGAAAAAGTACGGAAAACATCCCAGAAAAATTAATAAAGGCACCCCTGGACACCCCAGCTGCTAAAGGCGTCCAACTTTTGGATTAAGGGAACTCCTTTTCTTATTCAAATTTTCAAACTCAAAAATTGGCGGGAAAATGCATGCAGACGGTTACAGATTTTGGACTTCGAATTTGAGCAGCTTTGAGCGAGATTCAATCGCTGGAAACCATTGGGCTGGTCTTGAATGGAGTTAACATGCCTTGTACGTCTGTTTTGATCGATGAATTTGGGCTAGAATAGCCGGACTTAGCTAAACAGAGAGGAAGAATATCTTTGCGAGAATATCGGGTCCTGTTGGAAGATTACATGCGTGATATTGGAGGAGAATATCTTCTCATGATTCTTTTCTATCTTTAAGAACGTATGCAGTAAACAGGGAGAGATTTTTGGATGAAGCATTGACGTGTAAAGAGAGTTTAACAGGGAAAGAAATACCAGACTTTACGTGAAGAATAAAAAAAATATTGGGAGATAAAAGATTCTTGGTGAGGATTTGGTGGAGCTAAATGGTATAAAAGGAGTTGTTCGAGTCTCATACAAGGGGATCAAGAGTTTGGGGTCGAGCCAGAGCCGAGAGGAGCGAGAAATCGGGACTTGCAGGATTGTTCACCTGCTGCTGCTGAAGAAGAAGGAGGAGCTCAAGAACACGAAGAACGGACGGCCAAAGACTGTCGTTCTTCAACAGTTCCAGCAGCAGTGGAGAAGTGTCGCAGTGTAGCTGCAGTTTTCTGGTATCGTTTCTTTATGGACGTGTTTTGTGAATCTCAGAACCACTGTTTTATAACTTTTGACTCTTTTAATCATACTTTGAGCATCAAATATATATTTTGAGAACATGATTATTATGATTAGCTAAACCCCAACACTGGGATGATGGAGGAAGCCGTTCTTTACGCATATGATAATTATATTAATTCTTTTTTTGACTACTTGCACTTTTTATTAATCGATTTATGATTTTTCTTAATTGGTTGTGATATCGTATGATGATGTATGCTTGGTCGTAGTGCTTTTGATGCGTCATGCTAGTGATATACAATAAATATTCTAAAAATCTACCTTGGAAAGAATGAGAGTCCTTATGATTTGAGCTATAATTGTTTCGAATAAATATATGAATTGTGTGAATGATTAATGGTGGAATCCTGTGTCCTAGTGTCTCTTGATCCTGTGACAAATATTGTGTATATATTTTTGTTTTAAAAATATTTACAAGTCCGAGCAACGAATCCTTATTTACCGCAATCTTAATACTACAACAATTAATGGCGCCGCCGACGCGGACTTGTGTATAGATTTATTTTTATTTTTTAATTATTTTTGTTCTTCTTTACGTTTCTGGGTTTTTTGTCTTTTTCTTTCAGATTTTGGAAGTTGGAGCGAAAGAAAATTTTGCCAAAGTTTTTGGTGAATACTTAAAGACTGGAGTAAAAGGCAAAGTGAAAGGGGCGAAAGAAGAAGATTTTTTATTTTTTTTTATTTTGATAAAAAAAGAGAGAAAAAAAAGAGAGATATTTGTATTTTATTTTTTTTATTTTTATTTTTTTTAGACTTTTTATTTTTCTTAGACTATATTTTTTCTTTTGCACTTTTTTTTTATGGACTTTGGAATTTAAATATTGGGACATTATTTTTCATACCCTACGGAAGGGTATTATTAATTAAAAAAAAAAATTATATATAAACTGTGTGCAGGGAAGGACGACGATTACTATATCGTCTCGGCCCCTCGGGTTTCGTACATGACATAGGAGTCGTGGCCCGAGTCGACTTCAACGGTTCATCCCCCGTCTGGTACGGGAGGTAAGTCCATCGAAACACTCGCGAATCTCCTGTAAGCGAGTTACTGTATTCGTTAAGGTGATTCATTGATTGAGGACGAATTTGGACTGTTTTTAAATTCCTAGTAAAGTGCAAGGCCTGGCCAATACAAGATAAGGGTTCGGATTTCATCACCGCTCCCTTCTTGCCCGCCTTAGGTAAACGAAACCTAACGCGAACCCAAGCTTAAAATTTGATTAGAACGAGACCGATAGGGTAACGAGCTTGGTAGGAAAATCTTTCGAAAAATATTGGTTACTCTTTTAGCATACTTCGAAGTTCTTGATGGTTTCTGTAAGTTGAATGCGTGACTGCGCCGCCTTGTACCGGTGAGGCCTTGGGTATCAAAGCTCCACTGAGCTTCCCTCGCCTCGATTCAACTTACATTAGCTTGGATTGATTCCAGAGGGGTGTGCTCAAATTGTAACGAATTCCTTTTCGAAAGAATAGAAGCTGGTCTAGAAAACAATCTAAGTGGAGCCATCATGCTTTTTGTTTGCTAGAAATCTTTAGGTTTGTTTTGGTGGAGTCGAGTCGGCCTTGTTTTTGGTTGTGTAGAATTCCCTTGCAATTAAGAATGTCGAACTGGTATGATAGAAGACAATACAATGAGTATCGACCTGAATTTGAATATGGACATCATCAGTTTTATGACCATGGTGGGAATAGTAGTTGGGAACGCCAACCTTTTCAAGGTTATGGTTCATACCATAGTGAGCCCAATTACTATCCACACAAGAATTGGTCTTACGAGCAAGAAAATCAGGAATATTATAGTACTAGTCATGCGTTTTTGGAAAATTACTTAAAAACTAGTCTTGATTATGACATTTCTAAACCTGTTCAATCTCTAGAAGAAACCTACCAACAAGTTCGAAGGGAGTATGAACGTGCAGTTAGTTCAAGAGAAGAGAGTACACAACGGTCTAAGATATTCAATGAGACTTGTGAACGTATAAGTGTTACGCTCAGTGAAATTCAAGCACGTTTAGAGGCAGAAAATGAACAGTTAGCTAATGCTGCTCGAAATAATCTAAATTTCCAAAATAGTGTTTCCAATTCTACCCTTGTATCAATAGTGAATATTTTCCCAATCTAGAGGACGAGGTTAGAATAAAAGACACTACTTTAGATGAGGTTCATGATGATTATGATGAAGATAATATTGATGAAGAATCATACATTTGTAGGCATAGTGATCCGGAACTAGTTACTCCATTTGAGCTTCATAATGATAATATTATTTCTGGTTCAGATCCCAATAATTTTAATGATTATTCACCTATTCAAAATGATGTGGATCTGACTAGAGATACCAATGTTTTAGACGATGTAGTTCATGATCCTTTAGCCTACAAAGTATTGGACAATCCATTTTTTGATGAACTTATTAGTGGATCGGAGGAAGTAACTTTGATTAACACCTTAGTTAATAAGCTTTTATTAGAAACTTTCTCTTATAATCCTTTATATGATGATGGTTTAGAGGAACCGGTTTATCTTGAGAATTCTGTTTTCGAGTCGAACGATTTGGAAACAGTAGTCTTAGATGAACTCGTAGAGATTAGTGAGGATGAACCTGACTTAGAAGAATCAATTTCCCATTTTCTGGAATCTCATGACCTAGAAATTAGGGAGATTGTGACCAGTCTATCTAGAGACGCCGAAAACTCTAAGTTTGGGGGTGATTATCGTTCTCCGTGTGCTTTAACTCTTAAAAAGGTCCCTCACTTGGGACTTGACATCAATGCCTCGACCATTCTAAAAGATTATCTTCATACACGTTTTCCTGAATCTAATGGTGTCCATAAGGAAATTCAGTCGTTAGAAACCCATCCTCTGGTTGATGTGGTTTACCCAGGCTATGATTCCAAGATCGATTTTGTTTTCCCACCAAAAACTTTTCTACCAATTGTGGGAACATATGAGTTTAAAATTTTTCAATTTTTAAGTTTTGAGACTAAACCTAATTATTTTAGGAGATTAGGGTCGACACATCTGTTTAAGGAAGACTATCACTCTCTGGCTTGTGGCGGTCTCCTTTTGTCAGCTCTTTTTGGTTTTGAAGACCCACAGTTATTCCGATTACTGTTATATGGTTCGAGTTGAATAAACCTTTCCCAAGTTTGGATGAAGACTTTAAATTTAGCACTTCTTGGGAGGTAACCCAATATTCATGCGACACGGTAATATCTTTCCTTATCTCTTTTGCTTCATTGGTAACAGTTTCTCCTTGTTCATGTTTTTAATTTTATCTTTAGAACATTGAGTACAATGTTAGGTTTAAGTTTGGGGGTATGGGAGAAACTTTTTAGTTGCATGATAAATAAACTCCAGAGCCTAGAAATTTATGCTTATTTAGGATGGCACTAACCAATCTAAGTGGATGGAAGCATTTTGGTTTTAGGAGTTGAGGGACTAATCTGACTAGATGGAAACATCTAAAGAGTCTATTCATAAAAGCACAGAGCTCAGGTGTTAGAAATAACATGATAGTTTCGCCATATCTAGTTGAGTCCTTTTCATTTCTGTTTCTATTTTTATTTTTAAACTATGTTTCTCTAGGTGATTAGGTGGGGCTCATGATTCAAGTTGTTACCACTACTAGGGTAAAATAGAGTGCCTGAGTATTGAAAAAAAAAGTTATGAAAAAAAAAATTAAAAAAAAAGTTTTAGGCCAGACCATTTGACCAAACGGAATAAAATTCAATAAAGTCGGCCTGGAACCCTTGTATATGCCAGTTGTGTTGACCTAGAGTTAGGATTATAGAACACTGGTTCCCTTGTATATGCCAGTGATTTGATATTAGTCAGACTATCTCAGTCATTTAGGATAGGTTTATTTTGGCAGTGGCCTTCAGACAGATATGAGAAACATCGTTCACCTAGTTAACATCAAAACCATCTATATTTTCTATATCCATCTCTTAATCTATCCATATGATTAGTCTGACTTCGAGTATGATGTCCATCGTGAAACTAACATAGTAGAGCTCTGTCACTTATATGAATTTTAGTATACTTGGGTGCAAACTCGTATACAACAATTGGAATTTCGCATCAGGGTACTTCCTCCTGTAATTAATAAGTATGCCAACCAAGGAGGTTCTTTAGTGCTTTCCAAGATTTTGCGTAGATAGTTAGGGTCTGGAGTAATGATTTTGTGGGTATATCTCTGGTAAGCCCTCCCGAGACAATAACTCGGCCACTAGGGCCACCTAGGGGTTTAAAGGCTTATTGCATATGCTAAATTCAATCGACGATGCCTGCGAAAGTGAGTTAGGATTTTATTTTGTAGTTTTGATTTGCTCGGGACTAGCAAATAATAAGTTTGGGGGTATTTGATAGACGCATTTATGTGTCTAATATAGCCCAATTGTATATAATATTTGTGCTCGATTTTGTACTTATTATGGCGTTTTATTTATTTGTAGGTGTTTTTGGAAAAATAAGGTTTTGCGGCGAAATTGGCTAAAATATGGCGTTTGAAGCTCCGTTGACAGTATACCGGAAGTACCCCAAAAATACCCCGGAGGAAGCCCGAAAAAGTACGGAAAACATCCCAGAAAAATTAATAAAGGCACCCCTGGACACCCCAGCTGCTAAAGGCGTCCAACTTTTGGATTAAGGGAACTCCTTTTCTTATTCAAATTTTCAAACTCAAAAATTGGCGGGAAAATGCATGCAGACGGTTACAGATTTTGGACTTCGAATTTGAGCAGCTTTGAGCGAGATTCAATCGCTGGAAACCATTGGGCTGGTCTTGAATGGAGTTAACATGCCTTGTACGTCTGTTTTGATCGATGAATTTGGGCTAGAATAGCCGGACTTAGCTAAACAGAGAGGAAGAATATCTTTGCGAGAATATCGGGTCCTGTTGGAAGATTACATGCGTGATATTGGAGGAGAATATCTTCTCATGATTCTTTTCTATCTTTAAGAACGTATGCAGTAAACAGGGAGAGATTTTTGGATGAAGCATTGACGTGTAAAGAGAGTTTAACAGGGAAAGAAATACCAGACTTTACGTGAAGAATAAAAAAAAATATTGGGAGATAAAAGAGATTCTTGGTGAGGATTTGGTGGAGCTAAATGGTATAAAAGGAGTTGTTCGAGTCTCATACAAGGGGATCAAGAGTTTGGGGTCGAGCCAGAGCCGAGAGGAGCGAGAAATCGGGACTTGCAGGATTGTTCACCTGCTGCTGCTGAAGAAGAAGGAGGAGCTCAAGAACACGAAGAACGGACGGCCAAAGACTGTCGTTCTTCAACAGTTCCAGCAGCAGTGGAGAAGTGTCGCAGTGTAGCTGCAGTTTTCTGGTATCGTTTCTTTATGGACGTGTTTTGTGAATCTCAGAACCACTGTTTTATAACTTTTGACTCTTTTAATCATACTTTGAGCATCAAATATATATTTTGAGAACATGATTATTATGATTAGCTAAACCCCAACACTGGGATGATGGAGGAAGCCGTTCTTTACGCATATGATAATTATATTAATTCTTTTTTTGACTACTTGCACTTTTTATTAATCGATTTATGATTTTTCTTAATTGGTTGTGATATCGTATGATGATGTATGCTTGGTCGTAGTGCTTTTGATGCGTCATGCTAGTGATATACAATAAATATTCTAAAAATCTACCTTGGAAAGAATGAGAGTCCTTATGATTTGAGCTATAATTGTTTCGAATAAATATATGAATTGTGTGAATGATTAATGGTGGAATTCTGTGTCCTAGTGTCTCTTGATCCTGTGACAAATATTGTGTATATATTTTTGTTTTAAAAATATTTACAAGTCCGAGCAACGAATCCTTATTTACCGCAATCTTAATACTACAACAATTAATGGCGCCGGCGACGCGGACTTGTGTATAGATTTATTTTTATTTTTTTAATTATTTTTGTTCTTCTTTACGTTTCTGGGTTTTTTGTCTTTTTCTTTAAGATTTTGGAAGTTGGAGCGAAATAAAATTTTGCCAAAGTTTTTGGTGAATACTTAAAGACTGGAGTAAAAGGCAAAGTGAAAGGGGCGAAAGAAGAAGATTTTTTATTTTTTTATTTTGATAAAAAAAGAGAGAAAAAAAAGAGAGATATTTGTATTTTATTTTTTTTATTTTTATTTTTTTAGACTTTTTATTTTTCTTAGACTATATTTTTTCTTTTGCACTTTTTTTTTCTTTGGAATTTAAATATTGGGACATTATTTTTCATACCCTACGGAAGGGTATTATTATTATCTAAAAAAAAAAAATTATATATAAACTGTGTGCAGGGAAGGACGACGATTACTATATCGTCTCGGCCCCTCGGGTTTCGTACATGACATAGGAGTCGTGGCCCGAGTCGACTTCAACGGTTCATCCCCCGTATGGTACGGGAGGTAAGTCCATCGAAACACTCGCGAATCTCCTGTAAGCGAGTTACTGTATTCGTTAAGGTGATTCATTGATTGAGGACGAATTTGGACTGTTTTTAAAATCCTAGTAAAGGGAAAGGCCTGGCCAATACAAGATAAGGGTTCGGATTTCATCACCGCTCCCTTCTTGCCCGCCTTAGGTAAACGAAACCTAACGCGAACCCAAGCTTAAAATTTGATTAGAACGAGACCGATAGCGTAACGGGCTTGGTAGGAAAATCTTTCGAAAAATATTGGTTACTCTTTTAGCATACTTCGAAGTTCTTGATAGTTTCTGTAAGTTGAATGCGTGACTGCGCCGCCTTGTACCGGTGAGGCCTTGGGTATCAAAGCTCCACTGAGCTTCCCTCGCCTCGATTCAACTTACATTAGCTTGGATTGATTCCAGAGGGGTGTGCTCAAATTGTAACGAATTCCTTTTCGAAAGAATAGAAGCTGGTCTAGAAAACAATCTAAGTGGAGACATCATGCTTTTTGTTTGCTAGAAATCTTTAGGTTTGTTTTGGTGGAGTCGAGTCGGCCTTGTTTTTGGTTGTGTAGAATCCCCTTGCAATTAAGAATGTCGAACTGGTATGATAGAAGCCAATACAATGAGTATCGACCTGAATTTGAATATGGACATCATCAGTTTTATGACCATGGTGGGAATAGTAGTTGGGAACGCCAACCTTTTCAAGGTTATGGTTCATACCATAGTGAGCCCAATTACTATCCACACAAGAATTGGTCTTACGAGCAAGAAAATCAGGAATATTATAGTACTAGTCATGCGTTTTTGGAAAATTACTTAAAAACTAGTCTTGATTATGACATTTCTAAACCTGTTCAATCTCTAGAAGAAACCTACCAACAAGTTCGAAGGGAGTATGAACGTGCAGTTAGTTCAAGAGAAGAGAGTACACAACGGTCTAAGATATTCAATGAGACTTGTGAACGTATAAGTGTTACGCTCAGTGAAATTCAAGCACGTTTAGAGGCAGAAAATGAACAGTTAGATAATGCTGCTCGAAATAATCTAAATTTCCAAAATAGTGTTTCCAGTTCTACCCTTGATATCAATAGTGAATATTTTCCCAATCTAGAGGACGAGGTTAGAATAAAAGACACTACTTTAGATGAGGTTCATGATGATTATGATGAAGATAATATTGATGAAGAATCATACATTTGTAGGCATAGTGATCCGGAACTAGTTACTCCATTTGAGCTTCATAATGATAATATTATTTCTGGTTCAGATCCCAATAATTTTAATGATTATTCACCTATTCAAAATGATGTGGATCTGACTAGAGATACCAATGTTTTAGACGATGTAGTTCATGATCCTTTAGCCTACAAAGTATTGGACAATCCATTTTTTGATGAACTTATTAGTGGATCGGAGGAAGTAACTTTGATTAACACCTTAGTTAATGAGCTTTTATTAGAAACTTTCTCTTATAATCCTTTATATGATGATGGTTTAGAGGAACCGGTTTATCTTGAGAATTCTGTTTTCGAGTCGAACGATTTGGAAACAGTAGTCTTAGATGAACTCGTAGAGATTAGTGAGGATGAACCTGACTTAGAAGAATCAATTGCCCATTTTCAGGAATCTGATGACCTAGATCTCAAATGCTTTAACTTTTTCCATTGTCTGATATTTTTGTTTTCAGAATCTTTTCATTGAAAGATGTTATCTAATTTTGTCCTTTTACTTTATTGTATCATTATTTTTCTCATTATTCTCTAGATCCGTACATTTAAAGTATACCAACCCTAACTTTCTTTTGTTTGCAGACTGGTATCAACATTATACATCCACACAGATTGAGAGATAATGAAGACCTTGTGTCAAAAGAAAGAAGTCTTGGTATGAGAAGAACAAGCCGCGCAAAAGAGTAATAAAGTGCAGTGTTTGTAAAGGTCTTGATCATAACATCCTTACCTGTGAAGGTCCTCCAGTTGGGTCTAACCCCAAGAAGAAAGGTGTTAGAATGGAGTGTTCTGTTAATGAGGATGAGTTTTGTATTACTGCTGCACCAACAAAGAAGATGAGGAAGGTCTTGTCTGCACCAAATACTGCATCAACAACTGCATCAAATAAATCAGCTGAGGTATCACCATTGTCAAAGGGCAAAGCAGCTTCTACTACACCATCTACTTATTCAGCTGGTTCCCAGAAAAAGGGTAAGACAACTGCACCATCCTCCTCCACTGCACCCAAAAGGAAGGTAACACATCCATCTACTTCTTCTACACCTTCATCTGCCTGTTATAACCAGACTTATCATGGTACTGTTAATATTTCTAGACAAACAATTAACATTTCTGAACCACCATCAGAAAGGGTTAGAAAGCCTAACTCTAAATATCAGTAATATCAGAAATGTTGGTTCCTGTTTTCCCTTATTTCTTTTAGCATTTCTTTGAACAATTGAAATTTTGTAATGGCAGACATACTAGTAGTCAGTTTCTGTTTTAAGAGTCATGACAGTATTTTATTTATGAATCTATGGTTTTTAAAGTATGGAGACAGTGATGCTTTTATTTGTTAATCTAGGTTATTTCATTTAAAATACTCATAACTGCAAACTAACATTACATTGAGAAATACTTTCAATCTGTTACATTAACTTTGTTGACATGGGTTAAATTCTAATTCTGCACTTTATCTTCACTTTATCTTTAAATTGTGCACAAATTTGATCTTCAGAATTGTAAGTTTCTTTTGTTTTTCCACAAAGATTGCATCAGAAACCCATTGGAAATCTTCACACTTTTGGCATTTTAGGTACCCAATACCATAATTCCATGATGTCTGAGCTATGTTTAACATCCTCACCTTAGTTGAATAGCATTTGGGGTTGATACAAGGAGTCTGTGACCAAGGACAGTCAGCAAATCTATGATCACCAGCACAAGCATCACAACCTCCCTTGTACTGAGGTGCCATGGATTTAACTGCATCAGTAGCTCCATCAAACCATTCAAAATATGAACACATTGGATTAGAACAAGAAAGGAATTTCTTCCCTGAATTGACACCATCTTTAACCTTTAGAAGCTTTCGAATTCCATTACAAGGAGCTAGTTTACACAGTGATTAAATCCAAGGAAAATCCATGGATTCATGATATTTTTCGCTACACATTTCACATTCCTGCATTTTGATTAACTATAAATTAAAATCATTACTATGCTACATATTCTAATGATGCTTCTTTTTTATGGAAATTGAACTTACCATTTTAATGCTTGAGCTAGCAGCCATTAAAGTTGATGAAGAAACACTACCAATATACTGTAAATATGTTTTGGATCACCACCATATATAAGAATACTTCTGGTGAAAAAATGGTCGTTATTTTCAACGGTCGGGATCAGTCACCGTCCGTTTCATATCCTCGGACACGTGTCACCATCTAATCATTTTGGACAAGATGGGAATTTCCCAATATTTGAGGGCTAAGATGGTAATATTCCATGACTCGTGCGTGTCACATATGTCGCAGATTCGTTGAATCTAGTCGCGAAGGACATAAATGTAAATTTCCCACACGTGCGGGTACACATGTGTGCTTTTTTGACTAATTAACTATCTCTAACGTTAAAAGTAAGGTTTTGGGGCATTTCGACTTATTTTTTAACGTTCGGGGCATTTTGACAAGGTGATGTTCGAAATTGGGGCATTTTGCCTCTTAACCCTTGTAATAGCTGGCATTGCCAGTCTGTCTACTCATCCTGCTATATAAAGGCTTGTTCTGTGTTTTGTTGTCTTGTTGTCTTGTAATGTGAAATATCCATTCCCCTCCACTCATTTTCACTATGGTATCAGAGCCGATTAGGGCCTGATAACCAATTAGAGCTTCCGCCATTAAACCTTCACATTTAAGCTTTGTTCTTGAATTTTTTTCTCATTTTTCTTCTGATTCGATATGGAATCATCAATTACCAAAGTTCCTCTGAATACTATTGCTAGTATAGTACCATCTAAACTTCAAGATCACAATTTTCTTACCTGGAAATCCTTACTTATTCCACTTTTCAAACGAAACAATGTCTTAGAATACATAGATGGATCAAAAAGATGTCCAAACAAGTTTGTGTATGCATAGAGAAACGCAGATCCATCAGAAACTGTTAATCCAACATGGATTAAGTGGAATGAAGAAGATCAAACACTTATTTTGTGGATCCACTCGACAATCTCTGAATCTGTTATATCTTATGTAGCTGGTCCGACAACTTCTTATGAAATGTAGAAGTCAATTGAAGAAAGATTTGCTTCAATTTCTTCAACACATGTTGTTCAACTCAGAACAAAGCTTTCTTCAACCAAACAAGGTAATTCCACCATGATTAACTATCTCAATGAAGTTAAGAAAATATCTGATTTTTTACTGCTGCTGGTTCTCCTATTTGTGAATCTGAGTGTTCACAATGGCCTTGGATATGCTTTCAATGCTTTTTCTACATCAATTAAAATTCTAAATCCAGCAATTACTCTAGATGAATTACATAATCTGTCGTTGAGTGAAGAAATTGTTATATCTGAAAGAGCTAAACATGTTGTCAACTTTGAAGAAGACAGAGTATTTTCTGCCTTTAGAGCTAACAGATCTTTTCCTCATAACAATTCTAGATCTAATTTTCATTACTCTTCCAGACCACCAACAAGATCACACTATCCATCTTCTTCTTCCTCAACACCTTTTCATACAAAGTCTTTTGCTACAAATCCATTCACCCAACCACCACCACCTCCATCACCATAACCTGTTCCTACAAGTGGTGCTTTTAATCTCAGACCTAATAAACCAACCTGTCAAATATGTTTCAAATTTGGTTATTATGCAATTGAGTGCAACTAGCGCATGAAATTTGCTTATCAAGGTCGCCCTATACCCTCAAATATTCATGTTATGATGGCTTCAATTGATGCTCTTGGTGAGAATCCATGGTATTGTGACTGAGGAGCAATAACACATATTACTTCAGATCCCTCATATCTTCAAGACTTCAGTTCCTACATAGGAAATGAGAAAATCTCCACAGATAATGAAGAGGGAATGTCAATATCAAACATAAGTAATACTTCTAAATTCTTGCATGCTAATACTATTAGTTTGCCTAAAATCTTGCATGTTCCAAATGCCTTCCATAAGCTGTTATCTGTACATAAGTTTAATAGAGATAACAATCTCAGTATAACCTTTGAGGTTGACAATTCTTTGTGAAGGATCTCAAATCTGGGAAGAACATTTTCCAAGGGAAGAGTGACAATGGTTTATATCCTTTACACTTGGCATATTCACCAACACCAACTCCATAAGTTACTGCTTTATCTGCATTAAAGATCACTCCACTCTTGCTTCATCAAAGGCTTGGCCATCCATCCTTTCAGTACATGCTAAGATTGAGTCATTTACAATCTTTTCAGAATATGCCTTCTCATCAGTCCTTCACCTGTAGAGATTTTCAATTAGGAAGATCTCATAAACTTCCTTTTACTATTTTTAGTACAGTGTCAAATAAACCACTGCAATTACTGCACATGGATCTTTGGGGACCTTGTCATGTTACTTCATGTAATGGTTTCACATACTACTATAATATTATTGATGATTTCAGTAAGTATTATTGGATATTTCCATTAATAAGAAAGAGTGACTTCATTTCAATCTTCACCTCCTTTAAGTCACAAGTTGGAAATTATTTTGATCTCAAAATCAAAGTTGTTAGAACAGATGGAGGGGGTGAGTTTATCAACAATGAATTAAGAAATTTTTTATCTACTAATGGAGTTATACATCAGTACAGTTGTGCTTACACACAAGAGCAGAATGGGGTAGCTGAAAGTAAACATAAACATCTTATAGGGTTATTTATCAACAATGAATTAAGAAATTTTTTATCTACTAATGGAGTTATACATCAGCACATTTGTGCTTACACACAAGAGCAGAATGGGGTAGCTGAAAGTAAACATAAACATCTTATAGGGTTATGCAGGACTTTACTTATTCAAGCCAATCTCACTGTCCTTTTTTGGGTTCATGCTCTACAAACTGCTAACTACTTAGTTAACAGATTACCAACTGCTTCTATCTCTTTCATGTCACCATATGAGAAACTTTATGGAAGTGCACTTAACTACTTTACACTCAGGGTTTTTGGTTGTGCTTGTTTTCCATGGCTCAAACCCTATACTCATTCCAAGCTATAACCAAGAAGCAAAGTATGCATTTTTATTGGTTATTCTTCTTCTCAAAAAGGATACAAGTGTTTTGAACCATGCTCAGGGAGAACATTTATTTCTAGACATGTTACTTTTCATGAAGATCAGTTTCCATGTTTACAGTTCAAGCTTGATAATATTTCTAATGACACATCTCAGAAGTCTCAATTGTATCATACTTCTTTTGATTTTAATAGTGACCATATTTCTGCATCACTACCTACTTCTGCTTCAGCTTCAACTGTTTTACCTACTTCAGCAACTACTTTACCCCTTACAACAACAGCAATACCTACTTCAACTATATTACCAACCTCTCCAACTGTTTTACCTACCACTTCAACTACAGTCTCCACTTCACCTGATTTACCAACAACTTAAACTTCAGTTGTCACTAATGCTCATTCAATGACAACTAGGGGTAAGATGGGGATATATAAACCTAAACCACCAAAGGCTCTATTCATCACCAAATATCTAGTTTCTGCAGCTCACTTAGCCTCAGTTGAAGTCACCATTCCTAAAAATGTTGCTCAGGCCAAGAAGCATCCAAAATGGCTTCATTCACTGGTTACTGAATGTTCAACACTTCAACTAGCTGGTACTTGGTCCTTAGAACCTCCTCATCCATCTCAGAATTTGGTGGGTTGTAAATGGGTATTCAAAATCAAACAATCCAGATGGGAGCACAGAGAGACTCAAATCCAGATTAGTGGCCAAGGGATATCATCAACAAGAAGGCTTGGATTATCAAGAAACCTTTAGTCCAGTTGCTAAGCCTGCTACCATCAGAATTGTTTTATCTCTTGCAGTTCATCATAATTGGCCAGTTAAGCAACTTGATATAAGCATTGCATTTCTTCATGGTGATCTAAAGGAGACTGTTTTCATGACTCAAGCACCAGGATTTGAAGATCCAGAAAAACCTCATTATGTTTGCAGATTACACAAGTCCATTTATGGTATTAAGCAAGCTCCTAGAGCTTGGTATGAAAAGCTCATGGAGTCACTACTTGCTCCGGGATTTGAAACTTCTCTAGCTGATACATCATTATTTACTTTTGAAAGAGGATATTTAAACATTATCACCCCCATTTATGTGGATGATATTCTTATCACAGTCTCTTCACTGGAAGCATGTAATCATGTTATCTCTCAGCTATCACTCTCTTTTCCAGTCAAGGACTTGGGTCCAATTCACTACTTTCTGGGTTTGGAGATTAAGAGGACTGACACAACAATGCATCTATCTCAGACTAAATACATTCTAGACTTACTCAAGAAAACCAATATGCTTTATGCAAAACCTTGCCATACACCAGCTGTTGCAGATTCTAAATTGAGCAAGTTTGATGGTCAACCATTATCAGATGCTATAGATTATAGATCCTTAGTTGGATCTCTTCAGTATGTTACATGGACTAGACCTGACATTAGCTATGATGTTAACCAGGTTTGTCAACACATGAGTAACCCTACTGATGTACATTTAGTTGCTTCTAAGAGGATTTTGAGGTACTTGAAATATACACTTGATCATGGGATCATTCTTCAGCAAGGCCTCCAAGCTATTACTTCTTTTTCAGACTCAGATTGGGCAGGTAATCCTGATGATCTTCGCTCAACCAATGGATATTGTGTGTTCTTTAAACCTAATCATATATATCGGTCTTCTAAGAAATAACCCACAGTTGATCATAGCTCCACCGAAGCTGAGTATCGCTATTTAGCGCACACTGCAGCTGAGGTATTATGGGTGTGTCAAATTCTTAAGGATATCAATGTCTTTATTTCCTCTTCTCCTACACTGGGATGTGACAACAAGAGTTCTATATATGTGGCATCCAATCCAACACTTCATGGCAGGATGAAGCATGTAACCACAGATTTTCATTTTATTCGTGAACTCATTCAGTCCAAAGCTCTATGTCTTCACTATGTTTCTACAGACACTCTTGTTGCAGATGTCTTCACCAAAGGTCTTTCTGCTGACAGATTTGAGTTTTTGCGTCACAAGCTAAAAGTTCAGTCACTTCAGCTTGAGGGGGGATAGTACAAGAATATATTCTCTAGAGTGTCTGCTTATAACCTCTCTGTGTGTGTTTTTAGAGTTTCCGTCACTAGTTAACAATTCTATCTGTATCCGTACACTGTACGAACACTTCTTGGTTTTCCGTTAACTGTAATAGCTGGCATTGCCAGTCTGTCTACTCAGCCTGCTATATAAAGGCTTGTCCTGTGTTTTGTTGTCTTGTAATGCGAAAGATTCATTCTCCTCCACTCGTTTTCACTAATTTGAAGGTGGTTACAAGGGTTTGAGGCTTTCTCTCTCAATATTTTTGTTCTATTAAGAATCCTTATTACATTTATTACAGTTTCCTTATATAATGCAGTGGCCAATCGAAGGCAAGGGTAGGAAATTACCTTTTTATTTTGGTCATATGAGCTCCAAAACCTATTTTTAATCTTTTTCCTATCCTAATTTTTTTTTTGCCTACCCACCCCTAAATTCCCTCGCGTTTTTAGGGGCCATCAATTTATACCCAGCCAAAGACTCTAGTTAAGGGGTACCCTATATGATATTGAAGTTACATAAATCCCCTTCTGGTAAAACTGTATAAAAACCAAATCAAAAAAAATTCTACTCATTTCAACTCTTCTTCTTCAAGTTTCATATTATCTTCCGATTGTGGAAGAAAAAAAAACTTTCCCTCGTTCTTGTGTTCAACCGAAACATCGACGCGAATCGTAAAATCAAAACATCGTCGATTCGTTTATAAAACAATGGATAAGGGAAATGAAACCCACAGACCTAGAACCAAAAACGTTGCTCGGGGTATCGATCAAAAGATTGGGATTTTAGCAAGAAATAAAGAAATTGTTGCTGCAAATGAAGAAGAACGCGAATAACGCGAAGAAGAAGTACCCGTCGATGTAGTCGGTGGTTGCGATTCCGATAGTCAAACACTTCGTCAACTTCAAATGGCCCCAATTAGGTAAGAATCTATCATTTTTGGGGTTTATTTCGCTTTAATTCGACGAATCGAGAAAAAAAAATTCTAGGGTTTTCGGTTACTTATCCAGATTCGGGCGATATTCATGCTTATTTACTTCTGAATGTAGTCGTGTTCTTCATTTCTCAAGAACATCGACAGTATTCGGGAGAAATATTTGATGGTTATCGACCGAATATTGTTGGCGATATCTTCCTGGACACAAACTGGTAATAATCGGTAGTTTAATGAATTTTTTGGCTCCCGAATATATTTAAGTAGACACACAGTATTCGGAAGTACACTCACTACCGAATATATATATATATCTCAAAATTTCTGATATAGAAAAAATCCCATTTTGGGGACAGTATTTATTCGGAAGACAATATAATGTTTTATACCTCCGATTGTGTAGGATAAAATTTTAGAGTTTCTGAACTCCAGTTGATGAATATTCGGTTGTAAACATGTTTAGTTATATTCCGATTGTTTTTCATTCGGGAAAAATATGTGTCTTCTTACTTCCGAATTTGTTTATTCGGGTTATAGTTTTGTACTTTTTCTTCCGATTGTGTAGGATGAAAAATTTAGAGCTTCTGAACTCCAATTGATGCATATTCGGTTGTAAATATGTTTAGTTAGCTTTCGATTGTTTTGTATTCGGAAACAATATGTGTCTTTTTACGTCCGAATGTGTACATTCGGGTTATATTTCCATACTTTGTCTTCCGATTGTATAGTTTGTAAATATTGTTCCTTTCTTTGTTGTTTAGACAAAGTCGAGAAAGAAGGAAGAAAGTGACAGCTAGTGCTAGGAGGGAAAGGAGTGCCAAAGATAATTCAAGTGCTCAACAAAGCTTACAAGAACAAAGCAGTCAACAAGGAGTGCAACCAAGTGCTGAACAAAGTGTAGAACAACAAGGCAGTGAACAAGGGGTGCAACCAAGTATTGAACAAGCCGCTCAACAAAGTGCAGAACCAACTTCTCCACAAGTTACACCCCACCATGAAATTGAACCAGTTGATCCAGTGCCAAGAGTGGAAGAAGAAGGACAACCAAGTGGTACCCAAAAAGCCAAAAAAGGAAAAGATGGTGTAAAGAAGGATATTGCTAAGAAAGCATCACATCTTGTCCCTCAAAACTTGAAGAAGAAGGGTATTCCAGCAGGCACAATCCTTGGGCTACCGGCGGATGGAGGAAAATTGCTATTTGGATACAAAGACTCACGGGCCAGAGAAATATACGAAACCGAGGTAATAAAATTACTATTTTTTATTAATGTATTGTCTATGTGTTATATCGTAATATTTGTATTAAGGATTTTTTATGTACTTTAATAGGATCATCAAGATGCGGTTCGTCTACTCAAACCTACCGCCGCACCAACAAAAATGCTTGCGTGGCCTTTATCCGGTGAATGTGAAAGGTTCAAGTCAATTGTTGCTAACTCGGGGTTAGATAATGCCGCCGAGAATTCATTGTTGGAACATGATCGTGTGTCCATATCGGCGTTCGTGGAGAGAATGTATCCTGAGACCGATACTTTCCATATGCCGTTTGGGGAGATGACGATTACTCCGGATGATGTTGTGCAGATTCTTAAACTTCCCGACCAAGGCACAACTATGAAGTTTAACTACACAAAGAAGTTAAGTTGGGCACAACTTTATGCTCTAACTAAAAAGTGCTTAGGTTGGGATGAAGAGACAACAACAGTAGAGTTTAGGAGGCATGCAAGTTACAGAACAAGACAGATCAACATTACAGCTTTGATGAATATGTTCCGAGGCACCTTGGAGAAGGAAAAGAATGGAACGTTAACTGATGAGCAAGTGAACCACGCTGCCACCGCATATCTCCTTTGTGTATTAGGATGTGTCATATTCCCCAATACTTCTGGCAACCGGATCGACGCCAACCTTATACAACTTTTGGATCCTCTCCATGAAGTCGGTGACTATTCTTGGGGCACGACATGCCTAGCATTCTTGATGGAAGATTTGAGAAAGGCTTCGAGGCTAGGAACCTGCCAAGTTGCCGGGAACGTGGCTCTATTGCAGGTTTTTTCTTAAACTCTATAACTCACTCTATAGTTATTCGGTAGACAATACATATGATGCATATTCATAACTCCAAATGACGCATATTTGGTAGGAAATGATCGGTTATTCGGTGGCTAGGTACTTATTTTGTTTTCCGATTATATATAATCGGAAATATTCTTTTGATATTAGAACCGAATATACAGGCCAAAAAAACTATAGGTTACTGAACTCCAAATGACGCATATTCGGTAGGAAATGATCCATCTCTTTTTCCGAATGTTGGTTATTCGGTGGCTAGGTACTTAGTTTTATTTCCGATTATATATAATCGGAAATAATGTTTGGAAATTACTACCTAATATACACAATCTATTTACTAAAACTTGGTTTCTTATGTATATAGGCATGGATCTATGACCACTTCCCTATCCTGAAGTTTTCCGGAGAGAACCCGGGTGATGCAAAGGTACTCCTAGAGGAACAAAGTATATATTTGAAGACAACCGTTCTAGGACAAAAGAGCAGCAGTTGATTCGCGTGAGGGAGATTTTGGACCAATTGAAGGCCTCGGACGTATGATTTGATCCATACAAGGAAGATCGAGCCAGTGGGCATATAAATGTTCGGTCGGACTTGTCCCTTTATTTTGGACCATTGTGGCACCCCACAGGATATGTGATGTATAACCCCTCTAGGGTGATGCGACAACACGGGTATATACAACATCAATCTGTGGAGAAAATGGGGGATTACTACAAATTGGAGTTGGAGTTGTGCTCTTCTAGTGGTGATAATTTCACGATTGTTCACACAGGCCCACCTACTGTTCTTGATAATTGGGATAAGAGGAATGACTTTATTATCAACACTGGTAGACGAACCACCCGAGGTGATGAAAATTCTCCAGACTATATGAGTTGGTATAACAACGTATCACATCCTTTGGTTATCCGTGAAATCAAATCCAACACTACTGCGGCGGGTTCAAGTTATAATTGTATCATCAAAGACAAACCAGCTGGTTATGATAGACTGGTGCGTGTTCTTATATTTTTGTTCATTTTATATTATTCCTATAAATCTTAGGTAATTACCGTTTGATGTTATGTCATTACGTATAAAAAACAGGTGAATAGGTTCAAGCGTGTTTCCAAAATGTTAACTGCATGCCTGAAGAGCGGAGATCCCATGCCAGCTGAGAAGATCAAAGAGGCTAGAGACCTAGTTGATAATATGGATAACGAAGATTATGCTGCCCAGTTTGGGGAGAAAGTCACGAAGAGGCATCCGCCCAAGGTGGCAGTATCAAAGACGGGTAAAAGAACTCGAGCTTCATCGAGCGCTGAAGGTGCTACAATTGAAGGTGCTCAAACCCGTGGTCGTGCAGAACTGGGAGGTAGTCACGGCCGTAAAGTAAAGAAGAGCATATAAATGACAATGATTTGTGTTGTACATTCGGAAGTTTGGGTAACTAAGTTTACTTCCGATTATTGCAAGTTCAAAATTTGAAAAGTATCAGTTTTTCCCAAATTCTGATTTTTGGGCCATCGTACATTCGGGACTTTACAAAAAAAAAATTATCCTCCGAATATTACAAGTTCAAAACAAACCATGCAGGTTAGATAACCCATATTCAGAAGTTTGGGTAACTAAGTTTACTTCCGATTATTGCAAGTTCAAAATTTGAAAAGTATCAGTTTTTCCCAAATTCTGATTTTTGGGCCATCGTACATTCGGGACTTTACAAAAAAAAATTATCCTCCGAATATTACAAGTTCAAAACAAACCATGCCATGGCTCTAGGTGGTTGCAAGGGCCAATATAGAAGGTTATACAACCCATATTCGGAAGTTTGGGTAACTAAGTTTACTTCCGATTATTGCAAGTTCAAAATTTGAAAAGTATCAGTTTTTCCCAAATTCTGATTTTTGGGCCATCGTACATTTGGGACTTTACAAAAAAAATTATCCTCCGAATATTACAAGTTCAAAACAAACCATGCCATGGCTCTAGGTGGTTCCAAGGGCCAATATAGAAGGTTAGACAACCCATATTCGGAAGTTTGGGTAACTAAGTTTACTTCCGATTATTGCAAGTTCAAAATTTGATAAGTATCAGTTTTTCCCAAATTCTGATTTTTGGGCCATCGTACATTCGGGACTTTACAAAAAAAATTATCCTCCGAATAATATAGTCGTGTTTAGAAATACCAACCTAATCGGTAGATAAAAATTTAAGTTCGCTACCGAATGTCCTATTCGGAGGGAATACGTGTATCGTTAGCAACCGATTGTAGTGCATCATTGATACGAACCCTCAACGGCCATATTTTCAGAAACCTCAACGGCCATCATAGAGAAAGATTAAAACAAGTTGAGGAAGAGACCGAATGGATAAAAAATTATTACATTGTGAAAGATCTACCCAAAGAACAGCAGGACGATCGTATATTTTGGATTAACGTTTCATTGGGTCCTTTTGTTGGTAAGTACAAGAAGCCACGTCACAATTATGAACCATCCCATGTTTCTTCAAGGGTGCACCATGTTATAAAATTGTGCACCGAGTACAACTGTATTCTTGCTAGGCACATAGACGACAGGTTTGCGGCACAAGATGCTTATTCCAAGTGGAGAGGAGAGTCGTTTCTACATTTCGAAGCCGCGTTGATTGTTGCATCTCGGACTGGGAAAAAAGAATAACATGTGATGTTTGAGTGCTGTAAATTCAAATTTTTAATATTAATCGGTGGTTTGATAAAATATGGAATTCCCGAATATGATTAATCGGATTGAAGTGTTATAATACTGTTGTTCCGAAGTATGGCAAGCAATGTTCAACAACGGCATGTTATACTTGTTTGTCTTATAAGTAGCATCTATCAACAAAATTTGATGAAAGCATTGAGCCAATTGGATCATTTCGGGATGTGTCAAGAAAATACGAACCACTATACCATCATTTTCTTCCCTTCTCAAGGTGTATCCGTGTAACTCCGCTAACCACTCCGATTGTTGCATGACCGTTCTACCATCCCATTCAGTCCTTTTGATCGTATTTAGGGCCGACTTAATTGTAGACAAAGAAGACAAGTTGTCGGGGTCGTCCGCCTTTATTTTACTTAAGATCGCACTCGCTTTTTGGATCCGCATAGACCTCACCGTCTGCATTTGATGTGGTTTTAACTTGGCAACCATTACATGTCCAATTAAATCCAACGGATCATCATGGTTGTGACAACCGTTATCAACTTTATACATTTTATACTCTTTACCTTTAATACCATCGGGCTTATAGAAGACAATCTTAAATGGGAATCCTATCTTCTTGGTATTGCTTCGGTATTTCCTATTCGTCTTCCGTACGTACTTACTATTCTTTCCCTCGTGACTCTTTCGCGTCCCACCTCGCTCACAAATCATTTCAAATCGAGTGTCACTAACATGATTATTTTGAACTACCACGCACATGTTATCTTTTGCCTTGTTCATAAGCCATTCCTTTGCCTCCTTCTTGCTTCCAAATGTCTAAACGTGCATAAAACAAAACAAATCTAATAAGCATAACCATTTAACATATAAATTTTGAAAAAAAAGAAAAGTAGTAATGAGTATACCAAATCGTTTGCATAGTATAGGGAAGTGTCGGGCCTCAAATAGAAATCATCAACAAACTCTTCAACGGCCTGCATATGAAAGCAACAAATTAATATACAATAATCGAAGGTTATTAAATAAGTCAAACTGCCGAATATACTATATTCGGAATCCTATCGGTTACCCAAAACACCCGATTTATGCAAATGAATGTACACAGTTTACTGAGTACAAAAAATGATATAATCTGAATCTAAAATATATAGTAAAACAACCGAATATAAATAACCAGGAGATAACTTTAATCGATAAACATCCGATTTTCAAGTTTTCGGAAATTTTATTTTGAGGCCACTGTTACATTCGGCAGTCAAATAATGTTAAACTATTACCGGTTGTAAAGGATAAGAATACTGAGTTTTGAAATTTTTTAAGGAATTCGTTTTTGGGGCCATTCAGAGGTAAATAACTCTACATAACTGCCGAATGTAGATTTTTTTGGAAAACCAGTTTGGGGTTTTTTCTCATATTCGGCAGTAAACTACTATCTTGGAACTACCGAATATACATATTTGGTACTCAGTGTGTTATATTCGTAAGTTTATTCGAGAAATTATCTACCGAATATGGGTAGTTCATGGCATTCAATGCATGCAATAATCGGTTTTTCTTGTTTACAAAAGCACACAAACGCATGCAAATCGAGTATTTGAGTTTCTTAACGCAATACCTGTGTTTTACATGCATCGTTAGCTTCAATATCAGGCGATTCTCCATTTTCTTCCATGAAAGGGTCGTCTAGGTTTTCCTCTCCACAAAAGTTTGGATCATTCAACATATACCCCAAATCGTCTTCGCCATGATTGTCACCTTCTTTTTCATATCCATCCATTTTTGTAGTGATAAAATGGGTTTTCCCTTTTTTCCTTCACCTTCTTCTCTATAACTCTAACAACTCAAAAATGAAAAAGAAATGGAAAAAATGAAACAGAAATCATTTTAATACTGCACCGACTACAATCGGAAGTCTGGGTAAATTTTTATCTTCCGATTGAAATCGGAGGATAAAAATGTAATCATATCCTCCGAATATATAAGGATAATTTTACCATTACGAATTACGCGAAATAAGGGCTGGCTACATTTTTCTTTTGGGTGACCTTTTTTATTTTATTGTTGGCCCCTAAACCTTTTTGAGTGGCCCATAAAACGCGAGGCTAAATTCCTAGCTTCGCCCCTCTATAGACGAAATCGCTAGAAGACAATAGCTCCGTTCGCTCGTTGGTCTCCAATGAAATTTTCTATACGACGTTACTTACGATAAGGTTCACCTTCTCTAATGAAAGTCTTGGTAAGTGAAGCTTGTTTGATGATCTTCGCTACAGATGTAACTATCACTCTATCCTACGACGAATTCTCTTTCGCCACCTGTTTAGTCAAACCGTAGTTCTGACTAATTGACCATTCTGACTTTGTATTAAATGCATATATACCCATTTTAAACTCGGTCGTTGATTTCTCTAGTGCTTTCCACGTGTATTCATTTGGGTGAAGAGTAAATATCTCGGTCTCTGTAAAATTTCTTCGTGGATTGTATCTCGTGGTCGAAGAAATACTCGGATTTCTCGTATTCATGCCTTGGGATCTTCTCACGTGATGACATGGATTCTTCCCACATGCAGCTATTTTTTACGCCCGGGGTTGCACAGACGCCGACGCATAGACGCGGACACGACACACCGCGGACGCGAACACTACAAAATTCCCCAAAAAAACTAAGACGCGGACACGTATATATATACAATCATGTATTTATACAACAAAGCAACTGTTTCGATCCTAAAAATTAGAAAAATGATGCTACATGTGTATAAATTTCAAAAGAAAAGAAGAGATCGTTTGTTTATACACGTGAAGGTCAAGCAATCAACTATTATTAAACACATGGTACAATCAAAATGCATTCTTAGAACAACACATGCCCAACCAAGGGTATATGTGATGTCATTTTCAATTACAAAACCCTAATAAAAACCTGGATGATTGATGTAAATGTTTGTCTTTCTTCATTTAATTAATAATTGTAAAAATAAAGGAAGAAGTTTAAATGAAAATGAAAAGAAAAACGCTTTAAACCTGAGTCATCAGTGCGTCCAAACTAGAAGCGCGCAGGACGCGTATATTGGTAAATCGGACACGCGTCGTTTCAGAATCCCACGTGCGTCTTATGTCCGATGTGCGTCCGGTGCTGACACGACTCAAAAATTGCAACGTCTCGTCTGTGACACAGACATAAATCCATATATAAATGATAAACCTTTTTGGGCTCATGGTGGGTACTACTACTAGTCTACTACTACCTAAATAACCATAGACCAGTGGGAGAGCAACACATGAGTGGAATATTAAAGAAAGAGTTATACAATTAACATTTTCAAGCACTATATCACTTGCTACTAAAATAAAATTTTGTTGAAATGTTTTAATTCCTGATTGTAAGAAGATGTTTTTTAATCTTGTCCAAAAACAATTTCAAATTAGAGGTGAACGCAATTAGATCTAAGGTGAATTTTTGTGGGAATAATAGGTCACACACAAAAGTTATGCATAATACTGACTGACACCTGATTATTGTTTCTTTATTCAAATTAGAGGTGAACGCAAAAAAAAAAAAATTGAACTGAACTTGATTGCATAAGTACGAGAAAATAAAAATTTTCAATCTATAACGCTACATATTTTATAACGGTGCTCACGTTATGTATCGTATTTGTGCTAACATATCCAAACAAAGTGCAGAAAACTTCGAGTTTCCTTGGTGCAGTCAATGATGCTGAACAAAGATATTAAATGGATATGGGGAGGATGGAAAAAACCAGGATAGTCTAGGCTAAGAGCATCCACAGTCACCACCAAATTTGGGGACTATACCCAAATTTGGTCTCAAAACCAGCCGTAATGGAACGGACTAAAACTATATTTAGTCGAGATAATTAGGGTTTGGGAACAAATTTGGTCGCCGACCCAGACTAAAATCAGTTATAGTGGGACGGGGTTATTATGAGCGTATGAATCCAGACGGGAGTATAGTGAACGTTTCACACCGGGCGTATGTATAAAGAACGCATGATATTGGGACGGATGTATAAAGAGCGTATGAATGAGGCGTATTTATAAACATCGCCGGACCAAACGGATGTAATACATACGCCCCAGACCGAGCGTAATTGTATTATACGTCCCAATGGGACGCTGTTTTAATGTGCGCCTAGTTGGGACGTTGTTTTAATGTGCGTCTGTTCTAAACACTTTAGCAATTTGTAAACACTTTAGAAATTTGTTCTAAACACTTTAGTCAATGAACTGTGGGGCATTACATGATTATACCTAATAACATTTTAGCAATTACTAATCAAACCCACTAATTAAACACAGCTCACCAGGTACATTTTGTATCTCCGTCCCACCCAGACGCATTTTATATCTCCGTCCCATCCAGACGCAATTTTTATCTCCGTCCCACCAAACGCACTTTCCATCTCCGTCCCTTGTCCGGCGTAAATTATACCTACGTCTCAATCAAGCGCGCATTATACCTCCGTTTCATTCAGACGCATATTATAAACACGCTTCATCAAGAAACGTGGATATAAGTTCCGTCCCGCATCAAGCGTGGGTATGAGTTACGCTTCACCAAATTTTGGTCTTCTCCCATTGTGCTTGAACACACAGAATACCAAATTTGTTTGGCTTTTAGTCTGGCTTTTGGTATTTGGTACGTTTCATGACTGTGGTTGCTCTAAGAGGCCCAAGGTAGGGGCACAATAAGATGGGAGCAAGTCCAAAAAAGTGAAAGTGTGTTGATAAAAGAAAAAAAAGATAGGGAAGAAAAGTATGATGACTTGAGAATAATCATCAAATCAATGCGCAAAAAGATTCAAGAAAATGAAATACTCAAAAGCTTACCAAAGTAGAAGGGCACACAATATGGTGATGAGAACAACCACAAAATATTAATCAGCTATCGGAAACTTAGATAGTTAGCCGCGGAGTTCATAAGTGAAGAAAAGAAAGTGTTCATTTGGGAAATGACTAAAAAGCATTGTTCTTAGCAATATGCTGCAGTGATTGAACCTCCATAACTAGCAGAACCGGCTTCATACGAGTCCTTATGGTCTTTCAACTTTGCATTTGAGGAAGTATTCTTCCTTAAAAGATATCGATTTTGCGTTAGATGACGATATTTGATTTTTCTGTTTATGAAGTGGATTTTATACCACAAAATATGATTTTACCAACGAGGTAAATTTTGGGTTACTAAACAATTTGGGTAATTATCTAGATATACAGTTTTTGCTATATGTTTTTAACCACAAGGAAGTTTTTGAATTATAGTGGGAAATTTTGAATTGCATGGCAATATTAACACCTCTGATTCGACAGTGGTTTGCCAAGTGGAAACATAAGTAATGGTTTAACGTATCTTAACACCAGACTTTTTTAGCATATGGTTTTGGAGTTAAGAAAAATAAACTCTACATCAACGGTCCACGATTGATCATGATATATTTTTGATGTATCACATTTTGATGGTTTTGGTTGTCGTGGTTTCTGATGCCTTTATTGTGTGTGAATATTAATGGATGCCCCTACCTTTTGTGAATAATCAGTTGATGGAAAAGAATACATTTTCTTTTGTAAGCGGTATATTTGGTAGAAAGCTATCAGGGTTACTCTCGGGGGTGCAGGGTGAAATAGTCACATCTCACTGAGGAAACGTCAAGCGCCTGGGCTAACAAGGTGATATGTCTTCTTCCATATTGACGAGGCCTTTTGGGGGACTAACCCCTAAGATAAAAGAGACATGCCGAGACGTGGTGTTGAAAGCGTCGAAAATATTGCTGGCGACGCGTTACAAGCTTGGTATCATAGACGAGGATGGCTCTTTCGGGGGTGTGGGTGAAATAGTCCCTTATTGCTCAGAAACTGTCCGGAGCCTGGGCTAACAAGGTGATCCTTCTGCTTCCATATGGACTAGGCTTTTTTGAAAAGGCATCGAACCAAGTTGAAGACTCTCCCTTCGGACTGGATTCAAACGTAACCTCATCTTTATTATGTTCCCATTATAAGAGCGGTCGTTGATAAGCTTTAATGTGGTGTACTGTGTTTTCGTTGCATCAAAGATACTGATGAATGTTGGCACGGAACACTATGCTGGTAGGGGAGCGTACATGATGTCAATGTTAGAGGGGAGCGTCTCACTTCTGCGATTTCCTCGGATAAATGTTTTCATTTTTCGCTATTATTGAAGCTTGGGAACATGGCTCGGAGGTTATTCCTGGTTCGCGGATTTTTCCATGGTCCCTTGCAGTGTGTGGTCCATTTATTCTTTTCACTTCCTTGCATCTTGCTCCTCTGAACTTTGTCGCCAATGTTTCCTTTTTGTTTTTGTTACCTCTGCATGCCTTCTTGTGTGGGTCACAAACATGTGTAACCGCTCTTAATCCTTCTTGTAGAGTTTCAGGTTTTCATGTATGATCTCCCGATTTTGCTACTCAATTTTCCTGACCAATCTCTCATTGACTTTTCGCTCTTCAGTTATTTTCGTTATTGCCTCGACGAGTGTCATTTTCCAAGACTCCCATGTCTTCTCAATATCAGATCTAAGATACTCCCTTGATTTCTCCGACAAATCTTCTTCGTTTTATCCTCCGTGTTCATTGTGTTCTGGGTTCCGCATATCTTGGTTTTTGAAATTCTTTCCTCCTTCTGCTATCGTTTTGTCAGAAATCGTTTCTTTGTTGTTGACAAGTACTCCCTCTATTTAGATCGTTTCCCCTCGCTCATATTGGCTCTCGTCTCGATGCAAGAGATTCTCTTTGTCGATCTTTGATGTCATCCCTGGAAAAGAGGAGGTCTAACAACCTCACCCAATATTTCATTTAGACAATCTATATGGACTAACTCCAATATAATTCTGAGAACACCAACTAATAAAGCGAGCTCAATCAAGAAATATATCCAAGAGTTATATCTCTGTTTCTTAATGTAATCAGCAAATCAAACAGATATAAATCCGAGAGCTTGATTATTTTAAGAAACAACTTGGACGGTATCAAAAACCAATGTCCAAGTGTCAATCAATTCAATCAACAACAAAAGGTTGGATTCACAATTGATTGAACTTACACATAACCTGTGATATTTCAATTATATAAATAAATATAATGCAGAAAAGAAATAACAGAGACACCAGAAATTTTGTTAACGAGGAAACTGCAAATGCAAAAAAACCACGGGACCTAGTCCAGATTTGAACACCACACTGTATTAGCCGCTACAGACACTAGCCTACTCAAGTTAACTTCGGACTGGAATGTAGTTGAGCCCTAACCAATCTCACACTGATCAAGGTACAATCGTGTTCCTTATGCCTCTGAATCCCAGCAGAACTCTGCGCACTTGATTTCCTTAGCTCATCTCACCCACAACTAGGAGTTGCTACTACCCAAAGTCGAAGACTTGATAAAACAAACTGTCTCACACAGAAAAGTCTATTAAATAGATAAATCTGTCTCCCAAAGAAATACCTAAGAGTTTTGTTCCGTATTTTGATAAATCAGGGTGGACAGGAACCAATTGATACACCGGTCTTATATTCCCGAAGAACAACCTAGTAATATCAATCACCTCACAATAATCTTAATCGTATGGTAGCGAAACAAGATATTGTGGAATCACAAACGATGAGGCGAAGATGTTTGTGACTACTTTATCTTGCCTATCGGAGATCAAATCTCGAGCAAATCTTAGAGAAGATAGTACTCAATACGATAAAAAGCGGCAAGATCAGAACACGCAACTAGAGAGAAAATAGTTGGGTCTGGCTTCACAATCCCAATGAAGTCTTCAAGTCGTTAACCTACATAGTTTTGGAAAAACCTAAGGTTAAAGGAGAATCGACTCTAGTCGCAACTAGTATCATAAGGAGGTATGGGGATTAGGCTTCCCAGTTGCTAGAGTTCTCCCTTATATAGTCTTAAAATCAGGGTTGCAATCAATGCTACCATGATAACAAAGCATTCAATATTCACTGTTAGATGAAAACCTGATTAGACTCAAGCTAATATCTTTCAACCGTTAGATCGAACTTAGCTTGTTACACACAAATGAAAAGTGACTTCATTTAGATATGAGTAACCGTACCTAAATATGTTCACCTTTTTGGCTCAACAATAGTTAACCGAAGTTAGCCATATGAACACTTTCATATCAACCTTATTCATCTTAACAATAACTAGTTCAAATGACTCAAATGAAACTAGTTCTAGAGATGTTCAATTTTTTATATTTTCATAGAAGTATACAAGACACAATTGAAGCAAAATTGGTCTTGATTCACTTGAATCAATTCATGAACATAATAGCCACGCTTTGCAAAAGATTACATTCCTTAATATATAAATGTATTAGTTCGTGAACAAACCGATTTTAGAACATAACCTACTCAAGTATGCAAACGGGTACGCATACCTAAGTGACCGGACTAAGTTTGGGTTCACCAGTATGCGAACGGGTATGCATACCTCCAAACTCCGTTGAATTTCCGGACATGAACTTTACGGCAGTATGCATACGGGTATGCATACTAAGTCCCCCGGACTTTCATTAACCAACCAGTACGCATATTATGGTTCCCGGACTTGGAAAAACATGCAACAGTTTAGCATACAAGTATGCATACTGTGCTATATCCAATCACGGTTAATTATTCTAAATTCCCATTTAAAACATTCTTAAAAGACGACGATAGATGTCTCACACTAACTATTAGCTTCAAAAGCAATTTTCAAGTGTTCAAATGATCAATACAAAAACTTCCGAGTCTACATCAAATGTCTGTCTCACACAAATCATGTAAGATGTTACCAGGCGATTTTCACATGATCATCTTTTGACTTCCGTCAAGAATATAAGATGTACTTGGTTAAAGAGAAAGCTTACCAACACATATTTCGAGAAATATGTAAGCGAGTTAAACTCATCTCGGAATATCAAATGTGTATAATCGAATTTTATATAGCTATACGACTTTTTTCTAAAATAGGAGATAGAGTAGATAAACTTTTGAGTGATGGATGAGTTTAAGTCTTCACATACCTTTTGTTGATGAAGGTCCACAAGCTCCCCTTAGTAGTTCTTCGTCTTCAATCGATTAACAACCGTGAAGACTAATGCTAAAATATACTTATTATCCTAATCTGAGACTTAGTTATAAGTATACTAGAAATCAAGACTTATAGTATTGGAAACTAAACGTGACAAACAAGCTTGAGATAGCAACTGTGAAGGACCGGAAAATTACACCTTTGGCGCGTTGCCCCGCAGGCTGTAACTTCCCCGATGCGCCATGATGGAGCTACGATCCGGGCCTTAAAGCTAGGAAAATGCACGCTTATTTTCCCTCGCAGGCATGCTCGACGAGCATGATGCGCCAAACTTAGCTTCCACACCATTCCAACCTACCCTTATTCCGCAGAGGGTTTATCAAGAAAACAAAAACTTTCTTAATACAGCAAAAACGGCCTTTTGAGGCCCTAAGCGATAAAATTTGGCTAAATTCTGGTGACCATGTGGATCTATAAATCAACATGTCTTGATCTTTGGGTCGTTTCCCATCAAAATGGACTCCTTTTGAGCTAAATTACGACACTCGGGTTTTTAGCTTATGTAGAACGCCTTGATAGGAAGTATGAGCATCCAGTGAATGGAATGCAACTTACCTCATCAAGTTTTGGTACAATCATCTATTGCATCGAGCTACCGAGCCAGATGATGTGAGAGGCCAGAATGTCGCAATCATCTCACAATCAAATGATATGAGCGACAAAGTGCTGGACCGGCAATGCCGCAACTCATTGCGGCTGCCTACGTACCCTTCTGTACTCTAAAGGGATCAAGCACATACCGTAGTTCATGAACGAAGGGACAGAAGCTTAAGAAAATTCGTTTGCATGGTCGTGGCCAAACAATAATGGTAATGGCCTAGTCCGTTGTTGATGGTGGTTTTTAGCTTAGGGTTAAAATCGTAAAACCGCACATCCGACATGACGTCACTATGACCATTAGCGCATTTATTGAACCAATCAGCATGCCTACGTAATAATTACCAGGGTACCTTTTTTCTACATATGTCATGTTCCACGGCAGAACCCTTAGCATTGACCTACATCATATATACCAAACCCTGATTCTCACGCTACCGTGCTAATGGAAAACCATGCCAGCCACGTCTCCGCGCCAAGGCATGCCAACCATGCCAATCGCACCACCGTGCCAATGGCAAACCATGCCAGCCACGTCTCCGCGCCAAGGCATGCCAACCATGCCAGCCGCACCACCGTGCCAATGGCAAACCATGCCAACCACGTCTCCGCGCCAAGACATGCCAACCATGCCAGCCGCACCACCGTGCCAATGGAAAACCATGCCAGCCACGTCTCCGCGCCAAGGCATGCCAACCATGCCACCCGCACCACCATGCCAATGGTAAACCATGCCATCCACGTCTCCGCGTCAAGGAATGCCAACCATGCCAACCACACCACCGTGCCAATGAAAAACCATGCCAGCCACATCTCCGCGCCAAGGTATGCCAACCATGCCAGCCGCACCACTGTGCCAATGGAAAACCATGCCAGCCACATCTCCGCGCCAAGGCATGCCAACCATGCCAGCCGCACCACTGTGCCAATGGCAAACCATGCCAGCCACGTCTACCACGCCAAGGCATGCCAACCATGCTAGCCTCACCATGCGTCAATGGCATGCCAAACCCTTGGCCCCACTATGCCAAGCCAGCCGCACCTTGCCTTGGCCCCAACCATGCTAGCCGCACCATGGGCCAATGGCATGCCAAACCCTTGGCCCCACCATGCCAAGCCAACCGCACCTTTCCTTGGCCCCACTATGCCAAGCCGTCTGTGCCAAACCTTTGGCCCCACTATGACAAGTCAACCGCACCTTGCCTTGGCCCCAACCATGCTAGCCGCACCATGCGCCAATGGCATGCCAAACCCTTGGCCCCACTATGACAAGCCATCTGCGTCATTCACTTTGGACCCACCATGCTGGCCTTCCCCATGCGGCTACCAAAACGAAGGCGTTCGACGATCAACGACCACCCTACCATCCTGGATGCAAATCCTAGCCGTCCAAGGTCGCCAAACATCGCATGGTAACTTTTGGCCCAAAATCCTAGTTTTGGCCACGCCAAGGCCTGCCATACCACATGTGCCAATGGCATGCCAATCACCTTGTCGCGCCACATCATGTCGGCCTTCCCCATGCGACTACCAAAATGAAGGCGTGCGACGATCAACAGCCACCCTTCCATCCTAGATGCAAATCCTAGACGTCCAAGGTCGCCAAACAACGCATGGTAACCTTTGGCACAAAACCCTAGTTTTGGCCACGACAAACCGCGCCAAGGCATGCCATGCCACATGTTCCAATGGCATGCCAACCACCTTTCCGCGCCATACCATGCCGGCCTTCCCCATGCGGCTACCAAAACAAAGGCGTGCGACGATCAATGGCCACTCTTCCATCCTAGATGCAAATCCTAGCCGTACAAGGTCGCCAAACAACGCATGGTAACCTTTGGCCCAAAACCCTAGTTTTGGCCACGCCAAACCGCGCCAAGGCATGCCATGCCACATGTGCCAATGGCATGCCAACCACCTTGTCGTGCCATACCATGTCGGCCTTCCCTATGCGGCTACCAAAACGAAGGCCTGCAATAATCAACGACCACCTTTTCATCTAAGATGTAGATCTTAGACGTCCAAGGTTACCAGTTAACGCATGACAATCTTTGGCCCTAGTTTGGTCGCGCCTAAACAAAGCCAAAACCCTAACTTTTAGCCGCGCCTAAACTGGGCCACATTAAAGCCATACTAATCATACTCTCATTCCACTGGCTACCAAACGAAAGGTTGCAATAATCAACAGCTACCTTCCTCTTAAGATGCAAAATCTCGACCGTTGAAGGTCACCACCGAGCTGGCAAGTCTCCCAAGCTAAACTTGCCAGACAACAACAACATGTTACATGTTTTCCACGAAAACACTCGAGACATCAACACATGTCACAAACCGGGGGATGCTCATTGGGTATTGGTTTTGAGGTTTATAGCGTGCGGTGTACACTACGCTCGTTATAAGAAAGTGTCAGAAGGATGAGGCGGTTAGTAAATACAGGGAGTAATGGTGAAACGCTTTCTTTGATGGAACATCAATTCCAAGCGTTACCGGTTACCACCTCCTCCCATTTACTCACCTGTTTTCCATTTTTTAATGAGACCAGAGTACGTTTCACTTCAACTTGTATAAATAGGCATTACCTATTTCCACCGAAAAACAAGTTTTTGTTCAGGAACATACAACAATAAGAAATCACTTGTTAGCTTTCCATATGTTAGCTTTCACTTTATGATACAAGTCAAACAACTAATATTCCAGAACCGACTATTCTGGTCTCAACACTCTCTTCGCTTCCCTCACCAAAACCAACCCTTCTCCTCCTCTTTGTGACCGAAGCAAGTCTAGAACGGACATTTCTTGGTTTAGGCCGGATTTGTACAGATTGATCTCTCGAATCTAAAGTACTCCCTTGCACTACATTGTTTAGGGTTTAGACTCGTTTCTCACCCACTCACGCGAATTTATCGAAATCAGCAGAAACCGTTTTCACCCTCAAACAATTGGCGACCACAGTGGGAGATTGATCTTTCGGTTACAATGTCAATTTTCAATCCTCGATCTCATATTTCGACCAAGACATCAGGACGATAGAATCAAACGATCCGCTCAGGGATCGACGACTCAGCTACCAGATGACCCGATTACCAGTCGTGACACAAGGGACGACTGGGGACTTCCGAGGGGTTAGAAGCAAACGATCCGCCCAGGGATCGACGACTCAGCTACCAGATGACCCGATTACCAGTAGTGACACAAGGGACGACTGGGGACTTCCGAGGGGTTAGAAGCAAACGATCCGCCTGGGGATCGACGACTCAGCTACCAGACGGCCCGATTACCAGTCGTGACACAAGGGACGATTGAGGATCCGCCCAGGGATCAACGACTCGGTTACCAGACGACCTGATTACCAGTCATGGCACGACAAGGGATGACTGGGGACTTTCCACAATCACGGCGGTGCTTTCCACAAAACTTGGACTTTCACCCGGAAGATTCATTTTTCGTCAGGAGATCCGAAAAACTGAGTAAATCTTTCTTAGACAAAATACATGGTTTACTACTTCAAGTTTTCACGGGAATGATAAAATCGATAGCCATGTTATGTTTTATCCCATGCTCTCTACTGACACGCAACGCTCACGGTTCCATGGTTTCCTGGGATGTTCGCGTCACTTGCAATCGAAACCAAGACAACGTTATTCTAAAAAAAAATCATTCCAAGAATAATAATCCAAAACCCTTATAGATAACAGTTATCTATCAATTCAAATCATACCATAAACCAGGCGCTTTGTTTGCCTTTCAAAGAAAAAAAAACACAGCCACCTGCCTGTACGTGTCTACTTTGCACAATAATGATTACCCGTCACGTCACTATTCATGAGGTAGCCGACGTTACTACGGTGATATCGAAGAGGAATTGTTTATGATGAAGTATTTATACAAGTTTATGAAAAGCATGCCCATGGCTAGGGTTTACACCAGTTCAGAAAAACAATATTTCTACAGATTTATGGGAGGCATACCTATTGCTAGGGTTTGCACCAACACAAGAAATAAGAAAACAAATTGAAAGATAAACTCTGGAGTACATAGATGGAATATGCTTTCCCACTTTACCGCTACCGCTAACACCGGGACGTGAGAACAAAGGCACGAGATAAAAAGGAGAGTCAACTCTTTTCATAGGCACTTTTGGAATTTGAATAAGGAAAGGGTTTCCTATTTGAGATACCTATGGGAAGGGAAACTGGGCCCACAAGAACAAGTTCGCGCCATGCCAAGCCAGCACCGTGCCAAGCCAACGCCGTTCCAAGCCAACAGTCTGCTCCATGCCCAGCCAACAATCTGCGCCATTCCAAATACAAGCTAGCGTCCACGCCAAGCCAGCGCCCATTCCAAGCTGATTCAGCTTTAACATCTTGCGTCCTTCCAGCACCGGCAGCTTACATCTTCCCAGCGCTGACAGCTTACGTCCTTCCAGCGCCGGCAGCCTGCATCTTTCCAGCGCTAGCATCTTGCATCCTTCCAGCGTTGCACTTGAACGCCAAGTAGAAGGGAATCAGCAATCCAATTTCATCAAACGTGAAGATCAGGAACGACTTCTCCAAAATCGAAGCAAAGAAAATCAGCAACCCCCCTGAGTTCATAAAGCCTCTTTTCCTGTCAGGAGACGCATGATTTCTGGGGACTTCCCCCGCACAATCGTGCAGTCTATGGTGAAACATTTATGTGAGATTTTATATTTACCCAAGGCACAACGTCAATACATATTTGCAACCCTCAACCGCACTTCATCAGGAAAGCAGTTGTTTCCATCCAGGAAGCCGTTCCCAAACCCCAACCTCTCTTGGAAAGCACGATTGATAGATGGAACTGGGGGAATAACTGTTTTCTTGAAGGATTTCCAGCTTTACATCACACTGATTGACGCAGCCTCTCCGCTTCAACATCCTCCAGCAGCGGCTCCGCTTCAACGTTCGCTTCAGCAGCCGCTCCGCCTTAATGTTCGCTCCAACAGACGCTCCGCTTCAGCATTCTCTCCATAAGCTGCTCCAGGATCCGAAGAAAAAACTTCAGCGTTTTTTCTCCATAAGTTTTAACTTCCTCTCCAAGAACTGAAGCCACTTCATCGCCTCCTTTTTTCTAAGGATCTTGTCGTAGCCGCCGCTCTTCCTTGTCAAGGATTGTGCTGTAATCGCCACTCCTTCCTTACAAATTTCGTGCCACCACACTCCCCATGCCAAGGACCATGATCGCAACCAGCCAATTTCCGTAGTCGTGACCACCTTTTGTTCCATCCCACCAAAGCTTATGGTCATAGATAGTTTGCTCGTTTACGCATCCAGCCAATCCCTTTACATCCATGGACAGTCTCTTCTGATCGCATCTGCTGCCAAGAACTGTTGCCGCCCGTTTGTTGATACCAGCCAGAGCTTCACCATGGCTACAATCACCGTAAAGGTAACTCGTACTCCTCCATATTTTAGTTGCACGCGGAAGAAGTAACAAAATCACATGTACGAACACACGATGGTGATATCCTTATCATGGTCAACCCACCGAATACACAATATGGAAACATGCAAACCACACTTGGGTACTGGGAATATACACGGAATCCCTTCGCTGTCAAAGCTCAGAAGACACGGTCAACCAAAGGTCATAGCCACGACAAAGCCATCTTCTCTTTTTACAAGACACATGCAACACTCTACGATTCCGCGTCAGATCCCAAGCCTTCCTAGGGGAAACAACTTCAGAAACTAAAGAAAAGCGCGACTGGGCACTGCTCATCGCAGTCCATTCCGACGACCATCAAAGATTCGTGAGATAACTCCAGAGACGCGGCTGAAACATTTTCTTGAAGAAATAGAGGGATCCACGATAAATAATATAACTCTATCATTTTCTACCTCTTCGCTATCCATAATATTTCATCCATATAATATTCGGAGCATCCCGACATCACATCCAGAAGAGTACAATAAGCTTGCATCAAATCCCGTGGACGGGATTCAAGGCGATGCAATGAAAGTATTCTACACATGGGGACTACCAACATGGGACGCTTTCACTCCCCTCAACCAGGTTATTTCTAATTTCAACATCATCTCTTTCGAAGTTTTACGCAAGAATTTCTCAACATGAAGCCGTACATATGCACCAAAGACTCCAAAAGCACGCCACAAAGATACATTCACATATTCGGCCATGACCATCGGATCAAACAAAAGTATAATTGGAGACTGCTTACCGCATCCCAATCCATAGGATATCCCAAGATTCAGAAAATGGTTCGAAGGATGTCGCTTGGAACAAAGTCCTTGAAGACTTTGATAGCAATACATCGGCAAAGGAACGTCTCCCAACTCATCTATTTTATCCAGTGGCGTCGGAAGATTTCGACCATACAAGCATTCACAACACATCATCATCACGGTCAGAAAGTCCAGGCACTGAACAATCTAAAGCTGAGGATTGACCGAAAACGTAACGACAATATCCAATATTATCCGTAACATGGTCGTTGCCGAACACATATTGCATCCATCCGTCCCAAGAATGCGACAGAGTTCGGTAAATTTTGGAATCCATTGGAGAGACACTGCAGATGAAGGCACGGATCCGGATGGGCAACAGAAAACAGAAGAAGGTCAATATCTCTTTTCATGTAGACAGAGTTTCTAGAGTTTGAGAAAAATAAATACTCCTTCTTGCTCCATGAAACGGATAACTGGACGCGACTTTTCCACCTCGGGCCCGCAACTCTTCCTCAATTTTACAGTCAAACTGTTTTAACCTACCGAACGAGCTCAAAACCTAAATATTCCCGCGTAGGGAGATAGGAAATTCTTTTCCGTTCAGAATGGAGGGGCGGAACGTCAAAATCCGAGTTCATACGAGAATTCTACAGAGAGTCTAGTAAGGAGCGCTAATTAGGGTTGCAGCATGCTAAAATCTGAAGCAAGTTGTTACCTTCCCGAAGCCAGTCGTCACCGAGCTGCACATGGGTGGGTATAAGATGAAACCAACCTCGCACCCACATACTTCGGGTTTTTTTTTTCAAAACCAACTCCGCACCCACAAACAGCGGGCGGGTTTTGTTACTTTCCCTCTGCAGGTTCGGCGGGTATGGGTTTAAACCCGCTTTATAATTCAATACTCATTCACACACACATGTTTTACTTAAGTTCACAGATGAAGATTAAGTGTTGAATCTGTTTATTTTTCGATTGTTATCGATTTTTGGTGAAGATTCGAAGTTCATGTTGTCGATTTCTGGTGAAGATTTCTGGTAATTTTCGTTCGTAGGTGAAGAAGAAGAACTGAGGAGTAAGAAGAGGAGAGGCCGAACAGAGACAAGAGTGTAGAAAGTAAATGAGGGTTATCAGTTATCATATCTACTAGTATTAGGGTTTCCTAATGGACGTCTAGGATTAATTTTATCTAATGGTATATAATCTGCGGGTTTTTTGGGCGGGTATGGGCGAGTAGTAGCTTAAACCAACCTCACACCCACATACAACGAGTTTTTTTCTTCATAACCAACCCCGCACCCACAACGGGCGGGTATGGAATAAAAACCCACGGGTTTAGCGGGTACGGGCGGGTTTGGGTTTGGTAGGCGGGTCTTGTGCAGCCCTATTCCCAGGGAACTGAAGCAAGTTGTTATCTTCATGAATCCAGTCGTCAACTTCCCAGGGAACTGAATCAAGTTGTTATCTTCCCGAAGCCATTCGTCACCTTCCCAGGGAACTGAAGCAAGTTGTTATCTTCCCGAAGCCAGTCGTCAGCTTTCCAGGGAACTGAAGCAAGTTGTTATCTTCTCGAAGCCAGTCGCCACCTTCCCAGGGAACTGAAGCAAGTTGTTATCTTCCCAAAGAAAGTCATCATCTTCACATGAAACTAAAGAAAGTTGTTATCTTCCCAAAGAAAGTCATCATCTTCCCCAAGAAACTAAAGCAAGCTTCCATCATTCCACGGGCCCGCAATTCTTCCTGAATTTTACTATTGAGCTGTTTTCACCTCCCGAACGAGCTCAAAACCTAAATATTCCCCCGAAGGGAGATAGGAAATTCTTATCCGTTCATAATGGAGGGGCGGACCATCAAAATACGAGTTCGTACGGTAATTCTACAGCGATTCTAGTAAAGGGCGCTAATTAGGGTTTCGGCATGCCAAACCCTAATTCAGACAAAGTTGCCATCATCCCACAGAACTGAAGCCGGTTGTCATAATTCTACGGAACTGAAGTCAGTCGCCATCCTTCCAAGGAACTCAATATAGATCCACTCCAAGCTGAGCAACGCAAACATCTCCATTTCAAGAAGACCAATGCTGACAGCTAATCCCAAGCCGATCCAATGCTAGAGGCTTCCCCCCACGCCAAGTATATGCTAGCAGATCCGCCCCGCGTTCCAAAGCCTAGCCCAGAAGATGCGCAACCATTCCAGATCGAGGCCAACAGCTTGCATCTCAACCGGACTCTACCACTCCGCAACCTAACCTGCAGTACCACAAGCAGAATCTACGTAAAGCTGCCCAACACGAGAATCACAAACTCTCCTTACCTATCGAAAAAGGTTAGCCGGGTCTTCTTTTCCATTTCTTTCAACGACTTCTCATTTCGATTCTGTCCTTGCCTGTCACCATCTTATGCTTACCTCCCAACAATGCTCTTGTTCCGAGCTAAGCAGGGGACTTAAATTGATGGTGGTTTTTAGCTTAGGGTTAAAATCATAAAACCGCACATTCGACATGACCATTAGCGCATTTATTGAACCAATCAGCATGCCTACGTAAGAATTACCAGGGTACCTTTTTTCTACATATGTCATGTTCCACGGCAGAACCCTTAACATTGACCGACATCATCTATACCAAACCCTAATTCTCACGCTACCGTGCCAATGGAAAACCATGCCAGCCACGTCTCTGCGCCAAGGCATGCCAACCATGCCAACCGCACCACCGTGACAATGGAAAACCATTCCAGCCACGTCTCCGCGCCAAGGCATGCCAACCATGCCAGCCGCACCACCGTGCCAATGGAAAACCATGCCAGCCACGTCTCCGCGCCAAGGCATGCCAACCATGCCAGCCGCACCACCGTGCCAATGGCAAACCATGCCAGCCACGTCTCCGCGCCAAGGCATACCAACCATGCCAACCGCACCACTGTTCCAATGGCAATCCATTCCAGCCACGTCTCCGCGTCAAGGCATGCCAATCATGCCAACCGCACCACTGTGCCAATGACAAACCATGCCATCCACATCTCCGCGCCAAGGCATGCCAACCATGCCAGCCGCACCACTGTGCCAATGGAAAACCATGCCAGCCACGTCTACCACGCCAAGGCATGCCAACCATGCTAGCCGCACCATGCGCCAATGGCATGGCAAACCCTTGTCCCCACTATGCCAATCCAACCGCACCTTTCCTTGGCCCCAACCATGCTAGACGCACCATGCGCCAATGGCATGCCAAACCCTTGGCTCCACCATGCCGAGCCAACCGCACCTTGCCTTGGCCCCACCATGCCAAGCCGTCCGTGCCAAACCCTTGGCCCCACTATGCCAAGCCATCCGCGCCATTGGCCTTGGCCCCACCATGCCGACCTTCCCCATGCGGCTACCAAAATGAAGGCGTGCGATGATCAACGTCCACCCTTCCATCTTGGATGCAAATCCTAACCGTCCAAGGTCGCCAAACAACACATGGTAACCTTTGGTCCAAAACCCTAGTTTTGGCCACGCCAAGCCGCGCCAAGGCATGCCATGCCACATGTGCCAATGGCATGCCAACCACCTTGGCGCGCCACACCATGCTGGCCTTCCCTATACGGCTGCCAAAACGAAGGCGTGCGACGATCAAAGGCCACCCTTCCATCCTGGATGCAAATCCTAGCCGTCCAAGGTCGCCAAACAACGCATGGTAACCTTTGGCCCAAAACCCTAGTTTTGGCCACGCCAAACCGCGCCAAGGCATGCCATGCCACATGTGCCAATGGCAAGCCAACCACCTTGCCGCGTCATACCATGCTGGCCTTCCCCATGCGGCTACCAAAACGAAGGCGTGCGACGATCAACGGCCACCCTTCCATCCTGGATGCAAATCCTAGTCGTCCAAGGTCGCCAAACAACGCATGGTATACTTTGGCCCAAACCCTAGTTTTGGCCACGCCAAACCGCGCCAAGGCATGCCATGCCACATGTGCCATTGGCATGCCAACCACCTTACCGCGCTATACCATGTCGGCCTTCCCCATGCGGCTACCAAAACGAAGGCGTGCGACGATCAAAGGCCACCCTTCCATCCTAGATGCAAATCCTAGCCGTTCAAGGTCGCCAAACAACGCATGGTAACCTTTGGCCCAAAACCGTAGTTTTGGCCACGCCAAACCGCCCCAAGGCATGCTATGCCACATGTGCCAATTGAATGCCAACCACCTTGCCGCGCCATACCATGCATGCTTTCCCTATGCGGCTACCAAAACGAAGGCCTGCAACAATCAACGGCTACCTTTTCATCTAAGATACAGATCTTAGCCGTCCAAGGTTACTAGCTAATAGATGGCAACCTTTGGCCCTAGTTTGGTCGCTCCTAAACAAAGACGAAACCCTAACTTTTGGCCGCGCCTAAACTGGGCCACATTAAAGCCACACTGATCATACTTTCATGCCACTGGCTACCAAACGAAAGGTTGCAATAATCAACGACTACCTTCCTATTAAGATGCAAAATCTCGACCGTTGAAGGTCACCACTGAGCCAGCAAGTCTCCCAAGCTCAACTTGCCCGAAAACAACAACATGCTACATGTTTTACACGAAAACACTCGATACATCAACACATGTCACAAATTGGGGGATGCTCATTGGGTATTGGTTTGGCGATTTATAGCGTGCGGCACTACGCTCGTTATAAGAAAGTGTCATAAGGATGAGGCGATTAGTAAATAGAGGGAGTAATGGTGACACGCTTTTCTTATGGAACATCAATTCCAAGCGTTACCGGTTACCACCTCCTCCCATTTACTCACTCGTTTTCCATTTCTTAATGAGACCAGAGTATGTTTCACTCCTATTTCCACGGAACAACAAGTTTTCGGTCAGGAACATACAACACTCAGAAATCACTTGTTAGCTTTCGCATATGTTAGCTTTCACTTTCTGATACAAGTCAAACAACTACCCTTCCATAATCGACTATTCTAGTCCCAACACTCTCTTCGCTTCCCTCCCCAAAATCAACCCTTCTCCTCCTCTTTGTGACCGAAGCAAGTCTAGAACGGCCATTTCTTGGTTTAGGCCGGATTTGTACAGATTGATCTCTCGAATCTAAAGTACTCCTTTGCAGTACATTATTTAGGGTTTAGACTCGTTTCTCACCCACTCACGCGAAATTACCGAAATCAGCAGAAACTGTTTTCACCCTCAAATATCCGTGTAGGTCGTTCCGTTCAAATTCATCCATGAATACTTGGTCTGCGGCATGGCATGGTGATGCTGGTGTGGTTAGAAAAGACACACAAAAGACTTGCAATTATACAAGGCCAAGTTTTAGTATAGAAGGTAAGAGAGGGATCAGTCCACAGGGAGTAGGAGTGCTTAAAAACTTAACCTAAGCTGTCAATGAAGGATGCAAGCAATATGGCAGATGGGAAAGATGGGAAAACAGTTAACAAAGCAAAGCAAATGACATGTAATAAAAACAGCAAGGAACCAAGGCTGTAAGCCAAGGGCAGGGGGGAGTTTGTGCATTGATTTCAGTGCACAACAGCTACAAATTGCAAGAAATTAAACAAGCAAAACAGGTAAGGAGATAAACTGAACAGGAAGCAAAACAGAACTGAATTTATAAGTGACTGTAAAAGGGATTGTGGCTAAGCTAAGGGCTTAGAATCCACCTTGTGTCCTAATCAAGCAATGCAATTCTAGGTTGAAATTAGGATCTTAAGCATACATTAGAATGGGAGGAAAATCAGCTTGATCATTGATATGCCCCTAGTATTGACTGTCTTTTGACAGCACAGTCAATCACAGGCATATCAGAGCACTGACTTCTTCCCATTGCTCAAGCAAGACAAGCATTAAGACGACTATCCTAGCAATTCATCATTTAACAGTGCACTAGGCTTCATCTGAGCCTTAGCTAGTGCAACTTAGCTCATGTTAATCTTGTGAATAACAATAAACATCATACAAGATAATTCAAACAACACACACATAACATTCAACTGTCAACTGTGATAAAGAGAACTGGAATTGAAATTATAATGGAAAATGTCTTCAATCGTCTACTGGCTCGTCCAGAAAAATCCCCCCTTACAACACACCCACAACCCTCAATTTATAGTCCACAACACTCAATTAGGGTTCTACAAGTTTCCCCCAAATCAGTCAAAATTAGGGTTAGATATTTTACCTAATTTGATGTGATAACTCCCAATTCTTCTCGACCCATGCTTCCATTTGTACTCCTCTACCTCTCCATAGCCTTGCTGTCGTTATTTGAAGACATGCAATCACTTTCATCAAAATCACTCGACCTCAGTGGCGTGTGGAATTGATGAAGATGATTGAAAATCATCATACGAGTTAGGTGGTGAGAGTGGGCTGTGGTGGTTAGATAATTTGGTGGCGGTTAGGTGGTAGAGATGGCTGTTGCAGGGTGATGGTGGTGGTTCTGCACAGGGTATGGTGGAGAGGAAGAAGGTGAAGGTCGATTTTTTTGGGAAGAAGGGGATGTTTGGTTAGGTCATAGGGTTCGGTCGCTATGGTGTGTAGCGGGATCATCGAGTTCGATGTTTGGCGAATCTTGACCGTGGGATATGGAGATGAAAGATCAATCTGACGGTGAGATGAAGTGGATCCTGCAGCGACCGTTGGATTATACAATACAACAAAATTAACGACACCATATGGAGTTAGGTGTTGTAGTGTTAATCGGAAGTATCGAGGTTTGATGCGCAGGCAAAGAAGCGACCGTAGGATGCAGATGCGATCCAATCTGACGGTCGGGAATGGAGGCGGGTATGGATATAGAAAATGGGTTTGGGTAAGGGTTTTGGGCCTTGGGTATGCCAAGCCCATATCTTCTTTAAGAACAATTCTTCCTTCTTGAGCCCATTCCTAACTTTTTGGACGTGCCCTCCATTCTTTGCGGCTTCCTTGCGTAATTCTTCCCGGCTTTTCACTACTTTTCTGCTCTTTTCGCTCCGCGACTCATCCGAACTTCATTTATTACCTAAAAATGCAAGATTAAGTAAGAAAAATATTTATTCTTGAAAACAATGAAAATACAGAATATGGGATAAAATGTAGAATTAATGCACAAAAGATGAGTTAATTGCCAATAAAAAGGGACAAATATATACAATATTTGGCACTCATCAGATGCCCATGCTTAACACGCTCCATTGGTAAGGCTACGCATCTATAAATAGGTCCTAAGCATCATTTATACTCTTCCGACTAATCTATGAAGCTTACTTGGTACATGGCCCGCATATGTACCTTCAACCGACTACCCCTCCCTATATATGTTAACTTTACATTTTTACAACTTAAATTGGGGGACCAAAAATCATTCATCAACTCCCAAGGACGTGACGGATGCACCTCACCACCCTGGCCAACTGCGATGTACGACCGTGATGGTTGTACATTCAACTCTGGCTCAAAGACCAGTTCTAATGTCCGGCCATGACGGCTGAACATTTCCTGATCCAGGTCCCATGAAGGGCCGTGATGGTTGTACTTCCGTCTTCGGCCCATATGCCACTCTAATGTCCAGCCGTGATGGTTGTACATCTTTAAGGCTATCTTACTTGGTGCATGGTCCGTATGTGCACCTTCAACCAAGTACCCCTCCCTATATATGTCTTAATGGAATTTCTACAAGTATGGAAATGGGAGCATATTGACATGCTTGCTTCATTATTCATGGACGTTTCCATGAATTTATGAATGACCGACCAAGATGGATGCTTACTGCGAATTCCAAGTCCGATGTCCAGCCATGTTGGCTGTTCACTGCCAACCGGATGTCCAGCCATGTTGGTTGTCCGCTGCCAACCCGATGTACAACCATGTTGGTTGTTCAATACCAACGCATTGGCTCTAGGCCAATATTCCTTTTCCTACGCAACAAAATCTTTGGATGAAGCTTCATCTCAGGCCATGGCGCATCTTTTAGCGCCATGCTAAAAACACAGGGTGTTACAGCAACGCTTGCGAGTTGTACCGAGAAGTGCTCTAACAATCTCCCCCTTTGTCAATTTTAGAGACAAAACTATCAATACATATGGATTACAAAATAAATAAACTTTGTAGCTTCTCATCCAAATGCTTGATTTCCTTAGTTCTTCAACATTACTCGAAATCTTCGTTACTTCCAAGTACTCCAGTGATTCTGAACGTTTTCAACTCAGCATCATAGTTTTTGAAGATCCATAGCTATAACAATATATAAAAACAAGATGTTTTCATATTTTTATACAATGTCATAATATTATTACACAACATCAAAGTCCAATTGTATCACAACTTTGACAACAATACTATGGTGATATATGTCGCTCCCCCTTAGTCAATACTTCATCTCATATGAAAACCACTCCCCCTTACATAATGATCCTTAAACCATATGTATTTGTAGTGTGAACTACACATTAATTCTCCCCCTTTTTGTCAATGTAAATTGGCAAAGGTATGAATGCTAGTGGGATCATAATGAAATTCTCAAAGAGATTCTTCATGACTAAAATAAAACATATCAACTTTGTTTAGATGCAATCATATAGTCGAAACTAAATGCATTCATCAAGGAGTTCATAAATATACAAGAAAACTTCTACAATATTCTACAGCCGCACTCCCCACAATGATTTGGCAATTAAGCACAAGTTCAAATAAGAACCCTCCCCTATAAAATGCCATTCCCGAAAGAACAACAAGAGCGACCTTACTTTTGCAAGAAAATAAGGATTTCTTTGGACATTAAAAAATTATATGAAACATGAATTTGTGTCCAGAAAACTCAATTAAATTAATCACAAGAGAACCCATGATTAATTTAATCGGAAATGCTCAACATAAGAGAACTTACGTAGCCACACAATACTTTCACATAGAAGTGGATCAGGGAAATATCAATACTGCAGAATATTCAAAGATTCATTCTATTTTTATCAATATTTGCATAATGATATCATAGACTTAATCTTTGTAATCAAAAGTTCATCCTATCTTCCATCAATATTTGCATAATGATACAATAGGCTTAACTTTTGACAAATATGGGACAATCATAGTTCACAGACGCAAACACACATATCCCATAATAATTTTTGCAATATATCAAACCAATAAAGATTAATACTGCAAAATAATCTTCCGGATAAACTTTAGAATTTAAATAAATAAATCTAAAAACATTGCAAGATGAAAATCGTTGGCAATAGCTATGTGTAATCACAATAATTGTTATTCCAAACCCTAGTTATCCTTCTTAAATCACAGGAATAAATTTTCATAAGAAGTTTCCTAGACATTAAGACCTTTGAAAAATTCTTTATCGTCCCTGAACTCCTTGCCGTCAACATCCATTGGAACATAAGGTTCATGAAGAAATGAGTCAATTCCAACAAACCTTCGTGACTGATGCCGAACAAGGCCTTTTGAATTTCAAGATTCCTAAAAACAATAGCCTTTGTTTGTTGTATCTCCTTTCTTTTTTCCTTCAACTCTTCAAGAACGCCAGAAAACTGCTGAATATTTGAAGGAACAACCCTTGGTTTTATCACATTCCTCCTTTTTCTTTTCAAAGTTGAAGGTGTAGGAGATTTATCTTTTTCCTTCATGATTGATGGCTTAACAATTATATTAACATATGTGCGTTCTACACCTGTCGAGGGGAAACAAGGGTTTATGGTTCAATTAGAAACCAGTGATGATGATGCAAGGGTTGATGGTTTAAGGACTTCCTCGTTGCTGCACCAAAGATGATTGAAGCACTTATGAAGATGATCAAAGCATTAAAAATAAAAAAAAATTGATATTTTCCCTAAAACGGTCATATATAGATATAAAATAAAATTTTCTTGTTCCATGGATGAATGAACATATTGGAATCGATCGTGACCATAATTATATGGACAGTAGATCAGTCAGTGACATTTGGCGGGAATTAAAACTATTGTTGTTTCTCGTCTATGGAAGAGGAAGAAGAAGAAGCAGGTATTGCTGGTCAGTCAATGGAGGAAGAATAAAAATAAAAGGGTTTCACCCCTTTTTATAATAATTATTTGAGTTTCCAAATCTTGGTTGGACCAGGATACCTTTTTTCAAGCAACATATGTGTTATATACGGGTCAATTTGGTCTCTCCATAATGCAAATCACTGGTACCTCACTAATTTATGCTCTCCATACGATGCTCTATCACTCTTCAAGCATAACTGCATCAACTATTGCTCATTCAATGATTGTTCAACATCAATATAACATGTGGAATCAGAATTTCTGGTAATATCTAATGACTAAGCTTGTTCATTCATTTTGCTTATGTTAGTAAAAATCACCATATAGTGCTTATCGCGGACATGACTGTCCCAAACTAAACATGGAACTTAATGTTGATGGTGGATTTTTGACGAAGTTTAAATTCGTAAAATCGCATAGGAAAATTATGTATCTCCGACAGCATCAGGAGCATAAGAAAATTCAAATCTTCACGTTCCGCAAGGGAAGTGAATTGCAGTTCTGTAACCTCATCAAAGCAATAATACATGAAGGCAATGTTAGAGCCTCTAAGTTATAGCTTTCAATATTCCATATACTTTATCATTTATGTTGAACGGATCATTTATCTCTTTCTATATTTGAAATTCACTCTAAATATGTTTTGGTGCTTTAACTCATCCTAGAATAATATTCAGAACAAACATGATGATGTCATCTAATATTTGAATCAATTAAATGCTCCTAAACAGATTTCCTGCTAGATAGAGCGACTAATTAATTAAGTCTAGTGTTGAATATTCATCAGATAAATTCCTAGAAAAATATACTAATTTACCCTAATATTTACTTACTTCAATTAATGGCTTTTCTCAGCTGAATTTCATGGATTAGTAGTAGATTATTTACCTTTCGGGGTAATCCCGAGTAAAATGCATGTGTGTACTTAGTATCCTTCAAATAGCATCCAAAAACATGGACGAGTAAACCACACGGGTGGGGCCCACACGGCCATGCCCCTCACCCATTTCTTTTTCTTTTATTTATTTGGTATTATTTATTATTATTTTAGGGTTTCCTCTTTCAATCAAAATTCTTTGATTTTTCATATCTTCTCAAATCTTGATCCATGTACCATATGGTTTGTGAAGCAAGTGATCCAATAACCATCATGACTTTTTGACTAATATTATTAAAATAATATTATTTTAATATTTCCAAATATTGGTATTTCAAGCAAAAATCTACTTCATCCTTCGAGCAAAATCAAGAGTTTCAGTCAAAGATCAAACTCTTTTTAAAATACAAAATAATATTTGATCTACCCTCAGAAAATACTAAAATTTCCAGGAATGGTCCGCGGATAACATAGTGGATCGAGCAACCTTATGGCCAGTCCCACCTCATTCATTGATTAATCACCTAATTATTCCTACGAAGTTCATATTTGGTTCAAACTATGTCCAACAACTTGGACCATGCACCACTAGTTGGCCCCACTACCACCAATGGCCGGTTATGACTCCCCTTGGTCGGCCCCTCTCTACAACAATTAGGTTTTACTACATAATGCTCAGCAAAGCACTATTTTAATTACATTTAATCACTAATTAATCATCCTAGCACCAAATGCTCTGAAACTGACTTTGGTGAATGCTCAGCAAATCACATGGACGCCACATGGTCGGTCCATCACCACTAATGGATGGTCCTCTCTCATCCATTGATTGGATGTCATTTAATGATTCATAGACCATCCATTGATCAAAATTAAGGTTTGATCCTTATGCTATGCAGAGCATAATTATGAACATGTACAAACACGAATCATCGTATATTGATCCAGCAATTAATATTTTGATTAATAACTTAATATTCTGTTTAGCTATCAATATTTTATTAATTCAACTATCAATTAGTTAGCAAAGAAATATTTCTCACATTGATTAAACCATCAAAATTGGAGAAGTAATATTTCATATTGAACCAACTATCAGTATTTTGCTGGTTCATCGACCAATACTCAGTTGGTCCATCAACCAATATTCAGTTGGTTCGTCAGTCAACCAATATTTTAATATTATAATCTCTTTGCTTTGGCATTTGACTTTCTCATGACATGTGGACCGAGGATGAACCTTCTATGATCACTCAATGATGATTATCTTCATGTGTATTCCTATCAAATGCTTGACACATTGTAATGGTTTATGGCCGATCTAGCAATTTCATTAAACCTATGCTTGTATATCAAAGTCATCCTAATATCATTGTTGCTTCAGCTAGCACAATGATATGCCGCAATCATTAGTGACCCAGAAGACTTATGGTCTACAAAGCATATCGCTAGCTCAGCATGCACTTCATGCTTCATCCATCATAACCATGAATTATGAATTATGTTCAACTCATCAGCTAACACTTATAGTCTAACTAGGTCAACAATTGACCATATAAAATACGTTTGCAAAGCAGACTTTCACATTAGATATCAAGTCATGTCACATGGAGGGATATTCACCAGGGTTTTTGCCTAACGGTTTACAACCCGTGCCGTGTGAAATACATACACGATGAGAAATGCGAGTAAGTCGTGCTGGCAGTTCAAGGAATAGATGGGATAGTTGATGGTCAATCAACCAAGTCTCCCATGCAAAGTTGAACCGATTTAAACACGATTTCCCCCATACCCATTCTTTCACTCATCTTCAACCGTAAACACTTATAGGAGATCGATGTGCTAACTACCTCAACAATAAATATGTAACAAGACTCAACGTAAGCAAACCTACGATAGTCAATTATCAAGCACTCAAAATTTCTCTCGGTCTTACACAGATTCGAAGCAGTTCAACACATCACTGAAAATCAATCAATTTCCATTTATCTCTACACATTCTCATCTTCCCTCCATACAGATCGATCATTTTCTTTCCTTGTGACCAAATTGAATATGGAACGACCATTTTCTTGGTTTAGGTCAGAGTCCTACAGATTAGTCTCTCGATCTTAAAATACTCTCATGCAGTACATTTATTTAAAGGTTTAGACGATTTTCTTCATCGAGGACTTGCTTACTCCATCACTTTTACCAAAAAAAATCAGTAAAACGTTTTTACCCGCAAACAACTGTAAATATTTTTGTTTATTGCATCCCATTTTATTTATTGAAAAAGGAGTTTAACCAAGGGTCAAATCGATCATCAACAAGTACATCATCGAATTCTTCAATCCCTACAACTGTTACGTCTCAAAAACCGAGTTAGCCAATCCTTTCGGTTCCAGACACATAAATACCAATTTATAGTGCGACTGTTACTACCTTGGCTATTGTTCTACTTGGGTCACACTGCTATCCTGATTGCATTGGGCAATCTAAAATGGAAAACTCCAGTTCATGTTATTTACATATCCAATGAAAAACTCCGGTTCAGAAGGGATTGATTTATCAGGCAATAACCAGTGGAGTAACTTTTATTAATCGATGGAAATAAAAATAAAAATTTGAAGTGGGAATGTTATAAATACCCTCCATTTTTGCTCACCTTACACAAATACCCCCGAGGGGTAAAAATAATTTTTTTGGAGTCAACTTGTATAAAGTTGCATCCACATCTGGAAGCAACTCGTGCTAGTTGCGTTCACTTCTGAAGACAACTTGTACCAGTTGCTTCCACTTTTCAGAAGGTAGGGGTATTTTTAAAAATTGAATAAGAATATATTTTAAGGGACGAATTTTGAGGGGTATTTAAATAATATTTCCAATTGAAAGTGTCTTTTTGTTAACGTGTGGTTGGATGTATCTCATCGGAGGGAGTTTAACTTGAATATATGTCACATGACGTATTTTCTTTGATTACGATTTTTTTCTTAAAAACTTCGCAGTCATAAAAAAGGATTGTTTTTGTTCTTCGTTCTTCTCTTTTAAACTTTGTTTTTCGGATCTCTCCCAAAGTTTGAAAAACACCCGTTTTTTCCAAAAAAACACCCGTTAAAACGATCACACCCATACACCGTGGACGTGAGGGTTCCCGAACCCCTTGCCTATCTAATGCCGATACATAGGAAATAACGGAAGTTTTTTAGGACCGTTTTTCCGTTTTCACAGACGTTATAACCGTTTTTCTAAAATTGAATTTTACGTTTTTTCCATCTAAATAACATTTTAACGTAATTTTTTTTCGTTTTCACGTCAGTTATAACCGTTTTTTAATAAAAAAGAATCTATAAAAATATTTTCTTACAATTCTTTATATTTTAAATTAAAGATTAAAAAATTAAAACTGATATTTTAAAAATAAAAGAATAAAATAATAATATAAAGAAAACGTTATAACAACGTTATTTGACCCGTTATAACTGTTTTCACGCACGTTGTAACCGTTAGATAGGAATTTCAAACCATAATTCTTTTTCATTTTCTATTTAACCGTTATAACGACGCGATTTTCGCCTGAAACATGCTCACACCCGTCAAAACGTATTATAACGGTCACACTCAGTAGCCGTGACCTGAGCCGTGACCTGTTTTTCAAACCTTGATCTCTCCAACTCCAAGAATACACTGTGTTGGATCACAAGCAAGGAGTTTGAGCTTAAAAGGACTAAATCTTATCTGGTACATCTCTCTCGGAAAATTATAATTTTTCGAAATCTTTTTGGAGTGTTTTTGGGTTGAGGATTTTTAAAATTAAAATCCAGTATTATCTTTTAGATACGAATAAAGTTTGTTTTGTAACCCATTGTTTAGATTAAGGTTTAATCTTCTTCTCATTAATATCTAACGTATCCGAATCTTAAGAAAACAACATTGATTGTAATTGTACAATATCGCTAGAAATTGCCTATTTACTCTCTCAGGAATAAATAAGATAAATGTTGGTTATGTCTATGTTTGGTTGTGGTGCTCTTGTTTGAGGTAATTAGGATTTATATTTTCTTAATTTTGAATTTGGGTTTTGTTTGATTTTTGAGTAGTACAAGTTTCAACTTTACTCATGACTATTAGAGACTAGAAAGTTGTAGTCTTTTTTATTTTTGTTTTACTGATCGGGTTTTTCACTTGAGTCGGATGCGCTTAATGTTCTTTATCATGTCATGTGATTAAATATACATTTTTTATGGTAGTTTAAACATACCAATTAGAATATGATATGCCTCCTCAACTCATAATTATGGAGAGCGTGAATAAAATTCTGATTGTCCATCTCTTCAACTAGAGCATGGGGAGCGTGTTAGATTGTCATAGGAGACTTTCAATGTGTTATTGGTTCCAAATTCTGTTATGCATGCTTGGATTTTTCTTATCCGAGCATTTGTTAATAGTAAATTATGTACTTACACCCTCTAGAATCTCAGTAAATTACTTTCCCTTTTTCAGTCTGTGCGTGAAACAAAAGAGTAGTATTATCATGTTTAAGATTTAGTTGTGGTGGTACTTAGAATTTCTCGTACTCTAGAAGTTTCTTTGACATATGTTTAATAAATTTTTCTTTGACATTTAAGCTTGTATATTAGACAATTTGTATGGCTCAGACCTGTATAAATATCAACTATCAAGACTCAGATGGCAGTCATGTTGGTGTGTTTCTCTTCATGATTGTATTCAGATAACAAAATTTGAATTGCTCATAGTGTCATGTCTTTTATCTTAATCTTCAGCAAACAGCGCAAAAAGAATCTCAAGAAGATACAAACTGAACTGAGAAAGGAACAACAACCACCAAAAGTACAACTACCAACACAACAGAACATATTGAGTAATAATAACAACTCAATATTTTTTTTCAAATTTCTTTTGATGCAATTATAAATAAACAATCGAGGAGCACGTATATGACAACATTTGCAGCCCCAAACTTTACCCATCTTTGCAGTATATTTCTGGATGATGTAATGACGATAAAGATGTTTGAAGGATGAGGCTCTGAACCGTGCAAGTCCCTCTGCCCTCTCTATGGCGTTAGAAATAGATGAATTTGTTCCCTCTATGGCGGTTGGAGAATCTAGTAAACCACTACAAACAGAATTTGATACCCTATCTACAACGAGTTTTGTAGAATATTCCTACTCAGAAGAAGAATATCCAAGAGCAGGTGAGACAGATGATGAAGAATATCCAACAGAACAGAACACAGTGAGTAATAATAATAACTCAAAAAAAAAAATTCCAAATTTCTTTTGATGCAATTACAAATAAAGACGTATAAGAAAACTTTGCAGCCCCAAACTTTATCTATCTTTCCAGTATATTTTCAGATGATGTAATGACAGTAAAGATGTTTGCAGGATGAGGCTCTGAACTGTACAAGTCCCTCTGCCCTCAGCAGTATGGTGTCTAATTGGTTTGATGGTTGGCCCGTGTCAGACGAAAACCTTGTAAAATTGATGAAATCATGTGAAGACTCAGTTGCCGGAAGACGTGAACCTTTTACTTGGATTCATGTGTATGCTTACTTCAATAAGAAAAAACGTTACGGAGGATATGGAGTTATTGTACACAATGATCTAGGGGTGCCAATCACTGCTTCAGCTCGGTTCTCAAAAGATGGATGTTCTTTTTATCATCAAGTATTCGAGGGAATAAATGCTGGTGTGAAACTTGCTGGAAAACTTGGTTGTTCTCTCCGTGTCCGGTGTAATTCGGCTAAACTTCCATTTCATTTCAATTATTTAGATGTGTGTGTAATAGAAAATGCAAAGACACGGCTAATGCTAACAATATTTGCGATAGATGTGACGAGTATATTATGAGCGAGCTGGGTTGTTGCCCTGAGATGAAGCTTCTTGTGTTGAAACTTAGGCAGAAGGATCCAATAGATTTTCTATTTAATTCGGCGGGTGTAGCTGTACATTATCCGGCAAAATTGGAAAAAAAAAAAAGAAGGGACTTGCTCAGAAGAAGGAAGGAAGGTATGCCACCGATGAAGATGGGTCAGGTGAGACTGGACATGAGATTCAACCAGCTAGACTTCCTCTAAGGCTAAAACATATTACTTGGGGGAGAATGTTTTGCTATGTCAAGCAGGATGATTGTATGAAGAGGACTCTATTGGGTAGTTCAGGTATTCTTATTTTGATTAGTAGTTGTATTCTATTACTTTATTATGTGGGTATTGTTCATGTTAACGGATAAGGAGACCTGGTGCTGAATCTTATCAAGTCTTTCTTTTGGCGTTGTTCTCCCTACTGTGAGTGATGACCTCGCAGCCGAGTTGTGCCTCCCTGGTTCGTACTTGATGAAATTTACAGAATATTATATTTTTGAGACTTTTTAGTCTCTAATAAGTTCATTTCTGGGATAGTCGTTTTTTTTTAAATCGGGGATACTCGATCTTGGGTGACTTTATTAGTGTAATTTAAGAAGATTGCAAAACGTCCCACCAAAATGTCACCACCAACATTTATACTGAATTTAGACAACGCGAAACTGTTTTGCTGCTGGTGGTGGAAATAGATGATGTCTCATTGGAAACTGTTGCTTCCTGGACCCCTGCTAACGAAATTGTGCACTGGTTGATAGAATCTCTCGTGGTCGTAAACGTGGCTTATAAGTCCTTCCGGAGCTGCCGGAGACATGGTCTATTTGCATTTTCGTGTTAAAAGAGATATCTCTAGAATCATCTCGAAAGGTAGACCTTCATAGTTAATAAGATGCGAATGAGAGTGAATTGCGGTTAAATTTTATCCTGCTTGGTAGAGTTGTTCTTTCACTGAAATTTTTACTTGGTAGTTGGCTGTTAAAAACTATAGTATTATATGTCGAGGGAGGATCCATGGACACTCTTAGATGGACATTATCATACATTATGAATTTGAATCTAATATTTAGATGACACGTTCGTCTTATAAGTTTTTATATTCCTACCAAAAATGAACACAATTCGAGTTACCAAACATCACCCATCTACCGATCTTAATTTCAACCGTGAACTTTTAGCGGCTGACATTCAAAGGGATAGATGGTGGTGTTATACGTCTGGAATTGTGCTCATTTTTGGTATGGATGTAGAGTCTTACGAGAGGAACATATCATCTAAAAATTAGATTCAAATTCATTGTCGTTTTGGTTTTGCGGAAAAATGGCGCAAATCATATATGATAGTGTCCATCTAAGAGTGTCCACGGATCCCCCTCCATATATCTGCACCGCATCTCCTACTGATAACATCAGCAAGAAAAATCTACCCTGCTATATACCCCCACTCATATCCCCACTATTTGCCTCCATGATGTGGCATCCCCATCATGCTTCTGGATCAAACAAGAGGTCCATTAGTGTTGAATTGGGCCACTAAGGTGACGACACGTCACGGGGAAGGATTTGAGGGAAGAATTTTGAGATATAAAGCATTCTCGAGGAAAAATAGCTTGCAACATATCTAATAAGTCACAGAGGAATTATGTACGTGCAGTAAGAAAAACAATATATTGAAGTTAAACAGAATTGTGCTAACAATATATGCACTCAAAGCTCTAACTTATTTTCATTTTCTGATTAAGTTCAAAATATAGTTTCAGAGATGTTTGAGAGATGTAATTAACCTTTTCTTTTAGAATCTCCATCGATCTCGATTAGTGATTTGCTCTATCTAGGTTATTGGAACCTAGGATTCTTGAGCTCCTTAGATATAACATCGGCTCACAATAGTCTTGCTTGGGTAGATTTTGGTATCAAATATGAGAAACATAGGAATGCTAAAGTTAGAGTAGTATTAGGATCAATTTTTCTTAAACCAAAACATAAGTAGGAAACAGATAAAAGCGAGGAAAGAAACAAGACACTAAGTTCCAATGTAAATCAACTTTGGTTCGCTACTGCAACTTAATATCAGGTAGTTTTTGTACTATAGGTGTTGTTGTATTTGTGATGAGTTCAACATATTTTGTTGTAGAGTACCACAATATTACATAGCTTCAACACACTAATTTTTCCTGATGCCACTGGGTGAGAAGTATTATACTTATGATGATCAAGAATTACTGAACATTAAACAAAGATCAAGAAAGGTAGAAAAGATTGTATTACAAGTTCAGAAAAATCCAATGACCCAAGACAGCGTTCTCAGACATATTTATTACAAAATAATTGAGTTGTCTGAATCAGCTATTCAGACAACTGACTAACTAAAACTTGAGTCAAGTCAAATAAGTTTGGCTTGATTATTCCTATTATCCCCCATCAAACTGATAGAGGCTAACTCAAAGAAGTTTGCAAAATACACAGGACAAGAGAAAGCTCAACAACAAGAAACAATATTAAAACAAAATTTGTCTGATATGATAAGGAACTAAATCTAAAGACCCAGAAGATGGTTGCAGTAAAAACAACAGCTGCAAGTTCTCCAGTACTAGCCATAGTTGAAACATCAATAGTAAGCTGTAATGTAGAAGTCCCCAACAGTTAATGCAGCAAGGAAGTAAAAACTGGAGCACAAAGACCCTTAGTAAAAAGATCAGCCAACTGATTTTCTGAAACAATATGTTGCACTGTCAGAAATCCACTTGCAATTAATTTCCCTACAACATGATAGTGTATCTTTATATGTTTGGCCCGGGAATGAGAGACAGGATTAGCTGAAAAATAAATCGCACTAGTATTGTCACAGTAAAAGTAGCTGGCTGTGCTAATGAAATATGCAATTCATAAAGAACTGAAGAGAACCATTCTAATTCAGCAGTATCCACTGACAAACACTTATATTCTAGCTCAGCTGTAGACCTAGAACCAGTAGGATGCTTTTTACTAGACCAAGAAACCAAAGAATACCCCATAAAAATTCATAACCACAAGTAGACCTTGTTGTTTCTGGACAGTTACCCCAATCAAAATATGTATAAGCAATCAAAGTTTGTAATGTCTCCTTTCATCATTGTGATACCAACACCAATGGAACCCTTCAAATAACGTAAAATTCTTTTGACTAACAACATGTGAATATCTGGGGGAGCATATACTGGCTCACATAATTAACCCCAAAGCATATATCTGTTCTTGTCAAACATAAATACTGAAGCATACCCACAATAATTTTATACTCAGAAGCATTATATAACAAAACACCATCATTTATTGATACTCTTGGACCCTTAGCAACTAGTGTACTAGAAGGATTACATTCTAGCATTTTTGCTTTTTCCAACAATTCCAAAATGTATTTCTTTTGTGTGAGCATAATACTATCAGTTAGTCTAGTTGCATCTATACCCAAGGAAAAAATGCAAATCTCTCAATTTTTTCATTGCAAATGAAGCACTTCATTATGTAATCAAATGAGAAAGAAAACTTGCTGAAGACCCAGTATGAATTATATCATCAACATAAAGCAGGAGAATCATCATTTCAGAAACAACAGCATAAACAAACATAAAATAAACAGAAACTGTCTTCACAAAACCATAAGAAAGTAAACAGGTACTAAATTTCTCAACCCAAGCCCTTGGTGCTTGTTTTAAACCATAAAGACTTTTCTTCGAATGACAAACTTTATTTGGAAATTCAGCACTTTCAAAGCCAGGTGGTTGTTTCATATAAACATCTTATGTTAAATCATCAGGTAAAAATGCACTTGAAACATCCAATTTTTTATTGGCTATCCTCTAGTAACATATGTGGTTAAAACTACGCTACGCTAAATGTAGTTGCATTTACAACAGGACTAAAAGATTCACCATAATCAATACCATCTTGTTGATTGTATCCTTGAGCCACTAGTCTTAACTTGAACCTACCCACAGCCCCATCTGACTTTAACTTTACCTTGTAGACCCATTTACATCGTAAAATATTCATATGTGGTTCAGGATCAACCAATTCCCATGTTCCATTTCTAATAAATGCATTATTCTCATCTCTCATTGAAACTTGCCATTTTGGATTCACTACACCATTTTTTCCGAATCGTAACGGTTTTTAAGCGTTACGAAACGGGGTTGTAACAGAGCCAGACCGTTACGAAAAGGGGTGCTACAATTTTTTCGTAACGGACCACTAGCCGTTACGATTTTTTTTTGTAACGGCCCTTGTAACAGCTTAAAGCCGTTACTACGTGGCACTGTCGTAACATGCGCCAGCCGTTACGAATTTATTTAGTAACAGGACGTTGTAACAAGATGAAGCCGTAACGATTTTTTTTGTAACTGTAAAAAAATTACTGCCGGTCAACCTTGACCTGGTCAGAATCAGTCGGCAATGACTAATTTTGACCAGGTCAAGGTTTCCCGGCAGCTCATTCTCGGCTGGAATACGCCGGAATTCCAAAGAACCACCTGCATACACCTTCCATTTATCCTTCAAATCAACAATATTTTCTTCAATAAAATTCATCTCCATTCAATCAATTCTTATCACATTCAAATAGATTCATATAAAGGATTCATACAAAAAAGAACTTAAATTCTTCTAAGTATCAAATACTAGGGGATGTATACAAATCTTCTAAGTATCGGTTCATAGAAATTCTTATGTTCACAAATTTATCTAACTTAGAATGTACAGAAACTTACGGCAACCTAATGTCTGCCTTGTTCTCCAACCTTTTTGCTCCAAACTTGTCGCAGCAGAGCATCATCCAATGAAACTGCAAACGCAAAAAACATATACTTAGATGGAAGTATGCGCGGAAAAATCATCCCTAAGTTATGAGGTTACTGCTGCAAGTAAGAGAAGTGAGGATCATACTAATTAAGTTCTTGTTCATATCGTAGAAACCTACTTAAGTTCCTAAGTTCATTCCACTTCGTAGAAACCTACTACATTAGGGAATACATGGAAACCTACTTCAGTTCCTAAGTTCATTTCATTCTCACTTGAAAATCACTATAAGTAGATACTGCAGAAAGTTACTCAAAACTTGCATCTTCAATCAATTGAACCGGTAAGCTACGATAGTTATCTCATCTATGGTTTTTCAGAATTATTATACATACCGAGGCTGTTACGCCAGCTAAGGACTTAAATAAGAAAATCTGGAGTAAGACTTCAAGCACAACAACAACTAGACCAACTTGAAGCTGCAAATTTTAAGACATCAAGTCAGAAATCCATGCATAAAGTTATAGATGAAAAGTATCCGTTGAGTTTAAACTTCATAAGCACATATACCAACCTATGTTAAAAGAAGGCAAAACTTCAAAAAATATAAATTGGGGAGAAGAACAATGAGAAATACTTACTGTGGTTTTGTAATAAAGAACAAGCCCATGATTTATGCTATTGTTGTGGTACTCTTTTCTGCAGAGAAGAAAGTAAGATATAATTTCAAACTGAACTAATAAAACATATAAAGGCAAAAAGATGGTTCTTAATTACTTCATTGCTACTAAACATTACCAAGATAATTACAGGCTTATGGGCGACGGACAGTTGCCTATATGGTTTAGGGGCCTAAAGCTTACCAAGGTTTTAAGTCCACCTAAGCAGTAACAGACAAGATCCATATCTTGGAATTTAGGCCTATGGTGCAGTGTTCACGACCATAAACTCTATAGGAAACTAATAAGGGAGACATAAATTTATATATGAATTCAAACTTGCTAAATAAAAGAACACAAAACATACCTTGGGGAAAAGTGTTTCATAAAGCTTCTGGTATTTAGATTCAAGAGCAGCCCTCTCCTCAAAAAGATTCGCTTCAAGCTCATCATGTTGGCCCTACAAAGTATGCACCAAAATTTTTACTTCTCCTTAAACTCAACTACAAGCTTACCCCCACGAAGTTCAAGCTCATGATCGAAACTGATAGCAAGCATTTTATGAAAAATACACAGAAAAAGGAGTCATAGATGAAATAAGAAAAACAGATGAAAGGAAGAACTACCACCTTCACAAAAGAAAAAAAAGATTATCTTGAATACGAGACACAACTGCCATACCTTTAAAGTGAGACGTAGAGTGGTGTCTCTGAACAATCTTCACCGAACGGTTACCACCTACCCTGAAATCCAAGTGAAAATAAGATAAAAGAAAATTGTGGGTGTACAACGATAACGTAGTGAATACAACTGAAATGCTTACAAGTTACAAGCAAATCCTTCTCCTAATGTTGCCTCAATTGACTGGTCCGAACTTTGCCATCTGTTAATGTGCAAATGGAAAATTCTGTTGAGATTCCAGAAGCCCGACCACTTACTTAGACCATGTAAAAATAGAATTCATCTCCAAGAATAAGTGATCCAATCCTGCACCAAAAATTTAATGTGTAATGCAGTTAGAAGGAGAAACAATGGAGCTAAACTTGTCAGATATAGGAAGCATTGAACCCTGCAAATAGGACTCATCAACGACGAAGTAACATTTATTTCCTTCATTCTACAAACCTGAATTGAACACCAAAAGGAGATCACAAGATCTGGCAATGCTACCAGAATCATGAGTACCATATGTAATTAGGAATTGCTTGAGTAACAATTTCAGCTCAATTTGCATAGGTCGACCTACTTATTCTGGTTCATTTCCTTTTAAATATGATTGTATCGCTTTTAAAGATGCAAAAAAAGAAAGAAAAAATACTAGCTTAACAGAATTCTTGTGCGATCTCTTTTATGTAGTTGTATTTTTCTAGAATGAATTTTTGTTCCAGCAATTAAAAGATTAGAAACTTATGAACTCAGAGACAGCTTAATCCATACAAAAGTTTTAAAATGGCCGTGCACATTATAAACATTTAGGCGAAACGAGAAAAGTAGCAAGTTTCCGTAAAATTATTATCACCTAAAAATTCATAAAGAAAAGCCAGCAATCAAAAAATGGCAGAAAGAACACACACAAGAACGCCAAGTTCAGATAATACACATACCCTGTATTCATCTCAACAAATCCTCATTTCAGAAATAGCACCTGGAAACTCAACTTACCTTGGAATACCTTCATTAATGCAGGAGCTTCTTGCTCATACGGTTTCACAAACTTGTCTGAAAAGAAGGAACATCTCCTTTATTCTACAAGCCCTTCAAAAAAAGGAGGCACCCAAACTACATCAAAAGGGATGGAAAACAAAACCAAACAACTTTGAAACATGAAAACTTCAAAAGAACTTAAGCAAAGAATTAGAAAAACTCAAGCACTAAAGTGCGGCATCACTGGACTCAAACAACAACCTAGCATAGTACACCCTGGGAATAATGGCGACATCTGTCTCTATTAAAAAAGTAAAAATTAGTATCGTCACAGGGTAACACATTGTTAACTGATTGTTTTAAGATACAAATATATATCAACTTAGCTGATCCTTCATTTACTCAAAACTAGAGTGTAAAGTTTAAATGTAGCATTTCGTAGCAGGATATGAATCTACTGCCACTTCATTACTACATAAGATTTAGCATTCGTATTGATTATCAAAGTAAGTAAACAATCCATATCCAGCAGAAACAGGCCATAACAGATTTTATGAGAATTTTTTGGGTTAAACCGGTGACCACAATCCTTACCATAATTTTTAAATTTATCCTGAACAAGGTGAGCAGAATCACTACCAGTGCTGCTGCAAAGCTAGCACCAACTTTAATAGGAATACGAGTCTTCAAATGCGGAGTGGTCGGCATCTAAGTATTGATAAGACATGGAAGCATGTATCCATCTGGAGAAAAGCATCTACTTCATAATAAATATATTTCATATTTATAAAGTCTATTGTGTCCGCATGTCCACATTTTCTAATTTTATAGTTACTGCCTTGCAGGTACTAGTCACCTAACATAACATGCTTCTATGAGGTAAAGACAGTTTACCTTAAATCAAATTCCTAGCTAGATTGAAGTAGTTGATCTTGATTCCTTGTTATGCCTCAATTGAACTTCTGAATCATCACTTCAACCACTAACCATCAATTTCATCTTAATCACCATCATCTATACTCAGAACCAGAAAATAATTTCCAATTCCTTGTCTCTAATCAAAGTTCAAAAATCGATTCATCTCTCAAACCACCAAACCCAGTCTTTGATTTCTTCTTATCTATTACAAAATTGAACCTTCAATCAATTTCCAAACCCTAACTACATCTCTTGAAATTAAACAATGCAATTCATACTAACTTAAACCCTAAAATAAAATTAAACAAATCAATTCATATACCTTCAACTTTAGTTCTTCAAATTCAATCTTTCAAACCCTAAAATGAAATCAGAAAATCAGACTAGTATATACTTCAAACCATATATCTTTCAAACCCTAAAATTTGATTTGACAAATGATGAAGTAAATACCTCTCAAGTTCTTCAACAGATAAAACTCTAAAAATGATTTCAGAAAAAGAAATCATATAAGCTTTATCAGATAAAAAAAACCCTAAAATGAAAAACCCTAATGAAAAGAAAACAACGATTGAATTAACGCGATTAATGAAAACCCCAAATGGAAAAAAAATTATAATTGAAATACAGACCGAAACTGTTGTAAGACTCTAATCTCTAGTCTCTTTGATCGATTTATCATATAATTGAATTAACAGATCGAAACTGGTTAAACCCCAATCTCTACGGGGAGGCGATGAGAAGAGAAAAGATAGAGAGAAAGGGAAAAGAGAAATGGTGAGATTGGTCGATGGTATTGGATGAAATATCCCTTATCTCTTCAGGGGAGGAATTATCCTCAAGCAAAAGCAAAGATGGGTGGGGAAAAACGGCACACAACTGAGTGACACGCACACAATAAACCCATGTTACCGGCTCTAGTGTGACCAAGCGTGTGATTAGCACACGTTAAAAATTAGCATGTTACGAATCTGGAAAAAAAATCGTAACGCCTTCAGCCTGTTACGTCTAGGTTATAACGGTTATTTGTAACAGGAAAATTTGTAACGTCTGCTGGGCCGTTACGAATTTTAGTTGCGATTCCGGAAAAATGGTGTAGTGATTTTTAATAGCAGTTTTCAAAGACTTTGGTTCAGTAGGAATGGATAATAAAGAAGTAAAATCATATGGAAGAGGATGTTTAACAGAGTGACGTAAAACATGATCAGGAAACACTTTTGGTTTAGAAATACCTGACTGAGATCTTGTCACAATTTTAGTTGAAGGACCAGAAGATGTTTCAGTAAGAACTTCATCAACAGTTGAAAATTCAGAACAAGAAGAAGATGAAAAATAAAATTATGTTTCTGAGAAAATGACATGTCTTGAAATATAAGTTCTTTTGGAAATGGGATTATAGCATTTATAGTCTTTATGTAAAGAACTATAGCCTATGAACACACATTTGACTGATTCGGGAGACAACTTTTCAGCCTTCAATGACCCAAAAGGGATAACAAATACAATCAAAGACTCGTAATAATGAATAATTTGGTTGCTCATTGTACAAAACTTGAAATAGAGATTTATCAGGCAATAACCAGTGGAGTAACTTTTATTAATCGATGGAAATAAAAATAAAAATTTGAAGTGGGAATGTTATAAATACCCTCCATTTTTGCTCACCTTACACAATACCCCCCCGAGGGGTAAAAATAATTTTTTTGGAGTCAACTTGTATAAAGTTGCATCCACATCTGGACGCAACTCGTGCTAGTTGCGTTCACTTCTGAAGACAAACTTGTACCAGTTTGCTTCCACTTTTCAGAAGGTAGGGGTATTTTTAAAAATTGAATAAGAATATATTTTAAGGGACGAATTTTGAGGGGTATTTAAATAATATTTCCAATTGAAAGTGTCTTTTTGTTAACGTGTGGTTGGATGTATCTCATCGGAGGGAGTTTAACTTGAATATATGTCACATGACGTATTTTCTTTGATTACGATTTTTTTCTTAAAAAACTTCGCAGTCATAAAAAGGATTGTTTTTGTTCTTCGTTCTTCTCTTTTAAACTTTGTTTTTCGGATCTCTCCCAAAGTTTGAAAAACAACGTTTTTCCAAAAAACACCCGTTAAAACGATCACACCCATACACCGTGGACGTGAGGGTTCCCGAACCCCTTGCCATATCTAATGCCGATACATAGAAATAACGGAAGTTTTTTAGGACCGTTTTTCCGTTTTCACAGCGTTATAACCGTTTTTCTAAAATGAATTTACGTTTTTTTTTTTCCATCTAAATAACATTTTAACGTAATTTTTTTTCGTTTTCACGTCAGTTATAACCGTTTTTTAATAAAAAAGAATCTATAAAAATATTTTCTTACAATTCTTTATATTTTAAATTAAAGATTAAAAATTAAAACTGATATTTTAAAAATAAAAGAATAAAATAATAATATAAAGAAAACGTTATAACAACGTTATTTGACCCGTTATAACTGTTTTCCACGCACGTTGTAACCGTTAGATAGGAATTTCAAACCATAATTCTTTTTCATTTTCTATTTAACCGTTATAACGACGCGATTTTCGCCTGAAACATGCTCACAACCCTGCCACATATTATATAACGTCACACTCAGTAGCCGTGACCTGAGCCGTGACCTGTTTTTCAAACCTTGATCTCTCCAACTCCAAGAATACACTGTGTTGGATCACAAGCAAGGAGTTTGAGCTTAAAAGGACTAAATCTTATCTGGTACATCTCTCTCGGAAAATTATAATTTTTCGAAATCTTTTTGGAGTGTTTTTGGGTTGAGGATTTTTAAAATTAAAATCCAGTATTATCTTTTAGATACGAATAAAGTTTGTTTTGTAACCCATTGTTTAGATTAAGGTTTAATCTTCTTCTCATTAATATCTAACGTATCCGAATCTTAAGAAAACAACATTGATTGTAATTGTACAATATCGCTAGAAATTGCCTATTTACTCTCTCAGGAATAAATAAGATAAATGTTGGTTATGTCTATGTTTGGTTGTGGTGCTCTTGTTTGAGGTAATTAGGATTTATATTTTCTTAATTTTGAATTTGGGTTTTGTTTGATTTTTGAGTAGTACAAGTTTCAACTTTACTCATGACTATTAGAGACTAGAAAGTTGTAGTCTTTTTTATTTTTGTTTTACTGATCGGGTTTTTCACTTGAGTCGGATGCGCTTAATGTTCTTTATCATGTCATGTGATTAAATATACATTTTTTATGGTAGTTTAAACATACCAATTAGAATATGATATGCCTCCTCAACTCATAATTATGGAGAGCGTGAATAAAATTCTGATTGTCCATCTCTTCAACTAGAGCATGGGGAGCGTGTTAGATTGTCATAGGAGACTTTCAATGTGTTATTGGTTCCAAATTCTGTTATGCATGCTTGGATTTTTCTTATCCGAGCATTTGTTAATAGTAAATTATGTACTTACACCCCTAGAATCTCAGTAAATTACTTTCCCTTTTTCAGTCTGTGCGTGAAACACAAAGAGTAGTTATTATCATGTTTAAGATTTAGTTGTGGTGGTACTTAGAATTTCTCGTACTCTAGAAGTTTCTTTGACATATGTTTAATAAATTTTTCTTTGACATTTAAGCTTGTATATTAGACAATTTGTATGGCTCAGACCTGTATAAATATCAACTATCAAGACTCAGATGGCAGTCATGTTGGTGTGTTTCTCTTCATGATTGTATTCAGATAACAAAATTTGAATTGCTCATAGTGTCATGTCTTTTATCTTAATCTTCAGCAAACAGCGCAAAAAGAATCTCAAGAAGATACAAACTGAACTGAGAAAGGAACAACAACCACCAAAAGTACAACTACCAACACAACAGAACATATTGAGTAATAATAACAACTCAATATTTTTTTTCAAATTTCTTTTGATGCAATTATAAATAAACAATCGAGGAGCACGTATATGACAACATTTGCAGCCCCAAACTTTACCCATCTTTGCAGTATATTTCTGGATGATGTAATGACGATAAAGATGTTTGAAGGATGAGGCTCTGAACCGTGCAAGTCCCTCTGCCCTCTCTATGGCGTTAGAAATAGATGAATTTGTTCCCTCTATGGCGGTTGGAGAATCTAGTAAACCACTACAAACAGAATTTGATACCCTATCTACAACGAGTTTTGTAGAATATTCCTACTCAGAAGAAGAATATCCAAGAGCAGGTGAGACAGATGATGAAGAATATCCAACAGAACAGAACACAGTGAGTAATAATAATAACTCAAAAAAAAAAATTCCAAATTTCTTTTGATGCAATTACAAATAAAGACGTATAAGAAAACTTTGCAGCCCCAAACTTTATCTATCTTTCCAGTATATTTTCAGATGATGTAATGACAGTAAAGATGTTTGCAGGATGAGGCTCTGAACTGTACAAGTCCCTCTGCCCTCAGCAGTATGGTGTCTAATTGGTTTGATGGTTGGCCCGTGTCAGACGAAAACCTTGTAAAATTGATGAAATCATGTGAAGACTCAGTTGCCGGAAGACGTGAACCTTTTACTTGGATTCATGTGTATGCTTACTTCAATAAGAAAAAACGTTACGGAGGATATGGAGTTATTGTACACAATGATCTAGGGGTGCCAATCACTGCTTCAGCTCGGTTCTCAAAAGATGGATGTTCTTTTTATCATCAAGTATTCGAGGGAATAAATGCTGGTGTGAAACTTGCTGGAAAACTTGGTTGTTCTCATCTCCGTGTCCGGTGTAATTCGGCTAAACTTCCATTTCATTTCAATTATTTAGATGTGTGTTGTAATAGAAAATGCAAAGACACGGCTAATGCTAACAATATTTGCGATAGATGTGACGAGTATATTATGAGCGAGCTGGGTTGTTGCCCTGAGATGAAGCTTCTTGTGTTGAAACTTAGGCAGAAGGATCCAATAGATTTTCTATTTAATTCGGCGGGTGTAGCTGTACATTATCCGGCAAAATTGGAAAAAAAAAAAAGAAGGGACTTGCTCAGAAGAAGGAAGGAAGGTATGCCACCGATGAAGATGGGTCAGGTGAGACTGGACATGAGATTCAACCAGCTAGACTTCCTCTAAGGCTAAAACATATTACTTGGGGGAGAATGTTTTGCTATGTCAAGCAGGATGATTGTATGAAGAGGACTCTATTGGGTAGTTCAGGTATTCTTATTTTGATTAGTAGTTGTATTCTATTACTTTATTATGTGGGTATTGTTCATGTTAACGGATAAGGAGACCTGGTGCTGAATCTTATCAAGTCTTTCTTTTGGCGTTGTTCTCCCTACTGTGAGTGATGACCTCGCAGCCGAGTTGTGCCTCCCTGGTTCGTACTTGATGAAATTTACAGAATATTATATTTTGAGACTTTTTAGTCTCTAATAAGTTCATTTCTGGGATAGTCGTTTTTTTTTAAATCGGGGATACTCGATCTTGGGTGACTTTATTAGTGTAATTTAAGAAGATTGCAAAACGTCCCACCAAAATGTCACCACCAACATTTATACTGAATTTAGACAACGCGAAACTGTTTTGCTGCTGGTGGTGGAAATAGATGATGTCTCATTGGAAACTGTTGCTTCCTGGACCCCTGCTAACGAAATTGTGCACTGGTTGATAGAATCTCTCGTGGTCGTAAACGTGGCTTATAAGTCCTTCCGGAGCTGCCGGAGACATGGTCTATTTGCATTTCGTGTTAAAAGAGATATCTCTAGAATCATCTCGAAAGGTAGACCTTCATAGTTAATAAGATGCGAATGAGAGTGAATTGCGGTTAAATTTTATCCTGCTTGGTAGAGTTGTTCTTTCACTGAAATTTTTACTTGGTAGTTGGCTGTTAAAAACTATATTATATGTCGAGGGAGGATCCATGGACACTCTTAGATGGACATTATCATACATTATGAATTTGAATCTAATATTTAGATGACACGTTCGTCTTATAAGTTTTTATATTCCTACCAAAAATGAACACAATTCGAGTTACCAAACATCACCCATCTACCGATCTTAATTTCAACCGTGAACTTTTAGCGGCTGACATTCAAAGGGATAGTGGTGGTGTTATACGTCTGGAATTGTGCTCATTTTTGGTATGGATGTAGAGTCTTACGAGAGGAACATATCATCTAAAAATTAGATTCAAATTCATTGTCGTTTTGGTTTTGCGGAAAAATGGCGCAAATCATATATGATAGTGTCCATCTAAGAGTGTCCACGGATCCCCCTCCTATATATCTGCACCGCATCTCCTACTGATAACATCAGCAAGAAAAATCTACCCTGCTATATACCCCCACTCATATCCCCACTATTTGCCTCCATGATGTGGCATCCCCATCATGCTTCTGGATCAAACAAGAGGTCCATTAGTGTTGAATTGGGCCACTAAGGTGACGACACGTCACGGGGAAGGATTTGAGGGAAGAATTTTGAGATATAAAGCATTCTCGAGGAAAAATAGCTTGCAACATATCTAATAAGTCACAGAGGAATTATGTACGTGCAGTAAGAAAAACAATATATTGAAGTTAAACAGAATTGTGCTACAATATATGCACTCAAAGCTCTAACTTATTTTCATTTTCTGATTAAGTTCAAAATAATAGTTTCAGAGATGTTTGAGAGATGTAATTAACCTTTTTTTTAGAATCTCCATCGATCTCGATTAGTGATTTGCTCTATCTAGGTTATTGGAACCTAGGATTCTTGAGCTCCTTAGATATAACATCGGCTCACAATAGTCTTGCTTGGGTAGATTTTGGTATCAAATATGAGAAACATAGGAATGCTAAAGTTAGAGTAGTATTAGGATCAATTTTTCTTAAACCAAAACATAAGTAGGAAACAGATAAAAGCGAGGAAAGAAACAAGACACTAAGTTCCAATGTAAATCAACTTTGGTTCGCTACTGCAACTTAATATCAGGTAGTTTTTGTACTATAGGTGTTGTTGTATTTGTGATGAGTTCAACATATTTTGTTGTAGAGTACCACAATATTACATAGCTTCAACACACTAATTTTTCCTGATGCCACTGGGTGAGAAGTATTATACTTATGATGATCAAGAATTACTGAACATTAAACAAAGATCAAGAAAGGTAGAAAAGATTGTATTACAAGTTCAGAAAAATCCAATGACCCAAGACAGCGTTCTCAGACATATTTATTACAAAATAATTGAGTTGTCTGAATCAGCTATTCAGACAACTGACTAACTAAAACTTGAGTCAAGTCAAATAAGTTTGGCTTGATTATTCCTATTATCCCCCATCAAACTGATAGAGGCTAACTCAAAGAAGTTTGCAAAATACACAGGACAAGAGAAAGCTCAACAACAAGAAACAATATTAAAACAAAATTTGTCTGATATGATAAGGAACTAAATCTAAAGACCCAGAAGATGGTTGCAGTAAAAACAACAGCTGCAAGTTCTCCAGTACTAGCCATAGTTGAAACATCAATAGTAAGCTGTAATGTAGAAGTCCCCAACAGTTAATGCAGCAAGGAAGTAAAAACTGGAGCACAAAGACCCTTAGTAAAAAGATCAGCCAACTGATTTTCTGAAACAATATGTTGCACTGTCAGAAATCCACTTGCAATTAATTTCCCTACAACATGATAGTGTATCTTTATATGTTTGGCCCGGGAATGAGAGACAGGATTAGCTGAAAAATAAATCGCACTAGTATTGTCACAGTAAAAGTAGCTGGCTGTGCTAATGAAATATGCAATTCATAAAGAACTGAAGAGAACCATTCTAATTCAGCAGTATCCACTGACAAACACTTATATTCTAGCTCAGCTGTAGACCTAGAACCAGTAGGATGCTTTTTACTAGACCAAGAAACCAAAGAATACCCCATAAAAATTCATAACCACAAGTAGACCTTGTTGTTTCTGGACAGTTACCCCAATCAAAATATGTATAAGCAATCAAAGTTGTAATGTCTCCTTTCATCATTGTGATACCAACACCAATGGAACCCTTCAAATAACGTAAAATTCTTTTGACTAACAACATGTGAATATCTGGGGGAGCATGCATATACTGGCTCACATAATTAACCCCAAAGCATATATCTGTTCTTGTCAAACATAAATACTGAAGCATACCCACAATAATTTTATACTCAGAAGCATTATATAACAAAACACCATCATTTATTGATACTCTTGGACCCTTAGCAACTAGTGTACTAGAAGGATTACATTCTAGCATTTTTGCTTTTTCCAACAATTCCAAAATGTATTTCTTTTGTGTGAGCATAATACTATCAGTTAGTCTAGTTGCATCTATACCCAAGGAAAAAATGCAAATCTCTCAATTTTTTCATTGCAAATGAAGCACTTCATTATGTAATCAAATGAGAAAGAAAACTTGCTGAAGACCCAGTATGAATTATATCATCAACATAAAGCAGGAGAATCATCATTTCAGAAACAACAGCATAAACAAACATAAAATAAACAGAAACTGTCTTCACAAAACCATAAGAAAGTAAACAGGTACTAAATTTCTCAACCCAAGCCCTTGGTGCTTGTTTTAAACCATAAAGACTTTTCTTCGAATGACAAACTTTATTTGGAAATTCAGCACTTTCAAAGCCAGGTGGTTGTTTCATATAAACATCTTATGTTAAATCATCAGGTAAAAATGCACTTGAAACATCCAATTTTTTATTGGCTATCCTCTAGTAACATATGTGGTTAAAACTACGCTAAATGTAGTTGCATTTACAACAGGACTAAAAGATTCACCATAATCAATACCATCTTGTTGATTGTATCCTTGAGCCACTAGTCTTAACTTGAACCTACCCACAGCCCCATCTGACTTTAACTTTACCTTGTAGACCCATTTACATCGTAAAATATTCATATGTGGTTCAGGATCAACCAATTCCCATGTTCCATTTCTAATAAATGCATTATTCTCATCTCTCATTGAAACTTGCCATTTTGGATTCACTACACCATTTTTTCCGAATCGTAACGGTTTTTAAGCGTTACGAAACGGGGTTGTAACAGAGCCAGACCGTTACGAAAAGGGGTGCTACAATTTTTTCGTAACGGACCACTAGCCGTTACGATTTTTTTTTGTAACGGCCCTTGTAACAGCTTAAAGCCGTTACTACGTGGCACTGTCGTAACATGCGCCAGCCGTTACGAATTTATTTAGTAACAGGACGTTGTAACAAGATGAAGCCGTAACGATTTTTTTTGTAACTGTAAAAAAATTACTGCCGGTCAACCTTGACCTGGTCAGAATCAGTCGGCAATGACTAATTTTGACCAGGTCAAGGTTTCCCGGCAGCTCATTCTCGGCTGGAATACGCCGGAATTCCAAAGAACCACCTGCATACATTTATCCTTCAAATCAACAATATTTTCTTCAATAAAATTCATCTCCATTCAATCAATTCTTATCACATTCAAATAGATTCATATAAAGGATTCATACAAAAAAGAACTTAAATTCTTCTAAGTATCAAATACTAGGGGATGTATACAAAATCTTCTAAGTATCGGTTCATAGAAATTCTTATGTTCACAAATTTATCTAACTTAGAATGTACACAGAAACTTACGGCAACCTAATGTCTGCCTTGTTCTCCAACCTTTTTGCTCCAAACTTGTCGCAGCAGAGCATCATCCAATGAAACTGCAAACGCAAAAAACATATACTTAGATGGAAGTATGCGCGGAAAAATCATCCCTAAGTTATGAGGTTACTGCTGCAAGTAAGAGAAGTGGAGGATCATACTAATTAAGTTCTTGTTTCATATCGTAGAAACCTACTTAAGTTCCTAAGTTCATTACACTTCGTAGAAACCTACTACAATAGGGAATACATGGTAACCTACTTCAGTTCCTAAGTTCATTTCATTCTCACTTGAAAATCACTATAAGTAGATACTGCAGAAAGTTACTCAAAACTTGCAGCTTCAATCAATTGAACCAGTAAGCTATGATAGTTATCTCATCTATGGTTTTTCAGAATTATTATACATACCGAGGCTGTTACGCCAGCTAAGGACTTAAATAAGAAAATATGGAGTAAGCCTTCAAGCACAACAAAAACTAGACAAACTTGAAGCTGCAAATTTTAAGACATCAAGTCAGAAATCCATGCATAAAGTTATCGATGAAAAGTATCTGTTGAGTTTGAACTTCATAAGCATATATACCAACCTATGTTAAAAGCAGACAAAACTTCAAAAAAATATAAATTGGGGAGAAGAACAATGAGAAATACTTATTGTGGTTTTGTAATAAAGAACAAGCCCATGATTTATGCTATTGTTGTGGTACTCCTTTCTCTGTAGAGAAAAAAGTAAGATATAATTTCAAACTGAACTAATAAAACATATAAAGGAAAAAAGATGGTTCTTAATTACTTCATTGCTACTAAACATTACCAAGATAATTACAGGCTTATGGGCGACGGACAGTTGCCTATATGGTTTAGGGGCCTAAAGCTTACCAAGGTTTTAAGTCCACCTAAGCAGTAACAGACAAAATCCATATCTTGGAATTTAGGCCTATGGTGCAGTGTTCACGATCATAAACTCTATAGGAAACTAATAAGGGAGACATAAATTTATATATAAATTCAAACTTGCTAAATAAAAGAACAGAAAACATACCTTGGGGAAAAGTGTTTCATAAAGCTTCTGGTATTTAGCTTCAAGAGCAGCCCTCTCCTCAAAAAGATTCGCTTCAAGCTCATCATGTTGGCCCTGCAAAGTATGCACCAAAATTTTTACTTCTCCTTAAACTCAACTACAAGCTTACCCCCACCAAGTTCAAGCTCATGATCGAAATTGATAGCAAGCATTTTATGAAAAATACACAGAAAAAGGAGTTCATAGATAAAATAAGAAAAACAGATGAAAGGAAGAATTACCACCTTCACAAAACAAAAAAAAGATTATCTTGAATACGAGACACAACTGCCATACCTTTAAAGTGAGACGTAAAGTGGTGTCTCTGAACAATCTTCAACGAACGGTTACCACCTACCCTGAAATCCAAGTGAAAATAAGATAAAAGAAAATTGTGGGTGTACAACGATAACGTAGTGAATACAACTGAAATGCTTACAAGTTACAAGCAAATCCTTCTCCTAATGTTGCCTCAATTGACTGGTCCGAACTTTGCCATCTGTTAATGTGCAAATGCAAAATTCTGTTGAGATTCTAGAAGCCCGACTACTTACTTAGACCATGTAAAAATAGAATTCATCTCCAAGAATAAGTGATCCAATCCTGCACCAAAAACTTAATGTGTAATGCAGTTAGAAGGAGAACCAATGGATCTAAACTTATCAGATATAGGAAGCATTGAATGGACTCATCAACGATGAAGTAACATTTATTTCCTTCATTCTACAAACCTGAATTGAACACCAAAAGGAGATCACAAGATCTAGCAATGCTACCAGAATCATGAGTACCATATGTAATTAGGAATTGCTTGAGTAACAATTTCAGCTCAATTTGCATAGGTCGACCTACTTATTCTGGTCATGTCCTTTTAAATATGATTGTATCGCTTTTAAAGATGCAAAAAAAGAAAGAACAAAAATCCTAGATTAACAGAATTCTTGTGCGATCGCTTTTATGTAGTTGTATTTTTCTAGAATGAATTTTTGTTCCAGCAATTAAAAGATTAGAAACTTATTAACTCAGAGACAGCTTAATCCATACAAAAGTTTTAAAATGGTCGTGCACATTATAAACATTTAGGCCAAATGAGAAAAGTAGCAAGTTTCCGTAAAATTATTATCATCTAAAAATTCATAAAGAAAAGCCAGCAATCAAACAAATGGCAGAAAGAAAACACACACAAGAACGCCAAGTTCAGATAATACACATACCCTGTATTCATATCAACAAATCCTCATTTCAGAAATAGCACCTGGCAACTCAACTTACCTTGGAATACCTTTATTAATGCAGGAGCTTCTTTCTCATACGGTTTGACAAACTTGTCTGAAAAGAAGGAACATCTCCTTTATTTTACAATCCCTTCAAAAAAAGAAGGAACCCAAACTACATCAAAAGGGATGGAAAACAAAACCAAACAACTTTGAAACATGAAAACTTAAAAAGAACTTAAGCAGAAGAATTAGAAAAACTCAAGCACTAAAGTGCGGCATCACTGGACTCAAACAACAACCTAGCATAGTACACCCTGGGAATAATGGCGACATCTGTCTCTATTAAAAAAGTAAAAATTAGTACCGTCACAGGGTAACACATTGTTAACTGATTGTTTTAAGATACAAATATATATCAACTTAGCTGATCCGTCATTTACTCAAACACTAGAGTGTAAAGTTTAAATCTAGCATTTCGTAGAAGGATATGAATCTACTGCTGCTTCATTACTACATAAAATTTAGCATTCGTATTGATTATCAAAGTATGTAAACAATCCATATCCATCAGAAACAGGCCATAACAGATTTTATGAGAATTTTTTGGGTTAAACCGGTGACCACAATCCTTACCATAATTTTTAAATTTAGCCTGAACAAGGTGAGCAGAATCACTACCAGTGCTGCTGCAAATCTAGCAGCAACTTTAATAGGAATACGAGTCTTCAAATGCGGAGTGGTCGGCATCTAAGTATTGATAAGACATGGAAGCATGTATCCATCTGGAGAAAAGCAGCTACTTCATAATAAATATATTTCACATTTATAAAGTCTATTGCGTCCGCGTGTCCACATTTTCTAATTTTCTAGTTACTGCCTTGCAGGTACTAGTCACAACATAACATGCTTCTATGAGGTAAAGACAGTTTACCTTAAATCAAATTCCTAGCTAGATTGAAGTAGTTGATCTTGATTCCTTGTTATGCCTCAATTGAACTTCTGAATCATCACTTCAACCACTAACCATCAATTTCATCTTAATCACCATCATCTATACTCAGAACCAGAAAATAATTTCCAATTCCTTGTCTCTAATCAAAGTTCAAAAAATCGATTCATCTCTCAAACCACCAAACCCAGTCTTTGATTTCTTCTTATCTATTACAAAATTGAACCTTCAATCAATTTCCAAACCCTAACTACATCTCTTTGAAATTAAACAATGCAATTCATACTAACTTAAACCCTAAAATAGAAATTAAACAAATCAATTCATATACCTTCAACTTTAGTTCTTCAAATTCAATCTTTCAAACCCTAAAATGAAATCAGAAAATCAGACTAGTATATATACTTCAAACCATATATCTTTCAAACCCTAAAATTTGATTTGACAAATGATGAAGTAAATACCTCTCAAGTTCTTCAACAGATAAAACTCTAAAAATGATTTCAGAAAAAGAAATCATATAAGCTTTATCAGATAAAAAAAACCCTAAAATGAAAAACCCTAATGAAAAGAAACAAACGATTGAATTAACGCGATTAATGAAAACCCCAAATGGAAAAAAAAATTATAATTGAAATTACAGACCGAAACTGTTGTAAGACTCTAATCTCTAGTCTCTTTGATCGATTTATCATATAATTGAATTAACAGATCGAAACTGGTTAAACCCCAATCTCTACGGGGGAGGCGATGAGAAGAGAAAAGATAGAGAGAAAGGGAAAAGAGAAATGGTGAGATTGGTCGATGGTATTGGATGAAATATCCCTTATCTCTTCAGGGGAGGAATTATCCTCAAGCAAAAGCAAAGATGGGTGGGGAAAAACGGCACACAACTGAGTGACACGCACACAATAAACCCATGTTACCGGCTCTAGTGTGACCAAGCGTGTGATTAGCACACGTTAAAAATTAGCATGTTACGAATCTGGAAAAAAAATCGTAACGCCTTCAGCCTGTTACGTCTAGGTTATAACGGTTATTTGTAACAGGAAAATTTGTAACGTCTGCTGGGCCGTTACGAATTTTAGTTGCGATTCCGGAAAAATGGTGTAGTGATTTTAATAGCAGTTTTCAAAGACTTTGGTTCAGTAGGAATGGATAATAAAGAAGTAAAATCATATGGAAGAGGATGTTTAACAGAGTGACGTAAAACATGATCAGGAACACTTTTGGTTTAGAAATACCTGACTGAGATCTTGTCACAATTTTAGTTGAAGGACCAGAAGATGTTTCAGTAAGAACTTCATCAACAGTTGAAAATTCAGAACAAGAAGAAGATGAAAAATAAAATTATGTTTCTGAGAAAATGACATGTCTTGAAATATAAGTTCTTTTGGAAATGGGATTATAGCATTTATAGTCTTTATGTAAAGAACTATAGCCTATGAACACACATTTGACTGATTCGGGAGACAACTTTTCAGCCTTCAATGACCCAAAAGGGATAACAAATACAATCAAAGACTCGTAATAATGAATAATTTGGTTGCTCATTGTACAAAACTTGAAATAGAGATTTATCAGGCAATAACCAGTGGAGTAACTTTTATTAATCGATGGAAATAAAAATAAAAATTTGAAGTGGGAATGTTATAAATACCCTCCATTTTTGCTCACCTTACACAAATACCCCCGAGGGGTAAAAATAATTTTTTTGGAGTCAACTTGTATAAAGTTGCATCCACATCTGGAAGCAACTCGTGCTAGTTGCGTTCACTTCTGAAGACAACTTGTACCAGTTGCTTCCACTTTTCAGAAGGTAGGGGTATTTTTAAAAATTGAATAAGAATATATTTTAAGGGACGAATTTTGAGGGGTATTTAAATAATATTTCCAATTGAAAGTGTCTTTTTGTTAACGTGTGGTTGGATGTATCTCATCGGAGGGAGTTTAACTTGAATATATGTCACATGACGTATTTTCTTTGATTACGATTTTTTTCTTAAAAACTTCGCAGTCATAAAAAAGGATTGTTTTTGTTCTTCGTTCTTCTCTTTTAAACTTTGTTTTTCGGATCTCTCCCAAAGTTTGAAAAACACCCGTTAAAACGATCACACCCATACACCGTGGACGTGAGGGTTCCCGAACCCCTTGCCTATCTAATGCCGATACATAGGAAATAACGGAAGTTTTTTAGGACCGTTTTTCCGTTTTCACAGACGTTATAACCGTTTTTCTAAAATTGAATTTTACGTTTTTTCCATCTAAATAACATTTTAACGTAATTTTTTTTCGTTTTCACGTCAGTTATAACCGTTTTTTAATAAAAAAGAATCTATAAAAATATTTTCTTACAATTCTTTATATTTTAAATTAAAGATTAAAAAATTAAAACTGATATTTTAAAAATAAAAGAATAAAATAATAATATAAAGAAAACGTTATAACAACGTTATTTGACCCGTTATAACTGTTTTCACGCACGTTGTAACCGTTAGATAGGAATTTCAAACCATAATTCTTTTTCATTTTCTATTTAACCGTTATAACGACGCGATTTTCGCCTGAAACATGCTCACACCCCGTCAAAACGTATTATAACGGTCACACTCAGTAGCCGTGACCTGAGCCGTGACCTGTTTTTCAAACCTTGATCTCTCCAACTCCAAGAATACACTGTGTTGGATCACAAGCAAGGAGTTTGAGCTTAAAAGGACTAAATCTTATCTGGTACATCTCTCTCGGAAAATTATAATTTTTCGAAATCTTTTTGGAGTGTTTTTGGGTTGAGGATTTTTAAAATTAAAATCCAGTATTATCTTTTAGATACGAATAAAGTTTGTTTTGTAACCCATTGTTTAGATTAAGGTTTAATCTTCTTCTCATTAATATCTAACGTATCCGAATCTTAAGAAAACAACATTGATTGTAATTGTACAATATCGCTAGAAATTGCCTATTTACTCTCTCAGGAATAAATAAGATAAATGTTGGTTATGTCTATGTTTGGTTGTGGTGCTCTTGTTTGAGGTAATTAGGATTTATATTTTCTTAATTTTGAATTTGGGTTTTGTTTGATTTTTGAGTAGTACAAGTTTCAACTTTACTCATGACTATTAGAGACTAGAAAGTTGTAGTCTTTTTTATTTTTGTTTTACTGATCGGGTTTTTCACTTGAGTCGGATGCGCTTAATGTTCTTTATCATGTCATGTGATTAAATATACATTTTTTATGGTAGTTTAAACATACCAATTAGAATATGATATGCCTCCTCAACTCATAATTATGGAGAGCGTGAATAAAATTCTGATTGTCCATCTCTTCAACTAGAGCATGGGGAGCGTGTTAGATTGTCATAGGAGACTTTCAATGTGTTATTGGTTCCAAATTCTGTTATGCATGCTTGGATTTTTCTTATCCGAGCATTTGTTAATAGTAAATTATGTACTTACACCCTCTAGAATCTCAGTAAATTACTTTCCCTTTTTCAGTCTGTGCGTGAAACACAAAGAGTAGTTATTATCATGTTTAAGATTTAGTTGTGGTGGTACTTAGAATTTCTCGTACTCTAGAAGTTTCTTTGACATATGTTTAATAAATTTTTCTTTGACATTTAAGCTTGTATATTAGACAATTTGTATGGCTCAGACCTGTATAAATATCAACTATCAAGACTCAGATGGCAGTCATGTTGGTGTGTTTCTCTTCATGATTGTATTCAGATAACAAAATTTGAATTGCTCATAGTGTCATGTCTTTTATCTTAATCTTCAGCAAACAGCGCAAAAAGAATCTCAAGAAGATACAAACTGAACTGAGAAAGGAACAACAACCACCAAAAGTACAACTACCAACACAACAGAACATATTGAGTAATAATAACAACTCAATATTTTTTTTCAAATTTCTTTTGATGCAATTATAAATAAACAATCGAGGAGCACGTATATGACAACATTTGCAGCCCCAAACTTTACCCATCTTTGCAGTATATTTCTGGATGATGTAATGACGATAAAGATGTTTGAAGGATGAGGCTCTGAACCGTGCAAGTCCCTCTGCCCTCTCTATGGCGTTAGAAATAGATGAATTTGTTCCCTCTATGGCGGTTGGAGAATCTAGTAAACCACTACAAACAGAATTTGATACCCTATCTACAACGAGTTTTGTAGAATATTCCTACTCAGAAGAAGAATATCCAAGAGCAGGTGAGACAGATGATGAAGAATATCCAACAGAACAGAACACAGTGAGTAATAATAATAACTCAAAAAAAAAAATTCCAAATTTCTTTTGATGCAATTACAAATAAAGACGTATAAGAAAACTTTGCAGCCCCAAACTTTATCTATCTTTCCAGTATATTTTCAGATGATGTAATGACAGTAAAGATGTTTGCAGGATGAGGCTCTGAACTGTACAAGTCCCTCTGCCCTCAGCAGTATGGTGTCTAATTGGTTTGATGGTTGGCCCGTGTCAGACGAAAACCTTGTAAAATTGATGAAATCATGTGAAGACTCAGTTGCCGGAAGACGTGAACCTTTTACTTGGATTCATGTGTATGCTTACTTCAATAAGAAAAAACGTTACGGAGGATATGGAGTTATTGTACACAATGATCTAGGGGTGCCAATCACTGCTTCAGCTCGGTTCTCAAAAGATGGATGTTCTTTTTATCATCAAGTATTCGAGGGAATAAATGCTGGTGTGAAACTTGCTGGAAAACTTGGTTGTTCTCATCTCCGTGTCCGGTGTAATTCGGCTAAACTTCCATTTCATTTCAATTATTTAGATGTGTGTTGTAATAGAAAATGCAAAGACACGGCTAATGCTAACAATATTTGCGATAGATGTGACGAGTATATTATGAGCGAGCTGGGTTGTTGCCCTGAGATGAAGCTTCTTGTGTTGAAACTTAGGCAGAAGGATCCAATAGATTTTCTATTTAATTCGGCGGGTGTAGCTGTACATTATCCGGCAAAATTGGAAAAAAAAAAAAGAAGGGACTTGCTCAGAAGAAGGAAGGAAGGTATGCCACCGATGAAGATGGGTCAGGTGAGACTGGACATGAGATTCAACCAGCTAGACTTCCTCTAAGGCTAAAACATATTACTTGGGGGAGAATGTTTTGCTATGTCAAGCAGGATGATTGTATGAAGAGGACTCTATTGGGTAGTTCAGGTATTCTTATTTTGATTAGTAGTTGTATTCTATTACTTTATTATGTGGGTATTGTTCATGTTAACGGATAAGGAGACCTGGTGCTGAATCTTATCAAGTCTTTCTTTTGGCGTTGTTCTCCCTACTGTGAGTGATGACCTCGCAGCCGAGTTGTGCCTCCCTGGTTCGTACTTGATGAAATTTACAGAATATTATATTTTTGAGACTTTTTAGTCTCTAATAAGTTCATTTCTGGGATAGTCGTTTTTTTTTAAATCGGGGATACTCGATCTTGGGTGACTTTATTAGTGTAATTTAAGAAGATTGCAAAACGTCCCACCAAAATGTCACCACCAACATTTATACTGAATTTAGACAACGCGAAACTGTTTTGCTGCTGGTGGTGGAAATAGATGATGTCTCATTGGAAACTGTTGCTTCCTGGACCCCTGCTAACGAAATTGTGCACTGGTTGATAGAATCTCTCGTGGTCGTAAACGTGGCTTATAAGTCCTTCCGGAGCTGCCGGAGACATGGTCTATTTGCATTTTCGTGTTAAAAGAGATATCTCTAGAATCATCTCGAAAGGTAGACCTTCATAGTTAATAAGATGCGAATGAGAGTGAATTGCGGTTAAATTTTATCCTGCTTGGTAGAGTTGTTCTTTCACTGAAATTTTTACTTGGTAGTTGGCTGTTAAAAACTATAGTATTATATGTCGAGGGAGGATCCATGGACACTCTTAGATGGACATTATCATACATTATGAATTTGAATCTAATATTTAGATGACACGTTCGTCTTATAAGTTTTTATATTCCTACCAAAAATGAACACAATTCGAGTTACCAAACATCACCCATCTACCGATCTTAATTTCAACCGTGAACTTTTAGCGGCTGACATTCAAAGGGATAGATGGTGGTGTTATACGTCTGGAATTGTGCTCATTTTTGGTATGGATGTAGAGTCTTACGAGAGGAACATATCATCTAAAAATTAGATTCAAATTCATTGTCGTTTTGGTTTTGCGGAAAAATGGCGCAAATCATATATGATAGTGTCCATCTAAGAGTGTCCACGGATCCCCCTCCTATATATCTGCACCGCATCTCCTACTGATAACATCAGCAAGAAAAATCTACCCTGCTATATACCCCCACTCATATCCCCACTATTTGCCTCCATGATGTGGCATCCCCATCATGCTTCTGGATCAAACAAGAGGTCCATTAGTGTTGAATTGGGCCACTAAGGTGACGACACGTCACGGGGAAGGATTTGAGGGAAGAATTTTGAGATATAAAGCATTCTCGAGGAAAAATAGCTTGCAACATATCTAATAAGTCACAGAGGAATTATGTACGTGCAGTAAGAAAAACAATATATTGAAGTTAAACAGAATTGTGCTAACAATATATGCACTCAAAGCTCTAACTTATTTTCATTTTCTGATTAAGTTCAAAATAATAGTTTCAGAGATGTTTGAGAGATGTAATTAACCTTTTCTTTTAGAATCTCCATCGATCTCGATTAGTGATTTGCTCTATCTAGGTTATTGGAACCTAGGATTCTTGAGCTCCTTAGATATAACATCGGCTCACAATAGTCTTGCTTGGGTAGATTTTGGTATCAAATATGAGAAACATAGGAATGCTAAAGTTAGAGTAGTATTAGGATCAATTTTTCTTAAACCAAAACATAAGTAGGAAACAGATAAAAGCGAGGAAAGAAACAAGACACTAAGTTCCAATGTAAATCAACTTTGGTTCGCTACTGCAACTTAATATCAGGTAGTTTTTGTACTATAGGTGTTGTTGTATTTGTGATGAGTTCAACATATTTTGTTGTAGAGTACCACAATATTACATAGCTTCAACACACTAATTTTTCCTGATGCCACTGGGTGAGAAGTATTATACTTATGATGATCAAGAATTACTGAACATTAAACAAAGATCAAGAAAGGTAGAAAAGATTGTATTACAAGTTCAGAAAAATCCAATGACCCAAGACAGCGTTCTCAGACATATTTATTACAAAATAATTGAGTTGTCTGAATCAGCTATTCAGACAACTGACTAACTAAAACTTGAGTCAAGTCAAATAAGTTTGGCTTGATTATTCCTATTATCCCCCATCAAACTGATAGAGGCTAACTCAAAGAAGTTTGCAAAATACACAGGACAAGAGAAAGCTCAACAACAAGAAACAATATTAAAACAAAATTTGTCTGATATGATAAGGAACTAAATCTAAAGACCCAGAAGATGGTTGCAGTAAAAACAACAGCTGCAAGTTCTCCAGTACTAGCCATAGTTGAAACATCAATAGTAAGCTGTAATGTAGAAGTCCCCAACAGTTAATGCAGCAAGGAAGTAAAAACTGGAGCACAAAGACCCTTAGTAAAAAGATCAGCCAACTGATTTTCTGAAACAATATGTTGCACTGTCAGAAATCCACTTGCAATTAATTTCCCTACAACATGATAGTGTATCTTTATATGTTTGGCCCGGGAATGAGAGACAGGATTAGCTGAAAAATAAATCGCACTAGTATTGTCACAGTAAAAGTAGCTGGCTGTGCTAATGAAATATGCAATTCATAAAGAACTGAAGAGAACCATTCTAATTCAGCAGTATCCACTGACAAACACTTATATTCTAGCTCAGCTGTAGACCTAGAACCAGTAGGATGCTTTTTACTAGACCAAGAAACCAAAGAATACCCCATAAAAATTCATAACCACAAGTAGACCTTGTTGTTTCTGGACAGTTACCCCAATCAAAATATGTATAAGCAATCAAAGTTGTAATGTCTCCTTTCATCATTGTGATACCAACACCAATGGAACCCTTCAAATAACGTAAAATTCTTTTGACTAACAACATGTGAATATCTGGGGGAGCATGCATATACTGGCTCACATAATTAACCCCAAAGCATATATCTGTTCTTGTCAAACATAAATACTGAAGCATACCCACAATAATTTTATACTCAGAAGCATTATATAACAAAACACCATCATTTATTGATACTCTTGGACCCTTAGCAACTAGTGTACTAGAAGGATTACATTCTAGCATTTTTGCTTTTTCCAACAATTCCAAAATGTATTTCTTTTGTGTGAGCATAATACTATCAGTTAGTCTAGTTGCATCTATACCCAAGGAAAAAATGCAAATCTCTCAATTTTTTCATTGCAAATGAAGCACTTCATTATGTAATCAAATGAGAAAGAAAACTTGCTGAAGACCCAGTATGAATTATATCATCAACATAAAGCAGGAGAATCATCATTTCAGAAACAACAGCATAAACAAACATAAAATAAACAGAAACTGTCTTCACAAAACCATAAGAAAGTAAACAGGTACTAAATTTCTCAACCCAAGCCCTTGGTGCTTGTTTTAAACCATAAAGACTTTTCTTCGAATGACAAACTTTATTTGGAAATTCAGCACTTTCAAAGCCAGGTGGTTGTTTCATATAAACATCTTATGTTAAATCATCAGGTAAAAATGCACTTGAAACATCCAATTTTTTATTGGCTATCCTCTAGTAACATATGTGGTTAAAACTACGCTAAATGTAGTTGCATTTACAACAGGACTAAAAGATTCACCATAATCAATACCATCTTGTTGATTGTATCCTTGAGCCACTAGTCTTAACTTGAACCTACCCACAGCCCCATCTGACTTTAACTTTACCTTGTAGACCCATTTACATCGTAAAATATTCATATGTGGTTCAGGATCAACCAATTCCCATGTTCCATTTCTAATAAATGCATTATTCTCATCTCTCATTGAAACTTGCCATTTTGGATTCACTACACCATTTTTTCCGAATCGTAACGGTTTTTAAGCGTTACGAAACGGGGTTGTAACAGAGCCAGACCGTTACGAAAAGGGGTGCTACAATTTTTTCGTAACGGACCACTAGCCGTTACGATTTTTTTTTGTAACGGCCCTTGTAACAGCTTAAAGCCGTTACTACGTGGCACTGTCGTAACATGCGCCAGCCGTTACGAATTTATTTAGTAACAGGACGTTGTAACAAGATGAAGCCGTAACGATTTTTTTTGTAACTGTAAAAAAATTACTGCCGGTCAACCTTGACCTGGTCAGAATCAGTCGGCAATGACTAATTTTGACCAGGTCAAGGTTTCCCGGCAGCTCATTCTCGGCTGGAATACGCCGGAATTCCAAAGAACCACCTGCATACACCTTCCATTTATCCTTCAAATCAACAATATTTTCTTCAATAAAATTCATCTCCATTCAATCAATTCTTATCACATTCAAATAGATTCATATAAAGGATTCATACAAAAAAGAACTTAAATTCTTCTAAGTATCAAATACTAGGGGATGTATACAAAATCTTCTAAGTATCGGTTCATAGAAATTCTTATGTTCACAAATTTATCTAACTTAGAATGTACACAGAAACTTACGGCAACCTAATGTCTGCCTTGTTCTCCAACCTTTTTGCTCCAAACTTGTCGCAGCAGAGCATCATCCAATGAAACTGCAAACGCAAAAAACATATACTTAGATGGAAGTATGCGCGGAAAAATCATCCCTAAGTTATGAGGTTACTGCTGCAAGTAAGAGAAGTGGAGGATCATACTAATTAAGTTCTTGTTCATATCGTAGAAACCTACTTAAGTTCCTAAGTTCATTCCACTTCGTAGAAACCTACTACATTAGGGAATACATGGAAACCTACTTCAGTTCCTAAGTTCATTTCATTCTCACTTGAAAATCACTATAAGTAGATACTGCAGAAAGTTACTCAAAACTTGCATCTTCAATCAATTGAACCGGTAAGCTACGATAGTTATCTCATCTATGGTTTTTCAGAATTATTATACATACCGAGGCTGTTACGCCAGCTAAGGACTTAAATAAGAAAATCTGGAGTAAGACTTCAAGCACAACAACAACTAGACCAACTTGAAGCTGCAAATTTTAAGACATCAAGTCAGAAATCCATGCATAAAGTTATAGATGAAAAGTATCCGTTGAGTTTAAACTTCATAAGCACATATACCAACCTATGTTAAAAGAAGGCAAAACTTCAAAAAAATATAAATTGGGGAGAAGAACAATGAGAAATACTTACTGTGGTTTTGTAATAAAGAACAAGCCCATGATTTATGCTATTGTTGTGGTACTCTTTTCTCTGCAGAGAAGAAAGTAAGATATAATTTCAAACTGAACTAATAAAACATATAAAGGCAAAAAGATGGTTCTTAATTACTTCATTGCTACTAAACATTACCAAGATAATTACAGGCTTATGGGCGACGGACAGTTGCCTATATGGTTTAGGGGCCTAAAGCTTACCAAGGTTTTAAGTCCACCTAAGCAGTAACAGACAAGATCCATATCTTGGAATTTAGGCCTATGGTGCAGTGTTCACGACCATAAACTCTATAGGAAACTAATAAGGGAGACATAAATTTATATATGAATTCAAACTTGCTAAATAAAAGAACACAAAACATACCTTGGGGAAAAGTGTTTCATAAGCTTCTGGTATTTAGATTCAAGAGCAGCCCTCTCCTCAAAAAGATTCGCTTCAAGCTCATCATGTTGGCCCTACAAAGTATGCACCAAAATTTTTACTTCTCCTTAAACTCAACTACAAGCTTACCCCCACGAAGTTCAAGCTCATGATCGAAACTGATAGCAAGCATTTTATGAAAAATACACAGAAAAAGGAGTTCATAGATGAAATAAGAAAACAGATGAAAGGAAGAACTACCACCTTCACAAAAGAAAAAAAAGATTATCTTGAATACGAGACACAACTGCCATACCTTTAAAGTGAGACGTAGAGTGGTGTCTCTGAACAATCTTCACCGAACGGTTACCACCTACCCTGAAATCCAAGTGAAAATAAGATAAAAGAAAATTGTGGGTGTACAACGATAACGTAGTGAATACAACTGAAATGCTTACAAGTTACAAGCAAATCCTTCTCCTAATGTTGCCTCAATTGACTGGTCCGAACTTTGCCATCTGTTAATGTGCAAATGGAAAATTCTGTTGAGATTCCAGAAGCCCGACCACTTACTTAGACCATGTAAAAATAGAATTCATCTCCAAGAATAAGTGATCCAATCCTGCACCAAAAATTTAATGTGTAATGCAGTTAGAAGGAGAAACAATGGAGCTAAACTTGTCAGATATAGGAAGCATTGAACCCTGCAAATAGGACTCATCAACGACGAAGTAACATTTATTTCCTTCATTCTACAAACCTGAATTGAACACCAAAAGGAGATCACAAGATCTGGCAATGCTACCAGAATCATGAGTACCATATGTAATTAGGAATTGCTTGAGTAACAATTTCAGCTCAATTTGCATAGGTCGACCTACTTATTCTGGTTCATTTCCTTTTAAATATGATTGTATCGCTTTTAAAGATGCAAAAAAAGAAAGAAAAAAATACTAGCTTAACAGAATTCTTGTGCGATCTCTTTTATGTAGTTGTATTTTTCTAGAATGAATTTTTGTTCCAGCAATTAAAAGATTAGAAACTTATGAACTCAGAGACAGCTTAATCCATACAAAAGTTTTAAAATGGCCGTGCACATTATAAACATTTAGGCGAAACGAGAAAAGTAGCAAGTTTCCGTAAAATTATTATCACCTAAAAATTCATAAAGAAAAGCCAGCAATCAAACAAATGGCAGAAAGAAAACACACACAAGAACGCCAAGTTCAGATAATACACATACCCTGTATTCATCTCAACAAATCCTCATTTCAGAAATAGCACCTGGAAACTCAACTTACCTTGGAATACCTTCATTAATGCAGGAGCTTCTTGCTCATACGGTTTCACAAACTTGTCTGAAAAGAAGGAACATCTCCTTTATTCTACAAGCCCTTCAAAAAAAGGAGGCACCCAAACTACATCAAAAGGGATGGAAAACAAAACCAAACAACTTTGAAACATGAAAACTTCAAAAGAACTTAAGCAAAAGAATTAGAAAAACTCAAGCACTAAAGTGCGGCATCACTGGACTCAAACAACAACCTAGCATAGTACACCCTGGGAATAATGGCGACATCTGTCTCTATTAAAAAAGTAAAAATTAGTATCGTCACAGGGTAACACATTGTTAACTGATTGTTTTAAGATACAAATATATATCAACTTAGCTGATCCTTCATTTACTCAAAAACTAGAGTGTAAAGTTTAAATGTAGCATTTCGTAGCAGGATATGAATCTACTGCCACTTCATTACTACATAAGATTTAGCATTCGTATTGATTATCAAAGTAAGTAAACAATCCATATCCAGCAGAAACAGGCCATAACAGATTTTATGAGAATTTTTTGGGTTAAACCGGTGACCACAATCCTTACCATAATTTTTAAATTTATCCTGAACAAGGTGAGCAGAATCACTACCAGTGCTGCTGCAAAGCTAGCACCAACTTTAATAGGAATACGAGTCTTCAAATGCGGAGTGGTCGGCATCTAAGTATTGATAAGACATGGAAGCATGTATCCATCTGGAGAAAAGCATCTACTTCATAATAAATATATTTCATATTTATAAAGTCTATTGTGTCCGCATGTCCACATTTTCTAATTTTATAGTTACTGCCTTGCAGGTACTAGTCACCTAACATAACATGCTTCTATGAGGTAAAGACAGTTTACCTTAAATCAAATTCCTAGCTAGATTGAAGTAGTTGATCTTGATTCCTTGTTATGCCTCAATTGAACTTCTGAATCATCACTTCAACCACTAACCATCAATTTCATCTTAATCACCATCATCTATACTCAGAACCAGAAAATAATTTCCAATTCCTTGTCTCTAATCAAAGTTCAAAAAATCGATTCATCTCTCAAACCACCAAACCCAGTCTTTGATTTCTTCTTATCTATTACAAAATTGAACCTTCAATCAATTTCCAAACCCTAACTACATCTCTTTGAAATTAAACAATGCAATTCATACTAACTTAAACCCTAAAATAGAAATTAAACAAATCAATTCATATACCTTCAACTTTAGTTCTTCAAATTCAATCTTTCAAACCCTAAAATGAAATCAGAAAATCAGACTAGTATATATACTTCAAACCATATATCTTTCAAACCCTAAAATTTGATTTGACAAATGATGAAGTAAATACCTCTCAAGTTCTTCAACAGATAAAACTCTAAAAATGATTTCAGAAAAAGAAATCATATAAGCTTTATCAGATAAAAAAAACCCTAAAATGAAAAACCCTAATGAAAAGAAACAAACGATTGAATTAACGCGATTAATGAAAACCCCAAATGGAAAAAAAAATTATAATTGAAATTACAGACCGAAACTGTTGTAAGACTCTAATCTCTAGTCTCTTTGATCGATTTATCATATAATTGAATTAACAGATCGAAACTGGTTAAACCCCAATCTCTACGGGGGAGGCGATGAGAAGAGAAAAGATAGAGAGAAAGGGAAAAGAGAAATGGTGAGATTGGTCGATGGTATTGGATGAAATATCCCTTATCTCTTCAGGGGAGGAATTATCCTCAAGCAAAAGCAAAGATGGGTGGGGAAAAACGGCACACAACTGAGTGACACGCACACAATAAACCCATGTTACCGGCTCTAGTGTGACCAAGCGTGTGATTAGCACACGTTAAAAATTAGCATGTTACGAATCTGGAAAAAAAATCGTAACGCCTTCAGCCTGTTACGTCTAGGTTATAACGGTTATTTGTAACAGGAAAATTTGTAACGTCTGCTGGGCCGTTACGAATTTTAGTTGCGATTCCGGAAAAATGGTGTAGTGATTTTTAATAGCAGTTTTCAAAGACTTTGGTTCAGTAGGAATGGATAATAAAGAAGTAAAATCATATGGAAGAGGATGTTTAACAGAGTGACGTAAAACATGATCAGGAAACACTTTTGGTTTAGAAATACCTGACTGAGATCTTGTCACAATTTTAGTTGAAGGACCAGAAGATGTTTCAGTAAGAACTTCATCAACAGTTGAAAATTCAGAACAAGAAGAAGATGAAAAATAAAATTATGTTTCTGAGAAAATGACATGTCTTGAAATATAAGTTCTTTTGGAAATGGGATTATAGCATTTATAGTCTTTATGTAAAGAACTATAGCCTATGAACACACATTTGACTGATTCGGGAGACAACTTTTCAGCCTTCAATGACCCAAAAGGGATAACAAATACAATCAAAGACTCGTAATAATGAATAATTTGGTTGCTCATTGTACAAAACTTGAAATAGAGATTTATTATGAAGAACTGGAGTTGGGGTTATGTTTATGAGAAAAGTAGCAGCCAAAAAAGCATCATACCAATACTTTTTTGGATAAGATGCATTAAAAAGAAGAGTATTTCCCATTTCAGTAATGTGTCTATGCTTTCTTTCAGCAAGACCATTCTGTTCTGGGGATTTAGGACAAGAAATTCTCAGGTGAATACAACATGACTCTATAAAAAAATTTAAAAAGACAAACTCACTAGCACCATCAGTTTGAAAGGAAAGAATTTTTGTCTTGAATAAGCTTTCAGTAAGATATTTGAAATGTTTAAAACATTGTAAAGCTTCAAATTTGACTTGCATTTGATAAATCCAATGAAATATATTATAGTCATCAACAAATAAAACATAATACCTATGTCCTAATAATGAGGTAACAGGAGCAGGACCCCACTCATCAGAATGAGTTAGTGCAAGTGGAGAAGATGTATGTGAAGTAGAAACACTAAAAAGAAGTCTCCTGCGTTTAGCAAATTGAAAAGGATGACACAAAGTATGTGAAATAGCAGATTCTAAAATGATATTCTTATGATGATGAAGTTGCTGAACTATAGTTGAAGACGGATGTCCTAGTTTGATGTGACATACATCATAGGAAGCAGCAAGAGATAAGAAATCAAATTGCATTTTATGTGTATAAATTGGATACAAATTATGAACCATTTTACCCTTAGCTAATAAGACATGATTATGTAGACTCCTGATCTCATACCCAAAAGGATAGAAAGTGATGTAACAAGCATTATCTTTAGTAAATTTAGCCACTGACAAAAGATTATGTTTTATAGCGGGTACATGAAATACTTCAGCTAAAGTAAAACTAGATGTTGGTGTTTGAATAGTTGAATTACCAGTAAGAGAAATATACATAGGTTTACTATTACCAATGATAACATTCTCCTTTCCCTTGTAGTTTGAAGTATTTTGAATGATAGAACTATCACCAAACATATGTGGTGAGGCTCCACTGTCAGATATCCACATAGTACTGGAAGAATGATCATCATTCATTGCTGAATTATTTATATTTAAACTAGTAAAAGCTTATTGAGAAGTACCAGAAGAAAGTGTTGCTGCATTGGGATAATGTGCTTAAACATCAGCATTAGAAAAATTAGCTTGAGTATTACCATTAGAGGACCAATTTGTTGGTGGATGATATCTAAAGAAATACCTAGTAGAAACATGACCATTCTTCTTGCATATCTGACAAAAAACCTATGAATAATCCATATAAGATCTCCTATCACCACCTCCAGCTGAAGTTGACCCATTTTGCTGATTTGAACTAGACACATGTTGATACTGACTATTCTTATAAACACCACCATTTCCATTTTTACCATTGCCTCTATTTCTTCTTCTATTATTATTATTATTATGAGTATAAGTATTGGACCATTTCTAGCATAAAAGCCTACCGGATTCTGCTCATTACATATATTTGTGTTATGTTGTTGCCTTTCAGCAAAAAACTGTTCATGAGATAGCAATTTATCCTTAACTTCACCAAAAGAATAAGGCTTCTCCATACTTTGTGATGAAATAACAAAAATATTGTAATCACTGCCTAACTCATTCAACATAGATATCATTAAATCTTCATCACTTACTTTTTCACCAATTGCTGCTAAATAATCTGCAATTGACTTAATTTTCTGAAGATATTGAACAATATACATATTTCCTTTCTTAATCCCGTTCAATGGTGTCCTTGACATACTCTTCCTAGAAATAAATTGTGTTCTAAAACTCAATTCAAGAAAATCCCAAATTTATTTAGCTGTAGACAAACCAAGAACATCACCACTAACAGTTGGTGTAAAAGTTGCTTTTAGGAAGGTTGAAACAAACCTATCTAGTCTCCTCCAAAAAACCCATTCTAGATTAACCACTTGAACACCATCTACCATAACTTTCTGTGGTGGTTCAACTATGTCACTATTAACATACACATAAAGATCACAAGAAAACAAAACACCGTCAAACTATGTCACCATTAACACTATATGCAACTATGTTTTTTTTTTAACCTTCGATTCACTTTAGTAAATCCACGTGTATAAATCCTTTAGAACCGGTCTTCACCCGTCAAATCATTTAGCTCATGGACGATCACAAATCTTATTAAACTAACTTTTCAACCCTCCAATTATTTAGCTAATGGACAGTCACAAATCAAGATAAAACTCTTTCTCTTAGCTGATGGGTAAATTTTTAATATCCTCATTAATATATCTTCTCACGTAATAAGAAATTGGCAAAATCAACGAGATTTTGACCAAACATACCTGCAGTTAACGGCACGGGCATTAAATATATAATGAAAAAAATGTGGACATTTTCTTAAATGCATTTCTCCACATGGAATTTTTTTTAAAATCCCCTTAAAATAAAGAAAAGATGAGATTAATACCATTTTGAAAACAACCAAGAAAAGTATATTTCTCGGTTGATCTAGCGCTGATAACCATGACTCTGATCTCATGTAAAACAACAGGTGGAGGAGTTAATACAGGTAAAGGAGGTAAAAAAGGCTGAGCATGAATGATCGCTTGAGGTTGTTGCTGAACAGCAGCCGGTATTCCCCGAACCATGCGAAACCAATAATCCGAAGTCCTTCAACATTTTTCAAAATGTTGTAAAACTGTGTGGCGTAAGTGTTGGAATTATAATTCAAACATTAGATTTAGGATAATTTTGTTTGTTTTTTGAATATTTGGAAAATTGAATAATTGTTCGTTAAGTGTCCTAGTCTTTAGAAAAATACTAAACATACTTTTAAATGTGCAACTTAATTACTATAAATAAGGATTTTGTTAGCAGTGGGATAGTGAGGGCATTCTAGGGTTTCGGGTTACCGCAAGGCTAGTTTTCTTTTGTAAAATATGCAAAAAAAACTATTAATGTAGTTTTTATATTTTTGGGTGTTTCAATCTCTCTCTCACTCCTCTCTGTGTTATTGTGGAAAACCCACATGGTATCAGAGCTGGGGCAGAGAGGTGATTTGAGAGAGAGGTACCTATAAAAAGAGTTTTAAAAAAGAATTGTTTTTATTTGATGTTTGTTTAGTTTATGTGTGAAAAAAAATTATTATAGAAATTTTTGGATGAAAAAAGGGTTATCATATTTGTTTATTGTGAGTGCAAAGATTGATTTTGAGAGAAAACCAAAAACACAAAATAAAGATTATTGTGATGAAGAAAAATATTATTTTATGCTAAATCTAATAAAATATTTGAATATTTGAATGTTATTGAACACACACACATAAAATGTTATGTTATGTTATGTTACTAGCCCTTAACCCTGTCGTGCCGTCACGGGCCATGATGTTGGTTCATTTTTAATATATCGTATAATTTGTGTTCCGAATACTTATCAACTCCTTATGATTTAATATGGGTTTGTCATAAAAATAGTTGGAATTTTCCTCTCTTTTTTTCTTGTTTTTTTCCTTTAATAATTTACCGTTGGAGATTTGCTCAAACGAAAGAAATATAATCTCCAGACACTTTTTTATTTAGGTTCATTGCTTATAATGAGATAATGATCTACATGAACATGGAAGTTTAAATATTTTTTGGAAATATGTCATCAGCAACGCTCATCTCAGTGAAATCAACTAATCAATATCGTCCATAAAAGTCTCCCATGCTCCTCTTTCTCTCCATCTGACTCATCTATCATGGTCATGTTGTCGATCCTCAAAATAGGCAGAGAATAGTTGTTTTTTTTTGCATCGAACGGATGATACAAACTCTCCAATGTGACATGATTTTCCTGTAATTTTTCAACACTCATTAGATGACAATGATTAAAATGTGCACCCATTACCTTTTCGAATGGATTGTATATATGCGAACCTCTGCCATTAAATCTTCAACAAAGTATTGTGCCCAGCAGTTCGACTTAACGAAGGCTTTGGTAACTTCAAAAGTCTTGGACATTTTGTCACTTCTATATGTTCCTACCTTCACTTGGAATATAATCCGGCAACACATTACCTCATAAAGAACCTTGAACATATATTGTACCCCCTGATCCTATTTCAAATTAATAGGTTGTCAATAGATCCTTTACCAAAAGTTGACATCTTCTACGTTGAATATTTATAAAAAGAAATTATGGTATTGTGGATCATTTCTTTCTAAGATTGTAGTTTCAAAATTGGCCTCTTCAAGTCCCACGGTTTTCTAATTTTATATATCATGTTTGTTTTTAACATTTTAGTTAGCCATATTATGTTTGTTACTAATTTTAAACTTGATGTCATCTTCTACTATGAACTTTATGTGATTTCAGAATCGAGATAGTTATACCTCTTTCATTCGTATCAAGTAATCCGTTGTATATCCCAACAATTCTTCTACAGCAATTCCTTTCTTTTGCCGTTTCCGGACCATCAGTAGCCATTATTGTCAAAGGAAATCTGTCTAATTTTTGTTGACGTTATGTATTTTCAATGTTCATTTTTCTTAAATAAATAGATTATGGAAAAACTAAAGAAAAAAAGAACATAAGTATTACACCGGGTCTAAGTTACTATATCCAAAATACTCCGTACACTGCTTTTGATGCCTTGTTTCCTCAAATTCCTCGTTGTGTTCTAGATAGTACATGCAACACCAATCATTTGCGAAGTGAGCTATTTGCGCAAGTGTGGTCAATGTATCCCTTACTTTTAATAATAATAACAACAGGTCAATTTTTTTCAAGGCGTCCAGTTGTAAATGGTATGAATCTATTAGATTTGAATTGTACCTCAATCTTAGATATCACCTTCTTCTCACATAACATAGCAATTGAGGAAGGACAAATCTTGACCACTCTTTACATAGGCAGAGTTATCCAAACTATGTTTTGCAATTGTCTTACGTGGAAATTATTATTAATTCATATTTTAGTCGGCTCCTATCGAAGCCGATCTAATTAGTCCTATAGAAAGTTAATCTTAAAATTTTGACCTCATTTCTTGACCAAATTATTGAAGTATTCTCCGTCATGTTCTGCTTTATGTGATCTACCTATCTGTATCTACTATACCTTCTAACCCAGTGAATGAAACCTATACATATTGATCCGTAATTTGATGTTGTTGATTTGTAATCAAGAGTTCGCATGATTTGAGAATGTAAAATATAAAAAGTATTCTATAAACATCAGAGGAGAAATTTAGATTTATGATTTAGAGTTTTTTATGATGATTTTGATGAACAAACATAATTTTCAAACAAATATTTTAGAATGCAAATACATTTTCCCGGTCAATAAGGTTTTATATCGGGAATTGAGTGAAAGTTGTTGTCTTTGTAGGTAGTTGTCTCGAAACAACTCGACATTGATGGTCTTTCAGGAAAAAGAATGTAATAGTACTTGAGAGAGCGATAATGTTCTCTTACGCGGGTACACCAATTTCCTTTATATAATACAGATACATTTTCGGTGATCCAACAGTCATGATCATATTATCTTATACGTTCCGGTATCATCCTCGAAATATTTGGTTTTTGTTCTTATCAATCGTGCTAAAAACAACCAATTACATCTTTCACAATACAATATTGCATGTTTTGTGAAGATTTTTTTTTACTCGGTCAATGAAACTCACTAAAAAACAAAAACTATTATTATCCACTACTAATACCAACACCCACCACCATAAAAACTATCCACCGCCACTATTTCTTCCACCAATAGTAATGTTACCGCATCCACCATTCACAAACACCGGCCACCGTTTGTACTAACCCTACTTCCACTACCATCATTAGAATTAATATAGTTTTTAGTAAAATTATTTATTAATAAAATTATGTATTTATGTTATATTATTAAAGGGACATTTATAATAGAAATTTAATTAATCATTATGAACAATCAATGAGACACTGATTAATAAAACATTTAAAAATGGTTAAGTTGAACAAACTCCAGCGGTAAATTTATCTTTGCCAAGGACAAATCCTGACCACTCTTTACATAGACAAATCGATAAATAATTTCATATGTTCTTATCTTGATTCGTGTCATTCGTTTAGTTATTACATAACATGGAAATTTATTGCACCAAGTTTTTAAGATGGACATTGTTTTATCGAGTTTATTTTAACATTAGAATGATCAACCACGTTTTATACTTTATAATGTAACGTTACATATTTTGTGGCGTTATGAAATTAGCATAATATGTTTTTGTTCACCAATATCCACCACTACCATAAAACCATATGAATCCATTTTTTTTTATCCACCACCACCTAGTGGCAGAGCCAAGGGTTGACTAACCTGGCTCTAACCCCTTAAATTTTTAATAACTACATAAATTTTTTAGTTTATTTTATAAATAGTACTTTGTCCATATATATTTATGGTTTAGTCCACCAAAGTTTGCATGTTTCTTTAAAAGAAAAAGTATGCCTCCTCAATATCAATTTTTGACTCCACCACTGCCACCATCACTGCCGCCCACCCCATGTAGGTTGTTGGACGCAATTCTAATTTTCAATCACAAATGCCATGTATGAGGTTTAGATTGAACAAAATGTCGTCAATTGATTAGTTTCATTTTTTTTCCGTGTATATATTATTTTTTGTATTGCAATCAATTTTATTTTAACATTAAAAAATCATAATTTATACGATATAGTACCAAAGATAACAGGGGTACCATTTGGATGATCCAACTACGATCATGAAAATATTATCTTGTATGATATCATCCCTGAAATATATCGTACCTTCATTTATCAAAAGTGTTAAATACAACCAACCACATCTTCCACACTACAATGTTATCGATGTTGTAACGATAACATAAAATTAATATTGTCCATCACTACTCATCATCACTCACCGTCACTACTTCTTCCACCAAAAACCAGGGGCGGAGCCAGGATTTTGAGGAAAGAGGGAGAAAAAATTCTTGGCAAGTTGGATACATGTGAAAAATGGACTTTGTATCCCATTTTACGATAAAAGAACAAAAAAATATAATTGTGCTTGGCTCCACCGTTAACCACCACTAATTTTTCGGCTTCCACCTCTTATACTACTCACTGTCGCCAAAAATGTCTATTGATATTATTTATCAAAATTACTTATTAATAGAAATAAATATTGTAACTAATTAAGAACACACTTATAATTAAAAAATGATTAGTCATTTATTATCAACAATTAGTGAAATACTAATTAATAAAAAACTTTATAATGAATAAATTATTTATTATGTGCAATTAGTGAAACACTAATTAATAAAGCAATTATGATATTTAAGTTGAACAAACCACCACCGTTGATTTATCTTTTCTATTAATTCCAACCAAGGTGGAACACTGGTTAGAGGTCACTCTTATGACACAATAGGTCATGAGTTCGAACCTCCCCGTTATAATTATTAAAAATCCATATCTTGACTTGAATATTAATTTTTCATTCATAATACTGGAATTATTGCCACGCGTGCGAGTTGTAGGGGGTGGTCAGGAGAACCACAATGCTTGATTTATCTTTATGAGGACAAATCCTGACCACCACTAACAAAGGCAAACTTAGCCTAGCTTTGTTTTGTACTAATGATGATAGATAATAAAATTTTAAGAAGAATATTTGAATTACGAGAAGGTGTTGGAATTATAATTCACATATTAGATTTAGGATAATTTTGTTTGTTTTTTGAATATTTTGAAAATTGAATAATTGTTTGTTAAGTGTCATAGTCTTTAAAAATATACTAAAGATACTTTTAAATGTGCAACTTAATTCCTATAAATTAGGATTTTGTTAGCAGTGGAATAATGAGAGTATTCTAGGGTTTTGGGTTACTGCCTATAGAAAGGTTAGTTTTCTTTTGTAAAATATGCAGAAAAATTATTAATGTAGTTTTTATATTTTTGAGTGTTTCAATCTCTCTCTCACTCCTTTTTGTGCTATTGTGAAAATCCCACATGGTATCAAAGCTGGGGCAGATAGGTGATTTGAGATAGAGTTACCTAGAAAAAGAGTTTTAAAAAAAGAGTTGTTTTGATTTATTTGATGTTTGTTTAGTTTATGTATGAAGAAAGAAAATTTTTATAGAAATTTTTGGATGAAAAAATGATTTTGATGATGGGAAAATTGTGATGAAGAATATTTATCAATATTTTTTGTTCGAAATATGTAGAGGGATTCTAAAATTTTGTTCAAAAAATGGGTTTGATAATCTTTTGTCTTGCAGGTGTTTAATATTTTGCTTGACAGAAAAAAACAATGCATAATATGTTAGGTTAGTTGAAATGATGCGGATGCTGATCTGCTAATAATGATGATCGCGATGATGATGATCTTGATAATGATGATGATGATCATAATGGCGATAATGATGATGAGGGCAACAACAAATCAAAGATGTTGTTGATTTATGATGATGATGATAATCATGCTTTCTGATTTGTTATGGTGATGTTTTCAAGATGATATTTTGAATTATGGGAGGATGTTGGAAATATTAATTCAAAATATTTGCATAAGTATCATATTTATTTATTTATTTGGTCTTTAGAAAATGTGGGAATTAATCCTAGTAATTAGGGGTGTTAGATGTGTTTTAAGGATTAATTTCTAATAATTAGGAGTTTAATGTTAGTTAGTGAAAAAGTGGCTAAAAATTAAAGAATTAATGTGAGTAAGTCTGTAGGGTTTTGGAGTTTCTGTTATTTGTAAAGCCAAGGACGATTTCAACCAACGAAATATGCATAGAAGATTTTTATCAATGTAGTTTTAATTTTTCTTTTGTGATCAATCTCTCTCACTCCTCTCTGTGCTATGTTGGGAAATTCCCACAGTAAGTAGAATAGTTCTTCCTGGAAAGAGGGGAGAAGATGAAAATAAGAATGAAATTCTGAATGTTGTACGGTATATCAGTGCAGACGCACAAGCAGAGAAGGTAGGAAGTAGTTTGATCTCAACATTATTAACGACCTTTGTAGTATAAGCAGTAATTCTTTATTGAAAGAATTTGGAAACTCCGGATAGTAAGTAAATTGTTGATGTTTTTAGGGATACTACTCCTGATGATAAAGAAGGAGAAGAGAAATGGAGAATTGGTAATCTGATTTGACAATCAACATTTGTGGTGGTGGTGGTGGTAATGGTGGTGTTATCGTTGTTGGTGGTGGTAATAATGTTCTTGGTGGTGTTTATATCGGCGGTGGAATTATCTATCTCCATATCTTCTTTCAAATATTGAATTTCAATTTCTCTCTTTAAGATTCACATTTTTTCTCAGATTCACACAGAATAGAAGTATTTTCTATTTAATAGCCACACCGAATACTATACTCTCTCTGTAGGTATCTATATACAAATTTATACTTGGTCGGTTGGCAATATACCATTGGGAGAGAAAAAAATACAACCGTCGTAAACTAGAAACAAAGCTTAATTAACGTAGGTACACGATACCCATTGTAATACTTTGATGTAGGCGGGTCATCCGTCATTCCTACTTAGCCGACTCTAATCTGTTAGGGAGCTGCGCAATAGGATGATGGTCATATTGCTTCTCCGAATGCTGCAAGTGCAATTTCGTGATGCTTTATGATACTAGTTAATTATAAGTTTGAGCTTTTAAGTTTTTCGTGGTTTGTAATCATCGTAATATGATAGTGATTTTTAATTATGGTACAATGTGTTTTATAATACAATGAACTTTTGGTTTTTAACTATACTTATGATATGCAATGGGTTTATGGTATAACGGAGATTTACGCATGATTCAACTTTTTTTCTTCTATAATTACAAGCCAACAATCAGTTTATATGAATATCTACAACAATTGATTATGATGATTTTATCCCATAATCGGTTTCGTAGATAATCATATATGCCGATTCCATAGCCTGAAAATTGTGAGTTTTCTGTTAATTTTGTAGGATACAATCGGTCTACGTGTGCAACAATAGGAACCGATTATTGTAGGAAATTTTAACCTTTTTCTTGATTTTCAAAGCCACAAATGATATATGTTGACAACCATAAAAACCGATTCCAATCCTTAATCGGTTTATGTGGACATTCAAAGGAACCGAGTGTAACTAATTATTTCACCATTTTCGAGAAAACTAGTCGATGGGTATTCCTCTAAATAAAAAGGACCTCTTTCCCAGACCAAATTTGGCTCAAACTTACATATTTTATTCACTCCGACTTCATCTGCACCTTAAACAACACACACCTAGTTTCATCATATACTCTTCCCTAATTCAGATCGCACCCTTTGTATACAAGCATGGCATCATTTGATTCAAGCGAAGAATTGGCCATAATCAAAAGATGGTATGCCAAAAGTCGATGTGCAGATGTCCAACCTGAAAGGGTAGAGGCAAAAACCTATTTGTGTGTGTGTGTGGGGGGGGGGGGGGAGGATGTATATATATCCAATATGTGCGAGATTGTGGAAATTCAAAGAGAAAAACTATGCAAAAAATTCACGATAGGTATCAAATTATCCAATTAAACGACACTAACAAAATAAGTTTGTGTGTGAGTTTTTGTAGGAGGAAGTTGTAAAAGCGCAATACTTGGAGGAAAAGGGAGAATTATTCACATTTTATGAAAGTTATCAAATCATGATATCCAAAATTTTGGAGCATTCCCCGGACTTTAAGGAATTCCTCGTTTCGTTTCTGGACCAAAGACGATTGAAGCACTTATGAAGATGATCAAAGCATTAAAAATCAATAATTAGATTTTTTTCCCCAAAACAGTGATTAATTCACGTGTATATATAATAATTTTTTCTTTTTCCATGGATGAATGACCATACTGCAACCAATTGTGGCCAGATTTATTGCGGCGTTAGATCAGTCAGTAATGTCCGACGAGAACTAAAACTACTGTTATTTCTCATCGATGGAAAAGGAAGAAGAATGAGCAGACGATGCTCTACCACTCTTCAAGCATTATTGCGTCAACGATTTATCAACATCACTATAGCATGTCGAATCATAATTTCTGGTAATATCTAATGACTAAGCTTGTTCATTCATTTTGTTTATGTTAGTAAAAATCACCATCTAGTGTATACTGCAGAACATGGTTGTCCCACACTAAGCAAGGAACTTAATATTGATGGTGGATTTTTGATGAAAGTTAAATTCATAAAATCGCATAGGAAAACTATGTATCTTCTGAAAAAGCGGGGGTCTAACAACCACACCCAATATTTCTCTTAGAAATCTGTATGGACTAACTCCAATATACTTTTAAGAAAATCAACTAGACAGTCAGACTCAATCTTAAGAAAAGTATATTAAAGAGTCATATCTGAATTCTCAATTCAATCTGCAATCAAACAAATAAAAATTTGCGATCCCGATTGAATATAAAAACTAAATTGGACGGTATCAAAAACCAATATCCAAGTGTCAATAATTTAATCAACAACCAAAGAGTGGATTCACAATTGATTGAACTTACGCATGACCTGTGATATTTCAATTATATAAACAAATATAATACGGAAATAAATAACACAAACACCAGAAGTTTTGTTAACGAGGAAACCGCAAATGCAAAAAAACACGGGGACCTAGTCCAGATTTGAACACCACACTGTATTAAGCCGCTACAGACACTAGCCTATTCCAAGTTAACTTCGGACTTGAATGTAGTTGAGACCTAACCAATCTCACACTTGTCAAGGTACAATCGCGTTCCTTACGCTTCTAGAACCACGCCGGGTTCTGCGCACTTGATTCCCTTAGCTGATCTCACCCACAACTAAGAGTTGCTACGACCCAAAGTCGAAGACTTGATAGACCAATCTGTCTCACATATAAAAGTCTATTGAATAGATAAATCTGTCTCCACATATATACCTATGAGTTTTGTTCCGTCTTTTGATAAATCAAGGTGAACAGGAACCAATTGATATATCAGACTTATATTCTCGAAGAACAACCTAGAAATATAAATCACCTCACAATAATCATAATCGTATGGTAGCGAAACAAGATATCGTGGAATCACAAACGATGAGACGAAGATGTTTGTGACTACTTTTTATCTTGCTTGTTAGAGGTTAAATATCGAGAAAATCTTAGAGAAGATAGTACCCGATCACGATAGAAAACAGCAAGATCAGAACACGCAACTACAAAGAAAATAGTTGGGTCTAGCTTCACAATCCCAATGAAGTCTTCAAGTCGTTAACCTATAGGGTTTTGGAAAAACCTAAGGTTAAAGGAGAATCGACTCTAGTCGCAACTAGTATCACACATGAGGTGTGGGTATTAGGTTTCCCAGTTGCTAGATTTCTCCTTTATATAGGCTTCAAATCAGAGTTTGCAATCAATGTTACCTTGGTAACAAAGCATTCAATATTCACTGTTAGATGAAAACCTGATTAGACTCAAGCTAATATCTTTCAACCGTTAGATCGAACTTAGCTTGTTACACACAAATGAAAAGTGACTTCATTTAGATGTGAGTAATCGTACATAAATGTGTGCACCTTTGTTGGCTCAACAATAGTTAACCGAATATAGCCATATGAACACTTTCGTATCAACCTTATTCATCTTAACCACAACTAGTTCAAATGACTCAAATGAAACTAGTTCTAGAGTTGCTCAATTGTTTATATTATCATAGAGGTATACAAGACACAATTGAAGCAAAATCGATTTTGATTCACTCGAATCAATTTATGAACATTATACCCATGGTTTGCAAAAGATTGCATTCCTTATTATATAGATATAGATGTATTAGTTCATGAATAAACCAATTTTAGAACATAACCCACTCAAGTATGCAAACGGCCTAAGTGGTTGGACTAAGTTTGGGTTCGCCAGTACGTGAACGGGTACGCATACCAAAGTGGCCGGACTAAGTTTGGGTTCGCCAGTACGCGAACGGGTATGCATACCACCAAAATCGGTAAAGCCCCGGAACTTGAACATGACGCCAGTATGCGTACTTAGTTCTCGGACCTCTACTAAACCAATCAGTACGCATACAAGTATGCATACAATGGTTCCCGGACTTGGAATATCTTGCAACAGTTAGCATACAAGTACGCATATTGTGCCATATCCAATCATGGTTATTTGTTCGAAGTTCCCATTTCAATCATTAAAACATTCTCCGAAGACGACAATGGTTGTCTCACACAAACTATTAGCTTCAAAGCAATTTTCAAGTGATCAAATGATAACACACTCCGAGTCTACATCAAATGACTGTCTCACACAAATCATGTAAGATGTTACCAGGTGATTTTCACATGATCATCTTTTGACTTTCGTCAAGAATATAATATGAACTTAGTTAAAGCGAAAGCTTACCAACACATATTTCGAGAAATATGTAAGCGAGTTAAACTCAACTTGAAATATCAAATGTGTATAATTGAAGTCTATATAGCTATACGACTTTTGTCTCAAATAGGAGATAGAATAGATAAACTTTTGAGTGATAAATGAGTTCAAGTCTCCACATACCTTTTGTTGATGAAGTTCCACAAGATCCCCCTTAGTAGTTCTTTGTCTTTGATCTATGAACGCCGTGAAGTCTAAATCTCAACTACACTTTCTATCCTAATCCAATATTTAACTATAAGTAGACTAGAAATCAAGACTTATAGTTTTGACAACTAAACTTGATAACAAGCTTGAGATAGCAACGGTTGCGAGTTCGACCGAGAAATGCTCTAACAATCTCCCCCTTTGTCAATTTTAGAGACAAAACTATCAATACATACGGAATACAAAATAAATAAACTTTGTAGCTCTCAATCCAAATGCTTGATTTCCTTGGTTCTTCAACATTACTCGAAATCTTCGTCAATTCCAAGTACTCCAGTGATTCTGAATGTGTTCAACTCAGCATCATAGTTGTTGAAGATCCGTAGTTATAACAATGAGAAAATAGTAGCTCTCAATCATTGTTATACAGTGTCATAGTATTATTACACAACATCAAAGTCCAATTGTATCACAACTTTGACAACAATACTATGGTGATATGTATCCCTCCCCCTTAGTTACTACTTCATCTCACATGAAAACCACTCCCCCTTACATAATGATCCGTAAACCATATGTATTTGTAATGTGAACTACACATTAATTCTCCCTCTTTTTTATCAATATAAATTGGAAAAGGTACGAAAACTAGTGGGATACTAATGAAATTTCCATAGAGATACTTCATGACCAAAAGATAACATATCACCTTTGTTTCGATGATTTCACATAGTTGAAACTAGTGTATTCATCAAGGAGTTTATAAAGACACAAGGAAACTCCTACAATATTCCACAGCCGCACTCCCCACAAAGATTTGGCAATTAAGCACAAGTTCAATTAAGAACTCCCCCCCATAAAATGTCATTCCTGAAAGAACAACAAGAGCGACCTTACTTTCACAAGAAAAGAAGGTTTTCTTTGGACATTCACAAATCACATGAAACATGAATTTATATCCAATATACTCAATTAAATTAACCACAAGAGAACCCATGATTAATTTAATCGGAAATGCTCGACATAAGAGAACTTATGGAGCCACAAAGTACTTTCACATAGAAGTGGATCAGGGAAAGACCAATACTGCGGAATATTCAAAGATTCATTTTATTTTTCATCAATATTTGCATAGAGACATGTAGTATACTTAATCTTTGTAAACAAAAGTTCATCCTATCTTCCATCAATATTTGCATAATGACATAATAGGCTTAAATTTTGTTGTCAAAAGTCCATTCTATCTTTTATCAATATTTGTATAAAGACATATGATATACTTGACTTTTGAGTATATATGAGACAATCATAGTTCACGGACGCAAACACACATATCCCATAACAAGTTGCAATATATAAAACCATAAATATTAATACTGCAAAATCATCTTCCAAATAAAACATTACAAGATGAAAATTGTTGGAAATAACTATGTGTACTCACAATAATTTCTATTCCAAACCCTAGTTATCCTTCTTAAAACACAAGAATAAATTATCATAAGAATTTTCCTAGACATTAAGGCCTCTAAATAATTCTTTATCATCCCCAAAATCCTTATCGTCAACAGCCACAGGAATATAACGTTCATGAAGAAATGATTCAATTCCAACAAACCTTCTAGACTTATGCCGAACACGGGCCTTCTGAATTTCGAGATTCCTCAAAACAATAGCCTTTATTTGTTGAATATCCTTTCTTGTTTCCTTCAAATCTTCAAGAACCTCAGAAAACTTCTGTAGATTAGAAGGAACAGCTATTGGTTTCCTCATATTCCTCCTTTTTCTTTTCAAAGTTGAAGGTATAAGAGATATATATTTTTCCTTCATGATTGATGGCTTAACAATCATATTAACATCTTTTTCATCAGAAGACATAATGCTTGGATTCTCCATACCAGTATGAGATTGTGAGAGGAATTCACGAATCAGACTCAACAAGCTATCTTGTGATAAAAAAAGTTTTTCAGAGAAGAAAAAAAGAATGTAGGGTTACAGAACCTTTATACACTGAAAGGATTCACGTACGGACAACTCACAACCCCAAAGAAGGCAGAATTGTCGATTTTAACCCTTTTTTTATTGATCAAACAGAGTAAATCCTTTTCAATATCAATTAGATATGAAAAGATGGAAGAATTCCAAAACGATGAAAACAAGACTAAAAAAAGAAAAAAGAAAACAAGAAAACTTCTTGGGGGATTTTGTGTTTCCTCCTCAAAATAAATAGCTATTTTGCGTTTTTCCCTTTTATAATTGATAATAGGTAAACCCCCTCTCCGTCATAACTGCAGTGACTGACCATTTAATTATGTACGTGCAATATACGCGTTTATAATAATTATTAAATAATTGTCTTAAAAATTAGACAATGGTTGTAAAATTAGAAAACTAAGCTTACGGTCCTAAACAAGGGGTATGAACGAACGGCTATTAAACATCCTTGGTTTTGTGTTATTTCAGACGACTGCAGTTGTGCCCACCCTAAATCTCTCTCTCTCTCTCTCTCTCTCTCAAATCTTCCTTTTGGAGCAGAAGATGTATTTCTGCCATTAAAAGAACTCAATCTATAATCTGCCGAATGTATCAAATCATCGATTAGGATATATAATCTATGAAATTACCATTGTCTGTCCCGTCTTCCCCCCATTTTCCATCAATTTGAGTAATTCCAGATCCGGTGCCATTAGTAACATCTTTGGACGAACACCAATTTGATTTACATCACCTTTGGATCGAAGATTTTTTCTGAAAATGAAGTTTGGTGAAGGAAAAGATGAATTCCTTTTTTAAATCAAGTCTAGGTGTAAACTGGTTAGTACTAGGATGTTCAAATGTTACTTAAATAAAAATCTTATTGTATTGAACTATTAAATGTAATCTTAAATCTTTGGTTTTTGTTACTGAGTTTGTGACTCACCATTATTATTGATAGATCTTACCTTCCGTTCATTGTTGTTGTTGAAGGTGAAACAGAAAAGAAATAAATGCCGATAAAGAGAGGGGACGAAATTATCATAAATAAAACTCCAAAAGGTTCGATCTATCAAAAAATTTAATACTCATCGTTATTATTGGTGCACCAGGGTGCTGAAGTTTCATTTGTGGCAGGTCGACAAAGACGAAGAAGAAAGAGCTCTCTCTGTTTTTATTTACAATAAGTGTCTAGTTTTATTTGATGATAAGAGTTTTTTAAAAATAATTTTTTGTTTATGAGACAAGCATATATATTGCACGCTTACAGTTGACGACAGTTATGACAGAAAGAGGGTTTCACCTATTATGAATTTAAAAAGGGGCAAATGCAAAATAACTACTTATTTTGAGGGAGAAACTTAAAATCCCCCAAACTTCTTTTTCTCTTTTCCTAAATCCTGAAGTGTGCAAACCCTTGTCTCTTTTGAACCAGGCACATGAGACAAGATACACAACCAACACAATTAAGTTGTGATGGGGTGAACAATAATCTATCCACCATAACCTTCTTGAATAGAATTCTTAGAACCATGTTTCACAGACTATTTAGACCGTATTATTTTCTCTACTGGTCTAATTTTTCTTTGGAAATTAACTTCTTCGGGGAAGAGATGAGATTACATACCTCAGATGACTTCTGAACAAGTTTGAGCTTGTTTGTTAATCGATTTGCTCTTCGTTGAAGTTTGTTGACATATCTTATCTTATTTTATACTTGAAACATTTGGAGAGTTTATGACCCTTGAGAGTAGAAAAAGAACATTTTAATATGGAGGATGGTCAGACGTCATAGCTGTGCAAGCTGCTAGACAAACAGTAGAACCTGAAAAATTGGAAATAGAATTTCCAGTAGACAAAGAGAAATCCATTTGATCCTCCATGATGGTTGAAGTTTCTCCCGGAAGAATATCGAGATTGATGTACGTATTGCTACAGTTATCAAAATCAATATTTTCACAGAGGAGCGCAACACTTGATTTTTCGTCTTCATTAGAATCATAGTGATCATACATTTCATCAAGAGTTGCAGCAAGACCTTTGTTTCCAGTGTATTTTTACGATGTTAGAGCATTGCTCGGTTGAAACCACCAAGCGTTGGTATGTCAAGTTTGGTTGTCATATTTTAGTGAATCAAAACTCATGTTAAGAGTCGCTTGATTATGTACTAGAGTCAACTTCGTATGGATTAGCTTAAAAGTATTAGAATATGAGACATTACAAGTATTGTGAAGTCTTGAAGATGTGAAGAAGCAAGGAGCTACAACGACAACAATCATCCTTCCACTCGAGGTTAGTGATATTTGACTTCAATTGTTTCATTCCCTAACGTATCTTTCAAGTCGTGCATATTGAAAACAAAACAGCGAAACATATTTGAACTCTATATAGACATAGTATTAAGGAATACAATACGAGGTTTATTTCTTAACCATTAAACTTTGTAGATAAGACATCGCCATAATCATTTGAATGCTATTGTGGTTATGTATGGGTATGAGGTGACGATTTCATCCTAGGGAACAATGTTTTACATGTGTTTTAAGGAAGTAAGTTCATAAACTTGTTTGTGAACCGAAAAGGAAATTGCCAGGTGTTATTGGTTTTTTATTCATTGCATATCTTATGAACAACCAATATGTGCGATTGAGTATAACCGCTCATAACTTGTTTGTGTTCTTGGTAGAACTATTCACAAAGGACTGACTTATGTATTGGTATGACTTTTATTAGTGAAACTGATCTTAAGTAATCACCTGAGATGGTATGATCGGGTTTGTGATTTTATGTCTGACCAAATATGGGAAAGGGGAACCGATCCTAGTAAGAGGTGCAGTACATCATAAAGGGGAACCGATCCTTGTATGGGGTGCAGCAAGGTTTATAGCAAAAAGGGGAACCGATCCTATGGACATGTGCAACACGTTTTTAGGCAAAGGGGAGCCGATCCTATGTACATGTGCAACACATATAAGTTAGATACCATATATATGTGGGGAACCGATCCTAGTACCTAATCAACCGAATTTTGGAAAGCTAATGTGACTATGCACGGTACTCACATGAAAGGTAGAACCGAAACTTGTTTTGGTAGAACCGTTAAACCCATGATTGTGATTGAATGTTTGTTTGATCAATCACATAGTTCTTTAAAGTCAGATGAATCAATTCAAAACTTGTTTGGAAGTGTGGAAAATCGGTTTCAAGGTTGTAAGTGTGAAAGAGAACTTACAAAGTAAGGATGTCGACATACTTTGAACATGTGATGTGAATGTTTATTTCTTTAATTATTCGAAGTTATTCCTTAATAGACAAGGGAAGAGAATCCCAGGATCCAAACATAAGTAAGTTAAGAATATTTTAATTAAGGTTATTAATTTCATTTTGTAGGGAAATATAAGAATTAGTAATATGCATTTACTAATTAGATATTCCGACAGATTTCGATCATTATTTTTGGACAGAGCATTTCCAGGAATTATGGAAACCGAATTTGTGCTTTGATGAATATCTTGAGAATATTTTTGGTTTTGGAAATTCCTTGGTGTCCAAACTTCCTTCTCTATAAATACTTGAAGTTTTCCTTTTTAGCTAACTAATCCTTCGTAACAACATACTTCCTCTTTTGTTGTTGTTACTGGTGTAGCCGCCTATTCGGAGAGGAGAGTAACCTAATTAGGCGAAATCTCTTACGACCGCTCAATTTAAAGTCTTCTTTGGGATTGAGAAGATCTAGCGTGTACCGTTGGTGGGAAACTAGATAATTGCGGTTTATCTTTTGTTTTCGATTGATTTGATTGACTAACCCGTAGTTGAAAGCTGATTGTACCTAGTTTTTTTATGCTTGAGAATCTTCTCTTCTGATATAAGATTCACTCAAACTAGTTCAGAGTTTCGACAGGAATCTTTATATTGTTGTTGGTTCTAAAGACGATCTTGTGATAATCCATTGTTAACAGACTCCGTTCTGTGTGTGATTGATCACAAGAGATTCAAGTGATTGTGTGCATGTTTTTATTGAAGATTTAAGAAGATTTGAAGCCAAAGAAGATATTGAAGACCTGACTTGGGTTTATAATATTTGGTGTGCACAATACTTGTTTTGGTAAAAGAGGATCCAATTAATAATCGGTTTATCCTTGTGGTAGATTGGATTGATTAATTGAGTAGATCGACATCAACACAATTCTTTGTATTAAGAGTGTTGTTGGCTTAATCTTAAACGATTACTTCGGTAATTGAACATAAGATAGATCTAAGGACCTGACGAAGGAGTTTATGTTAAGATAAACGGAAGAGCCTTTGTCCGACTCATATCACTTGGTTGAAGAGAGTTGATACCAAACTGATTTGTTGTTCCTTTACTGTTTGGAATACGAACCAAAGGAATTATTCCAAGTACGTGACTTATTTTTAAGTTGGTGGCGTGGGAATACAGACGGAACTAGGTGAACTATAGGTTTAGTTGCTTGGTCTCAACTATACGAAGTTAGGTGTAATTTTGTGTAGCGGTTTAATCCTGAGAGTATTCAATTCTGAATAAGGTCCCGGGGTTTTTCTGCATTTGCGGTTTCCTCGTTAACAAAATCTTGTCGTGTCATTTACTTTATATTTCCGCATTATAATTGTTTTATTATAATTAAAGTAAATTACACAAACGTTAATTCCTATTTACTTGATAAGAAATCCTATTGTGTTTGGATAAGTCCGAACCTTTGTATCAAGTAAACATACTTCGTTGTTGTATTGTCTCAATTTCGTATCCATAGACGATCACACGAAGTGTGAACCGATTAGTTGCATTGTCTCGACTCAGTCCATAGACAATCACTTTCGGATAAAGGACTTATAGGTAGGAAAAGTTTTAGCTTGAGGTATATTTGGATACCCTCGCCTTTTCATACGATTTGGACACTCGTTTGCAAAATGACCAATATATTTACACTTGAAGCACTGCGGCATATCCTCATCATCAGTATCGTCAGCATTCCTGTATTTAGGAGGAACACGATTATGAGGTTTAACTGATGACTTAGGTTTATCTCTAGTGAACCGTTTACTTCTCTTCAAAAGAAGATCTATAAACTGTCTTGTGATCAAATAGACTGACTTGTCAAGATCTTCATCTGATGAATCAGTCTCAGAAGGATCATCTTTAGAGATGCCAACACTTTTACTTTTATCAAGTAATTTAGTGTTCTTTTGTACTTTGAAAGCAATATCCTTTCCAGATTTGGAAACGTGCTCATGATCAAAGATATTTAACTTCACAACGAGAGTATTTCTGGAAAGCGCATCAAGGTTATTTCCTTCAACGATGGCATGTTTCTTAGAATCGTATCTAGATGGCAATGATATGAGAATTTTCATCACAATGTCCTTTTCAGGAATAGTCTTACCCAATGCAAAAGATGCATTGACAATTTCTGATACATTGTTTTTAAACTCATCAAATGAATCTTCATCTGCCATACGAAGGTTTTCCCAATCATAATTTAGGTTTTGAATCCTACTTTCTTTTTCACAGGTATTCCCTTCAAATACGGTTTCTAAGATATCCTAAGCATCTTTACACCGAGTGCACGTAGTCACATGGTGCTGAAGATATGGGGTAATGGCATGGATGATTGCATTCAATCCATCATAATTTTTCTTTGCAGCAAGAATCTCGACGACATCATAATCGTTGATATCCTTTGGAACAGTTACATCGCCTACTGTAACAACCGGAGGAAAATAGCCATTAACAACATAAACCCATGATTGAAAATCACGCGCTTGAAGAAAGGAACGCATAGCAATTTTCCAACATAGGTAATTCGAGCCATCGAAGACTGTCGGTACGTTTATAGAGATAGCACTTCGATCCATAGAGATAGATCGCTACAAACACATACTTATGAGGGCTTAAACGTGTTTTCCTGCTCTGCTACAAATTGAAAAAGCGGGGGGTCTAACAACCACACCCAATATTTCGCTTAGCAATCTGTATAGACTAACTCCAACAACTTATAAGAGAATCAACTAGACAGTCAGACTTAATCTTAAGAAAAGTATATCAAAGAGTTATATCTAAATTTCTCAATTCAATCTGCAATCAAACAAATAGAAATTTGTGTGCCTAATTGAATATAAGAAATAACTTGGACAGTATCAAAAACCAATATCCAAGTGTCAATCAGTTTAATCAACAACTAAAGGTTAGATTCACAATTGATTGAACTTACGCACAACCTGTGATATTTCAATTATATAAACAAATATAAAGCGGAAAAGAAATAACACAAACACCCGAAGTTTTGTTAACGAGGAAACCGCAAATGCAAAAAAACACGGGGACCTAGTCCTGATTTGAACACCACACTGTATTAAGCCGCTACAGACACTAGCCTGTTCCATGTTAACTTCTGACTGGAATGTAGTTGAGACCTAACCAATCTCACACTGATCAAGGTACAGTCGTGTTCCTTACACTTCTAGAACCACGCTGGTTTCTGCACTTGATTCGCTTAGCTGGTCTCACCCACAACTAAGAGTTGCTACGACCCAAAGTCGAAGACTTGATAAATCAATATGTCTCACATATAAAAGTCTACTGAATAGATAAATCTGTATCCCACATATATACATATGAGTTTTGTTCTGTCTTTTCATAAATCAAGGTGAACAGGAACCAATTGATATACCGGACTTATATTCTCGAAAAATAACCTAGATATATCAATCACCTCACAATAATCTTAATCGTATGGGAGCCAAACAAGATATTGTGGAATCACAAACGATGAGACGAAGATGTTTGTGACTACTTTTTATCTTGCCTATTAGAGATTAAATCTCGAGCAAATCTTAGAGAAGATAGTACCCGATCACGATAGAAAACAACAAGATCAGAACACACAACTACAAAGAAAATAGTTGGGTCTGGCTTCACAATCCCAATGAATTCTTCAAGTCGTTAACCTATAGGGTTTTTGAAAAAACCTAAGTTTAAAGGAGAATCAACTCTAGTCGCAACTAGTATCACACAGAAGGTGTGTGGATTAGGTTTCCCAGTTTCTAGAGTTCTCCTTTATATAGTCTTCAATCAATATTCACCGTTAGATGAAAACCTGATTAGACTCAAGCTAATATCTTTCAACCGTTAGATAGAACTTAGCTTGTTACACACAAATGAAAAGTGACTTCATTTATATGTGAGTAACCGTACCTAAATATGTGCACCTTTATTGGCTCAACAATAGTTAACCGAAGTGAGCCATATGAACACTTTCATATCAACCTGTTGATGGTCGTTTTTAGCTTAGGGTTAAAATCGTAAAACCGCACATCTGACATGACGTCACTGTGACTATTAGCACATTTATTGAATCGATCATAATGCCTATGTAAGAATTACCAGGGTACCTTTTTTTTATGTGTCATGTTCCACGGAAGAACCCTTAGCATTGACCGACATCATCTATGACAAACCCTAATTCTCATCCTACCGCGCCAAGGCATGCCAACCATGCCAGCCACATCTCCGCGCAAAGGCATGCCAACCATGCCAGCCGCAAGACTGTACCAATGGCAAACCATGCCAGCCACATATCCATGCCAAGGCATGCCAACCATGCCAGCCGCACCACTGTGCCAATATCAAACCATGACATCCACATCTCTGCGCCAAGGCATGCCAACCATGCCAGCCGCACCACTGTTCCAATGGCAAACCACGCCATCCACATCTCCGCGCCAAGGCATGCCAACCATGCCAGCCGCACCACTGTGCCAATGGCAAACCATGCCAGCCACATCTTCGGGGCAAGGCATGCCAACCATGTCAGCCGCATTACCATGACAATGACAAACCATGTCAGCCACGTCTACCGCGCCAAGGCATGCCAACCATGATAGTCGTACCATGCGCCAATAGCATGCCAAACCCTTGGCCCCACCATGCCAAGCGAACCGCACCTTGCTTTGGCCCCAACTATTGTATCCGCACCATGCTCCAATGGCATCCCAAACCCTTGGCCCCACCATTCCAAGACAACCGCGCCTTGCCTTGGCCCCCACCATGCTAGCCGCACCATGCGCCAATGGCATGCCAAACCCTTGGCCCCACCATGCCAAGCCGTCCATACCAAACCCTTGGCCCCAACCATGCTAGCCGCACCATGCGCCAATGGCATGTCAAACCCTTGGCCCCACCATGCCAAGCCAACCGCACCTTGCCTTGGCCCCACTATGCCAAGCCATCCCCGCCATTGGCCTTGGCCCCACCATGTCGTCCTTCCCAACGCGGCTACCAAAACGAAGGCGTGCGGCGATCAACAGCCACCCTTCCTTCCTGGATGCAAATCCTAGCCGTCCAAGGTCGCCAAACAACGCATGGCAACCTTTGGCCCAAAACCCTAGTTTTGGCCACACAAACCGTGCCAATGGCATGCCAACCACCTTGTCGTGCCATACCATGCCGGCCTTCCCTATGCGGCTGCCAAAACGAAGGCTTGCGACGATCAACGGCCACCCTTCAATCCTAGATGCAAATCCTAGCCGTCCAAGGTCGTCAGAAAACGCGTGGTAACCTTTGGCCCAAAACCCTAGTTTTGGTCACGCCAAACCGCGCCAAGGCATGCCATGCCACATGTGCCAATGGCATGCCAACTTCCTTGTCGCGCCATACCATGCCGGCCTTTCCTATGCGGCTACCAAAATGAAGGCGTGTGGCGATCAACGACCACCCTTCAATCCTAGATGTAAATCATAGACGTCCAAGGTCTCCAGACAATGCATGGTAACCTTTGGCCCAAAACCCTAGTTTTGGCCACGCCAAACCGCGCCAAGGCATGCCATGCCAGATGTGCCAATGGCATGCCAGCCACCTTGTCGCGCCATACCATGTCGGCCTTCCCTATGCGACTACCAAAATGAAGACGTGCGACGATGAACGGCCACCCTTCAATCCTAGATGCAAATCCTAGCCGTCCAAGGTCGCCAGACAACGCATGGTAACCTTTGGCCCCAAATCCTAGTTTTGGCCACGCCAAACCGCGTCAAGGCATGTCATGCCACATGTGGCAATGACATGCCAACCACCTTGCCGCGCCATACCATGCCATCCTTCCCTATGCGGCTACCAACACGAAGGCCTGCAACAATCAACGACCACTTTTTCATCTAAGGTGCAGATCTTAGCCGTCAAAGGTTACCAGCTAACGCATGGAAACCTTTGGCCCTAACTTTTGGCCGCGCCTAAACTAGGCCATATTAAATCCATACTGATCATGCTTTCATGCCACTGGCTAACAAACGAAGGGTTGCAATAATTAACGGCTACCTTTCCTCTTAAGATGCAAAATCTCGACCGTCGAAGGTCACCACCGAGCCGGCAAGTCTCCCAAGATCAACTTGCCAGACAACAACAACGTGCTACATGTTTTCCACGAAAACACTCGAGACATCAACGCATGTCACAAACTGGGGGATGCTCATTGGGTATTGGTTTGGCGGTTTACAGCGTGCGGCGTACACTACGCCTGTTATAAGAAAGTGTCATAAGGATGAGGCAGTTAGTAAATACAGGGAGTAATGGTGAAACGCTTTCTTTTATGGAACATCAATTCCAAGCGTTACCGGTTACCACCTCCTCCCATTTACTCACCCGTTTTCCATTTCTTAATGAGAGAAGAGTACGTTTCACTTCGACTTGTATAAATAGGCATTACCTATTTCCACCGAAAAAAGTTCTAGTCAGGAGCATACAACACTCAGAAAACGTTTGCTAGCTTTCCCATCTGTTAGCTTCCTACTTTATGATACAAGTCACAAAACAACTACTCTTCCAGAATCAACTATTCTGGTCTCAACACTCTCTTCGTTTCCCTCCCCAAAACCAACCCTTCTCCTCCACTTTGTGACTGAAGCAAGTCTGGAACGGTCATTTCTTGGTTTAGGACGGAATTGTACAGATTGATCTCTCGAATCTAACGTACTCCCTTGCAGTACATTGTTTAGGGTTTAGATTTATTTATCACCTACATCACACGAAATTACCGAAACCAACAGAAATTGTTTTCACCCTCAAACAATTGGCGACCATAGTGGGAGATTGGTCTTTCGATTACGATGTCAATTTTCAATCCTCGATCTCATACTTCGACCCAGATGTCAGGACGGTAGAAGCAAACGATCCGCTCAGGGATTGACGACTCAGCTACCATACGACCCGATACGATAGGATCCTCTCAGAGATCGACGACTTAATTACCAGACGACCCGATTACCAGTCATGACACGACAAGGGGCGACTGGGGACTTCCCAGAGGTTAAAAGCAAACGATCCGCCCAGGGATTGACGATTGATTATCAAGTGACTCAGGGACGATATGGGACTTTCCACGATTGCGGTGCTTCTCACAAAACTCGGACTTGTACCTAACTCATTTTTCGTTAGCAGATCCAAAAAACCGAGTAAGTCTTGCCGAGACAAAATACATGGTTTACTATTTCAAGTTTTCACGGGAATAATAAAACCGATAGCCATGTTATGTTTCATCTCATGTTATCTACCGACACACAACGTTCACGGTTCCATATCTTCCATGGGATGTTTGTGTCACTTACAATCATAACCAAAAAACGGCATCATCCTAAAACAGTTCATCCCGAATAATAATCCAAAACCCTCATAGGTAACACTTGTCTATCAACCCAAAAATCCAGAAAATCAAAACCATAAAGCCAGGTGTTTCATTTGCCTTTCAAAAAAAAAAAAAGACGAAACAGAAGAATTTCAGAAGACATAAGTGCATTCAAAGGAAGCCATTCAACGGTGTTTTTCTCTTCTCTAAGAAGGCGTCCTTCGTCATTTGGAGGACCGCCTGTTTCAGCTCCAACTCTTTGGACAGCCTTTCGACCTCCGCTTCTTGTTATTTGACCACGTCCCCAGAAGGACCTTCGGTCACCTTGGCCTGCAACTTTTGGATCTCAGAGAAACCCTAACGCCCATTTCGTCGTGGAATCAGTCATCTACCCGTACGTACCTACTTTGCATAATAATGATTACCAGTCATTATTCATGAGGTACCGACGCTACTACAGTGATATGTGAAGAGAAGAAAAATATTTTTAAAGATTCATGGAAGGCATACCTATGGCTAGGATTTGCCCCAAAACAAGAAAAAAAATTGAAAGAGAAACGCTGCAGTACATAGATGGAATATGCTTGCCCATTTTATTGCTACCGGGCTGCCGCTAAACACCAGGACATGAGAACAAAGATATGAGATAAAAAGGAGAGCCAACCCTTTTCATACGCATAACACTTTTGGAATTTGAATAAGGAAATGATTTCCTATTTGAGATACGTATGGAAAAAGGCAACTGGGCCCGCAAAGAACAAGTCTGCGCCACGCCAAGCCAGCGCCATGCCAATCCAACGTCGTGCCAAGCCAATAGTCCGCTCCATGCCCAGCCAAAAGTCTTCACCATACCAAATCCAAGCCAGCGTCCATTCCAAGTCGATCCAGCGCTAACATCTTGCATCTTTCCAGCACCAGCAACTTGCATCCTTCCAGCGCTAAGAGCTTGCATCTTTCCAGAGCCAGCAGCTTGCATCCTTCCAGCGCTAACATCTTGCATCTTTCCAGTGCTAGCAGCTTGCATCCTTCCAGCGTTTCCCTTTGAACGCCCAGTAGAAGGGAATCAACAATCTAATTTCATCACATGTAAAGATTAGGAACGACTTCTCCAAAATCGAAGCAAAGAAAATCAGCAACCCCCCTGAGTTCACAAAGACTCTCTTCTTGTCAGGAGCTGCATGATTTTCGGGGACTTCGCCCATAAAATCGTGCAGTCTATGATGAAACACTTATGTGAGATTCTGTAGGCGCAGCGTAAAGACATATTCGCAGCCCTCAACCGCACTACATCAGGGAAGCAGCTGTTTCCAACCAGGGAAGCCGTTCCCAAACCCCAACCTCTCCTGGAAAGCACGATTGATAGATGGAACTGGGGACTCCTAACCATTGTTCGCTTGAAGGGTGTCCAGTTTGACAGCACACTGATTAACGTAGCCGCTCCGCTTCAATGATTGCTCCAATAGCCGCTTCACTTCAACGTCCTCCAGCAGCAGCTCCGCTTCAACGTTCGCTCCGACAGCCTCTTTGCTTCAACGCTCGCTCAAGCAGCCGCTCCGCTTCAGCGTTCTCTCCATAAGATGCTCCAGAATCCGAAGCCTAAGCTTCAGCGTTTGGCTCCTTAAGTTTCAACATCCTTTCCAAGATCCGAAGCTGCTTCAACACCGTTTCTTCCTGCAAAGGGTCGTACCACCATGCTCCCCATGTCAGGGATCATGATCACAGCCAGCCAACCTTCATAGTCATGACCGCCTTTTGATCCATCTCGCCAAAACTCGTGATCATGGACAGTTTGCTCGCTTACGCGTCCAGCCAATCCTTTTACTTCCATGGATGCCCATACAATTCCAGCCAACCTACTTTGTTACCATAACAATGTGGTCTCTTTTGATTACATCTGCTACCAAGAACTGTTGCCACTCATTTGTTGATACCAGCCAGAGCTTCACCAGTAATCGCTACAAAAGTAACATGTACTCCTCCATATTTTAAGTTCCACGTGGAAGAAGTAACAAAATCCCCAGTACGAACGCACGATGGTGATGTCTTTATCATGGTAAACCCACTGACCATACAAGATGGAAACATGTAAACCATACTTGGGGACTGAGGATATACACAGAATCCCTTCACTGTCAAAGCTCAGAAGACACGTTCAACCAAAAGGTCATAGCCACAACAAGGTCATCTACTCTTCAAGGGTGCAGCGCAATAAAATCATCACCTATCTGTCCAGAAGACGCCTTCAACACTTTACAAGGCCGTGGAGGATCCTAATCCTGATCAGAGGAAAACAACTTCAAAAACTGAAGAAAAATACGACTGGGGACTGCTCATCACAGTCCATCCTGACGACCATCAAAGACTCATGAGATAACTCCAGAGACGCGACTGAAACATTTTCTTGAAGAAATAGAGGGAGCCATGATAAACTACATAACTCTCTCATTCCTACCACTTCAGGATATTTCATCATGTGATATTATGATCATCCCAGCGTCACATCCAGAAGAGTACGATAAGCTTATATCAAATCCCGTGGACGTGGATTCAAAGCGATGCAATGAAAGTAGGCTACACATGGGGACTACCAACATGGGACGCTTTCACTCCCCTCAACCAGGTTATTTCTGATTTCAACATCATCACTGTCGAAGTTTTACGAGCCACAGGAATTTCTCAACATGAAGTTGTACATGTGCACCGAAGACTCCAAATTCACGCCACAAAGATACATTCACATATTCTGCCAAGCCATCGGATCTAACAGAAGCATAACTGGGGACTTCTCACCACATCCCATTCCACACGATAGTCCAAGATTCGGAAGATGGTTCGAAGGATGCCACCTGGAACCAAGGTCTTGAAGACTTGATAGTAGCACATCGTCAACGAAACGTCTCCCAACTCATCTATTTCATCCAGTGTCTCCGGAAGATTTCGACCAATACAAGCATCCACAATATATTGTCATCGCGATTAGAGGGTCTAGGCACTGAACAACCTAAAATCAAGGATGGACCGAAAACGCAACCACATCCATCCGTCCCAAGAATGCAATGGAGTTTGATAAATTTTGGAATCCACTGGAGAGACACTGCATACGAAATCACGGATCCGGACGAGTAACAGAAAACAGAAGAAGGTTAATATCTCTTTTCATGCGGACGGAGTTTCTAGAGTTTGAACAAAATAAAGATTCCTTCTTGCTCCATGAAACGTATGACTGGACGCGACTATGCCACTTCGGGCCTGCAACATCCCTCCTAAATTTTACTGTCGAGATATTTTCGCCTCCCAAACGAGCTCAAAACCTAAATATTCCCGCGTGGGGAGATGGGAAATTATTTTCCATACAGAATGGAAGGGCGGAGGAGTTCGTACGAGAATTCTACAGCGATTCTAGTAAGGGGCGCTAATTAGGGTTGCAGCATGCTAAAATCTGAAGCAAGTTGTTACCTTTCCGAAGCCAGTCGTCACCTTCCCAGGGAACTGAAGCAAGTTGTTATCTTCCTGAAGTCAGTGGTCACCTTCCCAGGGAACTGAAGCAAATTGTTACCTTCCCGAAGCCTGTCATCACCTTCCCAGGGAACTGAAGCAAGTTGTTATCTCCCCGAAGCCAGTCGTCACCTTCCCATGGAACTGAAGCAAGTTTTTATCTTCCCAAAGCAAGTCATCATCTTCCCACGGAACTAAAGCAAGCTGCCATCATTCCACGGGCCCGCAATTCTTCTGAATTTTACTGTCGAGCTGTTCTCACCTCCCGAACGAGCTCAAAACCTAAATATTCCCGCGAGGGAAGATAGGAAATTCTTTTTCCTTCAGAATGAAGGGGCGGACCGTCAAAATCCTAGTTCGTACGAGAATTATACAACGATTCTAGTTAAGGGCCCTAATTAGGGTTTCGGCATGCCAAACCCTAATTCAGAAAAAGTTTCCATCATCCCATGAAACTGAATCCGGTCGTCATCCTTCCACGGAACTGAAGCCAGTCGTCATCCTTCCAAGGAACTCAACCTAGATCCACTCCAAGCCGAGAAACGCAAGCAACTCCATTTCAAGACGACCAATGTTGGCGGCTCCCATTCCAAGCCGACCAACGCCTGCGACTCCCATTCCAAGCCGACCAATGCCTGTGGCTCCCATTCCAATCCGACCAATGCCTGCGGCTCCCATTCCAAGCCGACCAACGCCAGCAGCTCCGCTCAAGCCGCACCAACACCGACAACTCGCTAATCCAGCGCCTCCGCGTTCTTTAACCCATCCAAGGTGATGCATGGCCAGACTAAGCCGACGATTTTCATCTCACAACTCCACGGTATGCACCACCAGTACAATTTATGCAAGGCCGCCAACACGGGAAGCACAAACTCTCTTTACCTCTCGAAAAAGGTTAGTCGGACCTTCCTGACCATCTTTTCACGACTTGTTGTTTCGATTTTTGTCCTAGCTTTTCATCGTCTTATGCTTACCTCGCAACGATGCTCCCGTTCTGAGCTAAGCAGGGGACTTAATGTTGATGGTGGTTTTTAGCTTAGGGTTAAAATCGTAAAACCGCATATCTGACATGACGTCACTATGACCATTAGCACATTTATTGAATGGATCAGCATGTCTATGTAAGAATTACCAGGGTACCTTTTTTTTATGTGTCATGTTCCACGGCAGAACCCTTAACATTGACCGACATCATCTATGCCAAACCCTAATTCTCATGCTACCGCGCCAAGGCATGCCAACCATGCCAGTCGCAACACTGTGCCAATGGCAAACCATGCCAGCCAAATCTCCGCGCCAATGCATGCCAACCATGCCAGCCACATCTACGCGCCAAGGCATGCCAACCATGCCAGCCGCACCACTGTGCCAATGGAAAACCATGCCAGCCACATCTCCGAGCCAAGGCATGCCAACCATGCCAGCCGTACCACTGTGCCAATGGCAAACCATGCCGGCCACATCTCCGCGCCAAGGCATGCCAACCATGCCATCCGCACCACTGTGCCAATGGCAAACCATACCGGACACATCTCCGCGCCAAGGCATGCCAACCATGCCAGCCGCACCACTGTGCCAATGGAAAACCATGCCAGCCACATCTCCGCGCCAAAGCATGCAAACCATGCTTGTCGCACCACTGTGCTAAAGGAAAACCATTCCAGCCACATCTTCGCGCAAAGGCATGCCAGCCACACCACTGTGCCAATGGAAAACCATGCCAGCCACATCTCCGTGCCAAGGCATGCCAGCCGCACCACTGTGCCAATGGAAAACCATGCCAGCCACATCTCCGCGCCAAGGCATGCCAACCATTCCAGCCGCACCATTGTTCCAAAGGAAAACCATCCAGCCACATCTCCGCGCAAAGGCATGCCAGCCACACCACTGTGCCAATGGCAAACCATACCAGCCACATCTCCGCGCCAAGGCATGCCAACCATACCAGCCGCACCACTGTGCCAATGGCAAACCATGCCAGCCACATCTCCGGCATGCCAACCATGCCAGCCGCATCACTGTGCCAATGGAAAACCATACCAGCCACGTCTACCGTGCCAAGGCATGCCAACCATGCTAGCCGCACCATGCGCCAATGGCATGCCAAACCCTTGGCCCCACCATGCCAAGCCAAACGCACCTTGCCTTGGCCCCAAACATGCTAGCCGCACCATGCGCCAATGGCATGCCAAACCTTTGGCCCCACCATTCCAAGTCAACCGATCCTTTCCTTGGCCCTTACCATGCTAGCCGCACCATGCGCCAATGGCATGCCACCATGCCAAGCTTACTGCACCTTTCCTTGGCCCCACTATGCCAAGCCGTCCGTACCAAACCCTTGTCCCCAACCATGTTAGACGCACCATGCGCCAATGGCATGCCAAACCCTTGGCCCCACCATGCCAAGCCAACCACACCTTTCCTTGGCCCTACCATGCCAAGCCGTCTGTACCAAACCCTTGGCCCCACTATGCCAAGCCATACGCGCCATTGGCCTTGGACCCACCATGCCGGCCTTCCCCATGCGGCTACCAAAACGAAGGCGTGCGACTATCAACGACCACCCTTCCATCTTGGATGCAAATCCTAGCCGTCCAAGGTCACCAAACAATGCATGGTAACCTTTGGCCCAAAACCCTAGTTCTGGCCACGCCAAACCGCGCCAAGGCATGCCATGCCACATGTGCCAATGGCATGCGAACCACCTTGTCGTGACATACCATGCCGGCCTTTCCTATGCGGCTACCAAAACGAAGGCGTGTGACGATCAACGGCCACCCTTCAACCCTAGATGCAAATCCTATCCGTCCAAGGTCGCCAGACAACGCATGGTAACCTTTGGCCCAAAACCCTAGTTTTGGCCACGCCAAACCGTGCCAATGGCATGCTATCCACCTTGTCGCGCCATACCATGTCGGCCTTCCCTATGCGGCTACCAAAACGAAGGCGTGCGACGAACAACGACCACCCTTCAATCCTAGATGCAAAACCTAGCCGTCCAAGGTCGCCAGACAACGCAAGGTAACCTTTGGCCCAAAAACCTAGTTTTGGCCGCTCCAAGGCATGCCATGCCGCATGTGCCAATGGCATGCCAACCACCTTGCCGCATAATACCATTCCGGCCTTTCCTATGCGGCTATTAAAACGAAGGCGTGCGACGATCAACATCCACCCTTCAATCCTATATGCAAATCCTAGTCGTCAAAGGTCGCCAGACTACGCATGGTAACCTTTGTCCCAAAACCCTAGTTTTGGCCACGCCAAACCGCGCCAAGGCATGCCATGCCATATTTGCCAATGGCATGCCAACCACCTTGTCTTGCCATACCATGTCGTCCTTCCCTATGCGGCTACCAAAACGAAGGCCTGTAACAATCAACGGCCACTTTTTCATCTATGATGCAGATCACTACCACTTTTCCACGAAAACACCCGAGACATCAACGCATGTCACAAATTGGGGGATGCTCATTGGGTATTGGTTTGGCGATTTACAGCATGCGGCGTACACTACGCCTGTTATAAGAAAGTGTCGTAAGGATGAGGTGGTTAGTAAATACAGGGAGCAATGGTGAAACACTTTCTTTTATTGAACATCAATTCCAAGCGTTACCGGTTACCACCTCCTCCCATTTACTCACCCGTTTTCCATTTCTTAATGAGACCATAGTACGTTTCACTTTTACTTGTACAAATAGGCATTACCTATTTCCACCGAACAACAAGTTCTGTTCAGGAGCATACAACACTCAGAAAACGTTTGTTAGATTTCTCATATGTTAGATTCCCACTTTCTGATAAAAGTCACAAAATAACTACTCTTCCAGAATCAACTATTCTGGTCTCAACACTGTCTTCGCTTCCCTCCCCAAACCAAACCTTCTCCTCCACTTTGTAACCGAAGAAAGTCTGGAACGGCCATTTCTTGGTTTAGGCCGGACTTGTACAGATTGATCTCTCGAATCTAAAGTACTCCCTTGCAGTACATTGTTTAGGATTTAGATTTGTTTCTCACCCACATCACACGAAATTACCGAAACCAACAGAAATTGTTTTCACCCTCAAACATAACCTTATTCATCTTAACCATAACTAGTTCAAATGACTCAAATGAAACTAGTTATAAAGTTGTTCAATTGTTTATATTATCATAGAAGTATACAAGACACAATTGAAGCAAAATTGATTTTGATTCACTCGAATCAATTCATGAACATTATAGCCACAGTTTGCAAAAGATTGCATTCTTTATAATGTATTAGTTCATGAAGAAACCGATTTTAGAACATACCCCACTCAAGTATGCAAACGGGTACACATACCTAAGTGGTCGGACTAAGTTTGGGTTCGCCAGTACGCAAACGGGTACGCATACCACCAAACTCAGTAAAGTCCCGGAACTTGAACCTCACGCCAGTACACGTACCGATATGCATACTTAATTCCCGGACCTCTACTAAACCAACCAGTGCACGTACAGGTATGCATACCATTGTTCCCGGACTTGGAATATCTTGCAGCAGTTAGCATAAAGGTATGCATACTGTTCCATATCAATCATGGTTATTTTTTCTAAACTCCCATTTCAATCATTGAAACATTCTCGGAAGACGACAATAGCTGTCTCACACAAACTATTAGATTCAAAGCAATTTTCAAGTGATCGAATGATTAATATGAAACATTCTAAGTCTACATCAAATGACTGTCTCACACAAACCATTTAAGATGTTACCAGGTGATTTTCACATGATCATCTTTTGACTTTCATCAAGAATATAAGATGAGCTTGGTTAAAGCGAAAGCTTACCAACACATATTTCGAGAAGTATGTAAGGGAGTTAAACTCATCTCGAAATATCAAATTTGTAATTGAAGTCTATATATATATATACGAGTTTTGTCTCAAATAGGAGATAAAGTAGATAGACTTTTGAGTGATAGATGAGTTCAAGTCTCCACATACCTTTTGTTGATAAAGTTCCACAAGCTCCCCTTAGTAGTTCTTTGTCTTTGATCGATGAACGCCGTGAAGTCTAAATCTCAACTACACTTTCTATCCTTATCCGAGACTTAGCTATAAGTAGATTGGAAATCAAGACTTATAGTTTTGACAACTAAACTTGACAACAAGCTTGAGATATCAACGCTTGCGAGTTCAACCGAGCAGTAAACTAACATCTTCGACAGCATCAGAAGCATAAGATAATTCAAATCTTGACGTTGTGCAAGGGAAGTGAATTGCAGTTCTGTAACCTCATTAAAGCAATAAAACAAGAAGGAAATGTTAGAGGCTCTAAGGTAGAACTTTCAATATTCCATGTAGTTTATCGTTTATTCTGAGCGGCTCAGTATCTCTTTTTATATTCGAAATTCATTCGAAAGATGTTTTTGGTGTTGTAACTCATCCCAGAATAATATTCATAACAAACATGATGATCTCATTTCATATCTTAATCAATTAAATGCTCCTAAACAGATTGCCTTCCAGATAGAGTGACTAATTAATTAAGTATAATGCTGAATTTTCATCAAATGAATTCCTAGAAAATATACTATTTTATACTAATATTTACTTACTTCAATTAATGGATTTTCTCAGCTGAATTCCATGGATTAACAATGAATTATTTACCTTTCGGTCATAAGGGCCACCACCGAGTTAGCTCGAGTAAAAGGCATGGGCGTACTTAGTAATAATGCTCCAAATAGTATCATTTTTCCAATTTAACCTATTTTTAAAGCCTAGTTTGGTATTTCTGAGTTTTTACAATAGTGCTTTTCTGTTGTGTTGTGTTGTGCTTTAAAAATAAAGTAGTCCGACGTTTGGTAAACTATAATACGTAAAGTGATGTGGAACCAACAAACTGTAAATTCTGTTTGGTAATTTATCATATTGAAGTGCTTATGATGTGGTTAATGACGAAAATAGACATGGTTCTTTTTGAATTACATCTATTAATAGTATTTTTTTTGAATATTAAATAAAGATAAAAAATAATAATAATTCTTATTCTTATTTCCTTCACTTAATATTTTAATTTTAGTTTAATTTTTAATTTTTACCTTTAAATACTATTATTATTATTATTGTTGTTGTAATTATTATTTTATAACAAAAATTAATTAAATTTGATTAGTGATTGTACATAAATAAATATTTAAGGGTATATTTTGTATTTTTAATATAATAACAAGGTTAAAATAGAGAATCAATTAATTAAAATTGAGTGGGTCCATACATTCCGCTTTTACTGCTTTTAAAAGCTACTCTTGGGTAGCTTTTGAAAGTTGGCCTAAAACAGAAGTGTTTTTGGAGAAAAGTGCTTTGAAAAAAGTTTACCAAACACTATTTTCCTAAAAAATTTGTTACAATTTGGTTACAAAGTGCTTTTGTAGGAATAAAAGCAATCCCAAACAGGGCTTTTGGAGATTAAGTGCCGACCAAATTGCACGGCACGGTAAAAAGTTATTTTGCATTCATTCATTCATAAAATAAATTATTATATGCATACGGTTTCAAATAACTTAAGCATTATTATAAATTATTATATGCATTCATTGATAAAATAAATTATTATATGCAATTTTATTTTCATTATAGTCCCACATCTTACCATCAAACTAAATCCTAACCTACAAAGATCACTATATTCACAAAGATTGAAGTTTTATTTTCTTTTCTTTTTGATAATCACGAAGATTAAGAATTCAATTGGAGTGCTCCTTGTGTGACACAGAACCAAAGAAAATGATCAGATGAAAAAAACTTGACAAACGTGAGAATTATGAACCCAAGTAATAAACAAACTTTCATGTTATAGGATTTGTTTGAACTTGGAGATCTATGTTGTGTGGAAAATTCATTCATTGTATTAGGTATAATACTGAATAACAGTCATTTTCAAGCACCCATTGCCATTTACAAGTTAAATTAATACCTCGATTCCACCAATCAAGTTAAATTAGAGATCTCAAGATATTCAATAGAGCCCTTCTGACCAAGTCTTCTTGGAAGTTATGCACAGATGATGCTTTAGCATGTGCTAAATCTCTTAAGAAGAAATACTTTCCAGATGGCCAGGTTTTTAATAAAAAATAATTGCAATTCAACTTGGTCCTGGAGAAGCATTAGTTCTGAACTTCTATTCATCAAGAAGTACAGTTGTTGGAGTGTTGGTGATTGTCAAAAAATCATGATATGGTCTTATAATTGGATACCTGAATTAGACTCTCCTCCCATTCCCATAACAGGTACAACTACTTCCTTAATTATACTTATGTTCATGAGTTGTTCTCGGCGGAAAATGGAGGGGGTGGGATTATACTCATGTTTATTCTTTATTTGAAGCTCCAGTTGCAAGGCTAATTCTTAACTTATCTATCCATCCTCACCAAGAAGATAGGATTGTTTGGAATCTAGAAAAGAATGAAAGATTTTATGTGAAGTCAGCATACAAGAAGATGTTTGAGTAAAGAAATATGAATCAATCAGTGGGTTAAAAGATGCATAAAATCTTTAAGAAACTCTGGAAACTGTCAGTCTTACCAAGAATTGTCTAATTTCTCTGAAAATGCATAAAGGATCCTACCTACAAGAGACAAACTGATGCATGTCATTCAAAATGGAGATTTAAGTTGTCCACTTTGTGCTCACAGTCTGGAATCCTCATCTCATTGTATTCTAGAATGTCCCTTTTGCAAAGCAATTTGGTTTGGTGTTTTAGGTATTCATACTAAAAATGGTACCAATCTTGTGGAATGGCTCTTTTATTGGTTTGACACTCTTCTGGAAAATCAAGTAAAATAAGAAGAAATCTGCAAGATGGTGATAGTAGCTTGGTGTATATGGAATGCAAGATGTGACAAAGTTTTTAAGGGGAACTCTGTTTCTCCATATTCTGTCATTGTTAAATGGAAGAAGGAAATTATTGAGTTTTAATATAAACCAACAACTATAAGAACACAACATCCTCTTTAGAGATCTCCTAACTTGCACTGGAAAGGCCCTCCAATGGGCACTCTTAAAATAAACTCAGATGGTTGTTTTCATCATATTAACAAAACAGGAGGCATTGGTCTAATACTTCGTGATTCTGCAAGTACACATCAGGGGTCAATGCACATCTTCTTAACAACTGCGGTGAGTCCAGAACAATCTGAATGCAAAGGATTGTGGGAGGCAGCACTATGGGCTAAGGAACTGAAGTTGGACAAAGTATAGATTGAATTGGACTCAAAGTTGGTAGAAGATGCAGTGAATAAAGAAAACTTCAATATTGACTAGAGAATTCGTAATTTGATTTTAGACATTAAGATCTTATTTAAGAAGTTTAACTATTGGCACTATAGTTATGTTCCCAAGGAGGAGAATAAAATAACAGATATTTTACTAAGCTAGCTAGGTATCACACCTTGAAATGCCCCAGACAAATTTTCTGCGAAGGCGTAACCCGGCAGCATAGTGGTGCTGTGAATAAAGCTTCACCCACCTGCATTTCAGCCTTATAAGTTTGTGAAAATGCGGGGGTCTAACAACCACACCCAACAATTTGTTTGGCAATCTGAGAGGACTTACTGCAATACACTTTCTATAGAATCAACTAGACAGTCAGACTCAATCTAGAATAAAGTATATCAAATAAATATCTCTAACTCTTAACTCAATCCACAATCAACAAATAGAAATATGCGAGCCCGATTGAATATAAGAGGAGTAACTTGAACGGTACCAAAGACCAATGTTCAAGTGTGAATCAATGTAAATCAACAACCAAAGGTTGGATATTCTAATTGATTGATCTTAACCCAAAACCTGTGATACTTCAATTATATAACAAAATATAATGCGGAAAAGAAATAACACAGACACCAGAATTTTGTTAACGAGAAAACTGCAAATGCAGAAAAATCCCGAGACCTAGTCCAGTTTGAACACCACACAGTATTAAGCCGCTACAGACTCTGTCCTACTACCAATTAACTTCGGACTGGACTGTAGTTGAACCCTTATGTCTCTGATCCCAGCGGGATACTACGCACTTGATTCCCTCAGTTGATCACACCCATAACCAAGAGTTGCTAGGACCCAAAGTCGAAGACTTAATAGACAAATCTGTCTCACACAGAAAAGTCTGTAGGATTGAATAAATCTGTCTCTCACAGAAATACCCAAGACTTTTTGTCCCGTCTTTTGATAAATCAAGGTGAACAGGAACCAATTGATGAACCAGACTTATATTCCCGAAGAATAGTCTAGTATTATCAATCACCTCACAATAATCTTAATCGACTAGCAAAACAAGATATTGTGGAATCACAAACGATGAGACGAAGGTGTTTGTAATTCCTTTTCTATCTTTCCTATCGGATATATATATCTCAAGCCAATCTTACGATTGCACTCAATCACGATAGAAACAACAAGATCAGATCGCGCAACTACAAAGATAATAGTTGGGTCTGGATTCACAATCCCAATGAAGTCTTCAAGTCGTTAACCTACAGGGTCTCGAGAAGAAACCTAAGGTTAAAGGAGAATCGACTCTAGTTATGCAACTAGTAACACACAAGAGGCATGGGGATTAGGTTTCCCAGTTTATAGAGTTTTGCTTTATATAGTTTTCAAATCAGGGTTTGCAACCCAAGTTACCTTGGTAACAAACATTCAATATTCACCGTTATATGAAAAAACCTGGTTCAACCAAGCTAATATTTTTCAACCGTTAGATCGAACTTAGCTTGTTACACACAAATGAAATATACCCTCATTTAGGTTTACGTAATCGTATCTAAACGTGTATACCATGTTGGTTCACAAATAGTTAACCGAGGCTAGCCATATGATTACTCTCATATCAACCTTATTCATCTCAACCATAACTAGTTCAAATGACTCAAATGAAACTAGTTAAATAGTTGCTCAATTTTTATATTCTCATAGAATTATACAAGAACATAATTGAAGCAAAATCGGCTTGATTCACTCGAATCAATACATGAACATTATAGCCACGGTTTGCAAAGATTGCATTCCTTATTGATAAATGTTTAGGTTCATGTACACAACCGATTTTAGAAAGTAACCACTTAAGTATGCGTACGGGTATGCGTACTTAAGTAACCGGATTTAAGTTTATTTTAGTTTTCAAACTCAGTAGAAATTCATGGTTGTGAACTTTCCGCCAGTATGCGTAGGTATACGCGTACTTTAGGTAACCAGATGTGTTTGGTTTGGTTTTCAAACTCAGCAGAAATTCACGGACGTGAACTTCCGCTAGTATGCATACGGGTACGTATACTTACCCAGTCTCCTACAACCATTTTTTATACACACAAGTATGCATACTTTAGGTTCCCGGATTTGGATTTATACACTAATGTGCGAACACACTATGCTTATATCCAAAGATGGTTGCAAGATTCTAAACTCTTTAGTTCAATCACTGAAACATTCTTAGAGGATGACAATAGCCGTTTTCGCACACTATTAGCATCAAAGCAACTTTCAAGATATTGAAATAATCATTATTGAAACATTCCAAGCCTATATCAAATGATTGTATCACAGAAACATTGTAAGATGTTACTCGGAAATTTTCTCATGATATAAGATGAACTTGGTCGAAGCCAAAGCTTACCAAAATATATTTCGAGAAATATGTAAGAGAGATATACTCAACTCGAAATCTCAATTGTGTAGAAAGAAAACTATATCGTAACACTAATTGTTTCTCAATATAGGAGATAATAGATATAGACTTTCCAAGTGATAGATGAGTTCAAGTCTCCACATACCTTTTGTCGAAGAAGTTCCACAAGCTCCCCTTAGTAGTTCTTCGTCTTCAAATGATTAACGCCGTGAAAACTAAGCTCAACTACACAATCTATGTCCTAGTCCGAGACATATATAGATAAGCTAGAAATCAAGACTTATAGTTTTGATCACTAACATTGACAAACATTCTTGAGATAACAACGCATGCGAGTTCGTCCGAGCAGTGCTCTAACAATCTCCCCATTTGTGAATTTTAGTGACAAAACTATCAATACATATGGATTACAAAATAAATAAAAATTGTAGCTTCTCATCCAAATGCTTGATCTCCTTGGCATCTTCAACACGACTCGAAATCTTCGTCACTTCCAAGTACTCCATGATCCTAAAGGTTGTAAGTTTAGCATCATAGTTGTTGAATATCCGTAGCGATAACAATGAGAAAACAAAATGCTATCAATCATTGATTGTTGTATAGTGTCATAATATTATTACAAAACATCAAAGTTCAATTGTATCATAACTTTGACAACAATAATATGGTGATATGTATCACTCCCCTTAGTCAATTCTTCATCTCAACATGAAAACCACTCCCCCTTACATAATGATCCGTAAACCATATGTATTTGTAGTATCACACTACACATTAATTCTCCCCCTTTTTGTCAATATAAATTGTCAAAGGTACGAAAACTAGTGGATCCTCATGAAATTTTCACAGAGATACTTCATGACCAAAACAGAATACCATATCAACTTTTTTAGATGTCATCATAAAGCCGAAGCTAAATGCATTCATCAAGGAGTTTATAAAGATACAAGATAACCCCTTTAATATTCCACAGCCGCACTCCCCACAAAGATTTGGAAATTAAGCACAAGTTCAGAAAGAACTCTCCCCCATAAAATGTTATTCCCGAAAGAACAACAAAGACGACCTTGCTTTTACAAGAAAAGAAGGATTTCTTTGGATAAAATCAAATCACATGAAAACATGAATTTGTATCCAAAATATTCAATTGAATTATCCACGAGAGAACCCATGATTAATTCAATCGAAATACACAACTAAATTAACCACAAGAAAGTAATCAATTCAATTGGTCATGCTCAGAAAACTTACGGATCAACAACTAAATTAATTATAATAAAATGATAAACTCAATTGGTTGTGCTCAAACATAAGAAAAATTACGAAGAAACATAGTACATACACAAAAATGTGGATCAGAGATCGACCAATACTGCGGAATACACAAGGATTCATTCTATTTTCCATCATTATTTGCACAATGACATATAATAGACTTAATCCTTGTAAACAAAAGTTTTATCCTTTCTTCCATCAAACAATGATATAAAAGGCTTTAACTTTTGTAATGTCAAAAGTTCATTCTATCTTCTATAAATACATTCATACCGACATAATAGAGATAACTTTTGAACAAGTATGGGACAGTCACAGGTTCACGGACGTAAACAACATATCCCATAAAAATTTGTAATATATAAAATTATAAATATTAAAATTGCAAGAATCATCTTCCAAAAAACTTAGAATTTAAATAAATAAATCTAAAAACATGAAGATGGAAATTGTCGGACATAGCTATGTATACTCACAATAATGGCTATTCCAAACCCTAGTTATTCTTCTAAAAACACAAGAAATAAATTCTCTTAAAGAAGATTTACTAGACACTGATACCTCTGAAGAATTCTTTATCGTCCCTGAACTCCTTGTCGTAAACATCCATAGGAACATAAGGTTCGTGAAGAAAGGAGTCAATTCCAAGAAACCTTCAAGGATGATGATGTCGAACCAGGGCCTTCTGAATTTCGAGAGTTCTCATAACAAAAGCATTTATTTGCTGAATCTCCTTCCTTGTTTCCTTCAGCTCTTCAAGAACATCAGAAAACTTCTGAGAATTTGAAGGAAAAACTTTTGGCTTCCTCACATTCCTTCTTTTTTTCTTTTCAAAGTTGGAAGCAACGAATATTTTTCTTTTTCCTTTATGATTGATGGCTTAACAATCATATTAACATCTTTTCCATCAGAAAACATGATGCTTGGAGTCTCCATACGTTCATGGGTTTGTGGGAGGAAATCACAATTTAAACACAACAGGCAATCTTAAGATGAAAAGAGTTTCAGATAAGGAAGAAGGAATGTGGGGTCTCGGAACCTTAAACAGCACAGGTTTACGCACGCACAATTCACAACCCTAGAGAGAGCATAATTGTCGAGAATAACCCTCTTTTATTGATAATACAGAGAAGTCCCTTCCAATATCAATTAGATATGAAAGAATTCCAAATTTGCAAACCAACGCAAAAACTAAGATAGAAATAAAAAACTTTTCTTTTCTTAAAGCCTGAGGTGTGCACAATCTTGTCTCTTTTGATGAGGCACATGAGACAAGATGAACCAAAATAACATAATTAAGTTGTGTTGCGGTGAACAACAACTTGTCCACCATAACCTTTTTGAAATGAATTCATAGACCCATGTCTATCAAATTGTTTAGACCATACTCTTTTCTCTAATGGTCTTGACTTATATTTGGAAACCAACTTATTTGAAGAGGATAAAATCTTACATACCTCAGCGGTTTTTTGAACAAGTTTGAGCTTGTTTGCTAGACGATTTGCTCATCGTTGAAGTCTTTTGACATGTCTCATCTTGTGATTATACTTGAAACACTTTGAAAATTCATGACCCTTGAGTGAACAATAGGAGCATGTCAAAGGATAAGATGATTCAGGCGCTCGAGATGTGCAAGCTGCTAGGCACATAGTGGAACCTGAAAAATTAGACAGACAGTTTCCAACATAAAGGTGTTTGTAGGTGAAAACTGTTTCTGCTGGTTTTGGTAAATTCGTGTGTGTGGATGAGAAACGAGTCTAGACCCTAAAAAATGCATTGCACGGGAATACTTTTGATTCGACAGATCAATCTGTAGAATCCTGGCCTAAACCAAGAAATGGTCGTTCCAGGCTTGCTTCGGTCACAAAGTAAAGGAGAATGGTTGGTCTTAGGGAGGGAAGCAAATAGAGTGTTGAGACCAGAATAGTTGATTCTGAAGATGTGGCTTGTTTTATGACTTGTATCATAAAGTGGAACTGGCTTGTGGAATGAAAGCTATCAGTTCTTTGGTGATTTCTGGATACTACGTTCTTCTATGACCAAACCTTGTTGTTTGGTGGAAATAGGTGAAGCCTATTTATACAAGTAATATTGAAATGTACCCTGGTCTCGTAAGAAGTGGGAACGATTGGGTGATGGAAGAGTGGAGTAACGTATAACCGTCAGAAACCCATGCTTCCATGATGAAGGAAGTGGATCCGTTTATACACGTTACTTCTTGCAGCCAATAATTGTTTCATGACACTTTATTATAATGGGAATATTGCACGCCGCAAACTATAAACCGCCAGACCAATACCTTGATGAGTATCCCCCAGTTTGTGACATGTTTGATGTCTCTAGTGTTTTCGTGGAAAATGTGTAGCAGGTTGCTATGTGCGGCAAGTCAAATTCAAGAGTCTTTCCGCAGGAAAATAGCATGTGATGCTATTAGGCACATCCTGGATGATCGCCTAAAACTTTCCACAAGTCCGTCAGTTCGATGGCGAACTTGGATGGCTGAGATTGCATCTCATGAGGAAGGGTAGTCGTTGATTATGGGTACCTTCTATTGGCGCATGGTAATGACACACTGGCGTTTTTGGTGTATGCCAGTGGCACTGCGGCATGACTGGCATAGCTAGATTGTGCATGCCAGTGGCATGGTGGTATAAGTGGCGCGACGCCTGGCGTAGCCATGCCATAAGATTTAAGCGGCTGGTCGCCTAAAACTTGCCACAAGTATGTTAGTTCGGTGGTGAACTTGGATGGCTGAGATTGTATCTCATGAGAAATAATGGCCATTAATTATGGCCATATCTTGTTGTATATCAAAGTGGCGCCATTGTTATAGTGGCGTCTGGCGTAGCCATGACATAGTGGCATGCCAGTGGCGTAGCCGCGGCACCTGTTTTGGCATATTGGTGTTAGACCCAAATATGGCTCTGGCAACATTGGCCCTGTTTCCATATCAATCCCAATGCTTTGTGGAATATTATTTGGCTCGGTTGGCGTAACAACTTTTCCTAAATTAGGGTTTGGCATGCCGAAACCCTAATTAGCGCACATGGTATGCGGCACGTGGCCATGACATAGCGGCGTTCGTGGCATTGTGGCATGGCCAAGACTAGGATTTGGCGTTGTGGACAAAGTTAGGGCTTGGCGGCATGTCCAAGGCTAGGATTTGGCGTCGTGGCAAAAGTTAGGGCTTGGCGGCATGGCAAGGCTAGGATTTGGCGTCGTGCCCAATGTTAGGGATTGGCGGCATGGCCAAGGCTATGATTTGGCGTCGTGGACAAAGTTAGGTCTTGGCGGCATGGCCAAGGCTAGGATTTGGCGTCGCGGCCAAAGTTAGGGCTTGGCGGCATGGCCAAGGCTAAAGTGGCTCGTGCCATGTTGTGGACTATGACCAAAAATTAGGGTTTGTGGCACATTGGCATGTTACTGCGGCAGAGTGGCATGTTGGCATGCCTATTAATATGTTGTTATGGCAGGCGTGTTTTGCTTGCCAGTTAGTATGGTGGCGCAGCAAGGTGCGTTTGGCCTTTAATGTGTGGTGGCGAGTTTAGAGCGACTTGATTGGTCAAGAAAAGGGTCCGGTCAAACATAAAGCGCGACCACACCTCTAGTGCTCGTGGCGCATTTTAAAATGACCTGATTGGTCGGTAGGAAGGAGGGGCCCGTCCAAGCATGGGCGTGGATAAACTTCTGGTGTGAGTGTGGCGGCTTTAGAGAAACCTGGTTGCTCGAGGGAAATAGGGCTAGTTGGGTAGCATGGGGCGTGGCCAAGTGGCGCCGGCTAGCCTATGGCATGGACACGCTTCCCTCGTTGTCGCTCCTACTCCGCGACTTTGTTTATTCTTTTCTTTCTAACTGAGCATTTTGTGCAAGGGCCTTAACCTTGGTACTTGGAGGTCCGTGCTACTCTGCTGCGAGTGAACACAAATCCGTCATGCCATACAAATATTAATGGTTCTTCCAGGGAACATAAGCACAAGGAAAGTACTCAGCAGGCTCGGCATTTGTGAGTAATGCATCTAGGAGCTTATACACTCATTAGGCTCTATATTAGTGAACAATTCATCTAGGAGCTTGAGTCTCGATATAATATGAAGAAATACATAGGTGTTCATCAGATTTTGATATATTCTCCAAATTCCCTGCGGAATATAAACATATAAATGTCTACTACATCTGATGCCGGGTCAGATAGATAGACTTTTAAAATTTAGCCCTGAACTAAAAACCATCATCAACATTAAGTCCCCTGCTTAGCTCGTAACAGTGTCATTGTTACGGGGTAAGCATAATATGGTGACAGACAAGGATAAAAATCAAAGAATTTGGATAACCTTTGGCAGGAGGTATGAGGAATCTGTGATCCTTGCATTGGTGTCATGGGGTACTTCTGGCTTTGCCATAGGGTATTGGATTTGGCGCTGGAATTCTGGCTACTGATCGGTAGAGATGGCGCTGCAACTTGGTCCGTGGATTGGTGGATGGCGCTAGATGTCTAGGTCACGGAACGTATGGATATGGCGCTTGGATTTAGTCCGGGGAATGGTAGAAACTAGCTTCAGTCCGCGGAATGGTGGAGACTGGCTTCAGTCCGTGGAATGGTAGAAACTGGCTTTCAGTCTGCGGAATGGTGGAAACTGGCTTTCAGTCCATGGAATGGTGGAAACTGGCTTTCAATCCGTGGAATGGTGGAAACTAGCTTCAGTCCGCGGAATGGTGGAAATATGGCGCTGGAACTTTGGCTAACAAATGGTGATGGTGGTGCTGGAACTTTGGCTACCAAACGGTGATGATGGTGCTGGAACTTTGGCTACCAGACGGTGATGACGGCGCTGATGGCTTCAGTCCTTGGAATGTTGGAATTGGCACTTGGAAGGCTTGCTGGATAGATCACGTAATGCCTGAGCGTTGGCGCTAACTTAACCATAGAGTTTTGGATCCATGGAGAGTTGGCTTGACCACGGAGTGCTGGAGCCATGGAGAGTTGGCTTGACCACGGAGTGCTGGAGCCATGGAGCGTTGCAGGTTGAGCGACTTGTGTTACTCGTGCTAGCGCGCTGCTGGTTCGGTCATGGAGAGGAGGTATTTGCACACTACTTGTTCGGCTATGGAGCATGAGTGTGGTGTTCCCAGTCATCTATTCCTGTTCATGAATCAAGGAGGAATCCTGCTTCTGTTCAAGATCTAGAAACTCTGTTCGTATGAAAAGGGGTATCGACCCTCCTCTTTTTTTTTTTTGCTCGTCCGGCTTCGTGCTTTTATCTGCAGCTTCCGGCTCCTCTTCGTCATTTTTTAGCGATGGTAGAGCGAGCATTAATAGCAACAAAGCAATCTCCGGTAGTTGTAATCAGCATCAAGGCGATCCAGGAGAACTCAAGGTAGGTGCTCTTTTCCATTTTGCGCATGTAGCCACTTAACAGTACCATCGATCTTCTCCAGAATGTGTAATAAGATACTGACTCTAGAAGAATGAGTATCTGACCTCTCCAGTAGATTTCAAAATTTACCAAACTCCATTGCACTCTTTGGATGGATGGATGAAATATATGCTCGGCAAGGATCATGTCAGGGATAATCTTGGAGATTGTGGTTACGTTGTTGGTCCATGCTTGACTAGGTTATCTGGTGCCTGGACTTTCTGATTGCGATGATGATATGTTGTGGATGCTTGTATGGTCAAAATCTTCTGGAACCATTGGGCGAAATATCTGAGTTGAGAAGTGCTTCGTTGCCGATGTGCTGCTACTAGGACTTCATTCCAAGCACAATCCTTTGAACCATCTTCTGAATCTTGGATTATTGTATGGAATGGTATGCGGTGATAAGTCCCTAGTTATACTTCTGTTAGATCCGATGGCGTGGCCGGATATGTGAATGTATCTCTGTGGCGTGCTTGTGGGGTCTTTGATGCACATGTACGGCTTCATGTTGAGAAATTCTTGCAGCTCGTAAAACTTCGGCAGTGATGATGTTGAAATCGGAAATAACCGGGTTGAGAGCAGTGAAGGCATCCCTTTCTGGTAGTCCCCACGTGTAATTATCTTGAGCCCATTTTCTCTTGGAAGATGTGCTTCTGCTGCATTCACTGGTAAGGTGGTGACTGCGTTGAAGCTTCTAAACATGAAGGGGGATTCAGTCCCAAATTGTAGCCTACTTCAATTGCATCGCCTTGAATCCATGCCTATGGGATTTGATACAATCTTATCACACTCTCCTGGATGTGATGCTGGGATGCTTGGAATATCACATGGACGAAACATTCTGGATAACGAAGAGGTAGAAGTGAAAGAGTCATGTCGTTAATCGTGGCTCCTATGTCTCTTTAAGAAAAATGTTTCAGCCGTGTCTCTGGAGTTATCTCATGAATGCTTGATTGTTGTCGTGGTTGGACCGTGATGCAGTCCCTAATCACACTTCTCTTTAATTACTGAAGTTGTTTTCTCTGAGTAGGCTTGGGATCCGCCGCGGACTCGTAAAGTGTTGCAGGATCCTTCTAGACAGAGAGGTGATGATATTATTACGCTACACCTTTGAAGGTTGGATGACCTTGTCGTGGCTATGACTTTTTGGTTGACCGTGTCTTCTGAGCTTTGACAGTGAAGGGTGATAGACACATTTTTGTGTCCGATTTGTCTCGATTCTATATATTGTTAGGGCTCATTTTTGTACTTATTATGGTGTTTTATTTATTTGTAGGTATTTTTGGCTAATAAACATTTTTGGAAAAAAATTGGCTCAAAAAGTTGTCGGAAAGCACCCGGAGGACATCTGTTATTCGGACTCTCACTTTGGATAAGGGGTAACCTAATTACTAAGGGGCATCCCATTTCCAGGCATTTTCTAATCGCACCCCTACTCTGGATAAGGGGCAACCATCTTTAACATTCAAAAAAGGGGATTTTGGCGGGAAAAAAGTGTAGTTAAAAAGCAGTTTTGACAATCGTGATTTGGAGGAGTTTGAGGTCGATTAAACCTCTGATTTTCATAGGATAGACCCCTTATGGGTCTAGGAATCTGATATGGGTGTTTAAATCGATTATCTTGGGCTCAATCGACGGATTTTTCTCACAACAAGAAAATATGGAAAGTCACGTGTGTGACCTGTTTTAGGGAATTTTAGAGTGATTAAAACGATGTAAACCTTCCCAAAAATTTGTATCTATCTAAGGAAGAGTTTAGAATAAAAAGGAAAGCTCAGAAACGCGTAGAAATCATAAAACAAGAAATTGTCGCAACTTGGCCGTGAAGAGAAGGAAAGAGATTTGGGAGAGATTTAATCGGTATTTTTGATAGAAATAGATGTCTTGGGTCATACAGAAGAGGTGTCGAGAGTTTGGGAACCTAAGGAGAGCCAGAGAAGAAGAAATCAGAGCTTCACCGAACTCTGTTTTTGCTGCTGCTGCTGTTGAAGAAGAAGAACAGCTGAAGAACATTGACGCTCGATAGACAGTCGCAGAAAAGTGTCGTTGTTTAACAGCTGAAGAACATTAAGCTGTTCAGGGTAGTCTTATTCTAGGGTCTTAAAATCAGCAACAAAGCAACATTTTTTCTGTAACACTTCCATTGTAACAGCTGTTTTGCAACACCAATACACTGTTGCAAACAGTCTGTGTTATTACTTTTCACTCTTTTAATCATCTTTTGAGCAACAAACACATATTTTGAGATCATGATTAATATGAGGAGCTAAACCCCAACACTGGGATGACGGAGGAAGCCATATTTCATGCATGTGGTAATTATATTTAATTCTTTCATGACTTTTTGCAAGGATTATTAATTGTTTTATGGTTTTTATTCAACGGTTGTGATTTCAATTGATGGGTTATACTTAGGTTAAGCCTTTTGATTTCCCATGCTTTGGATTTATAGTCGTTGCTTTTCAAAAATCTACCTTGGTAAAGAAACAGAGTCAATATTCTATTTGAGTTATCCTTGTCTAGAATAACTATATGAATCGCATGAATGGATTTACTGGTGGAATCCTGAGTCCTAGTCTCTCGTAACATTAAGTGAAACCAAAATTAAGTCTGAAATCAAATCTTTACAAGTCTTTGAATGAACTTCTACTTATCACTTTCAAAACTACATCAATTTTTGTCGCCGCCGACGCGGATTTGTATTTAGATTTGTTTTAGGTTTATTTTTATTATTATTTTTGTTCTTTTTTACGCGTTTTGGTATTTTTCGATTCTTTTCAGATTCGGAACGAAGCTACAAGGTAAGAAAAGTACTATAAAAGGAAAGCATCGCCAAAGAAGGAAAGAAAAGAAGAATCTGAAAGGAGTGAAGAAGAAGATTTTGTATATAGTTATTTTGTTTATTTTTAGAAACTGTAAATAGGATTTTATTTTTGTAATTTTTTTTTTTCCTTTTTTACATTTTTATTTTTGACTTTATTTTTGGACTGGACATTATTATTATTTTGAAACCCTAAGGAAGGGTTAAAAATTAAATATAAACTGCTTGCAGGAAGGACGACAGTTACGATACTGTCTTGGCCCCTCGGGGTCGTACACTGACATTGGAGTCGGTGTCCTGAGTCAACTTCAACGGTTCATCGCCCGTCTGGTACGGGAGGTAAGACTCTATCTACCCACGAATCCCATGTCAGTGGGTTTTATTTTGTGTGACAACTCACACCCCTGCAGTAGAATGTCGAACTGGTATTACAATAGCCAATACAGCGAATATCCGACTGAGTTTCAAAATGGACGTTACTACTTTGACCATAGTGTGAATAGTAGTTGGAAACATCAGCCTTTTGAATATTATGGTCCATACCATGGTGAGCCCAATTACTATCCACATACGCACCGGTCATATGAGCAAAATTCTTATATTTCTCCTTTAGAATAGTCTCTCAGGAAGTTAGAAGAGTCGACACGCAGGATGGCTGAGATGAATAACTTAGTTTATGACGAAAGAAAACTTTCTTTAGAGGAATCCCTCAAGCTGATAGCTGAGACGAACGAAATAATTTCTCGAAATAATCTTAATTTTCAATATAGTGTCTCCAATAATACCCTTGAAAATGAGGATAGTTATTTGCATAAACAGGATGACGAGGATAAAATTGGTTACACTACTTGTTTAGATGAGGTTCAACCATTTTCATGTTATTATAATGATTATGATGAGGATAGTGTTGATGAAGAATTTGAAATAAATAGGCATAGTGATCAGGAATTTGCTACTCCAACTGAGCTTAATAATAATATTATTTCTAGTTCAAATCAAAATAATTTTAATAATTATCCACTTATTCAAAAGGACGAGGATTTGACTAGAAATACCCCCGTTTTAGACGATGTAGTATTTTCTGTTTACGAAGTCGATAACGGTTTAGAGGAACGAGTTTACTCTGAGAATACTGTTTTAGAGTCCCAAGACTTGGAAACATTAGTCTTAGACGAAGAAGATGAACTCATTCAGCTTTTAAATATGAGTGAGGATGCATCACCTGAGTATAATCTACACGAAGAAATTGACCATTTTCAGGATTCTGATGATCTAGAAATTAGGGAAATTGTAGCTAGTCTATCTAGATACACCCAAAACTCTAAGTTTGGGGGTGATTATCATTATCCTTGTGCCTTACCTTTAGCTCTTACAGAGATCCCTCACTTGGGACTTGACATATGTGCCTCAACCATTTTACAAGATTATCTTCATACACGTTTTCCTGAACCTAGTGATGTCCACAAGAAATTTTAGTTATTAGAAACCCATCCTCTGGTTGATGTGGTTTACCCAGGCTATGATACCCAGATTGACTTTGTTTTCCCACCAAATATTTTTCTTCCAAATGTGGGAATGTTTGATTTTCAAATGTCTCGAATATTAAGTTTTGAGACTAAACCTAATTACTTTAGGAGATTAGAGTCGACATACTTGTTTAAGGAAGATCACCACTCTCATTGTGGTCAGCTGTGTAAGTCAAATCTGATTGACTTAGAGGATCCTCAATTATTCAGGTTATCATTATGTGCTTCTAAGTTTTTATTTGAGTTTTTCCAGACTCTAGAACCTGAACATTTGGATCTAACCTATGAGGAAATGCAACCCATGAAAATATTTTATTCGGACCCAGTTATAGATCTTGAACCTGAACCACAACTAGATGTAGCTGTCTTAAACAGGAAACTAGACAAGTGTGTGCTTTATTTATTCATTTTCTTGGAATGTTGCAGATTCCTTTTACTTGTGATACCTCTATTTGGTTTTGATGACCCACAGATATTTCTGCTATTACTTTATGATTTTATAAGGTGACTAATCCTTTCTTAGTATGGATGAAGACATTAAACTTAGCACTTCTTGGGAGGTAACCCATTCTCATGCAACACGGTAATATCTTTCCTTATCTCTTTTGCTTCAAATGGTAACAATTTCTCCTTGTTCATGCTTTTAATTTGATCTTTAGAACATTGAGGACAATGTTAGATTTAAGTTTGGGGGTATAGGAGAAACTTTTTAGTTTCACAATTAAACTCCAGAGCCTAGAAATTTATGCTTGTTAAGGATGACACTAACCAATCTAAGTGGATGGAAGAATTTTGGTTGTAGGAGTTGAGGAACCAATCTGACTAGATGGCAACATCTAAAGAGTCTATTCATAAAAGCACAGAGCTCAGGTATTAGAAATAACATGATAGTTTCACCATATCTCGTTGAGTCCTTTTCACTTCTGTTTTTATTTTGTTTTGTTTTTAAACTATGTTTCTCTAAGTGATTAGGTGGGGCTCACGATTCAAGTTGTTACCAATGCCAGGGTAGATTAGAGTGATTGAGATACAAAAAAAAAAGAAAAAAAAAAGAGAGAGAAATTGAGACCAGACCATCAGACCAACTAGAATAAATTCAATAAAGTCGACCACTGGAACCCTTGTATATGCCAGTTGTGTTGACCTAGAGTTAGGATTATCAATCACTGGTTCCCTTGTATATGCTAGTGTGTTGATATTAGTCAGACTAGTATCTCAGTCCATTAGGATAGGTTCATTTTGGCGGAGGCCTTCAGACAGATATGAGAAACACCGTTCACCTAGTAAACATCAAAACCATCTATGTTTTTCTATATCCATCTTCTTGATCTATCCATGTGATTAGTTTCGACTCCGGATATTGATGTCCATAGTGCAACTATCTGAGAAGAGCTATGTCACTTCATATGAATTTTAGTATGCTTGAGTGCAAACTCGTGTACAACAATTGGAATTTCGCATCAGGGTACTTCCTCCTGTAGTCAATAAGTATGCCAACCAAGGAGATTCTTTAGTGCCTTCCAAGGTTCTGTGTAGATAGCTAGGGTCTGGAGTAAAAAGGTTTTGTGGGTATACCTCTGGTAAGCCCTCCGGAGACAACACTCCTCCACTATGGACACCTAGGAGTTTAAAGGCTTATTGCATACGCTAAATGCAATCGACGATGCCTGCGACAGTGAGTTAGGATTTTATTTCTATTTTATTTTTGCTCGAGGACTAGCAAATAATAGGTTTGGGGGTATTTGATAGACACATTTTTGTGTCCGATTTGTCTCGATTCTATATATTGTTAGGGCTCATTTTTGTACTTATTATGGTGTTTTATTTATTTGTAGGTATTTTTGGCTAATAAACATTTTTGGAAAAAATTGGCTCGAAAAGTTGTCGGAAAGCACCCAGAGGACATTTGCTATTCGAACTCTCACTTTGGATAAGGGATAACCTAATTACTAAGGGGCATCCCATTTCCAGGAAGTTTCTAATCGCACCCCTACTCTGGATAAGGGGTAACCATCTTCAACATTCAAAAAAAAGGATTTTGGCGGGAAAAAAGTGTAGTTAAAGAGCAGTTTTGGCAATCGTGATTTGGAGGAGTTTGAGGTCGATTAAACCTATGATTTTCATAGGATAGACTCCTTATGGGTCTAGGAATCTGACATGGATGTTTAAATCGATTATATTGGGCTCAATTGACGGATTTTTCTCACAACAAGAAAATATGGAAAGTCACGTGTGTGACCTGTTTTAGAGAATTTTTGAGTGATTAAAACGCTGTAAACCTTCCCAAAGATTTGTATCTATCTAAGGAAGAGTTTAGAATAAAAAGGAAAGCTCAGAAACGCGTAGAAATCATAAAACAAGAAATTGTCGCAACTTGGCCGTGAAGAGAAGGAAAGAGATTTTGGAAGATTTGGGAGAGATTTAATCGGTATTTTTGATATAAATAGATGTCTTGGGTCATATAGAAGAGGTGTCGAGAGTTTGGGAACCTAAGGAGAGCCAGAGAAGAAGAAATCAGAGCTTTACCAAACTCTGTTTCTGCTGCTGTTGCTGTTGAAGAAGAAGAACAACTGAAGAACATTGACGCTCGGTAGACAGTCGCAGAAAAGTGTCGTTGTTTAACAGATGAAGAACATTAAGCTGTTCAGGGCAGTCTTATTCTAGGGTCTTAAAATCAGCAAAAAATCAACAGTTTTTCTGTAACAGTTTCATTGTAACAGCTGTTTTGCAACACCAATACATTGTTGCAAACAGTCTGTGTTATTACTTTTCACTCTTTTAATCATCTTTTGAGCAACAAACACATATTTTGATATCATGATTAATATGAGGAGATAAACCCCAACACTGGGATGACGGAGGAAGCCATATTTCATGCATGTGGTAATTATATTTAATTCTTTCATGACTTTTTGCAAGGATTATTAATTGTTTTATGGTTTTTATTCAACGATTGTGATTTCAATTGATGGGTTATACTTAGGTTAAGTGTTTTGATTTCCCATGCTTTAGATTTATAGTCGTTGCTTTTCAAAAATCTACCTTGGTAAAGAAACAGAGTCAATATTCTATTTGAGCTATAATTGTCTAGAATAACTATATGAATCACATGAATGGATTTACTGGTGGAATCATGAGTCCTAGTCTCTCGTAACATTAAGTGAAACCAAAATTAAGTCTGAAATCAAATCTTTACAAGTCTTTGAACGAACTTCTACGTATCACTTTCAAAACTACATCAAAGGGATCCCGTGTGGAGCCTCAGTCCCCAAGTGTAGTTTACATGTTTCTATCTTGTATGGTCGGTGAGTTGACCACGATAAAGACATCATCTTGCATCCGTACTGGTGACTCTATTACTTCTTCCACGTGAAACTAAAATATGGAGAAGTATGAATTACCTTTGTAGTGGTTGTTGTTATGGTAAAGCTCTGGCTGGTATCGACAAACGATTAGCAACATTTCTTGGCAGCAAATGTGATAAGAAGATACTACATCGTCGTGGGAACCAAAATAGGTTGGCTGGAATTGCATGGGAGTCCATGGAAGCAAAGGGATTGGCTGGATACGTAAGAGGGTAAACTGTCCACGACCACGGGGTTTGGCGAGATGGATCAAAAAGTGGCCACAACTACGAACCTTGGCTGGCTGTGATCACGATCCTTAACAGGGAGAAGTGGCTTCTCGAGAAAATGTTGAAGCGGCTTCTGGAGCGAAACGTTGAAGCGAAGCGGCTTCTGGAACGAAACATTGAATCTTTTTTGAGCGGCTTCTGGCTCTGGTAATAAGAGGCGTCACGTCAAAGGGGATGCTTCTAGTGTTGCTGGTGTCAGCGGTAGAGGATGTAACGCCATAGTGTTGGTCATTCCATTTTTGCTCTCATCTGATACGGCCACATACTCTATTCTCTTAGGGGTCTCTCCACAAAACTGAATTTTCAGGTTGCAAATCCAAGTTTATTGTGTTACGAAATCCTGACCGCGAGAAGTCCCTAGTCGTCCTTTATTGTCTGTGTAACATATTTATGCCAATCCACAAAAAGACGGAGGATATCCAGTCCCCAGGCCAATTCCCCTGAATCTATCTTTTCTTGGACGATGCGTTTCAGAGCATTGCATTCACTAGTAGGATGATTGACGAACCTGTGGTAATGGCAATACTTGGGATTTTCCATTTTTCTTCAGTTGGTAGGCGCCTAAGATGACGTAGTTTGATGGCATCGTCTTGAATCCATACTTCCAGGAGTTCGATTACTTTCTCGGTAGGGAACGGGACGTTTGGAGCAGCATATCCAGTTTCTTGTTGTTGCACAGGAACCTTATCAGGGAGAATTGAGGGGAAAAGTACCCACTGTATCGTCATACAGGGATAATTGAGGAGAAGAGTACCCTCTCGGAAGAGGAATGCTTTGTACTTCAGGAGGATATGGGGGTTGATGTTGATGCATGTCCGCAGAATCGCCTTTGTCTCAGTTTCGAAGAAGTCGTTCCAAATCTTCTCGTGTGACAAATTGGATGGTTGATTCCTCTCCGATGGAGCTCCTGAACGAGTCTCTTCATCTACAAAGGTGCGCGCTGTTGAGGTATCGGCGCCAGGAGTATTGAAGGTGTTCCTCATTGGCTCTGGTTAGCGTGATTCCTGTGGTAACCGCTTCGTTAGTGTCTTGAATAAAATGAGCACCTCCTTATGAGTCGAAGCCATGTCCGTCTGATCTCTAGAAAGAACTTCATGTCTTCCCATAAAATCATCAATAGTAATATGGGATCGGCTTCCTCTGGCTCCTCCAGTCGCTCGTCCTGATGGTGGAGTAGTAGTGGCTCTGGTGACGGTTGGAGGTGTCACACTTGAATAAACGTTGGGGTGGAGGCAGCGACGCTGGTTCTGGTGTTCGGAGGTGTAATGCCTGAAGGAACGTTTTTCGTGTCGCTGGTGTTGACAGGTGGCGTATTAATACCACTGGAAGGAACGTTAATACCGAGTATGATTTCAGCTCTAGTGTTTTCAGGGTTTGTTGCTGATCCAGACCTGAGTTCTACCATCTTGAGATCGGGATTGAAAAATGAAATTGGAAATTGATATTGCAACCGAGAGATTAATATCCCACTGTGGTCGCCAATTGTTTGTGTTTGAAAACTGTTTTTTTCGGTTTTGGTAAATTCGTGTTTGTGGATGAGAAACGAGTCTAGACCCTAAACAATGCACTACACGAGAGTACTTTTGATTAGAGAGATCAGTTTGTACAATCCTAGCCTAAACCAAGAAATGGTCGTTTCAGGATTGCTTCGGTCACAAAGTGAAGGAGAAGGGTTAGTCTTAGGGAGGAAAGCGAAGAGAGTGTTGAGACCAGAATAGTTGATTCTGAAGATGTGGTTTGTGTTAGAGCATTGCACAGTCGAACTCGCATGCGTTGCTATATCAAGCATGTTTGTAAATGCTAGTGATCAAAACTATAAGTCTTGATTTCTTGTCTATTATAGCTAAGTCTCGGACTAGGATAGAAAGTGTAGTTGAGCTCAAGGACTTCATGGCGATTCATCATATAAGAAGAAGAACTACTCAAGGAACTGGTGGAACTTCTCGACAAAAAGGTATGTAAATACTTGAACTTATCTGTCACTCAAAAGTCTATCTACTCTATCTCCTACTCTTTGAGACAAGAAGTCGTATGCTATATATATATACTTGGATTATACACATTTGGTATTTCTAGCCGAGTATACCTCGCCTATCTGTATCTCGAAATATGTGTTGGTAAGATTTTCGCTTCGATAAAGTTTATCTTTACCATGTGACGAAAGGCATGATATGTTTCGATCATCTTGAAAAGTGCTTTGACGAGAAATGGTGTAACAACTATATAACGTCCTCTAAGAATGTTTCAATGATTGGAATGAGAGTTTAGATTACATAACCAATGGTGGAATAAGCATTGTTGTGGAAAAAAATTTATGTATAAGTCCTATTCCTTGAACCAAAGTTTGCGAACTTTGTTGATCAAGAGAACCGGAAGAATGGCGTGAGCCAAGTCCGCGAACTCATTCCGCGAACTGCCGAAGTTCTCAAACCCGAGAATTTCTGCTATAGTTTACAAACTACTTGCGTAAAGCTAAGTCCGTGAACCCAGTCCACGAACCGGCGAAGTTCTCAAACCCGAAAATTTCTGCTGGAGTTTGTAAACTCTGCCCGGTAACTTAAGTCCGCGAACCTAGTCTGCGAACTTGAGAAGGTTATATATATGAAGATGATTTCTGAACTTAAACTTAAAAAGTGCAGTTTGTAAACCGTGGCTATAAAATTCATGAAACGATTCAAGTGAATCAAATCATCTTTGATTTAATTCTGTCTTGTGTAGTACATGAGATTTCCTTGCAATTGAATAACTCTCTAACTAGTTCATTTGAAGTCATTTCAACTAGTTATGGTGAAGAAGAACATGGTTGATATGAAATGCTCATATGGCTAACCATTTGGTTAACTGTTGTTGAACCAACAAGTGCATACGTTTGGGTACGGTTAACAAACCTAGAAGTGTGCATTGTCAAGTGTGTATAACAAGCTAAGTTTTCGATCTAACGGTTGGGAAATATTAGCGTGAACCAAAATCAGGTTTTCATCTAACGGTGAATATTGAATGCTTTGTTACTAAGCTAACATTGATTGCAAACCCTGATTTGAAAGACTATATAAAGGAGACATCTAGTATTGTGCAAAACTAATCCCCACACCTCACATGTGATACTAGTTTGCATACTAGAGTCGATTCTCCTTTAACCTTTGGTTTCCTTCTTCTAAAACCAGGTTAACGACTTAAATACTTCATTGGGATTGTGAAGCCAGACCGATACTACTTTTATCGTAGTTGTGTGGTCTGAACTTGCATCTTTTATCGTACGAGTACAATCAGATTGATTGTCTTGAGATTGATATCTCCGATAGGCAAGATATAAAAAGTAATCACAAACATCTTCGTCTCATTGTTTGTGATTCCGCAACATCTTGTTTCACTACCATACGATTAAGATTGTTGTGAGGTGATTGATAACTCTAAGTTGTTCTTCGGGAATATAAGACCGGATTATCAATTGGTTCCTGTTCACCTTGATTATTATCAAAAGACGGAACAAAACCTTTAGGGTTTATCTGTGGGAGACAGGTTGATCCTTTGATAGACTTGTTTGTGTGGGACATATTTGTTTATTGTCAAAGCCTGCGATTTTAGGTCGTAGCCACTCTTAGTTGTGGGTGAGATCATCTAAGGGAATTAAGTGCGCAGTATCCTACTGGGATCAGAGGCGTAGGGAGTAAAATTGTACCTTGGATCAGTGAGAGACTGATTGGGGTTCAACTACAGTCCAGTACGAAGTTATCTTGGAGTAGGCTAGTGTCTGTAGCGGTTTAATACAGTGTGTGTTCAAACTGGACTAGGTCCCGGGGTTTTTCTGCATTTGCGGTTTCCTCGTTAAAAAAATTTCTGGTGTTTGTATTATTTCTATTTTCGCATTATATTTGTTTATATAATTGAAATAATACAGGTTGTGCGTTTGAATCAATCAATTGGAAATCCTATCTTTGGTTGTTGATTGATATTGATTGATCCTTGGATATTGGTCTTTGGTACCATCCAAGTTATTCCTTGTATTTGATTAGAACTCGCAGTTCTTGCTTGAGTAAATCAAATTAAGAAGAGAGATATAAAATTGTTGATATACTTTTAATTGATTGAGTCTTTTTAATTCTCTTAAAAGTATATTCGAGTTTGTCCATACATATTGATAAGCGAAATATTGGGTGGTGTTGTTAGACCCCCGCTTTTTCAATTGTATCAGAGCAGGCAAACACGTTCAAGATCTTACAAGTGTGTGTTTGTAGCGATCTGACTCTGTGGATAGAGGTGCTATCTCTATCAATGTACCACCAGTCTTCGATGGCTCTAATTACTTATGGTGGAAAATTGATATGCGAGA